>NW_026294627.1:6338501-7702668 GCF_026119805.1 Tympanuchus pallidicinctus | reverse complement strand
TTTGAAATCGTTTTGGAAGGCTGCAATTACAGCACATGATTACTCTTTCCTGTAATTACTGCACATAAATACATGCCATCTAATAGTTTATTGCACCTTGTTACTGTACTTACAGTAAACAGAAACCAATACACACGTTTCATTCAGCCCATGTATTCTGACACCCGCATCAGATTTATCAATTTATCTTCATTACAGCCCCTTGTGCTGTTACTGTCAGTCTTCTTAGAGCTATGCTAAGGCAGTGAGAAGATGGATGAGGCTCATGTACATGGACTTGCTGCTGCAGCAAGGCACTTGAGAGGCACAGTCACCCTTCCAGTCATACCAAGTTGGCTAAAAATCAGCTGCATTAAGCCAGTGCTCTGCTCTCATTTCTCCTCCTCATAAATTATGGTACATGATTTGGACCTTGGAAGGTTAAGTCTGTTATAGGAGTAGTTTGAAACCTACTGTCTCCAGTTGCTTTGTCACCGTGGCAAAGATTTGACCATGCTACTACTTTTATTCCAACAACAGGCTCAAAATAGGTGAGTTTTCCACTATGACAGATATCAGAAGATATTTCTGAATGAATCTACAACGATAAATCTAAACCTAGTTTGGAATAACAGAGATCTGCTATGGCTACAATTGTCATAACTGGCCAAATGAGTTAAAAGCCTATGTTCTGTGAGGTCATCAAGAGGTGGCTGAAAAGCCTCAGCACTCTAAAAGCACCAATACATTATATTCCTCTACAGAGAAAATGAAGAGGTCATGTCTCACTGCAGATGATTTAGCTCTCCAATCACAACATTCTGGCATTTCAAAGGACTGCACGCTGAAGGCTGTAATAGTTTTGGATCATTCTTTTGCTAAATGCAGATCTTGCACCCCAGCAAACCAAACTGTCCAGCAGTGGGTGTGTGTTGTAAAGATTTTCCCTGATGGAGGCTCAGGTAAGCCAGCATCTCCCACAGTGCATTCAGAAATCACTCAGACTCAGAAAGCATACACTCTGGGCTGAATGAGCAAGTCAATGAGCTGTAGCCTGGATAAACAATCCTCTCCTATCAAGCTGCACATGTACATTGAAAAGCAGACCAGGAATTACTCCTATTCTGGACATTTCCAAATCAGCTGACATAATACAAGGCTGTAGATCCTGCATTGAATGCTTACTGTTGAGCCTCCATTGCTCTAGTAGCTGTTTGCATATAATCCCATGGAAAAATCAGTGCAGGCAAAGCTATTACACCAGCATTAGAAAAAAGTAAGAAGAAAAAATGGCAGCCTGTTTTCTGTGTTTTTCCACAGCTCAAACTCCACTCACATTCCCCAGTTTCAGATTTCTTTCTTTAGTAAATTGATGTAATATATGGTAGAAGAAGATAGAATCACACAATCATAGAATGGCTTGGATTGAAAAGGATCATAATGATCATCTAGTTTCAACCCCCCGCTATGTGCAGGGTCACCAACCACCAGAGCAGGCTGCCCAGAGCCACATCCAGCCTGGCCTTGAATGCCTCCAGGGATGGGGCATCCACAGCCTCCTTGGGCAGCCTGTTCTAGTGCATCATCACCCTCTGTGTGAAAAACTTCTTCCTAAAATCTAACCTAAACCTCTCCTGTCTCAGTTTAAAACCATTCCCCCTTGTCCTATCACCGTCCATCCTTGTAAACAGCTGTTTCCCCCTGTTTATATGCTCCCTTCAAGTACTGGAAGGCCACAATGAGGTCTCCCCAGAGACTTGTCTTCTCCAAGCTAAACAAGCTCAGTTCCCTCGGACAACATCTATCCAGAAAAAGAAAGAAGTGAAAGTAAGAAAAGAAGGAAGCCTATAGCCATAGTGCTGATCTGTTCAATTATTGGGAAAAAAAAAATAAAAAATACATACAGATCACCTGAAAACTGCAATTCACCTCTCCTGGAAATACATTATTGCTTTCATTTCCTTGCAAAGTGAGCAGGTAACTATAAGAACTGCCTTTCTTGTTTTGGATGAGTATATCCCAATTATCCCAATACATATCCCAATTATAGATTCTTCAAGAAAGTGTGTGAAATAAAACAAATGCTTTTGGTTTACTTCATGTGGGACAGAAACGTAATTAAGTGGTCATTTTCCCCTGCTTCTGGCAGAAGCATTCCATTAGTAAGAATCCACTAAAGAAGAGACCATCCTGCATAAAATCCAGTGACATCCAATCTCCCTCAAAAGCAGAAAAATACTCCCTGATACCAAGCACTGAATAAAACCTGCACTTTTCCAACACATTATAGATGTGTAGAAAAAATCAAGCCCTACACTCGGGAGCTGGAAAAAAAAATAGTGTTGGCAATGCCACAATGTCACAGTAAGTGAAAGATGTGGTAGAAGAAATACATCTTTTTTCAAAGAAGGTCATTCAGGGAGGAAGGAGGAAGAGACAGATGGATAATCTGAGTTTAAATGCACAGTGAGCCCTTGCTGAGAACTTGTGTTTCCTCTGACACTGACAGGCATAGAAGAGACACTCTAAGCCATCACCTGGAGATAGCAATGGCATGCAAAATTAATAAGGGCTAACATCATCCCTGTTTATAGAATTGTTGAATCACACAATATCTTGAGTTGGAAGGGACTTATTAGGATTACTGAGTCCAGCTCCTGGCTCCACACAGACCACCCAAAATCCAAACCTGGTGTCTGATAGCACCGACCTGTTAGCTCATCTTGCTTTCCAGATAATTATTGCAATGATATAGAAGTACTGCTGCTAATCTGCTGCTAATGGAATCAACTTGGTTAACAGTGGCCAACATGAAGTAGCATCCCTGTCAAATTCAGGGGGAAAAAAAGACAGCTTATTAAAAATAATTAACAAGTGGTATCTAGGAAAGATCTGTCAGTGCTTCACACACGTATTGGGCAAAAGAGACCAAAGACTGTCAGGTCATGCACTATTAGAGCTTTTCAAAGGGAGCCAAATTTGCTGTCTTTTACAGCAGAGAGACTCCCGAGAGAAAGGTATGAAATGGAGCTGGAAGGGAAATACTGCACCATGGGGAGATTGTGGTTGTCTTGGCAATGAAGGCCTTCCCAGGGGGTTATTAACACAGCAAGTCAAGCATTAAATAAAATGTTTTTTGAGGGTGTCAGAAGAATGTGCACACCTTGGCATGCCCAGCTCTGGAACTCTAGCAGCTTGTTTGTTCTGATCCAGAGAATTCCCCTTCCAACAGGCAGTGCTGGGCAGTGCTCCTTAGCAGCTCAAGAGGTTGATTTGGCCATCGAGCCAAATCTCTCTCCTGGACAGCATCCCCAGCTGGGTTTTACAACATGTTCCTGCCCCCATTTCTCCATGAGACTGTCTCAAATCTCCACATTCAGGTGTTTTTCTTCTCTACAGCCTGCCTTCCATATGGTTTTACTGCTCCCCATTCACAGAATTATAGAATCATTAAGGATGGGAAAAACCAATAAGATCATCTAGTCCGACCACCAACCCATCAGCACCATGACGCTGGGAGCACCCTATGATACTTTTCCTCAATTGTGCTTCCTGTCTTCAGAATCTTATAGACAGTTATTTTCACAAATGAGACAAAAACCAGAGGAAGGAATATATTAACCTATATTGAATTGATAACTAAACTCTAATTCTTACAAGCAATTATATATATATTTTTTTTCTTTTTGCTGTAAAAATTCCCCATCACTATAGGAATCCTCTGGCAAGTGTAATTGTGGCATGTTTCATTGCGATCTGATAGGGAAGCACATGAATGTGAAAAAGACTTATAGACCTAAGATTCTCATCAATATATATATTTCAAAATCAATGCCAATTTCATTCAGTTTACGACTTCTCTGACCGTATAAACTGGAAAGCTTGCAGTTATTTGAACACATGATTACTTAACAGTTTCCAATTTAATAAATCGTAACAAGGGCAAAATCCTTTTATTCCCTTCCATTTATTTATGGCCTGGAATGTGTGGGAATCTACAGTGAATTATCAAGGAAAAAACCTACATAAAAAAATGTACAGTAGTAAATTAAGAACAATTTTGGATTTCTAGCAAAAGAACCCTCAACAAATATGGAATATAAATAAGTGTATTTTACTGCATTTTGCTGTGAAATAGTGACTGCACTGGGAACTATTTTATTCAGGCGCTTTTTAATTTGTATGCATTTGAAAATAATTTCCGAGAATATATGGTTGTAATGATTGATGATGTGGGACAATATGGCCATATTTCACTTGTACCAACATGAATCAAGAGCTCCTTATTTCACAAACTGACATGAGAACAGTCAAGGAAAGCACTACCATGGTGTACAGCAGTGCAAAAGAGATAGTAAACCAGTACATGAATATTTCAATCCGTACCCATTATATTGAAGCCGTTTCTAAACATTCCATTAAGATTAGATGAAGGAAGTGGTTGGTGCACTCTCTTCAGAGGGCAATTTTTTTATTTGAAAATTGTCATTGGTGGCCCCAATGAGCAAAAATTAAGGAATTAGTCATTGATTCTGAAGATGCAATGAAAGTGAATATGGTCAAAATTTGCTTTCATCAACCAGAATACTCTGAATCTTAGATTTGGGATGAAAACTCTAAACATGTTTAACTTCAGAGACAGGAAATGTGCCCATACACTTCAAGGTTACTCAAGCTGCAAGAAGTTCTGTCCATACAAACCTTGGCAGGGTTGTGGTGATACTACTACTGTTAGAACAAGTATTTTCCTCTGGAATATTCTACAACTCTCTTACAAGTAAAACTTAAGGGCTACCATGAAAGATTTAACTGAAGCAGATTAGAAGTGGAAAACAAACGTTCTGCACATTTGTTTCATTTTTTTCCCATGCTTGTGAATTGCAAAATGTATTTTTTCCTCTGTATAATCAGGCAATTCCCATCTTTGTGTGAGTCAGTATATGTTGAGAGAAGGGAGAATTCCACTTTCGTGGCATAGGAAGAAGTGATTTTAAACTACAAAAATCAGTTAACCTTTTAACATATATTTTCCACTTAATCTTACCTCCAAAAAATGCTCTGCTTGCTGTTCTCGATCCAATTTTCTTGATGTTGTTGTAATCAGACCTGTGAACAGAGAATGATATTTGACTGTCAATACCAGTTGAAAAATATATATCTCTATCGACCAGAAGACCAAATTCATTTTTCAAACACTCAAAGGGAAAAAGTCTATTTGAAGCTATATCAGCCACAGATTTCTTGACATCTGTCAAGCCTTTTCTTTTGTAGCACAGCCATTATGACTTTCTGACTAACAATGAATCTTTACAGAAAAATGCTGCGAGAAGAGTAACTGAAAAACAGTGAGCTGTGCATCTCTCCTTAACATGCTGCATTTATTATGCTGAATAAAACACCTTAATAAAGAATCACTATTTGTCTTATGATTAAGTGCTTCATTGAATCATTTGCATTTGACTCAGATCCTTCCATAAAAAAAACTCATTAAATATTTCAGAGTTCTTAAACAATTAATGGGATAGGATGCTGATTACCTTCATGCCAAGAATGCTTGACAAAGAAGATTATTTCTGTAATAACTACTTGTATATGTAATGATTTCCAAATGTAATCATTCTAAGGTATTAAAGATTTTGTACCAAAATTTCATCAATTTGTTCCATGATCAAATTGAGTCTTTTGAATAAAGTATCTTATTACACGAGTATGATCAAGATATCTTTTCTTCTAAAGCAATTTTATGGCAACAAGTTGGGAGGTGGTGTCGATCCGCCTGAAGGTGGGGAGGCCCTGCAGAGGGATCTAGATAAGCTGGATTGGTGGGCCGAGGTGAATGGGATGAGGTTCAACAAGGCCAAGTGCCGGGTCCTGCACTTTGGCCACAACAACCCCAGCAGTGCTACAGGCTTGGGGATGAGTGACTGGGTGAGTGTGAAGAGGAAAGGGACCTGGGGGTGCTGGTTGATGCTCAGCTGAACATGAGCCGACAGTGTGCCCAGGTGGCCAAGAGGGCCAACGGCATCCTGGCCTGTGTTAGAAATGGTGTGGCCAGCAGGAGCAGGGAGGTGATCATCCCCCTGTACTCAGCACTGGTGAGGCCGCACCTCGAGTACTGTGTTCAATTTTGGGCCCCTCACTACAAGAAAGACATTGAGGCCCTGCAATGTGTCCAGAGAAGGGCAACAAAACTGGTGAGGGGTCTGGAGCACAAGACTTATGAGGAACAGCTGAGGGGGCTGGGAATGTTCAGCCTGGAGAAGAGGAGGCTCAGGGGAGACCTCACTGCACTGTACAACTTCCTGAAGGGAGGCTGTAGTGAGGAGGGATTTGGCCTCTTCTCCCAGGCAACAAACAGGACCTGAGGAAATGGCCGCAAGTTGTATCAGAGGAGGTTTAGATTGGACATAAGGAAGAACTTTTTCTCTCAGAGAGTGGTCAGGCACTGGAACGGCCTCCCAGGGAGGTGGTGGAGTCGCCGTCCCTGGCAGTGTCCAAGAGGCATCTGGATGACGTGCTGCGTGATATGGTTTAGTGCTTGTGGTAACAATGGTAATGAAGTTGGTTGGACTAGATGATATTGTAGGTCCTCTCCAAACTTGTGACTCTATGATTCTATGATTCTATGCTGTGCTTTCAGAAATGATTAACGTCTTGTAAGATGTATAGCAAGTAAAAAAAATGAAGTACTTTACAAGTTCCCTCAAGAAAAGCGATGCACACTGCTCTATGAACACAGGTTAGTTTTTACTTTTTCTCAGTAGAGATTTAAAGGTCAGATTTGAGTTTCCTCCACACAAAACATTTCTTTGAATGGGGAAATTCCTTGTTTGAATGTTGTCTGATATACTCAGACAACAGTAAAGGGACTGATTTCCCCTAGAGGTAAAGATGTTTTTGGAAACAATGCCAGTGGACAAAGTAGCTCTTAAGAACTCCTCCTCTGTAAGACTATCAACAAAGACAGGAAAAGGACTCCCTGTAGTACTTATAATATCTACTTATTTGATCACAGCAGTCAATCACCTAAACACAAATCCGTGATAACTGCAAATTCTGCAGAAAACAACTGCAACAACATTTTATAGAGCCTCTAATTCCTGAAAGTTTCTACAGCTGCAACTCCTCATACACCGTTGCCTTCTACTTAGAGGCATCACTTATCTGTGTTAGTGAGAAGCGGGGGAAGAGGACAAACTGTGGATAAAAAAGGGAAAATAGTACTTGAAGTAATGGAGAGGAAAGTCCAGTCTGCCTCCCATATTTCAGGCTCATTATGAGATCTACCAGACCCCAGAAGTGACACCCAATGGGATATTGCAGGCACCAGATTGGATCATTAGAGCCATCTCAGTAATATTATTACATGGAAGAACAACCAGGTGCTGGCAAAAGGCTGAAAAAGCAAAATAACTGGTATTTCCTGCGCCAAGCAATTGTAAGTCCTCAAAACAGTTACACCATATGGGAGACTTCTACTCACTGCATGAGTTTAAACAGACATGACAGCATGGGTGACAAATTGGTGTCATTCACACAAGATTCCCCACGTCTAGAGAAGACACAAGGAAGAAGTTCTAAGTTATGAAAGAAGCGTAGCTTCAATAAATTGATTAAACAAAAAATTCAGATTTGAAATATCCTTATTTGTTTTACACACGGTCTCTATGGAAATTAATTGTGCATGACCTAAGTTCAGTAAGGAATATGATCATTTTTTATACTGTCTTTCACATTCATCCTTCTTACTGGGGTACTGTAAATTACAAAGACCTTCCCCTTAAATAATAAATGTTTAGAGTATTTACTATGCTGAAATATTAGTCAGCTCCCCCCACATACTGGGGAATGCTCAGGCAACTCTGTAAATCACGGACTTCTGTCCTTATCACCTACTTCAGGCAAAAGATTTCACTTCTGCTTTGAAGACCAAGAGCTAACATCTGACACTGAGCATCACTCACAGAATTTATAGTGCTTGTCTCTCACTAGTAAAACAAAAGCAGTCTCACACAATCGCTGTTCCCACTACAGGTTTGGGATTTTTCTTTTTTTCTTTTTTCAGAGTAGGGCCTTTTGGGCTGCCACAATGGCCAGAGTGCTTGCAGAACTAAATTTACTTCTAAAGGGGGTATTTGAACACATAGCAAGAATCTACAACAAAAGTACCTGTATTTTAAAGTAAACAGATCTTAACAGATTTAGTACCAAGATAGCAGCTGCTCGTGAAGAACAGGTAACCAAGCAAACAGATTCAACAACCAAGTCCTAATACTAAAACGCAGCTGCCCTTAAAGAGTGCTACAAAATACTTCTATACAGAGTTCTACAACAACAGTTTATTTAATTATGGTTATGTATTGGTACAGATACGAACCTTGTTCTTTTGGATTATAAAGCTGCATTCCAGGGAACTCTGCTTTAGATAAATTACTGACAGTGAAAAAGGAAAAAGATTCCAGTTATGTTTACTACACCAGTTCCTTCATGAGTTTTCATGAGAATGTTGCTGTGTCCCTCTTGTATTTAGTACAAATACATAATAGTGGTAATTTTTAGCAGGTTGTTTAACTTCCTTTTACAAATCCATAACCACTGAAAGAAACTTGGTTTTGCACAAGAGAATACTCCCCAACTGCAGTTCTTTTCTAACTGTACTGTATCATCATACTGTTATGTTAGAAAGGCATTATCTAAAGAAAATAACTTGCAGGGAAATATATGCCCAAAGTAATGATGCTGGGCTGCACTGATACAAAATCTCAGGGGGACAATGATGAAAAATGACCATTTCTTTTTTTCCCATCTTCAATATGTGCCATAGCTCTTGTAGACACAACCATCTGGTCAACTGTCCGAAGCCAGCTGGGAGATACAGCAGGCATTTTTCACAAAATAGCAAAAATGCTAACAAGCTTCAGAAGTCATACCACACCACTCAGATGGTTTATCTGAAATTTCCAGGGAAACAACATGGTCCTTCTAGGTCCAGGAGATATTTCTAAGTGTGATGACTCTTAAAGAACAGCCAGGAAAGTGAAGAGAAAAACCGGGTGTGATAGAAAAGTTATTTGTGATAAAATCATCATCAGGGTTCATGCGATTCTGTTCCCTGAATTTCTTACTTTTTCTTGAATTTCTGACCTAAAACATCTCAGTGTGCATCCTGGCACCTTTGGCTCCTCAGGCCAGAAGCAGACTTTCTGACAAATTCAGGAACGTTGCTTGCTCCAGCATTTCAGGTTGGAGACAACCACGTTCTTATATAACTTACTTTTCTACAAATTCTCTTACTTTTGATATTGGAATACTCTTTCCATCCTAAATAAATTAACAGTTATTTTTCTCCTCGTGTTACAGAGTTTGGAAAAGATGGAAGGTGACTGAGCTCACCCTGTGCAGTATGTCCTGTAATCCTGCTCTGAATTTTGGCTGGTCCTGAATGGAGCCAGGAGTTGGACTCAATAATCCATATGGATCCCTTCCAACTCGGGGTCCTCTATGATTCTGTGATTCTAAGCCCCAGTTTAGACACAGAACTTAGAGTTAATGTCAGGTATGTGTGTGCCCATGGAGGCGTGCAAATGTATGCGTATACATCTACGCAAGATGACATAAAGGCAGGAATATGAATTCAATGCCTGATGCTTTACAATGGGTTTTACAGAAAACTATCCTTATTAGTAATAAAGCCATCAAACCTGGCAAAGGAACAGCAACTCGTTGGTTCTATCACGTCACCCAAGTTGTACTTTGTTATTCAGAACTGGAACAATGTTCTGTCTCAAATAAGAGTCTTTTGTGATGCATTGTATTTTTTGAGCAGTGTTCTGCTTGGATGCTTAGACGTGGCTATGCCAGATGAACCTATCTGAGAAATACCTCAAATTGACAATTGCTCTCTGATGATAAGCAGGTAGTAGGCTCAATCTAGAGCAATTCCACTGCAATCAAGGCAGATCCACAAATTCATGCTAGCAAAGAACTTTGTACAGTGCCTGTAATCTCTGCATTTTTATTGTCAATAACACATGAAAAAAGAAAATTACTAACTTACTTAATGTAAAGGAGCAAAGCAAACAAATTTATATTTCATGTAATTTGAGGCCAAAATCTTTCATTTCTGTAAGTTCTGTATCTATATTTACATTTTGATATACTTCCTTAGAAGCTTGTAATACTGCCATTTATTTCTACTGCAGCTCCAAAATTTAAATTGAAGTCTAACATTTTTGCCAATCTGTATCAAAGCTTGTATTGTCCAGTACAGAAAATGGAAACATATTTTATATGATGGCCTAAAGATAACACATGTACTGAAGTTTATGATTATTTTTATTATTAACTTGCCAAGAAACATAGAGTAATGAGCAAGCAGGGTGCGAGTTTTGAGAAAAACAGACATATGACTAAAGGCAAATAGTGACTTGCCACATACTCTCAGAATCATTGAGTGGTTTGGGTTGGAAGGGACCACAAAGTCCTGGCATGGGCTGGTTGCCCCCACCAGCTCAGGGCCCTTCCAACCTGGCCTTGAGCTCCTCCAGGGATGGGGCACAACAGCTCTCTGGGCAGCTGTGCCCAGAATTTTCTCCAAACAGCTGAACTAAGTCTCCCCTCTTTTAATTTAAAACTGACCCCCTTTGTCCAATCACTACACTGCATGACAGAGTCCATTCCCACCTTTCCTTCAGGTGCCTTTTAGGTACTGGAAGGTCACTATAAGGTCTTCCCAGCGCCAACTCCTTCAGCCTATCTCCATAGGAGAGGTGCTCTAAATCTTTGAGCATCCTTCTGGCTTCCTTTGGACCATGCCCAGCTCCACGCCCAGGGACCAGACCTGGATGCAGTACCATAGTAGGGCCTCATGAGAAACCTCCATGTGCCTTGTGCACTTAGGTAAACAGACAACATTATAGCAATGCATACATATGTTCTGTATATATGGTCCAATATTGGAATACGTGTATGGCTTTTTATATCTATACCCAATGAAATGAACGTTAAAAAGTATCCTAAAATACACTAATTTAGAGAGTTATACTAGTTCTGATGTTCACCGGTGCTTATTCATTCTACATATATGTATTGTTTTAAACATTTGTGTTAGAAATAGATTGCACTTAAAGAGCCATGGAAGAAAAAATCACCCAGCTCTGTTGACCATAAAGCCTATGGTAGAGGTAACTTCTAAACACCTGAACAGTGCACAGGGAAACACTGCGGCACGTGTGCTTCTTCTGATGCTTATCTTCTGTGCATCCAGATCAGCCCAAAGCTGCAGGTGTGGCCCTGAACTGAACTGACCTCTGACTTAGAAGAAATTCACATATTTTTCAATAGCACAGCATTTTGGGACCAAAAATCAGTTTGCTACAGGCTATTTTCTAGCACAGATTGAATTTCCCTAATATGGCTATGAAGCCAAGGAGAGTTCAATAGCCTTCTCCTTATGAAATTAAATTATTTTCTTTCAAACTGTAGATGGATAACCTTACCTGAGCTATGTTGTGAAGTCGCACTTAAAAGATAACAGAATCTGGTATGGAGACACAGCATATTTTACTGCTGGCTCTGGAAATACCGCAAATTTTATGGGATAAAGCATTAATTTTTTGAAAATGAAATTTTAAAGAACTCCTTTATTAATATCTCATTTCTAAACTTGGTTTAGATGAGATATGAAGAGAGTACACGGCAGGTAATACAGGCTAAAGTGAAAGAAGACAAATATATTCTTCCGTTTTAAGCTGAAGACTGAATGTCTTCATAGGCATACAAAGATGAGCAGGAAAACAGCTCCCTCCCCCTCCCCAGAAATTTAACTGAATTCAATTTACTGCACGCTTTACTGTTCATCAGTAAATCATCTTTTTTTTTTTTTTTCTTCCAGCCATGCATACTCATAAAACCAATTCATAAAATACAAGTGCAGATGGGAGAGAACTGGGACTAAGAGCTTCAGGTTATGGCTCAGAGCTTTTCTAGTATCTTATAGTTGGAGGCAACTTTCTCCTAATAAAGGTATTGATCTTCATCTTATCAGAAATCAATTCTGAGTTGGAAGCAAGAATACAAAATTGGAGAGGCTCTTCTGCAGAAGTACCGTGCCCCATTTGATGCTCAGCCCACAACACAAACAATTCCCAAACATCTTTCTCAAGCATTGTAAGGAATAAGCATACAGAAAGAAAACCACAGTAGGATATCAAAGGGAACTTTGTAGAACTACCCTTGGAAGCTCTGCTTGGGGAGAAAAATGCCTTGGGACTGTTTGCTGAGAACATGGCTCTTTTAACACAACAAGTGAAACAGACAAAAGAACCTCTAAAGCAAACACTGCTTTTCCAAAAATGCTCCATGAATTCAGTGACTGGTTACACACACTGCCTGCTCCCGCAGGCTGGTTGTGCAGAAATTCATGTGGGAACACACGGGTTTACTGATGAGTTTATTAGAAATCTCAAATATTTATTAACAGCTGACACACAGGTACGAACGCAGCCTACGTATTCTGAACACAGATAAGAGCACAGAGCTGTTCAGAAGTACAGCCATCAGCTGTCAGCTGTCCCACTGCACTCTGATAGCATGAAACTAAATTTGGGGCTTTCAACGGGAAGGAAAAAAGGGAGCAGCCAAAACAAACAGCATCAAGATTTCCAACCTAATTCAGGAAAGTAAAACTATCAAGTATTCCTAACCACAGAAATGCAGAAATGAATAGCAATAACCAGGGTAATTTTATTACCCACAGGCAGTGAGAGGCACTGTAAACACTCTAACAGCACATTCATCTCCTGCAATAAATTAGAGATAGACAAAATGAAATTGAATTTCAAAGATAAATGATAGAAAATGATGTAAATTTTACTTGGAGATGTAAACAAACATATCATTTTATATAATTACATATGTAAACCTCTAATTTAAGAAGACTGTATTTTGATCTAAATGAATGATACTTTATTGAGCAAGAGAAAAAAAAAACCAGCAGGCAAGACCGTGCAATTACGTGAACGAGGGCTGCCTTATTGTTTTTCCAGAGGTGACAATGAGCAGAACGACCTCTTTGAAAATAGCTAGGTATCAAAAGTGATTGCTTCTAAAAACAGTTATGTTTTCTAATGTGTGGCTCTGACGAAACGAAAAAAGTAAAGAACAAGCAGAAGAAAACTCCTTTTTTTGGTTGGACCTTCTGTTTCTTGCGAGACTTTTCTTAGCTTTTTCCTGAAAATGTGAAAACTCTGCACAAAATGCAAAGTGAACATTTCTTTCAGTGAAGAATTTGGATTTTGCCTTTAAAGGTAGCTTTTGGTTTGTTGTTGTTGTTCTTAAACTATGTTTAAAAGGCAATATGGTGTGACAGTCTGTTCTGCCTTTTGGAATGGAGGGCTCCACGGGACTTCCCCTTCTCACAGAACGGGTTGGATTGGAAGGGACCACAAAGTCCCCTCTGCTGTGGGCTGGTTGCACCCACCAGATCAGGCTGCCCAAGGCCCATCCAAGCTGGCCTGGGAGGAAACCTGGACTGTAGACCCCTATCACTCACAGCTTTCTCCCTGGCTCTGTCTTCAGCTGCAACACCATGACAAATCTCCTACAAAGGGGAGGTGACTTATGCTGTGGGGACACAAGCCAGCTAATGCCATGCTGCCTACCAGAGACCCATAATAAACCCGCCAGCCTTTCTTTCGGTGAACTAAATAGACTAAGATCCTTTGGCTTCCTTTCCTTTCCATTTTCCATTCATCTTCCTACATTGCAGTTCCAGCATGCTGTCATCCACCCTGAGCCTAAAGAATGGAGAATGAATGCTGTGCTCCAATAACATCTCCACAGGCCCCATAAACCAGCCCAACCACTGCCTCAGTGCGTGCGCTTTGAGCAGAGATGGGCAATCTTGTTTTCAGTCCTCAAATGCACTGCATACCTCATTCCATTTCTTTTCCTTGAACCCTTAGGTATTTTTCCTTTTCCCTCCCTGGCACCTCCTCTGTGTAAGATGACTGCTATTTCTGGATCAGAACCTCCCACTTTTGAAGCTGGCATCCTTGATGGGAACACCAAACAAGATCATTTGTCTAGCCAACACTTGAAACTGTTAATGCTCCTTTCAGCGTGGAAAATTCCTCCTTTAAGACTCATCACTTTTATTTCCTCCTCAGCCGGACCCATATGCACATATCAATTATCCTATTAATCTCCATGTCCTCATGCCTCATAAATTCTGCAGTGCAACCCTACCAAATGCATTACAGAAGTCCACATAGATTACACATATAACATTTCTTAGAACATCATTTATCTTATCAATGACATCAAGGTAGGCTAGCACAATTTACTTCTGCTAAACACATGAGCACTTTTATCCCATTTTCAATCTATTTCCATGTCTTTAATTCTACTGTCCTTCAAAAAGCATTCAAAAGCCTTGAAGATGACGGAGGTTAGACAAAAAGAAGAGTAAACACAAGGTCTATTCTTCACACTGCCCTCCATGGATATTCCATTTGTTATCTCCCACTTATATGACTCCACTCCAAGATTTGATAATACTTTTCAATAAGTAACTGCCTACAGGAGTCCAATTTAGCTTTCCTAAAACACTTTGTATGGAAATTCACAGGTTGTGGGATATGTAGTTTTCAAAGTTCAGATCCTTTATTTAGGCTTAAATGAGTACATAAGAACAGAAAGAGCATTCGTATCTTCCTTTGTTTCCATCCCTAACAGAGTGCAGTGCTGCCTAAAAACCTCATTGCTAATATGATGCCTCAGCACAGATTTTAACATCCCCCTGCATTGCTTTCATTTTCAGCGAGAAATTGCAGATTTCTATTTGGGTTATAATTAGCATGTAATTGTTACTTACAGGAATAGCTATAAATATATCTAACTGGTGGCTAGCTTAGTAACCAGTGCACATAATCATTATACAATTTTCTTTAATTTTTTTTTGTGCACAAAGGCCTCATCATTCTGCAAAAGTGACAACTGAGCCTAACTAGAATCTGGTTATAATTTATGCTAATGAATTTCACTGTTTGCAGGAGAGGAGAGTTATATAACACGGGTGATGAGGTGGGTGGTGACACCTTCAGAGAAAAGGGGACATGCAAACACTTCTCATCCCATCCTGCTTTGTTCCATCTCTTTCTTTGGCATATTATGATGTAACAACAAAGGCAGGAAAAAGTAATAATAACTAAGTCCCCAATGTATGCTTTTGTATAACACATACTTAGGCTGCAGCAGGCTAAGTCCTGGTATTTTCTTTTCTCAGTTGTGGAGGAGATGTGGAGGTGTGTGCAGGGTACAGCTTCAGTGTTTTCTCCTCATCTGGACACCTTCATTACCTTCTAAAGACAAATGACTTTGCATCTTTTCATATACACCCTCAATGAGTGCTGCTCTTGACAATAGTAAAACAGGTCTGCTTTTCTCCAGCTGAGCTCAGAAGGCTTTCACCCTTTATTACCAACGATTGCCTCCACCAATTAGCACCCATTGGTGCTGGGAAAGCGGTGCCTTGTGCTAACAGCAGATTCTCCAGATCAAGTAAATCTCGTCTTTATCTCTAATAAAAAATGATTCATTGGTGATGTGACCTTCCTGATGCAGGCACAGAACGCAGAGCTGCTGAAAGAGGCCTCATAGAAAAGATATATGGCCTTCTTTGGTGACAAACAACCTAAAAGACAGACCTATGTATACCTCAGCTGCCCTTCCCAAGGCGGTCTCCTGCCTGGGAAGCAGCACTGAGACACTCTGTTTGGTTTCTTGCTCACCCCCTGACTTGTTCAGTAACCTTCCATCCGATATTTGATGTCTCAGTGCTTCAGTTTCCCCTCCCATAAAAACTGGGATAATTGATATCTTTCTCCGTAAAGTGCCTTGTGATCGATAAAGGAAAAAATCACTTGTGTAAGAGAAAGGTATTATTATTAACTAATAATCTCATAAAGCTCAGCCATAACAGCACTAAGCACTTTCCCAAAATTTATGGTTATGTAGGTAAAGAAAATAATTTCTTTAAAGAATAAAATTCATCTCTTTGGTTTCTAAGGTTTGCTGCTTTTTCTTTGCTCGTTCATATACAGAGATTTACTTTAATTCTTAGCAATGGATAAAATGTAGTACTGGCTTTGACCCCTGACTTCAATGGCTTTGCACATAACAAATAGCAATAACACACAGAAGAACTTGAACATAAGCAGGAACTGCTTTTCTCTGCAGAACGAGGCCAATACGTCAGCCTTGGTGACCAACTGTCAGAGCAGAGGGTCCTGCAGACAAGAAAATGTTTAGCTGAGGAAAAGCAGCAGAATCAGCTGTCGGCACAGAGCTCTCACCTGGGTACCAATGGTGAGATCCTCAGACAGCTCTTCCCATGTGTGCAGGCGGAAGGACAGCAGACCCAAGTTCTGCCGCTCTATCCGGATTCTCATCAAGACCCCAAGCACTGCACCCTGCTCTTTAGAAATGCACTTCAGTGTTACATGCAATCTATCTTGGCCACAGCACGTGGCCACTATCTTGGCCTTGGACACACGTGACCTTGAGTAGAGTAGGGAAAACCAACTTATGGAGTAATATAAATAAATAAATAAATAATGTTCTTCTCTTTTTAAAAGCCTTGCCATGAGTTTTGTTCCATTTAACTGCAACACTCTTATTTCAGCTAGCTTTAATCTAGACAACTTTTCTACCAGCTTCTCCATAAAATGGATGCCACGTTTAACTGTCTTGCTGACCACAAGCTGAGAACTATGAGGATAACACACACACACATTGTGAAATCTATTCTGTGCTAACCTATCATGACACAAAAGCCAGTTGTTATTGAACTACTGGATACAAAGGCTCTGAAGCAGAGTGGGATGCTTAGTGTGCTCATTTGCATCTCATTACCCAGCATGCTCTTCCTCCTCAGAGCTATTTTCATAGTGGTATTGTTGTCCAAGCCCTGGGAACAAGTGGAAAGATTTGGGGGCTTTGGATGCAGGCAGTTCCTTTCTACTAGCTTTGCTCCTCTTTTACAATGAAAGGCTTTGCAAAGTGCTGAAAATGAACCATTTTTCCATTTATAAAGCTGTATGGGGGGGGGGTTCAGTAGTTTAAGCTATCAGGAACAAATCTTGAATAACAAATAAGACTTCAGAAATGTGAGCCTAATGCTCCTCTGCACAAGGTGCTCAGGCATGAAGGTTTTGATCAGAGAGGAAGAAATGAGATAGAACTTCCTTCTGATTTAAGTTTTGTTTGTACAAAGAACCTATTCCAGCAAAATGTGATTGCAAGCTCCCCGCTCAATGAAGGGCAAATATCTTCAATTGCAATCCAGTGCGATCAGCAGCTTTCTGTGTGCGTTATGAGCCTCAGCAAAGAGAACTGAACATGCTGGCTTCTGTCATTGTCTACATCTACGACTGCGATGATTTCACCTTGTCCAATTCATTTCAAAAGCTGCAGCTTCCAATTAAAAGTACAAGTTGTCAGCCAGAATAAGTGTCTATCATTTGAGCCGGAGTAGTTTTGGTTTCTGGCAGATGTACTGCATCAAAGGGTTGATTTGTAGATCACTTACAAATTTTAGTCCAACAGTTAAGGGAATGAAACTGCCGCAGACACAGCACTCAGAAGAACACAAAGTTACTTGAACTTCCCATAGTTTGTGGTATGTTTTGTAAAGCTGAAAATAAAACCAATTTCCAAAATGACTTTATGTTTTTTCAGAGGTACCTGAAACTTAATAAAAAATAATAAAGTCCAGGAAAGCTGTTATGGTTTAACCCAGCAGGTGGTTGAGCATCACAGCTGTTCTCTCCTTCCTTCCCAGTGGGACAGGAGAGAGAATAGAAAACAAAGTAGAACTTGTGGGTTGAGCTAAAACTCTTTATTAAGATAGAAAAAAGGAAAAGGATAATAATATATAAAAATAAATGCGTATGTATATAACAAGTGATGCACAAGCAATTGCTCACCACCAACAACCAGTACCCAGCGAGCCCCCTGCGCAGCAGAAGAGAGAGTGATGAACTCCCACCACCTTCAAAATTCCTTCTGCGTGATGATATGGTATGGAATATCCCTTTGGACAGCTTAAGTCAGCTGTCCTTGTTCTGTCCCCTCCCAGCTCCTTGCACCCTTAGGTGCAAATTGCCTTGGCTCTGTACAACGCTGCTTAGCAGCAGCTGTAACCATCAGTGTGTTGTCAGCATTGTTCTTCTAGAACCAAAACATAGCATCATACCAGACATTCTGAAGAAAACAATTCCATCTCAGCTGTAACTGAGACAAGTCTATGAACCTTGACTTCATATTCATTAATACCATCTATCACACAAAAATCACATTGTACTTAATAAATGTCAATGAATTCTGCATCAAAAGCCAGTGTGAGGTTGGGAGTTAATTCCTCCACAGGTTAAGCAGATTTCTCTCATTTTACAGATACAGAAACTAAGCTATAAAATTAAAAATGTGTAGAAGACTGGTGCAAACCATAGCAGGAGTGCATTTTTAACTCTTTAGTCTCTCAGGTCTTTTTTTTTAAGAATGGGATTAATTTGGGGATTTCTCTTTGGGATAAAATGTGATTAGAGTGGCCAATGTCATACAAATAAAAACTAAAAAATCTTCAGATCAGAGGAAACCACAATTGATGGGCTAGGTTTCTAAGGCTAAGGCTCAACACCACTTTAAAACATCCCTCATGTGGCAGGAGGCTGAGTGGCATTTCATAGCAGGATGGTGTGACGGTGCTTCTAGTTCTGTGCTGTACAAGCCTTGATGAAACAGTCAGGCATTCTCTCTCACCCAAGTTACTCATTTTATTTTAGCATTGTTTTCACAGCAGTAGCACAACCCTATGTCTAAAAAAACTGCTCCTGCAGGGTACAAAAGGAACAGGTTACACCTGTTGTGGATCCTTGGGAGTGTACTTGGTGAGTTTAAACCCAGAGATATCACACAAATGGATTGGATATTGAAAATATATTAAGATGGAGGAAATAACCACCAACTTCTTTATAGCCCAGATTAAACTCTTCTACAGTGCACTGCAGTCATGGAGATCTGCATGCACTGCAAGCAGAGACTGGAGTGCACTTGGCAGCTGGGAGAAAGCTCCATCAGAGCCAGGACAAGCTCATCACAGCTAGCGCTTACTGCAACAACAAGCCCATGCTTAACCACATGAACAATAAACCACATTCCATCAGCATTCCAAAGGGCCATGATATTTAGTATTGTTATGCAGACAGCTCTGACTGCTCCTGCACAAGGTGCGGTGATGGTGCAAACACAGGGATGCACCATCACTGAATGTTTCTCTTCCACTCGCAATGCTTGTCTGAGTACGCAGAAATAGATCTAGGCAGAATGGCAACACAGAATCACAGAATCATTAAGGTTGAAAAAGAGCACTGAGATCATCCAGTCCAACCAGCAGCTCATGCCCACCATGCCCACTGACCACGGCTCTCAGTGCCACATTTTCACGTTTCTTGAACACTTCCCTGGGCAGCCTGTGCCACTGCCTCAACACTCTTTCTGAGAAGAAATTTTTCCTCATATCCTATCTGAACCTCCCCTGGTGCACCTTGAGGTGATCACCTCTCACCCCATTGCTGTTACCTGGGAGAAGAGGCTGACCCCCACCTCACCACAACCCACTGCTGTAGAGAGCAATACGGACTCCCCTGAGCCTCCTCTTCTCCACACTGAACAGTCCCAGTTCCCTCTGCCGCACCCCTTAGGAGCTGTACTCCAGACAGCTTCACTGCCCTTCTCTGCACACGCTTCAGTGCCTCAGTGTCCTTCTTGTAGTGAGGTGCCCAAAACTGAATGCAGTCCTTGAGGCATGGCCTCACCAGTGCTGAGTACAGGGAGACATTCCATCCCCATGCTTTAGGCTTCATCACTCTCCCACCACTTCTGCCAGGCTGGACCCTTTTAGTATCTGTGTGCAAGGAGTAGTCAGGAGGGACTGCTCCCACCGTGCAGCTCCTCCTGCAGCTGGAGGTCAACAGGGACATAACACCTGTGAACCTTATTTCTGCTGCAGAGATAACTTCAACTTCCTATTCAATTTTATTTCTAGGTCAAGATAAGAATGATAGATTAAAACCAAAAATAGCCGAGCACTCAGTCTATTTGTTGTGCTGCACCTCAGCCGGCTGCTTCTAACTATGCCAGTTATTGATTTTTGTACCAAAACATTTACACTGGCACAACCCCTAGTGAGTGCAATTATGTGGGCATAAAGGTTCTTTGTACTAGCATAGAATATGAGATAAATAAGGTCATTTATACTGCTCTAACTGCATTCATTTCAGGGTATTTGTATAACTTTAATCATATCAGGGTAGTTAAAGCAATACAACTTGTGTCTACAGACAGAACCTCAGCCTAATGGTAATTAATACAGACACTTTCAGCCAGCCTGGTCTGCAAGGCTTATACTAGAAGCAGCAACTGACCCATGATGATCTGCAGCCCTAACAGAAACCTCTATAAAACAAGCTCCACCTCCACTTGCTTTGGCCCCATTTGCAGGAAGGATGTTGTAGCAAGGAGGCCCTGAGAATTGCAAGTTGCCAGCAGTCGCTTTTCTCTTGAGTCTGGATAGCGGAACAAAAGAAATAATCAATTCACCAATGACATCTTGCTGTGAAAGGGCTGTGCCAGCACAAAAACGCTGACAGAGCAGTGGTTAACCCTGCACTGCCCTCACGGTGCTTCATTCACAAGTGAGCGGTGTGTGGGAGAGGGGCTGTTACTGCAATCAGTCCTGCAGGGCTTTCTGAGGCCATACAGGCACAATCCATCAGTAGGGACTTTGCTGTCAGCACTCTGCAAGGCAAAGGGACCTGCTTGGTGAGAGCTCTGGGTATTCATCAGGGTTGCTTTGGATGGAGTATGGTGTCAGGTCACCCTGGAGGCTGTGCCCTGCATGCTGTGTGATGTGATGGGGGGAAACAGCCCCTAGAAACAGGACCCCATCTCCCACAAAGTCCCCCCAAGGGTTAAACTTCAACTCCCAAACACAGAAAACCAGCTTTTACTTTAGATGGAGAGCGGATTTGCCAAGAGACTGCTGAACCCATCACTGAGATAATGAGTAAACATTTTGCTTAGCTGCATACTCCCAGTCTTTTTTATCACTTTTCCCTAAATAGTAAGAGAACAATCTCACAGGAAACAAGAAGAAATTTCTCATGAAGCAGCCATGAGTTCGATGGCCACAGGGCTGATGTGTGGGAATGCTGCCATGCAGAAAGGACCTGAGGCATGGAGCAGCTCAGTGACATGCTCGGTCTCAAATCTGGATGTATGCATGGACAGGGGAAGCTCTGCAGTCCTGCAGCAGGACCAGCTTCCACTTTGCCAGGTGTGTGAGTGGCTCATGCAATGTCAGAATGAAGAAAGGGCACGTATCACCTGTAAAGTATGTATGGCACAGATATGGCATACAGTGTCAGAATAATGGAACCCCTCACTACAAGGAAGATGCTGAGACCCTGGAGCATGTCCGAAGGGGGGCAGCGAAGCTGTGAAGGGTCTGGAGCACAAGTGGTATGGGGTATGGCTGAGGGAGCTGGGATTGTTCAGTCTGCAGAAGAGGAGGCTCAGGGGAGAACATATCGCTCTCTTCAATGGTGAGGTTGTGGTGAGGTGGGGGTCGGCCTCTTCTCCTGGGTTACAGTGATAGAATAAGGGGTGATGGCCTTATGAGGTAACAGGTGAGGTTCTGGTTTGATTGGAAAAAATTCTTCTCAGAAAGTGTTGAGGCACTGGCACAGGCTGCCCAGGGAGGTGGTGCAGTCACTGTCCCTGGAGGTATTCAAGAAATGTGGAGATGTGGCACTGCAGGCCATGGTTAGTGGGCATGGTGGGGGTGGGTCTAGTGGTTGGCGACCCTGCACATAGCAGGGGGGTTGAAACTAAATGATCATTGTGGTCCTTTTCAACCCAGGCCATTCTATGATTCTATGATTCTATGAACTTACTGGTCTTTTCCAGCCTTACTGACTGTGATTCTGTGATGGTTTTATGAATAAATGGTATGTATCATGTTTGAAATACATATGGCATAAATATGGAAAATTCCTAAAATAATAGACACGTATATTAAGAAACTTTGAGTGAAATACAGAGAAATTCCATTTGGAGGAGTTGGAATGCAATAAGTCTGCCAATATGAAACATAAGGTGGGATTAATTCTGAAATTATGACATGTAAATTTTGGTATCTACATGCAAGTTAGGGGACCAACACTGCACATTCAACTCAGTTGCCTACACTCAATCAGGCTTATGCTAGGAGTCTTTCTCTCAACTTTCACTGGAAGGAGGGGCTCTTCTGTAGGTCGTGGGCATCTGTGCCATGCTCAGGTGTTTGAGGGCTCCTCATTTAGCACTACATGTCCTGTCTAGGCAAGCCATTACGCCATCAGCTTGAGAGAGAAAAGAAAACAGTCCCTTGCCTGCTGTGTCAAGTTCGTGGCCACACAAGGACATTGGCTAGAACTGCATACCTCCCATTGATGAATGATTTAGGGTCTCAAAAGTGATCTTAATTTCATTTTTCTTCTACATGGTCTCTTCTCTGCATCTTATCTAACACAGAGCTGTGCTAATTCATATCTTCTTATACTGCACACCACCACTGATAGCCTCCCTCCCTCACAAATCTTTTTGACAAAATTGGGCATCAAATGAAGTGCTTTTCTCACTGAATCTCAGCTTTCCAACATTTCTTTTTTTTTTTCCTCCTGAAAAAAAACCCACACCTCTCATTACAGTGTTTTTAATTTCCATATTTTCCTCTAAATTTAGGAGTTTGGATTCAAAGATCCCACTGTGATGCTGAATAGTCTCGCTTAATGCTTTGATAGAGCGTTATGTTCCCACAGCTCTTGTGTCCCGGTGTGCCAAGAGGTTAAAATTTTGTGCTTAGGGGAAACCACAGCTACCCATAGGGAAAAGGCAAAGGTTTACTTTGGACAGTGCATGGGAGATGTTGAGTCCCCGATCTTCCTCTGTACTGCTTCACAGGAATTATGCTTAAATCAAGTTGTTTGACAACTCTATATTAAAATATCTTTTACTGAGGGAAAAAACATACTGCTCCTGTAACTTTGCAGGAGCTACACCATGGCAACACTGTGCCCTCACAGGAAGAGAATTAATATTTCAACTGATATGAAGCCAAACAGTGCATAGGATGGAAGTCATCTTGTCTAATTTTAGCTAAGTAAATCTCAATGTACTGTCTAAAGCTGCAGTTTGGGTGTCTGCTGTGAGAAGCACAGGAAAGACCAAACAGCATCAGAATTGTGGCCTTTTCTCCACTGCTTCCAGACAAGTCAACACAGAGCTTAACTCTAAAACAGTGACATGAAAGCAAGGTAATCCCCCCCTCACCACTACTTGCTCTGTTCCTCTCTCTTCTTTCACATGGGCAGACTTTGATAGGACAAGGGAGAATGGCTTTAAAGTAAAAGAGATGAGATTTAGGTTAAATATTGGGAGGAAATTCTTTACTCAGAAGGTGGTGAGGCCCTGGCACAGCTGCCCAGAGAGCTGTGGTGCCCCATCCCTGGAGGTCTCAAGGCCAGCTTAGATGGGCTCCGGGCAGCCTGAGCTGGTGGGGGCAACCAGCGCATGGCAGGGGTTGAATGTGGGTGGGCTTTGTGGTCCCTTCCAACCAAACCATCCTGTGATTCTGATTCTTCCCTGGACCTCTCAAATACATGCAGCATGTTTATGGGCAGCAGTGTCCTGGTATTTAGAAGTTCTGGTATCTTTTGGCAATTCAGCCCTGAGGTTTAACTGTTTATACAGGCAGACTTAGTGAATGCAGTCACTTGTGTGAAAACACAAGCATCTGTGCTTGCAATTATGGCTGAATTCAGACTGCAACCTCAACTGTCAATAGCTTATTATCCTTTTTTTTTTTTTTTCCCAAATTGTAATACAACTCAATCGCATGCCCTAGCTACAAATTGTTCATTTTGATAAAGGTGCCGTGCACCTCCCAGTCAGGAGTGTGCTTTCTGTGTGCCCTCCCTGCCACCCTCGGTATAACACCGCAGCACTAATTGGGAAATTCCCTTCGATGTCAGCTCTCAGATGGCACTTGCCACTCCTGCAGCCTGTCATCGTGCTGCCTCCTGCTCTGGTGATGGCTGCTGGCACGGGCTGTGCTCGCAGCGCACTGCATTATTAGCAAGCTGTCAGACACCGGCAGCTCGCTGCCCACGTGCCAGCACGGTTATAGGGGTAAGAATGCTGTGCGTTAGGTAAAAATAACTGAACTATTGGAGTACAAATAAATAAAGAAATCATAAGCCTAGTCTTTGGCTGAATGCTGTTTTGTTGCCTTCCCGTGCCAAGCTCAGAAGTGTGTTTATGAGGTGGATGCAGGCTGATGTTGAAGAGAGGTAATTTATTTGCAAAATTCTTACTGCTCTGCTTTGATTGCTTTTAATGGGCTGGGCAGTGCCTGCAAACCAAGAGCTGAGGAGGGAACTTGAGCACAAGCTGTCTCAAGGAGAGGAGCACCAGAGCTCTGGGGTTCAGACATCAGCTCCTGAGTCCCTGCCCCACACTGCAGTGGCCAACCTGCAGGGCTCCTTCCTTGGCTTCCTGCACAGTCACAAGAAAGGAGAAGCTGCTAGCACAGTCTCCATACACCTGCCTGGGGTCAGTGTATAGAACGACTCCACTAGGGGACAATGAGTTCACCTCATGCCCACATCTGTGTTTCAGGCAGGAGATTTGCATTCTCCTGTGCAAATACCCATCCAAAGTGAACGTCCAGCTGTCAAACAGCGCATTCCTCTATACCGTCTTCCCCTACATAAGGAGCAGCCCCTAGGTTCAGCTTTCAGACTAACACTTCATTCAGTTCTCTCCTGAGGACCATAAAAATGTGTGAAGAGCAGTAAATATTTCAAGAGTAACTCCACATTACTTCCCTCTTACCAGATCTTCCGCCTTTCTTGTTTCTCTTGCAAACCCAGGATATGACGATATCCTCAATTTGCAGCAGTGATAATTGTTCAAGTATTACATAGAATCACAGAATTGTTTGAGTTGGAAGAGACCCTTAGAGGCCACCTAGTCCATGTCCCGTTCAATGAACAGGGACACCCACGGCTCAATCAGGTGCTCTGAGCCCCATCCAGCCTGACCTTGAGTGTCTCCAAGGACAGGGCATCCAAAGAAATTATGAAGACAACAGGATAATAAAACAATTTACAAGCAAATTGAAGCACTTAGCAGCTCATCTGCTTGCTGTGCCTATGAAATCAATAGCCAAAATCTTCCCTCCTGCAGTTCAGAAGTTTGGTTACTGTACTTCATTCATAGGCCCTAAATCCAAATGACCAAAAGCGAGATTCATTTACAGACACAGCTCAGGAAACTGGACAAAATCTGTGTCACTTCCAGTAACAGCTGAGAAATGCATTTCTGGAACATTTCTCACTTGCTTACACAAATGATCAATACTGGATTTGAAAGGACCATTTTAGCAACCACCAATTTTTTAAGCTGACACTTATGAGAATGCTTTTACAAATGATTCTCCCAGTACTGAAGATCTATTTCACTGAACCAAGCAAAGGCTGGGTAGATGCTGAACCCCTGGAAGACAAATGTGAATTCCTCTTGCCAAAACACCTCTGAGAAAGAAGATAGTGAGCAATATACTGGGTATGTGTGAGTCAAACTTTAATTTGAACTTTGGCTCTGCAGTACCAACTCAGTAGCCAGTTGGCAATAACATAAATGAGCAATCACCTGTGCTCATTTTGTCAGATCTCATTGTGTTTCTTAGCACAGGAGTAAGGCTTGATGTACTGATGGGGCTCCCATCTCTGGAAATCAGAGCCAAATACAAGTGATCACAGAAAGCCAGACTTGCATCTGCTGAGCTGCACGGGGCTCCATTGCCTTCCACTGCAGGGGGCATGCCAACAACTGGGTCAAACTATTGCCAGAAACTCTAAAATACCGTGGCCTTGAATGGTGGCAGTGCATGAGCATGCTGACAGTGTCTGCTTCTGAGCCAGCCTGCCAACTGAACAAATCTGCACCTGAGGGAATCAGAGGTAATTGAAGTTAATGCTCAGCAGTACAATTTGTGTTTTTATTCTCCTAGCCATAAGGTACAAAGTCGTATTTCAATATTTTATTTAGTTTTTTAGATGTAATAATCTGGGGTGCTTCAAAAAGAGGTATCTTTAAAAAGTCAGGTTTTTTAGAAGAATAAAGAGAAGCATCTGTTGAAATCACATCTGTGCTCATTATTTTATTCTGGGTGCCCTTACACCAAAATAACTATTTTACTTTTCATAATCTGCCTGAATTTAGTTAATGACTTTGAATTAGCATAGATAAGTCCTATATTTAAATTTAGATCCCAAGAAAAACTCTTCAGAGCCAGTTCTATCAGTTAAATTCCTCCCTTTAAACAATGAAGTCAGGTGCAGATTTTACCTGCTACAGCATCCCTCCCATAAATCAAGAGTTTGTGCTTTCTCTTTGACACTTTCCAAGCACATGGTGACATCTCTGGGTACAGATCAAAGCCATGGGGAAAGTGGCTTCAGCTGGAGGCTATGTGACACAGAAGAACAGCCTTACTTCTAGAGCCTCTTCTTCACATCATAGAATCATAGAATCATTTGAGTTGGAAGGGTCATTTAAAGGCCACTGAGTCCAACTCCCCTGCAGTAAGCAGGAACACCTACAGCTCCATCAGGTGCTCAGAGCCCTGTACAGCCTGACCTAGAGTGTCTCTGGGGATGAAGCATATACCACCTCCCTGGGCAACCTGTGCCAGTGCCTCACCACCCTTAGTGTAAAGAACTTTTTCCTTAAATCCAGTCTAAATCTCCCTCTTTTAGCTTGAAACCTTTTCCCCTTGTCATTTCACAACAGTTCCTGCTAAAGAGTGTGTCCCCTTCAAAGTATATGCATTGCCTGGGACTTCAGCTGGAAGAGGTCAAGCCAAGTGCACCCACCTCTGCAGGCAGTGGAAAAACTGCATAAAATCCAATGCTGTTGGAAGAAGAGGATCTGGCTACAAAAGCTAAGTGATCTCTACAGATATGAGGTAATGGAAAAATTCAGCCACTTCTGCTCTTCAGAAAAACTGGGAAGAAGGTAAAATGGGGGAGAGTGGGGTAAAACAGCTGTAATTAGTGTGAGTAAAAAAGAAATCTGGAAAAGAAAAATAAGAACATGACTGCACATACATATAATACAAGAAATAACGGAGCTCTAAGGCTTTGTAGGCTTTGTAGGTCTTGTGGGGAGTATGTGACTTCTCTGCTGAATAAGGATGGGAAGAAAGGAAGGGAATGCAATGAGGATGAGTGGCCTCTCCACACGAGGCAGCTGATGGATCAGACAGACCTGTCTGACTCTCCCATGGAGTGGAAGTTAAGAAAATACTACAACCATCTGTACCTGATACAGCTGTCAGAACATGATGGGTCCAGTTAGTCAGCGATCAGGTTGACAACTGCATCAGCTTCTCCTTCGCTTGGGTAGCTCTGAGGGGCAATCAAAGCTGCTGTCAACTAGAAGCCATCATTTCAATTCGGGGAACAGGCACATCTCTTCTCAGTGGTTTCACAGGCACCCTGTTCAGTGCCTGTTTGCAAATGAGATATTTTCTCAGCATAAGTTTATCTGAGATCGACACTTCTGCTTGCCCATCTGGTCTTATGAGATAATTCTTGGACATCTTTTGTTCTCCTTATTCCTAACGCTCTCTTTGCTTGTTTAGTTAAGTTGAAGAATAACTCAATTTATACTACTCTCAAAAAGGAATACTAAAGAAATCTACTTGTTCCTCCAAAGATGATAAGCTATCCCTTTGAAAATGATAAGCTATTTCTTTTTTAGACTGAAATTTAAAAGGCCGTGAAAAATCCCTTGCTCATTAATACATCTTCACGTTTACACAGCTAACAGTAAAATAGGAGGTCCATGTCTCTGTACGGCAGTACGAGCTTTATCAGACAATATCTTTGCCTTCCATCAATATATTTACTACTAAATAAAGGAGTGGTCAAAGGTCTAGCTACAGCTGGACAATCTAGCTAGCTCCCTGAAAGCCACTTAGGGAATCTCTACCTGATGCTGTAATTATATTTGCATTCACATGGAGAGCAGGAAAGAGGTGGAGAGAAGCAAAAAGGAAGACTTACACAAGGAACTGCCTGAGCCACACAGCTGCTCTGAAGGTCTTCCATACAGTTTTGAGAAGCTGCAAAGGCAGCTCCTGCGACCAGAGCCAATGAGCTCTTCAAAACTCAACCCATCTTTCCAAAGGGGACAGAACTGGGGCTTAGTAGATACTACTCTGTTCCTCTGTTTGGAGATATACTAATCTTCATATAACGCAGCATACAGCACAGGTGATCATTGCTGATTCAGGACCAAATAGGAGAGACAAATTTGTGAAAAGCTGTTGGTGGGGCAGCATACCTCAAGATTGGATTCTGGGGCATGAATATAAATCTAGGAATCCACAC
The DNA here is from genome assembly GCF_026119805.1 of Tympanuchus pallidicinctus. NCBI lineage: Eukaryota > Metazoa > Chordata > Aves > Galliformes > Phasianidae > Tympanuchus > Tympanuchus pallidicinctus. The sequence continues at coordinate 7,674,127 of NW_026294627.1, read as the reverse complement.
AATGAAAGGTGGTTGAATGTCAAAATGTATTTCCAAAATTGTTCGGTTTTGTAGGGAAATTCCTCAGTAAGATTTGCAGTATGATAATGTAGCTGAAGACAACAGCATTCAATCTACAGTTTTATATTAGCTTAACTCCACTGCCACCGCTTCCCATTCATGCTACTGCATCTAGGATGAGAATGAAACCTGGCACCCTAATGAAAGTTTAATTAATCATTTGGCACAAAACCACAAGAACATTTTAAAAACTGCAGAAAGCGGAAGCAAGTGCACAGACCAACTGGTTGGGAATGCTGTGGAGCTGAGACAAAGAGACACTGTGTCAAGTGTGCTGCTGAAAGGCTGAAGCAGCCCCAAAGAACACATCACTGACAGAGAAAATTACTAAACGTTTATAAATAATACAGTCTGCTCAAATCTATCACTGCAAGCACAACAGATCAGCGAGCTCTCAGGCAGCTGATGAGAGGAAGATGTGAAGTCAGCAGCAGCCAGCCAGCTGATGCCAAGTGATGCATGTGGGGGCAGGGCAGAGGGGCTGCAATGCGGGCTTTGCCCTGGTCATGTCCCCAGATGTTCCTGTCACTGCCCTATGCCTCAGCTCCCACAGCCACTGCTGAACCTTTTTCACCACCAGCAAGTTCTGCCAAGGAATCCCGATACGGGGAGCTGGATATGGGAGTGAAAGGGCAATTCTGATGCTGGAGATTACTTTCAGCAGGCAAGTAGAAGTGATACTGAAAGTAAGCTTCATGGATAAAAGACAAACACAGTCAATGAATCCTAAGTACTACTACAAGGCTCTGCAAATGAATATGTCTAGTTTGAGAAACAATATAATTGGCTCTCGTGAAGTTTGAACGTCACTCATAGAGTTTCGCAAGCCAAAGAAGTAATAAATTATATCTAGAAGGAGAGTATTTTAGCAAACTATTGCTGAACCAAAATGCTAGATAATGTCATAATACTGTAATTCAGCGCTCCTGTCAGACAGAAATAAAAGTAAACCAGGACTGTGTTATTTATAGGATTTGACCAACAGGTCAAGTCATCACTACATAAACAAATTGGTAATGAAACATAGTAGATTGTAGCTATATTAACTTCACTAAAATGTAAAACTTCTTTCCCTTCTCTTTTTACTGATGTTCAGCTGCCAGAGGCAGACTGATACTCACTTCTTAACTTACCCTTAGTTTAGCCTTCTTTTATGAGAAAAGGTGATGGCATGACTGTACTGCTTGATAAAAGCCCTCTACAGTTTCTATTAGGTAATTTCAACAAAATTTGACAGAGAGGTACAAGTCTGAATGATAGCAATTTGATGCATCTTGTTATATGTTTTGGAAATAGCAGCTGTATATAGAAGAGGAACAGCTATTTATGAGGGTGGACAGAGATAGGATAAGGAGCAATGATTTTAAACCGAAACAGGGGAGGTTTAGGTTAGACTTAAGGAGAAAGTTTTTCATACAGAAGGTGGTGACACACTGGAACAGGCTGCCCAAGGAGGCTGTGGATGCCCCATGCCTGGAGGCATTCAAGGCCAGGCTGGATGTGGCTCTGGGCAGCCTGGTCTGGTGGTTGGTGACCCTGCACATAGCAGGGGGGTTGGAACTAGGGGATCATTGTGGGCTTTCTCAACCCAAGCTGCTCTATGATTCTATGATTCTATGAAGAGACCCAGCAAGCTCAGGATGGTGCTGCAGGATGTGCTCATGACAAGAGACAAAAGCCTCAGAACTAGCAGGGACCAGAAGGGATGGCCAGTACTCAGCTCCTGATTCTGGGTAAGGAATTCTCCCCTGCTGACCTACCTCCTCAGAGAACAGCCAAACCAAATGTCAGGGCATGTGTGTGAAATCACATGGAAATCTTGTTCTTTCTATGGGCACTGTGCCACACAAAACGAAATATCTAAAAGTAACTGTCTCTGAGAGAAGGAACAAACAGGAAGACAAAACAAGGAGTACGTTATGGAGAAACTCACCTTGGAAATCCCCCAGTTCTACACTGGCCATTGGCGGTTCAGTAAGGAACATCAAAGCATCCTCAGCCCTAAAGCACAGAGTGTGGGCCATACCCTCCAAAGCAAATGCTTGAGATACTGTGATTGAAACCCTCATTTTCTCTTCGCTCTCTCTGCAATGCTTGCTTTGCTTCCCTTTTCTCCTTCCATTACAGAAAATGATGAATTATTTTTGCACCGAGAGTAAGTATAAAAGAAAGGGTACAGCAGTTATCAGTACAGTGCATTGTATCTAGTACACTCTGCTTTTGAGCCTTTAGAGTGAGAGAACATTGGATTTCCTGGCTAAGTGCTCTAACCACAGCACCGACCCATCAGATAGAGGCCCTCTAACCTTCCCACAGCATTCTCCAAAAATAGCATGGCAACAGCAAGGAGCAGGGAGTTTGGCCCCATCAGCAGACACTCCTTATGCTCACAGAAAGCTTCCTGCATTAAGTCTATGCAGCCCTCTCTGTGAATTACAGCTGATGAGTCCTGCTAAGAGCCATCTGGGAAAGGTAAAGGATCCCAGGGTGGGGAGGAGCACGCAGCATTAACACAGATTTAAGTGGCCTCAGGGTTGCATGCAAGTAATTACGGTTTTTGGGAGTGCAGTCTTAGATCTGAATATCTACATCCTTGGTCTTATTTTAGGCAATCAAGACATTATCTGGATCTAGCCCCTAGTGATTAGGCCATAGAAGTATGTTCCCTGCTGCCATGTGTTAAATAATTACTTTCTTCTGGAGAAACCACTTGGGCATCCATTCGCAGCCAGTGGGCCCGGGCTCCAGAACTGCTGACATTTTAGATGCTGGTTGAACAAACCCACCCCAGGTGTTCATTTCACACAGAAACAAAACTAAGCCACACTTTCAGCCTCAGCAGCAGTTTAACTATCAGCCTGGAGGAGCACATGCAGGTATAGAAACACAGAATCATCAAGGTTGGAATGACCACTAAGGTGGAAAATACCACAAATGTCTTTTCCAACCCTGGTGATTCTAAGGTCACCTAGTCCAACTGCCTGTGACCACTCTAGACCATGCCTGAGTGCCACGTATACTCTTTTCTTGAACACCTCCAGGAACAGTGACTCCACCCCCTCTCTGGGCAGCCTATGCCAATATCTCATCACCCTTTGTGAGAATAAATTCTTCCTGACATCCAGACTGAACCTCCCCTGGGTTTATATGAGGGGGAAGCAAAGCAGTGGATGCTTGCTGGGAGAATTGGAACAACCACAGAAAGAAGGGAATAACCAAAGGGAAGGCTTTGCCATACAGTCTGAATGCTCTGTCACAGCAGCCACACAGCAGGTGCTTTGATCACCCTTGCATACAGCAGGTCCATCCATTTCATGCACATACCACCATTTCCAAGCCTAATCCCTAGCAATTTCCTGCAGGGAGTTATAAAACTCTAATAAACAATTCCACAAAAATTCCCAAAGCAATTTTCGTAGTAAAACACTATTCTTTCTTTTCCTGAAAATCTGTATCAGGAAGCAAACTCACCCACTGTAGCTCTCTGTAGAGCTTAACCTTTTGGGCTCCACACACAGATGCAGGGCTGCATGCAGCCTTGCTTTGTGCAGTCACATCCTCCCATGCCATTAATGTGCTGCTCCTCCACCCACTATCCCAGCCACAGCCCCCAGGTGATTTCCAGAAGCAAGCATCTGCTTTGTGCTTTGTGCTTTACAATGACTTTTGGTCAGGTGACAGCACAGTGAGCAGGGTTCAAAAGTCAGGAGCTCCCAGTCATGGCTTTCCATGGCGAGCAGCTGGTTCTCACACGGAAACACTGAGATTACACCCAGTGGCATTTACTTAAGGAACACTGTCTACTTCAAATCTGTAAGAAAGGGTAAAAATGAAGGTATTTTGCAGTTGCTGTATAAAGCCATCATTGTGCCTTCCATCAGCTTGTCTCAAAGCAATTAAAAATAATTTTAAACAACACACCCACCTAAGACATTCTACAAAACCTACTCATTTTCCAGTCATGTTCTGTCATTTAAAGACACGTGCTATCACAGCATCACAGAATGGCCAGGGTTGGAAGGGACCTCAAGGATCACAAAGCTCCAACTCCCCTGCCACATGCAGGGCCACCACCCTGCCCATTAATACTAGACCAGGCTGCCCAGGGCCCCATCCAACCTGACCTTGAACACCTCCAGGGACGGGGCATCCACAACCTCTCTGGGCAGCTGTTCCAGCACCTCACCACTCTCTCTGTAAACAACTTCCCTCGACATCCAACCTAAATCTTCCCTCCCTCAACTTAAAACCATTTCTCCTTGTCCTGCAGTTATCAACCCTTTCAAAGAGTTGATTCCCCTCCTGTTTGTAGGTTCCTTTTAGGTAGTGAAATGCTGCAATGAACTACTGTGCAATCTGCTACTGTGCATATAAAGATTTTCAACTACTTTTTCCAAAGTCAGTTTTCACAGTATAGATTGCACAAAGGCTCCTTCACTTTCAGGCTAGGATGGGTTGAAGGGATGGCAATGGGACAGGCAAAGTGAAGAGAGGCAGAAGATGGTGCTGCAGTGAAGGATGCACATCATCCTTGCAGAGTGGCAGGAGACTGATGGCTACACCAAGTGTATAAGCCTGGGCACCAGTTTGGAAAGGGGTACAATGGAACATAGAATCATACAATCATTTGAGTTGGAAGAGACCTTTAAAGGTCATCTAGTCCAACTCCGCTGCAATGAACAGGGATATCTGCAGCTAGAGCTCAGCCCAGCCTAGGCAGACAGATTACATCTTCCATAAAAATAATGAGATTCTCAGTATCCATACGAGCCATGCCTCTCAGGACAAAAGACTCTGTAGACATGGAAAAAACATGGAATCAATGACATGTATGTGTATATGTAAACATAAAACAGTCATGCACACGCTGCTTGTACCACTGTGTCCTCCCCATTCAGTGCTTTCCAAACAGAAAAATGAAAGAGGTCTGAGTCTCGTTAGAGACTCTGGATACTGATGGCTTTATGATAACAGGCTGAATGAAGATTAAAGCACAAGAGATCACTGAATCATAGAATGGTTTGGGTTGGAAGGGACCCTTAAGATCATCCAGTTCCAACCCCCTGCTATAGGCAGGGACACCCTCTAGACCAGGGATGGCTGCTTCTGCAACTTGTCACCACTACTACCTGAGAGACATCCTGCCGAGGTTCACTGAGCTTCTCAGCACAGAGGTACTTAGAGTTCTTCCTACACTAGAGAAGGCACAAAACTTTTATCTCCGTTGTATTCAAGTTTGACTTTCACAGGGCCACAGAAGAACTTTATGTTGGACAGAGAACACAGGCAGGCTGAGGTGGCAAACTAAATCCTGAACAAGGGCACTGAAATTAGCGTCTCTACTGCTGTGAAACAGCTTAGAGACTAGAAGAGTACTTCACTGACTGATAAACCCATCTCTACATGTTCATAAATTACTTTTGAACCTCAGAAAGCCGTAAAAAAACAGATGGAACAATTTAGATTAAAAAAAAAACCAATCACAAATTCAATTCAAACACTGACCAATTTGTAAAAGATTCAACCACAGACTGCACACCTAGAGGCAGGCAATGTCTTTAAAACCAGCAAGAAACCTCAAACTCTGCAATAGCCAAAAATCAGGGTTTTTCAGCATTTACAGGTTATTCCCTAACCATGGCTAAATGTATTGCATCATAAAATGTCAACATCAAAACAATATAGAAAAAATAATTACAGACAGTGTTAGTGTTGTAAGCTGATAAGGACCAGATGGTCTTTTGTATTTATGGTTTGCCTCGTGCATACAAATGCTTTTGGGATCTAATTAGCCTTCTACAAAACTCAAACTGGGTAATTACTATCATTATCCCCTTTTCAAATAAATCTGAAGTCTAAACTGCAATTAAGTTTTTTATCTTACAATTCATATCTGCACATTTTAAGAATTGTTCTTTGCTATCTTTTCACAAATCTTCTTTCCATGATTGACACAAATAAAATGCAGGAGCTGATAATTAGGAAAAAAAAAAAAAAAAAAGAAAGAAAGAAAAAAGGAGACTTTTTGGTTAAAACACTGAAAGCATTTCTGAGACTCGCAGAGTTCACAGTGAACAGGTTGCCAATTTCCTAAGCACTGGATTTTGCCACCCTCATAGTGGTTGGATGTCCCACATTCCCATTGATTGGGATCACTAAAAAGAAGGAATGAGGCACAACCAGTAAGAGCTGCTGACAAACACATATATGGAGGCAAACAACTTCTCCTGTACATACAATGATCATTTTTTATATGACATGAAGTGGCATTCTAATTAACTTTTGACTTTATCCTCATAGGCAACACACAAGTTGATGATGGGCTATGAAAGGGTAGTGGTGCAAATAATAAGCAAGAATGTCATTTTTATTGGTTTCCTGCCCTCAGGGCAGCTAATCACATGACAAAGGTAGCACACACAGAAGAGAATGACAGCATGATAATGTACACCAGTGAATTTGGTTAATGGAGAATTAATCAAAATCTGTCCAAAAGGAGATAGCGGACAAGATTACTGTGTTATAAGCTAATCATCTTCCATCCCCATACTAGAAAAAATTATTATACGTTACAGAGCTGTATTGCCATGTCCGCTTCCAAGAAGAGGACGTAGTTACAGTACAGTTACAGCAGTTCCATGTTTTGTATCAGCTGATACTGAAACAAATAACACTTCTAGAGACTAAGATAAGCACATATTAAGAAGTTGAAGTTTTGATCTCAACATCTGTTTTCCTGCTGGTATGTTTTCTTGTGAAGACCATTACTAAACTATCAAAATCAGCACTAAAATCAGACCAAAAGCTTTTATGTTTCAGCCTGGGCACACCCTCAAACAGTAACAACAGTATCTTTTAAAACAAAATTTGGAAAGCATCTTTCTGATGTCGAATGCTTACACTGGAAGCACATTTATACCAGATTGTTTCATGAACAAGGCTCTGAGGATTCTTAGAATCCGCAGCTATGAATCAGACACTTCTACCCATAGGACCACAGCGTAATTCAGAGTCCAGTTTGTTGCATTCTCTACTGAATTTCTCATCCTTCTATGTTCTGCACTTACATGCACTTTTGTACATGTTTATGTACAGAAAAGGCTCACTACTGCACTTTCCACTAACATGTTTGGAATGCAAAACTTTAAAGCTTTGAACAGAGAAGAGGAATGTGAAGAGATTCTCCAACCCCCTGCCAGGTTTCCTCCCATCACTGCCTGCACTCCTGAGCCCACATGCTGTATTCTGAAGAAACAGTTTCATGCCTGGCTGAACCTTTACGTGACTAAAATTAGGCACCCGTTTGCCTATCACCCACTTCCTGAGGAAGCGTTGGTAAGTACACATAGGGCACATTTAGTCACAGACACGCAAAGGCCACCGTGGCCATCTTGCCTCTCCACCTCCTCGCCCAGGCATCAATTCCTTCTGCTAGAATGAGTGAAATCAGAATTCAGTTCTTCCCTTCTCCTGCCTGGGTAAGGAGCACCCATTTGAATCTGGTTCTGAAGGCACTCACGTAGCAGCAGTTTCCTGAGACATGCCCTCTTAGTGCAGCTGCTTCATTAGAGAAAGAAATAATTATAAATTCATGGGAACAGGGGCAGAAAAGCAGATTTCTCTTTTCCCAGTTGAGCGCCTGTATCACCTGGCTACTGAGTCACTGTCACTCTTTGTGGCCTAATTCTGCAGTGATTTCCATGACAACAGAGCGATTCCCTATTTGAATATGGTGGAGTCTGAGAAAAAATCTTTACACATAATAATGCAATGGAATATTGCAGATAATGCGAAAAGTTAAAGAAAAAATGATAACTGCAGCCACCACCCAGAAAGTAATCATCATCTCTGACTTCAGCAGGCAATTTCTCTGTTTGCAGGCTAGCAACAGAAACTGCTTATGTGCGTCAAAAGATTTTTTTCTGCCGTAGTGAGATAAATACATGCTTAGTTGCTGATTTCCTAATCTTCCATTAAGAAATGCAGCATGTCAAAATGCAGCCTTGCTTCTCCTCAGATATCTCTCCACTGTGTTCTTTTTGGGAGGAGGGGTTTCACTTGTGTATTTGATGTTTGTGGTATGCAAGGCAATCTCATTTCACATGAAAAAGGCTTCTTACAATTAGGAATTTATAGGTGAAAATAGCAGCTTACTTCTCAGGAACTGGAGTTCTTTGCAGTGTGCTTGCATTGCACACACACATGTATCCTACGAGGGACATGCCTCACTCGTTCAGCTCCTAACAACTGGTTTCTTGCCCAGTGGTTTTCACACAGGGCACATCTGTCCCATCTCTCCATATGTTGTACATCGAAGGCAGAAAGCTTCTTTATCTCTTCTCTTTCGTGGTGGACTCCAGAATCCAATCCCAAGGAAAGAAAGAGGCGCAGCAAGATGCAGACTGTACAGGAACCGCAGTAAAAGATCCCCTAGTAATTCCTCAGTCTCCTCCAGATGCTCACACAGATGCACAGGCTGCAGAGCAGACCCCAGTTTGCTGAAAGATGAGCCCCAAAGCTCTGAGCTGGGAGCAGACAGAGTGTACCTGGGTAAGTGCGCTCTCTTAGTGCCACTGCTACAACATCACATTAGGACTTCAGGAGGAGATGAGCTTTGCAGAAATCAGGAAAAAGCAGCTTTGTGAGATATGGAAAACCATGTAAGGCTGTGAGAACTCCTCCTGCTATTGATGGGATAGCGGGCATGGTGGTGATGGGTTGATGGTTGGACTAGATGATCTTAGTGGTCTTTTCCAACCTTCGTGATTCCATGATTTTACTATCTAAGATCCATGATTGCAGCTGGGTTGAGGCTGGAGATGCTGCTGCACACCCGAGTGCATGCTGAGGTCAAGAGGTGAACTCAGGTAAAGCTAAATTCTGGGTAATATCACTGTGACTTAGATCTTTTCTTTATTAAGATCCACATCTACAGTAATTTGTGGAAAGATTTTGTTCCATGAAGGTAAAGAAACAACATATTTTTATGCTAAGCAAAAATAGCAAATTATCAGAAGTGAAATTATTGTGCAAAAAGACAGAAGGCCTTGCATCCCTTTTTCTCAAATAAGAAGTGTTGTCCAAATCATGTGCAGGGGCTTCAAGCAATGTCTTTTTTCAGTAAAGATGTGCTTAATTTGATAAAGCGTGCATTCTTGTGAATGGCCCTCTTCCTAGGCATACAAAAAACCAACAGATCAAAAACCTTTTAGTAGACCTTCATCTCTCCCTAAGCGATACAGGCAGACTGTTTTGGAATGGCTCATGTCTTTCTACCAATCACTGAGGGATCAGAGAAGCACAGTATAATTCACATCATAAGGAGTTTATGGAGGACATCTAGCTGAAATCACTGACCACATCAGTGCCAAAAAGACCAGACTGCTCAAGGATGGATACTCTGGGACTCCTCTGAGCACTCTTTCCAGAAGCAGACCACCCCATGGTGAAAACATTTCTTCTAAAGCTGCCACCTGTAAGCCTGGTGTGAGACACTCCATCATGGACACACTGCCTGCAGGTGCCAAGTACAGGTGATGAGAATACTATCCGGGCTGTTTGTCCACAGGTGGTGCAAATGGCATTCCTCACCAACTGTCCTAACATTTCAACAGCAGTTGTCCAGAATGTGCAGGAATGTGCAGCAGGTATAATCTCAAAGGTCCAACAGAGTGATTTGACATCTTGGCATCAAAAAATAACACAGGGTTGCAGGTTTTTTTTCTCCCCAGTTTTTCTAACCTACTCCTTACCTTTAGAGCTTTACACTACAGTTCCACATGTCTTTTGACCATGGAAGCAACGAAAAGAAATGATAAGTGGTGAAAAAATAAAAGAGAACTTCATAAAGGACTTGTCAGCATCCTATGTGGGCATGGTATGAATGGCAGGCATCCACCATCCACTTCTTATTCATTCTCGTTCTCCACTGGGAGGATGGGACTAACTGACCAATGCAAATACAGCCCTGAGTGCACGTGGGAACTGCTATAACTCATCCACAGGAATCATTAAAGTTGGACTTCCTCTTCGTGTGTTCTTTCATGCCTCCAAAGATACACATCTGTGATGCTGACAGAGTGATGAGTCCTCATCAAAAAAAAAGGGATGAATCAATCAGACAATCTGGAGATCAAATCAGAAAACTCTTGTTCCACAGCAATGGAACATAAAATCCACGCAGGAGAGAGCTTATGATGTGAAAACAACATATTGCTCGTGGTGTGACCAGCTTACTGAGTCAACACGTAAGTGGAAAGAAGGTGCACAGCCGAAAGAGCTGTTAGGCATATATCTCCAGATCATGAAGCAAGGAGGGTGAGCTGAGAACAGGAGGCTGAGCCTCAGGAACTTCTCTGAGGGTTCCAATGCCCCTGCAGGAGCTGCTCAGATCTGCTGCTATCAGAGAGAGAGAACCAGCAAAGCCCATCTTGAAGGCAGTGCCAACAGAGCAGAAACTAAGAGCAATTTCCAAATTGTTGGAAAGACAACAAATTCATGGCTAGCACTTCTGGACCAGCATGAAACCTAAATAGTACAACTGCAGCTGCATCACTCGTGAGCACAGTGCTGTGTAATGTAATCGCACCTCCAGATGCATCGCTACTGATGGAGAAATGTGAGAAGTCTACCAGTATAAAACAATGAAGTTCACAGTGCAAGGATACAAAGACTTGCCAGAGTCAGACATGCAGTTGCTAGCTGCCAGAGGATAAACTAAGTACTAAGTAAGTGCTTCCACGCTTCCCAGGAGCTGAGCAGAGTTCTGCAGAGTGCTGGGATAACATCTGTGGGTTGCGTGTTATGTGGAGCTGCTCATGTTGATACAGCTGGGAAGAGTTTCTCAGAGAATCCTGCAGCCAACTTGTTTTTCTGAAAGCACACTCAATCCCCAGGTTGCTCTAGAAGTTTATGCCCACTTAAGTTAAAGCATGCAGCTCAGTCAAAAGAATCATAGAATCATAGAATCCTTAGAGTTAGAAGGGACCTCTGAAGACCATCTAGTCTAATTCCCCTGCAACGAACAGGGACATCCACAGCTAGATCAGGTTGCCCAGAGCCTGATCCAGCCTTGCCCTGAAAGACTCCAGGGATGGGGCATCAACCACAACTCTGGACAACCTATTCCAGTGCCTCACCAACCTCACCATAAAAGACTTCTTTATATCCAACCTAAATCAACTCTCTTTAAACCTGAAACCATTTCCCCTTGCTCTATCACAACATACTCTGCTAAAGAGTCTGTTCCTTTCCTTCCCATAGCTCCTCTTCAGATACTCTCAGGTCTCCTTGCAGCCTTCTCTACGCTGAACAGCCCCAGCTCCCTCATCCTGTCCTCACAGAAGAGGTGTTTCATCCCTTGGAGCATTTCTGTGGCCCTCATCTGGATGTGCTCCAGCAGCTCCATGTCTCTCATGTACTGAAGACTCTATATCTGGACACAGTGCTCCAAGTGAGGCCTCACCAGCACAGAACAGAGTCCTCTGCAATGGGAACATGGGCTGACTCCAATCTGCAGTCAGCTCTCAATACACCGAAAAGTGGAAAGCATACAGCTAGCACAATTCACTGTGGCAATGGAATCATAAAGACCTGATTCTGTTGACCTCTAGAGACCCACATTGCTGACAGAAGGATAGTTCAGGTCAGTTAAGAGACGATGGCAGCATCCTTATTTACAGCAGCTACATGGTGCCCAGTGGGAGAAAATCATGTCTGAACTGAAGCTGACCCAAGTGACCCAGCTTTGACGATGACGTTGGGCTAGATGACCTCCAGGGTCCCTTTCAATCTAAACTTTCCTATGATTCTGTAGATGAAAACATATCAAAAGACAGAGGGAAAGGAAAGGAATACAGAGTAACTCATTTGTAGGATGTTTGCAGGGGGTGCATGCTCTCTTGAATAACAGCAGTCAAGGGGAGCAGTGAGTTTGAGATGTCATCCAGGGCCTCTTTGCATGGGTAACTTAAAGCACCTAGATATATACACACAGCAAACAGATACAGTAAGCAGAAAGCCTTGGCATTTGTGTGCTGGAGGTGCGTGGAGGTCTGCAGTGCAGTGTGCATGCAGATGGCACTCTAAGGATAACTACATTTTATTCCCCAGCATAAAACTCAATTGTCCCAATAATGGTATGGCTTGCAGCCAACAGCACTGTTGTGTTTTGCTCCAAACAATAATTGAGTTGACAGTCCATTTTTTCACTGGGGGTTGAAATATCAAATTTGATCAGATATTAGTACTGATGCTGCTGCATTTTGCCAGCTTGCCAGTTTTTCTGGATGACAGGCGGATTTGTGATCACAGCACCATGACTGAGGACCGCAGCTGTGGCAGGAGATTGCCTTGGTCATGGCTTCAGCAACTTGTGCTGCGGAAGATAATGCAGTTCAGGAGTGGGAAAACAGGTCAGAAAGACAGGAGTCAGACTCACAAGTGACAGAATACGTTGCTTCCAAAGCCAGGCTGCTGTGAAACTATGAAGTCAGTGAAAATGCTGTGGTCTGTGATGCTTTTGCTGCAATTTCTCAAACTCTTGTTCCCTCTGATCTTTGTTTGAATTAGTATTTGAACAGGAGGGAAACGCTACACAGATATGGAGCATTACAGCGTGTCTCTTCTGTAGCTTTGTTATGCTTGAAGCTGGCAACTACATTTCCAGTCACTGAATCTCAGATTTTATTTAGGCTTTTATTCAGGGAAACACACCGTGCATATGGTTTAGTCTCCTTGTTTTCAAGAACATGCTTAGCTTCAAGAGTGTGCTTAGATGCCTTCTCAAGCTGCTTTGCGACATGTGCTTTCAGGCGGGCTGGCAGAGCAGCTTAGCCATGTAGCAACTCACCCAAAAACTTCTTCCTACCCAGATGGCTCATTACACCTCTCTTCTGCAATCTCTGCTGGGTGCCAAGTGGCTCTGAAGTGAAGCCTGAGGGGCAGTACTTGACCTAATGCCACGTATAGTTGATATACGCAGGAAGCCATCTCTCCCTATATAAAGGCCAAGAAATCACAGCTTCCTGATGCAATGGTGGTGAACGAAGCTGCTCTGCATAGAAGCTTCATGATTTGAAAAGCGTGTGAGCAGGCAGGGAGTTCCTAAACGCACACAGCTTGTTGGTACCTCCTCAACTGTGCAGTGCGGCTTTCCCCTTCAGAAGCTGTACCTGCTGATGCACTGCAACCCTCACACAGTCCCTGCTTCCACAGAGCTGAGAGTTAAGTGAATACATTACATGTGCCTGTCATTCTTCCCCAATAACATCTTTTCCTCTCTTATCCAATTTCAAGCTTGATTTGACAGAAAAGAGAATTTTCTATCCAAGTTCCTATGAATTTGATGAAAACAACAGCCAGCTAAAGAGCCAGGCCCACTTACTGCTTCCCTGCGCTCTAACTGTAGCACAAATTCAGATGGCTTACTGGTAACCAGAGATTCCAAGGGGAAAAAAAATGCATTACAAATGGAAGAGACACAGGAAGGGGGGAACTCATCAACACCAGCCAGGAAAGGAGGCAGGACTCTGCGCACTGCAGGGCTGAAAGCACTACTGCTCTGAGACAGGAGTGAGAAAGGAGGGTGGAAGAAGTGCAAAAGTTAGTTTTTGTTTGACAAAAATAGGGATGGTTCAGTTCAGTCTAGAATCAATATTTTCTTTTCCTGGAAGAACATGGTAGGGACAATCAATCGCTGCATCCTTGATGCTTCTGGGATTTTATCTTTTTTTGGGCACTATTGACTAAGCATGACAGACAGACAGACAGCTAGAAAAAAAAAAGAAGGAAAAAAAAAAAAAGAGAAATGCCCAAGCATTTTGTTCAGTTTGCTTCTAAAATCCCATCAGCTAATCTGTGCAGTTGTATAGAGCCCACGTGCTACTACCAGAATTCTCTGAGAACAGGAATGCAGAAGAAGGGAATTTGAGAGATCTACAAAGAGAGAATTCACTTTTCTGAACTTTAAGAGCATTTTTTGTTGTTTCTAAGTATAATTTTGATTAGTATTTTCCATAACACAGAAAACTTGTCACAAGCATGGCTGCAAAAAGATACCAAATTGAAAATATCTATTATTAATAAATACCATCAGTACCATCACTCTTAAAAAGCACACCTCTCTTGCAAATTGCTATCAGCTATTTTGACTGTAATTCAGACATTGCAATTTTGGGGTAATAGTGAGGAATATCAGCAGGTGTACCAAGGATGTAAAACCATTTGTCACCTTCATCCCAGCCCAGTAAAAGAACAGGGTAATTGCACGCAGCTGGCACCAATGAAGGAGGAGAAAATAACTTCTCTCAGCAGTGGGTCTCCCCTAGACCTAGCCTTCTTTGATGAAACATCTCCCAAGAAGCAAGTCCCCAGAAGATGCTTTCAGGCTTATAAGCCTTTCTGGAAACTGTGTGTAAACCTGCCAGCTTGAACAGGCTCCTATCTTCTCTTCTTTCTGGTACAGAGCTGAACCAGCTTCTCAAGGTACTCAGAGACTCCCTGTGTCTTGTTCCATTGCCTTTCTCATTCAAATACAGGATGGCAGTAAGATGTGGCGTGCAACACTCCCTCAACCTCAAAACATTAGCACTCATTGCTAAGCAAATTATTCTAATATAAGCAGAACTTTAAACTGAATTTAAGCAGATGAAATGAGCACAGGATCCTGTTCCCTTCTACCAACACTAGATGCTAATATTTTTTTTTCTCTTGGCTAAATTGCTTTCACAAGGGACGAAGTTCATGCATGTCCCACTACTGCTGTACTGTTTTAAAAAAAACAAACAAACACTTGAGTTTGCATTCCAAATAATGATACATTCACAAATATCAGCCCCAAGAGATCTCTTTGGAGGAGAGATGGTGCAATTACTACAAATAATCTTACGTCATTTGCCAGGCTGATTTTCCTCAGAGGAATGGCAGCTGTAAACTCAGCGGAGTTTCCATAGGACTGTGATGTAGAGAAAACCAGATTCCAAGCAATGCATCAAAAAGGAGCACAATGCTGACCCCAGACTGATAGTGCTGGCTTCCAAGTTGCTTGGAGAACGGCTGCTCCTTAGCAAATTAGAAATGATAAATTTAGGGCAAGCTTGAAGGGAACAGAGTATATTAATACAGGAGTTAGGGCACTGTGTAAGCTCTTCTTCTGCTACCGCAGTGTGGCTCAGCCCACTTCTCCTGGCTTTTCTATTCACATGCCAGTCTGTCACTTGCCTATTTACTCCAGTTTCTATTGGAATTCAAAATCAGTGCTCAGGTCAGAGCTCTAATGGGCAGGTATGAATCAGTACTGCTTCAGTGAAATCTTCAATCATTCCAAATTGTAAGAGAACAGATCTACACAACTCTGATCAGAAAGGGAACAACTCTAATCCTCCTCTTCACTCACACCCTGCTCCCTCCCAGTTGTTGCAAGCTTAACAGCATCTGCTGCCACAGATCTGAGTACTTTTATTTCTCTTCTCTGGTTAAACTCTGTTTTTATGATATTTTATGACCATTTACACCCTGTCAACAAACACCTGCATTTCACCGGGAATGGGGACTGGAAGGCAGAACTTGTCTGTGCTTCTCCTCTCAAGCAGGGGGTGTTTCTTTAGTCAAAGCCAAGAGGAAAAAAAGGACTGGGACTACACAAGCCCTCCAAATGTTTTCTACTGAAAACGCCTGGCGATATGCGGCCAAGTCCAGAATGTAGAAGTAACACTGTGTGCTTCAAGCATGAAGAAACAACATGAAAAGCCTGAACAAGGAATTGTTTGAGACAGAACAAGGGGCTGTCAAAGAATTCAGGTTCCTAATGGTCCTACCACTCCATAATAGTGACATCTCAAATGAATGTCTGTATTCGATTAAATTATACTGTAATTAGTGGGCAACAGCTTCAAGACAACTGATCTCTGTATTTGCAGGTACTCCAAGCCAGTCCATATATGACAATGGGTATTCTGCTACTGAGAGCATGCTGTCTGTGCAGCCTCAAGAGCTTTGAATATGTTAAAATACCATGGAATGTATGTTAATATATCCATGGAAAAGGGCCATCCTACTGACTATTACCCTTTCTGTTCCATTGCCAAGCTCTTTCAGAGCCAAGGAAGGACATTTCTTTGAACATTTGTATTTCCCTGTGCCTTCACTCGCATCAAGCCACCCGTATCACATATTGCAGCCTCCTGCAGGCTTCTTTATACCCTAAGGGGAGAGAGAGGTGTGAACTGATCAGTTCCAAATCCTCACATCAACATGATGCAGCCTTTTATCTCTGCTTTTGTTGTTACTTAGTTCTCAAACTCATCATCCTGCAATTGTGAGAAAAGCAGGACTTGATACACCCAACACAGGTATATCAGCCACTGCCCTGGTGTCAACTGCTTGTGCTGTGCCTCAATTTGAAAGTGGTAATTAGTCATGAGAGCTGTGCATGCCTCCAGGACTGTTAGGCTTTGTCTGGTCTTCAACCTGTTTCAGGGTGATTTTTACTGTACCTGCACAAGTCAAGAAAATGCTACTGTGCTTGCTCTGCAGTCAGATGCTTGGCCCAGCAGAGAAGTAAAATTACCCTGTGATTATTTGCCTATCATCTGACTTCAATCTAAAAAAGGAAAGATTTAGACTTGATATAAGGAGAAGGTTCTTTACAATAAGGGTGGTGAAGCAGTAGCACAGGTTGCCCAGAGAGGTGATGGATGCCCCATCCGTGGAGACACTCAAGATTTGGCTGTATGGGGCTCTGAGCACCTGATAGAGCTGTGGGTGTTCAGTGCAGGGGGGTTGGACCAGATGACTTTTAAAGGTTCGTCCAACTCAAATGATTCTGTGATTCTATGACTTCTCCATGGTACCAATGATTCTTTACAGAAATTGCTATGGATTATTGCTGGAATTGTTCTAACAAGAAGCAGTTGTTGCAATTTGATTAGACTGTTAGACATTAGGAATAAAAATACATTCTGATTCTTGCATTCTCATATTAGATGTGTTCTTCTGGTTGCCTCTATTTTGTATGGAAACATCTGAAATTCTGCATGCAAAAATAAGCACATGTATATACATACAAAAAGAGATTTGCAGAACACTTATTTCACAGCAGTGCAGCCGTGGAAACTATCACAAGGTTGATTCATGAATATAAAATAAATCAGACCAAGCCAATTGCTGGATGCTATCTACGCTGGTAAGAAAAGCAATAGATGGAGTGCATGAAATATCTGTGGAAGCGGTCCTCTGAATCCCAGAATTAATACACTTTTCTAAATCGACTATCAGGAATTATATTCTTTTCATTACAGTAAAATGTTTAACTATAATTTGTGCAGACAAGAACATTCCTTCTTGTTAGGAGAGATGAACCAGCACAAATTAGGAGGCAAGAGCTGCTTTCATAGCAAAAAGGGACCCACTATCAAGCGGTTCTGTGTTGTTCTGAGTAACATCAAGCCCTGAATTCAGTCCACCCCACCCCAAGTCCTTAACCAAAACAATCTTTTTTCTTTGTTTTACTTATAGGAGTTAGTGCTAAAAGAGATGCTATTCAAATAAATTCTCATGCAGATTTACAGCACTGGCCCTTTCAATGCTCTTAATTGTTAGTGTCACATCAACTTCACCCTCACTGTAAGTCTTACCATCAAGCACAGCTGATCACTGTTTATAAGCAGTCAGAAGAGGCTTCTGAGGGCTGCCAGCAAAGAACAATTAAGGAAAAACTTTCTGAACTGCTAGACTACTTTCCTTTTCCTTATGAAGTTAACAGGTTATCAAATCTTCTTAAAAATAGACCACGGGTAAAAGAAGCCTTGGTGAATATGGGACAAATTGCATTTGAGAAGAGGTCAATGAGTGCATTTTCAATTCATTATCAGAGTTAGGAGCAGAGGACTGGTGGTCAGCCCCCAGCTCTCAACACGTTCATCTATCACAAGGCAAAATCCAATCCTTCAATTCCTCTGCTGTTTCATGTTGTTCAGAGGGCAATGTAACAACAGTGCAAACCCTGCAGATTTGTTCTAGGCCACCTTTTGCCCCAGTGAGTGATTACTAAAAGTACTGCAGAGATACTCTGCTGAAGGGTTCATTCAGGCTCGCTAAGTGTGCCCGTTTTACCAGAGCTTTAATCACCAATTAGTACACATGCTGCTGCTACTAACTCGCTTTATCTAAAGTGAATAAAAACCATCAGCTTGCTTCTGCTGTAGGAATGGCAATTGGAAGGGTGAGCGCAGCAGTGGCGGAGCTGAGCAGTAGCTCTGCTTTTACGAAGATAACCATGTCACAGGTTAGACAGAAAGCAGCAGGCATTCCTGGTTTTCAGGGACTGGACAAATTGCTTTAAAATGCTTCAAGGTCAAAAATCTTTTAAAATACATTCCAGACAAGCTACAGATTTGGCATGTCTTTTATCTTGTAGTGTGGACAATTATGGAGCAGTGCCAAAGTAACGCTATTCACAGGCATAATGATGACCTGAAATCCTAAACCACTGCAGGCGATTTAACAATATATGTAGCTGGTTTCATCGTACATTCTTTCTTCGTGCATTGGCCAATTCCTAATTTATATATACCTTGGTCACTATTTCACCTGTGTTTTCAAGCACACATCTGATTTTCTGCTTCCAATCATACATCATCTCTGCTTATTCATTTTTCCTCCAAGGTAGGGAATTAGTCCTCTGCTGACCATTTAATAAAACTCCGCTCCACACAGGAATGTAAAGTCCTGTATAGCATTGTGTATCACCACCATCATCTTCAAATTTACAGTTTGTCCTGAGCAATTCCAAACTGTCCCACCTTCCCTTTAACAGCGACAAGTACCATACATTGTTGAAGTTGCAAAGGAGTCATCTTAATGTGTTCTTTTTGAACTGTAGAAGTTTCTTCATACTCCCTGCCAATTAGTGGCTGGCTCTGAAGCACGAAGGTTTATAATTCTTGGTTTTTCTCTTTATCCTTCCTAGTACAACCATGGCTATTCTCATTAGCTGGTTTCCTATTAGTTCCATACCTTGAGGCCACAAGCAGCACAGGTTCATTATCTGGCATTACTTTTAATTCCGATTGTTCAGGGCTTGAAAAAAAATGAACAGTAAAAACTTCTAAATGCCTTAATGACAAGAGATTCTCTAAGGGTGTTTCTAATGGGAAGTAAACCCACCTTTTCCACATAGAATAAAGCACTGGTGGTGGAATAAAGCTTACCATGACTAATGATTGTTCCTCACAAGTCATACACGTTCTTTTATGTTCCTAGGTTCTTTGCTGAACATTTGTTATATGGAAGCTACTTCTCATCCTATTCTTTGCTGAAGATATTTCAAAATCATTTGAAGCTCTAACAGCTTTAGTTTCTTCTTTTTTCTGTTTTTGCAAGCAAAGCAGCATTTTAAGTCCACATAACAGACCCGACAGATTCGCATTAAAAACATGTGACTTGAAAACAAAAACAAGGAGCCTTTTGACAAGCTCACTCTACAAACTGATGAATATAGTGTACCTAACTGTGATGAAATATTTAATACTACAGGCTATTTGCAGTTCTCTTATAAAAAGCCACTGACAACTCCGAGGAAACTGTGAAAAACATGCTAAAGCATTCTGCTGATGAGATACATTTTCAGAGGGAAGAGTCATTCTTCTATTTTCATAAGCAAGAAGGTTCACATTAAGAAACTGCTTATTGTGACTTTGACAATACCCTCCTGTGGTTTCTTCCTCACCTGCTTTCAGAGCCACGCACCTGTGAATGTGCAAACCCACATGCTGTACCAGGGACAAAGAGTCACAGATGTCTGAGCATGAAGTCTTAGAACAACTGGGGTAAAGCAGCTTGGCAAAGACTGATTTTTTCAGAAGCTCATGCCAACAAGAGTGGCTTTATCGTATATTCACACACAAAGGTTCCTCTTAGTGTTAGAGCTCCAAATTAAAGTACAAATATGGGAGGCGTAGGCAGAAAGGAAGAACTCGGGATATTTGGTGTGAAGAAAGCTCTCCCTTGGATAATATCCAAAGTGAGGAAGTACTGCCAATGCATTTTAGAAAAGTAAAGGTAGAAAGGGAGCACGAATTGGACACGGTGCTGCAAGGGCAAGGACTAAACCCAGAAATGATTCCAGAGAGGCGGGGGGTAGGAGTCCTCTGAACCAACGGAGTAATGGACCATGCAGACCTGTACAGCTTGTGTAGCTCCCCAGGACAAATTGGTTCATTCTAAAATCAAGGCCTAAGGTAGGTTTGCTTTCGCTAATCATTTAGGGAACTGCAGGAAACTAGCCCAAATGCAAATAGTCCTACTACTGCTCTTAAAGGTTAGGCGACATAAATTCTGCAACTGTCTTAAACAAACAGCTCAGCAGTGCTGTTGTTTGGACAACAGATGCCTGAGAAGCTGTTGGAAACAACATTTCCAATTAGAAGTAATTTTTAGGAAATGTCAGTGAATTTTCAAGTTTTAGACACCTCATAATGTAAGTGTTCATTAATACATGTGATCACAACTTAATAAAAAAAAAAAAAACTACCCAAAACATTGCTGGGAATCATCAAAATGTTTATGTAAAGCAGGAAAGCTTAAAGCAAAACTTTTATTTGGGAGCTAAATTAGCCTAACTGCTAACACCTTAAGCAACCAGCTGCTAAGGAGTGCAACCTGAACACAAGCCATGATCAAATGATATGCAGATTTTATCCCACTACTGTTATTGACCTGGACATACAGCCTGGATATAATGATTTGACTAATGGTAATGTCAGTGCCTTCAAAAAATTAATCTGATTTACTTTGTCACATGCCTCCTTCCATAGAAGCTAAACTTAGAGCTGCGTACATATTCAGAGCAAACTTGTCATCCTCGACTATACAAGAGTTATATTAAAAGGGTGCATCAGGTTTTCTCTTTAGCCTAAATTAATTTCATATCCAAACAAAGCCAATGAGCAGATGAAGACAGAAGTAACTTTTGGAAAATGACAGAGAAGAAAGTCTGCCCAACAGGACCAGGATAAACAAGACTTGCTTTCCTGACAACAGAATCCCAGAATCACAGAATGGCCAGGTTTGGAAGGGACCTCAAGGATCACAAAGCTCCAACTCCCCTGCCACATGCAGGGCCACCAACTTCTCCATTTAATACCAGACCAGGCTGCCCAGGGCCCCATCCAACCTGGCCTTGAACACCTCCAGGGATGGGGCATCCACAACCTCTCTGGGCAGCTGTTCCAGCACCTCACCACTCTCATAGTAAAGAACTTCCCTCAACATCCAACCTAAATCTTCCCTCCCTCAATTTAAAACCATTTCCCTTTGTCCTGCAGTTATCAACCCTTTCAAAGAGTTGATTCCATTCCTGTTTGTAGGCTCCCTTTAGGTACTGAAAGGCTGCTATGAGGTCGCCCTGCAGCCTTCTTTTCTCCAGGCTGAACAAGCCCAGCTCCCTCAGCCTAACAGAGGATCTGTTAGCCCAGTAGTTTGCCACCCAGAACCTAAAACAATTTCCAAGGGCGGCGTCTGCAGCAGACAGATGAGCTGATCCAACTCGCTACAAAAGGGGCCAACCCTGAAGCATGACATTATGGGATGTAGAGGCACTCGATCTATGAGCACACAGGTGAAGTAGGGACTTCTGAAAAGCAAGCCAAAGTGCTTTACTCTTAACCAACCCTCCTACATGGCTTGTTGTCCCTCAAGTACCTTAAAGTAGACTCTGAGTGCAGGTAACTTGTTCACAGAGGACTAGCCATCTCTCACCAGCTTTTCAGTGACTCTGAAATTACCTTACTTTTTTGGAGGAAAAAGCCCACAAGTAAATGTACATCAATATTTAATCAATCTATCTGTACTACAGAACATCCATTCTTATAGAAGGATGGGCAGGGAACTTCTTCAGGCATTATGTAAAATGATCTTATTTATAACAGCAGCTTCCCAGATGCAAACATTAGTACTGGGGAGAAAAAGGCATACTGAAGAGATACACAGCTTTATTCATATTTATGTAACTCCACTACAACCATGCAAAAGCATAAAGTAACACTAAATAATCTTAAGAACTAACATTTCTGAGCAATATCAAGTTACTGAAATAACATATCTGAACCAAACTATCGGCACCATTCTTCGATAGGATCTGTAAATCTTAGCCATATGCACTTCAGTACAGGCACAGAAGCATCCCAAATTATAAAACCAATGAGGAACTCCCAGGAATAGAAGGAAATGTAGGAATGCTTGTGAGTATTCATTTGTATCACAAATAAAACAGCAGATTTTAATACTTACACAGGATCAGTTACGTTACTGCTGATATCCAGCTGCTTACAAATGCTCCATGCTTGAAAATATTCATTATTTGCCTGACTGATCTCTACATTTAACAATGAGAGTTTCACTCACTGGCTAGGAGTTATTTTCTTATACATGCTGCATTTCTGAACAGCTTAACTCCTACCCTTACAGCAGGAAGAACACCTAAAGATGCCTTATTTCCTGGGCTTCGTGGAAATGCAAGAGAACATTTTCTGGAAGCAAGAAGGTCTGCAATGAGTCTTTTTTTCAGCCTCTTTTTGAGAGAGGCTGGCAAGGTTGAATCTCTTCCCTTTTAAGTTTTATCAGCAGCCTCTTGACTTTAAAATGACCGTTTCTCTTTGGAATTGGCTAGTGTTGTTCCCAGAGTCTATCTATTTATATCGCCTTTATAGCCTGATCACTCTAATAATTTTGGTCTTTGAAAAGCTACAGATCCAAACTTCTGCGCAACCAGTAGGTGTGAAAGCACACACCTTTAGGCACTGCTAAGCTAGTGTCTCCATCGTCCTAAAAATCCTTCTGTAACAGTAACTGCAGAAAAGCAAGATTAATGAAAAACTAGTCACAAGTTTAATCAGCTGCATCTGAAAAGGCACAAACAGATTTACAGTTGGTGGCTTACTTATGTTGACTTTCTAAGCATGATGCAGAGTAAAGATACTTCCACCTGCATCATAACTTGGTGCTCAATTTGTGCACTTGCAGTTCCAAGTGGATAATATACAGCCCTGATATCATCAATGGAAAGTCACTGCTGCCTTTAAAAACTCACCTTACTATGCCATTCTCTTTATTACACATTTCATTGCTCAGACACCTGTAAGCAGGGTGAACAGTGCGTTCAGAACAACCCATTAATCAACAGACTAAATACAAGAATGCAGAAGACAAGACCAGAAGGACTTAAACAGATTTTGTCCAGCACAGGCCTCAAAGCTGGATCACCAATACCTAAACGATTCCCAGCAGATATTCTTTTTACTCCTTCTAACTATGTGAATGCAGATGTTTCAAGACTTTCCATGTGTGGAAAGTCCACACTTATCCATCCTTACTGTTAACGATGTTTCCGACAAAGTTTAGCCCGAATCTCTCTCATTACCATGAAACTTAGAGAATGAGCCTGACTTTTTCTTTTGATCACAGGTCCAGAGAAAAAGTGTCATGTAAAAAATTGATGTAAGAAAATCCTTTGGAAGCCTCCACTCTGAATATCAAGGAAAGGAGAAGAGCAGGAGTGCTATGAGCAGCATCACCATCTGCTGGAAGGAGTGGATTCAGCCCATGTACGAGGTGCCACCAAAGGAAGAGTGAAAAATGCCTTTGGCACGTATGTGACATAATGAGAGGAACACGAAGTTGTACACTGCCCAGTTCACAAGAAGCAAAAAGTTTAATAGCTTTCGCAGACTGCAGAACAGAATAAATCTACCCAGATTAATATCTCTTTACCATCCGTTAGCTAATGAGCCCAACATTTTTGAAATTCACCTTCCTCCTGGAAGAGGCCATCTGCTGTTGTGGAGGCCTCTCCATGCCCATCAGATCTGGAGGGATCAGGACAGCAGGCACGTGTGTGCTTCACAACCTGCCCATCCGTGTGGGGCGAACGGGAGCAATGGTGGTGTGACAGGCTGCCAGTCGCCTCGGGAACAGATTGGGGTCCTGCTGAACGGGAATTTAGCACTTCTCCACAGGCACCGCCTGGTCAGATGGTGCTCCTTGCTGCAGTTCCGTGTGCGGCACGACAGCTCACTTTCACTGTGCTTTCCTCATCTTTGTTCTCCTCTTTGTGACTGCTGTAGCAGCTTCAGGGGCCTGGTGAAGGGTAAGGGGTGGCCCTGGGCCTGGCCAGACACCCCATGGTGGAGCATGGGGAGAGGCCTCAGGGAGCGTGCTGTGGGGGCATCCTGTTCTCCAGAAGGGCTTTTGACATGGCCGAAGACTTCGAAAACAACTAAAGGAGGGAGCAGTGCCTCAGAGCACGTGGTTGATAAATTTGGCAGCAGCAGCAGCCTGGCTCTTGGTGCTCTGAGCCCTTCTGAGAGCTCACACTGACAGCACATTGGAGGCATGTTACAACACACCAACTGCAGTCACCTGCGGTGTCATTTGTGGTGGTGAGAGCCCAACTGCAGTGGGGACAGCCTCCAAGAGGGGCTGGGGAGGGTGAACACATCAGCTAATGTCACCTTTCACCACTGATGAATGGTGCTGTGAGGTGCCGGAACAGGAGAGTGCAGATGGAGAGAACACCCATCAGGTCTCCGTCACATTTCCTGGCCCCAGCATTACAAAGGCTGGGAACTGAGACTGAGAATAGGATGTGAATCACCAACAAGTCATTCGTGCAGCTCTGCTCTCTCCTTATCCCCCTTTCCTTCCAGTAAACCTTTCTTTACCTAAGCCCCTGCAATAAGCACCAACAAAACCCAGCCAGGAAATCACCTGCAATTTATCCCAACGCAGAAACAAAGTGGTGACAAGACCCTTTGGACTCCATTGAGATACAGAAGATCCCTCCTGGTTAGGTTGCTAACTAGCAGCACAGGGAGGTTGTCACCGCCACAGATTTTAGAGATACCAATTACTGTGTGACAGCTCTGGGGAAAAAGAAAATAACGCATCTGTCTTGGTGTCACTGGAGATGGCCCCTGGGTCTCCTTCGTGCTGCATCTCTTCCCTCATGTCCCTGGACAGGTGCCATGATCACAGTCCCACAGAGTTCCCCATTCAGCAAAGCACCTCCGCATGCTCTTCTGATAACACATTTCCTATCATAGCTGTTTTCCTACTCCTGCCAGGAAAGCATGTGTCAATTAGTTAATTCGTCTTTGAGACGTAACTGTAACACTGAATTTACTGCTTTTTTCATGGTATTCAATAGAAGTATGGTATCCAACAGTAGCTACCTGCAACCCACGTTTTGCAGACTGCTTTCATGAGTCTTTGCATTACAACACTGAAGCTTCCACCAACATCTAATAGCAAGAGTTAAGACGTTTGCTTTTTGCTGTAAGAGAAGACCAGAAACCCACTACTAAAAGCCCTCTTGGAGCCCACAAGGCTGAACAGCTAAAGTGATTAATCACCATGTGCCTGAAATTGCTACATTTTATTAAAGCTGGCATGTCACATCCAAGGAATTTGCAGCAAGCAGGCTCCTCATGGATGTTATTACTGTGGAATCACAAGTGCAAGCATGGCAGTACTCTGCAAGCTGCTAGGAAGGCTGATCAGATTTCAAGTCTAAATACAAGATGGGAACCCCTCAGCCTGTACTGCTAATTGCAAAAAGCACCACTCTGCTGATTACAAATGGTTTGGTAACAAATATCTTGGTTCCCAGCCCCCAGCTTGCTACAAACAACATGAGATAAACCCCTGCTTATGGAAACAGTAATGTTTAACTATGGCAAAATGTAGCTCTACACTATCTATATTTTAGGTGCTAAGTCTATGCCTATATATTCAGTCACTGATGTTGTTACTGTTCTGCACCCTGCACAGTCACAGTCTCCTGTGTCCAACTGGACCCTATAGGTGCTCTTAAAAAGTGGAAATGAGATTTTGGTAGTGTATCACTAACACCATTTTGGTTTAATTGAGCCATGGCAGCTTTTTGCTGAGCAGCTACCAGTGAGGTCCAGGAGTACCACAGGTAAGTTTCCTCAGTTTTTATATCTTGTGGCAGATTGATGATGGTGTCTATGATGATAGAGACCTGCAAAAAATGTCTTGTTACAATATCTCAAACTCTTGCATTGTGTGCTTCCTTCAGTGCCCATCACACAGATTCTCTAGTGTTCACAGCACATGCTTCTGTTTCTTCTTTTCCTCCTGTAATTTCATATCCTTACATCATTTGAAAGAACTTCATCATCTTCAAGATTCCTATCTTACTGCCAAGGTTGGAACTGGTCAATGAACTAAGTACACATCATACATATACATATCTGTCAGCAGTACGCTCAGCCCCAGAGACTAAGGCACAAAGGAGATGATCACAGAAGAAGGCAGGCTATAACAAATCACTGTGTGGTGGAAACATATTTGATTTATACCAGCAATGGTGTCCTTCCCATCAAACCTTTCTTCAGAAAGCAGACATAAGTGATTTGAGAGATGAAGAGCATAAGGATCCCTTCTAAAAGTTGCACTGTATTTCTTTAATATAGAGATCTGATGTTTTCCACAGTAAATACTTTGTATTTAAGTGGTGATCTTCAGAAGGTGTTAATCCCGAAAGCAAATACAACATTACAAGAGAAGCTTAATATTCTTCCCTGTTCATGAAGGCTCCTGGTGGTCATCTGTAAGGGTAACAGTACCTTCCAATAATTATGATGCTCTGACACACAGAGTACTATATAGACAGATCACTATATAGACATGTTTTACTTTAAATGATTTTCAGTATGAATCTCATCTGCTATCACTGCCCCTGTGAAGCAGCTATGTTTTGTTACCCGAATCGTAACAAGGAGCCAAATAAGTGAGTTCAGTGTTCTCATACATCTGGGAAAGAGATTTCAAGAGCAGAAAAAAAAAGGATTAAATGATACATCAGCTGGAGATGAGATGAAAAAAAATATACGCAGCTGTTTATGCATTTAAGTAATATCAAATGTCTGCTACAGAGGAAATGTCTTTATGTGGTAAGTGGTAAGACTGACCCAGATTTTCAGGTGCAGGTCCCTAGGAAGTGGATGATTGCAGCAAGGCTGGGTAGCTGATGTTCCAGGCACTGCAATGGCCATTTATGGGTTGCTGAGTGCTGCTGAGAACTGAACCTTGTGTCTGCAGAATATAGAAGGTCCTACCAGGGGGACTGTAGGTTTCCCTATCATCTTTCCTTTTAGTAAAAGCCCAACCCCAAAGCTTTGCCCAAGGAAGAAAAAGAAAGAGATGTCAAAGAATTTGTGAATTCCTCTTAGGACTTTATGAAAAAATTACAAAAGTAAATATGATGGTGGCACCTACAACAGCGTCAAACTTGGAAGCAGTGCTGAATGACCGAGACCTGCTCTTGTCGAGTGGCCATCAGCAGGGTTAGCACTCAAACAAAGCTTGCAGAGCTGGGCTTGAAATAAAGCACTCATCAGAAACCCGACATCCTTGTGGAATCAACCCCTTGAATTTTTCATCACTTTCTTGAATTCAGACATCAGAGCAGGCAACTAAGTTTGACAGAGTAAATCATCCGAACATGAGCTATGTAATTGCTTCTGATTTTACACGGAAAAAAATCTTGGACAACGTAGAGAAGAGTATCAGAAACATTTGAATAATCTTGTATTAAAGCAAGTCAAGCTGATGAGCAACAGAAAGCACAACACGAGGAAAATCAAATTGTCTAATAGTGTCAGGAGGAACCTCTTCACCAGAGAGCTCACTGTGTACCATTTGATTCAGAAGCCATTACCCTGCATCTGTATGTTAACGAAGCAGCTGTTCCACTGCTAATTGCTCTTCCGACAAATTGCTTTTTTCCAATTAAGATTTTATTATAGAATTTATTATCGCAAACAGAAATAGATGTATTTCAATTTTAGAAAGACAACAGAATGGTGCAATTACCCACCAGTCTTCCAGCAGGGCATAAATCAGAATCCATAATGTCAGGGTTTTACAAGTTCCTTAGAAATTGAGCAGACTATTAGATACATACTTCTTTGGTCAATGTCTGTCTCCACAAGGATACTCACAGTAATCTTTTCATACTGATTGCCACAAGCCACATAAGTCCAAGTGCTTATCCAGGTATTTAGCTAAGTAGCTTTCAGAGATGCTGAATGCTTACAAAACTATCCCCACTACAGTTTGGTAGTCCTAAACATCTCATACCACAAGAGGAATTAAAGTAGTAGTTATATTTTTCTTAAAAGAGTCCTCTACTACAAGACTGCCTCATGAAACAGCAAATTGACTTTTAAATGATCTGAGAATGTGTAAAATGTAACTAAGCAACACTTTAGAAATAAAGGATCTGAAGAATCGGTTCAGAAGAGTACATCTCAAGGTTTCTGCAATGATCCGCCATGGCTGGAAATGCAGTCCTCTGCTCCCTGTTTCTAAATGTAATACTTACAGAATAGACCAGGTAAAAGACCACTGAAGGTTGGACTTGATGATGCTTCTTTCAAAATACTGCTACTAAAGCCCTAAAGCTGTGTGCGCTCACTGGCTTGGAGGCATAAAATTATTTTCCATTCAGAGGAAAGACAAGTAATTACCACAGAAATAAACTACAAGGCTGATCTGAAAATAATGCCTTCTGTTTTATTTTGCTCACCCACAACATCAGAGGTGGATGTTGGTGGTACAGCAACAGAGGCTGAACCTTCCCAATAACATCCCATTACATTTTATTGCCATGTGACAAACGGCAGCAGAGGGTCAGTCTGAAAAAACGGAGTCTGACATGAAGTGCATATGAAGCAAAGGTGTGGGACTGAATTCCTCCAGTGGTGCCAATTGACATTCACTGATGCTTGCTGAATGTTCACGGAGACCAAACGGTAGATGTGAGCACAGTGAGTGCATTTCAGCAGTGGCAACAGCAGCATGAAAGATAAGCCATGTTCTGAACGGCCATTCACATTTTTATGAGCATGGCATGCAGGCTCTTGTTTATTGCTGATTAAAATGCACAGCTAATTGTAGCGACTGTTTTGAAAAGTATCATTGTGTAGCTGAGAATTTGCTCTGTCAAATAGAGTTATTGTGTTCTTTGCATGTATTGTACTTTCCACGGAAATAAATAAGAGGCACTACTTTCAGAGCAACCTATGCATTTAGCATCCTTGCAGAAAAATCTGAACACCAATTACCTGTTCGTAACAAACAAAATAAGGGCACACCTGTTCACAGAAAATGTCTCAGAGAGGCCAAGCAGCAACCAGCAATAACACCCAATGTAAATGACTACCACTGCAGCAAGGATGGGCAGTGAGAATTATACAATGGCTGACCTGCAAGGAACCTCTGGGTCTATCCGGTCCAACTTCTGCTCTAGCACCAAGAGCAGGGTGTCAAGTGGCTGTGGAACAACCCCAAGGGAAGGGGAAGTACCCCACAACCTCTCTGGGTAAGCTTTGCCATTGCTTTGGCACCTGCACAGAAGTTCCCGTGTTTCAGTTCATGCCCATTGGTCTTGTTCTGTTTATGAGCATAGGACACGTTTCTTTTTGTTTCTTTTCTTTTTTTTTCTTTTTTAATTTCAAAATGCTGAGTTCTCTGAAAACATTTCAGTGGCTTTTTAGACAGATGGAAACAACTCTGACAGCAAATTTATAGCTGGAGAAATAACTACTTTCACCACAAACATGGCAATAACCATCCATCTATCAAGAACCAGATTAGAGTAATGGATTACGGAGAAGAGCCACTTTAGTTAATCAGGTTGGACAATGTAATATTTTTATGTTCCATAAATAATTTCTAACAGGAGCTTTATTGATAGAGACCACTTTGAGGGAAGGGTGAAAATAAGTCCGTCCTTTGCTTTGTCAGAAAGTATCAAACAAAAAGACACACTGATGGATACCTCTGCCCTTGGAAGCAAACTATTAGAAAATCAGTCTCGTTAAAGATGACCTGTATCAGCATCAAGAAAGACCTAGCAGCTTCAAAATCATATACTGACTGTCCGAAATAACAAGGCTAAAAGGAGCAAGTCAGAAAGATGCAAATGTGGTTATTTTCTCTAACTTAAAAGGAAAAACCAACCAACAAAAAAACCAAACAAAAAAACACTGAAAAACATTAAAACTTTCAAGGTCTCAGAACCAATGATTTGCGAATACAACTTTTATCAAGGAGCTGTGATGAATACTGCACTAGGGGTATGATTAAGTGGTTGTGTAAGAAATGCACAAGTATTTTTTTTATTGGTTCTCATCAAAAGTGCCTATAACACATCATATTGAGTTGAGGTGTGTGAAATCAACACATTTATAGAGACTTTGGAGAATGAGTTTCCCTAGTTATGCAAATACTTGGGTTCCTAGGAACGTTCTTCTAGGCCACCTTAGGAAGTCTGTCAGTAGTGCAATAGAATCAGCAAGTGAAAATGAGTAATCCATTTATGGCAGAAGAATCTAAAAAGCTTAGAAGCATGGTGCAGTCATGATGCCTTCAAGTTCCACATGCTCATCAAGAAGTGAGCCTGTTATGGTGATCAGAAACTCAATGTCACTCAATGATATATGCACTGCCAAAGCATTCCCCTGGGATACGTACTACAGTCTTGGAGGCTGCAGGTAATTTGTAATGCAATCATGCAAGACAAATTCAGTCTGTAGTGATTTGGCAAATTTCTACTATTACCAAAAGTGGTAATGGAATGTAATGGCCACATACATGAGATGTGGTCTCAGTCATTAAGATCTCATCTGAAGAAGAAAATACAAAGTAATGGCTAGCTTTTAATCCTCATAACAGGAAAGGATAAACACTAAGGTGATTCGGTCAAGATCTACAACTGTTGTTCCAGGAAATCGAGGTATTTTTGGCTTGATGCTGCAGGTGAACAGTCGATCTTATCTGTCTCTCAGTGTATCATCTTTCATCCCGAAGCATTTAAAAAATAGTACACAAATCAGGATTTCTGTTCATGGGAGCATTCACTTCTCCTCTTTACACTTTAAGTGCTCATAGCACATGCAACAGAAAAGAAATGGAGGCAACTTGATGTGTTATGTCCCACAGATCATTTTAATCTATCCTTGACATTAAATAAACATACAGTCATAGAAGCTCTTCCACCAACAAGTAAACACTCAGTCTTGCACATGGGCTCGTGCTTGCTTTCTCTTGTGCGACTGCAGACCATAATCTAAATGGAGACACACTGATGCTAGGCGTAGGGCAAAAAGGCAATCCCCAATAAAAGAGCAGAGTGAACACATCCCTGTTGTTTAGTGTTTCAGTATTAGCCACTGCCCTGACAGCATGATAGATACTCTGACAGATCTATAAGGAATGCAGCTTTGGTTGCATGGAAGTGTATGGTGTACGGTTACGACTTCTAACAATAAAAAAGGATTAAAGAAAAAAAATCTCTTCCACGGAATTGGTTCCTATTTCACAAACTGTGGCTTTTGTGAATTCTGACGAGCTGGCCACAAGGACTGCTAAATTTCCATGGCCAAAATAAATGAAGATGTACAAGTTTTACAAGAAACAAGTCTCACCTTCCAATGTTCACACATTGTTAATCCATGTAAAACCATTTTTGCCTTCATTAATCTCTTCTCAGTTTCTTTGCTTAGCTGGATATTATCTCCCCTGTATCACCAAAAGTCTTATTTGAAAGATCTGGGTGATTCATTGAAAGTGACCTTGTATTAGACTTCCCAGAATCCCAAATGCTGGATGCTTCCTACAGAGATGCAGTATACCTATAACCTGCAGAACTACTGCACTCCATGGAGAAAAAGTCTTTTTAACTCTATGAAGAGCATACAGTTCTTTTCTACTTTTCCTTAAGCCATAAAACTCGATATCACTTATTATTTCTGTCCTACTAAATGTAACAGTGATTGTAATAAAAAAGAAAAACTATTCTTTTTCTCCTGATAAAGGAGAAAAATTTCTTGAACACAGCTCTGGGAAGTTATAGCACTATTACCTCAGCCTAAATGAAGTTAAAACTTTCAGGAACCTAAGAGTAAGCCATGGTTTTTACACTGTACTCCATCAAGCTTATCAACTTTCTCTATATGAGGAGAAGGGCTGCTTGTATTTAATACATGGATTTGGAAAATCAAGCCACTGAGGCTCACCAGGAGTTACTGTTGGTAAAAAATAAAACAGAAATTCTGGCTAGCACTTCCAAATAGAGTGCCCACAATTCTCTTTCCAGGACAATGGAAGGAGGCTCTTGGACCCAGGAAGACACACTGCTCAGCAGGTCCTACAGCGAGTCCAGGTCTGAAATTCTTTACAGTGAAGGTGGTGAGACCCTGGAACAGGTTGCCCAGTGAGGCTGTGGATGTCCCCTCCCTGGAAGCATTCAAGGCCAGGCTGGATGGGGCTGTGAGCATCCTGGTCTAGAGGGAGGAGTCCCTGCCTATAGCAGGAGGTTGGAATTGGATGATCTGAAAGGTCCCTTCCAGCCCAAACCATTCTATGATTCTATTCTATAATTCTGTGAACTGTATCAGTTTGTCCTATGTGTGCTTATACTCTAACCAGATTGAGAGCTCTGACAAAGACCGGAAGACTGGTTTGGGTGTTTGTTTTTTGTTGTTGTTGTTGTTATTGTTTGTTTTGGCTTTTTATTGTTTAAGCAGCAGAGACATCTTTGGTAGCAATAAGTAGCAGATAAAAGGACACAAGTCTTGAAGTTTTCTAAATTTTTCAGAAAGAAAAAAAAGGAGCCAAGTAAACAGCAGAAGAACACATGTACACCCAGTTTCTAACACTACTGTAAGATAATTCAGCTTCCCAATTTAAATATGCCAGGAAGAATTTGCCAGACACGGATGGACTACTTGATGGTGTGTCAGTTATGAATTATCTTGAATAAAGTGGCTAGACTTTCTGTCTCATTCCATCTTCACAGTGAAGGCAGCACCTGAGACTTTCCTCCCCTCTGCTGAGTCTCCAAGCAGAAGGGAAGAACTGAGTACCTTTGAAACAGAGCATCTCTGTGCTGCTTCTCTTTGATGAAGCAGAACAATTCTTGACTATCTCTGCACTTATCCCTCAACCTGATGGCTGCTCTTCAGAGACTAAATTAAATGCTGCAGCTAATCCATCATCTCACTGCAACAGACTTCCTGAGAAGCACACACAAACCTCAGACACAATAGCTGCCTGATTACGCTTCTGAGAAAAACCTATTTCTTTTTTTCCATTGAAGATAAAGTGCTCTGTAGGAAAACCCAACAAATCCCACTCATGGCTGCATAGGCAGACGGTGGTAAAAGCTCTCCTCCTTTGCCAAGGCATTCTTCCTGCACCTGGGCCAGATCTGTTACTGACTGGACACTGAACCACTGAATTAAGCACCCAAATGCTATCAAGGAAACCATTTTGGAGAAGGTGCGTAGGAGCTCTGTACTCCCATTAGCTTCTGTGAGATTGATTTCCGTTACTTACACTGCCTTGCATGACAAATTGTTCTTGATGCAGAGGCTGATGGAAACATGAATGGTCCCAATGAGGATTCTTTTTATTAAGGATGTATGAGAGGATACATGAGTTGCTTAGCTTCAGATAAAGAATGACTCAATCCCTTCTGACACTAATGCAAAAGTTCTTTAAAGTGTAGGTCAGTCCTTCAGTTATTTTAGGGAACCTGGAAGCACAATATTGGTTCGTAAGGCTGAAAATCCTTGGTTGTTGGTTTTTGTTTTGTTTTCTTTCTGGAATGCCCTCCCTTTCCTTTATAAAACTCCACTAAAGGGGCTGGATCTCACTAAAGACTTTTTTCAGGACCCAATTACAGTCATCCTATGGAACTGACCCACAGACTTAAAGTATGTAATACAGTAACAACCTTCTGCTTGTCCTTAATCTCAGGAGTACCATTATTGCTCTTTAGCAGAGCAGTTTATGTTCCCCTCTGCATTGCACATCATCACATTTACTTATCAGAAGAATTATGAATGCTCCAAAAGAGAAAAAAATAACCTTGGATGTCTGACTGAACAAAATCTGCACCTTTTCCACCTCTTTAAAGTCAGACAAGGAGCTTCTCATATTCATTCTTTCAGGCTTTAGGAAACTGATATTCAGGAACCAAAGATTTCATTATGATCTCTTGCATTTTCTGTAATGGTTTGATGGAGATTAACCTCCAGGTTACACTGAAAGCTCTCATGTCTTCTGCTCGCAGTGACTAAAAGAATTATCCAGCTGCATAAGATTATTCCCTTAAATGAAACTGAAAAGGTAACAAAACTTTTATCGTACAACACCAGACAATGCCACATACTGTCATAAAGAACCACGAGACAGGCAGAAAGACAACTATCAGAGAGGTGAAGGCAATCAAGCAAATTACCACAGTTTGAAGACTTACTGCTGAACAGCAGCATATTGTGTGCATGCTTTAACTGTTTCAAATGCAAAGAAAAGCGTGCAAACCTCAATTGTCCTAATTTTTGCATTGGAATTAGTCAAGAGTATTCACCACCCATCGCCATGCTCTGCTGATGAGAGTGGTTCATTAACCATAGCAGATGCAGTGCTTACTACTGTCAATACCCTCCTCCTGCACAGTGCTGACAAGAGCTGACAAGGAAAGCATCATTGCAGCGAGGAAGGATAAATAAAAGATATTTGAGACCAAAAAAATCAAAATCAATACGCAGGGTAAATAAAGAAGCTAAAGGAAGCAGTAATTAGATAACTTGTGCTATGAATTTACTTTGTTCAAGCAGAGGGACAAAAAGAAACATCCTGAAAAATTAGTGAAGGAAATTGGATTTGAAATGTAATTGTGGTTAACTGGAGGCAGTTCTGTCATTCTGAGAGAGGAAATAATGTCTCCGGACTCGAACTGCCAGGATCTAAGCTGGTCAACATTATCTAAAGAGAAGTGACTTAGGTCACCCATTTTAATCATGATTTACATCAGCAAGCAGGAACAATTCATTTAAATAATCAATTCCAATCTTGTTTTGTAGCAGTACCTTTTATGTATTTCCCTGAAGTTAGTTTCAGTCCTGTGATTGGTAAACATTAAAACAATGACTTGTGACTTTACACTAAATCAGATCCCCTTTTCTAACCAAGAAAAGGGTGTTAATCTATACATACTTTAGTGCAGTCCTATGCCTCGTTATGCTAGATTTGTGAATTTTATATTTGCTAGGCTATTTTCATTACTTCAGTTTGTATTTTATTCCTGTACAAAGTCGCACTGGGAGGCAAACTGGAATTCAATTACAAAGCCCATAAATGATGTTTGGAAGTTACTCGCTAGTTACTATGAAATGATAGATTAATTGTAGGAAATGCACAATAAAAATGGACTGATATATTAGATGGATGTAACACGAGTCAGCAAATTGATCTTCTGGTGTCTAGTCACAGTCACTCTCTTAAGATTTCAGTTTCTGTGAATCTCCATCTGTGCCTCTTTAACCTGATGTTAGAAAAATCATTTTCTTCCTTTTTGAACTTCAAGTCCATTTCTGATGAATAGGACATCGGAGGCAACTACAGGAAGCCAACCAAACACAATCTGAAAAAGAAAACTAAAGTAAAGGCTCAGATTAACAAGAATCGGTTCCAATCACTGAACTGGTGACATCCAGCCATGCGGGGTCAGGATCTGGTCTGAAGATAGAGGATCTCACCCAGAAGGCAGTGCTCAGCTGGGCTCACTTGCCACATGGGTGGGTGCTCTGGAGGTGAGAGCTGAGTTCTGCAGCTCCCCCTACTGCCTAAGCAAGATGCACACCAGAAGTTTTGAACAGTTTGGTAGATTTGGGATGCGTCTGCTACCAAATTTATGTAAAAATCACGATACTGGGATGTCTGCCATTGTATACTGGATTGCTCTAGGAGACAGTGAGCAGCAAATGGCAGCGAGATCAGCAAATAAACACACTCATTAATCAGGAAATCACTGCTTTTCTGTGACTGTGCTTCTGTGTTGACAAGTGTATCACCTTTTAGGCATTTGTAAAATAAAAGTGTTAGCAATGATCACAGAAATGTATTACCTATCTTAAACGAAGGTAGCTGAATCCATAAAGTACTATCAACCTATCAGTTTCATTGACTGCAAATAGTTGGAATCATGCTGCTCATCAGCGCAACATTGAGCAGAAGGCATCCTATGGGATGTGCACAGATTTCTTCTTGCTTGCACTTGTATCTGAGTGCAGTAGCAGCCAAGACGAAGCTCACCAGCAGAGCAGGGCACGCGTGCTTCAGCATCCCAGGTCAGGCTGCAGCCAAGGGGCCTCCAGTCTCCTCCATCAGCATCATCCTAACAGCATCCATGCTGCAGGCATTTAAGATGCAAATGTTAATTTTACTTAATGATGCATTGTACTTCTATTTGAACATTTCCTATTTGAGTTCAGAGAACATAGTATTTTGTGCCCTTGCCCTGAGCACTCAGCAAATACAAGCAGTGAAACATGTTACGGGGCACAAGAGGCCATGCGGTCTTACTTAATGTGTGCTGCTGAATGAATGGGACATAACTGCTACCACCAAAAGAATTAGCTACTCTATCATGAAAAAAGTGTGCCCCTTCTCTTTCATGTATTATCTTTATGTTGGAAGTATTAAGTAGTTTTTCTGTGTATGCATAAGGTTTTTACTGGATTATGCAACGGGCGAAGAGTTGAAGCAGCTTGAAAGCCATTAACAAGAGAAGTCAGAACAGTGCCTTATCTTAAGCTGCTGCAGAGAAAATGACTGACGTGAGAACAACAACATAATAACAGGATGCAATTAACAGCATGAAGGACGAATTCTGCTCTAACTCTGGATCAGTGCTGTAAAACCCAACCAAATCTAATGAAGCACCTCAAAATGAAGATTTCATATAGCTCTCTGCCTATTAACCTATTAATTAAGTGTGTGCAGAACCAGTGTAGTCAGAAGACACAAACAGCTGCCTCTGGGTTTTTTAAACACAATCACAGGGTGTAAGGGCTCTTTGGAAAATGCCACGCATTATGTTCATCAACACTGCTAATTACAATACTGGGATATCATGACTGTACTCATTCCGAAAGACAGAGTGGTAATTGCTGCCTCTCAATCTGGAGTGGGACTAGTTGACTTTTTAAACTGAATCGGATCTAAACTTCTGAGAGCACTGATGAGCACCAGACAACAGGCAAACAGCAGCTCTGCCTCTGCGTTTAGCATCTTCAGCTCCAAGTGAGTCAGATCTGGGCAAAATTAAAAGGATTAGTCCTGATGGTTTAGAAGTCACTGTCAGGATGACACTTCTGAGTTTTAATAATGCTTCAATATTTAAGTTACATTTATCTTGAGTTATTAACTACACTTATCAGCGATCTCTTCCATCTTCACATTCTACAGAACCTTTTGCATTATTAATGGAACCAAAAATTGCATTTTTAATGTAAATTACTGGCAATATTGAGCTTTTCTTTGCACAAATTCAGAATTATACTTCTGTAAGTCCAAAATATCAATGAGAGAACTGTATCAGACAGAAATCTTCCTAAGCATGTGCTATTCCCAACTGTACTTGAGCATTTTCATTTTTTTTTTAACTTACAAAGAACTGTGTAATGTCTACATACATACATACATAAAGCAGCCTCTTTCTTTTCATTTTTCCCCACTTTTGCTATTCAGTCATTAATAATGCAAGAGACCAATTCTGCACTGACCTTCAAGCCATATGATGCTAACCGAATCAACTGAATTACTCCAATTTGCAGCCAGTGAAGAAATCAGTTTTCAGGCACTCTGCTATACTCAACTTGCATTTATTGTACACTTTTCTCTTGCAATAATGAAATCAAATTTCTGTGCTCACGAGTAAAGCTGAAGAGATTGGAAACTCTCACAGATCAGAACATACAAATCCCTTTCACACAGAAGTGTGACTTTTTCTATTTATTGATTTTTGAGGCATTCAGAGAGCAGATGCATTAGTCTCCTCTCTTCTGCTGGCTCTTGTTTCTTACAGTGAGTTCAGCTTCAGCCATAAACTGGGATGGCTCTGAAAAAAAAGTATGGCAAGAAACATGATTCCAGATTACTCTGTGGATTTTTGCTTTGGTGGGAAATTGTGTATTCAACTCCAAAGAACAAATCCTGTCCCAGTACAAAAAGATAGTAAAAAATGGGATCCGGAGAACCTTTCTTTCAGAACTGATTTTTGTTCATCCCAGCTTTCTGCAAGTGAAAAACATAACTTATATTGCTAATGACATATATATATATACATAAAACTTACATATTACTATGAAGATAATAGTAATTGTTTCCTTTTTCCTTAAAAAACTTTTAGATCCTGAGCAGAGCTTTCCCCATTCCTGTTCCTGGAGCCCAGCTTAATGGGTGAGATGGCTGGCCTGAGGTCAGAGGGTAAAACTCTTCAAGGAACTGCTTTCAGTATTAATTAATACAACAGTAGTCTGGGTGGGACATTACAGACCTCAGTATCCACCTCTGAGAAGCACACATCAGACTTTGCAGAGTAAGTGAATTTGGGGAAAAAAAAAAAATAGGTTTAGTGAAAAAGAATTAAAATCCTCCAGGCATCCTTACTCTAAACACTACCAGAGAAAATGTAGCCTGAAATTCCACCCACATATCTACAATTACAAAAACAATGCTGTGTGCAGAGACCCTTTCTGTGGACAAAATAAAACCTGATATAGAACACTTCATAACTTCACACTTCTAATAAACATCAGCACAAAACTTTTTAGAAACCCTTCCAGAAACTCAATATGCTTTATCAGCTGGGCTACACAATTCACTTACAGAACTCCAGTCCTTCTGGAGATGCTGATATCCTCTATATAAGCTGCACAACAAAAGTTGTGTTGGATTCACTGGCCTGAAATTTCTGGTGACATCTTTTCAGATGTTTCTGCAGAGTGCTGCCAAACACTCCAGGCCATGAAAAACTGAATTCTGGGCTGGGAGGAGTAGAAAAAAATAAGGTAAAATAAGATTTTGATATTGAAACTTGTAGAAAAGATTCCAGGTATCGCAGTGGGAAAAGCTATGAACAGCACTTCTGGTTGAGACTGCCTTGGAGAGGAAATGCATTAATAAAGCTTGAAATAGTCTAATAACGGTAGCAGAGAAAAAGATGCTGTAGGTGAAAAGACCTTTCTTAAATCAAAGCTCAAAGCAAATCTAAAAT
Organism: Tympanuchus pallidicinctus; assembly: GCF_026119805.1. Lineage (NCBI taxonomy): Eukaryota > Metazoa > Chordata > Aves > Galliformes > Phasianidae > Tympanuchus > Tympanuchus pallidicinctus. The sequence goes on along the minus strand of NW_026294627.1, from coordinate 7,634,916 downwards.
AATTCTGCCTTTTAGCTCTCTTGTAAAAGTACATCTGAAAGATGTTACTGTATTGCACCGATACCTTCATTTAAAGGAAAAAAAATGTTTTAACCTATACGTGAAACAGAAGGAATGAATAAAGTGTCTTAACATGCAAAATACATTGTCTCTCTTGTCTGGTACTACAGAAGTGACTAGAATCTCTAATGAAGCCAAGCACACCTCTTTCTTTCATATGCTCAAAATGCCCTACTTTCCTAACAGCATCGCCTGCACTAGAAACATCGCCCATGCAAAACTGCTTCTTGTACTACACTGCACTCTCTTCCAAAAAAACTTATCTACAGAAACAGACTGGTTTATTCACAGGAGTGTTTTTATTCAATCCCCCTCTCCTTTATCCTCGTACAAACTTGAGTTGAGAATAATGTGCATTTGCACTCTGCTTTCTCACCAGGAGCTGTTGGTACTCTCTATGTGCTGGCACCTGGGGAATATTTTTTGAAAGCCTCAGGCAAACTGTCTCTTAGATTTAGACATTCCTTTTATATTGAAGAGCTTGTGCCTCTCCTTGAACAGTTCAAATACTGCAGTATAAGGTGTATCTTTAGGTTGCTGCCTTGTAGCAGTTAATAAAAGTCAAATCTGAGAACCTTAAGATAAAAACAGGAAAAAGGATGAAAATAATAATAAATAAGAAATGGTGCACATAGATGTTTTAAAGTTGTATGGCAAGGAATGCGGGGTACCGTGGCTCTTTCTCCATATAAAAATAATGCATCATTATTCTGAGGTTCTACTGAACAATGAATTCTACAAAGCTGTTTCTCACAAAACACAACTACAAGAGGTGCTAAAGACTTTTCCCCAGTGACCTTTCGGGACCAGACTGCCAGATTGACTTCACTGTAAAACAACTCTTATCTTTACATGCTGCAAAATTCCAGCAGTGAACAAACGGAGTCTTTTTCTTCCCCCCCCCCAGTAAGTTTATATTAAGTATTAGTTTTAAAAAAGGCACAAGTTCCAGGCAGGATACAGTTTATGCAGTGTATCTCATCTATATCTGTACCCTCCGTTCTTGTGAACCTACAGCACTGAAAACAAAGCACCCGAAACACAGACGGCTCTGTAAAAGAAATGACCTATGAAGAGTTTGCTCTGAAAACCCAGATAGCCACAGTTACAGCATACATCACAAAGACAGAAAATACAATTAATGTATATGTTGTGACATCACTGACTTTTCTGTTCAATATCACAAAATCGATGCGGTTTAAATATGGAATGCCTCATTTTATCCCATTTACAGCCAGCCCTACGTGGTTTGTTACAGAGTACACTGAGTGACAGAAGATTGTCCAGGGAAAAAAAAAGGGTTTTATGACAAGAACCTACAGAACTAGAAACACAGAATTAATTAGGTTGGAAAAGACCTTCAAGATCACCAAGTCCAACCAGCAACATCAATAATTAAATCATGTCCCTTAGTGTCATATCCACACAATTCTTAAATACCTCTGGGGATGGGGATTCAACCACTGCCTTGGGCAGCCTATTCCAAGCCCTAACCGCGCTCCCTGTGAAGAAATACTTTCTAATGTCCCATTTAAATCTTCTCTTCCTATTATGAAGAAGAAATGAGACACGATGCTTTGAGCCCCATGCACTGCCTGTTCTGCAACAAAGAGCACAGACTATCTGCCTTTTATGTCTGCTAATACAAATAAATGAGCAGATTTCCAGATTTCCCAGTGGAGAAAATTCTCAAACAAAAACTTTATGTGGAACAAAACAAGGTTGGCGAGCTTTTTGTGTCATGTGTGTGCGTGACAAGGTGCCATAATGACAGACTGATGAGCAGGCTCAGCCTCTGCTAGCCTCCTTCCCCTTGTCATAGAGACATTAATCAGGCTCTGCTCTTCTGCAAGGACTTCAGGATGTTTTGGTCAATGTCAACACTGGGAAAATGAGAAGTTTGCCCTTTTATTAAACTTGCCTTGAGAGACGTCTTCACCAATTATATCTAGGGGCAGTTCAGAAAAAAAAGCTCCAACTGTACATGATTTGTACTAAGGCACTTGACAGCATAAAAAATGACCAATAACTCACAGAGTTCCCCTTCCTGTGTTTTACTGTCTCTTTATATCTTGTTCAAAAATTCTATGCAAAGCTGTATTGTTCATCGTCAATCCACCTCCTAACAGGTTACCGTGGGGCTGAGGAAAGCTACTGAGAGCTCCCTGAAGCCACACTCCTTGTTCTTCATAATCCCAGAAGTAATTTGGATCAACCAAAGTACAATACTGGGGCTCAGGTTCAAGATACTCATTTTAGCTTCTAATACCATGAGAAGGTTGCTTTCTGCATCCAAAGGCAACACAGGAGGAAATAATGATGAACAACTCTGCCATTTAGTCAGTACTGCCAACCTGAAGAATTCACAACCTATGAAGATGCTCTAATCAGAATGATGTTTGTAAACAAATGCTAGTAATAAGATGCATGCAATTTCTCCATTTCAAGGATTTCTAAATACAGTACCCAAATGTAAGAAAATGAGGAAGGACAGCAGATGTTCTCCATCTCCTTCTTCAGGATCTTCTCCATCAGTAACTTTTCTATAACATAATGGGAATGAACTGAGCCCAGGATGCATTTGGTTCTCCTGCACTGTGTCTGATACGAGTTCATAGTACCTGAACACCAGAGGCAAGTTCTACCCAGCTGCTGGTGTACTGTATAGAAGATTGTAAGCTTCTACTCCAACACACACTTTCCCCAGCACCAAGCCTCTGTACGAAGGCAGATGAGGAGCAGCTGAGGTCCATGGTGGGCTCAGCCCAGAGCAGAGCAGGCTGAGGGGAGGCCTAAGGGCAGCTACAGCTCCCTGAGGAGCGGAGGGCAGCGCTGAGCTCTGCTCTGTGTGACAGCGACCGGGAACGGCATGGAGCTGTGACAGGGGAGGTCGGCTGGGGGTGAGGGCAAGGGTGTGCCTAATGCCTACACCTCGGCAGCCTTTTCAGCCAGGCTGCAGTGCTCCTTTGTCACTAGTTAAGCACTACTGCAAAAGCCGATGGGCTTTACAATTTCTTCTCCAAAAATGAGGCTGCATGTCTGTGCACAGGATTGCCACTCGTTTACCCGCTGGCTGCTGTGAGGGCTCCCTGCACCAGCACAGCCCCCGCTGCTTCCCGGGGAGCACTTCCAAATGCAGCAAGTCAAAAACAGCACAATCCATGAGAGACTTCTCAGCCAGACTCCTGCAGAAGCCCACACAGCCTATTTATACCTCAACAGCTGCAGAGAGGCAGAACAGGTTGAACGCTTGCAGACTCAGGAAAATATCACGGCCTCATTTTGGAAGATCATTATAATACGGAAAATGTAGACCCCTTTTGTTCATCCTTAAAGGAAAAGCTGAGACTGATCAATCTGCTCTTCATGATAGTGAGAACATGCTCTTTCTTAACAGCTGCTATCAGTAACCATTTGCTGGAGCCCTGAGCAACTCTGAAGCGTAAGTATTGAGCCCTCCATGTAAAAAACAACTGGCAATTTTATCTGCCTCTGCACCCGAGCAGTGCGTGCTTGCAGGCAATTAGTCACTGCAGATTACTTTTCAGCCCACATGGCCGTAGTTTTCTGTTTGTTTGTTTGTTTTTATCTGAGAACAAGGAAAATGAGACCAGAATGGTGGCATTAAATTCTAATTCTTGCCCAGGTGGCCAAGAAGGTCAATGGCATCCTGGCTGCATCAGAACCAGTGCTGCCAGCAGGAACAGGGCAGTGATGGTGCCCCTGTACTCAGCTCTGGTGAGGCTGCACCTCCAGTACTGTGTGAAGTTTTGAGCCCCTCACTGCAAGACACTGAGGCCTGGAGTGGGTTCAAAGAAGGGCAACAAAGCTGGTGAGGCGTCTGGAGCACAGGGCTGATGAGGAGAGGCTGAAGGAGCTGGGATTGTTCAGCCTGGAGAAGAGGAGGCTCAGGCGAGACCTCACTGCTGTCTATAACTTCCTGAAGGGAGGTTGCCCAGGGAGGTGGTGGAGTCACCGACCCTGGAGGTGTTCAAGGAACATTTGGATTTTGTGTTGAGGGACATGGTGTAGTGAGAACTATTGGTGATGGGTGGATGGTTGGATTGGATGATTTTGTAGGTTTCTTCCAACCTTGGTGTTTCGGTGATTCTGTGATTCTGTAATTTTCTGATGTCCCTACAAGTAGAAAATTGTCCGCTTACCTGCAAAACTCTAACTACGTATCTTAATGCTTTTACAGCCAAACATTAATTGGTGACTAAAAACAATACTTTTTCAATTATATTAGAATTTGCTTTAACCAGACAAGAAAAGAAGAAAAAGACCACCGATGCCTACCACTGTACTCCCCTCAGCTTTGATATCTAATCAGTAAATAATATCAGAAGAATATTCTTCCTCTGCAAACTGCCTTCTGGAAGACAATTCAAGTAACAAGCAGATTTGCTATGTAAATTAAAACTTGATAGATTCACTCAACATCTTTTTTTCTTTCTTTTTTTTCTTTTGTGCAACATCTTCAGAGAGATGAACACTCCGGTTTACATTTACAAACCACAGGAGGTTAAAAAGGTTAAAGATCTTTAATTGTTACTAGATGATCATCAGCCAAAAAACTGTATTTTAACAAAGATTGCACTGTTAGATTCATCCCCCCTAATTCCCCCTTTCCCCTTGGAATTTATTGTTAAACTGCATTTATGTGTATTGAATGACATACAGTCAGGAATCAATCTGAAAAGCCAAATCTGAAAGCTTCTTGTCATTTTCCATTTTCTCTGACCAAGTAAGGGAAAAATGTACATGCTTTCTTTGGTGGAAAAGACCAGCTTTGCCATTTTCATCATTTGTGCTATGACAGCCTACAGAGGTCCCAGATGTGGAACAAAATTAATTGTTCCAGACCCAAGATAAACAAAATATAAAACCAGGCTGGATGCCAAAATACATATATATGTGCATAATTTCCCACCTTTTTTTCCTCTTCTTTTACTGAATATGTTGCTGAACCAGGGCATGAAAGAATAAAGATTTTGCATGCTACCTGTCCTGTGGTGCCCAGTAGTGCTGTATGACAGGGAACAGGAAAGACAGAAGAAGCAAAGTCATGGAAATTCTCACCCTGAAGTATCCTTCTGCTTTCTGGTCTCCTTATCTGCAACCACATGTTCTGCCATGCTTGTGGTAAGACTCCAAAGAGCTACATTAAGGTACTGCTACTTGCTCTTTAGGACTGTCAAAGAGCCATTCATCCTCTTCTAAATAAAACCATAATGGGAAGATCTGCACTCTGGAGGTTTTTCTCTCTATGCTTTCACTACAGAAGGAAAGTGGAGAGTGTTTTTTTTAGGTTACTGGCTTATATAAGCTCTAATGCAGCAGGGAGTTTGAAGAGTATATTAATATTATTTATTATTCAGAATAAGCCTCTGTTTTCCTGGTGATGTTAAATGGATTGGTTAATGATTTCTTGAAAGGCATTTAGATACTGTGATGTTTAAGCATGATGCAAAAATCTGAATAAAACACAGCCAAATGCAATTTAATAAATACCTTAGTATATACACTGCAGTATTTAAGGCATCAATTTAGGCAGCAAATCTTGTCTTTTAATGACCTTACATTTTTCTCTGATCAAAAAGCAAGAGATAAAAAGGTACTAGAGCACAAGGGTCTCGAAAGTTGCACAGTATTTACAAGATGATAGAACTGGATGGAAAAAGGTCATTCCACTTGCAGGATATTTTGAAATGTGCACGCCTCCAAGCATCTGCTCACATCTACTCCTTCCAGACTTGAAGCCTATAGCACCGTGATTTATTATTATAGCACTGATTTTGGCCCAGACGCTAGGAATAGAGCTGGCTCTAATAGATGGTTATCACCAAGAATTAAGCCACACAGAATTTTTTGCTAGAAATCACAAAAATCTGGATATGATAGGCAAAGCACCTGCCCTGTGCAAGGGAGCCCTAAATGCAGACAGAGATCTCCGTGAAGGTGTGGGACTGGGGTGAAGCTGTGCCTTGCAGCAGTGCCGGGGCCTGAAGGTCACCGTGCTGCACATTGAGCAGCTGCAGACAGAGCAGCAGCAATGCCATGTGTGACTTTGCAGGTTGACTTTGGTGATGTAGAGCATTTACACTGAATGCAGATTGCATTTTAGTGAAATCCAGTGCTGCAGCATATTATATCCTTCTAAACAATATTATTAAACTACCATAATAATCACCCTGCTCTTCAATCCAAGGTCTCAAAGCACATTACAGGCAGTAATGAAATAACTCACACAAGACCACAGAAAGGAAGAGGGGGATCATTACTGCTAGTGCTTGCAGTCATAAAGCTGTGCTCAACACAGTTTCATTGCAAGAAGCCAGGCACAACCAAGTGGTCACCATATACTTCATTCCCTGGAAGTCTGTGATCAGTATGGGCCCTGTCAAACATTTATCAACTCTTTCCTGATGCTCAGTATTTTAGCTGAAGTTCCAGGTCTTGAGACTCTTCTAATTACAAGAGACTCTCAGCTTCCAATCACAAAAAAGAAAATGAAAATAATCCCCAGAAGCAATCAAACACACCTGTATTTATGGAATTAAAGGTGGAAAATCTGTTCAGTCTACCCTGAGACAGAAGGCAAATGAAGACAACAAAGATGTACTTTCTTTTTGTGCTTCAGATAGTCTCATCCTCTTAATCAGTTGCAGCATTTTCTTGGGGGCTGAGTCATGATTTCCTTCTGTCTGCGCCTGTTAGCTCTGTGCAGCTGCATGGGACAAAGTCCCAAACTCAACACTGAGGATGCTGCCCCAGGAGACATTTCCAAATCATGCAGGATCCTTATGGCTGAGCAGAGAAAGGGATTCAGATCTTAATTATACCACATTTTACATTAACAAAGAACTGTTAATACAAGAACGAGTTAACTGGCAGCTTGCTACGATGCAGCATCCTGCGGTTCGGACTTTTAGCTGGAGCTCAGAGGAGTCGAGTTCAAACGTGTGACCCTGACACAGCTTTCCATCATCACCTATGGCAAACCTCTTACCCAAAAGCCCTGTTTCTCAAAAGCACTGCTCACACTGATTTGCTGCATTATTTTCTGTGCCAGTAGCCACTTTTTGCTTGCAGTTAACAAAGCAAGCATCCTTCTGGGCAAGCAACAGAGTCAGTGAATTGATGGGAAAGCAACAACCAGTAGCCTGGATGCCAGTGTTGGTGTTCTGGGAGACCAATGTGTCCCTATGCAATTGGATCAGACCAGACTACTCCTCTTCTGCACTACTCATTGACTGTGACTGATGAACCACGTTGGTCAGGCTTGCAATGTGTGCAAACCTGAAGGCGGAGGCAACAAAGATGAAAACAATGGGAATTTTGATGAGTTTCTGCTGCACGTTTCAGAAAATACATACTGGGATGCATACAAACCTACCAGCTGTCTAAATTCTCAACCCCCAAAATCCCTTCTATATGCTTAGATGTAGTACCAATTTTTCCAGCTTTGGACAGTAACTGAAGTATTAACTGGGATGGAAAAAAAAAAAAAAAACCAAAAAACCCACACAGCAAAAGACAAAACACACATATTAAAAAAAAAAAAAAAAAAAAAAAAAAAGCCAAAAAATGTTTAATCTTTAACCATAAACATAACTCAGCAATTTGCCCTTGGGGAGGGAGGCAGTATACACAGTAGATGACAAATGGCTAAGCCATATGCATTCACTTCCTATCTATGCTGAAAAGAAATTAAGCAGCTATCAGCTTACCATGGAAGCCAGAGCCATGAGCAATAATTTTTGTGAATGATAACCTGGAACATCTCTGCTGCAATGGCAGCTGCTGCTTCTCATGTCAGGAAGGTCCTTGGAGCTCCTCTGGAGCTCTGCATTCAGTCTGACTCTGAACGTGAAGACTTGGAGAGGAAGGACTTTGGAGGTCACTGCTGGACTGTGACTGTGGCTTTTCGGGGGCAGAGCCACCTGTGTTTTCCTACATGGAAGTCAATTAAATCTAGTGCTAATTAAATCAGTGCTTCTTCTGTCTGCATTAAAGAACTATACTATGTGTAATTAATTAATAATTGCATTAATGCACCTTAGTACCTGCACAGGGAGAAATTACTAGAAAGTAATGAGCTCTTTATTGCAGCACTCGAAGGTACAACCAAAGCCAGCAGCTGGAAAGAAAAGGCAGACAGATTCAAATGAAAAATAAAGCAGACATTTCAAAGAATGAAAGAGATAAACATCAGGAAAAAAAAAAGGTCTTGTAGCCTTTGAGTCAGTAACTTCCTGGAATAGAAGCTTTGGTCAAATACCAGTTAGACCTGTCAGTGCAGAAGTAATTAGGTGATTTTCTACAACTTGAACTATGTGTGGGGTCAGTGCAGGTGAACTAATAACCCCTGTGACCTTATGATGATGAATCTTTTCATTCGCTATCCTATCACACTGCAAAACCTCTGCTTTCACCTCTAAACCAGACAATGTTATAAGCAGGAAAAATAGTGGGGCTTTCATGCACTGTGCTGGAAGGTCTTGAATAAAATCACTTCTATCAGCAAACAAATGGAGCACAGTATCAAAAATGGTAGTACAATAACATTACAAAAATAATGGGATTATAATCATAGCAACAGGAATATCATCTTCAACTTTGTATTTTCCTGAAGCTAAAATAATCCTTTAATTACGGTCAACTTTTGAGGGCAAAGAATTGAACAATTTGCATTTTTTCCCCATGTTTTGTTACAGTCCCCTTAAAGTGAGGAGACAGATACAGCAGGAAGGGTTATTCCACACTCATAACAGAATTTATGGTCATTATGCTGGAAGGCCAGGGAAATTAGCTCCAACAATTATCCTGGACAAAAATGTGTATCTAATAGGCTCTCATAGGAGCCCAGCTAAATATATTTTCTCTCTTCACACTCAAATACTAAGGGTTCAGTCCCACACCCATCTGCGGCAATGGCAGAAATCCCATTGACTTCACTGAGAGCAGGAAAAAACTCATGCCTTGTAGGTGTTACAGCATGGTTCTAGCCCCTTCTTTACAAGCATCTAACAAAAGAGCGGCATTTTTATTTTTTTATTCCTTTTTTCAAGTTAAACCAGCAGAGAAAATGAAGTTGAGCTTCTTTTACACCAGCACTCAGTTGGATATAAAATAGTGGAAGTGCCAACGCCCCGCATCAAGGCAGCCAAGCCAGGGACTTCATTATAAGCTCACATGGGCAGTGCTATTTTAAAAAGCATCTAAAATGGCTTCTCAAAAGGCACTTTTAAAAATAATTTGCTGGTATTTTTGATGACTTTACCACGGTTGCTGTGCCACCTATCTTACAAATCAATCTTGACCAGACAGAATGAAAGACTGCAACAAAATTCAAGGTGGGAAAAGGATAAACTCTAAAGTAATAAGATCAGGCTGTTACTCATTTACGGTACATTCACATCCTGACAGTTCCACTATTTCTGGGAAAGATTTATCTTGTCTTAACAAAATCATTTCTCAAATGTCAGGACTCGAGCGGCCCCTGGCAGAGGCAGGGCTGAGGTGTGAGTGGGAGCCAGGGGCAGCACCATCAGCCCGGCCGACGGCGTGGGTGCACAGGGAAGAGGGATGCTTTTGCCTGGATGGTGGCAAAGTAAACCCACAGTTATCCCAAGATGACACCAGGGCCAGAATTATCACCGAGTTGGAACGCGTTTGTCTTATCTTTAAAAAACAAAATGAGTACGCAACTTGCAATTGCAATGCAGTGAATATTTTATGGCAAGGACTCACTTATGAAGGGCACTTCACAGGCTCTTGTTCCTATAAAGCATTTCTAAGCCACTCTGAGCTACATTTCTACTTTTTTTTTCATTTTAAAAGCAACTGAATATTCAAATGCACTTTTGTATTTTAAGTGTAATTTCTAATTAGATGCACAATTGCTAATCCATCTGTTTACTACATACTGTAAATGTCTGCAGTTATATATGCTTGAATAATTATTGAAAATTAAATATTGTAAACAGTCAAATTAATTTCTTCCAGCATACTAAATTGCAGGAAGGCTGCATGATGATAAGATATTACTTGCCCTTAGACATGGAAGAAGTCACTCTTATACCACACCTCACTGAATGCGCTTAGTGCTGTGCAGGAACTGATAGGAAACTTTTTAATCCAAAAATTTCTAACAAGAAGTGTCTGAAAAGCTCCATTACACTCTGCTATCAGTGAAAGAGTGATTTAAAAAGAATGTGGTCTGCACATGTTTCAGCCGTGTTGGAACAAGAAAATGATGCTCTGTATGTAAGGCAAGTTGCAGTTAACAACTTCTCATTTTTGTTTTGTAAGAAGCACTGTAAGCATACATACAATAAGATGAGTTAAATAAGTTTTTTCTTTCATTGATTTATTTATAAAGTCGCGTGGTAAAAATGCTATTTGAGAAGCCCAGAGCAGGAAAATACTGGAAGACACAGATGTATATTTGAATATAAAATACCTGTTCCCAGAACAGAAATGGCCTTTCTTCCCAGCTTTCTGTGCAAAACTGCTATGGCCATTTTGGGTTTAAATTTTGTTTGTTATGCATTTAAAGGTTTTCAGTGCAGGTAAGACCATTGACTTCAAGCACCTGCTTAACAGCACTTGAGGACTTTCACTGCTCAGACTCTGCTTCATGGACTGCAACTTCAGAGCAGCCCCTTTACAGCTAGTATTATCCTGAGACAGAAAAATATGATTTTTTTCTGTCTGAATTCATCTAACTTCACCTTCTGCTGACTTTTATGCCTTTTATCTTTTAGATGAAAGAAAACTTTTGTCAGAAGTCCTGTCCCTGTGTAGGCACCAACAAACTGAAAGCATCACCTCTTGAAGTTTTCTTGACAAATTAAACAGGCTGAATTTCCTCACCTTCTTAGTGAGGCAGTGCAAATTTTAGGTTTTCAAACAGGCAACTGAGAACCTTGGCAATGTGATCCTTTCAAGTGCATGGTTGACACAGGATGCAGGCATGCTTGAAAAGAGATGACAAGAGACATCGAACTTCTTCATTTAAAAGTGAGTCCTACTGCCTACACAGCGAGGAAGAAGATTTAGGATCATAACTCTAGGACAAATGGCTACAGCTATCACAGATGTCACACAATAGTAATGGGACATCAGGTACCCAGACACCTTCCTAAATCTCACTTTGGCCATAGACAACATGTCTTCCTCTGAATTTTGCCTACAAAAATAACCTTGAGCTATGGTATTGGAGGAGGCAACTGAGATACTGTTAAATACTGTATTTTTTAACTCTGTTGAGAAGACAGAGAAGACAGCTTCTTCCTGAAAATAAAGGAATTTCACCTTTCAAGAGCACAGCTGGGCACCATGTTTGAAAATCTCAGCCTTCCTAGGTGGCTCTACATACACAGTCCAGTGAATCTGCAACCAAGCACTTTTATTCTAAGACTGCTGCTGCCTTTCTTCTCTCATGAAAAAGAATGAGGAGAGGAGGAAAAAAACCAGTGTGCTATGCATGCTATCAGTGAAAAAAATCAAGAAAAAAAACCACAATTTGTATGTTTCTGTTGAAAAACCTTTCCATTTACACACAACAAAACAAAACAAATACTTGGCAACCTGGGCAAAAATTTGGTAGAAATATATAGATACATATCAATTAAATATATTTCTATAGAGACAACTGAGAGATGGGTAGGGGGATGTCTCTGTGGATGCTGATGCAGATGCACCCACTGTCAGCTCAGCTGGAGGAGCAAGGAGCTGAGGAGCTGACACCTGTAAGACAGAGCAGGGAGGAGGCCAAGAGCTGCACCCACTGCACCCCTGCAGTGCGCGGAAATGCCAACCATGTCCTGAAGCCCATTCGTACAATAAGACTTGGGGAAGCCGCTTGGAGCCTGAGGCTCCAGCCCCCATGGAACACCATGTGGGGAGCTCAAACATCAAGCCAGAGTATCCAATACAGTCACCTGCATGCAGGGTCAGTCAGAATTTGCTGGGCATGGCATATGTGATAGAATCTGTCGGCCACATGCTACACCACCACTGCTTCCCTCTCCCATTCCTGTGATAATTTAGGGCAAACCCATTCCGCCATCTCCTTTCTGCCCTACCCGGTGCCAGGAGGCACAGCCCCAGGACAATTCTGTGGGCACACACAGGCACACCAGCGAGGTGGTGGAGTCACTATCCCTGGAGATGTTCAAGAAGAGGGTAGATGCCACATTGAGTGACATGGTTTAGCAGTATGATGGTGATGGGTTGGTGGTTACACTGCATGATCTTAATGGTCTTTCCAGCCTTACTGATTCTATCTTCTATGAGTCTGTTTTCACAGTGTGGTCTCAACTCCCTGAAGGATGATCAATACCGCCTTGGTTTTTCCATCTGCTTTTTCCCATCTGTTGTCTCAGGCTCCCTTTAGACTGTAAGTTTTTTGGTGCAGCAACCATCTTTCACTCCACTTACACTGCCAAGCTCAGTGGGGTGCTGCCTCAGGATTGTCGCTATGAAGGTGCTACAAAACTGCAAATACATACTTTAAAAAGTCATACTTTCAGCTTACCAGGATCATAGTACAGGTTTTGCTTTTCCTCGCAGAATTCTTTTTAGTTCTGAATTATTTCTAAATACTAAAGAGAGAGTAAAAATGAAGTCTCTCATTTTACCATACAGCACTCAATACAGAAAAATTAAGATATCCTGAAGGCACTGTGTTTTTTGTTGTTTTTTGTTGTTGTTTGGCAAAAGCATTCTCAGTGGTAAAGGTGAGAGTTCATGAGAACAAAAGCCAAATACATACACAGTCCAGATCACTTTGAACCACTCTTCAATGTGGAACATTTTTTGTTTGAGAGAATGTCTTTGTACAGTCATTTCAATGAAACATGTTAATGAGGTTTCCATCTCTTGCCTTGTGTTTGTTGATAAGAAGAAAACAGTCTCTACAGAAACTTTCCTTTCTCTCACATTTCTGTGATCCAATTAAATCTTTTAGCGCATCCTCAGTGCTGTGTTTCTATTGTTAACAGAACAGCAAGTTAAAGAGGTTAGGTTGATGCCTTGCAGGGTGTTTGTAAAATCCCAGCTATTCTGCACAGCAATTCAGGGGAAAACAGTAAAAACAGAAGTTTTGGAGGTGGAGAGGAAGATTCTTCCTCTATAGCATAAATAAGTGGATGAAAATCACAGAATCACAGAATTCTAGTGGATGAAAGGGACTACAAGATGTCATTGAGTCCAAGACCCCTGCAAAGCAGGCCCAGGCCACATACAGCAGGCTGCACAGGTAGGCATCCAGGTGGGTATGGAATATCTTCAGAGAAGAAGAATCCACAACCACAGTGGGCAGCCCATCCAGTGCTCTGTCACCCTCCCTGTGAAGAATTGCCTTTAGATATTAGTGCTGAACTTCCTATGCTTCACTTCAAGGCAATTACCTCTTGTTGTATCACCGCAAACCGCCATGTCCCTCAGACTTCAATACTTAAGATATTTATAAACACTGATACCACTGCCAACTTTGGCAGGAGTTCCAGTGCTCTGTCACCCTCATCGTGAACACGTTCTTATGCACGTTTCTGCAGAACTTCCTATTTTGGCCATTTCCCATTGTCCTATCACCAGGCACAGCTGACCCAGCATGACCCCACTGGGACGTAGGTTCCCGCTCAACATGTGCTCTCTCCCCTGGGGCATGGCTGTCTCTGGACGCTTCACAGCCACCGATGCCTCTTTTATCCCTGGCCCACCGCCCTTCCTCCTGCCTAGGAACATGCCCCCAGTCCCCGAACAGCAGCGCTGTCCTGCACCAATGCCTTTAGTGCTGCCACTGTCCCGGACGCACTGCCACCACAATGACACCGGCTGTGGAAATGATGGTGTTATTTATTTCATGACTGATGGAAAATGGAGGTGATGATCTGGGGGAGGTTGGTGTCCCCCCAGTGGAAGATGTTGTTGTCATCGCAGGTGCCTTCAGCGCCACCTTCGGTCACCATTTGACCCACAGGCTGCCAGATGGAGAGAAGCGCCTTGTGGAAATCACTCTGTTTGCGTTCTGAAGCTGAGGCCGTTTGTTCCGTTCCCTGGAAATGACAGGGCATGAGCGCAGAGAAAGGGATGCAGGCTCGTTTTGCAGAGCATCGCCCTGCAGGGCTCTGATTCTTGCGCCGCTTTTCCAGCGTCCCAGGACAGCTCGGGGCAGCCCGTGGGGCTCACGGCACCACCGGCAGGCCCCGTTTTGCATGGGAGTCTCGGCCGGCTGTCAGCCCTAGGGCCGGGCAAGTCTCTGGGGAGAGCTGCTGGACCTCTGGAGGTCTGCTTTGCTTGGAAGCCCTCACAGACCAGACCTTTGCGGTTCCCCGCTCCCCACCCTCAGTCCCTTCTGTGCAGTATGAATCCCGAGCGCTTACCTGTGCCTGATGTCTTCACATATCTCTCCAGAGCCGGTAGGCAATCCACAGCAGCCGGAACAGATAGCAGTTTCCCCATAAATCGAGCATGACGCAGATTATCAGGAATGGCGTTATTAAGTCCTTGTAGTTGTTGAGGATGTCAGGCACGCTGAAGGCGTCTTGCTCAGTGTGCGGGGACTGCTGCTCGGGGCCCTCTGGATCAACAGACTCGCTGGCCCTGTTCGGGACCCATCTGGGGTGTGGAGAAAGGCCAATCCAGAAGGGCCAGTGGGAGGCACGGCGCTCAGCATTAACGGGCAGGCTCTTCTCGGGAGGCACGACTTTTTTCTCTCCATTCTGAGAACAGGTGTTTAGTCCAATCCAGCAGAGCCAGTTGGAGGGCTGGCCCTTGGTCTCAATGGGGCTCTGCTCCTCATGAAAGACCTTGCTCTTCTTCCCGTCCTCGGTCTTGGGGGAGCAAGATGTCAGTCCAAGCCTGCAGAGCCAGTTGGAGGGCTGACTCTTGGACTCAAACAGGCTCTGCTCCTCGGGAAGGACCTGGTCTTTCTTGTTGTCCTCGATCTTGCTGGAGCAGGATGTTAGTCCAAACCAGCAGAGCCAGTTGGAGGGCTGGCTCTTGGACTGAACAAGACGCTGCTCCTCATGAAGGACCTGTGCTGTTTTTCCATCCTCTGTGTTGGTGGAGCAGGATGTTAGTCCAAGCCTGCAGAGCCAGTTGGAGGGCTGGCTCTTGGACTCAAACAGGCTCTGCTCCTCGGGAAGGACCTGGTCTTTCTTCCCGTCCGCAATCTTGGTGGGGCAGGTGGTTAGGCCGAACCAGCAGAGCCAGTTGGAGGGCTGGCTCTTGGACTCAGTCGGACGCTGCTCCTCATGAAGGACCTGGTGTTTCTTCTGGTCCTCCATCTTTGTGGGGCAGGTGGTTAGGCCGAACCAGCAGAGCCAGTTGGAGGGCCGGGCCTTGCTCTCAACCGGGCTCTGCTTCTCGCGAAGGACCTGCCTTTTGTTCCCGTCCTCCATCTGGTTGGAGCAGATGTTTCGGCAAAACCAGCAGAGCCAGTTGGAGGGCTGGCTCTTGGTGTCAGTTGGTCCGTGCTCCTGGTGAAGGACGTTCCTTTGGTTGCCATCCCCGATCTTGGTGGGGCAGGTGGTTAGACCAAGCCAGGAGCGCCAGCTGGAGGGCTGGCACTCGGTCTCTAAGGGATGCTGCTCCTCGGGATGGAGCAGCTTTTTGTCCCAGTTCCCGACCCAGCTGAGGCAGCTGGACGTGTCAGGAATTGGAGACAGGAAAGCAAGTAAGATGAGGAAGAGAGTCAGGCTGAGCTTCATCCTGCTCTCTCCCAAGGACCGCTCTCAACACACAAGTGGCTGTCACCCAGAGCAGAGCTCCAGCAGTGACCACCAGGACGGAGCGAGTGCTCCAAGTGTCTGAGTTGGGGGAGGCCGCCAGCGTGCCTTGATAAAGACTGATGTCATGCCCCGCCTGTGATGTCACAATGCCTTTCCCCGGTGCGACATGGCCACACCCAGCTCGGGGCTGGGGACCCTACACCCAAATCCCACCTCCCTGTTCCACCTCCCCTTTTTGCAATCCGTCTGCACTCCGTAATTTTCATGAGCGCACGAGGCCACAGAATCACATAATCGCAGATTTGTAGGGGTTGGAAGGGATCTCTAGAGATCATTGAGACCAACCCCCCTCCCAAAACAGGTTCCGTACACCAGTTTGCACAGGTAGACGTCCAGGGAAGACTTGAACATCTCCAGAGAAGGAGACTCCACACCCCCCTGGGCAGCCTGTTCCAGTGCTCCGTCACCCTCACAGTAAAGAATTTCTTGCGCACATTCGTGTGAAACTTCCTATGCTGCAGCTAATGTCTGTTTCCCCTTGTCCTGTCTCCACGTACCACTGAAAAGAGACTGGCCTCACCACTATGGCTGCCACACCTCAGATATTTATTACTCTGGATCAGGTCCCCTCTTAGCCATCTTTTCTCAAGGCTAAACAGACCCAATTCACTCAGCCTTTCTTCATAGGGGAGATGCTCCAGGCCCTTCACCATCTTTGTGGCCCTCCGCTGGTCTCTTTCCAAGAGATCCCTGTCTTTTTTGCACTGGGGAGCCCAGAACTGGACACAGTACTCCGGATGAGGCCTTCCCAGGGCAGAGTAGAGGGGGAGGATCACCTCCCTCGACCTGCTGGCCAAGCTCTTTTTAATGCATCCCAGGATGCCATTGGCCCTCTTGGCCACAAGGGCACACTGCAGGCTCATGGCCAACCTGTTGTCCACCTGGACACCCAGGTCCCTCTCCGCAGAGCTCCTCTCCAGCAGCTCATCCCCCAGCCTGTAGTGGTGCATGCAATTATTCTTCCCTAGCTGTAAGACTCTACACTTGCTTTTGTTGAACCTCATCCAGTTTCTTACTGCCCAGCTCTCCAGCCTATCCAGGTCTCGCTGAATGGCAGCACAGCCTTCAGGCGTGTCAGCCAATCCTCCCAACTTTGTATCATCAGCAAACTTACTGAGGGTGGCCACTATCCCCTCATCAAAGTCATTGATGGAAGATGTTGAACAAGACCAGACCCAGCACAGACCCCTGGGGGACACCACTGGTTACAGGTCTCCAGCCAGACTCTGCATCGCCAACGACGACCCTCTGCGCTCTGCCAGTCAGCCAATTCTCAACCCACCTCACTGTCCACTTGTCTATCCCACACTGCCTAAGCTTTGTTATAAGGATGTCGTGGGAGACAGTATCAAATGCCTTTCTAAAATCAAGGTACACTACATCTACCGCTCTTCCCCCATCCACCCAGTATGTGACTGCATCGTAGAAGGCCACCGGGTTGGTCGAGCATGACCTCCCCTTGCTGAACCCATGGTGAACCCATGCAGGTCACAGAATCACCGAATCATAGAGCGGCCTGGGTTGAGAAGGTCCACAGTGATCCCCTAGTTTCAATCCACCGGGCAGCCCAGAGCCACATCCACCCTGGCCTTGAATGCCTGCAGGCATGGGGCATCCACGGCCTCCTTGGGCAACGGGTTCCAGTCTGTGTGAAAAACTTCCTCCTACTATCTAACCTAAACCTCTCCTGTCTTAGTTTGAAACCATTTCCCCTTGTCCTATCAGTGTTCACACTCGTAAACAGACGTAAGCAGAGGTCCGGTGCTCCTCTCCCATCCTTTTGAGCCCTTCACTCCAACAGCAATGAATATTGGATTAATTTCCTTTATTTATACGTCGGAAAGAAAATAAAAGAATAGATGATAGTACAGACCGAGAGATTTGAACGTTTGCTTTGACACCTCCCGCAGCAGTGTCCGTATTTGCCTTCTCCTCCTTGGCAGCACAGTGTTCTCCCTGATGCAGAATCACAGAATTGTAGGGGCTGGAAGGGACCTCTGGAGACGATCGAGTCCAACCTTTTTGCCAAAGCAAGCTCGGTAGGCCAGGTTGCACAGGTTGGCGTCCAGGCAGGTCTTGGGCATCTCCAGACAGGGAGACTCCACAGCCTCCTTTGGCAGGAGTTGCAGTGCCCTCTCACCCTCGCCGTGAAGACGTTCTTCTGCACGTTTGTGCAGAACTTCCTACTTTGGCCATTGTCCCATCAGCACGCACGGCTGCAAAGAACTTGGCCTTGTATTTTGGCCGCCGTCAATCATCCCGTAGGTACAGACATTGATCAGGTCCCCTCCGAGTCTTCTTTTCTCAAGGCTGAACATACCCAGGTGGCTCAGCCTTTCCTCGTGAGAGAGGTGCTCCAGGCCCTTGATCATCTTCATGGCCCTCCGCTGGACTCTTTCCAGGAGATCGCGGCCTTTTCTTGTACCGGGGAGCCCAGAACCGGACGCCATAGTCCTGGTGAGGCCTGACCAGGGCAGAGTGGAGGGAGACGATCACCTCCCTTGACCTGCTGGCCACGCTCCTTGTAATGCCCTGTAGGATCCCAGTGGCCTTCTTGGCCACCAGGGCACCCTGCTGGCTCATGGCCAGCCTGTTGTCCACCTGGAGCCCCAGGTTCCTCACCGCAGAGCTCCTCTCCAGCAGGTCGGGTCCCAGCCTGTACTGATACTTGCGGCTGTTCCTTCCGAGGTGCAAGACTCTGCGCTTGCTTTTGGCAAACCTCATCTGTTTTCTTAATCTTGCATCCCGCTGGCATTCTCAGAAAATTAGCGTACTCAGAAAATCGTTGTTTTCTCCCTTAGCTCGTTGCCGTTGTTTTGTTGTCAGGCCCATCTCCCTACCTTTTCCCCACCTCTCTTGCCCCTTTCCTGGTTCGTGGCTTCGCTTGTCCCTCCACCCCATTAGTCACAGCACCGGGCTGGAGCCGTGACAGCGCGCCAGTGCCCCAAAGTCCCGTTTGACAGCCCGCAGGCTTCTCTCAGCGCCTTCATGGCTGCCGGCCTGAGCTACCAGTCAGCTGTAATAAGCAGAGGGACGAAACGGACCAGGGAGTCTGAGCCGCCGTGCCGCAGGGCCTCCCTCCCTTCCCCAGCAGATCTTGCTGTGGTGCTTTGCCGCCGTTTTCCCTTTCTGGGAAGGCTCCCTTGGTGCGAGCCTCCTCTGGGAAGGTGATGCGCACGGGATCCTGGCAGAACTGGCCCAGCTGAGGATTCCCAGTGTGCTCTGGATGCTTCCCAGCGTGCTGGAGACTCACGGGCCCTCCCCGTGCACTCTGGGGGACGCTGCATGACCCCACTGGGACGTAGGTTCCCGCTCAACATGTGCTCTCTCCCCTGGGGCATGGCTGTCTCTGGACGCTTCACAGCCACCGATGCCTCTTTTATCCCTGGCCCACCGCCCTTCCTCCTGCCTAGGAACATGCCCCCAGTCCCCGAACAGCAGCGCTGTCCTGCACCAATGCCTTTAGTGCTGCCACTGTCCCGGACGCACTGCCACCACAATGACACCGGCTGTGGAAATGATGGTGTTATTTATTTCATGACTGATGGAAAATGGAGGTGATGATCTGGGGGAGGTTGGTGTCCCCCCAGTGGAAGATGTTGTTGTCATCGCAGGTGCCTTCAGCGCCACCTTCGGTCACCATTTGACCCACAGGCTGCCAGATGGAGAGAAGCGCCTTGTGGAAATCACTCTGTTTGCGTTCTGAAGCTGAGGCCGTTTGTTCCGTTCCCTGGAAATGACAGGGCATGAGCGCAGAGAAAGGGATGCAGGCTCGTTTTGCAGAGCATCGCCCTGCAGGGCTCTGATTCTTGCGCCGCTTTTCCAGCGTCCCAGGACAGCTCGGGGCAGCCCGTGGGGCTCACGGCACCTCCGGCAGGCCCCGTTTTGCATGGGAGTCCCGGCCGGCTGTCAGCCCTAGGGCCGGGCAAGTCTCTGGGGAGAGCTGCTGGACCTCTGGAGGTCTGCTTTGCTTGGAAGCCCTCACAGACCAGACCTTTGCGGTTCCCCGCTCCCCACCCTCAGTCCCTTCTGTGCAGTATGAATCCCGAGCGCTTACCTGTGCCTGATGTCTTCACATATCTCTCCAGAGCTGGTAGGCAACCCACAGCAGCCGGAACAGATAGCAGTTTCCCCATAAATCGAGCATGACGCAGATTATCAGGAATGGCGTTATTAAGTCCTTGTAGTTGTTGAGGATGTCAGGCACGCTGAAGGCGTCTTGCTCGGTGTGCGGGGACTGCTGCTCGGGGCCCTCTGGATCAACAGACTCGCTGGCCCTGTTCGGGACCCATCTGGGGTGTGGAGAAAGGCCAATCCAGAAGGGCCAGTGGGAGGCACGGCGCTCAGCATTAACGGGCAGGCTCTTCTCAGGAGGCACGACTTTTTTCTCTCCATTCTGAGGACAGGTGTTTAGTCCAATCCAGCAGAGCCAGTTGGAGGGTTGGCGCTTGGTCTCAATGGGGCTCTGCTCCTCATGAAAGACCTTGCTCTTCTTCCCGTCCTCAGTCTTGGGGGAGCAAGATGTCAGTCCAAGCCTGCAGAGCCAGTTGGAGGGCTGGCTCTTGGACTCAAACAGGCTCTGCTCCTCATGAAAGACCTTGCTCTTCTTCCCGTCCTCGGTCTTGGGGGAGCAAGATGTCAGTCCAAGCCTGCAGAGCCAGCTGGAGGGCTGGCTCTTGGACTCAAACAGGCTCTGCTCCTCGGGAAGGACCTGGTCTTTCTTGTTGTCCTCGATCTTGCTGGAGCAGGATGTTAGTCCAAACCAGCAGAGCCAGTTGGAGGGCTGGCTCTTGGACTGAACAAGATGCTGCTCCTCATGAAGGACCTGTGCTGTTTTTCCATCCTCTGTGTTGGTGGAGCAGGATGTTAGTCCAAGCCTGCAGAGCCAGTTGGAGGGCTGGCTCTTGGACTCAAACAGGCTCTGCTCCTCGGGAAGAACCTGGTCTTTCTTCCCGTCCGCAATCTTGGTGGGGCAGGTGGTTAGGCCGAACCAGCAGAGCCAGTTGGAGGGCTGGCTCTTGGACTCAGTCGGACGCTGCTCCTCATGAAGGACCTGGTGTTTCTTCTGGTCCTCCATCTTTGTGGGGCAGGTGGTTAGGCCGAACCAGCAGAGCCAGTTGGAGGGCCGGGCCTTGCTCTCAACCGGGCTCTGCTTCTCGCGAAGGACCTGCCTTTTGTTCCCGTCCTCCATCTGGTTGGAGCAGATGTTTCGGCAAAACCAGCAGAGCCAGTTGGAGGGCTGGCTCTTGGTGTCAGTTGGTCCGTGCTCCTGGTGAAGGACGTTCCTTTGGTTGCCATCCCCGATCTTGGTGGGGCAGGTGGTTAGACCAAGCCAGGAGAGCCAGCTGGAGGGCTGGCACTCGGTCTCTAAGGGATGCTGCTCCTCGGGATGGAGCAGCTTTTTGTCCCAGTTCCCGACCCAGCTGAGGCAGCTGGACGTGTCAGGAATTGGAGACAGGAAAGCAAGTAAGATGAGGAAGAGAGTCAGGCTGAGCTTCATCCTGCTCTCTCCCAAGGACCGCTCTCAACACACAAGTGGCTGTCACCCAGAGCAGAGCTCCAGCAGTGACCACCAGGACGGAGCGAGTGCTCCAAGTGTCTGAGCTGGGGGAGGCCGCCAGCGTGCCTTGATAAAGACTGATGTCATGCCCCGCCTGTGATGTCACAATGCCTTTCCCCGGTGCGGCATGGCCACACCCAGCTCGGGGCTGGGGACCCTACACCCAAATCCCACCTCCCTGTTCCACCTCCCCTTTTTGCAATCCGTCTGCACTCTGTAATTTTCATGAGCGCACGAGGTCATAGAATCACTGAGTCATAGAGCGGCCTGGGTTGAGAAGGCCCACAGTGATCCCCTAGTTTCAATCCACCGGGCAGCCCAGAGCCACATCCCGCCTGGCCTTGAATGCCTGCAGGCATGGGGCATCCACGGCCTCCTTGGGCAACGGGTTCCAGTCTGTGTGAAAAACTTCCTCCTACTATCTAACCTAAACCTCTCCTGTCTTAGTTTGAAACCATTTCCCCTTGTCCTATCACTGTCCACCCTCGTAAACAGACGTAAGCAGAGGTCCGGTGCTCCTCTCCCATCCTTTTGAGCCCTTCACTCCAACAGCAATGAATATTGGATTAATTTCCTTTATTTATACGTCGGAAAGAAAATAAAAGAATAGATGATAGTACAGACCGAGAGATTTGAACGTTTGCTTTGACACCTCCCGCAGCAGTGTCCGTATTTGCCTTCTCCTCCTTGGCAGCACAGTGTTCTCCCTGATGCAGAATCACAGAATTGTAGGGGCTGGAAGGGACCTCTCAAGATGATCATAGAATCACAAGGTGTGAAATGACCTTTAAGATCATCCAATCCAACCGTCTACTCATCACCATTGCCACCACTAGTACTAAAGCATATCACGCAGCACGTCATCCAGACACCTCTTGAACAGTTCCAGGGACGGCGACTCCACCACCTCCCTGGGCAGCCATTCCAGTGCCTGACCACTCTATGAGAGAAGAAGTTCTTCCTTATGTCTAACCTAAACCTCCTCTGATACAACTTGTGGCCATTGCCCTTGTATTTTGGCCGCTGTCACCTTAGATATAGACATTGATCAGATCCCCTCTGAATTATCTTTTCTCAAGGCTGAACAGACCCAGGTCATACAATCACAGAATCACAGAATCACCAAGGTTGTAAAAGACCTAAAAGGTCACCCAGTCCAACTGTTCACCTATTACCCATAGCTCCCACTACACCATGTCCCTCAACACAACATCAAGTCGCTCAGCCTTTCCTCATGAGAGAGGTGCTCCAGGCC
Source organism: Tympanuchus pallidicinctus (assembly GCF_026119805.1). Classification (NCBI taxonomy): domain Eukaryota; kingdom Metazoa; phylum Chordata; class Aves; order Galliformes; family Phasianidae; genus Tympanuchus; species Tympanuchus pallidicinctus. The sequence continues at coordinate 7,612,235 of NW_026294627.1, read as the reverse complement.
CTTGATCATCTTCATGGCCCTCCGCTGGACTCTTTCCAGGAGATCGCGGCCTTTTCTTGTACCGGGGAGCCCAGAACCGGACGCCATAGTCCTGGTGAGGCCTGACCAGGGCAGAGTGGAGGGAGACGATCACCTCCCTTGACCTGCTGGCCACGCTCCTTGTAATGCCCTGTAGGATCCCAGTGGCCTTCTTGGCCACCAGGGCACCCTGCTGGCTCATGGCCAGCCTGTTGTCCACCTGGAGCCCCAGGTTCCTCACCGCAGAGCTCCTCTCCAGCAGGTCGGGTCCCATCCTGTACTGATACTTGCAACTATGCCTTTTAGATCCTCCTTCGTTATCAGCAGCTAAGTGGGAGGGGAGAGACATAGTAGACAGATGGGAGCTGAGCTGATGGGAGGGTGATGGTACCACTGTATCCTGTTGGTCTGATGCCAAGCTGTCATTCAGTGGAGGACTCTCTCCTCTTCAAATGAAGACAATTCAAGCAGAGGGGCTTACAAGCATAGAAATTCTTATTATGGGCCCCTTACTGAGTCAATGTAGCTGTTTGTCCCTGTGGATTACTTTGCAGTTAATTTTGGTCATATGACTTTTTTTTTCTTTTAATACATAAGATTCTCTTAATCTGTTTGTATTACATTAAGTATTACAAGAGAAAAAGAAAGTAAAGAAAGATAAATCTCATAAGATTGAATTCTTCTTATTAGTCTTAGAAGAAAAATATCTACTGCATCATGTTCATCTAAGCCCTTATTATTATCTGCCATTTTTTCCATCCCTGCACCTATTTTGGGTAATCTTTTGTGTGTTTATTCTCTCTGTTTAATCAGTCCACACATATTCAATAGAGTCACACATAGGTTCACACATATTCAATAGATTAAATTCAGCAACAATTATTCCCAGTGTCATTTCTAATATGTTCCCAGATTCCATCTCAAGAATTGTCTTAAATTCATTGAATAATAATGAAAATGAGAAACTTCTTCCTCAGTTGTTTCTCCCAAAGGATCTCTCTGAATAATGTAAAGTCATGGGCACACAACATTTCTTCAGAGATTTAAAAATGCCCTGTTTTCACATTAACAGAAATGACTTGAACATTTTTCAGCAATGACAATATTGTCTTGTAATAATATCTGCTAAAGGATAAGATGGCCAAATTCTTGGATGGTATAAACTGCATCGCTCAGCCAAAGTTTTAGTATTATGATCACCTATGCTTCTCTCATAAACTATTTTTTTTGATACTGCACATTTTATTATTACTCGGTGTCGGTGATTGAAGTGATGGTCAGAAAATATGCAGCATATGGTGAATGGATGCAAATTAACTATAGCCAAAATAATCTCTTGCAGAGCAGACTTACATTTACCTTTTGGGTACTGTGGCTACTTGAAAAAAGAAGTGAGTGTGCATCAATGTTCATACACTGCTATGAAGTTGAAGTTCAGGAATTAGGCAATTTTAAAAGCAAATCCTTTAAAGATCTGAAAAGCTACTTGTTGACTGCCAAATAGATCACTGTAGCACAGATTCCTTGCATGCAAACTATCTGACAAAAACATGATATTTCTCTTAAGATGGCAGCAAACCCAAAACAGATAATGACATTGACTCATTCACAGGATGCAATGAGTAAAAATGTTCTTGCAAAGACAATACAAAGAAATGTACTGGTGACAAACAAAGAGCACAGTTGTGTGGAGGCAGTCTGAGATGTGAGAGCTCCGGTTTTGCCTCCTCGCCCCACGACATCAGACATACTGACAAGCTGCTGTGTAAGCATCAGGCTGATAGTTTCCCATCAGGCTTTATTTTCCCAAGGGACATGAGTCAGCTCTGTCTCTACATGCCTTGGAGGCCTCATTAGAGCCATCCAGGTCCTGCACATGGACAAACTGGAATCCTTCTTTGCCCTTGGGCATCTCAAGCTTGCCTTTGAGCAAGAGAAGAGGAGCTGAAATGCAAGGATGGGAAATGGTGGGCTAATTAGAAATACAGTAGGAAACAGGTGCTCCTACATGCCCACCCAAGGCACTGTGCACATGTAGAGGAATCTCTGCAGCTGAGAGGGAGGAGGTGTGGGATCAGCATCTGAAATTCAGTGGGGCAGTCTGGACCCTCACCAGAAAGGCTTTATGTTGTACATAGCTAGTGGTTCTGAAGGTAAATTAAGTCTGTATCTTCACTATTAGCATAGCTTATTAGCAACTCTCTTTGCCTCAGTTTCTGATTTGCACAAAAGGGGCAGCACTGCTTCTCTTTCTCACCACATGGCATGAAGGACTCTGCTACCCAGGCAAGAGACACCATGCAAGTACATCAGGTGAGAAAGTGCAAATATCGTAGAAGCCATGGGATGAATGTGAAAATATAGCTAGGAGACCAGAGTCTGTTACAGGGAAACTTTTTACATTTAACTTGGGGCTCTAAGATTTCTGCAGAAAGTTTTGTATAAGATGAAAGCTGTGATTAGGGGGGTCTTCCAATATTTAACCCCCAGATACTGCTTTATTTTTACACATATATGTCTTCTGTTAAATTAAGCTCAGTGCATCTAGACATATGGCAATGCGATCTGTACAATTATACTGATAAGGTCACATACTTAACTGGCAAGAACTGGCAACAGCGTTACTAACTTCAAAGAAGTTGTGTCAATCTTACCAGTGAGAGAAAAGCACTCTCATTAACACAGAGGGAAGGGAGAAAGTGATGGGAGAATAATTTCACAAGAAATAATTAACTTTGGTTATAACAGAGTAACTCTAATGGAGACAGAGAGTCAGAGAGGGAAGAAGAAAAATAACATTAATATGCTATTAACCTTAGCTGTGGTCAGACCAGTTCAGCTGTATTGTAAGGTGATGAAGCTTTGCAAGTTTATTAGGTGCTGATGCAACCTCCTATGTGATGGAAGACAAAGAAAAATTAACACTGCAATTACTGACATCATAATGGCTTATGCAAACACACCTGTCTTTACAGTTGCCCCCTCTCTTCTTCCCATTTCCAAACTATTTTTTTTCAATATTCACATACACCATAGGTCAATCTCATTTCCTCAGGTTGGAAATGTCTCCACCTCTGTTTTTTAAGAGCTGAAGATGGCTGTTACCCTCAGAGCAAATATTGGCTGCAGGCTGTACTTCTAACTTCCAGACCATAAAGAGATAGAATGCTCATACAATAATGTGAAGATACACCACTGAAGCCAGGAAAAGTGCCTGACCTGAGATGACAATATGAGCATACTCACAGTAATGAAGGAAAAGATAAAAATGTTGATCCTAGCAATATCTGCTGTGATATGTCTGCTAGTGATATCCGTTCTGATCCCAGCACGTCCACTTTGTCCAAAATGATCGGCACCATCAGTACCTTTGACTGCTAGGCAACAGCAACATGCAAGTTACTTGATTCATTAAAAAGCAGTAGCAAATCAAAAGAAACCAGAAGTCATTACCCCCCCACCCGAAGTCTTCCCCTCACCTGGCCTAACATCACAGCTTTACTTTCCTCCCTGGAAGCTCCTGGCACACCCACAGGGTTCTACATGAACATCACATTCTCAGGCTCCATGTCTCAGCATTCATAACTCACAAACCTAATTTCCCTTGCCAGAGTTCAGGCTTGGGCCACAACCAATTACTGTAACATAAGGGCATTCACTGCTATTATCGTAATAACGTGCGGCGGGATATGACAAGTATCCATAGACTTGTGCATGTGTTTAACAGGGTTGTGACTCAATATTTACGGTGCAGAGTTTCCCCCAATAATCTCAGTTATGCTTGTCATTAGTAATAGTTATATCAAGAGTATTTGTCCACCTGCAAGTGAATGCAGTGATCCAAATTACAAAGTAGTGAAGGAACAGAATAACCTATGAAAAAGACAGATGGTTTCTTGACCAGTTCTGACTGGTTTAGACTTCTGGAAATGCATGAACAGAGAAATCAGACTGACAGACAGAAGGTGACAGCCAGAGTTATGAATATGATAGAGGTCTGCTTTCCTGATGTTATGAAAATAACATGACAGATGTAACACACAACAAGATCAATTTATGGACTAGTAGCAAAATTCCTGCTGTCCTAGAACCTGTAATGAGGCAGGGCAGGAGGGAGTTATTTTCCATCAGGGAAATGTCGAAGGTGTTCAGCATGGGACTGCGACAGGCGATGGACTGATGCTCCTAACATCTGTGGGGAAATTCCTCCCCACTGGCATGACATTAACCCAAGATCTGTGCTTCCCTGCTTTGTTCTCCTGTCAGGCAGTAGCCTTTTCCTTGAGCAAACACAGACTCATGGGCTCACGCCATGCTACTTTCCTTTGGACTTATAAGTCTCTACTGAATCAAGTAGGGAGCTCAGGTTAAAAAATGTTTATTGAGTAAGTGAGGACACAACAGACCAGTCAAATCATTGGGAATTCTCACAAAGTTTCTTAATGTGGAAGAGGGAAAAAAGGTCATCATGGAGATCTAAAGAAAGGTTAAAATTTCTATATGCCGTGTTTAAATCTGCTGATTATTAAAAAAATGGCATTTATGAGCAGTGTTGTATTTGTGAATGCAATTTTAAAAGAGGCACTTGGTATCAGAGCCATCCAGCAAGCTCAACTGTATTCAGCTGCTCAGGAATCAAAACCCACAGCTAGCAGAAATCAAGTCTGCTCAGCAGAGGTGATAAAGCTGGATTTATTATTTTATTAATAGCAGCATTACTGTAGTCTTAACTAAGGTGACACAGCTCACACCTTCATCCCCTCCACAGATAACACAGAGCATGGAGGAAATCACAGCCATGGAAGAAGGAAGAGATGGGTGAGCTGAGCCCAAGCCTTCTCCTCTTCTTAATGGAATCAATGGTGTGACACTAGATTATTGTACTTAATCTAAACGAGTTATTTATTCCTCTTTAATCTATGATTTTAAAAGTGATGTTGCTCTTTCTTCTTGTTTGCCTACGAATAAATGACTGCACATGGATGTCTGTGAATGCTTAGATGCCTGAAAAATCAATAGCTTGCATTTTCAGAGCCCATTTGACTCTATATGGTGGACAAATTTTCAGAAAATGAGGTCAGAAAATATTTCCAGTTGGGAAAAAAGAAAAGAAAAAAGTAAAGCAGTGAGTTTAAATGACTCATTCAAAATCAAAAGAAGAGTCTGCGTCACTGCTGAGCTGCAGGAGTTAATTGAGAATGTGCTCCAGGGAGCAAATATGCACTGACAAGCAGATGGACTTGATGATTTACATCCTTTCCTCCCTGTTTGTTTTTTTTTCCTAATTATTATTATTATTACTATTACCATTGTTGTTATGACAAGTTCCTCGAGGCAGCAACTTTGTCAAATATGTTGTACAGTGCCTGGTAGGTTGCTTAGGTCCCACTGACTAATACATAACTGCAACATCTCTGAACCTCTGATTTGCGAGCTGCTAACCCCAAGCGCAAACCACCGGAAATATGGTGTCAAGTAAAGAATGAGCCATCCCAAAGTAGAAATTAAAGCTTTTAAAATACTTAGAAGCTCGATTTTTAATAGTTAGCATATAATAAAGAAGTCATTAAGAGTTATACTTTAAATAATATTGAGAGGTGAAAGAAAAGAGAGTAGATCGTTTAGTATGTGTTGATATAACATAAAATACAGAAAGTGGAAGCTAGCTAATGCACTAAGGGAATTACATTTTAAAAATCTGTGTTAGTTATGGATAGTTACAGATCCGTTATGATATATTGGGCTGAACTGTGCAACTGTTGGAGAACTGAGTATTTGTATAAAGCTGGATGTAGAATAAAATAAAATGAAAGCCAACTGTATCCTGGGCCACATCCAAAACAGTGCAGCCAGCAGGGCAAGGGAGGTGATCCTGCCCCTCTGCTCTGTGCTACGAGGCCTCACCTAGAGCACTGCATCCAGGAGTGCTCAGTACAGGAGAGACATGGAGCAGTTAGAGCACATATAGAGGGCTACGATAATGATCCAAAGGATGTAATACCTCTTCTATAAGGACAGGCTGAGAGAGCTGGGGCTGTTCAACCCGGAGAAGAGAAGTCTGCGGGGAGACTAGACTAGAGATGTAGTTGATGCCCAATCCCTGACAACTTTCAAGGTGAGGCTGGATCAGGCCCTGGGCAATCTGATCTAGCTGTGGATGTCCCTGTTCATTGAAGGGGAGTTGGACTAGGTGACCTTTACATGTCCCTTCCAACTCAAAGGATTCTATGATTTTATAACAGAAGGGAGAATTAAACCATTAATTTAAGAGATCTACAATGGAACCAATGGTTGCTTCCATCACGAAATTCCACATGACCTTGGACAGGTCAGCTGAGTTGGAGAGGGTCTGGGGATATCTGATCAGGTCTAGCGTGTAGCATCCCTGCTCACAGCAAGGAGGTTGGAATGCGATGATCTTTAAGGTTCTTTCCAAGCCAAGCCTTTCTACATTTCTGTGATTCCGTGGTTCTATGAATGGCAATGAGCATGACACAATCTGCGCAGCTGTCACACAACACATGGAGCTGCTGAACATGGCACTACACCAACAGTGTGCAGGAGATACCACCAGGCACACTGCAGAAGGACATTCCAGCAGGGAGGGAGGTGATTTCCCAATTTGATCACAGTAGCACCTGATGTATTGTGAAGGGAGATGGCAGCTTAGAATGCAATTAAACAAACAAACAGGCAAATAGAACAACCTACTCAGACACAAAACTACAACCAAGCAACCCCAAAACTACTGGCGTTCATTTACAAGATGCCTTAAGATCTCATTTCATGGTATATTTTAAAAGAGCTTAATAGCATAAACACCATCAGCTGCAATCTCAGCAGGTCCTCCAGTAATGCAGAAGAACTCTAAAATTACAGAGGAAGAAGAAAGAATCAATGTTCAAGAATGAACATATGAAGTTGTCTATTCTTGAAGAACAGACTTTTTTAACAAGTAGCATGAAATCCTTCTTACACAGTAAGAAACTACATTTAGTTTGATACTGCTGCTCCAAAGTCCCCTAGAAATGTTATTAAGAAACTATTTTGTTTCATCTTCTCATATGGTCTGGTGTTTTATATGGAGGAAGTTTTAAATGCCCCTTGCTTTATGGAACCAATAAATATTAGTCTTTCCATTGACCGAAGGCAGCATGAGTTTAAAACCAAAAGATCTGAATGCAGCATGGACTAAGTTGCTTTAGCTTCCATTCATTATCCATGTGGTCCTTGGCATAACTCAAAGTACAGCATAAATGTCAATAATTGGACTATTGTCCCTCTGAAATGTTATCTCCACAAAAACCCAGCAGAACTTAAAACAAAAATCTGGAATATTTAACATTTTTTCTTCCTCTGCTGGAAAAAAAGCGACAACACGGAATCACTTGGGCCTTGGAGAGCAAGCATTTATCTCAGAGTTCCAAGAACTCCTGAGCATAGAAGACAAAAGCAGATGTAAAAATCGGGAGGCATGAAGAAGGGTGAAGTCCAGGATTTATATGGCATGGCAAATGTGGCGTTCACCCCCAGCAGGATGCTATGCTGTTTCAGGAAGTGCAAAGAAAGAAAAGCCTTCAGAGGGGTATTATCTTCCTTAGCATTCATATCAATTAAAACCTGACACTCACTACTCCCAAATTAGCTTATGTAAATATTAATATTACTTCAGTCCGAAAGCATCCGGTCTCTGTCAAATCTTGATGTGACAGTTCAGAGACAACTTCCAGAAGCTGAGAATTGCTGCTCTGAAATGATATATTGACCTCCACGCACAGCTTCTAACCCCACTAGTTCAATGTGCTTTAAAGCCTCAGCAAATACTGTTTTGGGAATGCCAGGGATCTGTCTTTGTTAAACATGACCAGCAAGAGCCAAAGCCAGGTATAAACAACATTCTCAGACAGACCAGCATAAATGTAAACTCATAAACATCAACAGAATCACTGTGTGAGAGCTAAGTATGGTCTGCTGGAGTGTTAGTTAAAATATCATTTAATCAACATAAGGCTGAAGATAACTTTATTGGGTTTGTCCAATATATGTGGAACTCTAAAAAAAAAGAATGTAGTGGTTTGAATTAAAATTCATTATTTTCTTCAGAGCACAAAAACTAATAAATCAATGCAGTAAATTATCACTGTGCTGTTCTGTGAAATTAACACCCATATACGTGAAATAAAAGAAGAATTTACGGCTCTAATCAATCATTTTTTTATAACTCCATCACACGTTTTATTTACCTTCTTCCACTAGCTTCTCACCCTGAAATAACTCACCAGGCTGGGAGCTGCCATGGCATCCCGTGGGCTCAGTCCCTCTGCATGCCTGGTCCCTGGCTACAGCCCCAAATCCCAGCCCTTACCAGTGCTGCTCCTCCAACTGCACAAGCTAAATGCAGAGATCAAGTCCTCCCCTGCACAACAGTCAAGGTAAGAAGGGAAAGCCCAAGCTCTACATCAACCCCACCAGGTGTTAGCTTGACCCTGATGACAGGCAGGCTGTGTACCAGACAGTGAGAACTCATCCATCCCTGCTGAGTGCAAGATGTCACTGAGAAAAAGGAAGCACAGAAATCACTATGCCTTTCCCTGTAGTAATGTAACCATCAGAGTCATTCTCAGCTATTTGAAAAACACTTTAACCACCCCCTCAGAAAAATATGTATGACAATACCCCTTGCCCAGTAAAACTAAAGAAAATCCTGATTTGCTGAATTGGACCCTGAGCTGCAGCAGTAGGCTCCAGCAGGCTGCAGAACAAGGCTCCCTTGTTCAGGAGTGTGGGAGATTTATGGTTTCACACATACTCATGTGCGCCATTATTCACTTAGTGCTTGTACCTATGAATATCAGCTCATAAGATAAAAGCACGCTCTGAGACGCAGAATGATGCTTGGCTGTGTGCTAGGAAAGAAAATAGAGGTGAGAAAACAAAGACCTTCCCATGAGATGACAGCAGTTAGCTGCACAAGGTAGGGCTATGTGCGTTCCCATCCTAACTCCAACCCCATCCACAGACACATGGCTCAGACCCCAAACAACCTCTATAAACCCCAAACATGATCTAGCAGAGCCCCAAAGTCCCATCTGCATCCTCAGCAGAGGTGGGATCCTAGTGGTGTGCTGGTCTTGCTTTCACAGCTCTGCAGCAGACCCTTTCACAGCTCTGTGGCAGACCCTGGCTCCTAGGGGAGCAACTGTTTCTCTCTGTTTTATGTGGGGCAGCCTCACCTCAAGCACTGGGTGCAGTTTTGGGCACCAAAATATAGAAGGGGCATAAAGCTATTAGAGAAAGTTCAAAGGAGGGCTGCAAAATGTCTAGAGGGTAAACGACATATAAAGAGTGGCTGAGGTCCCCTGGTTTGTGCAACGCCTAGCAGAGCAGGCTGAGGGGAGGCCTGATGGCGGCTGCAGCTCCTCACAGGGCGCAGAGGGGCAGCGCTGAGCTCGGCTCTCTGCTCCTGAGGGAATGGCACAGAGCTGCATCACGTGGGGCTGAAGGAAATGTTCTGCACCAAAGGGCTGTGGGCACAGCCCCGAGCTGCTGGAGTTCAAGGAGCAATTGGACAATGCTCTTTGATGTGGAGCCAGGACTCAGTGACTCTTCCAACCCAGGACATTCTATGATTCCATGATTTACCAAACAGGTCCAAATGCACGCTGTTTACTTGCAGTCCATCATACTTAAAATACCCATCCAGCGTTGGGCCAGTCTATAACCACGGAATGCTTTGGGTTGGAAGGGACCCTTCAGATCATGTAGTTTTAACCCCCTGCTATAGGCAGGGACACCTCCCTCTAGACCAGGTTGCACACAGCCCCATCCAGCCTGGTCTTGAATGCTTCCAGGGAGAGGACATCCACAGCCTCACTGGGCAACCTGTTCCAGGGTCTCATCACCCTTACAGTCAAGGATTTCTTCCTGAAATCTAGTCTATATCTACCCTCCTCCAGTTTAAGCCCATTTCCCCTTGGTCTGTCACTATCTGCCCTTATAAAAAGTCCCTCCTCCAGCTTTCATGTAGGGGGCCAGCTTTCATGTAGGCCCCCTTCAGGTACTGGAAGGCTGTTATAAGGTCTCCCCAGAACCTTCTCTTCTCCAGGCTGGTGAATCCCAGCTCTCTCAGCCTGTCCCCATAGGAGAGGTGCTCCAGCCCTCTGATCATCTGTGGCCCTCCTCTGGACCTGCTCCAACAGCTCACGCCCTTCTTGTGTTGGGGGCCCCAGAACTGTATGTATAATGTAGGAAGTTACAGGTTTTCTATTAAAAGGTTTCTTGTACCTACAGACAAAGCATACAAGGAGTACTGGAGGAGAAATAGATCTGACTGCCATAAAAGCACCCAAATGCTTCAGAACTTCCTCTCTCCAGTTGAGGCCAACTTCTCCTGCATCCCAGAAAAGGTCGTAAAAATTTTGTGTCAGGGCCTTCATGCTGCCTGTTGACATGGTGAGTCACAGCAGAAAGGTGTCAGTTTGCTGGCGCTGTTTGAACTCTCAAACCAACAAAGAAAATAAAAGATCCTTTCTAACAAATGACTGCTCTCACTCAACCCACACTCCCTTCCATCATCACATATTTGGGTTCACATTAAACCTTTTAATCTTGATTATACAGCACATTGCCACATTTACGGCTGCTGTGCAAAGTGCTCCATGAGTTATAGTGTCACCGAGTCCCAGCAAGCACGCTGAGCCGGCACACTACAAATCTCTTCTGCATGTGCAAAGTCACAGATATAAATGACCAGAGCTTAAATCATTGCGTTAGCAAAGGTAATGCCCTGCAGGAAAGTCTTGGCTGAAGATTTTGGGGACGTTTTCTAGGCAAACCCATCAGCCTTTTGTTCCTGGGACGCCAGCCTCCTGTCGGGAGGAAGGCTCTAAGCTGAGCAGAGGGAGGGCAAAACTCGCCATGCTTCAGTACTTCACAAGGGAAGACAAAATCCTTCTGTTCAAGTGACAGAACTCTTTTTTGGGACAAGGGGCTTCAGAGTGCACACACTTCATCAGCCTGATCAAAGGGAAAATAAACAAGAGAGAAGGGGCAGCCTTGGCAGCTCGCACTGCTCTGTGTTTGGCACCAAGTGGGCTGGATGGAAGGGGATGATTTATTCCCTCATGCAGTCAGGCACTGGCTGGGATCCTCACCTAATGCAATGGGGACCGGGTTGCCCAAACAGTAAAATGTTAACCATGCTGATGCCTTTTAGTTCTCAGAATTTTCTCAGCTCAAAATGAAGTTGAACTATCCTCAGCATTAACTGCAATTCAATAGGGTGATGCTCTCAGTCTGGCACAATCTGCTCCAGCAGAAGGAGCAACCCCACACCCTGTACCGCTGGAAGCAGCCAGCATCGAGCACCCACCTCTGGTACGTGACACTGAAATCCAAAGCTGTGTGGATAAGTGGAGTTGTGCTGAGCAGGATGCTCTACAGTAGGAGCCGACGGCAGGGATGTGCTTGCATTAAACATGGCAGAGTCCTAACTCTGCTATTTTGTCCATATGGGATTTCTAGGGCTGGGGGAGGAAGGGAAAGGATGCAGATGGAAGAGCCATCTTTGACCATTTCAAGTGTTAAAAATAAGTGAGATATGTGCCTTAGGGCTCACCAGATTGAACAAAGTGAATACACATGCTCTACGATTTCTTCACCTGGGCTTGTGCCTGAATGATCCCGACCCCTTCTTATGCTACATACTGCATTAGGCTTGCCCTGCCAAATGGTGAAAAGTTCTTTCATGAATATAATTTTTTTATACCACAGCATAAGTATTCCCTTTCAGGTATATTCCTAGCCACTTAGAAATTTGCAGCAGATATAAATAAACTTGGAAAAAAAAAGAAGTCAAAAGCTCAGACCAAAACCAGGAGCATGAGAACTGCATCGATCCTCTGAGCTACTTTGACACAGATCAGCCCACTCCCCTTGGCTCTTCAGCCCACACCGTTAGGTCAGACGCCTCCCCGTACAGACCATGAGCAAGGCAGATAGTGGAATGAGGCAAATGCTGGAATGAGGACTGCTGGTGGTCAAACACAGGCAGACATCCAATGGAGCACCCGTGACATTGGGTGACATCTGCATCCTCACCTGAACAGCCCAAGCTGTGGCAAGGAGGGCGCGGCGATGCCCAGGGTTGTTCCAGCATAGTGGGGCTGGGACAGCCAACCACAGCCCCATAGGTTCTTTTTAAGGCCAAAAGAATTTTTAGATCATCTGCATTGTCTTTTTATATGAAACAACCTGTACAGTTGCATCCGGCTGCTGTAACAGACAGCCTAATTGCAGGTGCTTGTCAAGTGTGCTGCCACTCACTTCAGCAGAGCCACAACGTGTTACAAAGCATGAGGCTCTGCTTCACGGTATACAACAGCTTGAATCTGCCTCCCAGCACTTCTCAGGAAAGTCTCATCCCTACAGACACAGAAAAGAGGCCACAGCCAGCAGCTATTCAGTGACCTACAGAAGAGTGATCATTGCAGCAGCATCAGCTGCCATGTGCTCATTTACAAGTGCAGAGGAAGATGCTTTAGGCACATAACTAAGAAGAAAACACATCTTAAGAAAGCAATGCACCATCAACAGATCTCGAAGCCCATAAACAACTGAATAGCATTTCCTGACCACCATGAGGCAGCAGGATTTTCTTACCTGTTTTGGGATTGATTGCAAAGAAATTCTGGGGATTTCCACTTGTAATCCGGTATGCCAGTTTTTCATTAGTGCTGGAGTCAGGGTCCTGGGCTTGGATCTGAATGACAGATACATCCTTTGGCGAGTTTTCCATGACGGATGGGTAATAGATGGGTTCAGAGGTGAGCGGGGCATTGTCATTCACATCCTCCACCTCGATGTAGACTTCGATGGTAGCATAGAGTGGGACAACCCCGTGGTCAGTGGCATACACTGTCAGCCAGTAGGATTTGGTTGTCTCCCGGTCAAGGACATCTGCTGTGTAGATAACTCCTGTGGAAAAACAGCAAGCTGAGGATCTCAGGAATAGGATCAATGAAAAACCACATCTATTTTGATTTGGCTGTTTGACAGAAATGTGTGCAGATTTTTTAATGCTTCAACCTCACAAAACTAAATATGTGCACATAAAGAATCTCAGCCATTGATTCCTGAAACCTGCTCAACATCTCAGCTCTTTGCACTGAGAAAGATGGTTCTTCGTAAGTGTCCTAATGCCATAACCAGTTCCATGCTGGGGCTGCAGCTGAGTAACAGAAGCAGTGCCTTCCCTTTCTGCTGGCGATGCAAGCTTGTACAAACCTTGATAGGGAAGGAGCTCACCACTGGCTATGAACTGCACAAAGAAATATGGAGGAAACCAAGTTCTATGATCAGTGCTAGCAATGAAGGTGTCTTTTTTGCCTTATTTTATTTTTTTTAAGAATCAGACTGTTCTGCAATTTTCTATGAAGCCTTAGAGAGGCTTTAGGGATCCCATAATAGGCACAGATGACGCTTCAGAACCCCCAGTCTGCAGCAGCACTCAGCAGAGAGGCTCTGGGAGCTGCTTAGCAGTGCAGGGTGCAGGATGATGGGAACCTTTCTTAATTCACTATCTGCAGTTCAGCTGTAATTCATCTGCATTATTCCTCAGCTCCTGTCCAACAACTTATGCATCAAATCTGGTTTTTGAGAAACTAGCAATTATTCCATTTATGACCCTGGACACAGCCATGACCTTTGGTTTAAAAGCCAACTGGAAAGTCTATTACGTTTCTTGAAGAGAAGCCATGAAAATGTCTGCCCTGTAATCATGAGCCATCAGGGGATGGAATGGATTTGATATTCTGATAAAGCTTTAAACGCCTAATGATCTAAACAGCCTTGGAGAAAACTTCCCTGGACAGCAGAACCCATCCTCTGGTCGAAGTTACTAGTGAACTTACTGCATCACTGGTACGAGGGGCAGCAGCAAGAGGCAGAGAAGGTAACTTTCATCCTCGGGGAGTACCACTCTCATCGTGAGACAGAAGATCCCTGAGCAGAAGGGATGCTGTCAGTTCCTAGGAGTCAGGATCCAGCTCCTGATGTCCCCACTCAAATCTGCTGGACAGGAGGCAGCACAGGGCCACTGAACAGTCTACTTGTGTTGGTCTTCTAGGACACACTTTTTTTTTTCCTTTTTTTTTTTTTTTTTCAAGTTCAGATTTTTTCTACTAAGCTTTTAACACTAGTTTGAATTGGCAGGTATTTTCCTACAGCTTTATCAGCTATACAGAGAGAAAGGGCAGTGCCAGTTTGAACCACATACGGGCTCAGGTCTTTTTCCAAAACATCAGGTCAGAGGTATATTATTCACCCAACGAAGGTGAACAACATAGCACTGTAGGATAAAGGCAGAGTATTCTAAATATTCCTGTCAGTAGCCGGCTGTGCTACATAATGACTTTCTGTAGAAACATGGGTGAAATATGTAGTGAAGTGTGATGAAAATGCCTACAAGTCCAGAAGAGAAATTACATCGCAGGGATGAGAAGAGCCTATAATAAACAGCATATTGTGGAAATAAATAAATAAGTCCACGTGGGCAAAAAGTGCTGCTTCTTGAGATGTTGATTTATTCAGACGACACGAAGAATTATGTTAGATCTTTAAACACAAATTGAAATGAGTGGGGTTTTCCCCCAGTGAGAGCAAGGAAGGTTTTAGCAGATTAACCTCTGTTTATGAAGCTGAATTGCACCAAAATTGAGATGCTAATAAATCTATCTTCCGAGTTTTTCCTTCATTTTATGACTCCTGGCAACAATTCCTTTCCATTTGTGTATTTCAGACAGATAGGATCATGAAACAAGTGTTAGCAGCTGCCAGCGGGGCTGCTACACTGATTCTTCGTTTTACTTTTGATTTATTAAAAGGTCTCAGATACAGATTAATTTCTTTTGCTCAATATGTCTTGTCATTTCACCTGTCAACACACAGCAGCTTGATAAATAAAGAAGAAAGTCTTCTCTCCCTTTCAGGTTCTCTAGGTGGGGACCCTGTGTCACCACTGGGAGCAACTTTCCCTTCCACTCGAATGACCTGCACAAAGTTTGTCCATGCTGCCTTCCTGGCTATGGGGCTGTAGTTCACACCCACAAGAATGCACACAAGAGTATTTAACCCATATATATGGGCGACACCTTCCAAATAGATGTCAAATTTTATCTTCAGATGAGGGGTGAACTCTGAAGACTAATGGCAACAATAAATTATTATTACTGTTTCTTCATCAGTATGGCATGAAAGGAAAAATGCCAACAGTGCTGGTGTCTGAGCTGCAAAACACTGCCTGGGGGTCTCTATGGGTTGGCCTTGGGGTACCTCGGGTTAGCTGAGTGAAAGTGTAAGAAAAGATGAGAATATCTCTGGATAAGACCACAAAATGAGAGCTTATTGCTCACTACAACTCCTTGAAAGGATGTTGTGGTGAGATAGAGGTCGGCCAATACTCTCAGGTAACAGCAATCTGGTGAGAGGTAACGGCCTAAAGTTGTGCCAGAGGAGATTCAGGTTGGGTATTAGGAAAAATTTCTTCTCAGCAAGAGTGGTGAGGCACTGGCACAGGCTGCCCAGCAAGGTGTGCAGCCACCGTCCCTGCAGGTGCTCAGGAACCATGCAGATGTGGCATCCAGGGACGTGGTGTGTGGGCATGGGGAGGTGGGCTGATAGCTGGACTGGATGACCTTAGTGGTCTTTTCTAACTTTAATGATTCTATGATTCTAGGATACTCTAAGTAAATTAAACAAACAAACAAACAAACAAAAAACAAAAAAACCCCAAACCTCCCCATTGTAAAGGTTTTTGATATAAATAGATAACAAAAGAGTGGCTTTTTTTTTTTTTTCAGGTAAATTAGGGCAGAAAAGAAGACAAACTTTGGAAGGTTTTTTATGGACTGTTTTTGTGGTTCGCTCATCCCAGCTGCCTGTTAATTTGAAGAGAAACATGACTAAGGGAACGACACCCTAGCTAAACAAAGCAAGAAGTAAGAGGCATCAGCAGAGATCCTGAACATTTCAAAGTGATTACAAAAAAAGTTCACAATTCTGCAGACGCATTCACGAACCAGGCAGAAAAACAGATGCTGCTGTCCACCGGGACGCCACATTACAGAGGCAATACTGCCATTCTACACGGGGCAGCTGAAATCCAAGTAAGCAGGCTCTATGCCAGCCCTTTACACCCCCCTCAGAGAGAACTGCCTCATTTTACAGCATCCCTGAAGGACTGAAGCCAGCACTTCCTCGGGCTCCTGGCACCCTCGGAAATAAACCAGCAATCAATCAGGCCAGCGGTGCCGTGGGTACCTCTCAGCCGCATTCCTCACAATCCATTTGTCCTACGCAATCTGCAAAGCACCACGTGCGTTATGAGCACTGAGTGAAAAATAACAACAGAGCGCTAATCCCTGATTAAAATCCTGGGCACATTTATATGTAAATGAGGTGCAACCCTCGGGCTCAGCAACGCGCCAGAGCAAAGGTTGTGTGGTTGTTTCTCTTAAATGTTTGTTTTCCCTCTTTTCTCAGGGAAACAATGCAATAATGTTTCCTGCATGGCTCTTGCAAGTGGCGTGCAGTGAGAGGCTGCACTGTGATGGGCGAGAGCAAAAATAAAAAAGGCAATGAGAAGCTAGTGGCTATTCAAGTGGCCCAAAATCAGCAAATCTAACTTCCTTTCTGCCTCTCCCATTCACTCGATGCCTATCTTTCAGCAGGCCATTTCAAATGACACAGGCTACACAAAATCCACCTGAAAGTTACACATTTACTACTGTCACAAGAAACACAAGAGGCTCTTAAAGTAATAGGGGATTAGAGAAAACCGTTCTTTCTTTCCTCACTTCTCTCTGCTTCCTGCTTATGTGCCTCACACATCAGGCATGCTCTGTGTGCAGACTACATGATGAATGGAGCTGCCACAGCCCTGCAAGGGAGTGCTCACAGGGCTGTTCATGCAGGTGTTTACATAGGTGCCCACTGCCATGGGTATCTGCTCTGTACATACATTCCTCCCGAGAGTCACATCATCCCTCAGGAATACTCTCAATAGTGCAAGCACCGAAAGGAGTTGAATTCTCTTTTTCTGAAGGCAAGATTAAAAGACAACTTGGTGATCTGTAATAAGTCAGGCAGAGAAAAGACAGAGGAGAGTAACGAGGTTCTTTAATGTAGCTGAAAAAAAAACAAATTAAGGTGTGATGGTTGGAAGCTGATGTCAGAAAAAGGAGAGTGCAAATTTGCACTGGGCACCTGGCAGCAACACCTGCATGCTGGAGGTAGGCCAGAGACTCCCACCATTCGGCACCTTTGTGTGGGACAAGACGGTATCGCCTACTTTCCTGCCCACGTCATTGACCTAGATGCAAAACATATTTTAGTGTATGATTTTGCTGACTTGACTCAAGTGCCTGTGTCATGGAAGCTGTCAGTGTAAGTAGTCATAATCTCACGGTTTCAGCAAATGATGGACAAGGAAAGCTTCTGAGCTCTTAAACAGGAAGATGGGAAGTATCAGCTACACTTCTCAAAATGTTGCTATTCAGCATTCTAAGAAAATGCTGGGGACAGTGGCAATGACAATCATTCTGCTAATCAGGAAAGCTGAAAAAGTACTCTTCATTGTAGAGTGTAGTGATAAAACAAGGGCTAACAGCTTTAAAATATAAGAGGGCAAACGTAGGTTTGATATTAGGAAGAAATTCTTCACCCAGAAGGTGGTGAGGCCCTGGCACAGCTGCCCAGAGAGCTGTGATGCCCCATCTCTGCAGGTGCTCAAGGACAGGTTGGATGGGCCCTGGGCATCCTGAGCTGGTGGGGCAACCAGCCCATGGCAGGGGTTGAGGCTGGGTGGCTGTAAGGTTGCTTCCAACCCAAACCATTCAGTGAGTCTGTGACTAAGAGTGATGCTCAATTCAGCGACAAACTCATCATCACTATGTGCAAGACCACTTAAGCTTGTGCCATGTAAAGTGCATCCAAAAGTTGTTTCCAGAGCTTCAAGCATGCATCTCCTTCCTTCAGCTTTAAAACAAAAAGGGCTCCATGCAAAACATCCACAAAGTTTATTTTATTCTGTCCACCAATTGAAATGATGAGAATGAGTTAGGAATGAATACTGATAAGGAAGTGTTCAAGTGTTCTGTTTCATCACTTGAATTCAAAGGAAGAAAGGCAAAATGGCTGATTTCGAAATACCACTAATTATTCACCACCTTCATCAAAGACTCTGCCAGTCTCCTGGCAGTAAAACAACACCTTGTTGGTCACCGAGCCGCCACCCAATGCTCCTCACTTGCATTTCCTTGCTGGCAAAGAAACAAGCAAAGAAATTGAGCTCTAAAAGAAAAAAGTTCATAATGACATCTTTTTCAAGCTTTCCAAAGGGGGAGAAAGGGTTTACTGAGGTGCTTAGGCCTGCCCAAGATGTGCAGGAGTCTTGCAGCAGTCTCTGAATGCCAGGTTCCTCACACTGAGCAAATATGTCATTTCTGAAGGACGTAGAACAGAAAGCTAACGTTGGCAGAAGTTGTGAAATTATGCAAGCCCTTTATTCATCAAGCTAACAAACATAAAATCAACCCAAATAGCATGATTTGTAGGCAGAAATTACACTTCCAATTAAGAAAGAAAATTTATGATTTAAAGAAGGCTAACATTACGCCTAACGCATAATTCTTTTGTTTAAGTACTTCAAAATAAAATGAGTCAGACATACATAAAAGTCAAGTGTACCTCTTTTAGCTGATACTTATTTTGTTACTTCCAATGAGGATAAATGTAAAATGTAGGCTGTAGGATTGAACAGCTTTAGCGTGACAAAGATGCACAGTGGACCTGAGCACCAGTGCCAGGCAAACTGAGCATGCTGTGGGCACTGGAACTGGTGGGTACATGAACAAATCCTACATTATATTCACCTCCTTTGAAGCCATGAATTGCCAGGACCCGATACGAATATGGCCATCATATGGTGGCGTCACATCAGCCATGAACCTGGCGCAGCATGGAGGCGGCCCATCGCCCATGCCACCCACTGCTCCCAGCGGGCAGCTCTGAAAGCCAGCCTCTTTACACTGGTGATTAAATGCTATTTCTGTGCCTTCGTTTAAGCCTCCCCGCTGTGCAGAGCGTGTCCTCCTGGTTTTATTTTATTGCACACATTTTGCAAGCTTTAATGCACATTAAAAAGCAAACCCAGCTACTACTGAAGCTAAAGGAAATATCCCCATTGACTTGAATGGAGATTAGATCATGCCAAGGAACAACTCCAAAAGCAATATTAACTTTGTGAGGTTATACATATGTAGAACTTTCCAGTATTATTTTTGTCCATCAAACAGTGCAAGACAGGTAACAGTCTTGTCCGGAACTTAATTGTCAATTTTCTCTTTTTTACTGGTGCTTTTAATGTACAAATCTGCTGTTACCTCAACATGCAGTTTCTGCAGTGGATATTATATCAAAGTTCCCAGGGTAGTAAAAGAGAATTAATTAAAAATGCAATCCTCAGCAATGCTATTGAAATGCCATTGGATTAGTCGGTAAATATAGCTTTTAACAAGTTACTGTTCATTGTCATGAATATCAAAACCAGCCAGGATCGTGACAAGGACATTAACACTGCTGTTAATAAGTGTAACATATTTGCACATAGTAGACAAATAGGTAGATATTGTGAAGGCTTACAACTTCTACTCTGCATGAGTGCCACGGTGCACAGAAGTGACACTCAAGTTGAGATCTGGCCAGTGCTCACTCAAACAAGAATGACAAGGAGAGGAATCATATCCATGGCTTTGCATACCTTTTGTACCACTACCAGCTCTGGGTTTCCCATGGGGCTGAGGGGAGCTCCCCAGGTCTCACAAGGCAACTTGAAGGCAGCAGTGCTGCCTGGCTCTGGAATAAAGGCATGTCATAGTGTGGGTGCCTGACCTCCACACTGCTTAGATTTTGAAGAAAGATTCTTCCTTCTTTACTTTCAGCCACACGTGACACATTTTCTTTGCTTGCTGTGTTTGTTTTGGGGAGGGAGAGGGAAAAAGAATGCTTACAGCTTCAGATCAAAGTGAGCTATCACTTAAATACGACATCTTCAAGGTCACTTACACATCAATTTCAGAGCAATTTTCCAAACATATCATCAAGACACTGAACCAGGTGCTTAGTCAAATAAATTCTCTATCTTCTTCCATTTATGAATTAAATGTGCCAACATTTTAACCTGACTGGGCTTCATTGTAGTTTCTGCATCTTCCTTCACAGCGCTCTAATTATTTAAATAAATATTCCTATTCTTTTTGCTTTGATGCTTTTCTGCTTGGGAAAAACAACAACAACAAGAACAAAAATAAACTTATATGGATAAATGAAAAATATACAGTGGGCTCCCCTGGAAGAACCAAATTGTCTTCAAATGCACAAATACTATAAAAATCCTTCTCATTTATGAATAATCTCTGTCAAAGCCTAACACAGTCCCATCACAGCTGAACAGTGCAATAAAACCTTTCAGTTAAACCACACTGAGAGAAGCTGGGAAGTTCCAGTGATGGCTGAATGCTGCCATGTACTGCTTCCAACCCCACATGGTGCAGAGAAATGGGACCATAGGCTCTCAGGATCACAGAATGGCTTGAATTGGAAGGGTCCATAAAGCCCACCCCATTCCAAGCCTCTGCCATAGAGTGGTTGTCCCCCAGCAGCTCAGGCTGCCCAGGGCCCATCCAGTCTGGCCTTGAGCATCTCCAGGGATGGGGCACCACAGCTCTCTGGAGAGCTGTGCCAGGGCCTCACCGCCCTCATCATGAATTTCTTTCTAACATCTAACCTGAATCTACCATCTTTTGGTTTGAAGCCATTACCTTTTGTCCTGTCACTGTTAGACAGTGTAAAAATTGTGTGGTGTGTACTGGAAGATCGCAGTGAGGTTTCCCTGAGGCCCTCTCATCTCCAAGCTGAACAAGCCCAACTCGCTCCTCTTTTCTTCCCAGGAGAGGTGCTCCGGCCCTCTGATAATCTTCACGGCCCTCCTCTGGACCCACCCAACAGCTCTGCAACCTTCTTGTGCTGGGGGGCCCCAGGGCCTGGACTCAGAGTAGACCAAGTGTTAAGTGGCCATGATAAAGCAGGATGTCCTCAAGGCCGGTGGCTTCAGCCATCTCCTTCAACCTGTATGACTGAGGCCTTCTGAATTTTTGGCTGCTCATGAACTGCAAACTGTGAATTCCCTTCAATACTGCAGCACCTCTGTAAGTATTTCTCTCCCTGTATCTGTTTGTCTCTACAGCAAACTGAGTTCTGCTTTGCCTTCTGAGCTGCTCAGGTTATATGGCTCACCTCTGCAGTCCTTGTGACCAAAGGCAACCCGCAGATGGCATCAGCACAATTTCTCATTGTTAGACCAACAATGGAAGTTGTTAAGCCTCACTAATAAACCTCTTGTGCAGAGGCACTTTTTCACAAAGGGCCTAGCTAATGCCCACGGTAACCCAGATGTTCTGTACATCCTCTTTAGTAGATTAATAAAGAGATCACAGTCCAACCTGTGTGTTCTCCGCCGTAGGGACTGAGAAACTCTTTTAAAAAGGATTTGGTCCTGGTTATTTTAGAAATGAGATCAGAAGTGGAACAAAGCCAAAGAAGAAAGAGGAGACAGAGAAAAAAAGGCACAGGATGCTAAAAAGGATGTGGACACAAGTCCTGGCCTGAGCAACAGCAGGAAGGGACTTCTGTGCAGGTTCTTCTTATTGGCACAGAGCTGCTTATCTTTGCATGGCCTAAGGGATGAGGGATTGCTCTGGGAACCCTTCTGCTACATCCGTGCTGAGCCGCTCCAATCATTGAGCACCAATGGGGAGAGACAGAAGGACTGAGCTCTGCTGCTAGAAGAGGCTGCCCAGGGACCTCCACCTCCCCAGGCCCACAAGAAGGCATGATGACTTGGCTTAACATATTGGGCATCACTGCTCTGATGGATATCAATAGCGAAAGGTCAGCCAGGGATGGTTGGCCAGAGCAAATAAGGGCCAACCGGGAATATTGCTGAGTTACTTGAGTCTTTTATTACACTGAAAACAGAATCTTGTTGGTTTTCCTCCTTTGCCACTGCTTCTTTCAGCAGCCTGTCAGACCACAGCAAATGGGTAACCCTGTGAAAAGAGTAATAACATCAACCCTGAAATATGCCTGTAAGTGTTCCTCTGTCCAAAAATAAACCCAGAGGAGTAGTCAAAAAGAAGAGAAACAGTACCTCTGAATAGGGTTTAATAGTCACGCCGTGCTTGAACACAGACACTGCAGGGAAGAGGCAAGAATGAAGCACAACATAAGCACCAAAGCACAGTTTAACCACTACATGGCACAGCAGCATCCCCTCTATTTGGAGACAGCATACATGACTCTGGAGTCTGCTTCGCAGAGAGCATCAAAAATTGGAGAAGATGTAAAAAAGGAAGAACTCCACAAACAGTATGAAGAGCAGAGAGAATGATTTACAATAAGAGAGTTTAAGACTTCGATCTGCTAAGCTTATTAAAAAGAAGATGGAGAGGAAATTTGATTATAAAATCCATGTAAAGTTCATGGGGAAATATTATGGGAAACTAAAGGGCTCTTTAATCTAACAAAATAAGGCGGAGCAGCATCTCATGACTGGAAATTGAAGCCAGAAAAAATAAAATTAGCAATCAGCTTGATATCCTTCTCTATTATTTATTTTTCTAAAGTGAGTGATTAATTTCTGCAATAATTCTTCCCATTTCTAGGTATCTGCAAATGAGATCTACAGTCTGCTGAAGGAGAAAAGCTTCATGGCAAATATACATTATGTACTAGATAAAGAGGTATAAAGGTGAAATATGGAAGGCTCAGATTTAAGGCAGATGAAAACAGGCAACCTGGTCCATTCTGGCCTTCAGCACTTGCAATCTGCAAACATTGTACCCACCGAAGGAGCACTGAGAGGGGAGGTTCCTTCTATAGTGATGGGTAACTCCCAAATTGCCCAACATGATTGGATTCTGAAACAGTGCTAAAAGCAGCGATGGTGAAAAAAACAGCTTTTTCCCCACTTTGAAATCCTTGTCATCAAAATAATTATGGCTGTAGAAAAATATTGTGTCCACTGGAAGGAAATTTGGGATTCCAACAGCCCAGTGACACCCAGGTGGGCATGCACTGAGCATGAGAATGAGCCCAGCTGCACAAGACATCACTTCTCTTTTTCATAGAGTCATAGAGTATTCTGAGTTGGAAGGAACCCACAAGGACCATCAAGACCAACTCCTGGCTGCCCAGAGGACCGTCACCTCACCCACAGCCACATCTATGGTTGCAAAAAGTGAAATAACAAGAACTGATTTCCTTGCTGGATTTTTTCCAGAACACTTCAACCAATCTTGCAGTAACTTTGTAGGAAAACACTGCATGTGATCATTAAGATAGTCAGAACTTTAATTTTCTACTTTGTGTAAAGCATGGAGGAAATGGAGCTGGGGTTATAACATCAAACCTTGCACAGACTCCAAACAAGCAGACGGTAATGGTGTTTCCGTTTCACTCTCCATACTGTGTGCGATAATAAACCCAAGGGTTAAAAAGTATATGGGAATATGTCAGAGTGCATTAGTGCAAAGTGCGATTCTTTTAATCTTCAGGTACCTTTAGTCTGAAATTTATCGTCTTCAAAAATATTCTACACGTAGGCTACCCTTCTTCAGACAAGAAGACGGAAGGAAGCTGAGATACACAAGGGACTGTGGCAAATCAAAGCAGCACAACAAAAAGCCTTAAAGCAGACAGCCCTACGGTGGTCCTTGGGAAAGGTGCCAGTTACTCAGTGGGTGCTTCCTTTTGGCTCTGAACACAGCGAATCAAATAAATGGGCTGTGGCTGCATCTTTTCGAAGTACCGTCTTTCACGTCAGACTGAAAAGTCAGATCTTATTCCATCAGCATCCCCAGAAGTCATAATGTTTTCTGCCAGCTCTCTATGCCCGTTCATCCAGGAGATGATGTGGCTCTGCCCAGGAAGCTAGGAAGCAAAGCAGGCAGCCTGGCATCCACGAGTACCAAGACACTGGCATCTGCTCAGATGCCCACTTCCCATCTGGGGCAAGATGGGCAACATCTGGGGCAACAGAAATAAGTTCTACATTCCCCAGTTGACGTGTACACACAGGCACATAAACTGCAGGAGCTCAGTTTTAAAGTGCTTTATGACTGGGCTCCCTAAATTAGTGCGGAAAGTCAACATCCTGATAAAGCAAATAATGAAATGTTGCAGCACTGATACACACTGTGTGATCCCCTGAGGGAAACCACAAGCATGAACTACGATGAAATAAGGCAGAAAACAAAGCCTTTATGTGGACACAGGCCTTATGTGCTCTTTATGCACTGCAGTGACTTCTGACACCTGTTCACCTTGGTGAAACACTGTATGTATCTACAGACATATGATATGTGTAAAAGCACATACACGTTCCCTTGAACATGCAATAGGAAGTAAATGTAAAGTACAGTAAGTACTTTATAATACGAGTAAAGTAAAAATGATTTATTTTCATTTCTGGAAATGGCCAGATCACAAAAATATAGCACTCTTCTCTGTATGGCTTGCCTTACAAATCCATCTTCAGATTTACAGCATTCACGAGCACTTAGCACTTGCACGTGTGAATATTTTTGCTTTAAAAGTACCTTTGCATTTTACGCTGCAAGTTCTTTAACACTTGATACTACCAATGAGGGCTTTGCCTAGGGCTAGTCTATAGTCTTCACTTAAGACAGCAAAAATCTATGTATCTATTTATGCACAATTTTGAAATTGATATTATTTTTTTCCTGTTTGAAATGCATCGATTTGAGTAAATCATGACATGGGATTGAATTATTTATTTATAATGCAACTTTGCCAACTGTGGAAGCAATAAGACCAGCCAAACAAAAACCAGGAAATTATCCCAGATCCAAGAGCAGGAGCAAGCATGCCTCCCTCTAATTGAGTTTCCTCCACTCTTATCTTCATAGATCCTTGAGATTGGTTTCCAATTTTCATTTCCATTTCTTCCATTAAACGCCCCTAACCTACGACCTCCATTTACTGGCACCCATTTATCTTCAGTTCTTAATTGAAATGTAGCTTGTCCGCTTGTCCAGCACTGAGCGCTCAAACTCTGACAGCATTCTTGATAAACACTGGCTCCTTCAGCAATGCCTACTTGGGAAAGTACAGCGCAAAACTCTACTTTTGAATGAGTAAGTCTACACCTCTAAAATGGAATTCCCCTAAAAAACACATGGCAGTGAAGGCCAAAATCCCAGCAACAAATAGTAATCGCCTTGGTTTGATTTGTTTTTAAAACACGAGATGGAATTAGCTTTGTTTTGATCCTGGTAGGATGAGGCGTGACAGGGCCAACGAGAAGACAACAGATATGGCGAGCTCTCAGCAGTCCTTTGGAAGGACAGCAGTGTTGAAAAAGCAGTTAGACCCTACACTACATCTCTGAGAGAACTCTTGACAAGCATCAGTGACCTCCCAGCAGCCAGGTGCTGTTGCACCGACGTAAGCCCTGCGTCACGGGGGAGAAATACAACAGGAGAAGGAAGCCCCAGCTGCTAAGCAGTTATTTAATCCTGTGGAGCGCTTCTGATCTAAAGCAAGAAAGAAGTGAGCAGCATTATCTTAGCCACTTGGAACAGTACAGCAAAATTAATACAGCACCCCAGGCTGCTATTAAATTGTAGAATTTAAGAAAACATACTGTGGTCAGGCATTCAACCTCTCAAAATAAATAAATGAATCACTCTCTGCTTATTCTAAAAGGCTTCGTGTTTGCACCAGTGATACCAAGGAAAACATGACTTTGCTGTAGACCTGAAGGCAAACATCCAAGTAGAACATTTTTCATTCAAAACCATTGTACCACAGGGCCTGGGCTGGAAAACACTATGGCCAAAATGTCTGAATGCAGTGCTCTCCCACTTCATATTGCAGAGGTGTGACTGCAAATGGGGCTGATGTACCCCCAACAGCTTAAAATTAAGGTTAAGGCTTGGCACTGGCAGGCTGATGGTGGCAGCCCTAAGGCTCTGAGAAGGCCCCACAAATTGCACCCTGCAGACTGCATCTGAAGATCAATCATCGGAGTGATTCTGCTGCATCCCCAGACACAGACAGGGGTTCACCCAGAGAGGAAAATGGTGGCAAGGCAAGTTGGAGCACTTCGAGTGAAGTCCAGGAACAAGGAACATAGGCTGTGCTATCTCAGTTTCTGAAAGAAGGTGGCAGGTAAACCTGCTCTTCTCCCTGTTTTGCAGCAGTCTCCAAAGACAGAGCTAGGGAGCATTTAGCTTTATATAGGTGCCATTTACAGAGATGGTGACAGATAGTCAGGTATCAGTGTGGCTCCCAGCAGAGAAGAATATTAAACTTTACATTACAGACATTTATAAACAACACCATGCTCAAATTACTTTTGCTGTTTTTCTGTGTCTGGTTGTCCCCAGGAGTCCCATGTGAAGATCACATCACCTATTGCCTGCATGCCCAAATCAACTCCAAAAGGATTCAGTCTGGATTGCTGTTGGTATTGGAACAAGGTGGTTGGGACCTCTCGCATCTGTCACTGACTAGGAATGGCAGCATGGACTTTGCCTTAATCCGAGTTTGCAATTCCAAGGAGAACTGGTCCCATAGAAAATCACTGCTTGGAGAACCTCATGTATGACAAGGAAGGGTAAAGTCCGACTGATAATGCCAGAATGAGACCCATCAATGAGCTTTATGGATACACTTTAATCACAAAACTCCCAATCCTATACACAGCCAGAAAAAGACATTGGGAAAGTCCAGTGGCAAATACTCCCTCTGGTTAGTAGTTTTTAAGCAAAGCATTAGGCCATGTAAAGCACGATTGGATGGGATGGTCCTTGTGAGGCACAAGAAAAAGGCATGCAAAGGCTGAGAGTGAGGAGAGATCGTCACCACAGAGAGCATCACCCTGAGAACAGAATGAGATGGGAGGTGGAAATGGCACTGCAAGGACATTGGCATTCCTGACACAGCTTGCATTCCCAGCAGAGCCCTTTGTAACTTGCTTACCACCAAACAAACATCTGGTGCCACCTAATTAAAGCACCAGTACCAGGAGGTGGCATCTAGCATCATGAATCAAATGAATCAAATGAAACATCTGCTAATTCTTACAACAGTGAGACAAAACAAGCCAAAAAATAGCAGAACAAACACACACACAGAGTTTGCTAACTTTGGCACTCACATCCCTACTCTACACAAGAAGCACATAAAATTCCCACATTATAAACCAGTGCGCAGTCAGTTTAACTGATCAACTGTGCATATTTGCAGCAGTTCAGTGGTTCAGTGGGCAAAAATAGATCCAGTTTTACAAAGGTGGGGAGTGGCTCAGCACACAGCACTGCAGCATGGAGGGGAGCCTCCCTCAAGCTGATGGCACACGCTATTAATGTGGTGATTGAAGGACTAGAGAATGCAGGAATCTCAATCTGTGCACAGCCTCTAATAGAAAAATGCGCGGTGTGTTTTCCCCAGTGACAAACAGATTGTTTATTTTTTTCTGCTATAAATAATTGTTGTTGTTGGGTTTTAATAGGTATAGATAATCAGGCGTTTACGTCGTTTCCAGCAGAGAAGCAATATTAAACTATCATGTTACAGCCATTCATAAACTGAATACATTGCTGGAATTACTTTTTAGTGTCATTATTATCCAACAATCTCTACAATATGTGTTGTTACTGCAGAAGTAGAGTGATTAGATTCTGAACGTCGCTGGAAATCTGTAAGTAACACCATGGTGGTGAGCCATCAGGCATTCAAGGAGAACTTCCTGTCATCATCTGTACAAATATTACACCAGCAACATTTCACTTACTTGGCTTAAACCTGCAAATGAGCCTACAGCACAGGTGGGCAATGGCACTTCTTTAAGTGCCTTATTTGAACACATAATCTCATTAGCGCTTTATTAATTCTTATGTTCTTTCTCCCTTCTGCTCTTACACACACTTCTGGCCTATCTTGCTCTGAAGTGGCTTTTCTCTTGCTCTACTGTAAGACCTTGGAAGCAGAGGCTATGCTTAACATGAATGAACCCTCTAGAATGTAACATCCCTGACTTGCTCTGGCACTGATTTTTAAGCAGTATTTTATATAAAAAATAAAATCAGAAAACAAGCAAAAGGACAAAAGATACCCTACAGCTACTGTACAGATGACTTGGTCAATCTGTCAGGAGGGGCGAAGGCACTTTGGAAGTCATCCAAAGAGATCTACTCAGGCTCACACAGTGGGCCCAAGTGAACCCTATGAAGTTCAACAAAACCAAGTCTGCACCTGCATAGTAGCAACCCCCAGTATCAGTAAAAGCTGGGGGATGCACGGATTGAGCACAGCCCTGCTGAAAAAGAACTGGGGGTACTGGTGGATGAGAAGCTGGACATGAGCCAGCAATGTGCCCTTGCAGCCCAGAGAGCCACCTGTATCCTGGGGCACAGCGAAAAGAACGTGGCCGTGCATGTCCCTGTGCAGTGCACGGGAGTTGGACTAGATGACCTTTAAATTTCTTTCCAACTCTAAGGATTCTATCATTCTAAAAGAGTGGAGATTTACACTGGATAGAAGGAAAAAAAGAACAGGAGTCTTGTAGCACTGACAGGTTGCTCAGAGGTGGTGGATGCCCCATCCCTGGAGACACTCCAGGTCAGGCTGGATGGGGCTTTGAGCACCTGATGGAGGTGGATTTGGACCAGATGCCCTTTTATGGGTCACTTCCAACTCAATTCTGTGATTCTGTAATTAATTGATTCTATGTGTTGCAGAAGGAAAACCTAACAGTAACCTTTAATGACCTTTCCATGCTAAGTCAAAAATAACAATTTCAGGAAGGGATAATACGCAAGCTGATTGCAGCAACTTGCAAATGAACTACTGGGGAGTATATGGGAATAGATAGTATTTTCCTTTGCAACAGGAGTGGAAGTTTCCTTATTAAAAGGTATTATTTCTGAGCAGTCAGCACGGGAAGGAGAAGCTGGTGCAATAAAACATTAAATTTCTAAGTGATCAGGAACAGAAAGAGAGCAGGAAAGTAAAGGAGGCTGCAGCCTGGCTAAATATAAGATGGGGGGATATGGAGAAGATGCAGCTGCCAAGGCAGTCACTGAACAACACACTTCAGAGATAAGAGGCACCAGCCATTCTGCGAAGCAATCATGGCTGCCAAGAGCTACAGAGAAAAGACTGAATTGAAAGGATAGAGGGGTCAGCTGCAGTGAATACAAAAACAAGTGAAGGCCAAGGACAGGCATGATGCTTTGGGATTTGGCCAGGAGGTGATAATTTGTGGGTTTAGTTAACTGCCATCTCAGTGGAGTATAGAAGAGAGAATCTCAATGAGAAAAGAGAGTTGGCAGTGGGAAAACGAAGGCAGCCAGCATAAAGAGCAGGAAAAAGGAGCTTGGGTAGGAGAGAAAAGGAGAAGGGCTGCCTGGCAGCAGCAGATATGTTTGGAGAACTGTGTGTTTTTCCCAGTCTAGGGAAACAATGGCGGATCTGAAAGTTGAAGTGATGCCAAAGGAAGAAAACAGAGTTAAGTGAGGTGACAAGAAAGCGAAGACCGAAGAAGGTCATGGGGGATCCAAGGAGCAGATCAAGAGAGTAAGTCAAGAGTGGCAAGACTGAGATTTATCCATCATGGACAAAGGAGAATTCCCATCCCAAATCACTACTAGCTGGTACTCCTCAGCCAGGCTAAAGAGCCATGTCTTCCCACTGCACCCTCCTTAATCAGCACCCATAGCCCCACAAAGACTGCTTGCTTGCATTTCCAGTAGGACAATCACAATAACCTCTAAGCAAACGTTCCATGAAATCATAACTTCTCTGACATCAACACTAAATCTCTTACGTCCTCTGAAGGAATCTGGATCTCACTCTCTGGTTTTAAAGGTTTCTTGTAAGAGAAGCCATAAACAACAGAACTGTTTCATAGCATATGCTGGACATGGTTTCTTGTATGTTTCAGCCAGACAACTTTTCTTACTTGATATATGTATTACTAACTTCAGGATATAATTACTTATACTGTTTACAGAACACAAAAATATGTCCTAAGAGTGCACAGGGGAAAAAAGAATGCTCTGAATAGACAAGGACAACAGCATCGCAATCACAGTGACAACAAAGCTGCACTTATTGACCCCAGCAACAAAGGAAGAGTTGGAGGAAAAATCTGTTTAATACTTCATATCCTGAGCTAATTAAAGATCTCATTCCCTGAACAGCCAGATAGCAAACATAAGCAGTGCCTCCAGAAGAATTCCTATTTTGATGGTTACTGTAATGAGCACACTCCCAAAGGAAAGAGCCAATAAAAAGCATCTCCTATCTGGAGGATGCTGAACGAAAGCTGACTTTTCTTCATTTCAAGCAATTCCTTATTGCATCATATCAGCCTCCACCAAAGGTCTCAGTTCAATTTTTCTGTAATGAATTTGGAGACTCCAAAGAAAAATTTTGTCCCAACTTTGCTAGCTAAATTTCTCTCCTTGACTTAGGGCTGTCAATGACTATGAGTAAAACACCATTTTTTACATCATTTTCTGCAGCTTTAATTAAAGTTTATTAACTTGAGAGAAGCTACCTTCTTATCACCAACAGACTCTATAAAAATGCCTTTTACTGTGTGATTAAAGTGGTATTGGACAGAACCATCTCTAGTGCCCTGTGGCAAGATCTTCCTTCCTTTCCCTTTCTTTTCATGTGTACTGTGCCTCTGGAAAAAAAAGATCACATCAGTATCTTCTGTAAAATGTTGCAGTTACAGCTTATGTCTGTGGTATCTTGTAAAGCTTTCCTTACTCAATTGCCAAAGGACAAAGGAACTATCCACTTGTCAACTCTTATCATAAAAAAATAACATACATCAGAGGCCAGGTCGTGATGCTACCAAGATCCATGTGTACAAGTCTTTGGAGCCACTACTGCCCAGTTGGCCAAGAGGGCCAACAGCATCCTGGCCTGCATTAGAAATCATGTGGCCAGCAGGAGCAGGGAGGTGATCATCCCTCTGTGCTCAGCACTGGTGAGGCCACACCTCAAGCGTTCAGTTTTGGGCCCCTCACTACAAGAAAGACATTGAGGCCCTGGAACGTGTCCAGAGAAGGGCAACGAAACTGGTGAGGGGTCTGGAGCACAAGACTTATGAGGAGCAGCTGAGGGAGCTGGGAATGTTCAGTCTGGAGAAGAGGAGGCTCAGGGGAGACCTCACTGCACTGTACAACTTCCTGAAGGGAGGTTGTGGTGAGGAGGGGTTTGGCCTCTTCTCCCACGCAACAAACAGGACCTGAGGAAATGGACACAAGTTGTATCAGAGGAGGTTTAGATTGGACATAAGGAAAAACCATTTATCTCAGAGAGTGGTCAGGCACTGGAATGGCCTCCCAGGGAGGTGGTGGAGTCGCCGCCCCTGGCAGTGTTCGAAAGGCATCTGTATGAGGAGCTGTGAGATATGGTTTAGAGGCTTGTGGTAGCAATGGTAATGGGAGGATGGTTGGACTAGATGATCTTGTAGGACGTTTCCAACCTTGTGATTCTATGATTCTACTGAAGAAGTGATAGATGGAGTTAAGAAAGCCAGAGAGAACACATAAAAGTAAGAACTTTTAAAAATACTTCTAGAAAAGTAATGATGGAATCACAGAATATCTGGAGTTGGAAGGGACCCACAAAGATCATCAGTTCAACTCTGTGCTCTACACAGAACCACCCTACATTCAAACTCAGTGTCTGAGTGCACTGTCCAAATGCTTCTCATCACCTTAGTGCTTTGTCCACTGCTCAGAGAGCCTATTCCATGCCCTCTGGTGAATAATCTTTTCCTATCACCCAGCCTGACAGAACTTCATGCCATTCTGCCACATTCTGTTGCTGTCACCAGAGAGAAGAAAACTCAGAATGCCAATAATTATGATGGTGGGGGTTGTGCAATAGGGAATAATTCAGGGACCTTGAAGAGTGAGCAGTAAACCAGGAGAACTCAGTATTCCAAATTGAAAGTTAATCTTTATAGACTGGGAAGATGGTATTCAAGATGACGGTGACCAAGAAGAGATACTAGTGACCTTGCCAGAGAGTAAGGGAACGGGGCCCACAAACAGAGATAAACATAATATCATGAACTCAAATCATTTTTTTCTTATCTAGCAAAAATGAAATAAATTAGGAAGGCATGGTGAGGGGAAGATCCTTCTCCTTGGTGAAGGGGAGATGGGAAAAAGGACAGAAAGTACAAAGGGAGAGAATCCCCATGAGGGGAAGCTCACTGGCCTGAAGTGGTTAAAGAAGGAATAGGAAGATAAACAAGAAAAGCAGAGAGAAGAATCAAATTGCTTCAGTGATAAAGGACATTCAAGGTGACCGACAATGCAGTGGAATAAGTATTTACTGGAGCAGATTGAGTTGAGCGAGATCATTTACGTGGGCTTTGAAAATCAGTACAAACCCACCAAGCAATTACACTGCAATAAATAAACCAGTAGCACATGTGCAAATGAGGAAGCCTAAAAGAGTGCACACAGGAGATGGAGCAATTGCCAGGAGACTCAGTAATTGCTCCCTAGAGCCTTACCCCGAGGGGCCCTGTGGGTGGAACAGGGATGCTGTGTCCACTACTGACAGAAGGAAGCAGGCATGGTTCTGCATAACACTTCTGTGCACAGGCACTGAACCACAAATGCCTGAACTCAGGGAAAATCAGCATGTTTTTGCTCCCTTTTCTCACCTCTCTGAAGATGACAACCTGCACTGCGACACAAATGCGGAGCTAATTCAGGTTCCCAATCCTGAAAATCATTCCATTTCAGTTTTAATGAGCTTTTGCAATTCACCACGCCCAGGTTCCAGCACATGATTTAGGCTTCCTTTCTTTCCAGTTGTCAAAACATTGACCACTCCTCACGTAACATGGCACTTGTGTGACCATTCACAGTTAGTACAGACCTTAGAATCTCTCTGCCCTCCCCGTGGATTCCTCGCAGTGCTACCAGCAATGGTAACATTTCTAATTAAGTCTCAAATCCCCTTTCCTTTTGCTATTTTTTAAGTCATGTCTCCATACAGTGGCTCCTCCTTTGGCAGGTAGAGGACCAAGGGCGGAGGTCTATGCCTGACTGAGAAGAGACCACTTTGGATGGCTGAGCTGAAGCCATTAGTTTGCACTCCAGCTTTTTGCAGGCATTTCCCCGCTAGGCATGCTCTGGAGATGTGCAGAAACTTTGTTTTCCCCTCCTCCTTCCCAGCAGCATCTCCTCCTAATAGGCTGCAATTTATATTTGCATTTATCCATGCAGCACTTCTAGGACTCACTCCATTCATGCTGCACTGGGATGTGTTTCTAAAAATCCCACTGCCTGGGTTAATGGAAAAATGAGTGTCTGACATTAACAGGACATCTTCTACCTACTTTATGTCTATTTATGATGAGGCCAGAGGCGATGCTCCCATCTCAGAGGTAGAACCTACACACAGTCCCACTCGCTGAGCGAAAGAAAAGGCTTTGTCATCTTTCTCACAGGCATCACGACTTTGTCAAACTGCCAGTCTCAACTGAAAACAATCCCAGTATTGATTGGCACTGGGGTGCATTTTAAAGCTGGCAGGGGGAAGTACTTTCCTACTTGCAAGCTCAGTGAATTTGACAAAGAAATGTACTTGGACAGCTACAAGTCTCTTTTTGCAAAGTCAGTTTTCAGAATGAAATCGCCCAGTAAAGGCTTTTCCCTGACAGTTGCAAATAATTCCAGCAGCAAAGTTATAACGTGTCTAACAGATGTTTTAACCTGTCTTGAAGAGCCTGTATGACATCTATGAATGGCTGCCAAGAGAAGGACAAGGATTAAAAACATAGTGGCAATAAGAGTTGCTCCTGGAAACTAGAAAAGCAGGTGTACCAAAAGTTTATAGAGAAAAGAAATAGGAGAAGGAAGAGACATAAGCAACTTTTTATGGAAGAGAGAAAGAAGGAAGCCCTAGCAATACACTTCTTCAAATTTAGATTGGATACAAGGAAAAAGTTCATTACAGTAAGGGTGGTGAGGCACTGGCATAGACTGCCCAGAGAGGTGGTGGATGCCCCATCTCTGGAGACACCCGAGGCCAGGCTGGATCGGGCTGCAAACACTTGATGGAGTTGTAGGTGTCCCTGTGCACTGTAGGAGGGCTGGACCAAAAGGCCTTTAAGACGGCTCTTCCAACTCAAGTGATTCTATGATTCTATGATTTTCTGTTCTGAATACAGCTGAGGAAAGCCGTGCTACAAAACAAACTATAAACCAGTGAAACAGTCATAAAAATGGCCGTTTCAATCTTTGATAATCAACTCCACAGCTGCTCTAACTCCAGCTCCACGTGCTGTGCTGACCACTGCCATGTGACCACAGATAGTCCGAAACAGCGAACACAAACATACAAATCACAAGCATACAGAAAGCCTGTATTTGAGCTTATTATCATAATTACTTAATCACATGTTAAACGAGCTAAGAATTAACAGTTAACCATGAAAAAATTTGGCTTTCCATCAAAAGCAATTATAATTAATTCCTAAGAAATGTATTTCTGGATGCCAAATCAGATGGAGGAATCGACTGGGGGATAGATACACTCCTTCCACAGCTCCACTCAAAATTCTAATTAAGACCAGAAATACAAAAGTAGTTGCGATGGAAAGGTTAATAGAAGAGGAGGAAATTTCAAAGGAAACCACGTCAGTTATTCAGTCCCTGCTCTTGGCTCTCTGCACTTTTTTCCTTGATGGAAAGTCCCTAGAGACAAGGACATATGTATATACATGCTTTATC
The DNA here is from genome assembly GCF_026119805.1 of Tympanuchus pallidicinctus. Lineage (NCBI taxonomy): Eukaryota > Metazoa > Chordata > Aves > Galliformes > Phasianidae > Tympanuchus > Tympanuchus pallidicinctus. The sequence continues at coordinate 7,577,298 of NW_026294627.1, read as the reverse complement.
ATAAGGCTATTTCAGTAAAAATAGAATGATCGAAAATAATGCACCCTGCCATCCTAAACCAAAGGTCTTTAGATAAAGTGGCATTGAATTTTTTGTCTCTACTGTAGACAAAAATCAGCAGTGTCAGAAAAGTTCAACTCCTAGAGCTATGGAGGCATGAGGAGAAAGCATCTGTGATGGTGAAGATTCTGCATGCAATCTGCCCCTAAGCAGCAGTGGTGCTGAACAATTGAAGTTCAGAAAACAGGATAACAGTGCAGAAGAGCTAGGAGAGCATTTCAGTTAAAATGTTCCCTTGTATTGTACAGATTCTCTTGAAATATTCATAATGTGAATAGAAGCTGTAGAAAAGAAAGGAGCTTTCTAGGTGAACCCATCTCAAGGTAGGGAGAAAAGAGAGGTGAGTATTTATGGCAGCTTTTTGTGCTGGGGTCTCCCAGTGGTGTACTGAAAGGAAGCTCAACATACAGCAAAGCTTTTGAAACCTTATGGAAACCTCCAAGTCCAGGCTGGGGGGCACCAATTTGCAGTTTCTGAGTAGGTTTGCCAAAAAACACTGAATGCAGTCCTTTGTTACAAAACTTATCCCCTTCATTTTACCTGCAGGTATCGCAGTAAAAGGATCAACACCTACAACACTGTCATTGGGCAAAACGAGGCCACTGGGTGAGAACAGCCTGGCTAAGAACCTTCCCAAGGACAACAAGAGGTTTTGAGGAAAGCTATCAGAAAATATTTTTTAAACTTTCATCCTTTATTCCATGCATCATTGCTTGAAAAGACTGGGAGGAAGTGGAGTATACCAGAAAGCCTCTCTGCCACTTCCCAAATCCTTTTGCATACACTGCATAGAGGGAAATCCTGCAAAAGGGAAAAAATAGCTTCCAAAAACTTCCAAAACATTTTCTGTTGGAAGTGATTTCACAGAGTATTACAGAATGGAGCTGCTTATTTTATTTTTTTTACTTCCCTTTAAGATAATTTTCTTGGAGAAATCATCTTCTCATTTGGATCCCCCCTGGCAGCCCCAAAATGCTCCCAATGAAAGCTGATCCTGCCTCCATGCATCAAGTCCTCCTCCTGCATTTTATATAAGTTCAGTGAGAAATGATAAATAGTCATGATGGGGGCTTGTGCTATAAACTGTTTGCCTACAACACCTTTTTCTTTGCTATTTCTCTGTCAAAGCCTTCTATCTCAAAGTAAAGCTCAAAACATCCCTACAATCAGAAAATAACACTGATTATAGCTGTAGTTATTTCAAGAGGAACAGGAGCTCCAGGTGCTATTCTCTGATGGAGAACCACTTCCTTGTCCCAGGTATATCTGGGCCTCCTCTACCTCCTCCTCCCCTAAAGGCATGAACAGAACCTGGAGTTATCAAATGAATCAAATTAATGTGGTAAAAAACCCACTCCTTACTTCATGTGGTTTTTTAGATTCTCCAGTGGCACTCATCTGGAAACAACCAGAAGTGCTACTGCCTGGTGATTTCAATAAATATTTAGGCTGTATAACCAAAGCACAGTGCATAAAGGTATCTTCAGGATTATTCTACACCTGCCATCTTATCAGCAGAAACACTTCCCTTCGTATTATTTATCTTGCATGAAGTGAGCCACCATGAGTTGCTGGGTTGTTTTTTTTTAAATATAATTTATTGGAAATTCTCTGTCTGCATTAAGATTAATTTAAACCCACTAAAACTGATAAACCATTGTTATTGGCCTCAATCCATACTATCTTTCAAATCTTTGGAGTTTCATTCCAAAGTTCTGATGAAAGATTCATTCCAAGTACCTAAAATAATCTCCACTTTCTACTCTCTCTTCCACACTCTGCTCTCTTCCACTGTAATCCATTTTATGCTTTCAGTTATAAATACACAGCTCTGCCTACCTGGCACTTCAGATAACAGAGGCCCCGTATAGCACCATCTGCCTTGGCCATCTTTAATGTCAATCATGGGCACATTCTTATTCCTGATTCTGGTCACTGCATCCTTGGTGTAAAGGCAGAGGGCTGAAATATCGCCAAATTCAAGCTGGAAAGATGGAAATCATGGCTATGCCCCAGGTCTCCATATCTCAGTAAAACAGCATACATAAAACATTCCCAGTGTATCAGTTTGGGGATCAAACCTAGGAAATACCGACATCCTGAAGAGAGCGGATGAACTTTCCTTAAGCAGAGGTAAGGTCATGCAGCGTTTCTCCTATTCTTTTAATTAACTGAAATGTAAAAGACAAGTGCTATGCACGGCACTTCCTGCCACTGACAGCTACAAATCAAAGCGGTGGCTTTCTGTAAAACTATTTTTCCAACTATGAAATTTATTTTCTATTCTTACATTAGCAATGTCAGCCCTCTGGAGAATTTCTGATGCCACAGGAGATAAGAAGCTGCAAACAAAGAAGCCAATGCACATCAATGTGATTGTACCAACACGGTTACACACAGAGAGTTTTAACTTAGTGGAACTGGATCTGCAGTTGAAACCCAGCATACACAGGTACGTAATTTCATGCTAAACAGGCATTAAAGCTTAGGTAACAGTCAGCAATGAAGGGCAATAAAAACAAGGGCAGAAGTGTAGAAGCTTCCTAAAACAACGTTTATATGAATCGGCTTGATTTTTCATGACACCTTGCAAGGCATAAAATGCTTTAGTGGGTTAAATAATAAATGATAGGAGAGAAATGTGGAAGTTGTAAAGACTAAATTTTCTGTCATCTGATGAAATATATAATGACATGGACTTGCTGAGGGAGGAAGATACAAAGAAGCTGGCCCAGATATCGAAATCTGCAGAGGTTCTTTAGTGTTAATAGTGCCTGCTTTTTCACTTTTATCTGAAATCTCGTTTTCATTCTAGGATAATACAGTATTCACAGGCTATCTTAGGGGTAAGAGCTTTGTCAAAGCACAATATGTATTAAGTTATTATCAAATATTCCCCTATTCATGTTTTCAGACCTTAGATTTAATTCTACGTTTTTAAGCCAGCTCCGCAGCCTCTGGTCCCTTGTTCCCTGTGAGTGCAGGTCAAGGAGGAGGGCACCCGGCACCTCACAGCCTGTAACACATGGGTGTCCAACCTTGTGGCTTGCATGGGCTGCATTGAGTGAAGAGGAATTGTCTTGGGCCACATACTATGGCCATACCAATAATAGTTAAGGTATATAAGAAACAAAACTGATTTTATTTATATTTTTTTATTTTAAAAAGAGAGAAGCAGAAATGTCAATCTAGTGGGATATTTGACCTTGTTTTTGTGAAACTAGTGTATCAGTCTGGATCGATGGCTGTGGTTTCAATTCTTAGTGAGTTCACAACATGTTCCACAGAGATTTTTTGAGGAAATTTTGTTCTTTCGCTTCAAATGTGCATACTGCCAAAAATCAGTGATGTGACTAAGGCATGATATCCTTCTCCGGTAAAATATGGCTTATGAAAGTCTGGTGAAGTGACACTGCCACTAAGTACCACCTGGGTCATCAACGCTGCCTGCTCCAACCACCCAAAACCCCACTTGACAAGGCTCTACCAACTGGTGGTCATACTGCATGGAATATTCCTGCCAGATCCACTGAATGACAAAGCTTCATGGGGAAGAATAACAGCATGCATCAGTACAGGTCAGAGGATAACATGCTGGAGAGGAGCAATGTTGAGAAGGTCCTGGGGGTGTCCTAGTGGACAACAGGTTGGCCGTGAGCCAGCAGCGTGCCCTTGTGGCCAAAAAGACCAATGGTATCCTGGGGGGCATTAAAAAAAGTGTGGCCAGCACACTGAGGGAGGTGATCCTCCCCTGCTACTTTGCCCTTGTGGGGCCACATTTAGACTACTGTGTCCAATTCTGGGCTCCCCAGTCCAAAAAAGACAAGGATCTGCTGGAAGGAGTCCAGAGGAGGGTCACAAAGATGATAAAAGGCCTGGAGCATCTCCCATAGGAAGAAAGTAACCCACGTGAGGCTGAGTGACCTGGGTCTGTTCAGCCTGGGGAAAGGAAGACTGAGAGGGGAATGGATGAATGTTTATAAATAAGGGAGGTGGGAGGCAAATGGATGAGGCCAGGCTCTTCTCGGTTTTGTGAAGTTATAGGACAAGGAGTAATGGCCTAAAACTTGAACATAGGAAGTTCTGTACTAACATGCAGAAGAACTTCTTTACAGTAAGGGTGACAAAGCACAGGGTGACAAAAGGACTGGTTGCCCAGAGAGGTGGTGGAATCTCTTTCTATGGAGATGTTCAAGACCTGTCTGGATGCCTACCTGTGCAACCTATTGCAGGGAACCTGCTTTAGCAGGGGCTTGGGCTCCATGATCTCTTGAGGTCCCTTCCAACTCCCATGATTCTGTGATTTGTGCCTACAAAACCGATACATTTCACTCTGAGGTTTCAGCAAACTGTTACAGGACTGAGAGGTGCCAAACACAAAGCTCACAGGGTGACAGTGCAAAAATGACAAGCATTTTCTTAAACGCATCTTTCAATTATTTAGAGATACTTGGCAAATGCGCTGCTAACAGCTGTTTTATAACAGATTTCATGGTACCGTACACCTGGTGCTAATGCTTCAGCATGTCTAAATGGTTTTCTAAAGATTACACAATCAAACACTGTAAGATAAAATCACAGTAATTGGAGCCCTCATCAACACAGAAATTACTGTTACACTTTACAAACCGCATCTATTACTTTCCAAAGCTGAGCAAAAGGTAACGATCCCATATAATAACCACAGTGTTAGATCTCTCCTGGCCTCTCCCCAAGCACAGGTGGCTCATTTCTGGTCGTGATCCTTCACCAGGTACACATGATCCTTGTGGTGATAATCTGCAACACTACACCCATCAGTACACCCATCTCTGTTATACCTTCTCAATTTTAAGCAAAATAAAGATTCTGGCAAAAAATATACAGCAGAAAAAAAAAAAAAATCAGAAATATTGTGTCACAGACCCTTTTTACTTATCTGGTGGCATCTCTAAAGTCAAAATTTATTAGTGACCTTTGAATCATGCCTTAAAAAATTGATTTCCTCAGCAGTGACACCATGTTGAAAACCTTTATTCTGATCCCTAAACACCACATAAATAAGTGGATGTTTTTTTAGATGCTGAATGTCAAACCAGTGCCAGATAACTGTTAGCTTCACCCAGGTGTTTCCAATAAAAGGAGCTGGGTAAAAGTAATACAACACAGATTTGCTGAATCTGATGATGGCTTTAGGGAATTTGCTTGTAAAACAACACACAGGAAACGCAGGCATATCTCCAGGTTTATAATCTGCCTCTGATTCCGCAACCGGGAAGAGAACTTTTAACTATGTTAATTTTTGTGTCTATTTAAATGCTGTGGAATTGCGGTGATTGATTTGCACAGAAACAGCTCTGCAGATGGCCAGGTGTGCAGCCATCCTTAGGGGCTGAGATCCTACATTTATTGAAATTCACGCTAACCTTGCATCTAACTTCAGCAGGGATTTTGAGCACAAACAGATTATGTTAGGTGAAGTCACGTCAGTTCACAGCAGATCAAACGACTAATTCCTATGCAATATTGGCCAATAAATGAAGCAGCCTCCTCCTGGCCCCCGTGGACCATTCCACAGGCACATTTCAGCTTACAGAAGGAACCAGCAACTTCTTTCTCAGCACAAACCTTTCTGTCCCTGCCAAGTTTAAATGCTCGCTTCGCTGACAGTGTGAACAAAGCCAAATGCCCACCTACTTCTTGGAGCAGCTCAACACGACCAAGCAAGTTAACATAAAAATTACTCCTATTAACCCCCTTCTGTTGTCTTCCCCTCAGAGAGTCTCACTCCCACTCCAAAAGGCTGGAAATAAACTGTTTTTATTAAATCACATTCAATTACAACAGTATTTATTAAAACCAATAACTGCAACTGGTAAGAATCCCCCTGTGCTTGTTTCTAGGTATTTAAATTAAGTTAAATGCACAATAAACTTTGCATTGTTTCAATTTACATGACCCCAGAGTCTTTAGACATCCCGTAGGCAAAATTCACAGACTTATAAACTGCTATTAAACATGAACATATGGTGGACTCGGCATCGTGCACTGTTCGTGTTCTTAAAGCAGTGTTGTGAAGTGCCTTGCCGCCACTAAATCCACTAAAGCAGCCTTGCAGCAGGCCCAAATCCCCTTCAGGCCGAGGAAAGGGGCTTTCTTTCCAAAAGCATCTGGTGTAAAGCAGAGATGTGCCAGGTTGCAGCTGCATCTTTCACTGAATGATGTCCTGGTCACCAAGGCTACTGTGACCAGTCCTGGATCTCAGAGCCCAGCAGAAACATGGATCTGAATGACCTCAGTGACAAGCATGACAAAGTCTTCTTACTGAAGAGCATTCCTCTCCTAGGAGGTGTTTCTCCTCCTCTTTGAGCATCACCTCACCACCTGCTCTGAGGAGGAGGGCACTAAGGCTTCCTCACCCACCTCAAAAACCCAACTACTTCTTGTGATCAAGCACAGATTACCTGCTCTCCGTTACCATCTTTACACTGTATGCAGTACTGCTTGGTTTTCCATTCAGAATACAAAAAAATCACTGCATCTCTTATGCCAGTTCTTGATCCCCTGCTTTTCAGTCCTCACAGCTTGATTTACTTCAGTATCACATTCAGGCAAATAGCTGCTTTCATTCCACCCCATTAGTAAATTTGCCCATAACATTTCTTCCAGGTTCAAAGTTTGCTGAGTCCTTCCTTGTGTCTTCTACTAAGGAAGTGACACTCAATTTCCCCAATAAAGACAACTTTGTGTCCTATACTAAAAATTACACACAATGCAACACATCTTCCCTGTATAAGAGAAAGTTCAGACAGCATTTGCTGAGAATTCTCCAATAGAGTCACTTGTCATTTCATGAGTTAAAATCAAGTGAAAATGAGTTGGCAGCAACCTCCTCCAGGCCCCTCTCTAGCCATATCTTTATCCCGCAGGCACAACTTAAGAGGAAAGCATCATTTAAAAGACCAATTTAATCTGTTCCAGGACTTTAAAAAGAATAGAACCCTATTATTCACTCACAATAATTATAGAGATATTACATGACCTCAGTACATAACAGTTAAGATTTTTTCGGTGAACTGACCGTGCATTTCCATTCCTTAACATGTTTGATTTTTCATAAGGTTAACCTTAACTCTGCATGTACTGCATTTATTAAGTTTGTTTTGGAATAATTGCAATATCCCTATAATGTGCCTAGCCCAAAAATACTTACACATACTCTCATCCTTAACTCCTTTTTAATAAAACTTTCATTTTTGAATATGTTTTAAATTATCTCGTTGCAGAACACAAAGAAAATTTAAGTTACTTTGGACTCTGTGACTCTAAGGAAACCCTTATTTGAAGTTGAATCACCTTTTATTGTGTCTATTAATGTCTATTTTGCTTTGTGAAGTCCCTATCTCACTTCAAAGGCTACAGAGTGTCCAAGAAAACTCATTTTTTTTGCTCTGAAAATCCAGTCTGCGCCATTCCCTACTTCTGACATCTGTTTCCTATATGGGTTCACTCTCATCATAATATACAAAACACAAAACTTATTCTACTTCTAGTAACAAAACTCAACACCACAATATTTACGTAATACACTGGAGCAGAAAGTACAGTACCTTGTATTCCATCACCTACGTGTAGTACTGGAGGTCCTCAGGTCCCTCTCAAGTGTTTGTTAAGTCACACATTGCTTATTTTTCTACCATAGGCATTACCAAGTGCAACTCACAGAATGAAAAGAATGAATAGCCTATTTCAAAACAATGTTCAGATGGCCTTAACATGTATCACAAGCCTCTTTTCAACAACCTTTATCTGGCAGCCAGACAAATCACCAAAGCCTGAATCTGCATCTGTATTAAAAATGGAAGAAAATTCCCCAAAGGAATCTGGTACAAAGCCATAACACTCAGATACTCTTAACTAATTGTGACATTTTTCTCCAGCTAAACAGCATCATAACCATGACCTGTGTATAACAGATGTGGATTTCCATATGTGAAACTGATAATGGCATGTAATACCACTTCACAAGGACCACTGAATGTCCTAAACTGACCTGAGGTGTAACACAGCCCCCTGACCAAACATTACCTGGGCTATGCAGGTTACGTACTCCCTGAAGGCTGTTCCAATGGCTGCTCCCACTTGGGATTGAAATGGAGTGCTGACAATAACCTTGAGTTCTCTGCCCACAACTTTCCCTTCTCTATTTCTTTCTTTTCCTCCTCTTTCTCTACTGCAGTGAAGATTCCATGTGACACAGTACTGTCGCTGGGTGAAGGTTTTCATCTCATTCAACCATCACCACCTATTTGCCTTAATGGACTACACAAAATAAACCTGATGACTTTCAGATTTCTCACCATAAAGCATTTTCTCCAGTACTTCCACCACTACTGCTCCCTCAAAAGTTCTTCTAACTCATTTGAGGCACACATACGTACCTTCCAAGCTCTCATCTCCACAATCACTTTAGAAGCCGCTGATTATTCTTTTTCCCTTCTTTCCTTTCAGCGTCAGTGAAAGACGGGTTATTTCATTAAGGCATCATCCAACCCAAAATTTAAGCAGTCTGTCTGTGCAATGATAAACTAGACATAATACAAGTTATGTCCAGAGAAATAATAAGAGCACCTAAATAGATGTTACAGCTTGAGCCAAGACGTGGACGTTTCCACACATCCAATCCCATGCCACACTGTATCAACCTTCATGCCCATCAACTTTACTATCTGGTTTGAGCCTTAATCACCAACCAGCCTGGCAGGCTGCAATGTCCAGCTGCAATGAAACACATGGGAAAGCAAAGGATAAGTGCATGCCATCAACGAATCTAACAGATCTCAAAAAGAATAAAATATAACAGATACTCGTTGTGTCCTACAGCAATATCTGCCAACAGGGAAGGATCATGAAAAACAATGGTAATGTACTTAAGGCACTTTACTTCCTTGTAAACTACAATTGTAGCAACTGTACAAGCCCCTCATTTCATACAGTCTTGACAGTCCATGGCTTTTGCTTTCTCATTCTTTGCTACTGAACCACTTCCTATTTCCATCTGCTTCCAAAAGTCCATCTCCCCCTTTCCTTGGACTGAAAAATAGCCTACTGTTCCTACAAGCCTTTCTTTTCAGCCAAAAACTTGGAGAAAAACTCAAAAACCTGGCTAGCTCTGCCACTGAGGTGAGGAAAAACCATCTGCAAGCTTTTAAAAGCACACACACACAGATAAAACAAAGATACCATTTCAAAGGGGAAGCTATAATAAGAAGGGTTTGTATTAGAGTCAGAACAACTTATGGCAGAAGGCCTGGAACAACCAACAGCAAAAGAAGAGGCATCTTATCCAATTTTATTTTTCTTCTGATAACTTAAATTTAAACTCAGATTTCTCAAAAATAAAACCTACTGTGGTTAGCAATTGCTCTGATGGGCAGAGCCATTAACCCAAAGGACCACGGAGATGTTTCCTCTGTCCCACTTTACAGAAGAGGAATGTATCACTGCTCGTTGAGGTTGCAGCTGCCAGAGGGAAAGACACTCAGCGAGCTGGGCCAAAGACAGAATTGCCTTGGGGATGTAGCAGGAGATATGCAGGTTTTTACCTTTTATTGAATGCAAAATTGAAGCAATCAGCAAACTTGACTATGTGGATAGATCCCAGATCTACGAAGTGTCACACTCTTTGACTATCAAGAACTGTTACATTAAAATTATAGTAATTATTCATCTGGTAACTATTAGTCTGGTGCAGTCAACATGTACTGTGCACAGCTAGTTTGCATTTTCACACTGGTAACACGGTATAACACAGCAGCAGGGGAGACTACAATCTGTGCAGTGATGTCCCAGGATGAGCACTGACCCTTACCTTGCACCTGGCCTAACCTGATCTCATGATTTCCCAAATGGGCAAAATCCAGCAGGCTGCACTGCAAACATCTCCTGCTGTCCTCAACCACTGCAGTGGGTTCTTTTCCCAGGTGAAAACATTCTTCAGGTCTGCTCACATTTGCAGAGGTCAGCATGAGCTTTTTATTTAACATTTCCTACTGGAAAGGTTTTCCAGGTTTCAGAGCCACCATAAAAGATGATTTTCTATCATTCTAGAGGACCCAGAAGCATGGTCATGGGTAATTGCCAATGCCTTATTTCATGTGAGAGAAATGATTAATATTAGCCCAATTATATCTTATAAATTCTATCTTCCACTCCCCTGCTCTGCCAAGGAAAGGCAGATGGCAACTCAGCCTACATCTAGAACATGAAAAAGGAAAAAAAAACCTTCAAGACAAATAAGAGCAAACTGACCTACTTCCAAACAAGAGTTTGAAAGAGTTCTGGGTTCTAATTACAGTTATATTAAAACAAGGTCTCTTCAAAACCTTCTAATAATATTTGCCAGGAGTAATTTGAAAGCTCAGCAACGCAGCAGATCCCAGGACTGCTGGGCTGAACCCACGCAGGGATGCAGTTGTGCTGCTGCTTGCAGCCAGATGTAAGGCTGTGGGGACACCTCCCCAGCCAGACCTTATCAGCTTCCGGCAACCTAAAATTAGAGGTTTCCTGAGCCATGAGAAACAACTGCTCCTTTGTAAGCAATGACACGTGAAAGGCTTTTATCCTTGATTCTCTTCAGTCTGTTTGGGAACCTGTTTGGTCTCTGGGCAGAGCAGCCCGTGGGTGTGGAGCAGTGCAGTGCTCACTCAAGGGGAACACTCCCCCTTGTTGGCTCTCACTTTGCTGCCTGGTTATCCCATTTGCAGCCCATAGACCTTTTAGCAGGCACAGCCATGAAAAATCACTCCTTCTCTTTTAGCCACTTTGGAGCCTTCCACCCTTCATTCCTACCCATTCTGCTGTCTTCATCCATCTGTCCCCTCTGGCATGAAGCCACTCCACACACCTGATAGTCACCATTGCTATGCCTTATCCCTGTGGCCCGCTGACAGGCATATTTTTTCAGGCCTGTTTTATTTTTTCAGCCTCGATTCCTTGGCAAGAGGGCAATACCAATGACTCAGCCATACACAGCATACACACAGACGTATGGAGTGCGCACCCGCTATACAGGGGAATGTGCACTTCAAGTCCCGTTGCTGTTAGTGCACACACTTACAGCTGCACTTTCAGGATCCTGCTCCTCAGCATCGTGCCAAACTTCAGTGATTCAGGATTTAAAGGTTCATAATGGAGCTCTGCCTGACAGCAAATTAATTATCATCACTGTTTATTTCAGGCCAAAGCAGAAATAGTGACTACTTCTCTGGATCAACCACTTTGCTTTGTAAATCTAATGTGGAAAATCTCAGTTTTAATGGGATGATTAGAGATGCATTTGTGTTGGCCTCATCAGTATGCTCTCGGGGTGTGAGCTGCAGATTCAGGGCATGATGTCTCTAAGCATGGCTGCAGCAGCTCCCATCACTACATTGGGTGGCAGGGGAATTTTCATATTGTATATGAAATGATAAAGGAAGGGGGAAAACTGGGAGCCACTGTGCTGTGGATGCCCCATCCTTGGAGGTGCTCAAGGCTGGGCTGGATGGACTCTGGCAGCCTGAGCTGGTGGGGGGCAACCAGCCCATGGCAGGGGATTGGAGCTGGGTAGGTCCTTTCTAACCCAAACCTTTCTGTGATTCTCTGGCAGAGATGGACTAGGACAAACAGATGACATGGGGACAATGAAGGATGAAGGTATGTGACATCCCCTTTAACCACTCCCAGGACTGGAAATCTCACCACTTCCGGAGCCTGTGGATATCTATAATACTCACAAGAAGGCCCCTGCTCCCACTGCTGGGACTCTCTGAGCATCTTAGGGGGAAAATTAAAAATAGCAATAATAACAATAAAAAAAAAAGAAGAATCAACACAAAGAATGACAAAGCTGCGAAGTCAAGCATTCAGACTTGGAAAATGCCAGAAGTTCTGATCATCCAAGGCTTAATTCCTCCCTGTTCCACACATGCATTTCCTTGAGCAGCCTGAGTAGAGTTTTAGGCAGCAGAACAAGTGTCGGCTCATAGACATGGGTCACACAGTGCGATGCTACTGGCTACCGCTGTAACAAACGCACGACATGGTTAGTGGGAATCGTGGTGATGTTGGACTAGACCATCTTAGTAGTCTTTTTTAACCTTAATGATTTTATGATGCTAGGAAACACGTTCGCAGCTGCACTCAAACTTGGTTCAAGTTATCAGCACATTAATTCACCCTGTTTATTGCCTAGTTCACAAAGAAATCCTGGCTCCTATCCCTATACAAAGGAAAAAAATAATGGGGATAACAACAGAAAGACCCCTTAAGCCCCAGCATTTTAAATAGGGCCTTTGTGAGAGAAGACATCACGCTGCTACAGCGTGCTGGTGTACAAGGATGTACAGAATGGGCTAACAGGGTGCATGCACACAGCTCCAGATAAAGGCTGACCCATCTGTAGATCAGGAAAGGAGGCCCAGAAAGCAGCTCCCTACAAAACAGAACCAGCAGCAGCACAGTGCTTCTGCCACAGCTTTACAATGTTGTTGCTCCCAAGTTTTGTTTCTTTTCGTTTTGGTTTCAAAACTGGCAAAGAGATGAGGGTCTTCCATTGCTTTTGTGTATAGTATTAGAAAACCCATCTGCTCTTTAAAAATTCTGGTACCATTATTGGTTTTGCACGAACTTTCTGTTGCAAAGCAAATGGGAGTCTGAGCACTTCGAACATTCAAATATAATTCCATTAAGTTTTCAATTAGCAGTTTGCCCACGTACATGCAAAATAAATTGATTTAGCACCTTAGTCCTGAGATACCGAAATCTAAATGGAGGTTTTTTTCTTCCTCTATTGTATCCTGTCTGCAAATATTAGTTACCATAACGGAATATCACGTAAATCAAATAACCACCTCTCTTTCATAATCACGCTGGCAGCTGCAGTGCCATGTTTCAATGGCTATCCACTGGAACTCATTAAGGAAGCATTATGTATAGTAAATTAAAATGCAGGGTCTCTGATCTGCAGACAAAAGGATGACAAAGCTTATCAAATGTGTGCTGTGGACTTCTCATTAACTCGGGGCTTTAAACGGCATTGTCCTCCCTGAGCAGGTTCCTGCGCTCGAGGATATTTCTGTGTGTAATGAGCAGCCTGTATCTGGCCTTGTGGAAATTGCTCTGAAGGGAAAGCTGTGTTCCTTAATCAAAATAAGAAGAAATGTTGATTGGGATGAGATTGTGCTCTGAGTCAGCTCCCAGAAATTTGGTTGCTGCAAAGAGCACCAGCATAACTTACTCTCAGCCAAGCAGAGTTGCTCAGAGACAAACGGTGCCTGTGAGGATATATGGTCACATATCATTTTTGCTGCTGTGACAGAAGCTGGTCTGCCCCAAAGCTCTCCAGGGCAACAGAGGGGTACTTTTCCATCCTCACTAAGAACCACAACCAGAATCCTGTTGGCAGGACTCATGTTCTTGCCATCTCCTTCCCCTGTCACAGCCCTCCATGTGTCGTGGGTAAGTCCCACAGACTAACAGTCTTTTGTTGTTCACTCCAATGTTGTGTCTTGGGTGACTGTCCTTTACATTATAGATGGAGCACAAAGCATCTACACCACTCAACACGCTAAGCTATTGGAAAAACAACCCAAGGTCCCAACAGCTGACACAAATTTTCACAAGTTCAATGCAGGGATGTACCGAGCATTTCTCAGTGCATCTGACAGATGCATAATTAGCTCTGCCCAGAAGCTCTGCAATAATACTGCTGGACTTGCACTGAACGCGACAAAGGAGACAACACCAGTGTGCTTCAGTACATCTCTGATTTCCCCAGTGACAGCTCTCTTTGAGGAACATCATTCATTCACCAGAAAATTAAAAAACACATCAACAAACTGCCCACATCCAGACAAGGGCTTAATTAACTACAGCCTCTTTAATCCAACTGAGGGTATCAACGCCTACACCCTGTGCCTCACCTCTGAAAAGAGGAACCAAATCCATCTCCCAGAGATCATTTATTAAAAACTGCCATCAAACACTGCTCTGAGTTGCAAAATCCACAAGCAAAAAAGTGCAGGGAGGGAGTAAGCGCTAGGGCAGAAAAACTAATACCCGTTCTTTAAATACCAAGCAGTGAGCATGGCTTACACCTCAATAACTGAAGAAGAAAATTTTCCATTTCCAAAGCATTTTTTTATCTATTTTCAATGCATCTTGGTAATTACTTTTTGTTACTTCCCAGTGCTCAGCATGCTGACAAGCAGTGTACGTAAAATAAAGAACACCTGCAAAAGAAATAATGCATGGCAACGTCCCATGTTAGCAACACTCAGAAGTTGTCTCTGAGAAGATGCCAGCACAGAGGCCTCTCATGAGAGAAAAGCCAGAGAAACAACCTCCAGATACCGGATTTCAGCTCTGTCAGCCTTTCCAAAACCAAATTACGACACTGGCAAGACGCCTATTCCTGTGGTTGATCCATTTCCACGTGCTATCGCCTCCCTCTTGCAGTACCCAGACCACAGGTACGTAGCTGGCAGATTAATTAAACAAGGGACACACGTCAGAGCAATCTCATGAGCTCTCCCTATTTTCCATCAGCTCCTCCTGCAAAGGGCTAAAACTGCCAAACGTTCCACATCGTTTCAGCCTCTGCATCTCTGCACAGGGACAGTCCATCACCCATAGATGAACCACTTATGCCAAAGATTTCAGAAATGCAAACAAGCTGGTTAAGATGGGAGTGAAATCTTGACCCATTCAGATTTTCTCCTAGTCCCACAACGTGGCTGTTTAGCAGTGTTCAGTGTAGAGGAATCAGAGGACACCAAGCAGGTGATTCCTTGCTCAAGCTTGGGCATCACATGCGTTGCTGCAAGCACCCAACTTTCCTACACCAAAGACAAACGTGGGATTAAAATCCAGAGCCCTCCTGGAGTCCAAATTTTGGAAAACTGCTGTGTCGCAAGAGGCCATGTCTGGGTCTGACAAAGCAAATCACCCACAGGAAAGCACTTTGTGGTCAGACCGCATCAGCCTTTCAAACTGCTGAGGTCCTGTTTCAAAGTCCCACAAACTCCAGCTCTCTGGTACTGCCTAAAAGCCCAAACCGTGTGATTCGTCCCTTCCTTCCTCTCCCCCTCTCTCCTACTGCAAGACTCAGAAGGTCCTTGTGTTTATTCACATGTAACGAAGATAACAGCATAGCCAAGGAAAAATAAAACGAAGATTGGAGCCCCTAAGCTCTGCCAAATGAGTGAACCTTATACAAGCTTTACAGTTTTCTTCACTGCACACAGATGTGACAGAGTATTTGGAATAGTTACTGTTCTTCCTAAATAGTCATATGATGATGCACTACTGACCGACAGTGGAGGCTGTAAGACTCTACAGAAGTGAAAATAGGAGATGGAACCTTGCTCCTGCAGTTCAGTGCTGGCTGAACTACTCACATGCCACATAACTTTTCCTGGTTACCTCATTCCTCAAGAGAGCCAAAAGATTTGAAGACAACAGTCACAGAGGTAACTTTGATGCCAACAACCCTGGGAAAACAGGAATTTTTTGATTCTGTGAATTCTTGACAGCTCATTACTTTTAGGTAATAAGGACCAGGAATACAGAAGGACACAAAAAATTATGAAATATTTTTGACTGGATGGGTAAAACAAATATAACAGGCTGGGATAAACCTACCGCAGCACTTAGGATTTTATAAACATCTGCCCTACACACAGAGATGTGCTCCCACCTCCATGGCCTCTGGAAGAAACCAAAAAGATACATCTTGCAGTAAGGGTGGGATGAAATCAGGGGCACGGTGAGACCAGTGTGTTGAGGTCTTACAGAGATTTCTCAAGAATGTGTGTGTTTAAGGCTTGGGTTGGGCTCATGTCTCCCTGGGGAAGGAGCACGGGCTTCCTGTGCTGCTCACTTAGAATGCGGTCAGATAGGGTTAATGCTGGGTGAGGGCCCAACCTTCTTGACAGAATAAATATACAAAACAGCAAAAATAGTGAGTGGTTTTAATCTGTACCGATGTCCTTGCGGAGCTCAGAAAGCCAAAGTAAACTTGGAGTGAGCCATGCCACCAGGCAGTGGGCACACGGCTGAGGCATTTGATCACTCGTGACCCCAGGTTACAGCAAACAGACTGTAAAAATATTCAGATGTGGGGGTTGGTTTGGTTTTTTAAACATTTTCTTTTTCTTGTGGGTGTCACTAGATGGCAGAGCCCATCATTGGGCTTCCTAGTGACACATTCCTGCAGCTTTCAGTATTTGGATTTCAATTAAGGAGTAAATTCCTGAGGTTTTCAGTGGTGATCTCAGGGGTAATTACAAAATCAATGTCCTTTAAAACAAACAAAGAAAGCTTATAGGTTAATGGTATGAGCGATTGATCCAACTTAATACACTATATATGGGACGATGACAGAAATTTAACCTTTGCTTTAAAAATTATTCAAAATACCATGCCATCATTTAAATCACCTGAGCTGAAAAGAGGCTTTAACACTCTGCTGCTTCATTGTGTAAGACGCATCTACAATACAAATAACAGGGATTCCACTTAGCCAAGAGACTGAACTGCATCCTCAGCATGCCTGGGTGCACAGGGATGCAGGAGGAGCATCGCTGCCACTCTCTTCGGGCTCTTAATTCAGTCTCCAACACAGGGCAACAACTGACAGTCAGCAGAGAAATGTGCACACACAAAGATGTGCACACAGGTATGTGCAGAACAGGAGAGCAGCCATCACTACAGCTGGGAACAACAGATTGCTCAAAACAACAGAATCCTGCTATACATGTCTCTGGGCTGTTCTGTTTCTATGCATTTTCCAGTCAATACATTATACAGTATATTATAACATAATGTATTGTAGGAAACCCTACATCTACTGTTTGTTACAGCTCTTGGGAAGGAAGACAGAGGCAATCGTTGCAGGAGTCTGAAGGCGGCTGAAAAATTTTGCCTTTCCCCCAAAAAATTAAATAAATAAAAGCAGGGTTTACACAGCTTGTGGAAAATTAATATCCAGGAAATTAAATCTCTGTAACACCTTCATCTTATTAGCCTACTTTCCAATTACTTCCCTCCCTGTGATTACAA
Source organism: Tympanuchus pallidicinctus (assembly GCF_026119805.1). NCBI lineage: Eukaryota > Metazoa > Chordata > Aves > Galliformes > Phasianidae > Tympanuchus > Tympanuchus pallidicinctus. The sequence goes on along the minus strand of NW_026294627.1, from coordinate 7,560,156 downwards.
GGCACTCAAAAAACTAACCTCGTTGGGAGAGCACCATGTGCTGCTGTACGTGATACCCCATCATTACTGCATCTGCGACAAGCAAAAGCCCTCATGCTTCAAGAACTGTTCTGCTGTTATGTTTTTTTTTTTCCATAGCCACAGCCTGATGATCTCTCTAGAAAACTACAGTTCCAAACTATTTAATTTAGGACTTTGTCCCTAAGTGCTTGCTTTCATTTCATTTGTCCCAGAATTTCCTTCACTGCCTGAGGAGGAGAGGTGGCTCTGGTCCCTGAGTGCAGCCACTTATCTGTTGGAAAGAACCTGGTCTCTAATCTTTCTCCTCTTATTTTCCTCTTCAGCTCCTTCCTAGGGCTGGTCAGAAAAGCCTGCTATTGTTTACAGGCTTGTAAATTGCTTGAACTAACCAAACTAAACCAGCCCCTTGAATATGCATGATGCACATCCATAGAGGCAGCACTGAAGGACATGACAAGTGCTGACAGTAGTTTGAGTCTATAAACGCTATGGCCACTGAAAAGACAAAAAAAACCAACAGGGTGAAAGTCCACATTCATGGTTTAGTAATGGATCAAAACCAGTGAGAATGCCAAGGAGATGGCATTTGCTCGCACACAGGCTTATGTACATACAGAAAAGATGTTCTATGATCTCAGGTGTCCTGTTCTCTTTTTAAACCTAGATCCGAAAAAGAAGGAAGCTGCACATGTATAAAAAAATTCCCCCAACCCTGTGTGAGCTCCATGCTTTTTCTTAGCCCACGTTTTGCTCAGTTGCAGAGAATACAATTCACCATCACCATTTCAAACACCCCTGGGAACGACTCTGCCAGAGGAGTTTCCACGTGACCCAAAGCTCCTCTGTACAGCTTTCTCCCTTCTCCAGATCAGCCTGAAGGATGAGAGTCCCAGATCCTTACAAGAGATTTGTTTAGCTCTCACTACTCTCCAGGGTAAAAATAGTCTTTAAGTAAAAATAACACATCTACATGTCTTGGATTTTAGTGTGGCATCCGCAGCAAGCAGCAGCCCTCTGAGTTTGGACGTGAGAGTAACAGTACCACAATGACTACCAGCAAGAAGGTTTGCCCTTCCAGTGAAGAGTCGGCCCTGTAAACAGGAGAAAGCTAAAACTGCAAGCTGCCATTCAAGCAGTGTCCTGACTGCTCACCTGGCACAAGCAGACTCATAACTCTCCATGGGATTACTAAAATGCAGTATTGAAAGATGGTTGGCTTTTTTTTTCTTTTTTCTTTTCAGTTTGCTCTGCTGCTTTAGTGGTCATGCCAGAATTGAAAGGCTTCACAGCCTTTTCTATGTTAAAAATCAAAAGATAAAGTTAAAAATGCAGTGTCAGAATTACTCAAGAAGCATGTAACTGGTGCAAAGCCTGGCTTCGAAGAGCAATCACCACCTCTGGCTTTAGATATCACTATTTCCAAATCATTTTCCAATATAAGCATACAAATACGTGGTTACTTCAAGGATTTCTTTCTCAGCAGCAAGAGGACTGCTGAACGATGCTGAGGTACCTTTCAGTACCTATTTCAGCCTTTTCATTTGGCATCATAGCTGCAAACCAAAGACCTCTCCTACCCCCTCCTTCCCCACCATCCCACCGTGCCCTCGAAAGGACCTGACCTTGTTTGGCAGCCAAGAGAATCACCCGTATTGGAGCCACATAAAGATAATTCAAAACATCAAATACGCCTCACAGAAAGCAGCCTTGTTTGCAGCTTCAAGCAATGTTGAAATCGACATTAAACAAAAGCAGAAATGCTGGGAAGCAGCACATAGCAGTGAGGAAGCACAGGGCATTTACGAGCAGAAGCATTTGCACAAACATCTGTACAATTTGCTTTGAACTGGAGCATGTAAATGAGTGAAATATGAAATCCTGCGTTTTAAAGCAAGAACAAAAGTATCAATCCAGAGTTTTCATTTTTAATCTTTTAAATGACGGAGTTTGCTGTTACTCACAGATAGAGAATGTATAAAGCCATATGCATGCAATTATACAGCTTTATTCTGGCTGTTTCCTAAATTATTTTCCCTTGGGACTGGATACGAACCGTTACTATATTTGTTCTCCAGTTATTTATATTCAGATTTATTGCAAAAATCCTGCAACAGATTATAAGTTTTTGGCTAGGACTGGAATCATCTGAGAGAGATGTTTTGTTACATTTTGTTAGAAGTGTAATTACAAAAATATAAACATGCAATTTACATACAATAGATATTAAAAAAGTCAGCATGTAACCCACTTAAAATAGTTGGCAGGATATTTATCTAAACTGTTTCAATTTAATGCAGATGTGCCCTGACAAATAAAAGTGCTTTGAAATCTGTCATCGTTCCCAGCTAGATAACCAGTTGTCCATACCCTCTGGTTGCTGAATACTTTGCATTGTAATAAACTGTTGGAGACAGTGACAGTGGCACTATTAAACATTATATTAATCAGGAAAGATTGGGAGCGACTCTATCAGGGAATGTATAGATAGGACAAGGGCTAATGGATTTAAACTAAAAGGAGGGAGATTTAGATTAGATGTAAGAATTTCTCCATGATGAAAGCAGTGAGGCCCTGGCACAGCTGCCCAGAGAGCTGTGGTGCCCCAAACCTGCAGGTCCTCAAGGCCAGACTGGACGGGCCCTGGGCAGCCTGAGCTGGTGGGTGGGAGCAGTGCCCATGGGAGGGGGTTGGAACTGGATCTGCTTTAAGGTCCTCTCCAATCCAAACCCTTCCGTGATTCTTTACTTACCTCATATTCACTCCTTTGACAACAGCCCAATGATACCCAGTGAAATTATCACATCTCTGCTAAAATCTGCCAAAATTCTAACTAAAATCAAGTCAAAACAAACAGTAGCAACACCAAAAAATAAAAAATAGAAATAAAGAGTAAAAGCAAACCAGTATCTCATCCCACCAGAAAATCAACAGATCTTTCTTTAACTTTTAAATGGGATTAACAGCAGGAAAATGATTAGAAGGCCCAAGATATATGGACTAACTTCATTACTGGAAGCACATGGAAAGAAGGCAGTGGTGGGGCTCCAGGTGAGCTCCTCTGCAGCACTCTCTGCCTGTGAAAAGAGATGGGACTGTGCTGCATTTAGATAGCAGCATATGGTCTCTTCTACCATTGTTTCAGCTTTCTGTTATCTCAGAAACACCGACACTCACACACTCACAGCAGTTGTAAAGATTTTTGTTATTTGCATTTACCAAGAGCAGACTTTTAAAAATTTAACACAGTTCAGCTGTTCCAGGTTGTGAGCACAATGTGTGTGCCATGAACATTCACCTGAGCTGCAGTGAGTGCATTTTTACAGATCAGCAGCAAATGCATTTCATGAATTTCAGCTACCAGCATCATCAGCCAAGGACAGCTGGGCAGAAGGACGAGAGGTCATTTCGAGGAATGAAAAGCATTTTTGTGCATTTCTTTTTCATGTTTGTAAGTCATGTTTCAAGTCTCATGATGGACAGGTAAAAATATGGCAGATGAGCAAACTGTGCTTCCAGGAAACGGAACCTGTTATCACTGCCAGCTGGGTGAGAAAAGGGATTGTCTCCTCTGCTCCATACTGGTGCTGTCTCACCCTGAGCACTGCGTGCACATTTGGGATACAATATAAGAAAGGAATAAAATCATTAGAGAGGATCCAAGGGAGGACTAGGAAGATGGTGAAGCGCTTTGGGGCAAGTTGAATGAAAAGTGGCTGAGGTCCCTGGTGTGCTCAGCCCAGAGCAGAGCAGGCTGAGGGGAGGCCTGATGGCGGCTGCAGCTCCTCACAGGGAGGGGAGGGGCAGCTCCTCCCTGCTAGGATTCTAGCAAGTCGCAGCATCTGGGAACACGAGCCACCCCTTGGTGTCATAAACAGGACACTCTCCCAAAACAATGGCTTTGGAAGTGACTGACTCACTGAGGGTCTCACTGCAGTCAACCGTGATTTAAGGTTGGGGAGAAATTCCATCTGGCGTTGGACGTTTCAGAGCAGTGTTTTCCGTCTCTGGGTGATGATTTACAGGACATAATTACCCATTTCTCATTACAACCAAAAGTGAGATTAAAATGTTTTGGAGGCAACTGCTTGTATCAGTCTTCCAGTGCGGGCTGAGAGTGAGGCTGTCTATGACAGTGGCAGTGGCACACTGCTCTGGGTGAGGAATCTTTAAAAGCAAATACCTTCTAGTAAAGAGAGACTGCAGACAGGGAGAATTACAGTCAGCTAAAGAGTGTTTCTGAAAGCTGGCCAATACACACACAAAAGCAGCCAAAATGCACTGACCATCTTCTGCTGATTTCATCTCAGAATGGAAAAAAACAAGGTGAAATCTCTAAAACCATACCAACACTGTGTATAGGAATAGTGTATCTACTTAAACTACCTGTACTTAAATTATCTCTTAGAATCATAGAACTGTTTGAGTTGGAAAGGACCCTTAATGATCATCTAGTCCAACTCCCCTGCAATGAACAGGTATCCACAGCGAGATCAGAGCCCCGTCCAGCCTGACCTTGGGTGTCTCCAGGCACAGAGCATCTGCCACCTCTCTGGGCAAACAGTGCCAGTGCTTTAGCACCCTTACTGTAAAAAAAGCCTTCCATCTATCCAATCTAAATCTTCCCTCCTTTAGCTTGAAACCTTTCCCTTGTCCTGTCACAGCAGAACCTGCTAAAGAATCCATCCCCTTCCTTCTTCAAGTGTGGCTTGGTGACTGCACCATTCAGTTCCCTCAGGACTCTGGGATGCATCTCATCAGGACCCACACTCTATGGAAGTTCAGGTTCTTCAGGAAGTTGCAAACCGGTGCTTCACTTACAGCAGGAGGGGCATTGCTCTCCCAGTTCCCACCTTCTGAACCATTTGCTCAAGGGCTGAGTATAGAGAGGGCTGCCTCTCTTGCTCACCTGGGGGATACACCCTCCTGGACTTTCCTTTTTTGGTCTGTGACTCCTTTATGAGTAATAAATTAAAGCGCAGGAAGATGGACGACTTAGCGACTGGTCAGAGACAGCAGCCTTGGCCATGCACACAGCCCTTGTGGCACAAGTTGTGGCCTGCAGGAAGAACTCTGATACTGCTAGGGCTAAGAGGCAGGAAAAAAGAAACAGGGAGAAGACCCTCTTGTTATCCAACTTCAGATTGCACCACAATGTCCACTCAAGGTGGAAGAAAATTAAAAAAAAAACACAAAACACCAAGACAAAAGTCACCTTGTTACTATCAGTGAATTTAGCAAATACTTGAACAGCTGAAGTTACCATTTTCAAGGGATCTTGCAAACACCTGAACAATGGCAGTTGCTAACAGTAGCTACATCCGAGCGCCTGATCCAGCGCAGTAAGACATGCAGCTCACAGGGATGTTTAGCACGCTGCACATCAGAGCTAAATATATCATAATTACAGACTACATTCTGTCACAGGGGGAGACAGACATTGCTCTCTCTGCCTGTCTGCCCACTCCCATGCCTGACATCATTTTTTTTTTTTTTTTTTTTTTTCCCTTCTAGAAATGAAAAATAAAAACAAAAGGCTTTACTGTAATGCTTTACTGCTGGGTCAAGAACACGCTCCGGGGGTGGTGGCGGCAAAGAGGAACTACAGTGGAAATACAAACAGATACCTTCCTCCTAAAGTGCTTTGATGTGCCATTCCTAGGAAGGCTGGATTTCTTCCATTTGCAGCTTTGGGCCTGTAAAGACTTTACACTTTCTTTAAATTCTTTTTTTCTCCCAGATATCCTTTACGTAGGACCCTTTTCTGACCCTGCAGTAATAACAAACAGAAGAAAAATCCATGTGCCTTCTTATCAAAGCCATCTGCAGAATTTAAGCTTTCATTTAAAAATCAAAATTAAGCTTCTAGCCTTCAAAGGTCGCAGAGATAACCTTCTCTGCGTGAACTGATCCACAGCCATCTTCTGTTCCTACAGATGGATAACTCCCGTGTCAGCTTTCCTTTGGGTTCACAACTGCTCCCTCTAGTCACACTGACACCGGGGGGAAAACAGCTTCACAGATAATGGCGTCTTGTCTCCCTCAGGTGAAATAGCACCAGTTGCTCCCTATTGATGTTTAAAGCTGATAAGCAGAGGCAAAGTAAGGCTTTTCCTGGAATCTCCATTGATTCACAGGACTCAAATGTGGACCTCTATAACAATCATGCATGTCTGTATCTGAATACTTGGTGAGACACCACTTTTGGGAGTGATTCATCTCACCAATGTACTGTGTCTGCAGACGAGAGGCAGGGGCTTCTAGGTGGGACTCCTCAGATCCATTTTAGTCACTGATCATAAGATGAACTGCTCTCAAGATGGTTGAGGTTCAAATTCAGAATGGCTTGGTGCATATACTTCTATTGGAGACATAGCAGATTAAGGAAGATACAGCAAAAATGACTGCCCTAGGTGATGGATGAGCTTCATTGAGGAGATTAAGTTTTCCCAAGTCCTCAGTTAATCACAACAGTGAAAAACCTTCTCTTCCTTCAAACAATCACAGTGATCTTGACCACAGAAACATGCCATGTTGGCCAAATTGGTAGCAGCAAGCATTCGTCCATCATGTTCAGTCTCTTATCTCCAAATGAGGTTTCTCCCTCCCCAGAGAGTAGAGAAAAAAAACCCAAATTAAATAAAAACAGACACAGAGATCTGACACACGCTCAAGTAATGATGTATTGAGAAAAAAAAAAAAAAAGCAAAAAAAAAGCAAAAAAAAAGCATCCATTCTGATCCTGATAGGTAACAAGTTCAAGAAGAGATACAAGGAATTTATTTTATTTATCAGCAGCACAGAGAGTCATGACTATTTAAAATTTCCTGAAGGCAACACAGGTAATCTTCATTCTATTCAAAGGCCATCAAGGGCCAGGATGAGCAGGTGGATGTATGACTTCTAGTTTTCAACAGCAAAAGCATGAAGCACAGCTGTCCAGTAATATGTTTTTCTTTTCCAGAAATAACTATTTGAAAATTTGAAAGTCTCCAAGCCGTGTATACATTACCTGTCTCTGTTACTATTCTGATATTTAATGACAGGAATGAAGCCACTGACCAACATCTTCATTGACAAAAGTAAATACACTGAGATCCTTGCTGCCATGTCTTTTTGCAGTGATTAAAGTCTCCTCTGATCTCTGTCCAGTGTGAACAGAATAGCTGAATAGATGGAATATGATGATGGGCTTTTTGGTTGTACTCATTTTGAAAACAAATTTTCTTCTTTGCTTCTCCTTTTATGCCTCAGAGGATTGAATTAGCCCTTTTTGCTACAGCACTACAATGAAAGGTAGCCTCCTCACTTTCTGCACCTTCAGCTGTCTTTATGTCATCTGTAAAGATTTTGTACCACTGTCTAGGTTGCTGCTAAAAATACTATGCAGTATAAGCTCAAGAAATGTTTCCAGACCTGCATAGAAATAATCTCCTCACTGGTACCTTCTTTCTACAAGTTTTATCAAAAGGACTTGTTGTCACAAAGTCCAGTGCTTTGGAAAAATGCAACTATACTGTAACAGCAGACTTACTAAGCAGGTCTCTAAATCTTGGACTGGAGGAAAATATCTTTATAGATGTAATATTTTAGTAATGGAGTGATATCAAGGGAGCTTTTACTTTATCTAACAAAGCAGTGAAGTATGAAAGGAGATGCAGAAAAGAGACTGAAAAAAAAAATGCCAAAAAGCAGCAAGTGTTGTATTCTAGCACAAAGCTAAAAGAATCACTGAGCAATATATCATTTCCACTATTCAGAAAGATTAAGAATAGTCCTTCAGGGTCTTAAATTCTTTTACTGGATTAGAACAAACCACTCTATGCCTATATTAATAGCAATAAAATGCATTTGGAGCAGGTCTGTAAAGCAAAATAAGTGCTGAGGACCATAAGTTATGCTGTCTGCATTAGGGATCCCACTGCATCATGGCCGCAATAGGGAGACTTATCATCAAGTCTGCTCTTACAGCTGCATGCCCAAGCTGCTGGATTACACCAGGTGCACCTCTTCCAGATCAGTTCTCCAAAATGGAAGCCAGTTTGGGCACTTTGGGCACTCAGCCTGAAGAAAAATCCACTAAGTGGGAACAAGCAGAACAGCTACCCAAATCCCTCCTGGTCCCAGCAGATCCATGTATGTGCCTACAGCCAGAAGATTTAAAAGGAAGATTAAGAATATGTGAAAGGTAAGCAGAGCTCACTTATAATAAATAACCAGATCATTTTATGAGTCGGGAAAAAATGTTCTCTACTAGGGTCATATTTTTAGGCCTATTCTACTGACAAAATGCAAAGCTCTTAGTACAGACCTAAGAGAACATCATTAACACAATTACCAGTAAAAGAAGTACCTAGAGGACACAGCCTTTGAAGAAACAGTGGGACACTGCCTCAAAAAGAGTGAACGGCTTGGTCAACTCACCTCAAGATCATAGAATCATAGAATGGCTTGGGTTGGGAGGGCCCTTACCGGTCATTTACCTACAGTCCCCTGTCATGGGCTGCCCAGCGCACCCAACATGGCCTTGAGCACCTTCAGGGACGAGGCACCCACATATTCTCTGGGCAGCCTGTGCCAGGGCCTCACCGCCCTCTGAGTAAAGAATTTCTTCCCAATGTCTAACCTGAAGATATCAAAACACAAATACTTTTGCCTGAGCTTGTGGGAATTACGGCTGGCCGTGTGGTGCGCGTGGCTCAGGACATGGCCAAGCGCTCAGTCCCACAGCTCAGAGCTTGCTGTAGCAAACATGTAGCAGAGGAATGTGGTCTCACCACAAAGCCCTCAGTGTAGATGAAAACCAAACATAAGGCACTTGGACTACAGCTCCCATGAAATAGCACAACATTTCTAAACAATTTTTTCCTCAGATTTAAGCTTTTTTTTTTTTTTTTAATTTTGTTTTTTTTCCTTGTATTCTTTGTCTGAAATTGAGCTTTGGCCAGTATATTTGATTATTTTTGTTTTTAACACAAACAAAAAAGGCATTATCTGTGGAGCAGGGCACACTACTCTTTCTTTTTTAGCTTTCAAAACAACCATTTTCTCCATTAGATCACATTTGTTTGCTTTAGACTTCAGAAATAAATAGCGGATGACATTATGCTACAGTTACTGCAAGCGTTTGCTTTACCCATTTTTGTATTCACTGCGAGGAAAATTTCCTTGGTGAACATTTCCCCAAATGCTACTCTTCCCCCAGAAATGTACTACACCCCTTGGAAATGGTGCAACCCGTATCACTGGAGATAATCCCAGCCTATTCTCAAACACTGCAATGAACCTTGCACACAGCCTTTACAGTACTAAGGGGTCTTTATTTTCTATGGTTTTTTTTTGTTTTTTTTTTTGAAAATGTTGGTGAATTTGTCAGCGTTCCTCTCACCCACTGCTTCTTAAGTAACTGGAAACAAACAGGCGTGGGTAGGTGTAGAACAAAATACATTTAAATAATTCTCACAGGAACGCCATTTGAAATCAGAAGAAAACAACAAAACCCACAAGCAAACACAAATCAGATTTGTCCTGCCGTTAGTGCTATTTTGCTACTTTGTGGCACAGCACACTGTAGAAATCTTCATTAAATAAATTTGAAAAAATAACCTAAAAAACCCGCCACGAAAAGCAAAAAACAGCAACAGCCTCCAGGACCTTCACAGAGAAAGGTGCTGGGAGCAGATCTGGCACTGCCCACCATCCAGGCACAGATTTCTGCCACAACAGCTCTGAAGGCTTTGACCTAAAACAGTCAAAAGCATAAAAAAACCCGTGGGTTTCAAGTGATGGTCAAGGCTCTGGGCAACTGCATTGCAGCCAAACACCTGATTTCTTTCAGGCCAGCCTGCTTTGTCCTACAGCAGAGGGTCTGCCCAGACAAGGACACTGCAAAGACACCGCTGTGTGTTATGAGGTGGTTGTGGTGCCTTCTCCTTACCCAGCAGCAGGCTCCAGGTCCTCAGCAGAATGACTCATCAGCCTTCTTTCTCTCAAGGCATGCAGCTTTCCACCCATTCTGCCCCAAAGAAGCCCAAGGTATATGCTTCTCTTCAGCCTTCATCATCAACACAACAGATGATGGGTTAAAAAACAAGGGCATGCATGAGAGCCTTCTCAGGGTCCAGTCCAAGATTGCAAATGTAATTCCTCCAGGAATACAGGCACGCATATTTAAAACCAAAAGGCAAAAGTGCTGCCAAGCAAAACATTTCTGTGCATGCACACACTGCTCCGTGCAGGGAGGGAGTGAACCACACAAGACAAATTTTGGCCATCTCACTTAATGCTAAAGCTTATCATTATGAAAGCAAAAAGACAGCTGGGCCAGATGATCAAAGGATACATTATTAGATCATCACCACTGATGCCTAAAGCAAACAGAGTGGGACCACATCCTAGATTTAGATTGGAGGCATTTGGTCCGTGTGACGTCATTTGGTCTGTATGACATCATATGATGTCTGTATGCTTTTACAACTGAAAACCTGAAGACAAACAGTGGGTAACTTCCCATGGATTTGTGCTCCTTGCAGTATGTGTTTGCATACTATATGATCAAACTAATCTAATCTTTTAGCCATTAAGAAGGGTGAGGGTTTTGTGGTGGAGAAATAAATAAATAGAAGGAGTGGGAAGGGCTCCATTCATTTTTGTTGGGATCACCGTGATGTAGAAACTGGATCTAAAATACTCCTTGGAATGCAAAAAGCAGATTCTTACAGAGCTTTGTATTTACACATGTGGAGTAAGGCCATTACTTGTCACGCTGCCCAAACAAGTGGCATTTGGTGGAGGAAAGGCTCGTGACAGCATTCCTCTATGAGACAGCAAAGACAACTCTCTACTCTTCAAGAAAAGAATATTACTATCTCATCTGGAGCAGTTGTTCTTTTTCTCCTTAATAACCAGTTGGAAAAGCAAATAGTTCATCCTTAAAAGTTTGCTTCTCTGTGTAATGAATGTGAAACAAGCTTCACAGAAAAATGTTTTTGGTGATGGTGCTGGTTTGCGTGTTTATGTTTTGTTTTGTTTTGTTTTCTTAACAAATATCCTAAAGCTGTCAATATTCGTTTTCTGTTAAGTGATCAGTGATCCATTTAATGTCATCTGGCACAAGGCAAAGCAGCCTTAGGATGCACTTGTTGACAGCTGCACTTAACACAGGTTTAGAATTAGAGTCTGCACTGATTCCTTCCTCTCCTTGTCCAGCGTGCCCTACAGCAGAGTAATTGACAAGCTATTATGTGCTTACACTGTTTTTTCTGGAATCATGACTTACAGTAAATATGTAAATGGCAGTAGTCTTCATTAACATTTTCTTACACAGTCTTAAAAAAGATTCTTAATACCAATGTTAAGTCTCAAGAGCCACACATCTTACAATGCAATGTCATCCCACAGTGTGACGATGTCAAACCTTACTCTCAGCAGCACACAGAACCTCAGCCAAACAGTGCTGTCAAACCTGTCACTCGTGCCTCGGAATAAGAGAGAAGTGCAAGGCAGAGCCGAGCCTCAACAGCTGAATGTTTATAAAAATGTGCATTAACTTTGCACCTCTGTGTGGGGAAAAAGCCTTGTGGTTGTTGACGTCTGCTGCTCTCCCTTCTATCTGCTGATCCATGCAATGGGAAGGGACCAATTTTGAAAACTCACCAAACTCTACCATCACAGCAGAGACGTCTGGTGTCTCTGTAAGAAAGCTTAAATTTGCAACAGTATTTCCCACAGGAACTGGTGTTTCAGTGACCCAGCCAGCTAACTACAATGGAAACACCATCATGCCTCAAATGTCCTTGTACCCACAGAGGGCCCTCATCTCCCTGGCACTGGAGCACCTCACACCAGCTAATGATTTGAACTAGGAAGAGATAACTTTTATCCCTGCCAACAGACTAGAAGTACGTGGTATCAAATTCCCTCCAAGATCAAGAGAAGCTTCCTCTATACTTTTCAGGACCTGGACCTACTTGATTTGCTGAGTTTTCAATGCACCACTAGTAGAATAGGAAACTGGGAGGTTTCTGTTTACTGAACGCTGCCTATGCACCATGCATGCCCCACAAATCTGCCCCAAATCAGCTCATGGATCCTCTCCACCACACCCATGAGCTGGGCAAAGGAGAGAGACATAAAAGAGCAGGAAGTCTTTCTAATCACCATAAGCAGGCATGTGTTAGGTGACACAATTGGTCTATCCATGAGGTGAGCTAGAAACTGCCTTAATTAATGACTTCATCCTCCTTCCCCATGAGGATGCTACAGGACTTCAGACTGGAGCAACATTTCTCTGTGGAGGAGCACAGAACCCTAGAGTCTACATGAAAAGCTTGTTGTATTCTCTGACCAGCGTCACCAGTACAGCACTTATATTAGCATAACTAACAGATTTAAGCAGGAAATGAATTTAAGGCATCATTCTATGATTCTGTGATCTGTAAGCTGTAAACAGTGTTTTTCCTTTTGCTTCAGCGTCCCAGCTCTAGGCAGTTGTAAAGAAGGATGCTGTAGAAGATGACTTTGCAAAGTCTTAACGCAGAACTCTCAAACAATCTGTTCAGCAGATCTCTATCTTGAAAAGGAAAAAAAATGAGTTTTGTAATGAAAACTAGAAATACCATGTAGCACAACTAAAAACTTCAATTTGCTGTGCATTCTTTATTCCTACATTATCTATTTATTCGTCATAATCAAGAACTTAAGATGAAAAATAGTGCATGAATAGATACTATAGAAACATGAACAGACCATGAATAAATACTATATATGGGTACCAAAGCACTAAAGAGTGCCTAGAGCTCATATGAATCATGCTAAATGCAAGTTCTTCATAATTAATCAAAATAAATAAATCAGAAATACCTCTAAAATTAAGGTTATTATTTCATATCAGTGGTGAATATCTCAAACTGTCTTTAACTGGAAAAGGGCTCCACAAAGAAGAAATAACCATTCACTGTGCATCTCTGTATTGTAAGACTGTAGGCTTCTACAAAATGGAAAACATGGTATACAAAGAGCATGTGGGGAAGTGAAATACCACCTATCAGCCATCCTGTATGATGCCCATGTAGGGCCCCAACACCTGCTAAGTGATCATTTATACTGTTCTCAAAGTATTCACTCCCAGTTGCCATGGGAGACCTTTCAAACAAGTGCAAACAAATGGAAAGAAAAAGTACATTACTTTTTATTTTGTAAATGAAATTATATGAAGTAGAATGATTGATGGAATCATTATAAAATCAACTCCAAAGAAATATAGCTGCTGCTCTGCATAGTTGTTGGGTTTTTTTTTCCTCTAAGCAAGCTTCAATAGATCATTTAGCTGGTTTCTCCCTACACTTTCCCTTTTTTTCCCTTCTTCTTCTTCCTGGTTTTCTTTTCTTTCTTTTCTTTTTTTTTTTTTGGTTGTTGTTGTTGTTTAAATCCCTTGGGGCAGAGCCAAGAATCTCAATGTGCCACAATAATCACGGTTACTTATTTCCAACTTGTATCTGTAACATCATGTTATATCAGCTCAACCTGGCATCAACACGGTGCTCCTTGATGATGAGCCTAGTCAGGAATCCAATCTGTTCCTCATTATGTGATGCTAGGGAGATGTGGGAGGGTAAGAAATGGAAAGGAGAGAAGGGACAGTGAACCAGGCAGCAGGGAGCAGAATGAGATATTGGGAATAAGAAGGTTATGATGGACAGAAGTGTGAAGGAGAAATATATTTCAGAGACAGAAAGAGTGAAAAATAAAAACCAATGACAATGAACCAATGAAGTGAACCGATGACAAACTGGGTTGGCTGGGAAGGAGAAAAACACGGCAGCCTGAGTCAGTGAAAGTGGAAGTGAGAAATCCTGCTGAAAACAAACCCTCTTGGAACAGAGTCCCATTCCTCCATAAAGCGTAGGCTTTTTTAATACTTCTTCCCAGAGCTTAATTTGCTGTCAGAATTAAAAATAATAACAACAATAAAAAAAATCAACAGAAAAGAAAAACTTTCAAGGCAGGTGAAAAGAACTCCCACACCACCTCACTCCCAGTAGGCCATGATTTTCTCTAACTGCAAGTGAATAATCAGGTTCCCTCCAGGGCAAATCGTTAGTGAAAAACCAGAATTAAGCAAGGAAGGGAACACCTGCTTAATGAGTAGATTTGCTTTTCCAAAAAAGCTAGTATGTAGGTAACATTATGCAGAGCTGCAGCAGAGTTAAGGTGTAGGCGTGAGTTTACACAGTCAATTAAGCATAATTTAATTATATTTGAATAATTAATAATGAAGCATTTTAATTGCAGACAGTTGTATGTTGTGTCATGTTGGGCACCTCACAAAGCCCAACATGCAAACATTGGGCAGTCAGCGTATCCAGGCTGTCTGTAGCTGCCTGTGCTTGGGACACAATGTGCAATTAGTTTCATCCCTATCAGTACCTCATTTGCTCCCTGCCTCTTGCAGGACACAGAATGGGTACAGTTCCTTAGATGATCGTCAAAGTCCCTTACGTCCCAAGGTATTCTTTGATTCTATAATAAAGGAGCTGTTCAACATCCTTTACATTGTGGGCCACTTATGATATGAAGGCAGAGGAAACAAGATGATGACTATCAAAAGCAGCAGTTGGGAAAATGCACCCATATGGTACTGAAAGTCTGGTCTCATCTAAACCTATGTGTGCCTCCCTACAGGTATAGAGGTATATCACATGTGGACGTGGCACTAGGGGAGATGGTTTAGGGATGGGACATTGTAGGTCAGATTGATGGCTGGACTTGATGAATTTGAAGTCTTTTTCAATCTAAATGATTCTATGATCTTTTCAAGAGTCATCTCCAGAGGGCTCCTTGCACAGCACATGGATTCAAAGACTATTCATTCCTCAGCCACAAACCTCTTTCTTTTTCCTCCTTTTTTTTTTTTTATGATACTCTAAGGAAATCCAGATGCTTCATTTCAATTGCCTGCTGGAGCACCACACATACTGCGAAGGCTTTATTCAGCTATCCAAAGAAGTAAGCATGTATGGCTTTGGTCTCTATGCTTTCAAGTCTCTCAAAGATTTCTAAAGCAGTTATTGACTAGGTTTGCCATGTAATTCTTGCATGATGGTGTGATTAATACAAGTTTCCTTAGAACTAGCTCAGGTTGATTTCCACATCTCACAGCCAATTAATCAAGAAGCAGTACAAGCCTTTTTGGGCCGGAGGATGATACACACAAAAGATTTTGAGCAGAATGCAAGATAAGGGCACTGAGAGATGCCTGAGGGAGTAGGATTGCAGAAGAGCAGTTATTTACAACTCCTTTTGGACAACACCGATCTTATGGCAGCTGTGCCTGGATGCAGTGAGATGCCAGGTCACCTAGATGTGTAAACATGTCAAAAATCACCAAACCCAAAATTTAAAGGTCATGCACAATAAGCAAGCTGGAAAGAAAGGGAAAGGATGTAATGGATAACTTGGGAAGCAGTATGGATAAGCAGTTGGTGTTAAGTAAGTTCAGAAAACTATCAGACTATATGGGTTGATCTGTATGTAAAAAGTAGGTATACATCTCCTAGTCACTACTATACAGAGGAATCTGCCATTCACTGAGACAGCAAGAGAGCCAGTGTGATTTGTTTACAGAGAGAAAAATCCAGTACTTTCAATGATAATTTGTTCCAACGGACTGTAACTTAAAAATGCATCTCACTTTCTACATGAATTTGCCTGTCTACTGCTTTCAGACCCCAGTTTGTGCTCTGCTTTTCTTCCCTAGATTGAAGAGCCCTTTAGTGCTTAATGTTTTCTCTTCTTGATGGTCCTTAATGCTCACAGTGAAGAACTAGCCATTTCAGACAATTTTCCTTTCAAAGCTTGTTATTTTAAAGTAACTGCATACCAAAGTTAAAAATCACAGAAGTGTCTAGACTAGTGAATTCCCTGTGATAATGTGCTTACCGAGCAGGATTAATGGCTAAAGCTCAACTTAGCTGGTCAGCTGTGTAATAGTGTCTTGTTTATCTAACACTGTTACCAAAGGCTTTACAAATTGCCTGTATAAAGTCTGCCCATCACTGAAATCATCCACTTCATCACTGCAGGCTGGTGGCTGTTTAACATGGCTGAGCAGCAATATGAAGGTGAACGCAGGGCTGCAGGCTGCTCACAGCGCTGGGCCCTTTCCCTGGCTACCTACCGAAAGCTCTGTTCTGCTTTTCAGGGCTGCTCCTTTAACAATGCCAACTGTCACGAAGGATATCGTATTCCAGTATAATAGCACTCTAAAATCAAGTTGATATATCTTTTAACCTCTCTACATACCACTTGTGCACAGGAACAGACTGTTCTCATTGCCATCTACATTAAATGCTACATGGACAACAACTGGGTGTGCTATTGAGCTGCATGCACAAATCCATGCTTGCTGGAGTGGTGGTCAGTACCATACCCTATTGCTATGCTTGCCCTAGAAGCCCATACAAACACTGTTCTTAGCAGCTTACTAGCTACTCGTCCAACTGCAACCACTCAGACTGAGATTTTCCAGGCCAAGCTGTCTGCATCACGGTGAGTCCTTTCACAATTTTTACTGCAGGCAGTCCAATCACTTTATTACAACTGCTAATAAATCAGACCTGTCTGAAAATTTCCACTGTCCTTGAGTTTGGGATGATGGACTTGAATTTGGCAAAGGAGAAGCCTTTATGTCACAGATATATTTGCTTTTCTCTGTTCAAATGCTGGCTGTCTTGTCTCCCAAATTATAAGCGCTCCAAAAGCTGATGCTCAGAAATGCTTGAAGCTTATTTCCTAAAAGCAATACCACTGCACCATGGGTGAGATGAACTCTGTCTCAAATAGGATCCTCACACTACTGCTTGTACTGGCTGCACTAAGCCTAAGCACCTTGTCTTTGTTGTGTGTTCAGAAGGATATCCACATTAATTTACTGCAGAATGAAGCTTTTGTGGATGTTAATTGTCCCCTGGTATGGGACTACTAAGGATCTATATACATATAGATTTACGACAGGGGAATGAGAGGATGGAGAGAGGTCCGTGGAAAGGAATATAGGGTTCTGATTGATGGCAAGTGGAGTGTGAGTCAGCAGCATGCCCTGGGAGACCAGCACGGCCACCAGTATATAGGAGGGACTGTCCCCTCTGCTCTGCAATTTTTGGCCTCACCTCAAGTGCTGGGTGCAGTTCTTAGACAGGATAACATACAAAGGACATAGAACTGTTAAAGAATATGCACAGAAGGGCTACAAAGATGGTGTAGGGTCTGGAGAGCAAGGTATATGAGGAGCAGCTGAGGTCCGTGGTGTGCTCAGCCCAGAGCAGAGCAGGCTGAGGGGAGCCTGATGGCGGCTGCAGCTCCTCGCAGGGAGCGGAGGGCAGCGCTGAGCTCTGCTCCGTGTGACAGCGACAGGGAACGGCATGGAGCTGTGACAGGGGAGGAGAGCTGGGAGTGAGGGAAAGGGGCTGCACCACGGGGCGGTGGACATGGAACAGCCTGCCCAGGGCTGTGGGCACAGCCCCGAGCTGCTGGAGTTCAAGGAGCATTGGGACAGTGCTCTCAGACATTGGGTTTGGGTTTTGGTTGGAGATGTGTGGAGGTAGGAATTAGACTGATGATCCTTGTGGGTCCCTTCCAACTTGAGATATTCTGTTATTCTATTATTCTGTTCAAACTCTGCCCTAAAAACTTTGATCAAATAAAGGCCATGCTCTGAACAGCTGAAGCCAAGAACCAGCCAGAGGGAACTTCACGAGGCTACAGCTGACAGCAGCTGTGATCCACAGGCCTTCACAGCAAGGCCACATGCAGCACAGGGTACAGAGGCAGCGTGCTGCTGGCAGCTGTCATGATTTTGTCATTTTTTGTTTCTGGTATTCCAAATCATAACATCATGTAAGGCAGTGGGGGCATTTGGCTCTTGAAAGGGAAGACTTCTTGCCCAGAAGAGGAAAGATGGAACTCCTGGTAGGTCAGCAGGCTGTTTCCTGCAGAGAAGCACGTGGTCCCTGGCTGCTTTCACCTGCAGTGGTACAGTAAGGCCTCGGTTTTGGACACTCATTCTGTTTGATTTGTTGGTCTCAGTTCCAATTGTATTGTGTTGTATTATCTTGCATTCTGAGATCGTATTTTAGAAAAATAATACTCCTCCTCAGATCATAGCCGCTGTTCTGTTTTTGGACTCATCGACTATCTCCCCACCTGTCTACCTTTTCCCCTCCCCCGGGGTGCAGACCCATGAGTTCCCTGCCTCATTAGTCATGGGGCCAGGCTTAACACTTCCCCCCCCTTTCTCCCTTTCTCCCTTCCAGCTTTCCCTCCCCTCCCCTCCACTCCCCCCCCTTCCCTCCCCTCCCCTCCCCCCCCCCCTCCTCCCTCCCTCCCCCCTCCCTCCCTTCCTTCCTTCCTCCCTCCCTCCCTCCCTTCCTCCCTCCCTCCCTTCCTCCCTCCCTCCCTTCCTCCCTCCCTCCCTTCCTTCCTTCCTTCCTTCCTTCCTTCCTTCCTTCCTTCCTTCCTCTTTCTCTCTTTCTTTCTATTTATTTATTTATTTGGGAGGGGGGAGGGGCAGCCTGTGTCCCCTGTCACGGACACAGATAACTCCATGACTGCAGCTTTACTACAACACAGCTCAACTCCAAGCACTAGCCTTCCCTAGTTAATAAGTTCCTTGTCCCATAACAGTTTGCAGAGATAAGCAAAGACAGCATTTGTTCACTCATTGATAGACAATTTGGCTTTTTTTTGACTGTGGCAACTTTAAAAACAAAAACAGAAACCAACAATAACTACATATTAATGTTTTGAACTTTTATCTGCCTAAACCTATAAGCAAGTTGTGCTTGCTTTTTACAACAACACATTATTTTCTAACAAGAAGGCAGAATTATCTGATAGGAAACACAGCTAATGTAGCACAAGCAAGTTTTTAAATGAAGTCCAACTGGGCACATGATGAGTAATCCCAAAAACACAATTCAAGGGGTGAACCATCACCATGCAACTGAGCATAATAACCTGCTTGCAAGGTTTTGAGACTACATGCAACATAAATAATTTGAAATCAATTGAGTTACTGTCTTTTGCCTATTTGATAGAAAGGAGAAACAGTGTAATTGGCAATCAAGTACTCCTTTGGGAGCTTCCAACCAGCCAGCTGGATTTGTAAATGCATGGTAATCTGCTGGGACAAATCCTGCAGCTGATTTAACAGTGGTATAAATTGCACGTAGGGTGTAAATTGCTCCAAACATGGATGTAAGCAGTAAAGCACTACCACTGGCATGTCACAGAAATGGTACTCTTGTCCCTGTATGTAAATACAAATCTGCTGGCTCTCCCTTCCCAAAACAGGGCTGAATGCAATCAAGCTCAGATCTACTCACCTTTCACTTGCTAAGCGGCAACTAAATATAGCTCAGAGATAAAGACACTGTCTGCATGGTTAATTAGATGGCTTCTTTATCTAACTTCAACCTTTACACACTTATCTATTTATTAAATCAACGGGCTTATGTATAAAGGCAAGTCTGTTAGCTTAAGTCACTATATATAGACACATTTTCATTGCAGAAGCAAATAGTATAGGCAAAGTTCTGCAGTCAGATGGAAAAAGAGTCTGGGAAAGTGAGGGGGAGAATATCATTTCAATTGAGCTAATAATGTTTGCATTCCTGGGAATAATTCTCTTCTAAAGTTGGCTGCCTTTATTTAATAAACATAGAAGTTAGCTAATGTCCCATGCCATGATGGAAGAAGAACTGGAAGTGACCTTGTTTTGCTTGCCAATCAGACTACTTGGATGAAGTCCTATTCAAAGAGAAGAGTGCTTCTTGCTCATGACTGCATCTCAAAACCATCCAACCAGCCATTTTAGACACCTGATTGAGGAGGATGGCACTGTGTCCTACCAGCTTCTCTCTCTTCTTTCTAGCAGAAGCCCAGATAAGTTCTTAAAATTATGCACTTCACTTTCAAACAGATAAAGTGAGATGAATCTCACCTCATGTGGTCTCTACAAGATGCTGATTCACAGCAACTCTGAGAATAGGGCAAACTTTCCAGGGAGCATTTCCAACGTGCTTCACTTTTGTGGATTCATTAACAGATTGCAGAATGGCCCGGATTGGAAGGGACCCCAAGGATCATGAACTTCAACCCTCCTGCCACAGGCAGGGCCACCAACCTCCCCATTTAATACTAGACCAGGCTGCCCAGGCCCCCATCCAACCTGGCCTTGAAAACCTCCAGGGATGGGGCATCCATAACCTCTCAGGGCAGCCTGATCCAGCACCTCACCACTCTCACAGTAAGGAATTTCCTCCTGACATCCAACCTAAATCTTACCTCCTTCAACTTTAAAACATTTTCCCTTGTCCTGCTGTTATCTACCCTTTCAGAGCTTTACCTAAAATAGCAAAGGTGTCTGCTGTCTCTCTTTATCCATTAAGCTTTTCTGAGTGGTTAAATAAGGAAACAGGGAATCCTAGTCTCACCACTGCTCAGCTATATCTTCAGAAGTATTTGAAGTTGCATGCAAATATAGACCTTGCAGCAGTACAGACTGGTGTCTTACTCTCTAAAAAACAGCTAGGAGAGCCTGTAGGATACCCAGTAGCCCAGCCAGGCAGCATCTCCAGAATGCTCTCTCGTAGTCTGATACTCACTTAACACTGCACGGGGCATAAGATTTCAGAGGGCTTGCAAGCCAAAATGGGGTCAAATAAGAGCAGTTTAGGGAATGTGCCCAGCTGAAAATTACTGTATGGCTGGTACTTCATAAGCAACATGAATGGTAAGGAAGAAAAATTCTTCCCAGGTAAATGACGAAAAACACTTAAACTTCATTACAACAATCCTCCAACGAGGCAGAGGAAGTGTGAAATTGATGACTGGACAGTGAGCTGGGTTAAGTTCTAGCAGACTGGCAGAGCTCAAAGGGTTGTGATTGCCAGCAGAGTGTCCAATTACAGACCTGTCTCGAGCAGTATTCCCAAAGGAGTGATGCTGGATCTGCTTTTGATCAACATCTTCATCAGTGACATTAATGAGGGGCTACTGTCCACAATCAGAGAGCATACTGATGATACGAAGCTGAAAGGAATAGCAGACGGACCAGCATGCTAGGTTGCCATGCAGCAAGACCTAGAAAGACTGGAATGTTCACCAGACAGGAACCAAGAGAGTATTAAAAACAGTCAGTATTCAATTTTACATCTCTGAAGATACAGTGACATGCATCAGTACAGGCTGAGACAAGACCTCCTAGAGAGGAGCAAAGGGATGAGCCCAAGGAGGAGCACCAAGATCGAGGACAGCAAGAAAGACCAGGTCCTTCCCACGGAGCAGAGCCTGTTTGAGTCCAAGAGCCAGCCCTCCAACTGGCTCTGCAGGCTTGGACTGACATCTTGCTCCCCCAACACCGAGGACGGGAAGAAGAACAAGGTCTTTCCTGAGGAGCAGAGCCCCGTTGAGACCAAGGGCCAGCCCTCCAACTGGCTCTGCTGGATTGGACTAAACACCTGTCCTCAGAATGGAGAGAAAAAAGTCGTGCCTCCCGAGAAGAGCCTGCCCGTTAATGCTGAGCGCCGTGCCTCCCACTGGCCCTTCTGGATTGGCCTTTCTCCACACCCCAGATGGGTCCCGAACAGGGCCAGCGAGTCTGTTGATCCAGAGGGCCCCGAGCAGCAGTCCCCGCACACCGAGCAAAAGGCCTTCAGCGTGCTTGACCTCCTCAACAACTTCAAGCACTTAATAAAGCCAGCCCTGATAATCTGCGTCATTCTGGATTTGTGGGGAAACTGCTATCTGTTCCGGCTGCTGTGGGTTGCCTACCAGCTCTGGAGAGATATGTGAAGACATCAGGCACAGGTAAGCGCTCGGGATTCATACTGCACAGAAGGGACTGAGGGTGGGGAGCGGGGAACCGCAAAGGTCTGGTCTGTGAGGGCTTCCAAGCAAAGCAGACCTCCAGAGGTCCAGCAGCTCTCCCCAGAGACTTGCCCGGCCCTAGGGCTGACAGCCGGCCGGGACTCCCATGCAAAACGGGGCCTGCCGGAGGTGCCGTGAGCCCCACGGGCTGCCCCGAGCTGTCCTGGGACGCTGGAAAAGCGGCGCAAGAATCAGAGCCCTGCAGGGCGATGCTCTGCAAAACGAGCCTGCATCCCTTTCTCTGCGCTCATGCCCTGTCATTTCCAGGGAACGGAACAAACGGCCTCAGCTTCAGAACGCAAACAGAGTGATTTCCACAAGGCGCTTCTCTCCATCTGGCAGCCTGTGGGTCAAATGGTGACCGAAGGTGGCGCTGAAGGCACCTGCGATGACAACAACATCTTCCACTGGGGGGACACCAACCTCCCCCAGATCATCACCTCCATTTTCCATCAGTCATGAAATAAATAACACCATCATTTCCACAGCCGGTGTCATTGTGGTGGCAGTGCGTCCGGGACAGTGGCAGCACTAAAGGCATTGGTGCAGGACAGCGCTGCTGTTCGGGGACTGGGGGCATGTTCCTAGGCAGGAGGAAGGGCGGTGGGCCAGGGATAAAAGAGGCATCGGTGGCTGTGAAGCGTCCAGAGACAGCCATGCCCCAGGGGAGAGAGCACATGTTGAGCGGGAACCTACGTCCCAGTGGGGTCATGCAGCGTCCCCCAGAGTGCACGGGGAGGGCCCGTGAGTCTCCAGCACGCTGGGAAGCATCCAGAGCACACTGGGAATCCTCAGCTGGGCCAGTTCTGCCAGGATCCCGTGCGCATCACCTTCCCAGAGGAGGCTCGCACCAAGGGAGCCTTCCCAGAAAGGGAAAACGGCGGCAAAGCACCACAGCAAGATCTGCTGGGGAAGGGAGGGAGGCCCTGCGGCACGGCGGCTCAGACTCCCTGGTCCGTTTCGTCCCTCTGCTTATTACAGCTGACTGGTAGCTCAGGCCGGCAGCCATGAAGGCGCTGAGAGAAGCCTGCGGGCTGTCAAACGGGACTTTGGGGCACTGGCGCGCTGTCACGGCTCCAGCCCGGTGCTGTGACTAATGGGGTGGAGGGACAAGCGAAGCCACGAACCAGGAAAGGGGCAAGAGAGGTGGGGAAAAGGTAGGGAGATGGGCCTGACAACAAAACAACGGCAACGAGCTAAGGGAGAAAACAACGATTTTCTGAGTACGCTAATTTTCTGAGAATGCCAGCGGGATGCAAGATTAAGAAAACAGATGAGGTTTGCCAAAAGCAAGCGCAGAGTCTTGCACCTCGGAAGGAACAGCCGCAAGTATCAGTACAGGCTGGGACCCGACCTGCTGGAGAGGAGCTCTGCGGTGAGGAACCTGGGGCTCCAGGTGGACAACAGGCTGGCCATGAGCCAGCAGGGTGCCCTGGTGGCCAAGAAGGCCACTGGGATCCTACAGGGCATTACAAGGAGCGTGGCCAGCAGGTCAAGGGAGGTGATCGTCTCCCTCCACTCTGCCCTGGTCAGGCCTCACCAGGACTATGGCGTCCGGTTCTGGGCTCCCCGGTACAAGAAAAGGCCGCGATCTCCTGGAAAGAGTCCAGCGGAGGGCCATGAAGATGATCAAGGGCCTGGAGCACCTCTCTCATGAGGAAAGGCTGAGCGACTTGATGTTGTGTTGAGGGACATGGTGTAGTGGGAGCTATGGGTAATAGGTGAACAGTTGGACTGGGTGACCTTTTAGGTCTTTTACAACCTTGGTGATTCTGTGATTCTGTGATTGTATGACCTGGGTCTGTTCAGCCTTGAGAAAAGATAATTCAGAGGGGATCTGATCAATGTCTATATCTAAGGTGACAGCGGCCAAAATACAAGGGCAATGGCCACAAGTTGTATCAGAGGAGGTTTAGGTTAGACATAAGGAAGAACTTCTTCTCTCATAGAGTGGTCAGGCACTGGAATGGCTGCCCAGGGAGGTGGTGGAGTCGCCGTCCCTGGAACTGTTCAAGAGGTGTCTGGATGACGTGCTGCGTGATATGCTTTAGTACTAGTGGTGGCAATGGTGATGAGTAGACGGTTGGATTGGATGATCTTAAAGGTCATTTCACACCTTGTGATTCTATGATTCTATGATCATCTTGAGAGGTCCCTTCCAGCCCCTACAATTCTGTGATTCTGCATCAGGGAGAACACTGTGCTGCCAAGGAGGAGAAGGCAAATACGGACACTGCTGCGGGAGGTGTCAAAGCAAACGTTCAAATCTCTCGGTCTGTACTATCATCTATTCTTTTATTTTCTTTCCGACGTATAAATAAAGGAAATTAATCCAATATTCATTGCTGTTGGAGTGAAGGGCTCAAAAGGATGGGAGAGGAGCACCGGACCTCTGCTTACGTCTGTTTACGAGTGTGAACACTGATAGGACAAGGGGAAATGGTTTCAAACTAAGACAGCAGAGGTTTAGGTTAGATAGTAGGAGGAAGTTTTTCACACAGACTGGAACCCGTTGCCCAAGGAGGCCGTGGATGCCCCATGCCTGCAGGCATTCAAGGCCAGGCGGGATGTGGCTCTGGGCTGCCCGGTGGATTGAAACTAGGGGATCACTGTGGGCCTTCTCAACCCAGGCCGCTCTATGATTCGGTGATTCTATGACCTCGTGCGCTCATGAAAATTACAGAGTGCAGACGGATTGCAAAAAGGGGAGGTGGAACAGGGAGGTGGGATTTGGGTGTAGGGTCCCCAGCCCCGAGCTGGGTGTGGCCATGCCGCACCGGGGAAAGGCATTGTGACATCACAGGCGGGGCATGACATCAGTCTTTATCAAGGCACGCTGGCGGCCTCCCCCAGCTCAGACACTTGGAGCACTCGCTCCGTCCTGGTGGTCACTGCTGGAGCTCTGCTCTGGGTGACAGCCACTTGTGTGTTGAGAGCGGTCCTTGGGAGAGAGCAGGATGAAGCTCAGCCTGACTCTCTTCCTCATCTTACTTGCTTTCCTGTCTCCAATTCCTGACACGTCCAGCTGCCTCAGCTGGGTCGGGAACTGGGACAAAAAGCTGCTCCATCCCGAGGAGCAGCATCCCTTAGAGACCGAGTGCCAGCCTTCCAGCTGGCGCTCCTGGCTTGGTCTAACCACCTGCCCCACCAAGATCGGGGATGGCAACCAAAGGAACGTCCTTCACCAGGAGCACGGACCAACTGACACCAAGAGCCAGCCCTCCAACTGGCTCTGCTGGTTTTGCCGAAACATCTGCTCCAACCAGATGGAGGACGGGAACAAAAGGCAGGTCCTTCACAAGAAGCAGAGCCCGGTTGAGAGCAAGGCCCGGCCCTCCAACTGGCTCTGCTGGTTCGGCCTAACCACCTGCCCCACAAAGATGGAGGACCAGAAGAAACACCAGGTCCTTCATGAGGAGCAGCGTCCGATTGAGTCCAAGAGCCAGCCCTCCAACTGGCTCTGCTGGTTCGGCCTAACCACCTGCCCCACAAAGATGGAGGACCAGAAGAAACACCAGGTCCTTCATGAGGAGCAGCGTCCGACTGAGTCCAAGAGCCAGTCCTCCAACTGGCTCTGCTGGTTTGGACTATGCACCTGCTCCAGCAAGACTGAGGACGCGAAGAAGAACCAGGTCCTTCATGAGGAGCAGAGCCTGTTTGAGTCCAAGAGCCAGTCCTCCAACTGGCTCTGCTGGTTTGGACTATGCACCTGCTCCAGCAAGACTGAGGACACGAAGAAAAACCAGGTCCTTCGTGAGGAGCAGAGTCCCGTAGAGTCCAAGAGCCAGCCCTCCAACTGGCTCTGCAGGCTTGGACTGACATCTTGCTCCCCCAACACCGAGGACGGGAAGAAGAACAAGGTCTTTCCTGAGGAGCAGAGCCCCGTTGAGACCAAGGGCCAGCCCTCCAACTGGCTCTGCTGGATTGGACTAAACACCTGTCCTCAGAATGGAGAGAAAAAAGTCGTGCCTCCCGAGAAGAGCCTGCCCGTTAATGCTGAGCGCCGTGCCTCCCACTGGCCCTTCTGGATTGGCCTTTCTCCACACTCCAGATGGGTCCCGAACAGGGCCAGCGAGTCTGTTGATCCAGAGGGCCCCGAGCAGCAGTCCCCGCACACCGAGCAAAAGGCCTTCAGCGTGCTTGACCTCCTCAACAACTTCAAGCACTTAATAAAGCCAGCCCTGATAATCTGCGTCATTCTGGATTTGTGGGGAAACTGCTATCTGTTCCGGCTGCTGTGGGTTGCCTACCAGCTCTGGAGAGATATGTGAAGACATCAGGCACAGGTAAGCGCTCGGGATTCATACTGCACAGAAGGGACTGAGGGTGGGGTGCGGGGAACCGCAAAGGTCTGGTCTGTGAGGGCTTCCAAGCAAAGCAGACCTCCAGAGGTCCAGCAGCTCTCCCCAGAGACTTGCCTGGCCCTAGGGCTGACAGCCGGCTGGGACTCCCATGCAAAACGGGGCCTGCCGGAGGTGCCGTGAGCCCCACGGGCTGCCCCGAGCTGTCCTGGGACGCTGGAAAAGCGGCGCAAGAATCAGAGCCCTGCAGGGCGATGCTCTGCAAAACGAGCCTGCATCCCTTTCTCTGCGCTCATGCCCTGTCATTTCCAGGGAACGGAACAAACGGCCTCAGCTTCAGAACGCAAACAGAGTGATTTCCACAAGGCGCTTCTCTCCATCTGGCAGCCTGTGGGTCAAATGGTGACCGAAGGTGGCGCTGAAGGCACCTGCGATGACAACAACATCTTCCACTGGGGGGACACCAACCTCCCCCAGATCATCACCTCCATTTTCCATCAGTCATGAAATAAATAACATCATCATTTCCACAGCCTGTGTCATTGTGGTGGCAGTGCGTCCGGGACAGTGGCAGCACTAAAGGCATTGGTGCAGGACAGCGCTGCTGTTCGGGAACTGGGGGCATGTTCCTAGGCGGGAGGAAGGGCGGTGGGCCAGGGATAAAAGAGGCATCGGTGGCTGTGAAGCGTCCAGAGACAGCCATGCCCCAGGGGAGAGAGCACATGTTGAGCGGGAACCTACCTCCCAGTGGGGTCATGCAGCGTCCCCCAGAGTGCACGGGGAGGGCCCGTGAGTCTCCAGCACGCTGGGAAGCATCCAGAGCACACTGGGAATCCTCAGCTGGGCCAGTTCTGCCAGGATCCCGTGCGCATCACCTTCCCAGAGGAGGCTCGCACCAAGGGAGCCTTCCCAGAAAGGGAAAACGGCGGCAAAGCACCACAGCAAGATCTGCTGGGGAAGGGAGGGAGGCCCTGCGGCACGGCGGCTCAGACTCCCTGGTCCGTTTCGTCCCTCTGCTTATTACAGCTGACTGGTAGCTCAGGCCGGCAGCCATGAAGGCGCTGAGAGAAGCCTGCGGGCTGTCAAACGGGACTTTGGGGCACTGGCGCGCTGTCACGGCTCCAGCCCGGTGCTGTGACTAATGGGGTGGAGGGACAAGCGAAGCCACGAACCAGGAAAGGGGCAAGAGAGGTGGGGAAAAGGTAGGGAGATGGGCCTGACAACAAAACAACGGCAACGAGCTAAGGGAGAAAACAACGATTTTCTGAGTACGCTAATTTTCTGAGAATGCCAGCGGGATGCAAGATTAAGAAAACAGATGAGGTTTGCCAAAAGCAAGCGCAGAGTCTTGCACCTCGGAAGGAACAGCCGCAAGTATCAGTACAGGCTGGGACCCGACCTGCTGGAGAGGAGCTCTGCGGTGAGGAACCTGGGGCTCCAGGTGGACAACAGGCTGGCCATGAGCCAGCAGGGTGCCCTGGTGGCCAAGAAGGCCACTGGGATCCTACAGGGCATTACAAGGAGCGTGGCCAGCAGGTCAAGGGAGGTGATCGTCTCCCTCCACTCTGCCCTGGTCAGGCCTCACCAGGACTATGGCGTCCGGTTCTGGGCTCCCCGGTACAAGAAAAGGCCGCGATCTCCTGGAAAGAGTCCAGCGGAGGGCCATGAAGATGATCAAGGGCCTGGAGCACCTCTCTCACGAGGAAAGGCTGAGCCACCTGGGTCTGTTCAGCCTTGAGAAAAGACTCAGAGGGGACCTGATCAATGTCTGTACCTACGGGGTGATTGACGGCGGCCAAAATACAAGGCCAAGCTCTTTGCAGCCGTGCGTGCTGATAGGACAATGGCCAAAGTAGGAAGTTCTGCACAAACGTGCAGAAGAACGTCTTCACGGCGAGGGTGAGAGGGCACTGCAACTCCTGCCAAGGGAGGCTGTGGAGTCTCCCTGTCTGGAGATGCCCAAGACCTGCCTGGACGCCAACCTGTGCAACCTGGCCTACCGAGCTTGTTTTGGCAAAAAGGTTGGACTCGATCGTCTCCAGAGGTCCCTTCCAGCCCCTACAATTCTGTGATTCTGCATCAGGGAGAACACTGTGCTGCCAAGGAGGAGAAGGCAAATACGGACACTGCTGCGGGAGGTGACAAAGCAAACGTTCAAATCTCTCGGTCTGTACTATCATCTATTCTTTTATTTTCTTTCCGACGTATAAATAAGGGAAATTAATCCAATATTCACTGCTGTTGGAGTGAAGGGCTCAAAAGGATGGGAGAGGAGCACCGGACCTCTGCTTACGTCTGTTTACGAGTGTGAACACTGATAGGACAAGGGGAAATGGTTTCAAACTAAGACAGGAGAGGTTTAGGTTAGATAGTAGGAGGAAGTTTTTCACACAGACTGGAACCCGTTGCCCAAGGAGGCCGTGGATGCCCCATGCCTGCAGGCATTCAAGGCCAGGCGGGATGTGGCTCTGGGCTGCCCGGTGGATTGAAACTAGGGGATCACTGTGGGCCTTCTCAACCCAGGCCGCTCTATGACTCGGTGATTCTATGACCTCGTGCGCTCATGAAAATTACAGAGTGCAGACGGATTGCAAAAAGGGGAGGTGGAACAGGGAGGTGGGATTTGGGTGTAGGGTCCCCAGCCCCGAGCTGGGTGTGGCCATGTCGCACCGGGGAAAGGCATTGTGACATCACAGGCGGGGCATGACATCAGTCTTTATCAAGGCACGCTGGCGGCCTCCCCCAGCTCAGACACTTGGAGCACTCGCTCCGTCCTGGTGGTCACTGCTGGAGCTCTGCTCTGGGTGACAGCCACTTGTGTGTTGAGAGCGGTCCTTGGGAGAGAGCAGGATGAAGCTCAGCCTGACTCTCTTCCTCATCTTACTTGCTTTCCTGTCTCCAATTCCTGACACGTCCAGCTGCCTCAGCTGGGTCGGGAACTGGGACAAAAAGCTGCTCCATCCCGAGGAGCAGCATCCCTTAGAGACCGAGTGCCAGCCCTCCAGCTGGCGCTCCTGGCTTGGTCTAACCACCTGCCCCACCAAGATCGGGGATGGCAACCAAAGGAACGTCCTTCACCAGGAGCACGGACCAACTGACACCAAGAGCCAGCCCTCCAACTGGCTCTGCTGGTTTTGCCGAAACATCTGCTCCAACCAGATGGAGGACGGGAACAAAAGGCAGGTCCTTCACAAGAAGCAGAGCCCGGTTGAGAGCAAGGCCCGGCCCTCCAACTGGCTCTGCTGGTTCGGCCTAACCACCTGCCCCACAAAGATGGAGGACCAGAAGAAACACCAGGTCCTTCATGAGGAGCAGCGTCCGATTGAGTCCAAGAGCCAGTCCTCCAACTGGCTCTGCTGGTTCGGCCTAACCACCTGCCCCACAAAGATGGAGGACCAGAAGAAACACCAGGTCCTTCATGAGGAGCAGCGTCCGACTGAGTCCAAGAGCCAGTCCTCCAACTGGCTCTGCTGGTTTGGACTATGCACCTGCTCCAGCAAGACTGAGGACGCGAAGAAGAACCAGGTCCTTCCCACGGAGCAGAGCCTGTTTGAGTCCAAGAGCCAGCCCTCCAACTGGCTCTGCAGGCTTGGACTGACATCTTGCTCCCCCAACACCGAGGACGGGAAGAAGAACAAGGTCTTTCCTGAGGAGCAGAGCCCCGTTGAGACCAAGGGCCAGCCCTCCAACTGGCTCTGCTGGATTGGACTAAACACCTGTCCTCAGAATGGAGAGAAAAAAGTCGTGCCTCCCGAGAAGAGCCTGCCCGTTAATGCTGAGCGCCGTGCCTCCCACTGGCCCTTCTGGATTGGCCTTTCTCCACACTCCAGATGGGTCCCGAACAGGGCCAGCGAGTCTGTTGATCCAGAGGGCCCCGAGCAGCAGTCCCCGCACACCGAGCAAGACGCCTTCAGCGTGCTTGACCTCCTCAACAACTTCAAGCACTTAATAAAGCCAGCCCTGATAATCTGCGTCATTCTGGATTTGTGGGGAAACTGCTATCTGTTCCGGCTGCTGTGGGTTGCCTACCAGCTCTGGAGAGATATGTGAAGACATCAGGCACAGGTAAGCGCTCGGGATTCATACTGCACAGAAGGGACTGAGGGTGGGGAGCGGGGAACCGCAAAGGTCTGGTCTGTGAGGGCTTCCAAGCAAAGCAGACCTCCAGAGGTCCAGCAGCTCTCCCCAGAGACTTGCCCGGCCCTAGGGCTGACAGCCGGCCGAGACTCCCATGCAAAACGGGGCCTGCCGGAGGTGCCGTGAGCCCCACGGGCTGCCCCGAGCTGTCCTGGGACGCTGGAAAAGCGGCGCAAGAATCAGAGCCCTGCAGGGCGATGCTCTGCAAAACGAGCCTGCATCCCTTTCTCTGCGCTCATGCCCTGTCATTTCCAGGGAACGGAACAAACGGCCTCAGCTTCAGAACGCAAACAGAGTGATTTCCACAAGGCGCTTCTCTCCATCTGGCAGCCTGTGGGTCAAATGGTGACCGAAGGTGGCGCTGAAGGCACCTGCGATGACAACAACATCTTCCACTGGGGGGACACCAACCTCCCCCAGATCATCACCTCCATTTTCCATCAGTCATGAAATAAATAACACCATCATTTCCACAGCCGGTGTCATTGTGGTGGCAGTGCGTCCGGGACAGTGGCAGCACTAAAGGCATTGGTGCAGGACAGCGCTGCTGTTCGGGGACTGGGGGCATGTTCCTAGGCAGGAGGAAGGGCGGTGGGCCAGGGATAAAAGAGGCATCGGTGGCTGTGAAGCGTCCAGAGACAGCCATGCCCCAGGGGAGAGAGCACATGTTGAGCGGGAACCTACGTCCCAGTGGGGTCATGCAGCGTCCCCCAGAGTGCACGGGGAGGGCCCGTGAGTCTCCAGCACGCTGGGAAGCATCCAGAGCACACTGGGAATCCTCAGCTGGGCCAGTTCTGCCAGGATCCCGTGCGCATCACCTTCCCAGAGGAGGCTCGCACCAAGGGAGCCTTCCCAGAAAGGGAAAACGGCGGCAAAGCACCACAGCAAGATCTGCTGGGGAAGGGAGGGAGGCCCTGCGGCACGGCGGCTCAGACTCCCTGGTCCGTTTCGTCCCTCTGCTTATTACAGCTGACTGGTAGCTCAGGCCGGCAGCCATGAAGGCGCTGAGAGAAGCCTGCGGGCTGTCAAACGGGACTTTGGGGCACTGGCGCGCTGTCACGGCTCCAGCCCGGTGCTGTGACTAATGGGGTGGAGGGACAAGCGAAGCCACGAACCAGGAAAGGGGCAAGAGAGGTGGGGAAAAGGTAGGGAGATGGGCCTGACAACAAAACAACGGCAACGAGCTAAGGGAGAAAACAACGATTTTCTGAGTACGCTAATTTTCTGAGAATGCCAGCGGGATGCAAGATTAAGAAAACAGATGAGGTTTGCCAAAAGCAAGCGCAGAGTCTTGCACCTCGGAAGGAACAGCCGCAAGTATCAGTACAGGCTGGGACCCGACCTGCTGGAGAGGAGCTCTGCGGTGAGGAACCTGGGGCTCCAGGTGGACAACAGGCTGGCCATGAGCCAGCAGGGTGCCCTGGTGGCCAAGAAGGCCACTGGGATCCTACAGGGCATTACAAGGAGCGTGGCCAGCAGGTCAAGGGAGGTGATCGTCTCCCTCCACTCTGCCCTGGTCAGGCCTCACCAGGACTATGGCGTCCGGTTCTGGGCTCCCCGGTACAAGAAAAGGCCGCGATCTCCTGGAAAGAGTCCAGCGGAGGGCCATGAAGATGATCAAGGGCCTGGAGCACCTCTCTCACGAGGAAAGGCTGAGCCACCTGGGTCTGTTCAGCCTTGAGAAAAGAAGACTCGGAGGGGACCTGATCAATGTCTGTACCTACGGGGTGATTGACGGCGTCCAAAATACAAGGCCAAGTTCTTTGCAGCCGTGCGTGCTGACAGGACAATGGCCAAAGTAGGAAGTTCTGCACAAACGTGCAGAAGAACGTCTTCACGGCGAGGGTGAGAGGGCACTGCAACTCCTGCCAAGGGAGGCTGTGGAGTCTCCCTGTCTGGAGATGCCCAAGACCTGCCTGGACGCCAACCTGTGCAACCTGGCCTACCGAGCTTGTTTTGGCAAAAAGGTTGGACTCGATCGTCTCCAGAGGTCCCTTCCAGCCACTACAATTCTGTGATTCTGCATCAGGGAGAACACTGTGCTGCCAAGGAGGAGAAGGCAAATACGGACACTGCTGCGGGAGGTGTCAAAGCAAACGTTCAAATCTCTCGGTCTGTACTATCATCTATTCTTTTATTTTCTTTCCGACGTATAAATAAAGGAAATTAATCCAATATTCATTGCTGTTGGAGTGAAGGGCTCAAAAGGATGGGAGAGGAGCACCGGACCTCTGTTTACGTCTGTTTACGAGTGTGAACACTGATAGGACAAGGGGAAATGGTTTCAAACTAAGACAGGAGAGGTTTAGGTTAGATAGTAGGAGGAAGTTTTTCACACAGACTGGAACCCGTTGCCCAAGGAGGCCGTGGATGCCCCATGCCTGCAGGCATTCAAGGCCAGGCGGGATGTGGCTCTGGGCTGCCCGGTGGATTGAAACTAGGGGATCACTGTGGGCCTTCTCAACCCAGGCCGCTCTATGATTCGGTGATTCTATGACCTCGTGCGCTCATGAAAATTACAGAGTGCAGACGGATTGCAAAAAGGGGAGATGGAACAGGGAGGTGGGATTTGGGTGTAGGGTCCCCAGCCCCGAGCTGGGTGTGGCCATGTCGCACCGGGGAAAGGCATTGTGACATCACAGGCGGGGCATGACATCAGTCTTTATCAAGGCACGCTGGCGGCCTCCCCCAGCTCAGACACTTGGAGCACTCGCTCCGTCCTGGTGGTCACTGCTGGAGCTCTGCTCTGGGTGACAGCCACTTGTGTGTTGAGAGCGGTTCTTGGGAGAGAGCAGGATGAAGCTCAGCCTGACTCTCTTCCTCATCTTACTTGCTTTCCTGTCTCCAATTCCTGACACGTCCAGCTGCCTCAGCTGGGTCGGGAACTGGGACAAAAAGCTGCTCCATCCCGAGGAGCAGCATCCCTTAGAGACCGAGTGCCAGCCCTCCAGCTGGCGCTCCTGGCTTGGTCTAACCACCTGCCCCACCAAGATCGGGGATGGCAACCAAAGGAACGTCCTTCACCAGGAGCACGGACCAACTGACACCAAGAGCCAGCCCTCCAACTGGCTCTGCTGGTTTTGCCAAAACATCTGCTCCACAAAGATGGAGGACGGGAACAAAAGGCAGGTCCTTCACAAGAAGCAGAGCCCGGTTGAGAGCAAGGCCCGGCCCTCCAACTGGCTCTGCTGGTTCGGCCTAACCACCTGCCCCACAAAGATGGAGGACCAGAAGAAACACCAGGTCCTTCATGAGGAGCAGCGTCCGACTGAGTCCAAGAGCCAGTCCTCCAACTGGCTCTGCTGGTTTGGACTATGCACCTGCTCCAGCAAGACTGAGGACGCGAAGAAGAACCAGGTCCTTCCCGAGGAGCAGAGCCTGTTTGAGTCCAAGAGCCAGTCCTCCAACTGGCTCTGCTGGTTTGGACTATGCACCTGCTCCAGCAAGACTGAGGACACGAAGAAAAACCAGGTCCTTCGTGAGGAGCAGAGTCCCGTAGAGTCCAAGAGCCAGCCCTCCAACTGGCTCTGCAGGCTTGGACTGACATCTTGCTCCCCCAACACCGAGGACGGGAAGAAGAACAAGGTCTTTCCTGAGGAGCAGAGCCCTGTTGAGACCAAGGGCCAGCCCTCCAACTGGCTCTGCTGGATTGGACTAAACACCTGTCCTCAGAATGGAGAGAAAAAAGTCGTGCCTCCCGAGAAGAGCCTGCCCGTTAATGCTGAGCGCCGTGCCTCCCACTGGCCCTTCTGGATTGGCCTTTCTCCACACCCCAGATGGGTCCCGAACAGGGCCAGCGAGTCTGTTGATCCAGAGGGCCCCGAGCAGCAGTCCCCGCACACCGAGCAAGACGCCTTCAGCGTGCCTGACATCCTCAACAACTACAAGGACTTAATAACGCCATTCCTGATAATCTGCGTCATTCTGGATTTGTGGGGAAACTGCTATCTGTTCCGGCTGCTGTGGATTGCCTACCGGCTCTGGAGAGATATGTGAAGACATCAGGCACAGGTAAGCGCTCGGGATTCATACTGCACAGAAGGGACTGAGGGTGGGGAGCGGGGAACCGCAAAGGTCTGGTCTGTGAGGGCTTCCAAGCAAAGCAGACCTCCAGAGGTCCAGCAGCTCTCCCCAGATTCTTGCCCGGCCCTAGGGCTGACAGCCGGCCGAGACTCCCATGCAAAACGGGGCCTGCCGGAGGTGCCGTGAGCCCCACGGGCTGCCCCGAGCTGTCCTGGGACGCTGGAAAAGCGGCGCAAGAATCAGAGCCCTGCAGGGCGATGCTCTGCAAAACGAGCCTGCATCCCTTTCTCTGCGCTCATGCCCTGTCATTTCCAGGGAACGGAACAAACGGCCTCAGCTTCAGAACGCAAACAGAGTGATTTCCACAAGGCGCTTCTCTCCATCTGGCAGCCTGTGGGTCAAATGGTGACCGAAGGTGGCGCTGAAGGCACCTGCGATGACAACAACATCTTCCACTGGGGGGACACCAACCTCCCCCAGATCATCACCTCCATTTTCCATCAGTCATGAAATAAATAACATCATCATTTCCACAGCCTGTGTCATTGTGGTGGCAGTGCGTCCGGGACAGTGGCAGCACTAAAGGCATTGGTGCAGGACAGCGCTGCTGTTCGGGGACTGGGGGCATGTTCCTAGGCAGGAGGAAGGGCGGTGGGCCAGGGATAAAAGAGGCATCGGTGGCTGTGAAGCGTCCAGAGACAGCCATGCCCCAGGGGAGAGAGCACATGTTGAGCGGGAACCTACGTCCCAGTGGGGTCATGCAGCGTCCCCCAGAGTGCACGGGGAGGGCCCGTGAGTCTCCAGCACGCTGGGAAGCA
This sequence comes from Tympanuchus pallidicinctus, assembly GCF_026119805.1. Classification (NCBI taxonomy): domain Eukaryota; kingdom Metazoa; phylum Chordata; class Aves; order Galliformes; family Phasianidae; genus Tympanuchus; species Tympanuchus pallidicinctus. The sequence continues at coordinate 7,524,932 of NW_026294627.1, read as the reverse complement.
TCCAGAGCACACTGGGAATCCTCAGCTGCGCTTCCATGAAGGAAGCTCAGGTATAGGCTAACTGCACAGGTACACCAAGCCCAGGAGTCCTCTGAGATAGGGTGCAAGGAAAAAGCAGCCAGGGAAATCGTTGGAGGGTAAGGGAGGGGACAAGATGCTTTATTTTTGGCTGTGACTAACACAGAATCCAGAGTGCTTCACACGGAACTTGTAAGACAATGAGGAAAAAAAATAAAAGATTCATCTGTCTCTATTATGAAACATTAATGTAGTACTTAAGCCTTCTCTCTGACTAATGCTGTGATTAAAAGGTATATAAAAACAGCTGTGATTTCACATTTGAACCTGAACAGCAGGGAGAGAAACTGTCAACTGTTTAATGATTAAGAAGTCTACTGTGATGTTATCATTTCAGTTCCTATTATATTTTGTGTAGAAACAGACCTCCTACATGTATCTTCAAAACAACTTCTTAACTTACAACATTAAAAAGCTGCTCATAGAGTTGCTGCTGACTTCACTGGTGAGAGGACAAACTTTCCAGGCCTCTAAAATATGGCAGTTATTTTCTAACCTTAGAATGTATGACATTTTCTGGTAGGAGACTGCATCAAGTGGAAAAACAAAGATTAATTTGGGATTTTTCTCCACAAACTGTTTTGTGGTTTGATGTGTCATCTCTGTTTCCTTCCTCTCTTTCCTCTTTCCAGTTTCTTTTACTAAAACTGCAACTTATGCAATGAATTTAGAGTTGGGAAGCCAAAAAAAAACAAAAAACAAAAACCAACCAAACAACAACAACAAAAAAAGATTTTCCCATTTTACTAATTTTAGAATGAAAAATCCAGTTTCTAATGTCAGATTAAAAGTTCAGCTTAAAATGTAATTTCACCTTTCAACACACAACACGCACACACACAAAACAAAGCAAAACAAAAAAAGCCTTGCACTGAAATGCTTTACTTAACCGTGCCACAAATTTTCTGGATTCTTTCCTTATGAGAAGGCTCAGTTCTGTTTTTTTTGGATCATTGCAAGAAAGAAAAACCCTCAGAATACCAAAGATAGTACCTGACAAAAAAACAGTTCCTACCTTGAACATATTTCTGTGGCTCCTAGCTGCTAAATATCTGGGCCCAGATTAAACATGGTCAACTAACATTCTTGTTAGTCTTGTTAGTTTGACTTTCAACTTCTAGCAACTTCAGTAGAGGGATAAAATAATAATAAAAAACAAACTAGCAGAGGTCCCTTCTTGTCTGAGAGGATGAACCTGAACAATCTCTGAATTCAGTCTTTCACTGCACAATGCCAAATGGACTGTGAAATTGTTTACCCTAATGGACAGTGCTGGTTTCTTTTAGAAAGAGAATGAAATTTATTGGGTAATCTAAACCAAAATCACCGGGTTTGATTCATTTTTAGTGAAATTGCTGTTGTCATTTTTTTTCTTCACTAGGGAAGGGGAATCTTTAGTAGGCACACCTGCACCTCCGTGCAAGTCCCTACAGAAACATATGGAGTACGATCTTAAAAAAGGACTGCATCTGGACAGCAGCAGCTACACTTCGGTCTGACCCAGAGCCTACAGACCACAAACAGGGCTGCGGCAGTGACAAGTGGGGTTAAAGGTCATCCAGAATTCAATCTCATTTGATGTTTATGTTAGTGTTAAAGTAACATCGGGCCATAATAGAAAATGATTCAGAAACTGCTGGACAGAATTCTAAAGCACAAGAACCAATAATCCATCCGAAATTGTTAACATCAGTAATGATAAATCTTTGTAGCCTTAGAAATCCCCTTTAACATACAGAATACCATCAAATCGCTTCCTGCAAGTTATCAAGCTGATATCAGATGGCAACATTATCAGCCCAGGGCTATAAATGAAAAAGTCTGCTTCCACAAACAATGCCATAAGCCCTCATACATTTCTTCAGATCTCTCTTTGGAAACCACTGCCAGAACCAATCATGCAACACACGACAAGTACACAGCACGCGGGGAGAAATCCTCCTCCAGAAAACCCAGGCACTTCCCTCAAACTTCTAAAACAGACAGTTGCAGCATTTGGGTTCTTCTTTATTTTATTTTATTTTTTGAGGGAACATAAGAGGAAAAGAAACTTGAGATTACCAAAACTGCTATAAATACCAGATGGAGAAAATAAGGCGCATTGTAAAAGATACAGGGAAGAGACAGAAAACAGGAAAAACTCCAGGATAAATGATTGCCTCATTCTCCACCCATCCTGACTGTCCCACAGCATCACAATATGGGAACCCAGGAATCTCACAGTGTGAGGAAAAATGAAATAAGAGATCATTCGATTTGCAGCATTACACAAACGCCACAAACAATATTCTCCAACTTCTAAATAAACAAATCAAATCCAAGGAAAATTAGATGGGAAGCATTAATGCTCTCCGCTATTCATTCACATATAATTTATGCAAACAATTCACAGAAAATATCTGAGATGCTCTACAAGCTTGGCTTTTAAATCAATTTTCCTCTCAAATTAAAAGGAGATAACGTAGTTTGACTTCAAATGCATCTAAATTAGAGTCTTAACCTGAAATCCACTGCAGAAAAAAAATCAAGCCATAATCTTGAAATCTATTGTAATACAATCTCCTTTTGCAGCTTACCAAATTCAGACACAATTTTGGGTGGGAGATGAGGTGAGAAAGAAGATCCCCCTTCTCCCATCCCAAGAGACAAAGCCATAGAACAAAGCTTTTTTTTTTCAACCAAAACACCAAAGTTCCTACAAAAGAGAGTAAAACTATCTGGATATCATCAAACTTCTCTGTACTGAAATTATATTTTCTCTTTTATAATCTCAGAAGTATTAAAACCACTGCAAAACCACTGCCACATCTTACAGCGGATAAAATAGTACAAAGAGTCTGTTCCAAATGCACTGAAATTCATGGCAAGAAGAAAATATAGTGAAAAACAAGAGCTAAGTTCCATCAGACCAGACTAGAGCAGATCCAGCAGCAGAACGGGAAAGCCTACTGGACCTAAGCACAGAGCTTGTGAAAAAAGGAGTTGCTCCTTGATAGCTCAGGGTCCCTACATCTCACCTCATGTATTCATAAGGTTAAGAAATTTATGGATGTTGTTTCCATCATGTTGCCAACACATGGGCTCTTCTGGCTGCCCTCATCCTGCCTCCATTCCGGAGCCCAGCAATGTCCCCTCCACGGATACACTGTTTCCCCTGCTCACTGTGACTTGGGCACGCTACAATAAACAGCAATTAAGACTGTAGACAACAGAAAACCCTCGAAGCACAAATCAAAAGGTTTTCTGGCCCAGCTTCCTAATGCGAGAGGCAAATGTTAAGAATGAAAATCAGTGACATTTTTTGAAATTCTGGAAGTCAGTTTGAATTTGATACAAGGTTATGATTTCTTTCCAACTACCCCACACATCTAAAATTTCAGTGTCTAGTCCAATCTGGTTTGATAGACTTGCTTTGCAGACAGTATAAAGAGACAGTCACTTCCAGAGGGTAAATCACCTGCAGCACCTCAGCGGGGCCCATTACATAGGACATCAAAATGACTTGATGAGACACAGCACGTCATTTCTACACCACCAATGTCAAGTGTGTGCTGCACTATCTGACAGGCAAAACACAACGCAAGGAAGTGTATCAAATACACAGCACTGACTAGGCTGCAGACCTTTTCTTGAAGCATTCTTCCTCGCAAAGCCAGGATGAGTTTTGGTCCTTCCAGTTCCCTGTGGTTAGCCTACTCCAGCTCACACTCAGAGCGAGAAATGCGTAAGAGAAATAAATACAAAGTGTGCTGACACTTATCCCCATAATACTGTGAAGAAATATAGTGAATATGACAATTATTTCGGAGTAACTTCTAATAAACAGTAGTCCAGCTGCTAAATAACGTATGCTGATTAACATTAGAACTATCATTATAGGCACCACAAGTCACATTTTCAGTTCAACTTTGTAACTGTTTCTGTAGGTATGGAGGCAACCCATGTCTTTAGAGGCCATGAGAGCTTGCTCCAACCTGCAGCTGCAAATTGGGCTGTGGAAGCAAAAAAAAAAACCAAGAAAAAAATACTGTGAGATGACTAAACATGCTCAAGTAGGGCTTTCCACTTCACCAAGAGCACCACTCAGAGCCTGAGGTGCAGGATCAGCATGGAGATACCATGTGGAGCATCTACGATAGACTATCCTGGATAAAAAAGAGGGATGGAGCTCTCTTTCAACTGGAAGAAAGTTGCAGTCGTTGATTGTGGTACTCATGGTGGATTTACCACAGCCAAACCAAAGCTTTACATTAAAAAAAATCTTGCTGGAGGTACGTGAAAGCTCACAGCCATAAGACTGATGAAATGTCACATCAATTCCAACAGTGCTGAACTAACAATGAGTTTGGATCAGGGTGGAGTAAGAGGATGGACTAGAAGACATTCCAGTCTGACCATTTCTACAATTTTACGATGTTCTTTGAAATACAGACTGTTGTATTCCTTGCAAAATCAGACCTTAAAATTGCTGCATATTTTCTGTCTTCATATCTTTGGGCCTATGCTCCCCATCTACAGTGTGGTAATAACATTAACATCAAGGACAGAATTCAACTCCAATCCAACTCAGATTCCTGTCAATTCAGGATATCCTCAAGGGACTGACACATATGACAGGAATTGTCCACAGTCCAATACTCCTGTGCAGCTGAAGCAGGACACCAGGTAGGCTATGTTAGGGCATACTAAATAAACTTCTGGGGAAAGTTCAAGTGGGTTCAGCTGATCAAACACGAGTTCACATCCAGCAACTCCTGATGCCAAGGCAACATGTCTATACTTGCAAGTCTGAACCTGGGGCTGATTCCTAACCATAATTGCCACATCCAATTAGGGTGGTGGTGAAAAAAATTTAAGAGACAGTGAGGAGTGAAGAGCACCAAAGGAATTCCAGTAAGCATAATGGAATTTATCCTGTTGGAGGAGACCCTCAAGAGTGTTAAAATCTGGAGAACTGAGGTACAATAAATGAATGCTAAGGAAAAATGAACAGTCTCCAAGAAACTTTGCTTTGAATGAGCAAAATGATGCAAAAATAACCCTACTACTATTAATAATGATAAAACTAATGAGTGTTTGATAATGCAGACACAGAATGGGCAGACTAGATTTGAGCAGGCATTTCCATTCCGCTGAGTGCTTTAGCTTTGCCAACTCGATCACAATCTTTTTGTGCACTTTCAGTGTGCATCATTCCAGGTACATGAATACTAAAACGTGAAGTTTCCAAAGGCACTCAGCGTTGGATTAACATTTCTCTCCCTGAAGAGCAGGGTGATTTCTTTATGCTCCTTCTTACATCTTCCTCTCCCTCCTCCTCTCCCCAGCCTGAGATTTATAATGTCATTTTATACAGCCTTACTTTTTCTTCTTGAAATAATTCCTGTAGCTTTATGAATTGTGTCCACAACATCGCGTTCTGAATACCTATTTCAAGGTATTTCTTTCGTCCTATTGGTTCAAACAGAAAATCAGCTGAAGTTGGAAAAACTCCAGTAAAATCCATACACAGTTTCTCCATTAGGGCAAAAGGCTTTTGCATATGCACTACCCTACAATACAAACTAACACATACATGTGAAATACTGTCATTATTTTACAGCACTGTCTGATTTCCCTTTGAATGCCCTAAAATGAAGGGTTTCTTCTGTGTACAAAATGCAGGACTGGAACTTAAAAATGATAATTCAGTGGCACTCTGGTCTTTTTATTCTTATTATTTTATCTCCTATCATTTTAAATAACACCAACTGACAACAGCTCGCCGTGTTGAATGAATCCAGATGCATTCGCTGACTGTAAAGAATCAGAGAGATGGAAAGAGGCAAGAGACTGGTATTGTGCTCATTAGATCACTAAGCAGCTGCTTTTATAAACAGAATATTTAACAAGGCTCTACAAAGATATTCAAATGTAGCTGCTAGAATGCACTTTGAAATTTTCCGCCTAATAAAAAAATGCAAGAGATGAGAAATTATCTCCCTTTAAAGTAAAGAGTTCAAGGTGAATGTTACCTGATTAACTCACTTTGTTATTAATTAAATTCAATAAAAATCCCAAATACGGCATGCCATCCTTTATTAGCATTTCTGCAGATATAAGAACCACGCTTACCATACAGTGAACGAAATTCAGTCGGAATGTATGAAATATCAAAGAATAATAACATAGCAGAGAAAGGAGTTGAGTTCAAATCATGAGACTAAAGTGCAAAAAGAATCATCTCCTAGTGAGGTTCATTAAGACCCAAGAATAAAGTCATTATTATGTATTTTGAATGTATTTACCTACACATTTCTAAAATGTGTATTTATATTGTATACTATGACACCTCTATATGCCCTTCAAGTTACAGAAGTAATCATTATTTGAAGGTTAAGATGTTTTGAGTGGAAAATGGTCATCTACAAGTGAGAACACATCAGAAAAGCAGTTCCCTCCTCTCCCCACCTCTCACCTGGTGGTTCTTATCTCTTACTATACGGTGCTAAGTTTCATTTAGCTGTAATATCAAATTGCCAAGAAATGGTCTGGACAATATTTGTCTGTGATCTCATTCCAGTCTCAGCATTCACATTAGCCACCTACTACCTTTTCAATAGAGAGGAGAGATGAGTGGATATGCAAACTGGGCAGCATTGCCCTGTTAATTCTGCATGTTATTGCTGGAGTGTTCTGATGAGCCCTGGGAACATAATTGCTCTGCTTCTCTTAGCCCAAACTTCTGGGGTATAAGCAGAAAACCGCAGTCTTTTCAATGTCTTCTTCCAGCAAAACAGAAATGAACATTATAAATACGTATACTCCATATAAACCTGTATTTCTACAGAAATTGAAAGCTAAGCTAGTTGAAAATTAAGACTTAGTTCCCAAGAAGATACATTTCTAGCAAAAGGAAAATTCTGTGGTACAATCTGCTCCAGCACCAGGACGGAGAAGGATCTCTCCAGGTATTTGTGTGGGTGGGACAAGCAATACCGAGGACTCCTTCCACAATTCAGCAAGAATTAATGCTCACTTAATATAAAAGCATTGCCAAATGTGTGACTTAACAGAAAGCTGTAACAGGTATTAATTGATGTCATCTGTACACAAGAAAGAATCCATTTGTGACCTAAGTGTCATGAAAATCAGCATAATTACCCACTTTATCATTCGGGTGATTTTTTCATTAAATTAGGAGTTCAGAGTGTGACTACAGCTTCATTATTTGATTACTTTTATCTCATGGCTTGCATTTCCTTCCAGCTAAATCTGGAGCACGACACTGAGCATTAAATACACATGTGCACACTGTGAGACATATAAAGGGCATTAAAACCTGAAATACTCCATATTTCAAGTTTAGGAACTGATAGACAACGGGCAAGTACCAAGAAGTCGCCAAATCTCACCACATTGCTGAAATATAAGAAACAAGCAGCTCCAATGGGGAGAATGATACCCTCAGAGGTACCATCTCTACCAAGGAGACCAGTAGGAGTAACTCTAAGAAGCTCCATCCAATCCTTCCTTAAGGAATGAGAATGTGACTGCCTCTAAAAAAAGAGAAACCTCAAAAAAATGTGAGATTTGATTCAAAACATAAATATGCCTCAAGCTAAAGGGTTATGAAAAATGTTCCCAGTGAATTTATCCGTGAGACAAATCCATCATTCCCATACAGCAAGAAACAGATTGTATTCAGGAGACAGAGAACTGCATTCCCTCATGGCGCAAGCAATTTGGGAGGCACCATGGTATTTATTTAGGGAATGACTAATTAGGTACGAAGCCAAGGGGAAAAAAAAAAGGCGGGAGGGAGGCTCTAATGTGCTAAAAATATAATTATTAAGAAAACACATGAACTACAGCTAAAAACATGTTCTTAGGGAGAGCCCAGGGACACGTCAGGATTAAGCTTCAGCTCTCTGAACTAGCGACGCGTGAAAGAGTTTATTTGTCACCATGCCAGACACCTGGACATCACTGAAGTAATGATGAGGCTGAGGAAGGAGAGACCTGAGGGGCAAAAAGGAAATTCTCATTAATTATAGATTAGAATTGGTTCAGTATGTGCTGTGGGAAGGAGGGACAGGTATGAGGACACGAAGTCACCCCAGACAGCTGCTAAGAAGGGAGAAGGAGGCAGCTGTCTGCGATGGGGAGGGCGGGAGAACTCTGCACTCTGAATGAGCATCCAGAAGTATTTATCCATAGAACCACAGAATAGAGTGGGTGGGAAGGGACCGTAAAGACCATCCATTTCTAACCCACTGCCACTGGCACAGTTGCACCCACCAGCTCAGGCTGCCCAGGGCCCATCCAACCTGAGCTCCTCCAGGGATGGGGCGGCATAGCTCTCTGGGCAGCTGTACCAGGCCTCACTGCCCTCTGAGCAAAGAATTTCTGCCTAGCATCTAACATAAATTTTCCCTCTTTTCGCTTAAAACAATTCCCCCTTGTCCTATCACTATTAAACCATGTAAAAAAAAGAAGACTGTATATCTGTATGCCTAAAGAGGTAAGTATGAAGAAATTTTTGGCCCCTCTAGAGCAAGGATATAACAGGGATCATCATATTCAAAAGTATAAAATTAAACTTCTTTTTTTTAATGTAAGTGCATTGTGAGTTTCCACCACCTGCCCAAACAAAGCCACACGTCCCTATGCTAGTAAAAGTCTTGCATGGGGAAAGGAAGAAGTCCCCCACATTTGGAATGTTTAAAATGGAGGTCTGAGGAAATCATGCAGTGGATCAGCAAGTGCATAAAATAGCCTGCAAGGTCATAAGAATTCTAATCACTGATTTTATGACTTTATCAGGTACTTTAAAAAGTCAAAGACTGATATATTACTATTTTAAAACAGAAAAGACATTCAACTGACTTATATACACCCACGTATGCACTTACCCAATATATTAGTCATGTACCACTACCAAAACAGAATAAAAATATATTTAACAAACCCTGCAGAAAGCCAAAATATTAATTCCTTGCAGACACGTTAGTCAAAAAACCTTCTCTTGAATTCAGCTTAGACTGTCAGAATCTCTTATGGACATCTGTGAGACGGATCTGCCAAATCAATAACTCACTTTTTGACAATAAGTAAAAAATATATAAAGTAATAAATACAGACACACATTTGTTCTTTTCAAGATTCAGCTGAAATCCATCTCCTTATATAAGAGCATGACTTGTTCAAGCTACCTTCCAAAATTTAGCAAATCTCTCTCTACTTAGGCATGCACTGATGCAGGATATCTTCATGTCCTGTCTACTACTTGGAAAAGAAGAGCTGTGCACATCCATGCATTTGGCATGAAAACAGCAATTTGCTCCTGCTGTGCATGCCAATGACATCAAGAAATGCCATCCCTAAAGCAGAGCCTTGTGGCAGAGTTCATTGTACAGGCAGAACTGGAGAGCGCAGGATTCATAATGAAAACGTTCACAAGGAAAATGCTCAGCAGCCTTCTCCTGTGCTCAGGAAGCGCTTCATTTTAGGATCTTTAACCTTAGATTATGTATATTAGCCTGCAGGGTGGAGGGTTAAACTAATAGTGAACTTTGCATTTTGCTAACAGTTGCACTTATACTGTCTCCTTAAACACGCTTCTAGAAAGCGAGGCTGATGTTGAGACAGAAGTTCACATTTAAGCAAATGCCTTTCTCCTCACTGCTTAGAAATGTCAGCATTGCCTTTCCAGGGCTAATGCAGATAGAAAGGGATTTGCACTCTATAACACTTACAAAACCTCCCGGATAGCAGCCCTGTTGATCAGTGCTTCCATTTCGTAGTCAAATGGAGGTCACTGCAGTAGATGTTTTTCAGAGGAAATGATTAGGATGGCGAAGGATGTAGGGAGGATTTGCAAGAGATGAAAACAAATGACACTGGCCTTGTAATAAAAATTCAGAGTGCGGCAGGGAGGGGAAGATGTATCATCATTAGCTCATTTACTGGTTGTGAGCTACTGAGGGCTCACAGCCATGAATCTTTCCATGCCGCATGCACATTTGTAAGAAGGCAGCGATCTTTACCACACATCCTTAAGATCAGACTCAATGATCACTAATAACGTGCACTCAGACTAGAAAACAAAAGAGTGGAGGTTTTCTAGGTGGTGCACTTCAGAGCCTGGACACTTCAAATATTGCAGGAAACGGGGCCAGAATCTTCCAAAAGCGAATCGCAGTGGAATTCCTCAGCTTACAAATGGAAAGCCCATCCTAGTCACTGCTTTGCAACACTAGGACTAAGCTCATCAAAACAGCAAGCCCTAGGAAATTTGAGCACTAACCTTCATCCATGACTGTGCAAAACTAGGCATGTAGGAATGAATGAAGCACTGGAATTCTTCTGGATTACCACCTGTACAGAAACACGTCTGGCTTACAACATACAAAAAAAATTAGTGAATCTGACTTTCAATGACATATGTGCTGCTAAGCTGCATAGAGGAGTACAATAAGGCTGATGGTGATAAAAGGAAGATAATACTCTGGGTATATACAGGGTGAGACCTTTTCATGGGGAGCCACCATCCCATCTGCCACCCCTGCAAAGAAAAGCCAGCAGTCATTTAGGAGAAGCAAGAAAGAGATCACTTCAAGAGCCAATTCAAGAGTCTGGCAGTAATTCAACATGAAGATTTATTGTTCTTGCTTTGTGAATAAAGGCAGAAGATGTCCTCATTCCACAGAACTGACCCCCATATACAAGTAAAGACTTAAGGATCACGTAAATCAAAGAGAAGAAACAATCAGCAGCTGTGAAAGCAGGAGGAGACACAGGAAAGAGACATCATCGTCATTTTCTTGTCAAGTTATATAAATTAAAGCACTAAACCATAGAATATAGAATCATTAAGGTTGGAAAAGACCTCCAAGATCATCTAGTCCAAAACCAGCCCATCCCCACTAACCATGTCCTTCCATGTACACGGTTTTTGAACACCTCCAGGGGCAGTGACTGCATCCCCTCCCTGAGCAGCCTGTGCCAGTGCCTCACCATTTTTTCTGAAAAGAAATGTCTCCTAATATCCAACCTGCCCTGAAGCAGTTTAAGGATCAAACCACACTGGTAGAAGGTTCTTAAATATTCAGTGATCATAAGATGACTCCAAGCAAATCTTCCTTCCCAGTGGTATCTTTTCCCTGGGCTTCAGCTTTCTGTCTACACAACAGAGGCAACTATGCACTGCTCCATTTGGAGACTGAAACATTAAATTCACCAAGGTCTGAGTTCAGAAAAGGGTAATGCTAATACCATTCCAAGACATTCAGAGAGACACTGAAATCCCACTGGCTTCATTGGGTTAAAAGCACTTAGCTGAATCAGGCCAGTCCGGTGGCAGGGACAGTGAGACAACCTGAGACAGATGGGCAGGTGGAGAGGACGCACTTTGGGATATGTCTGAATTTGCTAGAGAAGGCTTTGGAAGGCAACAAGAGAATTAAAAGTGGGAGAAAGCTTTTTAGTTAATTGAAGATTAAGAAGTAGAAAGTGTAACACAGCTGAAGGTATGAGAGGTTCACAGCAGAAGGCAGGAGATTACTCAATATTCGTACACAATAAAATTAATTCCTTTTAATCTTTTTATACACATTGTAAACAAGATCTCTCTATCCTATGAAAATTACCTTCTAAAGGCTGGGTAAATACATTGACTAATCCTAAAATCCCAGAAATCCCAACTTATTTATTTATTTTTTTTTAAAGACAGAAGCCAAGTAGGAAAGAGCTCTGTAAACAGTTCTGACCTTCAGAGAGCTCGGCATTCTGTTTGTTTATTCAAAAAATGAAATGCTGCTAACAGGAGGTGAAAAAAAATATCATTTAAATGGAAATGGCTACACCTCATTTTCAGTAACCAAGAGGATGAACTCCAAACATTTGCAATACTACAGAAAACTCACAGAGCAGATAACGGGTACCAGCAGCCAGGAGTGAAGTAGAAGATAAAGCTCTCAGTTCCCTTTTTGTAGAACATTTTAAAATCAGCTCAGAACCATGCAGCAGAACATGGCGAAGGAAGGAATCTTGACACCAGCTCTGAGTTTACTACCAAAATGACTTAATTGCTACTACCAATCATTTTTCCATTGGCAGATCATTTTAATTCTTGCTGTTACTGAGGCACACTCACAGCTGTGCCCTGGTTGAAAGAGCACACGTGTGATCAGATGCACATTTTGGACAGAGGAAGCCAGATCATTCTCCAGGTCCAGCAATGTCACAGCCAAAGCCCAGGGCTGGGATGCAGGGCATGGCCTGACCCCATGCTGGCATGCATGCAACCACAACGTTTCCCAACCAGCTCCACAGTGAGCCCTGCGTACTGTCTCATTTTCCAGCACAGAATGTTCCTTCAGAGAGAAACACCTCAGTGAATAACAGGAATATAATTCCATTTCTCTGTAAATGTAATCACGCATTTGAAGGGAGAGCTAAAACACGGCCACAGTGTAGTAATCTATTTCTGCTCCACCACATCATGCACAGAAAAACAGAAAGAGAAATGAAGAGCCTCTAAGAAGTTTTATAGTTCTTTTTCCAAGTCTCAGTAAGTGGAGAAATGAAACATCAAGATAGCCAATGTTAGATTTAAAAATATGGACAATATCATCATGCAAAAAATATATAACATAATACAAAGGACACAGTACATGTTTCACTTTTGTCTAAACATGTAGACAAGTGTGTATGTCTGTGTATAAATTGGGCAGGAACGTTGCTTATGGCCCAAATAATTCCTGCTGCACCTTGTTGGTGAGATCAGAGTCCCGTCACACCCAGCAAAACACAAATCTAAATGAACACCAAAACAGAACCACAGAATCCCAGAATCATTATGATTGGAAAAGACTTCTAAATCCATGTAGTCCAACCATCCCGCTACCGCCAATGCTGCCCACTAAACCACATCCCTAAGAAATGGCAGTTTATCCTGGAGCTGCTTCCTGAGAGCAGCTACCAGCCCACTACTTACTGTCCAGCTCTAATTCAAGAGAGAAAGCATTTTAAATAAAGGGCTAAACACGGACATATTGATGTCTCCCAGGGTGAGCAGCTCTGAAGGCCAATGGCAGAACATCACAAGGCACAGACACTGCTGCTGACAAGAAGCGTGGTCTGGAGTATTCAGAATTCAAGTTTCAAGACAAGAAAACTCAAGCTCAGCAGCTGCTGCCACAGTGCAACAACTGGCAAGGCAGTCTTTCTTTTTTTTTGTTTTATTTTTAGTTCTTCTGTGACACTGTGCATGTTGCTGCCATGACAACTAAACGTTTTTTGCCCATCTGTACGGTGACACAATAGATATATACATCTGTTCGTGAATCTTGCTTTTAAAAGACAGATAATATTTTCCCAACTTTTGTACATTTTTAAGCCTCTCTTTTGAAGGAGGCAGAATATTGCAGCTTCTCGAAAACAGCGGCCCATAAATCACGCCGCACAGGCAGTGCGCTGCCCAGGAGACACTCCAGCATTGCTTATCGCCACCACAAATGAAAAAGTCAAACTGGAGGTTAGTGACAAAGACTGGGGAACATATACCCTCTCCTTGTTGCCTTTGCTTATCACTGTTAGCAGTGTAACCACTGTCTGATTAGAAACACAAAGACATATTCACCGAAAAACAACACAGTATGAACGATTAGGGACAGGGAAAGCTATTTTAGTGCAATGTAGTTTAATAACTCTTTAGAATATTTGTAAGGTTTTCCATTTCAAGGCTCCCACATCTTTAAAACACAGAATTCAATAAATAAATAAACTTTACAGACATCAAGCAACTCAACTAAGGCTGCAGCATCACTGATCTATGGATTTGCCTTGTCCCAGGGCATTTCTATTAAATCAAAGCTTCTCTTCCACGCTACCAAGACTTGGCTCTACAGCCAGGCCAAGTTGTGGCATGAGGACATGGGATAACTTCCAACCACGACATGCAACACACTCCTGGAATCTCCAAAAAGATGCCCAGCCCTGTGCTTAAATTCCAAATTAGCGAGAAACTTGGAGGAACAAAAAAATGACTCTGGATTAAAGCACTGCATCCTGAACACAATAGAATATTTATTTTTTTGAACAGGGAATTTGACATTTAGATTGGCAAGGAGAGGAGATTCTCACATACACTGATGTAAAGCAAATAGAAGAAAACTGCAGCAAAACTAAAAACAAATTAAAAAACAGAAAACAAAACAAAACAAAAAAACAAATAATAGAGAAAGTCAAGAATCACTTGTAAGAAAGGAGCGATCTGCAGCTCTGCCTGCAGGGCTTGTAGTGGACATCTTTGCCCTCATTTCCACCCCTGTGTGACCAAAGTCAATACAGTTATGAAAATAAAGCCAAAAAAAAAAAAAAAAAAAAAGGAGAAATATGCAGCATCCTTCCTTGAAAGAACTACTGCTGTGTTTTAAGCCACATAACACAGGAAAGGTTTTGGCAAGCCCCTGAAACTATGCTTGACTCGTTCTTTCAGCACATTCTCGAGCCAAAACATTCCATGCTGCAGGCAGTGCTGAAGTGCTCCCCTTTCGTGCTGCCTCGCGTCGCCTGGCCCAAAGCCCAGCCACGGGAATGAGTTGCTCAGGTTAATTCCTGTCACCTCTCTGGTGAGCCTTGTGCTGTATTTAAAACAAGGACACCAAGGGTTTTTCACTGACACGGTAATCACTCCAAAAATGCAACACCAAAGGTTAGCTGGGAGCTGCCAAAACTATTTATCAAAGTGAATCAAGAGAGAAGTGGAGCTCCCAGTGTGCACTGCCCTCACCATTGCTTTCCCATGTGGCAACGCTCATACTGCACACTTAAACCAAAGCACAGGGCAGAGACTGCTCATTTTAGGGTGTTCATCTGGGGCCCCATAGAATCATAGAATCAACCACAGAATCATTAAGGTTGGAAAAGACCTCCAAGATCCTCTAGAACCATCAACCCGTCTCCACCATGCCCACTAACTATCACCCTCAATGCCACATCTTCACAGTTCTTCAACACCTCCAGGGATGATAACTCCACCACCTCCCTGGGCATCCTGTGCCTCTGCCTCACCCCTCTCTTGGAAAAGAAATTTCTCCCAATATCCAACCTGAACCTTCCTTGGCAGAACTTAAGGCCACTCCCTCTCGTTCTGTCGCAGTTATCTGCAAGATGAGGCTGCCCCCACCTCACCACAACCTTCTTTAAGGCAGCTGTAGAGAACAGTAAGGTCTCCCTTGAGCCTCCTCTTCTCCAGACTGAACAACCCCAAGTTCAGACTTGTGCTCCAGACCTTTCACAGCTTCAATGCCCCGGGCTGGAGTCCAGTGCTTGGTGTTCAGCCACACAGGTTTCTTGGTCTTCCCCCCTCCATCCAGAGACAGAATTCATCATGAACCTTCTCCTTCTGCCTAGCAGTGAAGCCAGATCTTGATAGTTGGTCTATCACATCACAGAAAGCACAACCTCTCAGTAACAGAAGCAGCAACAGAAGCACTGCAGCCACAGCAGGCAGGGAACAACAGCAAGGATTCATCTCACTCGATACTGAAATTAATCTTCCATTTTGTTTTCATTGTGCATTGAATCATACCATGTTTTGGAGTATCATTCAAGCCCAGAAGGCTGAATTGGGCAGCCTGACTGTGGGGCTGTTGGCTATGCCCAGTGCAGTCAATGTAACATTTCTACAATTAATTATTTGGAATAAATGTACAAGCTTAAGTAGGTCACTGAGATACTACAGTTTTCCTTGGAAATTAGAATGGGAAAGATGTGAATCCTGAAGGGGTTTCTCCTTTAACACCCTTCAACTTCAAACAGCAAGTGACTGTATTTATGCAGTGCTCTTTGTTGTGTCTTTCCATCAAAATCACTTGTAGCATTTTAAAGCCATTAATCATGCGAGCATCATAACTAGCACAAAAATGCCTTTGACAACGCGATGGTCATTAGACTTATTGTACAGACAGGTAAAGTGAGGCATGAAAAGGTTAGCCACGCAGCCAGAGGGATTTTGTATCTTCTGCAACATACAGTAAGCAGCTTTAGCCATCTGATAGCTGCTCTTACTTGTGTTATCGGCTCCAGGCTAAGGGGCGCAGACCGTAACTACAGTGGAGCAAATAGCCACCCTAATCAGCTAACACACCAAATCCCATCTTAGCACACATCCTGCTATCTCATTCACTACTGCTACTTCCACACCAAAGCCTGGACAAAGGAGCAGCTCTGACCATGTAGTATTTCCATGCTATTCCTCCAACCTGCTTAAATTCACTACTCATTTATCTGAAAAACCTTCCATTGAACAAAATCTACAGAATAAACTTCAAATTTCCTATATGGACAAAATGCGATTATCTGTATTTATCTTGGTATGAATTTCAACAATGAAATACTGCCCCATAGCTACTTGCATGGATGCACTCAAACCCACAGGGTCTCAGTTATGTTAATCCAGCATAAAACCATCAACAGCCATCAAAAAGGCAATCCAACCCTGAGCTTTATAGCTGAGCTTTGTACAGGCCAGGTTAAAGGGAGCTGGGAATCACAGCTTCATTATACGGCAAAAATGGTATTCTTCAACTATAATAATGTTAATTATTAAGTAACTGCTTTTTCTGTTTAGATGTGTCCTTCAGGAATCACAGAGCAGGCGATGGCATCTTCCAGGAGATGGACTCAGTGATCCTTATGAAGCCCTTCCAACTCGGGACATTCTGTTACTCTACGATTCCCAGATCCAGCTGAGCAGAGAAAGGGAATCATGGCTCCCTTGTCAGAGGTTCCCATTACCTCTGGGGACTCTCCAGGAAAGCATGAACCTTTTCATCAAAGTGGACTGGATCACACCTGGCAGAGCAGAGCAGCACAGTTCTCCTCTCTGCAACCACTCAGTTAATTCTGGCCACGCTCAGTGTCTAGATAGAGCTTCTAACCAGCATCAGAGTGGTTTTAATTTGTGGGTATGGACAAAGAGAAGCAGATTTTCTGAGAATTAGATGGATTTTTATCTTTGCCAGTGACAGATTAATGTTCATTATGAAAGATTAAGCAATTAAAGGAAATCCCCATGAAATAGCTGTGCTATTAACAAAATAGCAGTTCAGCACTTAGCCTTTCAGAATCAACAAATTAAAACTTTATAGAATCAGAGAATCATAGTCACTTGAGTTGGAAGGGACCCTTAAAAGCCATCTAGTCCAACCCCCCTGCAATGAACAGAGAAACCTGGTTGCTCAGAGCCCCATCCAGCCTAACTCTGTCTCCAGGTACGGAGCACCCACAACCTCTCTGGACAACCTGTTCCAGTGCTTCACTAAACACTTCATTATAGCTTGCAATTCAGATATTGCCTTCCATGTTTAGCGAGAAGCAGGACTGCTTTTTGACAATGAATAAACGGTGAAGGGCAAATTCTAGTGTCAGCAGTCCTAAAATCATTAGGTCTCAATTAAACAGATTTTGTCATTTACCCCTTGGACAGCACAGCTCAATGCCAGTTCTTTTCCATCCCCATGAACAGTCCTGATCTCCTCTCTATTCACTGATCATAAAACATACTTAGTCGGAAGGGTCCCATAAGGATCACTGCGTCCAACCTTAAGCCCAAATGGCCCTGTGGGTGCTCTCTCCCCATCTGATCATTTTCCCTCCTCCAGAAGGATGCTCTGCACATCAGAAGTTGCTTGCTACCCATGCCAAACGACACACTGTTCAAATGACAGTCACTTGATAAAGGCAAACACACTCCAGATCTCATAAGCAAATGGCTGACCTAGCCATAGGTCTCACTGTGCGCTCAATGCCCAGGGCTCCTATCGCCCTCTGACTGCATCTGGTTGCTGGTGCTCATAGCTGTAAGTGCTTTTCCTCACAGCAAAACGTAGGACTGTGGTCCCAGAGGGAACTGCCTTAATCATGGACTTGGATTGTGATCTGTCATCACCTCGGAGTTACTGCCTAATGATAATTAAGCAAGGTTAAAAAACAAACACTAAGAGAGGCAATTAGAAGTAACACAGTGCAAATCAGTTTGTCCTTGCAGAGCATCTCAGGAAGAAACAAAAAAATCCACTCCTTTTAACACCATCTCCAGGATCCTGTGTACCATCTGACGGCTGATCTTCTATGGCAAGACACAGTGGGAGTCAGAAAAATCCACCTCACTCTACGTTGTGGTGAAGTGCTGCCCCGTAACAGAGATGCTGAACACCCCAAGTTCCTGCTGCTGTGTTGCATTTCTACACTGCCATTCCCAACCCCCTCAAAGAATCAAACTATTAACTTATCTGCGCCTCTCACAACCTATCACTAAAATGGGAAACTACATAAACACTGCACATCAAAGAGCTTCCTTCATTAAAATGTGAAAAATAATTTGTGTACTTTAGATGAAAGGTATTTGGGGACTGTGAAGTATCCCAGCAAATTTAATTAAACTACATAGTTATTCTCCCATAAAAAATAAAGCTTTTGGGAAAAAAAGTTATTAAAAATTTAACTGATTTGTAGTGAGGGTTCGGTTTGTTCTTTTTTGCAAAATCTCACCTTATAAACTGAAGCAATGGTGAGAAGCAAAACTATTTTTAACAATCTGTGTGCAGAGTCACATTTTCAGAGCACTAATGATCAGCACAGCTTTCGAACGAAAGAAGAGGAAAAATGCCCAATAAAAAGGCACATAAGTCATTTTGGACTGCAGTGATCTGCAAATCAGAAACAAATCTGCTATGCATATTTTGATAAAGCTGAAAAAAAACCTAGAACACTTCGACTGTGAAAAAAGGACCAATCTAACCCTCACATTGTGGAAACAGATGGCTGTTTAAAACCACGTACATTCAGGTTACTTTCAGGCCAAGGTAAACACTTCTTAATAATTAGTCTTCTCATAAATTAGAGCAGGAAAGCTTAATTTTGTTCCTTACAGTCGCTAGGATGATTATCCATCAGTGTTAATGGCTACATGCATGCAGACACCCACATTTTGCCTTGGATAGAATTTGCATTTCTGGCTCTAACCGAAAAATCTCATTAATTCACCACAATTTCTCACCAGCCACCCCTCGGGCTGCATCTGGCATCACTGCCATGTGCTGCTGGTGCTGCAGGCTCTCTCCCAAGCTCTGTGCACAGCTCCTTTTGCCTCTGCTTGGCTTGGGCTGGGATTCTTCCAGTGTCCACAAACCTGTGCTTCTCAATAAGATCATTTTCTGTATGGAAAGCTCAGATTGATTACCAGAATCTGTTATTTTCACTGGAATAAGCAGCCACCCAGCTCAATCTCTAGACACAGATATCTGTATCTCTTCAGCCCAGAGCTCAATATAGAATCATGGAACGATTTGGGTTTGAAGGGACCCTTAAGATCACGTACATCCAACCCCTCTGCTGTAGGCAGGGACACCTCCCACTAGACCAGGTTACCAATATGTCTCAAGTCTGTCATTTCAGAGAACGTGTCAATCGCACCTGCAACATGAGAACATTTTGCTCAACTACAAGAAAATGCCACCACAGTAACAGAAAAGCATTATCTACCAAAAGAAATCTCAGGGGTTGCACTGACAGAGCATGCAGCTACCTACCCCACACCCTGCCCTGTATGCAGCAGAACATAGGCAGCATGGATCCTGCAGAGGTGACCTCAAAACAACCACGGAAAAAGTAAAGGATGTGACAGTCTGCTCAGTGCATGTAAATGGACTAAGCATTTTTTCATATGAGGCGTGCAGAAAATGATCAGGTCAGTGTCAATGGACAACTCAAGTTTGAGGAACTCGTTAGTCTAAATGCTTAATGAAAACCAACTGCAACGAAAGCTCCCCACCCACATGCATACAGTTTGGCTTTCTCTCAGTTATTTCTTACTGGCAACACTTCAGTGCTAATAAGACACCATAAGTGTATAAAATGTAATAAAGATGTTTACATTAAACAGCAGACTACAAATCAAAAGGATCTGCTCTGTGAGCTGTAGAAGCTCAACTCTGCTCATTCATTTTCAGGTAGGCCTGTATGTACAGAGAGCTATCCAACAGAAGAAGGACTGTTTAAAAAAGTTTACCTTATTGACAAAGATCCAGCAAGTTCCAAGACTTGAATGCTGAAATTAGCCAAACTAAATCTTGAAATGTGATATAATTTTTAATCAGTGAGAGCAGTGAAAAAGTGGAAGAGCTCTCCAAGCCAGTGCCCAATTCACCACTACGTGCAGTCCTTGGAGAAAGAACAACTCTGTACAAAGCATAATTTAAGCCAATTTCCAGGGTAAATTCTTGACACGATGTATGTACTAAAGCAGGGGAAGAAATGTACAGACTTCAATCCAGTGTTGCCACCTCTCTGTGCCACCAAACAAGTCCCAAAAGTTCCTGACCACCTCCATCCAATCTTATTGCTTCCTAAAAAGCCTCACAGCCTGCTGCACTGGTCAGATGGGAAGTGAGTCCTCAGTATTATTGGTCATCAGGGAATCCTCTTTGTTGGACACATTTCAGAAAAGGATTAGGCAGTGCTGTGAAGTGGTTCCATGTAATCTCAGACACTGCTTTAACATCCATTTTCCTCTTCCTCAGTACATCCCAGGAGGACTGGACCGCTTGCTTTGCTCTCAACACAAACAAACACGCACTTTTGCATCAACAACATCACTTCTCACAGCTATGGACTTCCACTGGTGCCTTGAAAGATTTAAAATATATTTTCCTTCCCCAAAGCTTTCCTTTTTCTCTCAGTTGCCACAAATCACTCACATGTGAAGGTAGATCAGGGTCAGAAGTGATGCCAGGATAAAGCTGGTGCTCAGATGCTCAGACCAAATGGTAGACACAGGAAGGAAATTTTGTGTCTAAGAGGAGAGTGGGTGGCTTTGTCCCATGGCTTTATGCAGGAGCACCTGGGTGTAACTGAAGGGATTGTGATGCACAGGATAATGTAGGGGTCACTTTGGAGCAAAATAAGCTAAGGGAAAGAATAACAGAAAACAACGGTACAAAATATTCTTTAAGCAAACCTCGAGGATGAAGGTAAAGGAGGAAATAAAAACTGTATTTCTTTATTAATAAACAAATTGGTCTAAAGAGTTACCATGCCTGCAGTAGTGGGGTTGCAACTCGGTGATCCTAAAGGTCCCTTCCAATCTAAACCATTCTATGATTCTAATTTATTCAGAGACTGAGAAGTGTCCTATTATCAGGAGCATCCTTAATAATAAAGGAGTTTCTCCAAACACTTTCCAAAGAAGGAAAACCATGCAAATAACAGTTAGCTATGAAAGCTGTACATGGGTAGAAAGCCAAGAGGACTGAACAGCTTGAATGGAACAAGTCTGCATGGCTGGTCTCACTTAGGAAACTTTCAAAATATGTCAAAATGATATAAAGGACTTTTTAAAGTAAATATTTTTGTAAGCTGAGGCATTATTTTAGGGTTTGTATTGTTAAATAAAAACTTAAACAAATTCACTCCAGTGAAACCAAGACTGGTTTTACCAATTTATAGCTACAAGTGACAGGGAAATTATAAATACACAAAGCAAGAATTTATTAAAAAAAAATAATTAAAAAAAAAAAAAAACACTTTCTTCTCCACCACAACTAATTTTAAAGAAAAGGAGAAGTGTTAACAATTACTTTCCTAAAGTTGGATATCATAAATGATGGGAAGATTGCCCTATTAAAAATTGCCAGAGATAGCTCACAGAGTAACGATAACACATTACAGCAGACTCCAAAATAGCTGCTGCTAGGAATGCTTTACTCATGCCTGACACAGACAGAGGCCGACAGATCAACTTTTGGCTAGAGTTGCAACCCAGCATTCTCCTTCCCATAGAGAACCATGAAGGAGAGCTGGCTCAGCACCAACCAGCGCCAGCCCTAGGGGACAGCTGCAACGAATCTTGCGAGCATCCTCGCCCTGCCTTCCTGAACCAGCACACAGCAGCACCCACTGGCTTTTCTCTTAGCCTAAAGTTACTCTTAAAACTGCTTTCAGAAGCCTCTGCTAATTAAGTGGCTCAGAAACGCTTGCTCTCAGCAGTTAATTTTGCCTACACTCACCAGGAAAATGAGCAACGTCTGTAACACCGATACCTCAAAACTCCACAATGAGTTCAAGTCTATGAGTGAGTCTTCACAGATTTAGTCACCGCTCTTACATGCCTTGCTAAACAAGTCGGGGAAAAAGGAAGCGCATATCACAAACCATTTTCATTTTTATTTGATTCCGTTGCAAGGAAACACTGGTAATGGTCCACATAAATATTTATCAGACCACTCGGGTTGTAATAAATGGAAGTATCCTTTAACTTGCACACACAATAACTGAAAACTGTTTTAGAAGACAGCAACAATATGCAAGGAGACTGAAGAAATACATTTATCCCCTTCTGCCAGACAGATGTAACAGAGCCGGCAGGTCTGTTTTATTGTAAACTATATAGTCTAGAGTTTCTTGTTTCCATTATTACTCGTTTGAAGCCATGATTAGGGTTTTCCAACACCAACTGGCGTCTTTTTGGACTCCAGCAACAGTTTGTCAGGAATTTCAATCACTCCTGAGGCACCTTAAGAGGTCTCAAAATACATCAGACTGCTTGGCAATGTAAATCCATGGAATTTATAATAATTTGAAATCCACTTTATTTAACATCATCTTTAAGATTTCTACGCTGTGAAAAGCAGACTTGGCTTACTCATTTGGATTTGTCAGGGCTGAAAACACCTAAGGATAGCAAGTTATCGGGGTCATCCTCCAGTTTGCCTTCTTATTAATGGGGGCTGTGCAAGGGTGGAAATGACTGCCATCTAATGCCAAAATTTCAGGTCCCAATAAAAATTAGGTGACTCAAGCTGCTGAATAATCCTAGAAAATAGCACTATGAAGTTTCAAAAGTGCTGTTTAAATCCATGGTTATGGCCTTGGCTTTGCAATACAATCAAATATCCCAGAAGTATTTCTTTAACACCACTATTTTTTTCACTACATGTTAAATTTCAATACAATTTGAGATGTTACAGTGCTTTCCTGAGAGGCAGCAGTCTTCTTGCCCAAGCAGTGGGGTTAGTTTAGTCATTACCTGCATCCTGGGCTGCTGTCATGCCAAGTCTGCCAAGACTCCAGAAGGCTCAGCAGCAGAAGATGCTGTGTGCCTCATCTCTCTGCTGCTCTGGAACTCAGCTCATTCCCTTTCTATTGCTGGTACAACCACAAGTAAAGCAGGGGTAAATATAGAAACTCTTCTAATGCCAGGCTGTTACATCAACTGTGCAAAGAGTAGAAACACATGACAGACTAAAAAGTGGAGCTGGAGTACAAAATGATGTTTAGCTGCACCACAAATCATGAAAAAATGAGAAGAGGGATGTCAGCATTTAGACTAGATATGATCTCATCTAACTCAAGTTCTTGAAAAGTCAGGCAATCTCGGTAGTTGTCAAAGTCCCTGCTAAGCTAGGACAGAAATACTGATGGCTTCCACCAAGGCAATGGCATCAAATGCCCATCATTTGCTGGAGTCCCCATCAGCTCCCGAGACAGCAAAAACGTTTCACGTTGCTGTGGCATTAGCACTGCAAATGTGTTTGTATGAGAGTAGACAAAATCCAGCAATTAAGATGGCAGTAGAGGATTTCTGACAGAGTCCACTTCTGAAAGACAAATTGTATCCATCAGAGTTATCATTAGCATGACATCTCAGAGCATGCTGCCATCCCCAAAAAAACCCTTAACACGTCTTTCAACAGATAATTTAAAATGAATATAAGAATTTATTTATTTATTTATTTAATTTATTTTTACAACAAGCAGAGTAAAGCACTAGCACAGGTTGTCCAGAGAGGTGGTAAATACTCGTCCCTGGAGTCACTCCAGGTCGGGCTGGATGGGGTTCCAAGCACCAGACTGAGCCGTAGGTGTCCCTGTTCCTTGCAGGGGGGTTGGACCAGATGACCTTTAAAGGTCTCCTCTAACTTCAAAAATTCTTTAATTATATGATCTTTAGTCATTTCATGTTACAGCACTCTGGAAATATGAGGATTTTTACACAACTCTTTTCTAAGGAACCGAAATTACGAGGCCAGTGGGTAGTATGGAGAAATACACCCAGTGAGGAGTGGTATCAGGGATGAAGAAAAGCCTTGAGGTCCTCCATAGCCATGAGATACATATGGAAAAAGTTGTACTGAGGGACATGGTTTGGTGGGAAATATCGGTGATAGGTGGATGGTTGGACTGGGTGATCATAGAGGCCTTTTCCAACCTTTGTGATTCTATGATTTTATGATATTCACCCACGTTTAACAGTAAGAACAGGGAACGAGGTTTTGTTCCCTTTCTATAGACTGAAAAAGAGAGTGCGATGCTCCTGTCCAGAGAATTTTTACAGCATGACTCAATTTATTTCATATTTTTACTTTGGCGTGTAATAAATTATATTTCTGAGTCAACTGTTTTTCTCTATTGCCCATAAGGAAAGCCTAGCTCTGTCTGCAGATGATCACATGTCATTATGTACATTACATTTCATGTCCAAGAGAAAAGAGATGTAAAAAGAAATGATCCTGAAAGGAACACAGAAGGAAAAAGAGAATCCAAAAGTGGCGAGATCACATTGCACACCTCTCTATGTAGGTATTTTCAATGGTAAGCTTGTGGCATTTATCTAAGAGGCAATGAATAGGCTGAAGAAGACAGAATAGCAATGAGTTTGAACTGTATACCTAGGCTGGCAACAAACTGAATGCCTGCTGAGGCAGGGAGCAATAACGAGTTTTCTCCCCCCCCAAAAAAAAAAACCCTTCTTTTTTCCCATTTTTTTTGCCATGACTCGTGAGCTGTTGTGTAAATCCAGGAATCATCATCACCCACTGCTGGCTAAGGTACTAGTGGGAAACTGGGGCTGGAGTTGGAGGAGGTCAGGAACTGCTGCCTACTACAGATGGAGAGTTTCTGTTGATATAGAGATTTGTAATGGCTCCACCCCCTGGTAAGGGAAATTAGAATAAATCTAGAGAAACAATGTGGGAAGTTACTCATGAGGTTGCGAGACCAAATACATGCAAAATTTTGCATATGAACTGAAGTATTTAACAGCAAATGCTGTAATGCCACAGCAACAATCCTCAAATCTGGTTCTCCACAACACAAGATGAAGAACCATAGTGAGTGAATCCCAGCATCACAGTGGCTCATATCCTACAAAACAGCAACAATATCAGAATTTGCACATGTACCCTTTGCAGAATGCCCAGTGTTGGCCTACAGACTGTTGGACTGGATGATCCTGGAAGTCTTTTCCAGTCTTGGTGATTCTTGGTTCTATGGTTCTGTGCGGGCTAATCCCAAGCCTGCTCGCCATGAACCACAGGCTCAGATCTGAAAGTAGAACTACCAATAGAAGTACCTGCCCCAGCAGCCAGGTAAAACTCAGTTAAATGCATAGTAGTTAAATGCACCCATATGTACTGTATCCATCTAGAGAGGACCAAGAAGAAATCCATCCTGCCAAAAAGCACATGGCAGCATGGCTTGGTGAGGATCCACCATGCAGTAAAACTCATTCATCTTCAGGCTCCTCCACAGCTTCTCTGGGTATCAGCACACCCCAAGGAATACAGGCACACTGACACCACTATGCTGGAATATTGCAGAAGAATAAAAATAATGCATTCGAGCAGAATTCTGCTGAAAGCATGGACTTGCTTGGAGTCCAGCCTGCTCACATTTCAGGATGAATTTGGCCCAGTTTATATTCAAATGATTGTAATGGATACTGCAGTCTTCTTTTCATTAAGGCACTAGCCAAAAATATTGATTTGTTGTACTTCATGTTCCTGCTTACCTCCACGAATTTCAAGAGGCGGTGCATAAGCCAATAGAATCGGTCAGTTTTAAAGTGACAAATTAACTGCACTGAAAGTAAATAAACAGCTGTCTCTTTGCAAATTAATTCAATATGTGACTTGAGCTCTTTTCTACATCTAGGAAGCAGATTCATCACTCAGCAGCATTTAAGTTGCCACCAGTTTAAGAGCAGAGTGTTAATGTTTTGTCCTGTTTGACGCAGCGGGTCGAATTCTGCACTCAAGTTACAAAAGCAGACTTGGAGTAGCTCCTGAATCCCTAAAATTTGCTCCCATGCACCCAAGCTGCAGTCATGCATACAAGTGCTCTTTGAGTTGCTTGCAAGATGGCTTAAGGTACATTGAACAACTGGGGAAAAACAGATACAAAAAGGATCCAAAAGAGAACTGCGAACTACTGCGGTATGGAATACCTTCTGGAATGGCTGTGGAATGGCTGAGGTGGCGTAGCTGATGGGGTTGGCTCTTTTTCATGAAAATACTCATGAAAGACAAGGATTTGCAACATATAAAGATCTTTTTTGTTGACTTTTTTTTTTTTTTTTTTTTTTTTTTTTCATTTTTGTTGTTTGTTTTTTGCTTTTTATTTTCACAAACCAGATTTGTACCTGAAGGGAGGTTATGGTGAGGTGGGGTTCGGCCTCTTCTCCCAGGTAACTAGTGATAGGATTATAGTGAATTGCCTCAAGTTGTGCCATGGAGGATTCAGGTTGTATGTTAGGAAAAATTTCTTTTCAGAAACAGTGGTCAGGCACTACAACAGGCTGCCCAGGGAGGTGATGGAATCACTGACACTGGATGTTCAAATGTTGTACAGAGGGACATGGTTTAGTGGGAAATATTGGTGACAGATGGAGGTTGCACTGGATGACCTTAGAGGTCTTTTCCAACCTATGATTCTATGATTTCAATTCTAGGAATAAACTAACCCTTTTTCTGTCATCTCAACATGTAATTCATGTCTTAGTGAACAGGGGCCCCAACTCGGTTCTGGGTACCACCTTGCTAATAAATTAACTCAGGTTAATTTATTAATGAACAATACACGCTAACTCATCTTCCTGGAAGCCTATTTTCTAACAATCCCTTTCAGTTCCACAAATGTTGAATCCTGGGATTTTCAGAACAAAGCTAGAGCATTCAGACCAATATCCTATTGCTGAGCTTCATGCTAACTCAATAATGTAGGCCAACATTTTCAGATGGAGGGGCTTAAGACTGAAATTCATGTTCAACTGCCTAAATAACGTCTCCCACACATGTTCAACTTCTATTAACACCTTCGCATATGTGAGTTCTTAAAATCTCTGGTAATTAGACAAGGTGTCCTCTTGACTTCTGACATTCAACTTTAATGTTTCTTTGACTATCATCTGTGCACAGTTGCAACTCAGAGGCTACAGCACAAATAGAATAAAAATATTTTTCACTGCTTATGTTCAGACAAGATCCATTTGCATTTGTAATGTCGTCTGTTTTTCATAACGTTCAGTTTAGAAAGTTGTCATTTGATTAAACAGTTTGAATTTGTCAAAACATACATGTTAATCTTACGCTTTAATACCACGTTCACAAGTAAAAGCTTCAGCAAAATAAGACATACAAAGTCTGCTTAAACCACAGTAAGCCCACAGACTCAACATATTTAATTTAGGAACTGTTGACTAAAATTTTCTAATATTGCTTCTTCTAGTATCACAGCTGCACCGTTGCTCTCAACAGCTATCGAACACTTAAGCAGCCAGCTCGTTAGCTCTGTTTTATCAGATGGTCTTGTATACTTTGTGTTTCCTACATTTTTCTACAGGATATAGTAAAAGTGAAGTTTAATATCTTAAAAATCGTCACTCTGTCAATGCTATTGTCACCAAGGAAAAGCTACCACAGGCTGAGCATATCTTACCCTGTATTTCTGCCTTTACACAAGCATGCCTACACTGACGAGGACCATGTGCTACAGTGCAGTACATAATGCAGAATGGCATCTCATTCCAGTCTGCTGAGTCCCATAAAAAATTACTCTCACCAACAACAAGCCAATGAAGCCAGTCTTATTTCTCACCTCTTCCTTCCTTCCATTGGATTTAAAACTACATTCACGGTCATGAGTGTTGCGACTCTGCTGAGATGACCTGAGCACCTTAGAACGATCAACAGGTAATACCGTGTTGCAAAAAAGACCTTACGGAACTATCACTGCTTTTTAAATGGAGTCATTACACAGCTACTGAAAAGCAATGTCCATTATTTCACACCCACAGAATGATGAATGTAAGCAGATAATTAAATCATGTCATTGCTGTACCCAGAATATTCTTATTTAAAACTTTATCTTTCCTGTTAAGAAGACATGAATTTCTTGTTGTGAGTAGAAAATAATTACGCAAAAATCTCTATAAAAGGAAAATGATATTAGAAACAAAACTCACCAGTCTCTTCATCTATGCTGAATCTCCCCAGTCCACTGCCATCCCTGATAGAATACTGGATCTCTCCATCCCTTCCAGAGTCCTCATCTCGAGCAACAACTTGCAAAACACTCGTACCAATACGGGAGTTTTCCTTTACAGATCCAATGACAGCAAAGTCAGGAAAATAGGGAGCGTAGAGATTTTCATTAACATCCACCACTTCCACTTCCACAAAAGAAACAGAAGAGAGAGAAACTGGGCGTCCCTTGTCCTTGGCGCGCACAGTCAGGTTGTAGAACTGCTGCTTTTCATAATCCAGCTCTTTGCTCAAACGGATAGCACCACTGGCTTTGTCTATCTCAAAACGCCCGTTGTAATCATTCACCAGTGAGTATCGGACCTGACCTCCCAAGCCGAGATCTGGATCGTGGGTTTCCAACCAAGCTATGACAGTGCCAACTGGCAGGTCCTCAAGCACCTTCACATTGTAACTGGATGGGATGAAGGCTGGAGAACAATCATTGACATCATCCAAAAACACCTTCAGAGGCACAACAGAAAACTGCTGATGGCCGCTCTCTGCTTTATCCCTAGCCTCAATTTTTAGGGTGTAATTTGCTTTTGTTTCCCGATCTAGTTGATCAGCCACATACACCACTCCCGTAGAACTGTTGATGGCAAACTGCTGGGTGTCTGTCAGAACTGAGTAAGTCACTTCCCCGTTGGACCCAAGGTCTTTGTCTCTGGCTTCTACTTGTATAATTTCTGTACTAATACCTGTACTTTCTAAAATGTTAACTGAGTAACTGTCTTGTAAAAAAATAGGCTTGTTATCATTTGCATCCCCTACAGTGACAGTCAACAGTCTCCACGCAGATTTCTGTGGGTTACCTAAATCATAAATTGTAATATTAAGGATATAGAGATCTGTTTTTTCACGGTCCAACGGCATAAGTACTTTTAGTACCCCTGTCTCTATGTCAATGTTGAAACGACTATCTGCATTACCATCAGAAATTGTATAAACTACCCTTCCATTAAAGCCTGAGTCTGCATCATAGGCTTTTATCCTCAGGATGGTGGCACCAACTGGCAGATCCTCCGAAACCATCACATCAGTTGGGAAGGTTTTGTCAAAATGCGGTGCCTGCCTGTTCACCGAATAATAATCGAGAAAACCGTCTTCTAAATTCAACTTCACGTTTGCTTTTGCCTTTTTGAGCAATTTTTCTGCTAGCCTTTGTGCAACTCTTGTCTCTCTACAGCTAAATGTCTTTGACGATACTTTCCCATGAACTACTGAAATATTAACAAACATAGCATCAGCAAAGTTCTCTCCATCAGTGGCTGTTATCTTAAGGCCAAAGTTGCTATTCTTTATGCCAGAATTAATAAGAGATTTTTTAAGTTGCAGGACACCAGAATCAGGATTTAAATAAAAAATGCCAAGCTCATTTCCAGAGATTATTTTGTACTTTACGAGCTCTAACTCATCTATGTCTATAGCAGAAACAGCAGTAATGTGACCGCCGACAGGAAAGTCAGATGAAATCACTCCCTGGCATGCCACTTTTTCAAAGAGGGGCTTGTTATCATTGACGTTACCTATGTATATGGTAACATTCACTTCGCTTTCATGCCGGTAGGGAGAACCCCAGTCGGAAGCCCTCACTATGAACCTATAGCTTTCTGGTGAGGACTCAAAATCCAGTTCTTCAGATGTGCTGATGACACCTGTAAACTGATTTATTATAAATGGCAGTGAGTTCAGACTAGCAATGCTGTATGTTATGTATCCATTTTCTCCCCTGTCTTTATCGACTGCTGAAACTGCCAAAACGCTAAACCCCACGGGGACACTTTCGTTGACGAATGAGCTGTATGAAGGCTGCTGGAATTCCGGTGTGTGATCATTGGCATCTTCTAGCCTGATAGTAACCTGTGCTTTTAAATCGTCACCTTTGTTGGTACACACTTCTAACTCATAGAGGTCCTTCTCAATGATTTTTAAAGAACGAGCAGTAGTAATGAGGCCTGTGATGGGATTGATCTTAAAATTCTCAGCACCCTCACCAGGAGATATTCTGTATTCCACACCCAGGGGCTCAGGCATCAGCTTAACGACTGCAACCACCACACCTGGAGGTGAAAATTCACTGATTGAAACATCATATGCTTCCTTTTCAAACTTCAAGGGGATAGTTTCTTTCTTGGGACTAGCAATGTGGACCAGTTTGACTGCAGAAAATTTCTGAGGAGACCCTTTGTCTTTTGCTTGGAGAGTCAGATTGTAACCATAAGGGAAGCTGTCCCAGTCAATAGGCTTTCTCTCTTTGATTTTGTACTCATTCATCCATTTGCCTTCTTTAATCAGAAAGAACTGCTCTAGCGGATCTCCAGCCACAATTGAAACAGACTCAATTTCTCCATTGGCTCCTTCATCTAGATCATCGATGTTAACGACTGCATAGGTAGGCTCCTTGTCTGATGGGAAGGGAATATGCGTTACTACACTTATTGTTGGAGCGTGTTCATTTATACGTTCAATGTGAACATAAAGCTTAGCTGTACTGCTTACACCGTTATTTCCATAAAGCTTCATCCCACGGTCCACAGCCAAAATCTCAAGATCGTACCTGTTTTTTTCATCATAGTTTAACCGGCCACTTAAGGAGATAACGCCACTTGTAGGATGTACCGAGAAGAGATCAACTTTGCTTTTGAAATAATAATAAAATTCGCCATTGGACCCAATATCCGCATCTGTTGCAGTCACCTGAGCAATGCTAGTCCTTAGTGGAGTGCTTTCTGCTATTGTGACAGAGTAGGTGGTTGGTGAAAACAAAGGTCTTAAGTCATTCATATCCAAAACCTGGATGTTCACTTTTGTCCACGCTTCCAAGTCCTCTCCTCTGACAGATCCTTTCACTATCAATAAATAGTTGTCCTGGATTTCTCTGTTTAATATAGCAGAATTTCCACCTTTAGTCCTTATTCTCAGGAAGCAAAAGTCAGCAATGACAACTTCCTCTGCTTTAAAAAAGCCCTCATCATCACCAGACACTATCCTGTACTTGATATCCCAAGAAAGGTCAGACAAGGTAATGCCCATTCTCGTTTGACTGTTGACGTAGGTCCTGGCTGCCGAATTCTCGTACACAGTTGCATTGTAAGTGGAATGTGTGAAGTGAAAGCCAAGTGGGGCGGCTCCGTGTGCTACCTGGAAGAGAGTGGCCAGGAGCTCGGCAAGCAGAAGGGCAAAGCAAGGCAGAGGGGGCCGTGTGCCTGACCAGTGGCCCATGTTTATCTCCATCACATCATCCTTTCACACTGTAACAGAGAGAAAAAAGGAAGGTGAGTGACCGAGAGGTAAAAACTGTACTGAAAAAAGAACTAGTTACCACAGATCAAACAAAACAGAAAGGGAGAACACTATACACACACAAAAGCAACAATTTTTCATTATATTTTTTGTCTGTGTGTATGCATATATATGCATGCATACATACATACAAATATATAAGTGTATATGTACACACTTTTTTAAGATAAAAAATCTCCGTGGAATCCAACCACATCTGTATGTATATGTAGACAATGTAAAAACCACAGTGGAAAAAGAATAAAATCAGAAACACATTTGAATAAGTTCATATAAGATGATGAATCACATTCTGAAATTATTGTTTATATTTACCAATAGTTTCAATTAAATCTAAACTTGATTGCTTTTACAGCACATTGGAAGACTTTTTAGTCCCGAACTTTGGAAAGAACAGGATTCTCATTGTCTATGTAGCACCGTGATAGTCAAGGCTATCAGGTTTTATATAGGAAGCTAAAGATCACATAATGAAATCTGAGAAATCAAGAAAAAGTAGTACATAAAAATAAGAGCCAACCACTACTGACACCTACAAAACTAACAAAAATCAAAATTAAGGAAGAACTATGGCTATTTAAATGTAATTGCATACACATACACACATGCATACCCAGATACTGAGAACAGGCAAAACACAGTGAAGAAAATATAACTGCTCAACAAAGTTCCCAGGTAAATACTCGGGTCAATAACCATCACAGCCAGATAGCACATCAGAGTCCACTCTTGTCCACACATTAAGTCCACTCTTGCTTATGAACTACAAGGTATTTGCAATTACCATCTGTCATGGTTCTATGTTTTTGTTTTTGTTTTTTTGTTTTTGGATTTCAGTATTCCACATCAAAACATCATGTAGTGTACGGGGCATTAAAGTGTCACTGCCCCAATCCCAGTACCTATCCCTGTACATTACAGCAGTCACGGGATCTGGCCCTTCCGGGTGGGGGGGGCGCTCTCTTGCTGCTTGGCAGTGGGTGCAGGAGGGTGCTTTCCTAGCCGTTCCAAGCTTTTCAGGTTTGAATCGGTCCCGGGAACTCTCTCTCTTATCTTGTCTGATTTATTCATCTTAATTTCAATTAAATTGTATATATTGTGTTACTTTGTATTCCGATATTATAGTAAAATAAGTTTTCCTCCATAGATTGTTGCCGCTGCTCTTTTCCTCCCTTTCTCCCTTCCCATTTTTTGTGGGACTGGGGTGGGGGGGGAGGGCAGAGGCCTGTCGCCCCTGTCACGGACGTGGATTGATCTGATCAACTCCGTGACAGATTTTGGCGCCCAACGTGGGGCACGAGCTGCTTTTTAGCTGTTAGAACGAATCTCTTTTTCTCTCTGCTCTTAGAGAGTTTCGTTAGGGAGCATTATCAGTGGTTCAGGTTTCTGCGCTGGAAAACCTGACCTTGAAAGATTAGGCGTACTGCCAGTGTTCTGGGATATTTGTAAACTTTGAGCACTACTTCATCTGTGTAGTGCCTTTTTTTCTTTTTTTTTTTCCTCCTCTTATTAGCTTCAATTCATTAACCCCTTTTTAGCAGGCACCACTGATGAACCCACTCGTTATTGTGGGGGTGCTGGGTAAAGGATTAAAAGCAATGGTGTTATTCACAACCTACTGGCCAATAATCCAGCTTATAATTATGTGTTGTGGAATTGCAACCATATATAGGTACCTAATGACACTGATGGAGAACACCTATGTTTTACCTATTTGCAATGTGGTATGATTTGAACTTTGACATATACATCCCAGAAGGAATGGCTAATTTCACAAACAACTACATCCCAGAGGGAATGGCTAATTTCACAAACAACTACATCCCAAATGAAATAGCTAATTTTACAAACAACACAACGTTCAGACCAGTCTCCGGGTTTTCTTCTCGGTTTGTCAAACGTTTTTTGAATCCTGAATTAATAGTCATGTTGTTGGTGTTGTTCATGTCATCAATTCTCCTGAATGTATTCCAATTCATTCGTAATAAGGGGAAGGAGTCTTCTCCAAAACTAGAGAATGATGACTGGCAGGGGATATGGAGAGGTTTAGGAAAGGTCTTAGAAGCATGGGGACCTGCAGTGTCATGGGATTTTACTCTTGAACACCTGTGGGATCCTGAGAAACTAAGCCAGTATTTGAGTCAGGGACTATGCGGCTTACATAAATCTAAGGAGGTACAACTTATTTGGGGTTTGGCTTGTGCTTACCGTGCCCTATATAATACCATTCTGGAGAGAGAGAGTTTCCGAGCTGAGGTTCAAGCCAAAGGGGAAAATCCCCAAGTCAAATCTAATCGATCACAGGAGACACCAGTAACAATACCAGTTGCTCCTGTGGAGGGCAAGAAATGGAAACGAGTGTCTTCGCGTCTTGAACGAAAAAGAGAAGAGGAGGAGGAGGAGGTGGAAGAAGATCCAGGCGAGGGGCCCTCCTCAGGACCACCACCACCACGAAAGGCAAAAGGAAAAACTAAGAGACATGCAGAAGAGAGTGATGAAGAGGAAGTCTCTATTACTACTCGCCGGCCTCTAAAGATGACTGAAATCCAAGGTTCAAGAAAGGAGTTTACACGGCGCCCGAATGAAACTCTTGTTTTCTGGTTGGTTCGCTGTTGGGACAGTGGGGCCCACAGCTTGTCTCTGGATGGTAATGAAGCTCGCCAACTCGGTGCCATTGCCAGAGATCCAGCTATTGATAGAGGAATTAGTCGATGTTCGGATGAGGCTGCCTCCCTCTGGGAACGAGTGTTAACAGCCGTGAAGGAAAAGTATCCCTTCAAAAATGGCTTGAAGATTGCAATGAAAAAATGGGATACAGTTGAAAAGGGTATCCAGTATTTGAGGGAAATAGGCGTGGTGGAAATGTTGTATGACCCTAACTTTGTTCCTAACCACCCACAACAAAACCGCGACCCTGAAAGAGTGAGGACAACACCTGAGATATGGCAGAAAATCGTGACAACAGCGCCAGACAAATATGCCTCTACACTGATGTCAGCGTGTGACAGATTCAACGAACAACAGAGAACGCCTTTAGTTTATGAATTAATTGTTACGCTCCAAAACTACGAACAATTGCTGTCCCCAATTCATGCTGCCGCTGCTGCAATATCAAGAATGACGGAGCAAGTGTCTCAACTGATTAACCGTGACAAGCCTGTAGCGGTATCAGAGACGCTTGATGAAGATCAGGATAATCAAACGAGTCTAGCGAAGGATATGAAGGAGGTAAAGGAGACGGTGAAATTTTTGCGAGCCCACCTAACTAAAGACGATGAACCTTCCTTCTCACGTGCACCATCAAAGATCTCAGCTGTTAGAAGCAAACGCTCTCCGGCTCAAGTAAGGGGTAATACACCGCGAATTGCCTTATGGTATTACCTATGTGACCATGGAGAAGACATGGGGAAGTGGCACGGTCAACCTACTCCTGTACTACGAGCCCGGGTGAAAGAATTACAAAGCAGATCAACCACCAGCGCAGTTGCTCCAGTTACCACAGGTAATGAATAGAGGGGCCCTGCCCTCAGTCAGGGGGGGGAAAGGGATAATAGAGTATATTGGACTGTGTGGATTCGATGGCCTGGCACATCAGAACCACTGAAATATAAGGCCCTGGTGGACACTGGTGCACAGTGCACTCTGATGCCCTCGAGTCACCAAGGGACAGAATTAATCCATATTTCTGGAGTGACCGGGGGCTCTCAAGAATTGACTGTGTTGGAGGCTGAGATAAGCCTCACTGGTAAGGACTGGCAAAAACATCCTATTGTGATGGGCCCAGGGGCTCCATGTATACTAGGTATTGATTATCTCAGAAGGGGGCATTTCAAGGATCCTAAGGGGTATCGATGGGCCTTTGGAATAGCTGCTGTGGACACAGACAACATTAAGCAGCTGTCTGTTTTGCCTGGCCTGTCAGAAGATCCATCTGTTGTGGGGCTGCTGCGAGTAAAAGAGCAACAGGTACCGATTGCTACAAAAACGGTGCACAGGCGGCAGTATCGCACCAACAGGGATTCTTTGCTCCCCATTCATAAGTTAATTCGTCAACTAGAGAGCCAGGGAGTGATCAGCAAAACTCACTCGCCTTTTAACTGCCCCATATGGCCAGTGCGTAAAGCCAGTGGAGAATGGAGGCTGACGGTGGACTACCGTGGCCTGAATGAAGTCACACCCCCACTGAGTGCTGCTGTGCCGGACATGTTAGAACTCCAATATGAACTGGAGTCAAAAGCGGCCAAATGGTATGCCACCATTGACATTGCTAATGCCTTCTTTTCCATTCCTTTGGCCAAAGAATGTAAGCCACAGTTTGCTTTCACATGGAGGGGCATTCAGTATACCTGGAACCGTTTGCCCCAGGGGTGGAAACACAGCCCGACCATTTGCCATGGGTTGATCCAAACTGTATTGGAACAGGGCAGTGCTCCTGAGCACCTGCAGTACATTGATGACATCATCGTGTGGGGCGATACAGCAGAAGAAGTCTTTACAAAAGGAGAGCGAATGATCCAAATTATTCTGAGTGCTGGTTTTGCTATTAAGCGAAGCAAAGTGAAAGGACCTGCCCAGGAGATTCAGTTCCTAGGTATAAAGTGGCAAGATGGCCGTCGTCACATCCCGACAGACGTGATCGACAAAATCACTGCTATGTCTCCACCCACTAGCAAAAGAGAGACACAATCTTTTCTGGGTGCAGTGGGCTTTTGGAGAATGCACGTTCCAAACTACAGCCTCATTGTAAGCCCCCTTTATTATGTGACCCGAATGAGAAATGAGTTTACATGGGGCCCTGAGCAGCAGCAGGCTTTTGAACAGATCAAACAGGAGATAGCCCGTGCCGTGGCCCTAGGGCCAGTACGGACGGGACAGGGTATAAAGAACATCCTCTATACTGCTGCTGGAGAGAACGGTCCCACTTGGAGTTTGTGGCAAAGAGCCTCGGGAGAGACTCGAGGCCGACCCCTGGGATTCTGGAGTCGGGCGTACAGAGGGTCTGAAGAGCACTACACTCCAACTGAGAAGGAGATCTTAGCCGCTTATGAGGGGGTTCGGGCTGCTTCCGAAGTAGTCGGTACTGAAACACAGCTCCTTCTGGCACCTCGACTGCCAGTGCTGAACTGGATGTTTAAAGGAAAGGTTCCCTCCACCCATCATGCTACTGATGCCACTTGGAGTAAGTGGATTGCACTGATTACACAACGAGCACGGATGGGGAACCTCAGCCGTCCAGGAATCCTAGAGGTCATCATGGACTGGCCTGAAGGTAAAAAGTTTGGAACACCACCAGGAGAAGAGGTATCACGTGCTAAAGAGGCCCCACCATACAATGAACTACCAGAGAATGAAAAGAAATATGCCCTGTTCACAGATGGATCGTGTCGTATTGTGGGAAAGCATCGCAGATGGAAATCTGCTGTGTGGAGCCCCACACGACAAGTTGCAGAGGCCACTGAAGGGAAAGGAGAATCAAGCCAATTTGCAGAGGTAAAGGCTGTCCAACTGGCCTTAGATGTCGCTGAACGGGAGAGGTGGCCAATGCTCTATCTTTACACTGACTCGTGGATGGTAGCGAATGCCTTATGGGGGTGGTTACAGTAGTGGGAGCAAAATAACTGGCAAAGAAGGGGTAAACCTATTTGGGCTACTGAACTGTGGAAAGACATTGCTGCCCGAACAAAGACTATAGTTGTAAAGGTGCGCCATGTAGATGCTCATGTGCCCAAGAGTCGGGCTACTGAAGAACAGCAAAATAACCATCAGGTAGACTGAGCTGCCAGAATTAAGGTAGCTCAAATAGACCTGGACTGGCAGAACAAGGGTGAATTATTTCTGGCTCGGTGGGCCCATGAGACCTCAGGTCATCAAGGGAGAGATGCAACATACAAATGGGCTAGAGACCGAGGGGTGGACTTAACTATGGATGCTATTGCACAGGTTATTCATAACTGTGAAACATGTGCCATCATCAAAGAAGCCAAGAGGTTGAAACCTCTCCGGGAGGAAGGGCGATGGCAAAAGTACAAATATGGGGAGGCATGGCAGGTTGATTATATCACCTTGCCACGATCTCGCAATGGTAAGCATTATGTGCTTACTATGGTGGAGGCAACCACTGGGTGGCTTGAAACATATGCAGTACCTCATGCTACCGCCAGAAACACCATACTGGGTCTCGAGAAACAAGTCCTGTGGCGACATGGCACCCCAGAAAGGATTGAGTCAGATAATGGGACTCATTTCAAAAATTCTCTTGTAAATACTTGGGCCAAAGATCATGGCATTGAGTGGATTTACCATATTCCCTACCATGCACCAGCCTCTGGTAAAATTGAACGATACAATGGATTGTTAAAAACGATGCTAAAAGCACTGGGTGGCGGAACATTTAAGCAGTGGGAGAAGCATTTAGCAGAAGCCACCTGGTTGGTCAGTACCAGAGGATCTATCAATCGTGATGGTCCTAACCAGTCCAGTTCCCTACATACCGTAGAGGGAGATAAAGTCCCTGTTGTACATGTAAAGAACATGTTAGGAAAGGCAGTTTGGGTTCTTCCAGCTTCTGGAAAGGGCAAACCTCTCCGTGGTACAGTTTTTGCCCAGGGACCAGGATCCACTTGGTGGGTAATGCAGAAGAATGGGGATGTCCAATGTGTACCACAAGGAAACTTGATGCCGGGGGAGTGCAGTTACTAATTCTATGTATATGTATATAGCCATGTGTGTGTAATGCATTTTAATCATTTTTTGTTTGTTTGTTTGTATATATGTATATATATTTTAAGCATGATGTAACGATGTAGAATAAGGGGTGGAATGTCATGGTTCTATGTTTTTGTTTTTGTTTTTTTGTTTTTGGATTTCAGTATTCCACATCAAAACATCATGTAGTGTACGGGGCATTAAAGTGTCACTGCCCCAATCCCAGCTACCTATCCCTGTACATTACAGCAGTCACGGGATCTGGCCCTTCCGGGTGGGGGGGGCGCTCTCTTGCTGCTTGGCAGTGGGTGCAGGAGGGTGCTTTCCTATCCGTTCCAAGCTTTTCAGGTTTGAATCGGTCCCGGGAACTCTCTCTCTTATCTTGTCTGATTTATTCATCTTAATTTCAATTAAATTGTATATATTGTGTTACTTTGTATTCCGATATTATAGTAAAATAAGTTTTCCTCCATAGATTGTTGCCGCTGCTCTTTTCCTCCCTTTCTCCCTTCCCATTTTTTGTGGGACTGGGGTGGGGGGGGAGGGCAGAGGCCCTGTCGCCCCCGTCACGGACATAGATTGATCTGGTCAACTCCGTGACACCATCACTACTATCTACCCAGTACATGTGGTAATGTGCAGTAAATGAAGAAAGTGCAGAATAGTTTTCAACTGGTGAATGCTGAATGCATTCCATAAACGCTCCATTAGTTATTTATTCCAGCCTCATCCCAACCTAGGAAAAATGTTCTCCAATCTACTGCCTGTCCTGCTGCAAACAGGCTGCCCAAGGAGGCTGTGGATGCCCCATGCCTGGAGGCATTCAAGGCCAGGCTGGATGTGGCTCTGGGCAGCCTGGTCTGGTGGTTGGCGACCCTGCACATAGCAGGGGGGTTGGAACTAGGTGATCATTGTGGGCCTTTTCAACACAGGCCGTTCTATGAGTCTCTAACTTCCAGGCTATACAGAGATAGGGGAAGCAGAGACTGGCGGAGATTGCTGGAGGGTGCTGAAGAAGATCTGAGTGAGGTTTCCACTGATGGCTTTTCACTGAAAGAAAGGGAAAGGGGCCTGAGGAAATATGTCAGATGCTTAAAGTGAGGCAGTGTGCAGAATAAGCTCCCTTGTTACAACATACCTTCACTTGTGAAAATCACAGAAATCAATTGCAAAAGGCAATTATTAAAAGACCCACTGCACACATGCATGGTTCTCACTGTTATTTAAAAGCTGCTTAAAAATGTAGTTTTCTCCAAGCTAGAATACAGAGTCGAAAAGGATAGGAAAAGTTGTCAATAATGACGGGAGTTCATTTAAATTTCTAACATGATTTCAGCATCCCTTAGGAGATTAATAAATTGCAGACAAGTTTTGGAATAAGAATTCATGTTAGTTATCTCTTCCAATACAACTGAATGACTTTTGCATTTTTAAGTACTAATGGCAATCAATTTATTGCACCGATGTTAAAACGTTCACACAAAACACTTAACTTCCTGATCCCACAGTCTATATCCCATTTCTTAGCATATTAATCAGTTTGATAGCTTTCCCAAATGTTTGTCAAGGCACACATCTTTCAACACAGTTATCTGCACATGCAGCTCCCCCTGACCTTGTTTCCTTTTTATTTTCTATTTTAATAACCACAAGTAAAGAACTCTTCATCAAGGAAATAAACATCAAAGATTCTATCACCTCCTGGACTTGCACTCCCAGCTAACAAGGCAAAACCCTACGGAAGCACAAGTGGCGCTTCCCTGTCTGAATACAGGCAGAGTGTAATTGACTGCAACTCAGCAGTTTCCCAGAAACAGGTCAGTTTGGGGTACAAAGAGGTATAGTATTCCACTTGTGTCTCATTCAGTGGTATAGTTCTTCTGTCCACACCACAGCTCAGCCCAGGTTTGCTTCTTCTCTTCTCTCATAGTCATCAACATCAGGTTTCCAGATCCTTTGTAATCAGAAATCATCTCTCCTGAAAAATACCACAAGCAAAAGCAAACTGCCACAAATAACTCTATCTTCAGATACAGACTCTGCAGTGGCAGACAGGCACCAGAACAGACATTTACAAAGCTGTGCATTATGAGAAAGCTGTGCTTATTCCAGGCAATACAATGGGACAACCTTATGCTCACTGCATTTATCTATTTCTTTTTAGAGAAAGCCAGGGCCAAAACCTAATCTCAAATGCACAACTGTAAATCCACTTATGTCAGCAGTCTATAAGGTTTTAGTGGTTCAGTATAACCAAGATCTGGAAGCAGTAAGTTCCATGTAGAAACAACATACGATACACACAGACCCATGTTTATGTGTATGTACACAGAGCGTGCGTGCTTGTGAATGTGTTTCAGTTCTGTACACATGTATGCAGAAACGGTTTGTATATTTTTAGGTATAATTTCAGGGTTGGCACTGGAAGAATTGGACTTTCCCATCAGGCAGCATTTTTAGAGTCTGATTTCCCTTCAGATGCAGTATGCAGTGTTGTAACAAGCTCCTCACTGAAGTTATTCATCTATCCATACACTTACATGGTCATCATTATTGTATTATTTGAAAGTCCCAACAGACAAGCTATTAAACTTTCACTTGGGCTACCCAAGAATGTTTTATTCATTTACTGAATTCCTTTCTTCTGGGGTATTTGTTTTTAAGAGCTCATAACACATACATACTTAACGCACAGGAAATGTAATGTGATAGGTTATAGAAACAAAGTACAAAGCAACCCACCGTAAATTAAGAGGCATTTCTTTAAAGGCACCTCTTGTCAAAAAAATGTTATGGTTTTGAGTGAAGAGAAAGACTGTGATTACTTGTGCTTGATTTTGAAACGTTTGGGCAGGAGCTACTAAAAAAAAAAAAAGGCTCCCAACAGTGCAGAAAGAAACAGCTTTTTTTTTTTTACAAGAACAGAGACTAAAACACAAAACTTTCTAAACACCCCAAGGAGGCAACAAGATGACATACAGTACGAGTCCAGCAACCTTCTGCTCCAGGTCACGTTGAATTCTCTGGTCTTGAAGTGGAAAGAAAGGAATGGGGACATAGAAGCTATGGTTTCATTTTTAATCTTGTTAAAAACAAGATTAAAATCTAACAGAGTGACAGAGAACTATGACTTCAAGTTTAGTTCCCCACTCAGCTGCTTGTCCTTCGCCTCTTGAACAAAGAATAACTATATAACTCAGACCTTGCAGGGTAGCTCCAAGATCTGTGGGTGGACGGTGCTCCTTAGAGGAACTATGAGAGGTATGAGACTCAATCCTTCTTTTTCATCTTGGCTCTGGCAATCTGCAGCCTACCAGACTGGGAAGAACAACTTCAGTCCCAAGAACTGCCAAGACTCCCACACACCAGAACTGTGGGTCTAATCTAATGTGCAGATGCAAAACAAGTGCTGTATGATCCTCCTTTTGGTTCCCTCTCCCAAGACTAATTCCTCCAATCCCAAAGATCTCCATACTGAAAAATACATATAAGAGAAAACAATATATGTACTCTTGGGTAAACTATGACAATACTGAACAAGTGCCAAAAAGACGTTTAGAAAACATGAGGAATACAGCAGGTAAACTTCTTCAGCAGACAGAAGGAATAAGCTTTTAGCAATACACAGTTGGGAAAAGAAAAATATTTGCCTATCCCTTTACTTATCCCCCCTGTCCAAATATATCCTATAGGAGTATTTGCAGCTGACCATTAGATAAATTATAGAATCATAGAATGGTTTGGGTTGGAAAGGACCCTTAAGATCATGTAGTTCCAACCCTCCTGCTATAGGCAGGGACACCTCCCTCTAGAACAGGTTGCACACAGCCCCATCCAGCCTGGCCTTGAATGCTTCCAGGGAGGGGGCATCCACAACCTCACTGGGCAACCTGTTCCAGGGTCTCACCACCCACACAGTTTAAGAATTTCTTCCTAATATCTAACCTACATCTATCCTCTTCCAGTTTAAAACCATTTTCCCTCATCCTGTCGCTATGTGCCCTTACAAGAAGTCCCTCCCCAGTCCTGATACTGGAAGACTACTATAAGGTCCCCCTAGAGCCTTCTCTTCTTCAGGCTGAAGAGCCCCAGCTCTCTCAGCTTGTCCACACAGGAGAGGTGCTCCAGCCCTCTGATCATCTTCATGGCCCCCCTCTGGACCTGCTCCAACAGCTCCCCATCCTTCCTGTATTGGGGGCTCCAGAACTGGGTGCAGTACACCTGTGGGGTCTCATGAGAGCAGAGTAAAGGGGTAGAATCATCTCCCTCTAATGTCAATGATTTACGGGCTGTTTCAGCCTGGTTCCATGACCAGTAGGGTGGAGGGATCCGCAGATCCACGCCTCTGGAAAAGGGAAACAGGGGACCCCAAAATAATTGAAAACAGCAGCAACGATCTGAGGTGAAACAAACTAATTTACTAAATATAATATCAGCAAAATATAATGACAGAGAGAGAGTGTATGTCTGAAAGATGGACAGGCCTCACCACAACGCCGAGGTGAGAAATGCAGTCCAGTTAAGCGATGGAAAAGCAGACGGCGAAGAGCAGACGGAGAAACGCAGGTGAAGAAGAGCAGGTGAAGAAGAGAGCATCAGGTGACCCTG
Organism: Tympanuchus pallidicinctus; assembly: GCF_026119805.1. Classification (NCBI taxonomy): domain Eukaryota; kingdom Metazoa; phylum Chordata; class Aves; order Galliformes; family Phasianidae; genus Tympanuchus; species Tympanuchus pallidicinctus. The sequence goes on along the minus strand of NW_026294627.1, from coordinate 7,481,889 downwards.
CCAGGAGTTCTGTCTCCTCGCTGACCGCAAAGCCCCCTGGGGAAATGTAGCTCTTCTCCTCTGGACAGGCACCCGGAACTTTAGCATAGCACTTAAACCCCCAGTGCATTACATGATGTTATGGTGTGCAACACTGATAACCAAAAATCATAAAACCATGACACTCAACCTGCTGGTCACGCATTTCTAGAAAGATACGGTTGGCCTTCTGAGCTGCACATGCAAATGAACTTAGAGAATGTTGGCATCTAATACAATACAAATATTTGAAGAATTTCTACAGGTCCTTTTAAAGAGAAGAGAAAAGAAACCAATTTCACAGAATCACGGAATCTTAAGAGTTGGAAGGGGCCTTTAAAGATCAACTGGGCCAACTCCTCTGCAACGAACAGGGGCATCCAGAATTTGCCCTTGGTGAAGATACGCTGGTTTTCCTATATCACCTGCCTGTTGGTTTTTGTACTTCACCTCCCAACTTCACCACAAAGACTCACTGAAGCTCTTATCTAAAAGGCCTTCTGGACAGCAGTATGATGCAAAGAAAGAAAAACAGCTTTTTAACTCGAGAAGACATTTTTATGAGAATCAAGGTATCACAGAATCACAGAATCACAGAATCACCTGGGTTGGAAGGGACCTCAAGGATCATGTAGTTCCAACCCCCCTGCCTAGCAGGGCCACCAAACATACACATTCAGATCAGGTTGCCCAGGACCCCGTCCAACCTGGCCTTGAACACGTCCAAGGACGGGGCATCCACAACCTCCCTGGGCAGCCCGTTCCAGGGCCTAACTACTCTCCTTGTGAAGAACTTCCCCCTAACATCCAACCTAAATCTTTCCTCCTTCAACTTTGATCCATTTCCCCTAGTCCTGCTGTTATCAGCCCTTCTGAAGAGTTTACTCCCCTCCTGGGTGTAGGTTCCCTTCAGGTATTGATAGGCTGCAATGAGGTCGCCCCGCAGCCTTCTCTTCTCCAGGCTGAACAAGCCCAACTCCCTCAGCCTGTCCTCATAGGGGAGGTGCTCCAGCCCCCTGATCATCTTAGTCGCCCTCTTCTGGACCCTTTCCAAGATCTCTATGTCTTTCTTGTACTGAGGTATTTATGAATCTTGGTCCAAGAAGGAAAAGAAGAACATGAAAACAAGGTTTGGTCTTGACTGAAAGTTTTTATCATTATTTTTATTATTCCTGTAGAATTTGTGAAAGTCAGGATGTCTCATCAAACAGAACAGATGTGGTGAGTTCAAGGCGCAGAAAATACTACAACTGGGAAATACTAGCCCCTTCTCAGGAAGGGTGTCGTAATTCTCATTCAAACAATAGTGTTGTGGTTTCGTGATTTTTTGTCGTCAGTATTCCACATCAGAACATCATGTGGACCAGTGGCAGTTAATGAGTTCTGGTTCCGTTTACTGCCTTTCGCGGACTTCGAGCATTCTGTTGGGAGGGGAGGGGCGGCATCCCGGAGGACCTGGCGGGCAGAGGCAGTGGGCGGAGCTGCGGACAGGGCCCGGAGCGCCCGCCTCAGTCGTCTCAGCTGGCCGCGGAGAGCACTGTCGTGGTGTGACTCATTTTTTTGATGCTCTTGTCTCTCTCGTTTTGTTTGATTTAGTTGGATTCATTAAATTACCCTTCCTCCTCAGATCGTTGCCATTGTGTTTTCTCTTTGTTAAAAGTATCGGCGAGCTCCCTGCCCTTCCCCCTCTCCCGGAGCGGCCGGGTCGCGGCGAACCATTCGTACCCGTTTGTTGTTTTTTTTTTCTCTTCTTCCCGGGGCCTCCGACCCCTGTCACAGACTTCTACCTAAGAATAACTCCGTGACAAATCGCTATTTACATTCTATTAAGTAAGCAGCTTTACGGAAAGAAGGTATATTTGAAAATATGAAGAACTTTTTTTAGAAAGCAGGAAAACATCACTTGCACATGACATGGAAATAGTAGGTTGCAAAATGATGCAACTGCAACAGGAACAGGAGGTTTTGTTGGAAGTTACCTCAGTCTTCCAAGTAATTCCTTCCTTTCACTCAAACAACATCAGCATCGGCAGTAGCCTTCTTTTAAAACTTACAGTATAGTCATGCAAGAAACTGCTTTGCATTTGTTACCTATTTAAGTCCTACATCAAGCTGCAACACTGATAGGAAAAACTGATTTTCACCAAGTCAACATCTTGCAGACAGGAGATGGGACCCATGTACATCACTGCCTTCTCCTGGGAAGAACCTCTTCCATAGTTCAGAACTACAGAAAACTCCTCAAAGCTCATAGAAACCCATATTTAAGGCATGTAAAAAACAGAGTGTGAAGAAAGGATGTCTGTCTGCCAAAGTACTTTACACACCATCTAGAGATAGCCATGGATTTTATACTCTGTACTCAATATGCAGGCACTATTTTTGGCATTCTGTTAAATGAGAACACTGTGAAAAAAACAGCATTTAAATGACACTTTCTCTAGTCAGACACCTAAACTGTACCCAAATGTACTCCAGCATAATTTACCCAGCTAGGAAAGGCTTAGAATTTACTGACCAGGGAAAGAAATTAGAATCTACAATAAGAACTGAGAGTTAGTGCCATATGGAAATGAATTAGAAATGCACGTTCAACTCTAAGCAAGAGGGAAAAACCACTCAACTGACACTGACAGATTTATGCCAGAGAATATATTCACAGGACTACCAGCTCTCTGATGAGTACAAATATATGATTTTCCATATAGATTATTGTATCACGATGTGTTTATTCCAAAAAGAGAAGATAAAGAGAAACCAACCATTCTTGCAAAGTAACCCTTTGCAACAGACAGAGCAAAGAATCCCAGTCTTCCTTAGAGCTGCAAATCCTCCTACTGCCAGCATATAATTCTGCACAGGAGAAAGGCCACTCAGCATCATGCAGCAAGTGTAATTCCAGGCTGTCCCTAGGAAGTGAAGATTTAGCCACTGAGCCATATGTTACGAATAACTTTGGCTTGTTAGCATTTGTTGGGGATTATTCCAAGCAACACCAAATTTGCTCAGTATCAGTATCAATACTTCCACTTGCAAGCAGGAGCGAGTGTTGTCTGTCTCCTTGAGGAGCTGCTGCAAAGCATCTTTGAAACTCTCCCTCCCCCCTAAGGGATGAAAAATGGCTTGGAGAAAGGGCAGTGGGGAAGAGGGGAGGAATAATTTGCCTCCACATGAGATTTGTCAAAAGGGAATTCCAGGGAGCAATCTTACAAGGGATTTGAGCTTGTCCCTTGGTGGTCTGTCCCAGAGGAAACAAAGACCAATACCCAATTTTTATGTTTTATCTCCAATCCCCCCAGCTTTAGGGCAGTTTCAAAATCAGCAAGCTATCTTCATCTGGGCTGCATGCTTTTGCATGACACACACTCAGATACGCAACTTTTAGCTTGTTCAGCTTTTCTGAAAGGAGCAGTTGGCTCATGCACTCTCAGCATTTGTTCCTGCAAGCAGCAGGCTGAGACAGGTAGCAAAACCACACTGCACCATGCAGCACCTCCACTCAGTGCTAAAACTGAGGCTTCAGCGACATTCAGGCAAAGGGACTCAACTGGGCTCCTTATTATAAAGCAAATAAACCATAAATAATGCATCAGCTCCAATCCACCAAGAGCTGTGGCACAGCGCTGATGCAAAAGTGCCTCTTCCGAAGATGAAAAAACATCTCCCACCCTTCTCACATAAGGTTCATTCCCACCCAGGGGAGGTGGAACATGCCGTGAACATTATTCCACGGCAGTTCTCTTTCATATCCAGTCCTGCCCTGCTACGCTCCTCAGCTGCTCTGCTCTCTGTTTGGGATCCTGCACATGCTCCTCATGACAGCTTGTATGGACTTGTATATGCTATTTGGCTGCAGTTTATAGTAAGAAAGAAATCTGTGAGATTTCCAACTACTGTTTTCCAGGGCCATAATAGGTATGTAGGTATAACGACTACAGTAGTTGTTAGTCTCAAACGGAAAAAGTAACTATCTTCCTCAGCCTCTCTGCATTGTTGAGGCCAAGCAGCTCAAACGGTCCAAATCTTTATATAAGGACAAGAGCCAGCTACTACAAAAGGAGATGAATATACAAAAGTTCTTGCCAGTTGACAGCTGTGCATATAAAGAAACACAACATAAAACGGAGAGCACAGAAAAAGATAACAACATTGCAAGACAAAATAATGGCACTCCAGTGAGGGTTGTACAAAAAACTCTGTGAAATATGGAGGATGGAATTCGATGATCTTTAAGGGCCCCTTCCCTAAACTCAAATGATTCTAATCTATTCTCAGATTCAATATTATGAAAAATTTCTACTCAGAAAAAGCAGTCAGGCTCTGGAACAGGCTAAACAAGGAGGTGGTGCCTTCACTGTTCCCGAACATGTTTGAAAAAGTTCAAAAGTCTTTCCCAAATTTAGTGATTCTATATTCCTAAGATAATATGAGAAGAAATGGTTTCAAAATAAAGGAGAGGAGATTTTGATTGAAATAAGGAATAAATTTTTTCACACCAAGGATAGTGAGCCACAGGCACAGAGAAGTGGCAGAGGCCCCGTCCCTAAAGACATTCCATTTAATAAGTATAGTATTGTAAGCAAGATAGCACACTGTAACACAATATAATCAGAATTGAAGCTAATAAATCAAATATAATGAGAGAGAGAATATCCGAAAGGCGGATAGGCCTCATCACAACGTTGAGGTGAGATGCGCAGTCCAGTTGAGCAACAGGCAGACGGGAGCAGCAACCACAACCAAGAGCAGGCGAAAAACAGCACATCAGGTGACCTTGTTAAGAGAGGAGTTAAACCTCCTCTCCCTGACTGCAAGGTCCCCTAGGGAATGTAGTTCCTCTTCCCTTCTGGGCAGGTACACAAGACTTGAGCATTAACAGTAAAACTCCCAGTGCCCCACATGATGTTATGATATGGAATAACGAAAGCCAAAAATCAGAAAACCATGACACCAATTCAAATGATCCAATGATTGTATCAGTTGAATGGCAGGCAGGAAAGAGATGCACAATAGATTAAAAAAAAAAAAAAAAAAAAAAAAGGATAAAGTTATGGATTAAAGGAGAAAAATAAATTTCATTCTTAAGCCTAGAGAAAAAAAAAAAAGTACAGAGTCTAGCATCTTGAAAAGAATAACTGCAAGTAACATACAGATTAGAAAATGACCTGAACAAATCGTGCAGAAATGTGCATAAGAATGTCCTCACAGAGAGGACGACAGAGCACTGGAACTCCTGCCAAGGGAGGCTGTGGAGTCTCCTTGTCTGGAGATGTCCAAAACCTGCCTAGACGCCAACCTGTGCAACCTGGTCTACGGATCTGCTTTCAAACTAAGACAGCAGAGGTTTAGGTTAGATAGTAGGAGGAAGTTTTTCACACAGACTGGAACCCGTTGCCCAAGGAGGCCGTGGATGCCCCATGCCTGCAGGCATTCAAGGCCAGGCGGGATGTGGCTCTGGGCTGCCCGGTGGATTGAAACTAGGGGATCACTGTGGGCCTTCTCAACCCAGGCCACTCTATGACTCGGTGATTCTATGACCTCGTGCGCTCATGAAAATTACAGAGTGCTGACGGATTGCAAAAAGGGGAGGTGGAACAGGGAGATGGGATTTGGGTGTAGGGTCCCCAGCCCCGAGCTGGCTGTGGCCATGTTGCACAGAAGAAACACCAGGTCCTTCATGAGGAGCAGCGTCCGACTGAGTCCAAGAGCCAGTCCTCCAACTGGCTCTGCTGGTTCGGCCTAAAAACCTGCCCCACAAAGATGGAGGAACAGAAGAAAAACCAGGTCCTTCCCGAGGAGCAGAGCCTGTCTGAGTCCAAGAGCCAGTCCTCCAACTGGCTCTGCTGGTTTGGACTATGCACCTGCTCCAGCAAGACTGAGGACGCGAAGAAGAACCAGGTCCTTCCCGAGGAGCAGAGCCTGTTTGAGTCCAAGAGCCAGTCCTCCAACTGGCTCTGCTGGTTTGGACTATGCACCTGCTCCAGCAAGACTGAGGACACGAAGAAAAACCAGGTCCTTCGTGAGGAGCAGAGTCCCGTAGAGTCCAAGAGCCAGCCCTCCAACTGGCTCTGCAGGCTTGGACTGACATCTTGCTCCCCCAACACCGAGGACGGGAAGAAGAACAAGGTCTTTCCTGAGGAGCAGAGCCCCGTTGAGACCAAGGGCCAGCCCTCCAACTGGCTCTGCTGGATTGGACTAAACACCTGTCCTCAGAATGGAGAGAAAAAAGTCGTGCCTCCCGAGAAGAGCCTGCCCGTTAATGCTGAGCGCCGTGCCTCCCACTGGCCCTTCTGGATTGGCCTTTCTCCACACTCCAGATGGGTCCCGAACAGGGCCAGCGAGTCTGTTGATCCAGAGGGCCCCGAGCAGCAGTCCCCGCACACCGAGCAAAAGGCCTTCAGCGTGCTTGACCTCCTCAACAACTTCAAGCACTTAATAAAGCCAGCCCTGATAATCTGCGTCATTCTGGATTTGTGGGGAAACTGCTATCTGTTCCGGCTGCTGTGGGTTGCCTACCAGCTCTGGAGAGATATGTGAAGACATCAGGCACAGGTAAGCGCTCGGGATTCATACTGCACAGAAGGGACTGAGGGTGGGGAGCGGGGAACCGCAAAGGTCTGGTCTGTGAGGGCTTCCAAGCAAAGCAGACCTCCAGAGGTCCAGCAGCTCTCCCCAGAGACTTGCCCGGCCCTAGGGCTGACAGCCGGCCGGGACTCCCATGCAAAACGGGGCCTGCCGGAGGTGCCGTGAGCCCCACGGGCTGCCCCGAGCTGTCCTGGGACGCTGGAAAAGCGGCGCAAGAATCAGAGCCCTGCAGGGCGATGCTCTGCAAAACGAGCCTGCATCCCTTTCTCTGCGCTCATGCCCTGTCATTTCCAGGGAACGGAACAAACGGCCTCAGCTTCAGAACGCAAACAGAGTGATTTCCACAAGGCGCTTCTCTCCATCTGGCAGCCTGTGGGTCAAATGGTGACCGAAGGTGGCGCTGAAGGCACCTGCGATGACAACAACATCTTCCACTGGGGGGACACCAACCTCCCCCAGATCATCACCTCCATTTTCCATCAGTCATGAAATAAATAACACCATCATTTCCACAGCCGGTGTCATTGTGGTGGCAGTGCGTCCGGGACAGTGGCAGCACTAAAGGCATTGGTGCAGGACAGCGCTGCTGTTCGGGGACTGGGGGCATGTTCCTAGGCAGGAGGAAGGGCGGTGGGCCAGGGATAAAAGAGGCATCGGTGGCTGTGAAGCGTCCAGAGACAGCCATGCCCCAGGGGAGAGAGCACATGTTGAGCGGGAACCTACGTCCCAGTGGGGTCATGCAGCGTCCCCCAGAGTGCACGGGGAGGGCCCGTGAGTCTCCAGCACGCTGGGAAGCATCCAGAGCACACTGGGAATCCTCAGCTGGGCCAGTTCTGCCAGGATCCCGTGCGCATCACCTTCCCAGAGGAGGCTCGCACCAAGGGAGCCTTCCCAGAAAGGGAAAACGGCGGCAAAGCACCACAGCAAGATCTGCTGGGGAAGGGAGGGAGGCCCTGCGGCACGGCGGCTCAGACTCCCTGGTCCGTTTCGTCCCTCTGCTTATTACAGCTGACTGGTAGCTCAGGCCGGCAGCCATGAAGGCGCTGAGAGAAGCCTGCGGGCTGTCAAACGGGACTTTGGGGCACTGGCGCGCTGTCACGGCTCCAGCCCGGTGCTGTGACTAATGGGGTGGAGGGACAAGCGAAGCCACGAACCAGGAAAGGGGCAAGAGAGGTGGGGAAAAGGTAGGGAGATGGGCCTGACAACAAAACAACGGCAACGAGCTAAGGGAGAAAACAACGATTTTCTGAGTACGCTAATTTTCTGAGAATGCCAGCGGGATGCAAGATTAAGAAAACAGATGAGGTTTGCCAAAAGCAAGCGCAGAGTCTTGCACCTCGGAAGGAACAGCCGCAAGTATCAGTACAGGCTGGGACCCGACCTGCTGGAGAGGAGCTCTGCGGTGAGGAACCTGGGGCTCCAGGTGGACAACAGGCTGGCCATGAGCCAGCAGGGTGCCCTGGTGGCCAAGAAGGCCACTGGGATCCTACAGGGCATTACAAGGAGCGTGGCCAGCAGGTCAAGGGAGGTGATCGTCTCCCTCCACTCTGCCCTGGTCAGGCCTCACCAGGACTATGGCGTCCGGTTCTGGGCTCCCCGGTACAAGAAAAGGCCGCCATCTCCTGGAAAGAGTCCAGCGGAGGGCCATGAAGATGATCAAGGGCCTGGAGCACCTCTCTCATGAGGAAAGGCTGAGCGACTTGATGTTGTGTTGAGGGACATGGTGTAGTGGGAGCTATGGGTAATAGGTGAACAGTTGGACTGGGTGACCTTTTAGGTCTTTTACAACCTTGGTGATTCTGTGATTCTGTGATTGTATGACCTGGGTCTGTTCAGCCTTGAGAAAAGATAATTCAGACGGGATCTGATCAATGTCTATATCTAAGGTGACAGCGGCCAAAATACAAGGGCAATGGCCACAAGTTGTATCAGAGGAGGTTTAGGTTAGACATAAGGAAGAACTTCTTCTCTCATAGAGTGGTCAGGCACTGGAATGGCTGCCCAGGGAGGTGGTGGAGTCGCCGTCCCTGCAACTGTTCAAGAGGTGTCTGGATGACGTGCTGCGTGATATGCTTTAGTACTAGTGGTGGCAATGGTGATGAGTAGACGGTTGGATTGGATGATCTTAAAGGTCATTTCACACCTTGTGATTCTATGATTCTATGATCATCTTGAGAGGTCCCTTCCAGCCCCTACAATTCTGTGATTCTGCATCAGGGAGAACACTGTGCTGCCAAGGAGGAGAAGGCAAATACGGACACTGCTGCGGGAGGTGTCAAAGCAAACGTTCAAATCTCTCGGTCTGTACTATCATCTATTCTTTTATTTTCTTTCCGACGTATAAATAAAGGAAATTAATCCAATATTCATTGCTGTTGGAGTGAAGGGCTCAAAAGGATGGGAGAGGAGCACCGGACCTCTGCTTACGTCTGTTTACGAGTGTGAACACTGATAGGACAAGGGGAAATGGTTTCAAACTAAGACAGCAGAGGTTTAGGTTAGATAGTAGGAGGAAGTTTTTCACACAGACTGGAACCCGTTGCCCAAGGAGGCCGTGGATGCCCCATGCCTGCAGGCATTCAAGGCCAGGCGGGATGTGGCTCTGGGCTGCCCGGTGGATTGAAACTAGGGGATCACTGTGGGCCTTCTCAACCCAGGCCGCTCTATGATTCGGTGATTCTATGACCTCGTGCGCTCATGAAAATTACAGAGTGCAGACGGATTGCAAAAAGGGGAGGTGGAACAGGGAGGTGGGATTTGGGTGTAGGGTCCCCAGCCCCGAGCTGGGTGTGGCCATGTCGCACCGGGGAAAGGCATTGTGACATCACAGGCGGGGCATGACATCAGTCTTTATCAAGGCACGCTGGCGGCCTCCCCCAGCTCAGACACTTGGAGCACTCGCTCCGTCCTGGTGGTCACTGCTGGAGCTCTGCTCTGGGTGACAGCCACTTGTGTGTTGAGAGCGGTTCTTGGGAGAGAGCAGGATGAAGCTCAGCCTGACTCTCTTCCTCATCTTACTTGCTTTCCTGTCTCCAATTCCTGACACGTCCAGCTGCCTCAGCTGGGTCGGGAACTGGGACAAAAAGCTGCTCCATCCCGAGGAGCAGCATCCCTTAGAGACCGAGTGCCAGCCCTCCAGCTGGCGCTCCTGGCTTGGTCTAACCACCTGCCCCACCAAGATCGGGGATGGCAACCAAAGGAACGTCCTTCACCAGGAGCACGGACCAACTGACACCAAGAGCCAGCCCTCCAACTGGCTCTGCTGGTTTTGCCGAAACATCTGCTCCACAAAGATGGAGGACGGGAACAAAAGGCAGGTCTTTCACGAGAAGCAGAGCCCGGTTGAGAGCAAGGCCCGGCCCTCCAACTGGCTCTGCTGGTTCGGCCTAACCACCTGCCCCACAAAGATGGAGGACCAGAAGAAACACCAGGTCCTTCATGAGGAGCAGCGTCCGATTGAGTCCAAGAGCCAGCCCTCCAACTGGCTCTGCTGGGTCGGCCTAACCACCTGCCCCACAAAGATGGAGGAACAGAAGAAAAACCAGGTTCTTCCCGAGGAGCAGAGCCTGTCTGAGTCCAAGAGCCAGTCCTCCAACTGGCTCTGCTGGTTTGGACTATGCACCTGCTCCAGCAAGACTGAGGACGCGAAGAAGAACCAGGTCCTTCCCGAGGAGCAGAGCCTGTTTGAGTCCAAGAGCCAGTCCTCCAACTGGCTCTGCTGGTTTGGACTATGCACCTGCTCCAGCAAGACTGAGGACACGAAGAAAAACCAGGTCCTTCGTGAGGAGCAGAGTCCCGTAGAGTCCAAGAGCCAGCCCTCCAACTGGCTCTGCAGGCTTGGACTGACATCTTGCTCCCCCAACACCGAGGACGGGAAGAAGAACAAGGTCTTTCCTGAGGAGCAGAGCCCCGTTGAGACCAAGGGCCAGCCCTCCAACTGGCTCTGCTGGATTGGACTAAACACCTGTCCTCAGAATGGAGAGAAAAAAGTCGTGCCTCCCGAGAAGAGCCTGCCCGTTAATGCTGAGCGCCGTGCCTCCCACTGGCCCTTCTGGATTGGCCTTTCTCCACACTCCAGATGGGTCCCGAACAGGGCCAGCGAGTCTGTTGATCCAGAGGGCCCCGAGCAGCAGTCCCCGCACACCGAGCAAAAGGCCTTCAGCGTGCTTGACCTCCTCAACAACTTCAAGCACTTAATAAAGCCAGCCCTGATAATCTGCGTCATTCTGGATTTGTGGGGAAACTGCTATCTGTTCCGGCTGCTGTGGGTTGCCTACCAGCTCTGGAGAGATATGTGAAGACATCAGGCACAGGTAAGCGCTCGGGATTCATACTGCACAGAAGGGACTGAGGGTGGGGAGCGGGGAACCGCAAAGGTCTGGTCTGTGAGGGCTTCCAAGCAAAGCAGACCTCCAGAGGTCCAGCAGCTCTCCCCAGAGACTTGCCCGGCCCTAGGGCTGACAGCCGGCCGGGACTCCCATGCAAAACGGGGCCTGCCGGAGGTGCCGTGAGCCCCACGGGCTGCCCCGAGCTGTCCTGGGACGCTGGAAAAGCGGCGCAAGAATCAGAGCCCTGCAGGGCGATGCTCTGCAAAACGAGCCTGCATCCCTTTCTCTGCGCTCATGCCCTGTCATTTCCAGGGAACGGAACAAACGGCCTCAGCTTCAGAACGCAAACAGAGTGATTTCCACAAGGCGCTTCTCTCCATCTGGCAGCCTGTGGGTCAAATGGTGACCGAAGGTGGCGCTGAAGGCACCTGCGATGACAACAACATCTTCCACTGGGGGGACACCAACCTCCCCCAGATCATCACCTCCATTTTCCATCAGTCATGAAATAAATAACACCATCATTTCCACAGCCGGTGTCATTGTGGTGGCAGTGCGTCCGGGACAGTGGCAGCACTAAAGGCATTGGTGCAGGACAGCGCTGCTGTTCGGGGACTGGGGGCATGTTCCTAGGCAGGAGGAAGGGCGGTGGGCCAGGGATAAAAGAGGCATCGGTGGCTGTGAAGCGTCCAGAGACAGCCATGCCCCAGGGGAGAGAGCACATGTTGAGCGGGAACCTACGTCCCAGTGGGGTCATGCAGCGTCCCCCAGAGTGCACGGGGAGGGCCCGTGAGTCTCCAGCACGCTGGGAAGCATCCAGAGCACACTGGGAATCCTCAGCTGGGCCAGTTCTGCCAGGATCCCGTGCGCATCACCTTCCCAGAGGAGGCTCGCACCAAGGGAGCCTTCCCAGAAAGGGAAAACGGCGGCAAAGCACCACAGCAAGATCTGCTGGGGAAGGGAGGGAGGCCCTGCGGCACGGCGGCTCAGACTCCCTGGTCCGTTTCGTCCCTCTGCTTATTACAGCTGACTGGTAGCTCAGGCCGGCAGCCATGAAGGCGCTGAGAGAAGCCTGCGGGCTGTCAAACGGGACTTTGGGGCACTGGCGCGCTGTCACGGCTCCAGCCCGGTGCTGTGACTAATGGGGTGGAGGGACAAGCGAAGCCACGAACCAGGAAAGGGGCAAGAGAGGTGGGGAAAAGGTAGGGAGATGGGCCTGACAACAAAACAACGGCAACGAGCTAAGGGAGAAAACAACGATTTTCTGAGTACGCTAATTTTCTGAGAATGCCAGCGGGATGCAAGATTAAGAAAACAGATGAGGTTTGCCAAAAGCAAGCGCAGAGTCTTGCACCTCGGAAGGAACAGCCGCAAGTATCAGTACAGGCTGGGACCCGACCTGCTGGAGAGGAGCTCTGCGGTGAGGAACCTGGGGCTCCAGGTGGACAACAGGCTGGCCATGAGCCAGCAGGGTGCCCTGGTGGCCAAGAAGGCCACTGGGATCCTACAGGGCATTACAAGGAGCGTGGCCAGCAGGTCAAGGGAGGTGATCGTCTCCCTCCACTCTGCCCTGGTCAGGCCTCACCAGGACTATGGCGTCCGGTTCTGGGCTCCCCGGTACAAGAAAAGGCCGCCATCTCCTGGAAAGAGTCCAGCGGAGGGCCATGAAGATGATCAAGGGCCTGGAGCACCTCTCTCATGAGGAAAGGCTGAGCGACTTGATGTTGTGTTGAGGGACATGGTGTAGTGGGAGCTATGGGTAATAGGTGAACAGTTGGACTGGGTGACCTTTTAGGTCTTTTACAACCTTGGTGATTCTGTGATTCTGTGATTGTATGACCTGGGTCTGTTCAGCCTTGAGAAAAGATAATTCAGACGGGATCTGATCAATGTCTATATCTAAGGTGACAGCGGCCAAAATACAAGGGCAATGGCCACAAGTTGTATCAGAGGAGGTTTAGGTTAGACATAAGGAAGAACTTCTTCTCTCATAGAGTGGTCAGGCACTGGAATGGCTGCCCAGGGAGGTGGTGGAGTCGCCGTCCCTGCAACTGTTCAAGAGGTGTCTGGATGACGTGCTGCGTGATATGCTTTAGTACTAGTGGTGGCAATGGTGATGAGTAGACGGTTGGATTGGATGATCTTAAAGGTCATTTCACACCTTGTGATTCTATGATTCTATGATCATCTTGAGAGGTCCCTTCCAGCCCCTACAATTCTGTGATTCTGCATCAGGGAGAACACTGTGCTGCCAAGGAGGAGAAGGCAAATACGGACACTGCTGCGGGAGGTGTCAAAGCAAACGTTCAAATCTCTCGGTCTGTACTATCATCTATTCTTTTATTTTCTTTCCGACGTATAAATAAAGGAAATTAATCCAATATTCATTGCTGTTGGAGTGAAGGGCTCAAAAGGATGGGAGAGGAGCACCGGACCTCTGCTTACGTCTGTTTACGAGTGTGAACACTGATAGGACAAGGGGAAATGGTTTCAAACTAAGACAGCAGAGGTTTAGGTTAGATAGTAGGAGGAAGTTTTTCACACAGACTGGAACCCGTTGCCCAAGGAGGCCGTGGATGCCCCATGCCTGCAGGCATTCAAGGCCAGGCGGGATGTGGCTCTGGGCTGCCCGGTGGATTGAAACTAGGGGATCACTGTGGGCCTTCTCAACCCAGGCCGCTCTATGATTCGGTGATTCTATGACCTCGTGCGCTCATGAAAATTACAGAGTGCAGACGGATTGCAAAAAGGGGAGGTGGAACAGGGAGGTGGGATTTGGGTGTAGGGTCCCCAGCCCCGAGCTGGGTGTGGCCATGTCGCACCGGGGAAAGGCATTGTGACATCACAGGCGGGGCATGACATCAGTCTTTATCAAGGCACGCTGGCGGCCTCCCCCAGCTCAGACACTTGGAGCACTCGCTCCGTCCTGGTGGTCACTGCTGGAGCTCTGCTCTGGGTGACAGCCACTTGTGTGTTGAGAGCGGTTCTTGGGAGAGAGCAGGATGAAGCTCAGCCTGACTCTCTTCCTCATCTTACTTGCTTTCCTGTCTCCAATTCCTGACACGTCCAGCTGCCTCAGCTGGGTCGGGAACTGGGACAAAAAGCTGCTCCATCCCGAGGAGCAGCATCCCTTAGAGACCGAGTGCCAGCCCTCCAGCTGGCGCTCCTGGCTTGGTCTAACCACCTGCCCCACCAAGATCGGGGATGGCAACCAAAGGAACGTCCTTCACCAGGAGCACGGACCAACTGACACCAAGAGCCAGCCCTCCAACTGGCTCTGCTGGTTTTGCCGAAACATCTGCTCCACAAAGATGGAGGACGGGAACAAAAGGCAGGTCCTTCACAAGAAGCAGAGCCCGGTTGAGAGCAAGGCCCGGCCCTCCAACTGGCTCTGCTGGTTCGGCCTAACCACCTGCCCCACAAAGATGGAGGACCAGAAGAAACACCAGGTCCTTCATGAGGAGCAGCGTCCGATTGAGTCCAAGAGCCAGCCCTCCAACTGGCTCTGCTGGGTCGGCCTAACCACCTGCCCCACAAAGATGGAGGAACAGAAGAAAAACCAGGTTCTTCCCGAGGAGCAGAGCCTGTCTGAGTCCAAGAGCCAGTCCTCCAACTGGCTCTGCTGGTTTGGACTATGCACCTGCTCCAGCAAGACTGAGGACGCGAAGAAGAACCAGGTCCTTCCCGAGGAGCAGAGCCTGTTTGAGTCCAAGAGCCAGTCCTCCAACTGGCTCTGCTGGTTTGGACTATGCACCTGCTCCAGCAAGACTGAGGACACGAAGAAAAACCAGGTCCTTCGTGAGGAGCAGAGTCCCGTAGAGTCCAAGAGCCAGCCCTCCAACTGGCTCTGCAGGCTTGGACTGACATCTTGCTCCCCCAACACCGAGGACGGGAAGAAGAACAAGGTCTTTCCTGAGGAGCAGAGCCCCGTTGAGACCAAGGGCCAGCCCTCCAACTGGCTCTGCTGGATTGGACTAAACACCTGTCCTCAGAATGGAGAGAAAAAAGTCGTGCCTCCCGAGAAGAGCCTGCCCGTTAATGCTGAGCGCCGTGCCTCCCACTGGCCCTTCTGGATTGGCCTTTCTCCACACTCCAGATGGGTCCCGAACAGGGCCAGCGAGTCTGTTGATCCAGAGGGCCCCGAGCAGCAGTCCCCGCACACCGAGCAAAAGGCCTTCAGCGTGCTTGACCTCCTCAACAACTTCAAGCACTTAATAAAGCCAGCCCTGATAATCTGCGTCATTCTGGATTTGTGGGGAAACTGCTATCTGTTCCGGCTGCTGTGGGTTGCCTACCAGCTCTGGAGAGATATGTGAAGACATCAGGCACAGGTAAGCGCTCGGGATTCATACTGCACAGAAGGGACTGAGGGTGGGGAGCGGGGAACCGCAAAGGTCTGGTCTGTGAGGGCTTCCAAGCAAAGCAGACCTCCAGAGGTCCAGCAGCTCTCCCCAGAGACTTGCCCGGCCCTAGGGCTGACAGCCGGCCGGGACTCCCATGCAAAACGGGGCCTGCCGGAGGTGCCGTGAGCCCCACGGGCTGCCCCGAGCTGTCCTGGGACGCTGGAAAAGCGGCGCAAGAATCAGAGCCCTGCAGGGCGATGCTCTGCAAAACGAGCCTGCATCCCTTTCTCTGCGCTCATGCCCTGTCATTTCCAGGGAACGGAACAAACGGCCTCAGCTTCAGAACGCAAACAGAGTGATTTCCACAAGGCGCTTCTCTCCATCTGGCAGCCTGTGGGTCAAATGGTGACCGAAGGTGGCGCTGAAGGCACCTGCGATGACAACAACATCTTCCACTGGGGGGACACCAACCTCCCCCAGATCATCACCTCCATTTTCCATCAGTCATGAAATAAATAACACCATCATTTCCACAGCCGGTGTCATTGTGGTGGCAGTGCGTCCGGGACAGTGGCAGCACTAAAGGCATTGGTGCAGGACAGCGCTGCTGTTCGGGGACTGGGGGCATGTTCCTAGGCAGGAGGAAGGGCGGTGGGCCAGGGATAAAAGAGGCATCGGTGGCTGTGAAGCGTCCAGAGACAGCCATGCCCCAGGGGAGAGAGCACATGTTGAGCGGGAACCTACGTCCCAGTGGGGTCATGCAGCGTCCCCCAGAGTGCACGGGGAGGGCCCGTGAGTCTCCAGCACGCTGGGAAGCATCCAGAGCACACTGGGAATCCTCAGCTGGGCCAGTTCTGCCAGGATCCCGTGCGCATCACCTTCCCAGAGGAGGCTCGCACCAAGGGAGCCTTCCCAGAAAGGGAAAACGGCGGCAAAGCACCACAGCAAGATCTGCTGGGGAAGGGAGGGAGGCCCTGCGGCACGGCGGCTCAGACTCCCTGGTCCGTTTCGTCCCTCTGCTTATTACAGCTGACTGGTAGCTCAGGCCGGCAGCCATGAAGGCGCTGAGAGAAGCCTGCGGGCTGTCAAACGGGACTTTGGGGCACTGGCGCGCTGTCACGGCTCCAGCCCGGTGCTGTGACTAATGGGGTGGAGGGACAAGCGAAGCCACGAACCAGGAAAGGGGCAAGAGAGGTGGGGAAAAGGTAGGGAGATGGGCCTGACAACAAAACAACGGCAACGAGCTAAGGGAGAAAACAACGATTTTCTGAGTACGCTAATTTTCTGAGAATGCCAGCGGGATGCAAGATTAAGAAAACAGATGAGGTTTGCCAAAAGCAAGCGCAGAGTCTTGCACCTCGGAAGGAACAGCCGCAAGTATCAGTACAGGCTGGGACCCGACCTGCTGGAGAGGAGCTCTGCGGTGAGGAACCTGGGGCTCCAGGTGGACAACAGGCTGGCCATGAGCCAGCAGGGTGCCCTGGTGGCCAAGAAGGCCACTGGGATCCTACAGGGCATTACAAGGAGCGTGGCCAGCAGGTCAAGGGAGGTGATCGTCTCCCTCCACTCTGCCCTGGTCAGGCCTCACCAGGACTATGGCGTCCGGTTCTGGGCTCCCCGGTACAAGAAAAGGCCGCGATCTCCTGGAAAGAGTCCAGCGGAGGGCCATGAAGATGATCAAGGGCCTGGAGCACCTCTCTCATGAGGAAAGGCTGAGCGACTTGATGTTGTGTTGAGGGACATGGTGTAGTGGGAGCTATGGGTAATAGGTGAACAGTTGGACTGGGTGACCTTTTAGGTCTTTTACAACCTTGGTGATTCTGTGATTCTGTGATTGTATGACCTGGGTCTGTTCAGCCTTGAGAAAAGATAATTCAGACGGGATCTGATCAATGTCTATATCTAAGGTGACAGCGGCCAAAATACAAGGGCAATGGCCACAAGTTGTATCAGAGGAGGTTTAGGTTAGACATAAGGAAGAACTTCTTCTCTCATAGAGTGGTCAGGCACTGGAATGGCTGCCCAGGGAGGTGGTGGAGTCGCCGTCCCTGCAACTGTTCAAGAGGTGTCTGGATGACGTGCTGCGTGATATGCTTTAGTACTAGTGGTGGCAATGGTGATGAGTAGACGGTTGGATTGGATGATCTTAAAGGTCATTTCACACCTTGTGATTCTATGATTCTATGATCATCTTGAGAGGTCCCTTCCAGCCCCTACAATTCTGTGATTCTGCATCAGGGAGAACACTGTGCTGCCAAGGAGGAGAAGGCAAATACGGACACTGCTGCGGGAGGTGTCAAAGCAAACGTTCAAATCTCTCGGTCTGTACTATCATCTATTCTTTTATTTTCTTTCCGACGTATAAATAAAGGAAATTAATCCAATATTCATTGCTGTTGGAGTGAAGGGCTCAAAAGGATGGGAGAGGAGCACCGGACCTCTGCTTACGTCTGTTTACGAGTGTGAACACTGATAGGACAAGGGGAAATGGTTTCAAACTAAGACAGCAGAGGTTTAGGTTAGATAGTAGGAGGAAGTTTTTCACACAGACTGGAACCCGTTGCCCAAGGAGGCCGTGGATGCCCCATGCCTGCAGGCATTCAAGGCCAGGCGGGATGTGGCTCTGGGCTGCCCGGTGGATTGAAACTAGGGGATCACTGTGGGCCTTCTCAACCCAGGCCGCTCTATGATTCGGTGATTCTATGACCTCGTGCGCTCATGAAAATTACAGAGTGCAGACGGATTGCAAAAAGGGGAGGTGGAACAGGGAGGTGGGATTTGGGTGTAGGGTCCCCAGCCCCGAGCTGGGTGTGGCCATGTCGCACCGGGGAAAGGCATTGTGACATCACAGGCGGGGCATGACATCAGTCTTTATCAAGGCACGCTGGCGGCCTCCCCCAGCTCAGACACTTGGAGCACTCGCTCCGTCCTGGTGGTCACTGCTGGAGCTCTGCTCTGGGTGACAGCCACTTGTGTGTTGAGAGCGGTTCTTGGGAGAGAGCAGGATGAAGCTCAGCCTGACTCTCTTCCTCATCTTACTTGCTTTCCTGTCTCCAATTCCTGACACGTCCAGCTGCCTCAGCTGGGTCGGGAACTGGGACAAAAAGCTGCTCCATCCCGAGGAGCAGCATCCCTTAGAGACCGAGTGCCAGCCCTCCAGCTGGCGCTCCTGGCTTGGTCTAACCACCTGCCCCACCAAGATCGGGGATGGCAACCAAAGGAACGTCCTTCACCAGGAGCACGGACCAACTGACACCAAGAGCCAGCCCTCCAACTGGCTCTGCTGGTTTTGCCGAAACATCTGCTCCACAAAGATGGAGGACGGGAACAAAAGGCAGGTCTTTCACGAGAAGCAGAGCCCGGTTGAGAGCAAGGCCCGGCCCTCCAACTGGCTCTGCTGGTTCGGCCTAACCACCTGCCCCACAAAGATGGAGGACCAGAAGAAACACCAGGTCCTTCATGAGGAGCAGCGTCCGATTGAGTCCAAGAGCCAGCCCTCCAACTGGCTCTGCTGGGTCGGCCTAACCACCTGCCCCACAAAGATGGAGGAACAGAAGAAAAACCAGGTTCTTCCCGAGGAGCAGAGCCTGTCTGAGTCCAAGAGCCAGTCCTCCAACTGGCTCTGCTGGTTTGGACTATGCACCTGCTCCAGCAAGACTGAGGACACGAAGAAAAACCAGGTCCTTCGTGAGGAGCAGAGTCCCGTAGAGTCCAAGAGCCAGCCCTCCAACTGGCTCTGCAGGCTTGGACTGACATCTTGCTCCCCCAACACCGAGGACGGGAAGAAGAACAAGGTCTTTCCTGAGGAGCAGAGCCCCGTTGAGACCAAGGGCCAGCCCTCCAACTGGCTCTGCTGGATTGGACTAAACACCTGTCCTCAGAATGGAGAGAAAAAAGTCGTGCCTCCCGAGAAGAGCCTGCCCGTTAATGCTGAGCGCCGTGCCTCCCACTGGCCCTTCTGGATTGGCCTTTCTCCACACTCCAGATGGGTCCCGAACAGGGCCAGCGAGTCTGTTGATCCAGAGGGCCCCGAGCAGCAGTCCCCGCACACCGAGCAAAAGGCCTTCAGCGTGCTTGACCTCCTCAACAACTTCAAGCACTTAATAAAGCCAGCCCTGATAATCTGCGTCATTCTGGATTTGTGGGGAAACTGCTATCTGTTCCGGCTGCTGTGGGTTGCCTACCAGCTCTGGAGAGATATGTGAAGACATCAGGCACAGGTAAGCGCTCGGGATTCATACTGCACAGAAGGGACTGAGGGTGGGGAGCGGGGAACCGCAAAGGTCTGGTCTGTGAGGGCTTCCAAGCAAAGCAGACCTCCAGAGGTCCAGCAGCTCTCCCCAGAGACTTGCCCGGCCCTAGGGCTGACAGCCGGCCGGGACTCCCATGCAAAACGGGGCCTGCCGGAGGTGCCGTGAGCCCCACGGGCTGCCCCGAGCTGTCCTGGGACGCTGGAAAAGCGGCGCAAGAATCAGAGCCCTGCAGGGCGATGCTCTGCAAAACGAGCCTGCATCCCTTTCTCTGCGCTCATGCCCTGTCATTTCCAGGGAACGGAACAAACGGCCTCAGCTTCAGAACGCAAACAGAGTGATTTCCACAAGGCGCTTCTCTCCATCTGGCAGCCTGTGGGTCAAATGGTGACCGAAGGTGGCGCTGAAGGCACCTGCGATGACAACAACATCTTCCACTGGGGGGACACCAACCTCCCCCAGATCATCACCTCCATTTTCCATCAGTCATGAAATAAATAACACCATCATTTCCACAGCCGGTGTCATTGTGGTGGCAGTGCGTCCGGGACAGTGGCAGCACTAAAGGCATTGGTGCAGGACAGCGCTGCTGTTCGGGGACTGGGGGCATGTTCCTAGGCAGGAGGAAGGGCGGTGGGCCAGGGATAAAAGAGGCATCGGTGGCTGTGAAGCGTCCAGAGACAGCCATGCCCCAGGGGAGAGAGCACATGTTGAGCGGGAACCTACGTCCCAGTGGGGTCATGCAGCGTCCCCCAGAGTGCACGGGGAGGGCCCGTGAGTCTCCAGCACGCTGGGAAGCATCCAGAGCACACTGGGAATCCTCAGCTGGGCCAGTTCTGCCACGATCCCGTGCGCATCACCTTCCCAGAGGAGGCTCGCACCAAGGGAGCCTTCCCAGAAAGGGAAAACGGCGGCAAAGCACCACAGCAAGATCTGCTGGGGAAGGGAGGGAGGCCCTGCGGCACGGCGGCTCAGACTCCCTGGTCCGTTTCGTCCCTCTGCTTATTACAGCTGACTGGTAGCTCAGGCCGGCAGCCATGAAGGCGCTGAGAGAAGCCTGCGGGCTGTCAAACGGGACTTTGGGGCACTGGCGCGCTGTCACGGCTCCAGCCCGGTGCTGTGACTAATGGGGTGGAGGGACAAGCGAAGCCACGAACCAGGAAAGGGGCAAGAGAGGTGGGGAAAAGGTAGGGAGATGGGCCTGACAACAAAACAACGGCAACGAGCTAAGGGAGAAAACAACGATTTTCTGAGTACGCTAATTTTCTGAGAATGCCAGCGGGATGCAAGATTAAGAAAACAGATGAGGTTTGCCAAAAGCAAGCGCAGAGTCTTGCACCTCGGAAGGAACAGCCGCAAGTATCAGTACAGGCTGGGACCCGACCTGCTGGAGAGGAGCTCTGCGGTGAGGAACCTGGGGCTCCAGGTGGACAACAGGCTGGCCATGAGCCAGCAGGGTGCCCTGGTGGCCAAGAAGGCCACTGGGATCCTACAGGGCATTACAAGGAGCGTGGCCAGCAGGTCAAGGGAGGTGATCGTCTCCCTCCACTCTGCCCTGGTCAGGCCTCACCAGGACTATGGCGTCCGGTTCTGGGCTCCCCGGTACAAGAAAAGGCCGCCATCTCCTGGAAAGAGTCCAGCGGAGGGCCATGAAGATGATCAAGGGCCTGGAGCACCTCTCTCACGAGGAAAGGCTGAGCCACCTGGGTCTGTTCAGCCTTGAGAAAAGAAGACTCGGAGGGGACCTGATCAATGTCTGTACCTACGGGGTGATTGACGGTGGCCAAAATACAAGGCCAAGCTCTTTGCAGCCGTGCGTGCTGACAGGACAATGGCCAAAGTAGGAAGTTCTGCACAAACGTGCAGAAGAACGTCTTCACGGCGAGGGTGAGAGGGCACTGCAACTCCTGCCAAGGGAGGCTGTGGAGTCTCCCTGTCTGGAGATGCCCAAGACCTGCCTGGACGCCAACCTGTGCAACCTGGCCTACCGAGCTTGTTTTGGCAAAAAGGTTGGACTCGATCGTCTCCAGAGGTCCCTTCCAGCCCCTACAATTCTGTGATTCTGCATCAGGGAGAACACTGTGCTGCCAAGGAGGAGAAGGCAAATACGGACACTCAGCTTCAGAACGCAAACAGAGTGATTTCCACAAGGCGCTTCTCTCCATCTGGCAGCCTGTGGGTCAAATGGTGACCGAAGGTGGCGCTGAAGGCACCTGCGATGACAACAACATCTTCCACTGGGGGGACACCAACCTCCCCCAGATCATCACCTCCATTTTCCATCAGTCATGAAATAAATAACACCATCATTTCCACAGCCGGTGTCATTGTGGTGGCAGTGCGTCCGGGACAGTGGCAGCACTAAAGGCATTGGTGCAGGACAGCGCTGCTGTTCGGGGACTGGGGGCATGTTCCTAGGCAGGAGGAAGGGCGGTGGGCCAGGGATAAAAGAGGCATCGGTGGCTGTGAAGCATCCAGAGACAGCCATGCCCCAGGGGAGAGAGCACATGTTGAGCGGGAACCTACGTCCCAGTGGGGTCATGCAGCGTCCCCCAGAGTGTACATGATGTCAAAGCAAACGTTCAAATCTCTCAGTCTGTATTATCATCTATTCTTTTATTTTCTTTCCGACATATAAATAAAGGAAATTGACAGACATGAACTAGGTCACTTTAAGTCCTGCAGCAGTGTCCAAAGGCGTTTCTTTACAGTCAAGGTGAGGGAGCTCTGGTTCAAGCTGCCCTGAGAGTTTGTGGATTCTCCTTCTCCGGACGTATTCACTACCCATCTCGAGACATAGCTGTGCAGCCTGCTGTACGGGGACTGCTTTGCAGAGGAATTGGACTCGATATCTGTAGGTTCCTTCCAAGTCCTACAATTATGTTATTCTTGGATTCTGGGAGAGCTGTGTCACATAGGAAAAAGAATTCAAGCTCTAAACACAGGAATCTTAGATTTTGATTGGGATTCTCAGCAAGTTTGCTATTTGAGAACAAAGCCTAAATTCAGCAGTGTTCTTTGTCCTTTCGATAGGGCAAGTTTCTTCAGGGTACTGGCTCATGTCACAGGAGTGCAGACATGTCTCAGTTCTGCCTCCATTTCTGCAGCAACCCAGGTGTCTACAGCCAACTGAAGATGCTTATACAGAGCTGACTTCTAGGCAATGCTGAGCAACCATTCTGAAACACAATGTCCCAAAACTACCTGACATAAATCAGTCTCTGACAATTTGGAGCCAGTCTTCACTATCAGATGTTCACATAAAACAAAGGGAAATAACCAGTGATGAAAACAGTCACTAATTTCTGCATCTTCCTGTGCAAAAGGAATTTTTTTCTCTAACAGGCAGCAGTTAGAGAAAGGGCCACAGCCACCACTTTTTAAAATTACTCACATTCAGGTCATGCAAATTGATTAACCTGCCTAAGTAAGAAGCAAAGCATGGATACATTGGGCCCAAGACAACACAGTTTCTCTCAGCTAAGTAGAATCCACACTGTTGACTGAAATAGAAAAGTTGATGGGTGCGTCTTAAACCCAACAAAGCTAGTACAGAAAACCACCGATTTCCTTTCCAGGCTATGTGTTAAGGCCAAAGCACCACAAGGAACACAACTTTCCTTCGAAGACCACCTTGGAATGTTACCTGCATGAAAAAAATCTGAATCCGTGGATGGTGTGGATGCCAATTATTTTCAATGGGATACTGTAACATGCTGCTTCTGATGCACATGGAAGTGGTGATGGCGCCAGGACAGACCTGCATTTGCAGCACAGGGGAAATCACAGAACGGCCAGAGTTAGAAGGGATCTCAAGGATCATGAATCTCCAATCTCCTGCCACATGCAGGGCCTCTAACCTCCATATTTAATATTTGACCAGGCTGCCCAGGGCCCCATCCAATCTGGCCTTGAACACCTGCAGGGATGGGGCATCCACAACCTCTCTGGGCAGCTGTTCCAGCACCTCACTACTCTCTTATGGTACCATCAGCCACCAAAGGACAGGCAAAGCACTGAAAGTCTTCTGCATGTTGAAATCCAAGCAAGTTCCCTATACTGAAACCACGCATGCTTCTATCCCACTCTAGTTCTCCAATGGCTATTTCATGCACAGACATTTGAGATGATAACAACATTTTATCTAACAAAACATTAACTCAAACAATTTCAGCTTCCCAACTTGTCCGAGTCCAATCACCACAGCAGGGATTCAGTGCCTGCTACATGTTTGGGAACATCCCAGTTCCAAGCTCCAAAGAGCAGAGATCCCCATTTAAAGCCAAATTGTTAGCTTCTGTTTATTCATAGCAAAACCATTAACTGCCAATCAGTTTTCCAGCAAACAAATAAACAACACTCCAAAATAAACATGAGTTGAAAGACCATTCCCAGAACACTGAATGATATCAAGCGCAGAGCTTAGAATGTGAATCTGAAACATCAAAACTAACGAGGAACAAGCAATCCGTTATTTCTGAGACAGAAAAGAGGTTACCCACAAGCTGCCAGCTAGCTGCATGATTATCTACAATCTAGAAGTTATTTATGTCCTGGAGGTGACAGACACCTCTGTACAGTATTTGAAAATATCCTCATGGCAATCAGCATGTGATCGGTTAAACCAGGTATCTCTTAACTCAGAGTTTTGATAATCATCATGGGAAACTGCCTTTACAATATATGGCATTACAGACAGACCCTAATAAAGAGTATCACTGTATCTATGAGCCCAAATCTTATACCAAAATCATACCAAAGAGAAAAGGAAAAAAGTAATTTAAATTTTTAGTCCTCTTCACCTTAGGAGAAGGGTGAAATTCCCTCTAAAAGGAACAGGATTCCTGCATGGGAAGTGAGAGCAGCCTTACAGAGCTAGGGTCCATCCCTTCTCCAAGAAAGGTGTTTAAAACAAGTAGGGCACTACGGGGTGCATGGGAAACCCCACACGTAGGCACATGGGGAAGCAGTAACTGCTCCAAAGCTGAATGCTGTTCCCCTCTTGACATCATGACAGATGCAGGATTTTCCTAAAGCATTCACATTCAGTGACTGTCAGCAAAGCTCTGCTTCCCAAGTGTCTGTATCTATTTCAAAAATGCTGCCATTGAACTCCATGATTTTCACGTACATTTGACAGACAGATCAGTGCATACAACTCATCCCATTTCCAGATCAGGAAACAGGCACTGATGTTGCAAGCCTCCTGCTCCAACCCATATAGGAAAACCCCAAACATGCTCCTGCTGCCAGCCATCACTGCCTGCCTGTGCTGCTCACTGTACCTGCACGAGTCTGGGTAGGAAGGTTTCCTTACAAAGTAGCGCTCGCCAGCATTACATGGCTACATTTTCAAAACCAGAGGTCAAATAATTATTCTTCTCATCCTATTGCTGTGGCATAGCTTTGAAATTGCATGATTTATTCACAGCTGAGCAGTTTGGCTTTAGTTTGACAAATCATACCTAAATCTTCAAAAGTTAACTAGAGACATTGATCATGAAATGCAAACAAGTAATATTAAAAATAAATAACAAGAACAACAATACCATGACTGTGAGTCCATGACTCCATTATGCTGCTGAAACTGGTAATCACCAGGAATCATACAATTATAGAATCACTTAGGTTGAAAAAGACCACTAAGACCATTTGGTTCAACCATCAGCCCCACCGTGCCAACACACCACGTCCCCCAGTGCCACATCTCCATGGTTCCTGAACACCTCCAGGGATGGTGACTGGACCACCTCCTGGGCAGCCCGTGCCAGTGCCTCACCACTCCTTCTGAGAGCATGTTCTGCCTGACAACCAATCTGAACCTCCCCTGACGCATTGTGAGGTTATTACATCTCACAGAAGAAGGTCATGAAGAAGAGGGCCACCTCCTAATGCCTTACCCTACTTCATTTTTCTCCCAGAGCCAGAATCATCTGCAATCTAAAGTCAAGCTGCAATGCCTGTACTCAACTTCTGAAAGTCTATGCATGCCACATGTACACTGAGCACTGGTTAGGGTAATCACCCTAACACATGCAGCACGGTCAGGCTTGGTTCCTCTACCCTCGCCTTCCTCATGCCTCCTCCTTTAACCTCAACATGCTGACAGTTTGCTGGAACATGTCACTCACTTCAAAGTCCCCAGAATGAAAGGATTCCAGCCTAAATATAGCTGTTAGCTCATGTCCAGTGAGACTCTTTGCTACTGAATTTAGAACCTCAACTTGAAAACGAAGTTTTGCTTATCAAGGTACTTCATGCATATAGCTCATCCTCATTCTCCTCTGTGCACTGATCGGAAGTCAGCTGCTATTTCAATCTGATGCCTGAAAAATCTTCAGAAAGGTAGAAAAATATATATATATATGTATATATTATATATTAATATTATATATATATATTATTTATTTATCTAAATACTATATATTTATATCTTATATATATAATATATAATATATATAAATATATATATATATATATATATATTTGTCACACAGCTTCAGGTCACAAATCAAAGTCATCAGGAAAGATTTAGAACGAGTTGAGGCTGCCCTGTTTCCTCTGTACTTTTAAGATGAAAGTAAAGAACAAAAAAGTAAGAGCCATAAAAAAGCAATATAGCTGCTTGTATAATCAATGAATATTAAGATGCTATTACAAAATAAACAAAGAGAGCTTAGCACAAACAACAATAACAAAAAGAGAACAGATAGAAAGCTTCCCCCTATCCCGGGCTCACTTACAAAACTCCAGCGGAGCAGATCTCCAAACGAGATCCTTCCCCACTGGTAGCCAGCTCTTAAATAGGTCTAGGAGGGGTGGAGCCAGGCAGCAGAGCTGAATTGCCCTCACCTGTGCTCCTCCGGCCGACTCATGGCTCGCCTCAGGTGATCAATCACAGGTTCAGGCTGTGACTCAGCAGTTCCCATACACTGTTTGCTAAAACAAATCCAGCAATATCACAAATCCATACACAAAGGAAAAAACAGAATGCATGTCACACTTGTGAAACTAACTATTACGAATAAAGAGAAAATTTGTTTGAATATAATAAAAGAAGACTCTCAATAGCTCTTGGCATATAAAAGTCACTGCGAGGACTACAATAAAACTGAGAATACTGTAAAAGAGCCATCTCACATACGTCTCTAGAATTTATGTTCCAATGCTAGTGTATTCTTTGGCTTTGGGAAAACATGATTTTATTTTATAAAATGAACTATCATATATATTGTTTCTCTGAGAAAAAGTATTGGTAGGAACATAAGCAAAGTAGCTTTTTTAACATTAAAAATAACTGGCTCAACTTTCGAAGTGCTTCCTGAAAGTGAGCACACTTGTAATATAAGCAGGGCTATACACACATCCAACCCATCGCACCATGCCCAGCTGCCCTTGTTTTCCACTAACTACCCATCCTGAGACATCTAAACTCATTTGCTGTTATCGTTGCAGTTGTGCCCAGGAGATGTTCTGATGCCAGCTACCACAGCCTGACGCCTGCCAACTCCTTCATGAGAACTGCAGGCACAGCTGAATTTGAGACTTGTTATTCTTAGGCATCCACATCCATCGCATTACAGCTTGGAAACCACAGCAGGTTAAGCCACCATCACCACCAAAGCAGCTTCCAGATTCACCTCTTTCTTCCCTTTTTCTATTTTTTTTCCCCACTTTTATTGGGTTTGTTTTGCTTTTATTTTATGGATTTTGTCTTCCCTGAGCTCCCCTATCACAAACAGCCACAAAGGGAGACAAAGCAGGTCCTCGGGCAGGTGGGAAGCATCCTCCTCATGTCCATGGCAGCCCAAACTGTTTGTCAATAACAGCCAGAATTAAGGCAACCGACGTGGTGTGTACAAAGAAGAAAGCACCTTCAGGAAACATACTGAACACTATCAAAATATCAAGAGTCTGAAATAGACAGATGAAGTATTTAAATGCTTTCACTCAAAACAAATTATGCTTACTACCCAGCATTTGAACAGCTTTTTCTCTGCTATTGTAAGATTGTTCCCAAACAGTCTGAATTTGATGCTGTAGTGAATAGTAGCACTTTGACTCCCATTTGAAGCCCATTCAGCAACACAACTCCACAAATAACACATAGGATTTCCACACTTTATAAAAAAAACCCTGTTTTTGGCTCAAAGGAAATTGTGCAAATTAGCTGACAAAATCATTCCCTTTTGTTTTC
Source organism: Tympanuchus pallidicinctus (assembly GCF_026119805.1). NCBI lineage: Eukaryota > Metazoa > Chordata > Aves > Galliformes > Phasianidae > Tympanuchus > Tympanuchus pallidicinctus. The sequence continues at coordinate 7,454,168 of NW_026294627.1, read as the reverse complement.
TCTCTTTAATGTAAAAACTTAAAGGAAAAGGAGGACCACTAATCAGTAAGTAGAAAAAACTTTATTAAAAGCATGACAGCCACCAAGCATTGTTAATGTCCCTGTCGTAATGACATGCACAACGCTGAGTATCCGGGGAAACGGCGTCGTAATGAAGTTGGAGACTACTGTATAAATGCACCTTCTAAATCACCCCCGAGAATGTAGATTGCTCAGGGACTGGCCAGTTTATTAGTGTGACACCCTGATAGCTTTGACATGCTGCAGCTTCAAAACAAAAAGCTAACAAGCTACTTTGGCATAAAGAGCCCTTTTGTCCGCAGCGCACAGACTCTTCTTAGCATGTGCATATGGAGTTGGTACGTGGAGGTTTCTCTAAGCTTCCAAGCCATTCAACTTCATGAGCCTTATTCAAAAATCTGTAATGATGGGCATTAATTAAATGGCATAACCAGCAACAAACAGAGCAGAGATGTTGCCATTCCTTCCCACTTCTCAGTGAACTGAAATGTGCAACAAGAGAAATACCGCAACCTTCCGCACTACTCAGGAGCCCAGTGGCCTGAAACTCACTCCAACAAGCATTCAGTTATTCTCCTGATTTCTGTGGCAGCTTATTTCACCCCACAAACAACTGAATATAAAGCAGTTCTGGTCAGGTTCAACCACTCCGTCACTATGTGGCTGCACTCTGGTATTCTTCCCTTCCAGTACATGTCAGGGCTTTATAAATGCCCACACTTTAACATGCCCCTGTAAGCTTTCTCTCTGACCTTTTCACCCTGGCAGAACTGAATTCTCTTCGGTTCACACTTTTCCACAACTGTAACACCCTTTATGAGAACAAAGTACATAACCTAGCCTATCTACAGCATTTCCAACATGCCCTCAGGAATAGAAGCCAAGTGCTAAGTCATCCAACTCCCAGCTGCTACTCCAAGGCACGCGCACAGTCACACAACTCCATGCTCTATTTGATGCTGTCAAGAGTTAAGCTGTATGACAAAAAAAGAAGACTCCATCATCCTTGTGCTGCTGCTTCTTTAGAGCCCCATCTCTTTGGTTTTCAGAAGCTGTTCTCCTTCCCTGTCACAATCCCCACAATGTCTGTACTCAGACCTGAAGACAACACGTTTACCTCTCTCTTTGCTGTTTTGGGGACGGTCTCATGTCATTCTAGAGATGTTTACATTCCCAATAAGTTCTGCTGCCTTTCTCACACCTCCCCTCTCATAGATCTTGGTGGGGCTGAACCTCATTCCTCACCTCTACAAACAGCCCCATCTCCTGAGCTGCCTCGTGGCAGTCTGATGCTTCTTCATCCTCTCAAGCTCTGAAGCTCATTTACAAATACCACACAAAATGATCTTAGCCAATTAACCGTTATAGCTGGTTCTACTGCCTAAGACATTTTCTTAAATGGCCATATAAATTAGGGCTGTAGCCTTCTCTCACTACTCATTTCTGACACAGCGGATGGAACAGCTCCCCTTCGAGGACAAGCTCAGAAAGTTGGGCTTGTTCAGCCTGGAGAAGGCTGCGGGCTGACCTCATGGCAGCCTTTCAGTACCTCAAGGGAGCCTAAAAACAGGAGGGGAGTCGACTCTTTGAAAGGGTAGATAACAGCAGGAGAAGGAGAATTGGTTTTAAGTTCAGGGAGGGAAGATTTTGGTTGGAGAACAAGGGGAAGTTCTTTACTATGAGAGTGGTGAGGTGCTAGAACAGCCTGCCCAGAGAGGCTGTAGGTGCCCTATCCCTGGAGGTTTTCAAGGCCAAGCTGGATGGTGCCCTTCCAAAATGAAGCTACTTGTGCTGATTCACCGAGAACTTACCAGCAAGAAGTGTTAAAGTGAGGAGATTTTAACTCTTTTGCATCTCTGAAAGGCAGATGCTAGATGCAGAACTGCAAATGTAACTGACTCCATTAAGCTTGTCTCCAAAGCGACCTCACTTCCAGTGGTACAAGGCACCCATAGCTCTTCTTCACTCAATGGGAATATCACTAGTCTCTATCATGAGAAAGTTGAGCTCTTCACCACAGTGCATCTTAGCTTGTTTACTTGTCGTTCACGCTTATCTGCCTGCAGTGAATGCTGTAAGGTTTAATTAGTTTTGGTCCGTAAAACACACCAAGATCCCCTAGAAAAGCTCTCTTTACACTCACAGTACAATGTCTGCAAAACTATTTTCTTGGTACCCCTGGAGTAATGAGCAGGAGCAGCTAGAGCACAACTCCAAAGACGAGGCACTGTAAGCACAAAGCTGTCTGCAATCCCCATCTGTATTTGGAAGATCAAAAGTTTCAGGGGCAGCATTTTCCCTCAACACATGCTGAAACTGATCTGGGAGTTAACAAAGGTTTTACAGTACAGCACTGGCAGAAAAAAAAAAACAACCATTCTCATCAGCATCTTTAAGCAAAAATAAAGAAGGTTAAAAAAAAAAAAACAACACGCACACCTGGAATAAAATAGAAATCTACAACACTAATGAAAGCACCGTATGGGTTTTTTAAAATATCCCAAACAGCTTCAACTTACCCAGGCTTCAGTATTCATTAATTGCTCAGGACACAGATTTATTTATCTATGGCTCAGAAAAGAATTCCCAGCTCAGAGGCTTTCCAAAGAATAACCCTCTCCAGTTCTGCATGGCCACCTCGGCCAGCTCACCCCGCAGTTTCTCATTCTGATGCTAATGCAGTTCAAACAGCCCAGCCTTGCATTTTTTATGTATGCAATAAGCCTATCTTTAGGTCACTTAGTTGTGTCAGTTTAAATCACAACATTCCCATAGAGAAAAATCTGATCGTTTTCTTTCTTTCTGGAGAAATAGAAGGGAGAAGAAAAAAAAAAGTTCATTACAAAAATGCTGTTTCTGTTGTGGTGCCTTCAAGTCCCACTGAAATCTGCACGAATTAACAGCGGTTGAACCCATGAGAAATGACGCATTCTAATTAAGATTTGCATAGCTGCCCTCAAGTCAGGATACCCTGAAAACATCTGTCCAGGCATAGGTATATTATATAATTTCACATGTTATTGGGTCTTACCCAGAGACTGCTGGAATACAGGCTGAGATCCCTTTGGTCTCAGTGGGCCTCAGATCTCTCTCCTTTGTAAATAACCTTGGATTCTACCACTCCGGCTCTCACAAGCATCCACACGGGGATATTCTCAGGGCTTCTCACGAGAGGAAGAAAAGATGAAGCTGAAGCCATCCATGAAAGGTACTGGATTTTTTCCAGATGTGGAGCTGTTTTTAATTAATTTGGAAACATCTGAGGTATTTGTTCATTAAATATGCTTTGTATTTCACACATACACAGAAGAGAGTAAAGAAACCCAAAACTGAAGCCAAAATCCTAACATCTTTCTTAAAAAGACTCTTGACATCACTTTTAGCAAAATTAGGCTTACAAGAAAACTGCAGTGAGAGCTCTGCTGTAGCACAGCATAGCAGTATTCAAGGCATGTGCTTCCCAACCCCAGGAAAGCTCACCTTGACCTGGAGGACCCACTGATGCGGAGTTCTCCCACCCTACTCAGCCCAGCAGTTCAGAGTGCAGGATACATCCTGCTGTGCCCATCATAAAGTCATAGAATCATAGAATCATTAAGTGTTGGAAAAGACCACTAAGATCACATAGTTCAACTGTCAGCCCTCCTCCACCATGCTCACTCACTGTGGCCCTCAGTGCCACATCTCCACAGTTTCTGAACACCTCCAGGGACAGTTGAAAACTAGATGATCTTCCAACCTTAATGATCCTATGATAGTGTCTCCTCCACCTCTCTGGGCAGCCTGTGCCAATGCCTCACCACTCTTTCTGAGAAGAAATTTTCCTAATATCCAACTCAAACCTCCCCTGGCTCAACTTGAAGCCAGTCCCTCTTGCCTTATCACTGTTACATGGGAGAAGATGCCTATCGTCCTATCTCACCACAACCTCCTGTCAGGCAATTGTAGAGAGGCAATAAAGTCTCTCCTGAGCCTTCTCTTCTCCAAACTGAACAATCCCAGCTCCCTCAGCCACTCTCCCTAAGATTTGTGCTCCAGACCCTTCACTTCTTTGCTGCCCTTCTCTGGACACACTCCAGGGCCTCGATGTCTTTCTTGTACTGCTGCTCATTCCACTGTACAACTGTAATAAGTAAAAAATTTCTTCTTCCCTAAAACTACCTTCTCTGACATACAATCCGGTGGCGGTGCTTTAAGTTAAAGACTGAAAGGGATGAAACTTACAGCAAATCGTGACCTGGTAGAAGTTCTGAAGTATGAGCATACAGAAAGTTCAACAGCTAACAAGGGAAAGAGAGACATTTCTGAGATTTCAAGCCAATGCCTATGGACCACTCACTGCCAGCCAACCCCACTTAGAGCAACCAGGAACATACCATAGCCATCTAGAGGTGCGAGAAGCAAAGAAACAACTCCCAGCCTCCTGCTTTTTGCCACATTCATAGCAAGAAGTTCCACCACCAAACACAAAGGTGAATCTGCACTCCCACTCAGCCCAGGCAGGAGGAGGTTGCATGCAGCAGCACTCAGTAAACCAAGGGACTTTCATCACAAAGAGCAGACACATTTCTGCAATATCTAACTTTGTAACAGATGTCATTTACCCCAGAAGCACGGAGATCCTCGAAGAAGGGCTGCACCAGCCCATACACCTCTCACTGCCATCGCTGGCTGTTCCCAGCATCTGGAGCATCCAAGTCAGCTCGGCCGTTCGGCGCCGCAAAGCTCTCTGTAGGCATCACCCTCCCGACGCTGACACGCTCCGCATTACCACAACGCAGCTCTCGCCTCCCCTCTAGCGGCGGAGCCATCCGCTGCCGTCGGAGCGGTCCCCGGCCAGAGGCAGCCAAATCCCGGCCCCACGGCACGCTGACATCAGCTGGCAGCAGCACGGCCCTCCTGCCGCCCCGGGAGCTGCCAGCCGGGCCGGGAGGTGAGCAGAACCTGCAGTCAGCGCGGGGAGTTTGGAACGAAACTACTGGCTTCTCAGAGACCTGAAAGATTCGAGTATTTTGTGGCAAAGATACGCTCCAACTTTTCCTGACCAAAGGCAAAGTTATGTATCTGGTAGCTCTGGTTGAGGGTCAAAATCAATCTAGTGATCACCTGGCGAGCCAACGTCTCAATGACCTGTAATCAATTTCACCACGCGCTGCACTGCATGTGATGCTCTCTCCTATTCCGACAACAGCACACAAACATAAAAAAAACTTAAAAAACTTCACGTTTCTTCACAAGCACTCAAGTTTCCTTCCTTTGGTTGCCAGTGCTAAAATATGCTAACAGCATTAAGGCAAAGGGACGACTCGCGGAGCTCGCAATCTGTATTCAGCATAATTAGCAGATGCCAATTTAACTTATTACTGCTTCTTCCTTTCCATATTATAAAAAGGATGTCAATGAAAACCTGTTATCTAAATGAGTGTTTTCTCAGTGCTGATATAAAGCAACAATCATGGGAAAACACAGTTCCAGAGTATGTGTTAGGAAATAGCTGACTTGGAAATGACATTATAAACAGCTACAGTCAAGACAGAAATTGATGCCTTCAGACAGGACTTCTCTCTCCTCCTTCATACTTTGGATTTTTAGACTGTTTTTCAGTCAAACTGGTTACACGTCTGGTGGCATTCCTGGTGAGTTGATAAGCAATACAGCACTCAAGGTAAGGCAGTATTAGCAAATGAGGCTGCTCAGCCGTCTCCACCACTGTTCATTTTAAAGTAGAGAAACAAACACCCTTAAAATGCATTTCCTCGGCAGAGAACCAGCAGCCAGCAAGTAAGACAGAAGGCAAACGCCTAAGAAAGAAACCAAAGTCTTCCAAATGAGCCTCTCCCAAAATGGCCAGTAATGCACGGTGTTACAGCTGAGGGGACAGTTACCGAGGGCACTTCCCCAGCCTGCCAGCCTAAAACACATTTCACAAAACAAAGCCCTCTTGAACCAAGAGGCTGCAGCATACGCACATGCAGAAAAGCAGTGCACACCAACGTTAGGGGTGAAGGTTTCTAACACATAGAAGATATAAAGATGCAGTCCAGGCACCATTTGCTGCCACTTCTGCTGGGTGAAGATGCCCTCCCACCAACATTTCTGCATGTTACAGTGCAGCCCAAAAAAAATATTTCAGTCAACTCTTTCCTGACTCTCAGGGCTGAGTTGAAGAGCCTTGTAAGGCTATGCTCCTCTGCAGCTTTACTCCATTTCTGCTCTAACTTCATTTGTTACGCTGAGCAGAAAGTGTAAACTTCACTCCTCGCAAGAAGTAAGAAAAAAAATACTATTTCAGGCTGTGTGAAAGCACAGAACTGAACCGCAGCACACACACCCCCAATTAAACCGGGTCTCTGTGGAAACTAATAACTTTCCACAGTGTGCACTGTAATCCAAGTAATAATTTTAAACAGGCATAAGCTGCAGCATGCTGAACTAAGGCATTCTTACCTTGCAAAGAGTGCTTGAAGACGTTTAGTTACACCAAAGGAGAAGAATGTGCACGCTGCCAGGCATTCCCATGTATGAGGGGACATGCCTTGCCCCACACATGCGCACGCATGCCAGCGCCTTGTGTGCTTCTAGGTGGGGAAAGGAGCAGTGAAGATGAGCAGCAGTGATAATGTCCCAGCCTTATGGCTCTATTAGGGACAGTCAGGCGGAAAGAAGCATTTCAGATGAAAAAGGAAAAAAAAAAAAATCCCCCTCAAAAAAGATTTTTTTTTCCTCTGGATGTCAGGAGCTCTACAGCGCTTTGGATAAACCGTATGTAATACCTTAACGCAGAAAGCCTCCTAGCCCGCCTCCCTCACCAGCCAATTAGTTGCACATGTCAAATGACACTGCACAAACAATGCACAAAGACTTAGCAAGAAAAAAACAAAATATTAAAGAATCCCTTACCTTTTAGTCAGAGTAAGTGACAGATAACAGGCACGAGAAACTCAGTTGGCACAGTTGCTGTACATATTTCTCTGCGGACTGCTCCTTAGTGGTCCCAAAAGCACTGAACATAAAAAAACTCCAGCCTGCCTGCTTCATTCTTCAGCAACAGAAATACATGCTGTCACGGTAACAAGAAAAAGCAAAAAGAACTACAGATCTTAGGGTTTAAAAGCCTTTGTGCTTACAGAGAAGAAAAAGAGGGAGCAAGGGAAAGAAGGAACAGAGCAAACACTTTTTGTAAGAGAAATCTGGTCCTGGCTGCAGAACTAACCACGGCACAGGATCGTGCAGTTTGAATTTCCCTGTTTGCAAGCTCCTTGGGAAAAAAACATCAGTCTTTAGGAGGAAAAAAAAATTCAAATGCATGGATTGGGGGAAGGGAGAGAGGAGGAGGAGGAGGAGGAGGGTACTGCTCCTATGTGACATACATATGGAATGAGCATTAGAACAATGCTGACAGGACAGCTAAGCAACTGCACTCTGGGGCAGCAGTTTTCAAAGCAGAGCTTTTGCAGCTTTGCAGAAAGGAGAAGAAAAACAATAAAATAAAATTTAAAAAAAAAGCTCTGCAAAGGGGGAAAAAAAAAAAAAAAAAAAAGAAAAAGGAAGAAAAATAATGTGAAAGAGCTGTTAATTCCAGATGAACTGCCCGACGGGGGGAAGAAAGAATAGAAATGAAATGAGTTGCCTAATTTCTGAAAGGGGGGTGGGTGGGAAATGCCGCGACTGCTTTGCAGCGCAGGCAGCAGAAGCCCTGTGTCTGTGCACTTACATCTCATGCGGCGCGCAGCGGGTCCCCTCCTCCCCACGCCTCCCTCCGCCTCCTGCCTAGGAAGCTCTTGGTCCCATGGGCAGGGATTCCAGTGGACCCAATTAACACCATACTTCGCAGGCTCCTTGGTATGATCGATATTAAATAAGCTGAGTTTTAGCAGCACCGAGAAAGAAAGCTGCCGTGTAATTGGTGGCTGATGGAAGCAGCGGGATTTGGGTGGTTTTTTTTCCTACTTCCCTACTCCCCAGCTCTCAAAACGATCCAAGGTAGGGAGGGGGGAAATAAAACAAGTACGTGCCAGTGCCAGTGCCACAAGCTGCATCAGATATTTGTTAGAAACTTGATAGAAGCAGAACATCAGTTGCTCATTTCACTAGCTTCGCCAGTACTTTATTAAAGTGGATTTACAAATCAATGGAAGGAATCCAAAGGTTCACAAACGCGCTCTTTCATCAGGCCCGCCGCCTGGCCCTACAGGAAGTTTGCTGAAGGGGTCTGGGGGCTGTTTTGCCAGCACACTTGTTTTAAATGGGCTCCCAACAACACGACTGGTTTGGTTTGGTGAAAGAAATGCAGTAAGAGGTTTGCTGCTGGAAGGGAATGCAGCCTAGTGTGTTTACTGCTTCATTCCCACAGCACGTGCTGCAGGCACCCTACAAATTGCAAATTATTTTAATCTGAAGGGGAAAGTGGTTGGGAGGCAGTAACCTTCTTTGGTCGTGTTTTCCCTGATCTATCAATCACAGATTGCCACGTAAAAACAATCTACTACAGGCTCTCTCTATAGAGGAAACGCAATTACTAGCATTAACTCTTGCCACTGCATATTAATACAATACAGTCCACAACTGATAGAGTCTGCCTGCAAGCCATTAATCTAAGAACGAATGGCTTGTTTGCTTAAATCCAACCTGTCTGAAATTCTCAGGTCAAAATGTCCCTTTCCAGATTTCTACTTGTTTGGGAGAGGAAAAGAAAAGGTTTTCCTTTTTTTTTTTTTCTGTGCTGGGGCCAGGACAAATTCAACCTAACAACACCCAGCAATGAAACTGCTTACAAATTCAGCATTTCTCTACCAGCAGTTGTTTTGCATTTTTTTGTTTCTAGGGTGGTCATAATCCTCAAACCAAACCTAATAAATAGCACTGAGCAACACCCTTGAGCGAGCAGCTGGGTTGACCAGTGACTTGTATCCATCTTCTTAAATTAAAGCGAGATTGCATTTCCATACGAGTAAGATCAATTAAAAATACTCATAAAACCATGCTACTAAAGGCAGTGAAGAGTTAAATTAATTAACTCACAAAGCTTCCAATTAAATAATGTTAAGGTTATTGCTTCTAGCTGAGGGAGAAAAAAAAAAAAAACAACAACAAAAAACAAGAACAGGACAAAATCCTGATAGTTAGTGACTACTGGTAGCCCCACCACGTGCCGCACTGTTTGTCACAAATTCTTTATGATTCTTAATAAGATGTTCCTCACAGGGAGCAGAGGGCAGCGCTGAGCTCTGCTCCGTGTGACAGCGACAGGGAACGGCATGGAGCTGCGTCAGGGGAGAGCAGCTGGGGGTGAGGGAAAGGGGCTGCAGCACAGGGCGGTGGGCATGGAACAGCCTGCCCAAGGCTGCGGGCACGGCCCCGAGCTGCCGGAGTTCAGGGGCGTTTGGACAGTGCTCTCAGACATTGGGTTTGATTTTGGGTGGTACTGTGTGGAGCCAGGAGTTGTCCAACTTAATGATCCTTGTGAGTCCTTTCCAACTCGGGATATTCTGTGATTCTATGATCTCACCAGGCAAGGAGAAGACCCAAAAGAGCACCAGTAAATTACTTATGCACACTAAGTTAGTGCTTTTTGAGCTACAGTAACTCCAGGCTTCTGTACACTTGAGGAAGATGCTATATTTTACATTTATTGACTTCACAAGTTTAATCCAGCTGATGTAGAGATTCTGGTACAAGAAAGGCAAGGAAGGAAATATCCCCAAGTAACACAGCACTGAGCAGGGTAGTTCTGGGTCAGAATCTGAAGGAGGGGAAAACACAGAAACATCCTCAGGACATCACAGAAAATGCTGCAGATCCTCTTCACAGTTGATATGGACCCAGCACTACAGCGCAGCAAACATGGTCCACAAGATGATGGATTTGAAATGACCACTGGTCACGCCAGCCTGACTATCCAGAGTCTGCACAACTACACTCCCCTTCAGTTCCTTACCCTAAATTAGGAGACAGTGTGAAATGGTTCTGAATGACCCCAAAGCAACTTCAGCCTTGTGTAGAATGCCTCCCACCACAACAGAACTAAAGGTAGGGGAAGCTCATCCCAGCAAATTATTTTCACAGAACAACAGTGTAAGAATATAATCCACTGAATACATCCAGGCTGAAGACGTCCAGTGGGTAGATGCATTTTGGGAAAGGCTGATGTTTACAGTTGCAGAGGGGATTGTAAGTGCTTTTGGAACCCATAAGCGATCCATCAGTTGATCTGTCATCTCAACACTCTTAGGCACCAGGAAAGTCTTATTATCTCCATTTTAGAGATGATGATTTGAACACTGAAAGCCTAAACTGCTTCCCCAAGGAGATGCAAGAAGTGCTGGAGAATAGCAGGGAACTGATTCCAGGCTTTTCAAGTCCTTTAACTGCAAAGACAGTTCTTGTTTCAAACACAAGCAACTAAATTTGACATATTTTGAAAGTCAAACGATTTGTTCCCTAAAAAAATCACTGTCATCCTAGTCTACTCTAACACATAAGCCAAAGCACAGTCTATGGTACTTAAGGAGTTCCTGTACTATTTAAAAAATATGCATGTGTGTATGCTGACAGGTTTTATTACGAACAAAAAAAATCATAATCCATTTTACTAGAAAATAAGTCAAATATCATTCCATGATTAGAATCACGGTCCCATTTTGGTAGGACGTTTCAAGCCAGTGGAGAATTGCACAGAAGGATAACTCACAGGTGTGAAGTAAACCCAACAGGAAACATTTCTCAAAATAATAATACTTATTTCTCAAAGCGAGTATCAGATCAAATTATTGGCTAAGATGTGGTAAAGGTAAGACTTGTGAGTGCCGCAGTGCAGCCCCCGCTCCCTGCTCCCAGCAGAGGAGGCCATGCTGGTACTGCTGGCGTTGCTGGAGTTGGGAGTAGGCCATGAGCCTCTCTCAGCACACAGCCCCACCACAGCTGCCATCCAGCAGCCTCCAATGACAGCAAAACAATGAGATGAGCCACGGAGCAGCTCAACAGAATTTGGAGGAAGAATGTGTCTTTTTCTCAGAATTTGTTTTTATCCATGGGAAAGCCAGTGCTACAGGAGGTGTAAAGAGTACTTAACAGAAGTCCAAGCCAAAAAGATCTAGCAAAGAAAAAGAGCCATTACCAGAAGAGAAAGAAGTCAGTTACTTTCAGAAGAGAAAGAAATCAGTTACTTTACTGCTCAAGGGCAGGAACTAATGACTGTTAATGGGGATGTACCATAGGACCCAGAGCAAAAGCAATAAAGATTTTCCTCTTTCCTCTATCAAAATCTATACGAAGTGTCAGCATTTACAACACTCTTTGGAGAAGTACAATCTAGCCGGATGCTGCTCAAGAACCTGTGGTAGAAATTGCAAACGTGAGAGATTAGCTATGTTAAGATACGCGGTGTAAAGCAATTTGCAACAGCTCTGTCCGTTATCCAAACCTTCTACTTCAACTGCTTCTGCTCTCAAACACTACAGCCTTTGGCAGCATTTAAAGTTGCTTAGGTTTTCTTTTTCATTTCATTTGGATTATTAAAAAGCAAATAAATTGGTAGGCTTCTCTTTCTTCCTTTAATATTTGGTTTCGTATAGAATGACAAACACTAAAAATTAAAAAGAAAAAAAAAAGAAGTAATTAAATAAACCATAGCTTCAAAACATCGGTACTCAGAAACAATAGTGAATACAGGCGATGTGGTCTTTGTCCAAAATGTGAAAAAATGTCACTGGATATTTTAAATATTTACCAAATGACGAGGAGATGTATCAGATTGCAGAGAGTGGATAACACACACTTTCAAGAGATGATTCCTTTTAATCTACATCAGCAGGCTTTGAGGTTTGCTTTGTTCTTTTTAATTTCTAATTACATTTTACAACTGGAATAAACAGTGAACACAAAAAAGTAGAAAAAAATAAAGGAAAAACAACCATTTAAGGCACTTAACATCAGAGAATGTTAGTCAGATAATTAGGATTTACAACTACACAATAAACTATGGTGAGGTTCAGCTGACTAATGCTCTGCACTATTATGTTGTGAATACCAATGATAAAAGGGCAATTTCCCATCTGAAAACAGGGTTTCAGTGACTTGCAGCTGTTAGGTAGAAGGGCCTGGTTAGTGCCCTCTCAATGGCATTTATCACAGAGGCCCAGCACTCCTGAATGGAGCCATGGCACCCGTTCCACCTGCTCCTGCAGGGGACCCAACAGGAAGCCCAGGCCATACACCATCCCAGAGGCCTCCAGGGTGACCACATCACCACCCAGGCAAGCGTGGTTAAAGCTAGCCAGACACTCACACTATAAATGCAGCTCCTTCCTTTTAGAACAAACTGAAAGAAAAGAACTGCTGCAAGAAATTCCTACTCCTAGCTTTAAGTGTCTGGCTGTGGTTCTCAAAGCCGGCAGTGCAGAGCTCCTGCATGTCAAGCCCTGGATAATTCCATGGTCAGCAGGATGTAGTCCATCCCACTGCATGTTTATGCCCACATCTCATTAATGATACTGCTTAAAGATGCAGGGTAATGTTCATGGGAAGCAATAACAGCTCTCCTTAAACTGTTTTTCTACACAACTTTCCCTGTAAAGAGTTCCTCCTCTACAGCAAGGAAACCTTCCCCCCCTGCTCTGGCAATAGGGCAGCTCTGGGATGAAGCTGTCTCAGATGCAGACAGAAGGGCATCCTAGCACACAGCCAGAAGAGCCCTTACTTGGTCAGGACACATCAGCACCTCCCTGCTGAAAAACCACCAACGTGGGTCCAGATACTGGAGGGGGAAAATAAGTATGAATAAAAGCATTATAAGTATCTAAGTAAATTGCTATGTAGTGGTCTGTTATTCCAAGAAAAAAAAAAAAAAGAAAACCAGAAGAAAAAAAAAAAACAACATATGATGATATGGCTCCACAGCTAATTTTGGTTACTGATCCATCAGGCCTTTCTATAGGATGCTGACATATGACATGGAATGTATTTTAAGTGTCACTTTGCTTGAATATATACCTCCAACACTTGCTAATAACAGTTTAAATGTAAAACCTTGCCACGTCACAGCTGCTCACATCTATTACTTTTGAAGACAGAAAGTAACTGCTAAGTATCATTCTTCAGAAATGGAGAGAGAATGTGGGAAAAGAGATGGATGGATTTGGCAAGAGATTGCAAATGCCTAGGATTTCTGTCTCCTGCTCACGGCAAGCTTGCATACTTTATTCCTTCTCCAGTTTTATTTTAGCACCGACTTTTCTGAATGCCTTTTGCAAGCCAGCTCAGCCCAGCATGAAGTGTGCTGGCACATTCCGCCGCTGCAACCCCGTCACTGTGGTCAAGCAGTCAAAATCCTCATCAGCTCCCATTTTTAGACTGTATGTTCCATAAGAGCAGTTGAAAGCTTTCCTGCTATATGTGGATGCCTCTTTGAGAGCCTTCACATGGATAGCACAGCTTGCAAGAGGACTCTGAGCACACCAGAAGGTGAGAGCTTCCCATACCACCAAGCTCAGCTCCTAAATTTCAAGGGGCATCTCTGGGGGTCACTGGTCAACCTGTAGCTCAAGTGTATTAGCTGTAGACTGAATAGGCAAAATGATAAATCTCTCTTCTGAAATCTCTCTTACTTTCCACTGTTCTGGCATCAATTTTCTAATTACATTCCTTTTTTTTTTTTTCCTTCCAGACAAATACTTCATCTATGGTTTGCCTACAGATGCCTCAGTTACCTCTTACAGAGTAAGGCTGAGAAAATATATGTAGACACTTCTTTGAAAAACTGCCCCTTTCTAGCAGCTTTCCAGCAGTAAAAGGACTGAGGGTCCTTTTACTGAGAGAAGGTAGATTAGCATAATTGCCTTATAGTTTCAACAGTTTCTGTCATCTTCAGAAGTGATGTTCTCCAAGTTCTGCCTTATTTGATAAATGGTATCAAGTGACAACTCACATCCACTTTGTGGAGGGCTCCCAAAGTGAACTGAATGGATGTTTAAAGAGACTTGTGCTTAGGACTACACGTCCAGTTGCCATGACTGCTGGAGGCTAAACCTGGCAGGGCTGATGTCTTTATCTAGGCCCTGAAGGCTGAGGATGCTCCACAAACAGACAACAAGGCTGGAGGTCCTGGCACAGGGAGCTGGAAAGGAACAGGTGATAAGCTGCAGCACCCAATTATTAATAGGTAACTGGGATGTTCTCATCATAGTGCAGTGGGGGCAGGAAGGAACTTCCCAATAACAGAAGAAGAAAACAAAGATTCAAGCATTTTCCTTCAGTTTGATTTCAATGGAGATGGCTCCACGTTCGGCACAAAAGCAGACAAGTATCTCCATCAAAGGCATGAAACCGAAAGCCACGAGAATCCGTTATCATTAGACAATCCAACTTGTATTTTTATGATATCATTCTAAGAGATGAAAAACTATGGCTTAACACATTTCCTTAGCACTACTTTACCTCCCTAAACTGTCACAAGGAAGAGTGGATAAGAGAAAGGAGGAGAATAGATTTATGTTGCACTCGCTGCTCCTTAGAAAAGACTGTTGCTGCTGTCATAAGCCATTACGAACCCATCGTTTGTCAGCAAGCAGGAGGCCATGAGCTGGGCTGAGACAGGCACTACAGGACAGCTCCAAGGAGCTGCTCCATCTCCACCATGTGTGGCATGGCTTAAATGTGCCTGGGCTCAATGGGCTCTATACTTCACAATTCAGGTTTGGACTGTTATTACAGCACAAAGCAAGACCTTATGATTTCTTAGCACTGTACTGCTCTTTTTCACAGAGCAAAAGGCACCCAGGCCACTAACTGTACCTGCAGCTAGCTTACATCTCATCTGAAGACCTAGTGAAAATGTAGCAATAAGAACTGCTGCCAACAGTATCTATCACTACACAAACACAAATATGTGGGCAGATTCACCTTACAGAAAGCACAGATCTCAGTTTGTTTCTCCCTTGTGTGCTACATGAGTAATTTGGTCTATGGACGTTCCTAGAAGAGGCAGTGGGGAAGCCATCCTTGCAGGGTAGCTAAGTGCTTGACTTCTGTGTATTTCTATGCGTTTGTCAAACACTGAGACACTACATGCACTTAGAATGCTTTAAATAAATGAAGTACATTGGGGTTGTTTAGTGCAAAAGGCACTGTACCAATGCACCTTAACCACCTCCAGTGGAAATTATAACAGGATATAAGCACAGTAAGTGCAGTCCAAAAAAAAAAAAAAAAAGCCTAATAAAAATAGGGTAGCAGTGTGAGAGAGGAAGAAATGTAAGACTGGCAGCATTGCTGCCTGAAAGAAATCAGGACAGCAGATCTGAGAATAGCTCACATCATAAGATGGAAAGGGAGCAAAAGCACCTCCCGTTTTACTACGACTGGGCCTGCTTACATTTCATTACAGGCAATCCAGGATAGGCAATTGTGTAATCAAGAGCCAGACGGCTTTACTCATTTATAATTAATTCAGAGTACTTTGAAAGTGAGCTTAGAAAACAGCCAAGTGTTTCCCTTTAAGGGAACCTCTCATAATGCTTCTGCAGGGCACCGCAAGCAGAGCAGTTGTTCAGCTGAAGACAAAAGGTTTTCTTCTGACATAAATGAATAAAATGTTACCATAGGCAGTGAAGCAGAGAGCATGGCCCATCTTGAAGGAAGGCTCTAATCCAAACACTGGAGTTTTACAGTGAGAAACACCATTCTGGACATTTTTATACCATTTTAAGGGTCGAGAGAAGTCTCAGTACATTATAGAATGAGATGGAAACAATTCATCGTCCAACTCATGGTTGGACTAGATGATCTTGTAGGTCCTTTCCAACCTTGTGATTCCATGATTCTATGATTCATTCTTCTATTTATTGTATATAGACATCTGCTCCCTTAAAAGCAATGATGCTAGAGCAAACACAGTTCTTGGCTACAAAACCACAACCTCTTTTTACTCACTACACTTGCCAGGAGAGTAGGTGTTAAAATTCTTTCTGGTTGCATTGGCCCCATACAGTCGCCATTTTCCCCAGCCATCCCACTGTGAATCGCCTCGACAGCACGGCCCCGCATCCCATAACTGCTCGTTTGTTCAGATCCTCAGGTATTCATTAGCTGTCCTATGCCCACACAAATAATTCAGAGCATTAAATGCTGCCTTCCGTTTTGCGTGGTTGCTAATTTATCTACACTTTGCTTTTCGTCTGTAATTCACATTGACATTAATGGATAGACAAATATGTGTGCAGCAGAACAGAGGCAGACCAAAATAAATGAGAAAAAATGTGGTCACCAGAAACCAATTATACATTCAAAACTGCAGAGTGGAAACCACCAGAGTGTTGAAATCAAGCGAAGAAGAAAATATACCAAAACCATACTTGGGCTGGGGGAAGAAGGAGAGTGCAGAGATTCAATCAGTCTCAGCCTCATGGAAAAGAATATAAATGTTTAGACATGAACAGACCTCTTAAAATACAGTTGCAGAGTTTGCTGGCAAATGGACAAACATGCAATAAACTCACCAATGTGGAGACATATCAGGTAAGTCAGACATGAAATTGGCAGACAACACGTGCAAGATGTGTCTTGTAAGGGCAAGATGTTCCCACCAAAAACAAAGATGAATTCTCCAAGATAATCTGAAGTTGCTCTGTAAGAGAAACAAACATAAAATATTTAAAATGCTATCACTTGGAGCACATGGTGGTTTTGCTTCCATCAGTATTCTTCTCATTACAACAAAAACCAAAGTCTTTAAGGAGAAATACTCCAATAGCTTTGCTACTTTGAAAGCTGAACATCTGCCCAGATGGCCCTGAAAGAGTTAAGTGCTTCAGAGCTCAGATATTCTCCTTCCTATGTCTCACCATAAGCACCAGAAGATTTATGTGCAACGTATTTCCAATTACAGATCTCCACCAGCTGGGCTGTCAATCAACCTGCCTATCCATTGCATGTCTTCACCTTCCTATCTTCTCACTGCACTTAGAGGCTCCCTCTCTCCCCTTGCAAGCACACACAAAAGCATGACATCCCCACATTCCTATCAACAGGAGTAGGTTAAATGTTGCTTTAGATTTGCTTCTCTAGTTCAAGACAGACAGTACTGCCTAGCCACAGCATCCAGGAGAACTACTGCAGCGATTAATCTGATACAGCAAGCCTATTTAAAAAGCAGAATGACATTTCCTCCAAGGCTTTTCCCATTAGCAGCCATTGGCAAGGAATGCAGAGTATGAAGGAAATCTGGGAGGAAAGCCCTTGGATTAGGACACAAAATCCTCCCACACTGGTACCAAAAGTCCAGATGCAAGGTTTAAAGAGGAAAGAAAATCCACTGCTGTATCAAAGTCATTCATTATGTTTTTGCCAGGTGAAAAAAGTGTGCAGATATGTCAACTCTGAGATCTCCAGAAAGCTCCTCAGATTCACCTGAAAGAGGTATTCTCCCAGTAATTGCAAAGCCACGTCCTGAGTCTCAACTACTTTCTGTTCAGCAGACATAAAGAGTTCATGGAAACAGGTGCTCTGCTCAGGGTCACCATCCATCCCATTTTAATGGATTATCCTTTATTTCTTCAGTGCTCCAACTTGCTCTCAGCACCACACATCCTTTACTCAATTTCTCAGCCATGTGACTAAGGGAAATGCTGAATCAATAAACCTTTGCAGAGCAATACTAAGCAATACAACCAGTGATTAAATCTTGTTTTCAGCGTGGAATTCAACCAGGAGAAACATAATTTAGAAAAGCTAACCACAAAGCTCTGAAAAAATATTTTCCTCTCCTGTTTGCTAAGATCTCCCAAAGCCATAGCCCTGAACTGGAAAAAAAACAACCAACAGACATGGCATCATCCTTGAGACTTCATCTGTTACAACACAATATAACCCCAGGCTGTTGTTTTTGCACCTGCATCTCACTTCCTAACCTCGATTACAGAGAGGATGATTCTTGAAAGGTTAATTAGCAGCTATGGCAATAGAAAATCCTTGCTGCATACTGGAGTGAAGGTGTTCTACTGTAAGGGCTGAGCCCTGTGCAAAGGCCGGGGCATGGTTACCAAGCCAGGTGCTCTAGCAGGACCCATAAGGTGGCTTTTTTTTTCCTTCAGAGGCCTTATCAGAGCTCTCTGGAAATTTTCACCCAGCCTCGACTGCCTATAAATAGCGAAGTGCAGCCCCCGGGGGCTGCGTGGCTCTGTGCTGCTGGTTGCTCCGAGTTGCTAAGGAGATGGCAGAGCAAAGGCTTGCAAACCATGTGGGGAAAGCGGCACTGCGCTGGGATTAGGCCCCAAGCCAGGTAGGTGTCCTTCAGATCAGAAACCTCCCTTGGAAAATAAAAAATGAACATTTCGATGGAGATTCCCTTCAGTTTACGGAAAGACTGAAAAATGAGCCTGAGAGAGGCCAGGAGCAGGGAACGTCAGGACAGACATCCCCACCAACAGACTTGTGGATAACTGTTACCAACCACCAGCCGTCTGCGTTCTTGCAGCATCCCTGTTTCCTGAATGCAGACCTGGGTTCTTTATCACAGAGGAAAGTAATTATAGTTTATACTACACAGCACCATCCCAAAGCAAAAGGAATTTCTGAATCCTTTTAAGTCACTTCTGTGCAGACTTTATAAACATGACTGATATGCAAAAAGTCAAGCTTTGAACTGCAGCGCTGGAATAAACTCCCTAAAGGAACTGAGACCAAGATGATCGCTTCTATGCAATCTTTTTCACATCTGAACATGCACCCAATTCATTCATCTCAGGCTAGATGTCGTCTGAATGGAGACAGAGTCTGCTCAAGACAGGGAAGGAAAACAAGGGTCATCATGAATTAAGGTTATATGTAGATGTGACTGTCTACCTCCTCTGGTCAAATTACATCCCTAAATAGATGATGGCTCACAATGGCTGTGATGGTAGCAAACATCAGCCAGATTAAGAGCACAGTTTGACAAAAGGAGGTTCTGCATTTCCAGGATGAATGGAGATGTGATTTTACAGGGATATATAAGGCTTGTTTAAAGTTTATGCGGGAGCAACTTCGCAATTGCTCCTGGTGGACTGGAAAACAGCCTGCAGATAAACATATCTATAAAGCAATGAAATTCTGCAGTACTTTCTAAGAACAAAACCCACAGGAAAACAACAACAAAAAGGTGTAGGAATCCCTCAAAGAAAGATGCAAATAGAAAAAAGCCAAGGTAGTTCCTACACACAGGAATGCCCTGTGCTTTATCCAGTTTCTCATCCAGCTTACCTTCTTGCAGTAGAAAATTAAATGCTTTTGTTTTCCAAGACTGAATCACAACTACAATGATACATCTTAGAACAAGGGCAGTCCCTCCTGCCAGCATTATATTAGCTCATCTCTCATTGAAAAACAAAGAGTGAGCAGAAAAAGGTGCATTTTTCTCTGTGGCCAAGATGTTCCAAGCCACAGAAGTATCAAAGCGTATCCATAGCTGACAGTTGCTTAGTGTTACACAGGTGAAAGAGAAAACTACTTTTCTTTCCGTTCCCCAAGACAGCAATGAAACCACATTCGGAATATTTGAGACAAAAAAGCACAGAGAACAAGTGAGTGACCTGAATGCTCTGCCTTCCATCTTCCATAGATGACAATGCTCACACGAACTCACTGGCAACGAATCAACAAAAGAAAGAGCGTATGATCACAGCTTATCTCTCAACGCATGCACTTCTTAATATAGGAAAGTGCATGACGGATCTGCCACCATCTGATCTTGATTGTTGTAAAACCAGTCATTCTCCCTTCATCTGCCAGAAGAGTGTTAGAGTGATGGGGGGTATTTCTGGCAGCCTTACGGATGCAGAAGTGCTGAGGCATATTCCCAGAGGACAGCTGAAAGTTTCTTAGCAATTTCCATCTATTAGATGCCACTTCTGCACATTACTTGAGGATTTTCCAGTGTGATTTTGAGTTAATTAAGGATGATGAGGATGGGCAAAGAGTCCTCAGGTCTTATGGCTGCCTACTGCATTTCATTTTTCTCCACAGCAGTTTTTTTTATGATGGTCTTAAAAACTCAGAGATCTGATCCTGTAGCTACTGAATTTTATGACATAACACATTCACTGAAGATCTGATAAAATATTCTTTGGTCATAAATACAAAGCTTAACTGGAAAAAAAAAAATCAGAAAAAAAAACAACCACTCCCTTGCATATTAAGCAGAAGAAAAAAAAAAAAAAAAGGTAAGAGCTCTTATTCAGTGCTACAGTGACAGACTCCTTAGCAGGGTCTATTGTGATAGGACTAGGGGACATGATTTCAGACTAAAAGGGGAGATTTAGGTAGCTATAAGGAAAAGTTTTTTACAATGAGAGCGGTGAGGCACTGAACAGATTGCCCAGAGAGGTGGTGGACGTTCTGGAGACACTCCAGGTCAGGCTGGACGGGGCTCTGAGCATCTGATGGAGCTGTCGGCATCCCTGCTCACTGCAGGGCAGTTGGACTCCATGGCCTTTAAAGGTCCCTTCCAACTCAAATGATTCTATGACTCTGTACCCCTATATACTACTTTGTAAAGCTGGGAAATCTCTCACTGAAAATCTCACTGAGATTTCTGCAAACAAAATTATTTCTAACTTGATTCAGCCACTTTCCATTTGGAAAACATCTTAATTTTCCAGGAAATTACAAGCACTGTGGAACCAATGTAATTCGACAAGAGGTTGACTACAAATTATTCTTATGAGAGTAATCATTCTTATGAGAATATGACAGCTATGAGGCAATGGGCATAAACTGAAATATAAGAAATTATCTTTGAATATTAAAAATATACATATTTTTCACCATGAGAGTGGTCAGGCACTGGAAGAGTTTGTTCAGGAGGTTTGTGAAGCCTTCATCCTCAGAGATAGCCAAAGCCTGACTAGACATGGCCTTGAGCAACCTGCACGTGCTGCCCTTGCTCTGAGCTGAGGCTTGGGCAAGGTACTCTCCAGCCACTCTGTCACTCCAAGTATTGAACACAAAGATTCAAATATAACAGTTTGCTAAGGCTGAAACTCAGTTCACAAGATGTATTGAAATACCATATATATATATATATATATACATGCGTGTGTGTATAAAATGCACTGAAATTTTAATGGACGGTATTCCATATTTGTGAGCTAAAGTTAGCTAGAAGAGTACAACTGAAAGAAAAAAAGCTTCTTTTTTTTTTTAACATATTCTGTATCTCCAACAAATCAAGTGCTTTGTCAAGCAATCCTCATTTTCCATCAGAGAAACAGGTCTTCAGCATGGATCCTGGTTTTCTGTACCCACATTGCTATGCGCTTGATGGCTAGGGCTACATTTCTTGTCAATCTTCATTTCCCAAGTCATGCAATTGACTATTACACTTCCATATTTCCCTATATATTTCCTCTGTGTCTTAAGGTGGAGAAACTACAGTGATTCTGTGATTTACAGTTACTGAAAAATAACATGGTGAAACAAATAAATGATGCAGCCCTTTATAGGTGTGGGAGTGCTGGCTATGGAAGCCTCTTCAGCTCCAGCTGAGTTTGAAAGTGCCTCTCATTACTGTGTGATACACGGTTCAGCACTGACTGTGCAATTCTACAGCTCTTACTTAGCCATCAGCACTAATGAAGAAGGGAGTTGGAACTGAGCAGCATTATTAGCAGCTTTGTCATCAGTGGCATCTATTCAGAACAGATCTGTAAGTGTCTTGGACAGGTCTAAGACGTGCAGGGAAGACTGCACAAGCTCAGCTTCTGCCATGAGCGCAGGGCTGAAGCACAGACAGGCAACCAGAATGTGAAAAACTCCAAACTATGCTGAACAACAGCTGAACAAGCAGTATCTGAGCACACACAAATCTGGAAGATAAGAGCACAGGCAGCAAGTACAATGGTGCAAGTCACCAGAGTGCAAAGTCAGAGAAGGCAAGCATTTGAGGGCCAGCAAATTCAATTCATAATCCTCTGAATTCAGCTATTTCTACAACAACGAATAAAGAAACCTTTCAGACAACAGGCAGTTTTCCTTTAATACACACATGTTAAAAACAGTTTTTAAAAAGTGAGGGAAAAATTAAAAATGAATCAAGCATATGAATCAATATATTCCAGATAACAGCATCTCTACATATCCTGTATGAATTCTTTTCACACTCCTCATACTGATTTACTTCACATATTTATCAACCAGGTTATTGGAAGACTCAGTGCAACTCTCAGGTTTGCATGCATTAGAATTGTTGTGATATCCAAGCTGCTGAAGAGCAAAGGTTTATTTCTGTGCTGAAGCCAAACCTTTCTCTGGGTGAAAAGAGAATAAAATTTCAGTAAATGTGAGGATTCGTGCAGGCATGTTTGTGAAATACTCTGCACTGAGAAGTCTGTGCTCCTCTTGAGCATCCACAGAAGTTCAAGTCCTCAGCACTGCCTTGCCAAAGACACTGGGAAAAGCATGCTCAGCAAACACCACTGTGCTGAAAATGAGCTCAACACATCGAGAAGTTTGCTGCTGAGACTGCAAAGAGTTAAACACCAGAAGGCATTGCTCTGATCTCACACATCAGTGAAAGACCAGCAGCAAATCTACCCAAAGTAATGCTACAAAATAAACACAGAGCTCAATCAGACCTGAAAGCCCTTACAGAGAACAGTGAGCTAGATATGGATACACATTTCCCAAGGTGAATTCCTTTTGTATCAGTGTAACCTCTAAATATTATCATTTAACCTTCCTCAGGATTTAGGCTTGGTTTCCAACTGACAGCAGCCATTCAGATCAGCCATGCAAAGTAAACCAAGAGAGCTAAGAGGATCCAAAAAGGGAAGGGAAGGGAGCACCCACTTGAAACATTTGGCCAAACATCAGCTGGGCTGAAAAACACAGTAACTGTTTACAAAGTGGGACCCACTTTAAGTATGCCCTTAATAAGCTCAAGTGATCCATTTGCCACCTGAAGCTGAGTTCCTAAGAAACTAAATGACAAGACCCTAAAGGCACCTTTTTTGCCTATATGTAGTGACAGCACCTCTATTTGAGGTATGGATAGAATTCTTATGATCTCGCAGCATTATCACTGTCCATATGCAGTCCACACAGAGTTAACATTTTAAAATCCAACTCCGGAGCTTTTTGCCACCGTGACCAGCTGTAAAAGCTTAGGCGTATCATCAGGAATTCAGTGACACAGCAAAGGTCTGAATGTACACATACATTTCTGACTCCCAGGACGCAGAAGGCAGACCAAAAAACTGTGCCCGTGACTAACACGTCCCATAATGCCTCTTAAGCCTCTTCAGTATAAACTGATTCGGGAATGTAACAGTGGTCATAAACATTACATTTGTAGAGAACTTTTTTTCCGAAGGGCTTTTATCCATGGGGTTTGTGAGAGGGCGCCGTGAGGCCGGCCGTGGCGGCAGGGAGGCCTTACAGGAGCTGACAGGAGATCCTTGGGAAACGGGCCAGGCCCAGATGCTGGCCCACAACTGACAAACAAAATCGGGTTTTGCACGTGAAAAGTGGGTCAGGGCTATGGAGAGGAGGCCGAAACGAACGCCAGCAGGGACCCTCGGGCCTCTATTAGCAGTGCTATTATGCAAATGTAGCAGTGCCCATCAGCATGTCAGTCCTGCAGCGGGAGCTGCCCTAGGTGAATCTCATTAAAAGCCCCTTCCCCAGCCTGCACTTGTTCATGCTGCTGTAACCCTCTGAGCCCTGCTGAGCTGCCTGTCTTGCCCCCTTGCTGATCCCCTGTGGGCCATCGTCTCTATCATCCCCATACATGCCAGCACAGCTTGGGATGACGACACCACGACAGCCTTTGCTTGCCCCCGACCACCTCTACCCTCCACTTTTCTTGCAAAGCCAAATGATGGTCGCACACTGAGAAGCCCAGAATCTTTTTTAAACACTCACATCTTTTCCCTCAAAACTCTGAGCCCCTACAGGCATGAGGCTCCCATGGAGAGGACATGACCCAGCGCACACCTGGGACACGTGAGAAGGACAGAAGCACCAAAAGCCCGCTGACCCACACACAGCAACCTCGGCCGAACCCTGAGCTTTCCCAGTCGTCCCCTTGGCGATCATTATTATCATCTTCGCACAAAAAATCTGGACTTTTTAAACAGTGCTTAAATGATTCTCTCCCCCAAAGAATTAAATTACCATTTATAGTCTATTCTTCCTATTAAAAATTTATCAATTTATTCATCGCTTCTAGGACTGAGACCTTTCATTTGTTTTACAATGAAGAAACCTTTGATCCACAATTCTCCAAGGCTACCATTTTTTATTCTTTAGTTCTTCTCATTAAAAATAAAATACCTCTATTCTCCAAAACGCCTTGATGGCACACTCAAAATGCACACTGTAACAATGAGAAACTTATTTTAGCCTTACCTTGTGATAGGCACTTCAGAAGTGTAAAAGGATTTGGGGGGTGGGTTTTTTGTTGATTGTTTTTCCTTTTCAGTACAGGACTGTTATGATTTCATAAAGCCAAAGGGGTTCTACATCCCAGAATCACCTGGTTAGGAGACTGAAACCAGACAGTATTTACAAAGTGAGCCAGAAGAACACCTTACTCCCAAAGAAACAAATGCAAACAGCGGAAGTAGTGCTCCCCAGAACTTCCCTCCCTGGGAGGGGACCTGAAGTGCATGCGCTCCCTGACAACCCCCAAGTCACCCCTTAACTACCCCCCCCCCCCGGGCTGCTTTTGAGGAGCAGCTCCTCAGCTGAGTCCATGCACTAAGGCTCACAGAAACAACTTGCAAAACATTTGGAAACCACATTTCAGCAATTCCTCTCCCCCATCCCCAGTTTCTCCTGTTCTCAACAGCTGGACATACAAAAACCCCTCTCCAGCAAAACAACCCTTTGCATCTGGGTGTGACGATGACCACAGAAAGCAGATTTACCCCCACTCAAACTACTAAATGTGCCTTTCACATCAGCAGCTTTGGGTTGCTCCTACAAAGAAGACAAAACATCCAACTGGATTTACTATTCTGTGTTCCGGGTACAAGTCACATCTCATGCACTGTGAGGAATTTTGCATTAGTTTGCTCTGTACAATCTTCTCCATTTACATTATTATAGGCACATGTGGTACCCCTTACCCATTAATAGAAAGATCTGAGGGCATTTGCATTAGTTTACTCTATGATGTTCTCCTTAGAGGCACACATGCTTCTCCTTCCCCATCAATAACAGCTACGGATCATTTGCCCAATCTCAGGTTACATGGTACAGCTCGGCCCTATCCACCTACCTTGGCCCCATATGAAGCACTAGGACATAACCATTATTTGTCACACGTTTCCAGAAGTTTGAGGAGAGCTGAGGGCTGTCCCCATCGCTTAGCTGAGTGGCACCTTCGTGGCCTGCTGCAGGAAAGCACCGGGGCGCAAAGCCAACTAGAGATTCAGCCATGGTGCTGATGCCCCATCACCTATGGGGAACGGCTCATGGGTCAGATAGCATGCTAACACACCTACAGCCTTGTTCTTCTCAACATGAGGAGGAAATACAGTGAGAAAAGACATGTATTTGCTGCTGATCCTGTGTAAGGTCACCATGTGTGGCATCAAGTGATTCTCCAGCACAAGAGCATCTCGTGGGCTTCGTGCTGCACACACAGCTGTGCATCAGCAGGGCTTCCTCTGTGCAAAGGTTTCTGATCTTTCAGTACACCTTGCTAAAAATTTTCCTTTAAATTCATTTTTATCCCATATACACATTTCCCCCCGTTTTGATCTCCACAGAAACTCTGAAGACTGTAAGAGAGAATTCTGCCTGAAAAGCAGAATGTGCTCTTTGCAGTTCTGTTTTTTAATACAGAAACATTTTCTATACTCTGAAATGCTACTTTCTACTCAACTCCGTCACAGAAAGCTGAGATACAAACTAAAACTGAACTCTGAAAAGTGACCAGACCCTGTTCAAAGCCTGAATTCAGCTCAGTGCTGTGCTTAATCACACCCACAGTCATTCTGTGAGAGGTCAAGGGAAAAAAAAAAAAAAAAAGAAAAAAAAGAAAAATCTAAGCCACCCAATTCCCAATGCTTACATTCAGTAATACCAAAGCAGACAAAAGACCAGATAACTTGGTAGAGAAACAACAATCTTCTCCACTACCAGAGCAAGAGCATATCAGAGGACCAAAAACCACTCTGTGTCCAAGTCTCTGTTTAGTGCAAAGTAAACCCTCCAGCTGCGACAGGGAGGAGAACAGAAAACCTTTGCCAGCAGACACAGTTGTGCAGGAGCCCCCGCCATGACCAATAAACATTACCAAAGGTACCCGCGGTCCCTCCTCACCCTCAGCAGTCAGCAGCTACAAGCAGCAGGAGGAGCACGGTCAGCAGAAAGCACAGGAATCCAGAACACAGCTCCATAAGATAGCACATGGCTACATGTAGCTAAGTATGCTTTTGTCACCAAATATAAGATGGACTGAAAATATTACTGCCTTGTAAGTCGCTTGCACATGCCAGAATATCTGCACTCAGTATAAATGGATTCCTTTCAAATATTGTGAAAATGAATTCATCCCACAGAAACACAACAGGCCTAACGGCATGTCACCAGATGTCACCCAGGCTATGATACAGCCACTTGACTATGCTCTTCACCAGCATCGCGGAGGAGCCACGAATGTCTGATGAGCCCCAGGAACACAGGCTTGCCAAGCACTTGTCAATCTCCAGTGCATGTTATTCCTCTTCAGCAATCTCACGCCGGCATCTTGTTCCTGTGTATATAAAAGCTTGCTCAGCATGTTCAAATTGCTGTAATTCAGACAGCCTAATCATTTGGCGAAATGCTGCCATATTAGCAGATAGCAGCTTGCCCTCTCTGCAAACAGGAGGCTCCTACTCCGCATCACTCATTTCAGGAGCAGGATGGACCAGGGGCCTTCACCTCCTGCTCCTGTTGGCTTGGTAATACTGATGATAGTTAAACGCCCGCTGCCCCCACAGTGCTGACACACATCGTGGGGGGCTGGTTTACTCAGGCAAGACAAAGCACACACACAGAAAAGACACACACACTATTCCCATTTTACAGTGCTTCGCGGAGACAGAAAGGAACTTTCTGTGATAAACGAAATGCATGGTCTCAAAAGGCAAACTGTATTCATCCCACCCAGTCTTAGTCCAAATAACCATAATATTATTGAATTTGTGCTCTGCTAAAAATGAGTGGAGATCAGAGGCTCTCCAAGTGTGGTTTGTAGTTAACCTTTGCTCCACGAGTCACAGGAATGACTGACAGAGGTCAGGCCAAAGGTTTCCCTAGCCCAATATTCTGCCCCATAGTGGCCCACAACAGATGCATATGGAGAAAGAAAAAAAAAAAAAAAAAAACTGGCAAAATACATTGTAATAACTCTACACCATCATCTAATTATCTGCAGCTCCCACATTTCAAGAACCAGAGAGAATTTCTTTCTTCTTAAGAGCATTTGATGGATTTCTCTTCCAGGAATGAGGACAGATGCTGTCTGTTGGCATGCAAACTTCTGGCATCAGCAAGGTCCAGTGGCAGTGAATTGCATGGATTCACTACAGACTTCCATCAGGTCATTGCAAGTTCCATGTCTCACACTTGAAACAGCTGGGAAACCTGGTTATGTGACAGAATAACTAATCCTTCCCTTTCCGGTCAAGCAGCTTTTCCTTAGTGGTACCAGCTATTTTAGATACCATTACCATGCAGATAAGGTTATTCTCTGCACTACTTTGCACTACTTCAAGTCTGTCCTGCACACAACACTAGGACTTTGTCAAAAAATGCAGTGAAGTATGAAGACAAACAACATATTTTAATTTTGCAGCATGCCCTCCCAGTACAGTAACAGCAAGTAAAGTCCTTGACTTTTAGGCCAATGCCTCCCAAATGCTCTTCTATAGAATGTGAACCACCTTCATCCAATCGTGCATTTTTCTATATAAACTCCTTCCACCCCCTCTTCCCATAAACAGTGGATCAAGTTACTATTAACTCTGTCTTCTTGTTTCTTTTTGCATTTTCTCCACAACTTTGATAATCATGTTAATGCTCACAATATTGTTGTCAAGTCCTAGGCCTCTCAAAGAGACCAGTAAAGGGAATACCTTCACTGTATCAACAATTCATTGATCAATGTACAAGCTGGTTTGTACAGGAAATAAACAACCTCCATTCTGATCAAAGGTCCTGAACATGTTGCTTGACAGACTATAAGGAAGTGTTTTAAACACTGCAGGGCACTATGTTTGCATTTAATCTTTTCTTTTTTATTACTTTGGTTTTTTTTTTTAACATTTTTCCCCAACCTGTTAGTGTTTGCTTTCCAAGATTTGTTTATGCTATGTAAGCTGTAGGTTATTTCTGTTAGAGACCCTAATTTCCTCCTCTGCTGGGACTATGGCGATAGCCCCAAGGAAGTTTACACTGAAAGAGAAGAGCATGACAGGCAGTGAATTAAGTGGTTCAGAAAGAGATTCAATTAGCTTTCTCAGTGGTGGAAAATAAAGATTTTTTAGAAAAAGAAAATTCTTGGCTGTTTCTGTCA
This sequence comes from Tympanuchus pallidicinctus, assembly GCF_026119805.1. Classification (NCBI taxonomy): domain Eukaryota; kingdom Metazoa; phylum Chordata; class Aves; order Galliformes; family Phasianidae; genus Tympanuchus; species Tympanuchus pallidicinctus. The sequence continues at coordinate 7,425,607 of NW_026294627.1, read as the reverse complement.
AATGGACACCAATGAACAGTCAAAGGAAATAATAATCAAAATATGAAATCTAATAAAAAGTTATTTATCAGTACAAGAAAAACACCAAAACCTGTCTTTGTTTTTCTTCAGGTATCATGTAAGATGAAAAATGTCTCTAATACCTCCCACTGAGTATCCCAGGACAACTATAGCAATGAATCTGCAGGAGCTGACTGGAGGCCCTCCCCCATAGATGTCACAATTTTCAGTGTGAAGCACATCCCTCACCTTTCCCAGGCCTCCTGCGGTGAGGACCACTGCCAGGTAGAGAGGAAGGAATCACAAATAGATACAATACAGAAAATAAATTTATAAAAATGTAGCGGGAAAACAGCCAGTTACCTGCAAATTAAGTTATGCTCTTGCTGCCATCACCAGACCCACCATATGTCTGGAGCAGCCTGTGGCAGACCCATCAGAGGCAGCAAAACTCCTGTGTCCCAGCAGCACCTGGCGTTCCTCCTGCCCTCAGCCTCCAGGAGCCATCCTGTGGCCAGGAGCTTTCCACCACTCAGAATCTTCCTACACAAAGCACTGAGTTCTCCTGACGGTCCTTGGCCTTCCTCCCTTTCTGCAAAAAACATCTTTAAGTCCCAGTTCTTTCCTTGGCAACTCTCTAAAAAGACAAAAGTGTAAGGGAGGCGCTTTCCATGCTCCACACACACTCCCTATTTTTTATTTGGTAGTCAATTCACCAGCTGGCTGAGTTCAATTCATTTGTTTCTACTGGATGTTTGCTTTTTGGGCTGCTGTAAAATTAAATGGCAAGAAGCCTAGAGCTCCTGCACAGGCATCTTCCTTACCATCTCCTAAGCCATGAAACGCAGAGATGGTGCATTCGCTCCAGTGAGGAAAGCCCAGCCAACATCTCCCCAAGCCTTAAAAATGCTTTGAAACCCAGTGTTGAAATGTCTCAGGACTGATCAGGGCTCACGTCCTGCTGGAGAAATCCCAGCCGAACGAAATAATAATGCCAGAACTGAGAGAAGCCAGACCCTGAGAGGTGTTGGACTTCTAAGTTTTGAAAATGCCAGATATTTCTACATCTCATGTCTAAACTACTAAGCTGTTCCACCGTGCGCTAGTGGAAGTATTTATTATTTTTCCTGCAGGCAGAGGCAAACAAAGTAAAAGAGAAAGATAACTGCCCCTTCAAAGGCACTGCCAGCTGAAACAAGAAAGCAGCATGTATAGTTTATTAGACTTTGTACTTTTGAATGTATGTACACCTACAAAAGGAGACAAAGCATTACGATCATAACATTCCTGACTCCAACCACTTCTTCGCATTTAAAAATACATTATTCTTTAATGGCACACTTTGGTCAACAGAACCAAAGGCAGGAAGATGAAAGACCTGGTTTCCTATTGAGAACTAAAGGCTTCTCATTAAAAGTTTTTAAAAAGAAAAGTGCGGTAGTAAGAAGATGGTGTCTACTTTTAACTCCCTTCTCTTGCCCCTCCCCAGCTGTGTTCCGGGCCACGAAGACTAAGAAAGTATTAAGAAAGAATGCTGAAGAAAACTTAAAGAAAGGTGGCCTTTTCTTAAGAGCAGACTGTAATAACTGTAAGAGAAACTTAATCTGATTAAAATAACAATGACATTTTCCAAACCAGAAACCTGGTATTTAATAAGGAAGTCTACGTACATAACAATAATTTTCACATTTTTGTGAACAGAAGACTATTTTATGATATACTATAAAAGGCAATGTTCAGCTGTCCTTGGGATTTACAAGATGCTAATAACTGGTCTACTGCACGTTGTGTACCACAGCAGAAATACATTTAGGTAAATGTCACTGCGGTGGATGGCTGATGCTACCCCACAAGGATTCCAAGTACCCTTGAGTCAACGCACAACCTCTTCACAGTTCTCCTTGGTAGTCACAGAATCACAGAATCATTTATGATAGAAATGACCTTAATGGTCATCTAGACCAAGTCCCCTGCAGTGAACAGAGACACCTACAGCTCTATCAGTACTCAGAGTCCCTTCCAGTCTAACCTTGAGTGTCTCCAGGGATAGGGCATCTACCACATCTCTAGGCAACCTCTGCCAGTTCTTCACAACCCTTATAGTAAAAAGGTCTCTTCCTTATATCCAGTCTAAATCACCTCTATTTTAATCTCAAACCATTTCCCCTTGTTCTGTCACAACAGACCCTGCCAAAGAGTCTGTCCCCTTCTTCCCTGTAGTCCCACTTTAGATACTGATGTCTTATCTGAAATAAGTCTGGCACAAAAGTCAAATTATGTTAGTAACCGCCAAGGACATGATACGTGATCCACACAGTTCATGAAGGCTAGTCCTTGGAGAGACAGAAAATTGCTCCCTAGTCAACCTGTTTTGTGCACCACAGAATCTTACACAAGCAAAGCTGGTAGTGCACAGCAAAACCTCCAACAGCTCAGTGATGGCAAAGGCTGGACCTCTGCAGCATTCTGCAAAAGGCATCAGCTCTCAGCTTCCACTCAATTTCTACTGGTACATGGAACCTTTAATTTAGGAAAAAAAGGTTACAGGATGGCATATCCTTATTGAATAAGTGCCAACACTTGCTTTACAGTAGCCCTTTTAAATTCTAGGATCTCTTCCAGCCAGTTTTGTCTAACTTCCATTTCATTTCATTTCTACAGTCTACAGCCTCTTCACTCACATACCTTTTAAGTCATTATTTCCCGAAGTGAAAGATAATGTACCATTATTATCCTATATCTTAAGAAAACGGGATACAATACTAGATCAATATCCCAGCCTACTATTAAATGGCTACACAGCCAGCCACAAATCTTCTTGTCCTTATCATTCAAGTAATGAAATACCTAAGGTTCTTCTCTCCTACAAAAAGCTCTTGAATTATCCTATTTTCCACTTAACAGCTTTATTTCTTCTTAAAGTCAGTTGCACATATTCTAATGATGCATTTTCTCTATTAGTTCTCCATCTGCAACTTATGCATTTGAATGAATTTAACTCCAGTGAACAATAAATTCAGATGCAGAAGAAAGAGACAGCAAGCAGTCATCGTACAAACTTCTTCAAATCCATCTGCTTTAGTTCTGGTACACAAGCAATCAAACATCTAGCGTTCAGCAGGGTAACATCCTCTATTTCAGCTGACATATCACAAAGTCTCTGATGACAAGGCCAGAGAGAATAAAATGGGCATCCTTCTTGTAAGAAAAGGACCCTGAACCTTTGTCTGCTCCACACATTTCACGTGGGCCAGAACAGCCATCCTATGGTATAATAACCTTGACCCAGTGCTCTCCTCAGTAAGATTTGAACTAGCCGCCCAGGAGTGAGCTGCCCTATGCAGGTGGCTTCATTAAACACGAAATCACAAACTGGCTGGGGAAACACCTAAGTCATGCTCTCCTTTTATATATAGCTTGCTTTGAGAATGCAGCTCCTTCAGAGAAGAAAGGAATGGAGGGTATCTCCTATTATAATGCCATTATAAGAAATGTCATAAATATTAAAAACAGTGAGCATGAGGGATGACTGCCTTCGAAGTCAACAACAAACTAATCTCTGTCACTCATTAAAAACAATTCCTCTAGAAAAACTATGGCTTTTGTTGCTGTTGCTGCTACCTTAGTTAAAAGTAAAGAAATCAAAACAAAGCAAAAAACACCAAAAAAACTCCCAACCACTTTGGCTTCCAAACACATTTTGGCATTAGAAGAGTTCTTCCAGTCCTGGTCTTATATTTCTTTCCCTCATTTTTGTTTGGCATTTGACAAAATGATAGAAACACAGAGGAGGGCTAGCAAAGAATGATTGAAAGTGGCAATTCAAAAGCTCAGATCAAAGACATTCCCACTACACAGTCCTACCAAAATACCATCCTAGCACACTTCTAGCAAGCCTTCCTGGTTTCCTCACGGCCAACAAAGGACAACTACTCATAAAGAGTTTATAGCCATAAAATGAAAAGAGGAAAAAACAACACACTATGATTAGACAAAATTATTATAAGATTTCTAGGAGAACTGCACTATGTTATTAAATGTGAAAAAAATCAAGAAACCCCTTATGGGGGAGCAGGTGGAGGGGCCACAGCTGGGGACCCAGCCCCAAAATGCTAAGTTAGCATCCATATCTCTGCAGCACTTTCAGATGCGTTAAGAGGAAGGGTTCCAGCTATGCTTACTGTTAATATGCAGGAATTGCTCTGAGGCTCCTCTCAGTCTGCAGGAGTCTGTGTGGGATCCTACTGTCAAGGTCAGACAGTGCTTAGGGAAGAGGAAAGGAGAACAAGAGATTTCCATCCCTGGCTGATGGGTGTCCATCATGTAGAGGAGAACTCATTCCACTACCATGTTTGCTCCCTTCAACAAGGCAGGGCTTGCAGGGAGCCCTCTGCCAACTTCCTTGCTGCAGGCAAAACAACAAAACCTCAACTTGTACCTCAGAGAAACATCACTGTTCTTTCTGCATTAATTTGTTCTCATCTGTGTCCTCTGTCATCCAGGAGAGTAGGGCAGATGACAAGTCTCAGGGAGCAGGCCAGCTGGGCCCAACAGCGCCAACACGGCTGCCACAGCCCCAGTCATGCCCCCTGGCATGGTAAACACCGATATTTGAGTTTCCTCACCCAGGAGCATCCATGTGGGCACCAAAGGGTGGTGAGGAGGTCTGCAGTCCTCCAACTCTCTGCTCCCAGCCATCTCTCAGCAAGCCAGGCACTGCCAGCAACAGAGTACGAAGACGGCACTGTCCCAGACTGAAAACCTTCAATTTGGTTTCAATTAGGAGAAACTATTTTGAAGACAACTCAGTTCCAGTTCCAGGCACTGCAGTTTTCCAGCTCCCTGTTTTAGAGAACTCCCTTCCAAATACCGCTGGTCCTTGGCCACTGTACAAGCTGTGCTCTTTTTAGGTTGTGGACGTTAATCAAACTGCTCTTTATTTTTAGATTTTCTTCATACGACTCTATGCCACAAACTCTATTAATGTTATGTCTTGGAACATCAAAGTTATTCACAGATCAATCAAATTGACAGAAAACGTTCCTCTTGCTTTGGGAAAACTGAACTCAGCTGGCTTTTTAACAGGAGAATCTGACAGTGAAAAAAAATAAAAATAAAAATAAATCTAAAAAATACCCCACACACTATAAATCAATGGATCAGATATACTGACTGTGAATGAAATTTCTCCGAGGAGGTGGAGAGGGAGCTGAGCAGCAGTTTTTCCCCACAAGTGCCTCTGTGCATAGGTCTCCCCCAAGGAGGATTGAAAGAAGCTGAACATAAAAAATAAAATTACTTCAAATCCTGTCTTTTCTGTTTACTGTTTTGGAGACTGCTGAAAATAGCTCCAATCCCTCACTCACATCGGGAACGAGACCTGGAGCCCTGCAGTGAAGTTTCAGCTTCTGTCGCTATCAGTCAGCTGCTGCAGTACCATTGGAGGTGTGAGAAGGGAGATGTGTGAGCAGCTGAGAACAAGCAACACAAAAGTAGTATGGCAGTAAGGAGATGTCTTCCCCTTCTCCTCCTTCAAACCAAAAATCTGATGCTCGCTGACTATTTGGGCTATCCAAATCTCTGTTTCACAATTAGGTTAGTCTTAAGATTGCAAAAATGTAAATGGCAACTTTGAAAAAGCTGTAAACTCTGGGAATAATTCTGTCAGCAGCCAAAGCAAGGTGATATTCCTCGACACTTCTCCTGCCTCATGCTTAAAATGAAGGGGATCATCCTCAAATTTCTCAGTATGAACAACTTGAGATCTGCAGCCCATAAAAATACATTCCTATTTGAAAGGTGCTACAGCACATTTTTGAGTTATGCTCTAACTGAGGGAAACGAAGCAGAAAGCACTGGACAGGGCTCTGAGCACCTGAGCTCTAGCTGCTCCTTTTCATTGCTGGGGACTTGGATTAGATGATTTGTAAAGGTCCATTCCAACTCAAACTACTCACTGTTTCTACGATTCTATGTTCACACAGGGTGCTCTTAGCAAAACCCCAGGTGTGCACGAGCTGCCCCAGGCTCTCTGTACAGACCAGCCAAGCCAGATGAATGGCAGCATCCTGCACACAAACCAGCATCACGGCACTGGGCGAGGCCACACAACTGGATCCCAGGCATAGCATCTCATTTCAGTTTCTGTCATCCACAAAGCAGAAGGTGGTGTGTTGGTTGGCAAATATGGAACTTCTACTGACAAAACACCATCGCTACAGATGGGATGGAGAGAAAAAAAAAGTCTAACTAAAGGTGGGCTTATGATTTAAGGACTAGAGGAAGCAAGTTTAATCTGTGACTGTTTTTTGCCCCATTACCAGTCAAGAATTACTGGTTCTGCCATGTCAAAGCACACAGGGATTTTGTTAACCTTTTCTGAAATGTTATATTTACACATCGTGGCTATATTTTTTCTGGCTGCTGCTCAGATGCTTAAGGAATGATAAGGATTCCTTACTGCATTAAAGGGTTTAAAATGCAATGCACAGCCAAGCAATTTGGGAAGCAATTGCTATGTTTCTAAAGTGAACTTTAATCTAGAATTGCTCATAAAAATCATATTATGGCATACAGAAACAATAATGTTAATTAAATAATTTGCATTTACATAGCAATCGGTCCCAAGGGCCAAGCATACAGTAACACATTCACATGAAGTACACCGTGTGCTCAGAAGCAACAGATCTACAAGGTTTGACCTGAAGAAACCCAAAACCCTTCAGCCTTCTGCCTGTATGTCCGAAGGCAGCCAGCACTTTTAGACCACCTCACATTATGGAGCAGGATTTTTATTCTTAGTTATTAGCTGAATGAGAAGCAGCCATACTTCCAGTATATTGTATTTTCCATTTTAATAAGCTGTACCCTAGGAACAGCAGGATCTCCATGCGGCAAGGAGATGCTCCACCCAAGCACCAGCACCTTGCTGAGCTTTCCTGGGTGCAGCATTGCTCCTCTCAAGGAAAATGAAGCATGCAGGACCATGCATCCTTGAGCCTCTTTTCGTTTGTTTGGTACAAGCAAAGATTACTGTGAAGATATTTAACACCCACAGCCCAGCTCTAATTCAATATTCTTGGTCAGACAGGATTTGTGCATGACAGAAATAGAACTAACTGCATTACAAGAAAAATGAACTCTTTCCAAGATCCTGCCCATTTTAAGAGCAGTGCCAAGCTCCTTATATTTATGTAGGTCTCTTGACAATTTACTAAAGAATTAGTAGTGGCAAGAACCAGAAACACTAAAAGCACACTATTGTTTTTCAAATGAGGACATTGTCTCTCTCTATGTATACGTACACATATATATATATATACATATACAAATAAACACGGTTAAAAGCATAGACAACTCCATCTTCATTTGCTTTTTTTTGTTAGATTTTCTGCCCCATTTATTAGCTTTGTTGGGGAAGCAGCAGTAGCTAATTTCATATTTGTTCTCAGCCAATTTGACTTTTTGGCTCCCTTCCTGTGCCCTAACAGAGTTGCTCTGTTTCCAAAGAAGGGAAAGCTACCATTGCCTTGCTGGAAATGGGGTAGTCTTTCAGGGGTAGTTTTCCAGTCTGCTCTGGCTCCATGGCATACAGTCAGCAGCATACATTGCCACCTACAGTGCCACCACCAGGAGGGACAAGAGCAGGCGATGCTACAGGATAGCTTGCAGGAGAGTTGGAGCTGCTGGATGAGCAAAGCCCTCAGACCTTCCCCTAAGACTTCAGCTAAACACCCAATTCAACACAATTAAATCAAAAGGATGTTTCAAGTAACGCAGATCTTCATAAGCTTGGAGATCACAATCTTTTCGTAAAACACCGATTTATCTTTCTTTCTGGGAGAAAAAAAAGAGCCCCAAAACCTCGAAAACAAAATAAAGGGTGAAGAATTAATAAAAGGTTGGTCTAATCTAAGTCCCATGGGTTTCAAAGGGATTTGCATACGGCCCAGTGCTGCCGTGGTATTTTTCACATCTGTGGGGCATTAAGGGAAATAACCAAATCTTGAAATTGAAGTTGGATGTCCCTTGTGGCAGTGCAGAGGAACTAAGCCTTTTTCCTTGCTTCTTCATTTTCTTTTCATCTTCAGTTTTGTTTGCCACTGCTAACTTAATATACAGGAGTTAATTTCTTTCCTGACTTGAGGTATCACTAGGGGAATATTGGGTGTTACTGTGGCGGCTGGAAGTCATTACATCTATATAAAAATTAACCTGTGGCACTACACTTAATCTTTTTTTTTCTTCTTCTTCTTTTATAATTTGTACAAAAGCACCTGCTTTATTAATACTAAAGTTGAAGCAATTGCTAATGCAAATAACTGCCACCCTAACTACATAAAATATGCAAATGTAAATCACTAAGCATTTCCCTCAATCAATACAAACACGATCCCAGTCCTTGAGCTGCAGAAATACAAGGTATTCTGAAGCCGTACAGCATGCACCAAGCAGAGATCAGTTTTCCATCCCACTCACCTTCACGATAAAACTTCTGTACGAAATCAGCCCTCCTATTTTAGCCAACTTCACAAGCAAAAAGAGATACTAATATTTATATTTCAGGAACAGATTTAAGAATAAGGCCTTAAGGAAACAAGTAAAACAGATTGTAAAAGAAGAAACAATAGACAGAAAACAACCGGAGCTGCTGAGCACCTAGAATATCATGTCATATAAATTCAGACATTCAAACCACTAATCCTTAAACTCATTTCTGAAATGGATTCTTCCAAGCTGAAATACTTATCAGGTCTAAATTTAGGGAGGGGAATCACCACATCCCCAAAGCTAACTAATTGGGATGTTCGAATGTGTAACATTCTTCTTCCAGAAGTATTCTGAGGATGTCTATACCATTTTCCTGGTTGTTCAGTGCACACAAGCAGCAGAGCAAATTAGCCTGCGTCGAGCTCCATGCTGCTATCACTAGATTGCAGCTGGTACCCAACATATCATTTAAGGCAAGCTGGGCTGTCCGTATACTGCAGTACATTTTCAGGAGTACTACAGTCATACCTATGAGAGGTCAGCCAGTAATGAAACAAAACTTTCAGGCTTATGCTCATCCCAGAAACGTGTAAAAATCTATCCAGTCCTTGTCCATTTGAAACCATTCAGTCTAGGGACATAAGAAAACACATTTTTTAAGATTTAATACACGGATAAGACCATACCGTGAAGCCCAGCATGAAGTGATGCTGTGCATTTCCACTTTCCCTGACAGAATAAAAACGTAATGAAAATGCCAGAGCATGGACAGCAAAAGTAGGAGAAATCCAGAAATCCTTCAAACGCTGAAAACGTGTTCGATAGGCTCATCAGTTACAAACTGTACCAGCCCTAAGGACTACAGCAGATGTTTCCATATGTGGCAGACCACAGTTTCTCACAAAAGTGCATTGCCACCAATGCCAATGAACTGAAGAGTTTTTAGTCAGACAGGGAGATTATTCTCACTTAAAACTGACCCATCTGAAGACTAGTCATATAAATAAACATATAATAAACATATAATAGAACTATATAATATATATATATTTTATATATATATATATATATATAGTATATATATATATACTATATAATATATAATATAAACATATAATAGAACTATAGAATGGCCCGGGTTGAACAGGACCTCAAATACCATCTAGTTTCAACCCCCCTGCTGTGGTCCTGGGTAAGTCTCTCACTTTTGTTAGTGCAAAGCAACCAGCACCTTAGCAAGGCAAGGTCCCCATTCCAAAAGAGGTGCCTCAAAAGACATGCACCCACTGCTGGGTGCAACCTGCTCTCTTCATACCTGCAACACACCTAGCTCATAAATATGGACATTCAGCATGAGGAACCCTTCCTCCTAGTGGACACTACACTCGCTCCAGCAGCACCATGATGGCAGAGCTCCCCCATAGGGCTACTATTGACTCATGCTAGACAAATGAAGTTCTGGGTCGCTTAGGGGCAGCCAAATGTTTTCCAGAAAATGGAGTAATTAGGAGATTGGGTGTACAAGAATGTGAGGTAAGCAAAGGTGGGAAATTACAGTGTGTTTCTGACTGCTTCTGTGCATTTTGCTACACTGAGATTAAAGGGCATGCCAGCTCTCAGAGAGAGGGATGTGTGTTTACCAGGATGCTTATGCAGAGCAAGTTACAGCTGGGAATGTAATGCACTACCGGTCACCACCTTGGTTTACCCTCTGACAATCTGAAAAGTTACCTGACACTCAGAAACTGCAATGCACATTTGGCCGTCCCTTTTGCATCCCTCCTTCACTGTGCCCTCTGCAACAGACTCATTCTCTGCCTGGGAACTGCACACATCCCTTCACTTAGAGAGCAATGGGATTAATGCAACCTCTAAACAAAATGTTCAGTGTAACCCAAAGCACATCTTCACAACAGACCTGTGGAGAGATAGCAGACAGCATTCCAAGACTGCAGGACAGTCCTCACAACTCCTCATGAAAAGCCAAGCAGAAATGCTTCTGATGCCGCTGTATTTGGGTCAGGACTACAAACCCAAACTTCAGACCCAGTCCCCACCTCCCAGGTTTGGAATTCAGGTGGCAGGGAGCTTGCTGCAGCTAGAAGCCTGTAAGCCATGTGCAAGGTCCCAATGAGTTGTCTAAAATGTATCCTTGCTGTTCTCCTCTAACACAGCAGTGTTACTACTGCTATCATCCATAAATGAAAACTATCAAGCAGCAGTTCAATACTAAAGATTTTTTTATACATATTATATCACAGGACCAAGATTTTACATATTCTATTTCAGCCAAAGCTCTGACTCATCTCCTGTCCCAGGCATCTGCACAGCAGTGGATGAGAAATCAAACACAGCAGCACCTAAGCACCTTGAGGCTAAAGGCTAAACTTGAACCCAGCTCCTTTCTTCTCCTAAAATCATTTCCAAAGCAGCTTAACAAATGGGAACCTTTTAATGTATTTAATTTTTGCATCCTTCTCGACTCAACCTCCCTTCAGAAATATGATCCTTTATAGAAACCTCCAGGGATCCCATCTTTTGATTTATTGGAATAATATTCTAGTGCAAAAGTACAGTGCCAGAGTTTGGGGATATGAAAAATGATACAACTTCTGTTCCACTGACTCTCCCTTTCCTGTAATAAACTACTACTGCACTACACAAGGATAATAGGACAATTTTTCTCCTGCTACTGTAACCGTTTAGTATCCACACAAAAAAAAAACAACTGAATGAAACACCTCTTTTTGTTATTGTCTTGACATCTTTCACACTGGCATAAAACCTGATTAATTCCAAAACATTTTAATGAGATTTAGGTTTCATTGCTCAAGGTGCTGTAGTCACGGTTGTGATCATTCCTTTCTAATTTTTTTGTAAGATAGGGTCCAGTCATTGCACCCATTACAGTCAATGTCTAAAGCAGCAAGGCTGCTACTAAGCAGGAGGGAAATCAACTTTTTACACAGGTAGATAGTGACAGGACAAGGGGAAATGGTTTTAAAATAAAAGAGGGGAGATTTAGGTTAGAAGTTAGGAGGAAATTCTTTACTCAGAGTGGTGAGGCCCTGGCACAGCTGCCCAGAGAGCTGTGGTGCCCCAAACCCGGAGCTCCTCAAAGCCAGGTCAGATGGGCCCTGGGCAGCCTGATCTAGCTGTGGTGTCCCTGTTTGTTGCACGGAAGTTCGACTAGATGGCCTTCAGAGGTCCCTTCCAACTCTAAGGATTCTGTGATTCTATGACTCAGTGACAGTTTTGGTTTATTACCTGACAGCACTAGGTTTGCTTAGGAACAATGTTTAACCAGCTTATATTCATAACCCTAATTTTCAAAAATACAGAAATTCAATTTTAGTGCAACCTGTGGTTCTTTTCATCAAGTCTACTGAAAACAGCAGCATTTGCATTCACCCCTTTCTCAGTGTAAAAAGTTGCAAAATAGGAAAAATCACAGAATCACAGAATGGCTTGGGTTGGAAGGGACCCCAAGGATCACCAAGTTCCAACCCTCTGTCACATGCAGGGCCACCAACCTCCAGATCTGGTACTAGATCAGGCTGCCCAGGGCCCCACTCAGCCTGGTCTTGAACACTTCCAGAGACAGGGCATCCACAGCCTGTTTCATTTTACAAAATAAAATAAGACACAGCAGATTGCCCTTCTTTTTTCACCCACAAAGCTGTGGGCTGTGGAGACAGCAGTCAGTGCAGCCAGATCACCCAGCTAAGGTGCTCCTGGCCCATGGCATGCATGGGATGTGATGCTCCTTCCGCAAGAGAAAGCCAACCAAAGCAGTACCTGGGGTAGGAGTGAAGGGGAGCCAAGCTGCTCACAAGGTGCTGCACAAAGGGCAGGGAAGGCTGGGATCCTGCCTTTGTTTCCCTGCAGACACAGGAAGCTTTTATCATGTTAACACTGAAGTTTTACAAAGGAATCAATTGGAATACAGTGACAGCTTCAAAATTAGAGACCTCACAGTCTACATTTCAGATCTAATCCCACAGTCCCTATCAGCACAAAATTACTACTGGCTTTGACAAGTCATGCGTAAGCTGCAGGAGCTGCCGGTGGGAATAGAAAGCACTGTGCTCAAAGCAGAGATCTTGGGAGATCGTCACCCAGCGGTTTACGCTCCTCTCTTTTGTTGGGTGATTTTGGCTCCAAACATCACTTCTGTGGGGAAAGGTCATTGCCAAGCGGTAGCTAAGCAACAGCTGAAGAGTTGTGGCAGTCAGAAAAAGCCACAGTGTTTTGTTTTGTTTAAGTTAACTTTTTAAAAAGTGACGGACAGTCCTCCAAGCAGCCAGCGGAGCCCCCCACAGGAAGCCACTTAAGGTGATTTTCTTTTTATTTCTTAAGTAGTTCGCATATTGGAGCCAAATGAAGCTAGGAACTAATCCGGAAAAAAATACTGTATAAACACAGAAAAGCTGTTTGAATTTCTGCCTGGTCATGTTTTGTGCCACACCAAAACTCCAGCTTGCAAAAGGCAATGCTGAGAGGCTGCCGGTGGGAGGACAGCTCGCTGGGGATCGTCCTCCCTGCTCATCTCCATCTGCTGATGCACAGATGCAGACCACAAACCCAGCTGCATGTTCAGGGAACTCAAGGGTCTGCCAAATATCCCTCCAATTATCTGGTTAACAGCTGCATGAACCCAGGCTGTGAGGGACGTTGGATATGCAAAAGCTTCTAGCTGTACTAGTTGGTAATGCTGCCATGTGCTTTCTTAATCATTTTCATTCCTTTTTACCCCCTCTTTCAACGAACGCCTCAAATCTCTGTGCAACAGGGTTGAGTTCCCAGTGTCTGTTTTCACCATACCCCAATGATTGCTGGCTACAGCAACTTTAAAAGTACGATCAAATTGGAGTGTATGTCCATATTAAAATCAAAGCACTACTGAAATGCAGGTGCTGCAGAGCTAGAAGGCCTTAAGTCTATGTACTGAAGTGCCTTCTGCAATTCAAGCAGATACTCGTTCAGCACACATTTCAGCAGCCAAAAACTTAAGCATCCCTTTGCCTCATCTGTGCTTTGATTCATCTACCTGAAGTATTTAACAGTGAAGAGAGCAAGGAAGTCAAAAAAGCCTTCCAGCATCTCATTCCCAGTCAACTCCCAACTCAGAAACAGGGACGCTAAGCAAAGGGGTGAGCAATGCGTTCTGACTGGCTGGATCTTTGGTACCTTCAGCTCTCAACACACCCCCTATAAGCATACAAATGCAAGCAGGCCGGACTGTGACCTATTTTCATTCCTCTGCACCCTTCCCTTTACACAGAGTATGGTGCCATTGTGAAACTGCCACTGAATTTCAGTTTCATAACAATGACGAGAGGATTGCAAGTGGCCACACACTGCGCGACTAATGGTGCAACCCTAAGAATTGCTTTTCCCTCTCCATCCCATCATGATCTGCCTTGACAGCTATCCCTAAGTGAATGCACAGAAGTTTATTCCACGTCCTCTCTGCCTTTGAAGACCTTTACGCTGCCAGGACTTTCCAGCTGCCTGGCACAGAGACCAGTGCACCACAGCCAGGCAGAGTCCAACGGTGGTCATTGGTTTGTGCTGATGACAACAGCACCCCTCGCACCAGGCATAAGCTCAGATGTGAATGACTACTTGAGTAATTTAATATACATCAGAAAGGCTGGAGCTTACCTGTTAGGTAACTTTAACTATGATCTTCAAATGATGGTCTATTATGTCAACTGCAAAGCAAGCCTCACCAAGTGCTTCTATGTAATACTAAATGACAGGAAAATAGGGATAGAAGTCCTCTCAGTATTACTGCAAGAATAGCTATTTCTCATCACCATCCTATAAGGAGACAGTAAGCCTTAATTCCTACCAAACTCTGCACCTAAGTCCTGGTCCAGATAACACTGACAGCTGTTTCAGTGTTTTGATGGTTTGATACCTACTGCGGCTCCCCGGAGCACTCCTTCTTTCACTGCAAAGGAGCCTGCTGCACAATACCCGGCTGGTGTTGCACCGTCCTAAAAAACACTTTGCTATTAACCTAATTAGCTGATTAATCTTTTCAGCCCCATTTAGCATTAAGTAAGCACCTGGATGCAGAATGCTTTCTCCTGAAACTAAGTGCAACTCAAGTGTTTATCTAGCACATTAACACAAGGGATACCGCCAGTGGTCTAACTGGCTGTCAAGACAAGTCAAAAAATAATGCTGGGCACATTGGGGACAAGCAGGTCATGAAAAACACATCACAACAAAACTCATCCTTTCACGAATATCTCAGTGGGACAACTACTGCTCTCCTTAGAATGAGGCAATTACCATTTTCTTAAATACAGAAGAACTTTGTATTGATAATCCACACACGAGTGATTCACAAAGGAGTCTCTCAGAATTTCAGGCCGGTGCTTGACCCATACTGCCACAAATTTCCCCAAATACCTGCTGGATAGAGCCTACCATTTCATGAGGCTCAGCACATCTTCCAGAGAAGCCCTGGATTGTGAAGGGAGGCTATAGCCAGGCTGTATGTTTCTGACCGTGTTCTTTCCTACAGCTAATTGACCCACTGTGGAAAGAAAAACTCAAGTGTGCCTTCCTTCTTGTAGTACTGCTTTCCAGAACGCTGGGGTTCATAACACCTCCACCTGATAGACTGAAGTATCACTTCATCTCAGCAACCTTCTCCCTATTCAGGTACAAACAGATGATGAACAACTTTCATCTGAGAGTGGGCTGCAGGGCTTTTCGGTTTCTCTGAGAAACAATGCCTACTTTCTGGCTTGTAAAACTACAAGGTTTGGTCATCAGGTGAAATTTCCTTAAGCTCCCATTTTTTATTCACACTGCCTCCTCCAAAGCTTTTACTTGCTCATAAACAGTATAAAATACATGAGATGCCACGACCCTCCTCCCATTTTCATTGCATCACAGACAACAGGGACATGCACAGTGACCCAAAAGATACGGTGCAGCACACAAACAAGTGAGCAATGCCTGTTTCTCAGCTTTTTAATAAAATGCTGCTTTCCTGTGTGTCCTCAGAGAGGTGAAACCTGTTACTTCCACTGAAAGACTGGTCATGGCACTGAGCTGCCAGAGTTCAAGGAATGTCTGCACAGTGCTCTGAGACATCAGCTCTGATTTTGGGGTAGTCCTGCGTGGAGCCAGGAGTTCGACTCCATGATCCCCGTGGGTTCCTTCCAACTCAAGATATTCTGTGCATCTATAAAACCAGTACTGAAGATGAGGACTTGCTGCAAAGCTTTAAAACTTACTGTCAAACCATTAAAATAAATAAATAAGCCACAGGAACATAGACACAGAAAGCTTTCATGTTCATTTTGCAAACTTAGAATCATATAGAACTGCTCAGGTTGGAAAAGACCTTCAAGATCATCCAACCACAACCTAGCCATACTACCCTAACTAACAACCCTTTGCTAAGTAATGTCCCTGAGCACCACATCCAAATGGTTTTTAAACACATCCAGGGATGGTGACTCAACCACCTCCCTGGGGAGCCTATTCCAGTGCTTAACAACCCTTTCTGTAAAGAAGTTTTTTTCTGATATCCAACCTAAAACTCCCTGGCACAATTTGAGGTCATTTCCCCTCATCCTGTCACCTATCACCAATGAGAAGAGACCAGCCCTGCTCTCGCTGCAGTCACCTTTCAGGTATTGGAAGACAGCAATAAGGTCTCTCCTCTGCCTGTTCGTCCCCAGACTGAACAGCCCCAGTTCTTCAGTCTCTCCCCGCAGGGCATATTCTTCAAGCCATTCACAAGCCTTGCTGCCCTTCTTTGGACCTGCTCCAGCACCTCCATGTCCTTTCTGTACTGAGGTGCCCAAAACTGATCACAATACTAGAGACAGGGCCTCACCAGTGCTGAGTACAGGGGCAGGATGACGTCCCTAGTCCTGCTCACCACAGCATTCCTCATACAAACCAGGATGCATTGGCCTTCTTGGCCACCTGGGCACACTACTGGCTCATATTCAGCCAACTGTCCATCAGTACACCAAAATGTCTTTCCATCAGGCAGCTTTCTAGCCACTCCTCCCCAAGCCTGTAGGGCTGCTTGTGGTTGTTATGACCAAAATGCAGAACCCGATACTTGGCTCTACTGAAATTCACACGGTTTACCTTGACCCATCAATCCAATCTATCCAACTCCCTCTGCAGTGCCTTTCTTCCCTCTGGCAGATCAACACTCCCTCCCAACTTGGTGTCGAATGCAAACTCACTGAGGGTACACTCAATTCCCTTGTCAAGATCGTTAATAAAGATGTTAAATAGAAGTGGCCCCAGTACCAAGCCCTGGGGGACACCGCTCGTGACCAGCTGGATTTAACTCCATTGACCACAACGCTTTGGGCCCGGCCAGCCAGCCAGTGTTTCACCTAGCGGAGCGTATGTCCATCCAAACTGTGGGCAGCCAGCTTCTCCACGAGAACGTTGTGGGGGACAGTATCAAAGGCTTTACTGAAGCCCAGGTAGACCACACTGACAGCCTTACTGTCATCCGCTAAGCAGGTCATCTTGTCATAGAATGAAACCAGGTTTGTCAAACAGGATCTACCACTCATAAACCCATGCTGACTGGGCCTGATCCCCTGGTTGACCTTTAACTGGTCCATGATGGCTCCTGAGATTATCTGTTCCATAATGTTCCCCGGCATCGAGATGAGTCTGATAGATCTATAGCTACCAGGATCATCCTTCCAGCTCTTTTTGAAGATGGGCATCACACTTGCCAGTCTCCGGTTTACCAGGACATCCCCAGTTAACCAGGACTGCCAAAGGATGATGGACAGAGGCTTGGAAACCACACCCACCAACTCCCTCAGCACTCTAGGGTGAAATCCATCTGACCCCATGCACTTGTGAGCTTCCAGGTTTTGTATATGCTCTGAAAGCATCTCATCATGATTATTCAGAGCCTATTCTGTTCACCATCCCTATCTACCAGCACAAAGGGCTGTGTGCTCAGAGTGTAACAAGTCCTACTCTTAAAGACTGAGTCAGAGAAGGCATTAACTACCTCAGCCCTACCCTGATCCTTAGTCACCATGTTGCCCTCTGCATTCAACAAGTCTCGTCCACCTCTTCATCCTGGCTGGGTGGCCTTTAGCAGACTCCAATGATAATGTCAGTCTTATTGGCCTTCACTTTTATTCTGACCCATAGGCTTTCAATCCTAATATCACCATCATTTATTTCCATACGTTCACATTCTTTCTTAACATTCTTTTTACAGCAGCACCTTTCCTGCCTTGCCTATTCCTTCTAAAAAGTAAAGAGCCATCCATCACAGCACTCCAACTGTGTGAGTCATTCCACCCTATTACCATGATGGTAACTATATCATAGCTTTCTAACCACACAACAGCCTCTAGCTCCTCCTGTTTATTACCCATGTTGCATGCATTAGTATAAAAGCAACTGAGCTGGGCCTCCTTTTGAGTGGGAGTAGCCCTAATACCCTCCTGACCATACTCAGGTATTTCTGTAGCACCAACCTCACACCAACCCATGTTCTTCCTACAGAAAGCGAGTCGTTCTCCTCCTTCACCAAGACACAAGACTTTGGGATCTTACTAGCACATCCCTTTCCCACAAGCACTGTCACAGTACATACAGGCTCCATTTTAGTGACCCCAGTTACATCCCCACCCAAATCTGTATCTAGTTTAAAGCTCTGTCAGTGAACCTTCCCAACTCCCACTGTAAGACCCCTTTCCACCAGTGGGATAAGCTACTTCTATTGGTTGCCAGCAGGTCTAGTCTCACATAAATCAAGCAGAGGTCAAAAAAACCAAATCTCTGCTCGGCACACCAGGATCAGAGCCCAGTATTAATCCATGGGCTCATCATGTTTAGTTCCTTATCATTCCCTATGACTGGAGGCATGGAGGAGAACACGACTTATGCTCCCAAACCCTTGACCTGTCACCCCAAGACTCTGAAGTCCTTTTTCATAGGCTTTAGGAAAGTTACTCCTATATCATCACTGCCTACCTGAAACAACAATAGGGGATAGTAATCTGAGGGCCATAAGATGGAAGTAAATTTCTTCCTTACATCTTTAACCTGGGCCCTCAGGAGGCAACAGATTTCCCTGTGTAGTGAGTCTGGTCTACATATTGGTCCTTCTGCTCCCTTCAGCAGACAGTCACTAATGACAATGACCCATCTTTTCTTTGCTGAGGAGGTTTTAATGCTAAGCGTGGTCTGGCTTGACTTCAGTGACCTGGCTAGACCTGCAAGTAGGGAGAACCATCATCACCACCACTGTCCAGTTGACCCTGCAGAGCACTGTACCTGTTCCGCAAGGCAGCTGGTAAGACAGGGGAATCTCTGGGTGGAAGCACCTGCATCGCAGAGCAGGGGCCTTTTGCCATTGCCCCACAGCCTTCTTCTTCGCTGCTGCTCCTAGAGGGAGGAGAGGACAGAGGGTCACTGCAGCAGGAACATTGCCTGCCAGTTCCCCTCTATCACCTGTTTGCAAGGCAGCAGAGGTTGATGTGCTCCATGTGGAGCCTCAGCTGGCTGCCTAGATCTCAGGGCTGGTAGGGACTAATGCTCCTCAGCCTCTCCACCTCGTCCTTCAGGTCAGCCACAAGGCTGAGTAAGTTGTTTAGCTGGTTGCATCTCGCAAGTGCTGCCTCCATCGCCCAGCACCGCCAAAGCCAGACTCTGGCACTCACCACAGCCAGAGATCCGCACGCTGGCATGTTGTTTCGGGACTTCTGTCTGGGTCTCCCCCTTTTTCCTGGCAGTAACCTTCTGCCAGAGCGCAGCTACAAGTCACTGCCGCCCCCGACGCTTTCTCCGAGGGCCGTTGCCAGAACAACGGCCACTTCACGTCCGCAGTTCTCGCGAGAGCTGCTGGGCCGCAGTGTTCGTTACCTCGGGGTTTCGTGGATGAAGGCGCCGAGAGAAACCGCCCGAACCTCAGATCAATCGCTGCGGCTCTCGCCGGGGCAGCTCTGAAGCAGCGAACCTCGGCGATCAACTTCATTAAGAAAGGACATGTGAAGGCAATTACTAAAGGTAGTCAGTAGCTACCACTCCTCTGTTCTCCACTCCTGAGTGATGCCGCAATGATGATTTTGACAATGATGTCCAAATGGCTCTGGTAACTTTAAAACAAGCTGGCTTTCTACATACAAAGGGCTCTTAACAAAAGACTCAATGTTTCAGAGGGAAAAGCTCATCTTGCATTCCCTTTTGCTTCCACCAAGCATCAAGGAACAAGCTGAAGTGGGCATTAAGTATCCTGCCTCCATGACAAGGCACCACGCAACACCCAGAGCCTTTCCCCAGGCACTCAGAATACAACCCTGTCAAGTGCCAGCATTACATTGAGCTTGTGCAATTAGTTCAGCTACACACGTAGGCCAGTAACAAGGTCTTCGGAACAGAATTTCCCTGTCATTCATATAGAGAAGAAAAATAATAATTTTATTATTGCACATACACAGTAGCACATGTCATAACCAAGCAAAAATTTGGCTCCCCACTTCCCACACTTCATACAAAACAAACACAATTCACATTCTCCATCTTGTCTCCTGCTTTTGTTGTTAAGTTTCAGCAAAATCCCTCCAGGCACATTACAATGCTGCAAGGGCATAATTAAACCCTCAACGACCCTGAAGGATATTACCTTTTGCAACAAGAATGGGAAAGAAAACTCCTATCCTCCTCTAAGGACCAGACCTGCTAAGTATAACACTTAGCGGCCCCTGACTTAAGCCTTCTTAACTTATATGTGAAGGTAATATTGATTAATACTAAACATCCGATATGTAACAGAAACCTTCATATGCTTGTAACTCTGGGATAGCAGCGATCCCAAAAGGATCACGAAGGTGTACTACCACGCATAGATCCCTCTCATTTTTCTTATTTTAGAAATTGCCCTAGGTTGGCCAGAGTTCCCTCTTCCCTATAAAAGAATGGCCTACCCTTCTCCAGTGCTGCGAAAGGCTCAAAGATACACACAATCTAGGCGTTTTGGTGTGTGCACTTAGCACACAGCTAGGCAAATGCTCAACATAATAGGTGAGTAATTGTCTGAAGAATCAGGCTCCAAGGGTTACAATAAATGAAACTATATCAACCCAGCAAAGTTCCGCATTTTGGAATCAGCTCTCTTCATTGTTTTTGTAAATGGTCTCAACACACGACTCAAATGCTAGGTGAGTTTATGGGTAACATCAAATTAGGAGGAGATGCTGACTCCCTAGAGGGTGAGGAGAGGACTTGCAGAGAGAACTTGGCAAATTAGAGGGCTGGGTGATTATCACGAACATGAAACTTAACAGGAGCCAGGTGCTGGATTCAGCAGCTGGCACTAGGCAACCCTAGATTTTATAGACAGACTGGGGAATAAGCAGCTTCAACTAGGACAGAATCACAGAATCATAGAATCATTAATGTTGGAAGGGATCTTTAAAAGCCATAGAGTCCAAATCCCCTACAGTGAACAGGGACACCTACAGCTCCATCAGGTGCTCAGAGCCCCTTCGAGCCTGACCTGGAGTATCTCCAGGGATGGGGCATCCACCACTTCTGAGCAACCGGTGCCAGTGCCTCACCACCCTGGGTTCTGTGAATAAAACCAGGAGGCTAAGGTGGTAATTTTTAGAAACATTTAATCACCACAGTTCAGTTGGCTGGTGGCTTACACTGGAGTATTTCAGACTCTGAAGGCACATGTGCTCTGCAGAGGGAACCCCAAACACCAGCCCACCAGCAGTTGGCTGTGTGTGCTGTGGGGAAGATGTTGGGCAGGTGTGTCCCTACCTCTTCTCTGAGCACATTCTTTTATCATCTCTGAGGTGAGGCAAGGAGGGATTCAGAGCAGCGGATGCTGCTCACCTTCACTTGAACAGAGGCATTCAGCCTCACTGCACACACATCACAGCATGTTGTAAGTTCAGCCGTTTCTGACGGCACGCCAGTACACGTCAGGACTCAGATATGCACACAAGCTGTCCAATAAAACTGATCTAAAAAACTACAGTATCTTTTGTCTGTGCAGATAATTGCCAAATGTGGAGAAAAAAAAAAAAAAAAAAGAAAGTCTCGATCTTAAAAAAGAAACATAATCTTGCTTGGAACTGTTTTTTAACACAGCATTTAGAAGAAAGTACATTCCTGTTGAAGGGAGAAATGTGTAGGTTTTGTAAGCTGGAAGACTTTGGTGCAACTCAGGAAAACACGCTCATAAAAATAATTAGACTTTTCTTCTCTCATGTTGGGTATGCAGGATGAATAGTGAAAACAAGTCATTTCTTTATTTCCCTACTCCACCTGTTCAGAAGGATCTGTTCATGTAGGGCCAGATGCAAACTCTGCCTGCGTTGGGTTTACATGACAAGGCATTGGTAGTGGGGGCTGAGGGGTGTCCTCCGTGAGCAGCGCCCAGCACTGCCCCATTTAAGAGCAGAGCAGCTGCAGCTGCTCCCACAGGGACCCACTGCTGGGCAGAGCTGAGCTGTGAGCAACACTGGGTGCACATCTGGGAGAACAGGCTGAAGGAGGAAACAGTGCAGTGAAACTGCAGCTGGGAGAGAAGGGTGAGAGGAGCTCTAGTCTGTTATCAATAGGGAATAAATTGCATTAATCTCCTTTATGCTGAGTCTGTTTCACCCGTGACAGTAACTGGTGAGTGATCTCTCTCTTCCTATCTCATTTCAAGAGGTTTTTTTTTCCCCCCATTTTCTCCCCCTGCCTCTTCAAGGGGGTGAAATGAGACAGTGACATGCTGGGATTGAGCTACCCATCAGCTGTTAAACCACCCCACTGATACAGTGCTGGATTAAGATAGGGAGGAAACTTAGAAGCTTGGATTCGTCTTCTCCCTCATTTACTGCTACATCTCCTTTCATTTATTTTCCCGGCTTCCTTTTGCTAAGATTTATTTTAACAATATCCAGTTATTAAATGTACCAGATAGCATGAAACTAGAGATAAGTTTGCAGTACATGACAGCAAAACAAATTAAAATAATGGAAAATGTCAATGTTCACCTAACTCCTCCTGTGTAATGCCAAACTCCTGTCTTGCAGCAGCAGTACTCTACTGAACAGTTAGATATAGGCTCACCTCAACAGATTTATCACAGCAAACTTGTTTTAATACATTGCTACCTTCCAACTCATCTGTATTGCACTTTCTTCACACCCAAAAAGGAAAATTCCAACTTCCTGAACAAGGGCTGTATTAAATTAGAATAAACAGATAGTATCAAATACACTTCTGTTTTGTCAGGAAATAAAAAAAAATGCAAAGCGCCACACCACAATAAGACACAGACTGATTTTCCTCCTTGCATAGCAAGCTACCACCTGATTAACAAACACACAACAAGAGTTTTATGTGCCCAAGGATGGCGTCATGTTGACATTTCAAACGCATCCTGGAAGCTCTAAGAGATCAATGTCCTTCTGCAACAACGATATTGCTACAATGATTATCTTACAGTTCTGAACACGGCCATAGATATCTGTATTTAGGCAACCCAATTCCAGACTTCATGCTTATTTAAGCATTGCAACGGTCAGTGAGCATGGCACCAGTTGGCTTTAGGCCTTCGTCATTTGAGTGCTCTCCAAAAGGAACCCTGAACACTGCCAGGACAATGGGAACCAGTCAGATGCTTTTAAAAAGGAATTGAGATGGAAGAGGAATACAGACTACATCTCTCAAAAAGACAGACAGCTGATCAGATAATTCCTTAACCCAAAGGAAAACAAAACACTCATGAATTTTCATACTGCATGGAGTTATTAC
Source organism: Tympanuchus pallidicinctus (assembly GCF_026119805.1). Classification (NCBI taxonomy): domain Eukaryota; kingdom Metazoa; phylum Chordata; class Aves; order Galliformes; family Phasianidae; genus Tympanuchus; species Tympanuchus pallidicinctus. The sequence continues at coordinate 7,402,324 of NW_026294627.1, read as the reverse complement.
AAAGAGCAAGTTTGGGAGTATGTGCCAGCATGGGCGTACTGTTTGGGACTCTGTATTTGGCATCACCTACTGCAGCCATCAGTTGTCTTCTAGGAAGAGATTAAAAGCTGAAGCACAGAGGAGAGGCTTTCACTAAATTAGCTCACACACTTTTATTTTGCTTGCAGATCACAGCAGTTCAGCACAGGGCAAAAAGGGCCAGAAATGCACCAGACTGGGATGTACCTGGGCAAAGGGAATGCCTCTGCACCACTCAATTCAAAGGAACTGGATGACAAAATGTGCTAGAGCTGAAGCTGGCACTGGTAACTGCACTACTCTGACAGTGATCTCACGGAAAGGAGGGAGAAGAGGGGTGCAGCCTGCCACAGCCGAGGCAGGTTGCAGCCTCTACAGATAACTGAAAGCATGACTGCGTTTCTGTGGGCAGCTCAGGTAAGAACATGTGGGATGCCATGCAAAACTGCCAATCACGGAATCACAGAATTGCAGGGGCTGGAAGGGACCTCAAGAGATCATCAAGTCCAACCCTCTGATAAAGTGGTTCCCTCCAATAGGTCACACAGGTAGGTGTCCAGACAGGTCTTGAATATCTCCATAGAAGGAGACTCCACAACCCCCCTGGTCAACCTGTTCCCATGCTCTGTCATCCTTGCCATAAAGAAGTTCTTTCGCATGTTTGTATGGAACTTCCTATGTTCAAGTTTTAGGCCATTACTCCTTGTCCTATCACTACATACCACCTAGAGAAGAACCTGGCCTCATCCATTTTGCCTTCCACCTCCTTTCAGATATTTATAAATATTTACCAGGTCAGTCTTTACTCAATCTTCTTTTCCCCAGGCTGAACAGACCCAGGTCTCTCAGCCTTTCTTCATACATGAGATGCTCCAAGCTCTGTGTCATCTTTGTGGTCTTCCACTGGACTCCTTCTAGGAGATCCCTGTCTTTTTTTAACTGGGGAGCACAGAATTGGACACTGTATTCCATGTGCGGCCTCACCAGGGCAGAGTAGAGGACAGTGATCACATCCCTCAACCTGCTGGCCACACTCTTTTTGATGTACCCCAGGATACCATTGGCTTCCTTGGCCACAAGGGTGCACTGCTGGCTCATGGCCAGCTTGTTGTCCACTAGGACCACTAGGTCATTCTCTGCAGAATTCATCTCCAGCAAGTCATCCCCCAACCTGTACTGCACAGTTATGTCTCCCAAAGAACAAGACTATACTCTCACTTTTGTTAAACCTCATCAGGTTCCTCCCTGCCCAACTCTCCAGTCTGTCTAAGTATTGCCAAATGGAAGCACAGCCTTCCGCTGTGCCAGCCACTCCTCCCAAAAGTCACATTGCCCATATGTCTACATAACCCTCTTAGGCATCCTTTGCTTTTTAAAGTCCCCAGATGAGTAATCACAAGGACTTATTCATTGCTGGGTCAAGCTCCTCTCTGGTTCTTTGCCAGCAAATTAGAGACTTCATCCATCCCTTAAGCTACCTGAGGAAAAATGCAGGAAAGCTCTGGACTGCTTATTAGTACTGCTAGAGGAAGTATGAACTCTGCAGCACAGCATGTTTGCAACAATGCTGCATCACAGCACCAATTATGGAGAAGCTTGGTCAGTACCAGCAGCAATGCTGTGCATACAGCTACAGCCTGAACTCACATCTCAGGACTCTACCTCGAAGCCAGAAAATCCAATTCCAGCCCATCTGTGCAGCTGCAATAGCTTAATCATGGCAGCCCTCACCTGCAGGAGAGTAATAAAGCAGCACAGGTAACATACCAGCAGCACTCACCACCACCATCAGCCTGCGTGCTGTCTGTTCATAGGCAGCTGCTCGAGTAAAGTACCAGGAATCTCATTTAAAGAATGAAAACAACAAGAAGCATTTTTTTCCCTTTATTTTTTGTCTCTGTAAGGTATCAGGCCAATATGAGGTCTCCCCAGCCTGGTTTCTCACCTCCAGTGATATTCTAGTGATGTTAGGCACTGGAATGGGCTGCCCAGGGATGTGGTGGAGTCACCAACCCTGGAGGTGTTCAAGGAACATTTGGATTTTGTGTTGAGGGATATGGTTTAGTGAGAACTATTGGTGATGGGTGGATGGTTGGACTGGGTGATCTTGTAGGTCTTTTCCAACGTTGGTGTTTCTGTGATTCTGTGATTCTCTCAGGTGGTGGTAATCCTGCTTAAAAGCAAGGAATTAGGGTCACAGTGCCAATGTATAATGCTTTGGCAACAGACCAAGCACTGTAGCAGACAATGCATAACATGAAATGAAGAAAAGACTTTCTTTTTGCATTACATTTTCTCTGATTTAAAAATCTAAGGCTTTATTCTTAACAGCTCCATGAGCAAAGCGATTTGTCTCCATGGTGTGTGTATGGCATCCCTTTGCATGGGGGCTCCCAGCATGCTGCTGTTCTGCTCCATTTCCCAAAATGCTCCAAAATAAAGAAATATTTCTGAAATAAGAACTATCAGCAAAGTCATACAGAGAGTATGGTCACAATGAAGGGGAGGAGAGGAAAATGTATCACAGCACACTTTCAGAGTTCACATTCCTCCAAAACCCATCTCCTGTCAATCCAAGCGCGGTGATAACCCAGCTGCTCTCTGTATCTCAGCAGTTCCAGAACTGTGTGTTTTAATTACACATCAGACACGAACTAACGAAGTTCACGTGGATCTGGGACTTTAGTGTGCCTCACAAAAAAGGAACAAGCGCTTAGCATGTAAAGACAATACGCCACGCAGGTATTCATTTGTCTTTGGCAAAGACAAAATTCATCCTTTCCCTATCTGCCATGGTCTTCTCTGCTGCCCTTAGATTCTCATGCAGAAAAGCAACAGTTAAAACCCTTGCATGCATTCCTGACCAGCATTCTGCAATACATTCTGCCACTACACACAACAGCCAGCCTCTCCTCATCTCATTAAGGCCATATTGATGAACAACATGGGCACAAAACACAACAGCACTCCTAAGTCTTGCCTTATTTTCATTCAGTACTATGCCAAGCTCCAATTTAAGAAGGGCACCAAGCTTTCTCCTGCATAAACAGAAGTGAAGAATAACTTAAAAACAAATTATGAACCCAAAACGTTATTGCACTTTTCCTCTCTTGAGTCTAGCGCTGTGCATTCAAAAAAAAAAAAAGCCTGGAACATTTCCACAATGAAAATATGTAAATTAATTACTCTCTTATGTTGATTGATGAAAGTTATTTTGGTTGAGAACAATGCAAGTCACCCGCAGTTTACAAAACAATATGTCAATAAAATGAGTTAGACCTGCTGAAGAAAATATTTGTTGTAGCCTACAGCTATTTTTGCACATGCATAACCTTGAATTACAGTTCTTAGGAAAAAAAAAATACCACTTCCACATTCAGATTAGCAACTAGTAAGTTGAGACTTGCATTTCCTCGAGTACTAAGGAATCTATTAACACAGCAGACAAAAATACACCAAAGAAGGTTAGAGAGCATATTACCATCCTTCATGATCCCAGCAAACGAGAAGTGACAAAACTTAAATTTACAGCAAAGGCTTTTTATCATGAAAATAAAAATGCTTCAAGGCATAAGTGCTACTTTCTCAGCATGTATTCCTCCCCTACCCCTCCTCTCAACCCAGGAAGATTTGCATAAGGAAAAGAAAAGAAATGAGAAACAAACAAACAAACAAAAAACCTGTACAAAGTATCACTACAAACAGCATCTCAACCTTCACAACACTTGCAGGATTTTCTGCGAGGGCCAATATTAACTGCTGCTCCAGCCCAAAATGCCACATGCACAAAGCTCTTCACTGGGACCAAAAATCAGGATTACAAGTCAAGACAGGGAGAGCAAAGGACCCCTAGAACAAGCTTGTACAAAAGGGACTGATGGGTTGGGGACCATCACAGAGAAGTGGATCAAGTTTGTTTGCAACATTTTAGGTGTGACATCTCCACAACTATCCACAGGATGCCAAGCGAGACCCCACAGTTACAGCAGCCCCACGATGTGGGGAGGACAAGTTGGACCTTTGCATTGGTGAGGCCCTGGCACAGGATGCCCAGAGAGCTGTGGTGCCCCATCAGTGGAGGTGCTCAAGGCCAGGTTGGATGGGCCCTGGGCTGCCTGAGCTGGTGGGGGGCAGGCCTGTCCATGGCAGAGGATTGGGATTGGGCAACTTTGAGATCCCATTTTGTGATTCTGTGATCGAGGAGCTCAGCTCAGGGCATGAAGTTCTTGAACTCAAGGTTCCCATAAAAATTAAAGGGCTTGCTTGTTTGCTCTTTTTCAGACTTGAGCAAACTAAAATGAGTCACAAGTATCAGAAAGCTTAAAATATGCAAATATGCACAGCAAAGAATCAAAACATTTACCCGACACCTGCTTGCTGGAGGATTCAATTCCTTCAACAAAATTCTCGGGTAACTCCCGGCTGAGCACCCAGCTTCTTGTCACCATCTCAGCTTCTGGGAATGAAGGTTCTGGGATTTCTGTCAGAAAACTGTCTCCAAGGCCTATCTATTTCTTGTGTTAACTTTCAAGAGCGAGATGGGAGAAAACTGTGAAGTTTCACATTCCTCTCCAATCCAAGTTGCTGGAGAAAGCTCACTTTCTCACTTCCTCCCCCCCCTTTCTGAGCTTTTCCCTGAGATGGTAATACAGGAAATCAGTCTGTGCTCCCCACAACCTGCAGCATCCTGTATTACAGCCTGTCTGGAGGACAACCCTGCATCACTCTGCACTGCTACGAAGGGGAGCAGGGCGACACATGCCAGTTCCCAGCCACAAAGCTCCCAGCATCAGCTGCAGAACAGACCGCAGGTCTTGCTAACTTCACTCTGCAGCTGCTAGGAAAAGTATTTCAGCTGCTGATCTGCATTACATTAAGTTGTTTCCCTAGAAACATAAGTGATATTACAAATTCGAGTCTGAAAAAAAAAAAAAGAATTACATTTTGCAAAAGAAACTTAGCATCTTTCTCTATGCTTTCCCCCTTTCCTCAGCTTCTTAAAAAGCTTAAAACCCAATAACTGCAAAGAGAACCACAAAACAGCCTTCCAATTACACACAAGCAGTAATTTCCAAGCACTAACAATACCTGCATCATACTGGACATCATACTGAGACCTAGCAAACTAAGGCAGATTTTGCAATGAGGCTATATTATTCAGGTCCAATTAATGGTAGATGCAAAACTGAAATGAGATAAACACCACTTTATGCTAGCAGTCTTGCTAGCACACACTGAGTCTGTGACATTACCAGAGATCAAAAGAAGCATCTTAAGCAAGCTATTCTTGCCACAAAATAAATAAATACATTTTAATGAGAAGGAAAATATCCTGTGTGTCAAGACTTTGCAACCTGAATGTGGAGCAAGTCTGCCTGCCTGTAATGGAAAGGACACCTTAAAAACATGAGATTACTTAGAAATATGCAACAATAGCATCTTAAAACTGGAGATGCAGGAAGAAAAGTAAACTAATATATATTCTATTTCTGCAGGATACATATTTTTCTTACTCATCTCCTCACATACGGATATTACTTTAGCATAGGTGTATTATCTCTCCGTATTTCTATTTCCAGACAGAAATATTAAAAAATTGTATTAATCCAAGTCTGACTCAGAAACAGGAAAAAAGGGTTCCAAAAGTCACCTCCCTCTCCTCCAAACTTAGACCAAGGCAGTATTTACCTGCTGCACTGTCAGAATGAGGACACCAAATCAGAAGATCCAATATTTTTAAATGGCACATGTGATGTGATGGGTTTTTTTCATGGCTTTTATATAAAGATAAGGAAAGCACAGAGAAAAACTGTCAATCTCTTAAAAAATAAAATAAAATAAAATAAAATAAAATAAAATAAAATAAAATAAAATAAAATAAAAACTTGGAAAGCTTATTCCAAAAATGAGTAAGACCACAACTTATGACATACATTTCTACTGCACAGAAATTGGGATAGAAAAACAACCAAACTGTATTTCAGAGTTCACTCTGCACGTTGACTTGTTGAAGCCACAAAAGGCAAAACCAGGAATGTGTGTTTGTGCACTACCACCTAAAGCCTTTGCTTTTGCACAAACACACTTCCATGCTTACAACAGTAAAAATAAAAGAATAATTAAAAAAAAAAAAGAAACACAGGAGTATCCAGCCTGAAAAAGCTAATGCCTTGTGAGAGCAGTGATGGCTGAATGCCCCACCCAGGCTGAAAACATAGCATTGATGGAAGAAAAAGGAAGAGGCACATCCTTCTTACTGTGAATTTATTTCAACCAACCAAGCCAGTGAGACACAAAAATGAGAGACTTAAAAACATCAAGTTTATTTTGAGAATCAGTTGTGCAGAAATTAGAACCCAGAGGCAAATGAGCCACATCTACTCCTCTACTCATTACTATAATTTACAACTTGTGTTAATTTATCCTACCACTCCTACGGATTCACTTAGTAACTTAAAGAATGCTGAACTTGTCTTTTAGTCCTAGTCATGTGCTGGCCTAACTTTGATTATCCCTACACAGAATCACAGAGTCATTAACGTTGGAAAAGACCACTAAGATCACCTAGTCCAACCATCAGCCCATCCCACCTTGCCCACTCACCATGGCCCTCCGTGCCACATCTGCATATTCCTCAAACACCTCCGTGGATGGTAGGTGACTCCACCACCTCTCTGGGCTGCCTGAGCAAGCATCTGGTCACTCTTTTGGAGAAGAAATCTTTCCTACCATCCAACCTGAGCCTCCCCTGGTACAACTTAAGGCCATTCCCTCTTGTCCTGTCGCTGTTACCTGGGAGAAGAGGTCAACCCCCACCTCGCCACAGCTTCCTCTGAGAGCACTGTAGAGAGCAGTAAGGTCCCCTGAGCCTTCTCTTCTAGAGACTGAAAATCCCAATTCCCTCAGCCGCTCCCCATAAGACCTGTGCTCCAAATCCTTCACAGCTTCATCGCCCTTCTCTGGACACGTTCCAGCACCTCAATGTCTTCCTTGTAGTGCAGCTGATTCCACCATACAGCTGTAATTAATGAAAAATGATTTCTTATCTCAAACTATCTCAAAACATAATCCTGTAACGCAGTAAGAAAATATTTTACTAAGCCCCCTTATTTCTGCACCACTATTTTTACCTTCCTCTGGAAGACTCTAGAAATTGTTTGCTTAACTTAGTTAGCCCAGGAAATAACAGGTGTCTCAGTTAATTTATTTTGAGTTCTTGTAATTTGGCATCTGAGCCCACAGAGACATTACTTTGTTGTCATCCTCATTCACTTTCCGCTTTGTTAGCACCTAAAGAAATCAATGCCATGCAGCACTTCATTTTCATAACTTCATCTTCTTTCAGCCTAGATCTTCCTAAATGTAGAAACTGAGCAGGTACATAGCTTGCTGTCTCCCTAGGCTTTAATTATATTTATAAATAAATAAACTCATGAGGATGCTTGTTAATTCAGTGCATGAATACAATCCTTATTAAATATCCCATTCAAGTTTACCGAAGTTTTTTTAAGCTGTATGAACAGCTGCAGGATTTGATGAGCAGACTACTCTCTCCTTGTTATTCCTTCTCCATTTTGTGTCGTAAAGAATGGGAAAAAATGTCCAAAAGAGTTGGAAAATGGAAGAATTGCACTCTCCATTTTTCACACGGTTATGTTTAGGATTTTCACCAAAGCAACCAAACAAAAATAAGTAAAACCTTAGTGCTTCCACAGCACTTTCAGAACAACAGCTGGCTCAGGTTTTCTCAAGCAGTGCTGCTCAGACTCTGCAGGATGCTGCAGCTTTGCAGCCAACATGTATCTCATCCTGGGTTGTGCTTCCTGCAGCATCCCGTCCCCTTGCAATAGCAGCCCAGTTTCATGGTACTTCCCTGGGTTGAAATATTACTATTTTAATCTCTCACTTAACAGCAGTCTGCATAAAGGTAAGTTAAAAAAATTTCTTCCTGTAAAAGGACTGCTAACACTAATAGATTTGATTATTTTTTCGTATTGACATGTCCATATTCAGAACCATGCACTGTTTTCCTCTTCCATTATCCCAGGATGTTCCCAGAAAAGCTTGGCTATGCAGTTACTCCCCCAGTAATCTTTCTGACAATACCCTGCATGATCCCCAGACATCCCATGATGATCACTGACTCCTTTCGAGTCCTTAAAACCTCATGAGCCAGAACTTCCCTCATAACCACGTAACCAAATAATGATGTTTCCCGTGCAAAACAGAAGCATGAGAACGCTCCCATTCTGCCCTGCCAAACTCCAGCCTCTTTCAGCGGCCTCCTCATTACGTGCAAAATAATTGGACTCCAAGCCTTGTGTTCACAGGAGAAAGGCGATGGGTGCTTTACTCACCCAGCACATAAATGGCTTTCTGAGAGTGGGGCACCCCAGTGTCTGCCCTGGGACCACAGCTCCCACCACAAACACAGCAGCACCCTGGCTCTACACAGGACACACACAGAGATGCTGTCTTGTGCCAAGGTCAGCAATCACATGCACTACACAGAGCAATCGTGTACGGCCTCAATTCATCTGCTCTAGCCCCTCCATCCATGAAACCCAAAGACAACAGGTTTGGCAAGCTCTGCGTGGGAATGCAGGACTGACACCAGCTCAAAATCAGAGTGTAAGATGCTTTCTGCAGTTTTGATTATGTACCCACATGAGCAGCTCCTGACTGAATCACTGTCTCTGCTTCAGCATCTTCTATGCAGCCTCACTGGGTGAGAACTACAAGTCTGTCTGTGGTCTCTCTCAGCTCACTGACCTACTTACTATTACAAAGGCAGACATTAATGGACTTCTCTTTTAACTTTCACTAATTCTTCCTTTCTATCCATTGCTTTCCAAATACAGACCACCTGTAAGTCAAATGTGTTTAGCTCTGTCAAGATTTTTGGTCCTAAAACTACCTTCCCAAAAAACAACAGCCCCATGCTCCCAATAGCAGATACCTTCAGCAAGGTGCATTAGCAGCTGCTGACCACCCGTGAACTGTAGTCTATGGATCAGGCCTGAAGTTCACTGAGGGCTCCAGACTACCTTAAAGTCTAGACCAAGTTTCTATTTTCTCTGTACAAAGAATGGGAGGGAAATCTTGAGTTAAATCAGCACGTGCACTTTACTAACCATCATGATCTTCATTTGGCTACCATGATGGAGCTGGGCCTGGATTGCACGAAGCACAGCTGAGGACAGAGCTAAGGCATGCCCCATGTAGGAACTCAGGAGCTACAAGGCAATAAACTGAGATTTCTTCTTCTTACACATTCCTTTTTTCCCTTCTGTATTCCCTGCTACACACATACATACACACTCTGCACAATGAAAAGTCCAAGACAGAGCTGAACAAATAGCACTGGAACAGGCTGCCTAAGCGGATGCCCTGTCCCTGGAGACACTCAAGGTCAGGTTGGATGGAGCTCTGAGCACCTGACAAGAAGTAGGTGTCCCTGTCCCCTACAGGGGAGTTGGATGGGGTGACCCTTAGTGGTCCCTTCCAACTCAAATGATTCTCTGATTCTATGAAATATATAAAAAAGACAAGAGGAAGAAGAAACACAAAAGGTTGAAATCACAGAAATGGCAGCTAATTCTCAATTCCAGCAGAGCTGGGTTAGCAGAATAAAATGGTGGCAGCAGAAAAAAAGGGAGTCGAAAATATCCATCACCCATCTCTAAGCCCTATGCAAAACCAATGAGCATGTTAGAAAGCATGTTGTATGAGGAAATGGTACATCAATTTTTTACATTTACTGAAATGGGACTGTATGAAGATATTGTTCTTCCTTGTGAAGCATTTTGAGATTTACAAGTGAAAAAAAGAAGTGTTTGTGAACTGAAGTTGAATCCTCCCCACATGAGTGCAGTGGAGCCTCCTGAAGCCTGTGAGCTGTGAGCCCATACAGACAGCCACAGCTCAGGGCAGGTTAGCAGCACTTCAACACATTAGCAGTCATTCCTATCAGACTGTTCCATAAACATCCTCCTTCTAAAGAAGGTGTCTTCTGAACCATCCACATGCCGAATACCACGTCACATGAAATCTTCTCTGAGAACTCATCAGAGAGAGTCTTAATGCTCACAGCAGCACCCAACGAGAAGGATGGAAAGATAAAAACCAACTAGCCAAATCTCTCTTAAGAAATGCACCCAAAGCGAGCCCATCTTGGCCATTTTCACAGAATTTCAGCCCTATGACAGACATCTGAAAGGAAGATGCTCTCAAAGACTTCATTTTTTCTTCGGATGTGAAACCATGAACCTAATTTTAACATCACATATTTGATCAAATGCCATGCCACGGGCAGCTCTGGTTCTAGAAGGCTGTTTTGACAGACCTACAGATGAATATTACTGCAGATAAAGCTACTCTAAAATCCAGAAATCAGCTACCACTCCTGTTACAGTCAGAAGTGTATAACAACAGAGGCCTTAAATTACAGCCCAGGCTTACATTTTTACATATTTGTTATAGTTACCCCTGGATACTTTGCTGTGAAACTTGATCAGTGCGTTGATATATGCAGAGATTAAGTCATCCAGTCTCCACTGGCAGAGAAATGTGCACTCACAAGAAGAAATCACTATTCCTTTTGTCCAAAATCCAAAGAATTCTAATCTCAGCTTCACTGTGGTGGATTGAAAACGACTCCACGAGTGCCAAGAACGACTTAGCGGAGAGGACAGTACAAACCGGGACTTCTGCTAACCTCCAGCAACACGTATCAGTACAATAAAAACAGCCCACGCACCAAATGCACCCCGAAGGTGGCCAGCCCTGTTACAGATAACTTCACAATCACGTATTATCACAGCATTATTTGAACTCAGCAAGGATACGCCACTAGAACAGCCACAATCCTCAGCACACACGCTGTAAATGAACTCACACTCCGCACAGAGTAATGATCTACATAATTTCTGTTCAATGATTCCTAGTAAAGCTAGTGCATGTCTATAGAGCCCCTGAAAGGCATTTGCAAGAGTGGTTGTGAGTATAGCATGCTCCATGGCCGTGGCAGGAGCCATATATGTCCTGTCTTCTGCACATGGTGAGCCCCCCAGCTGCCCCAGGGGACCAGCAACCAACAAATATATTCAGGTTCACAAGCTCCTCATTCAGTGGACGGCTGACCTCTGCCTGATAGACGGCAATTTTTGTCCTGATGGCAGCATCAGAGCAACCCTCAAGATGCAGGTTTGACATACACAGCAGAGCTACTCAAATGAGTAATGCTCCTGAGACTCCAAGCAATGCAAGTCAGATGACAATCGACTTCTGCTGTAAAAGGCTTTTCTACACCCCCACGTAGATGGGGAATGCCTCACTGTAGCTGGGCACTGGGAGAAAAGAGCATACAGGAGATGAAAAGCAGCAGAAATGAAAAAAGTGAATAACACACACAAGAGGTGATCCCTCTGCAGATTCCCCTCTCCTGCCAGTGACCGTCTCCATGCAGGTGTGACCCAGGCCTGCACACTGGGCAGCCCTGCAGGGTGCACACTGCGAGCTGACTGAAATAGAACTGTTACATCTGCAGGGTGAAGGAACGCCACATTCACTCCGTAAACACTTTGGCTAAAAAATACTTACAAAACAGAGAAATTATGAAGCCAAAAGGATATATCTTAACAGTTACTGTGAGAAGTGATGTGATTTCTGCAATAAACATGCTCCTTTGGCCTTTGCCTGCCTATCACAATAATACTTATTCAAAGCTTCTGGGAATAGGCAGTAAAATTCCTTTTATTGTTATTATTATCCTCTTCATTTCTGCAGAGAAAACAATAAAACAGTAACACAAAGGAAGAGACATGCACAAAGTTACTGACACTTTTATAAAAGTGAGAAATTAAAATCTGGTTTGCTCTCAGCAAGGTCCTCTGCACATCACTGCTTCCCAGAATCTCTGTGCCGACAGTTTCTGCTTGCATATACAGTCAGTTGATGAAAGGCTAAGTATGAAAGCACACTAAGGATTTCCCCCCTAAGCACACCAAATAAAACCATTTACTATGTCATTTTAGCCATGCTAAAGATGTCAAGTATTTAAGAGAGCTTAAAATAAATATATGTATCTTTAAAAACTGATTGGGGCAAAACTCTTTCTGCATCTTTCCCTCTCTCACCATTCACCATGCAGGTACCTGGTGAGGCACTGGCACAGGCTGCCCAGAGAGGTGGTGGATGCCCATCCTTGGAGACGCTCAGGGTCAGACAGAACAGGGCTCTGAGCACCTGATGGAGCTGTAGGTGTCCCTGTTCATTGCAGGGGGGTTGGACTAGATGGTCTTTAAGGGTCCCTTCCAAACAAAACATTTTACGATTCCATACCTAGCATAGTCTAACATCCCAAAAATTCCAGGTTCCTTTCCTCAGTCATTACCACCAGGAACCAGCATCTTCCCACTACCCCTCTGCCCAGCCTTTGCACCTCAAAGCTTTTAACCCGTGCTCAGACAAGGAAGTACCATCTATGTAGTCCTTATTCAACTTGAAATCCTCTCTCGTCCCTTCCACTTTCTCCCTTGTCTTCCCACAATCACATCACACTTGAAAAAGTCAACAGTGGGACAACCGACACTTGGTGATGCTCAAGAATCATTTCAGCTGTCACCAGACAGCTCCAAACTGAAGGGAACAACATAGGAGAAGATGTCTATAGATGAAGACTGTGAGAAAATCTGAGCAATAAGACAAGAAAGGGAAAAACTGACAAAACTGCACATCCTGGTGTCTTAAGATAGACTGCAGACCTTTCCTGCTGTAAATTGGCTCAAAGACAAATCACAGCCAAAAGCACACATTGGAGAGAGCCAATCCCAAGGCCCTTCTGCAGCATATATCCCCACTCTCACAATACGGCTGCAAAAGCATGCAGGGCATTTGCTCGTACTCCTAACAATCTGTATCATAATGCTTCTTAGTAACACAATAAACCACACCAAAGGAGCCTTGTGGGCATCTTTAAATATTCCCTGCACCACTCATGTGAGGTAACAGCCTCCCAGCCAGACGTGGATGTGGGCCAGCAGACATCCGTGAGGCAGCACCGTCCCAAGCACCAGAGGTGATCCAAAGCTCACACATCATTTGGAGAGAGTTTTGTCTCCACATCACAGGTCAAGAGCAAGATTTTAGAACCGGCCTGCTCCATGAAAATTCACATGACACTCGTGTCCAAAAACACCAAAAGAATCCCAAAGTCAGGTCCATCTGAAAAGGACAGCAGGACCCTGCACAGATTGCAAATGAGAGCAGAAACTAAAATGCTAGAAATCTCTCTCTCTGTGTACAGAGCAACAGCTAAACCTTGCCAAAATCCAGGATCCTTGATCCGAAACCAGCCTCCAGGATCCTTGATGCCTTTGTAGCTGCCCCTCATCTCCACTTTATGTCACTCACACTGAAGTCAGCCTGGATATGGCTCTGGGAAGCCTGGTCTGGTGACCCTGCACATAGCAAGAAGGCTGCAAATAGATGATCATTGTGGTCCTTCTCAACCCAGGCCATCCTATGATTCTATGATTCCATGATTAAGCTTCTTGGCCACTGTGAAGTAGCAGCTGCTTTTTCACTCCATTTGCATCCAGGCCCTGAAAACCTCCAGCTTAAGATAATAATAGTAATAATTATTGTTGTTCTTTCCCATCTTGTTGTTCTGTCCTGGCTTCTTTGCCAGAGGAACATTTCCTTCTGGGTGCCACACACACTTTATCTAGACCACAGCACTACAGTACTATGAACACCCACCACTAAGGGCAAAGCAAGAACAGAAAGTATCGTTTTATCCAAGAAACAAAGGAAAAGGCTGGACTTTTCCAAAAGAAACCAGCAATCAGGTACCCTAGAAGATGCTAACTGTGACAAGCAGTGCTTGAATTTTGGCTAAGAAAATATCATACCAAACCTCAGGGAAAAAAAACAAGCTCACGTAAACTCTCAGCTCTGGATTTATTGACTGCCAGCGTATCCATCATATGCATTGCACTGCAGTGAAAATCCATAAAGATAGGTCATCCCAATGAAACGCAAGCTGGCAACTCCACACTGCATTTGATCGCACCACAGTGATGCATCCATGTAAGCAGTCACTTAACTCATCTGACCACTGCACGAGCTGCTGCTACTTAATGCCGCTTGGAGGCTACAAGCAGAATTTTAAACACCATATTTCTAAAAATATAAACACAACAACAACACCCCAGACATGTAAATGTCAAAATTATTAACCAATTATTTCAGAACAAAGTCAACAAATGACTTCAGCCTGTAGCAGAACATAGGGGCATCCTCTTAAGACTCCTGGATGCCATGATTTGTTTAAGCAACATGGGGCATAATCACTTCTAATACTGAAAAGAACGTAACGTGTCTGATAGCAAAACTGACATTTATACCTTCATTATATGCACTTGTCACTAAATTTAAACTGCATTATCATGTGAAGTGCTCAGATGGTTTGAAGGCAGAAGAGTGATGTATGATCAATGTTATTTAGGAATATTAATAAGCTCCTTTATTTTAAAAGGGGAAACATTAATAGTTGTTCTGAAGAGGGCTCACTTTTAACCTTCAACAACACTCAAGTGGTTGCAATTTTTATCAGACTGCTTGGATTTTGATTTAGTTCAAGTCCTGAAGCCACAATTAAACTTACAGCTACCTTCTCTCACTAGGCTTCCTCCAACAGCTGGAATAAGCTTTGAAGTCTGCAGAGACACAAGAGAAATGTTATTTACAGCCCATATGTACAGTACAAGCAGAGACAAGTTGTGTTGTGCACTTCCGAGGCTGGTGACAGACCATTTCTCACCAGCTCTACAGGAAGTCACTGAAACTATTTTCCCCTGCTCAGAAGCTCCACAGGCTTAAAAGGTGGAAATGCTGCAAGGCATTAAGAAGCATCCAGAATGTCCAAAAAAACAATTCTCATCATCAGCATTTAACCCTATCACTGGCTCCTTTGGAGACAGAAGTGATCCAGCTGCATCTGTTGAAATCCAACAAGCCTGGAAAGCCAGATGTATATCCAGATAAGACACTAAACCCATTAAATAAATAAACAAATAATCTCAAAGATGCACTTTCAACTAAGAGGGAAACTCCCTCTGACGCCCGGGAAGGGAGGGAGGAGGACTTCGGCCCACAGGAGATGGGGGCATGACTTACTTAGGGATATGGTTTAGTGGGCAACATTGGTGGTAGGTGGATAGTTGGACTTGATGATCTTTTCCAACCTTAATGATTCTATGACTCTATGAGATAGGCCACATGATGTCACTCCTCCGCAGGCAGCTATCCAGTCAAGGGATGCTGCTGTGGTCTCCAAAGGAGCACATAATAACCAAGGCAACACTCTGTGATATCAAAGGGAGTCATGCCCATGGACTGACAGCCAAACAATATAGGCGGCATCTGGAGGAAAGAAATAAAATACTGTGTTCTCCCAGGCGAAGCCACTGGTGTTTTCTGTTTGTGTTAACTTGCTGTCAGTGCCTGCGGGGTCTGAGCTTTGATTAACTGTGGATGACTGGTAGTGCAGACACAGACATGTTTAGGTAGAATTATCGTAGTAACCAGGCTCATACACCAAGAATGACAGAAAAATCAACAACAGCTCAATAAGATAACAGAGAATTTTCCAACACAAACTGCTATACCACTCACACCAAGGTCTGCTCTTGGTGCAGGGAAAGACCAGTGTTAATGTTGCTACAAACACCTTTTCAACCAAAGTGACTCTTTATTTGACCATTCAGTGTGCGGTGAAGCAAAAGTCAAGCTAAGGACACTACATCTCTCAAACCACCACTCAATGCACCTGCTGGCCCAGGGCCAGCCAGCCCTGCCTCCAGCTCCCAGCTCAGCCCTGCAGACCAAGCGCTGCACAGAATACAGTCCTTACAGCTTAGACAACATGAAGAGGAAAGGATATTAATGGTTATGTTCAAGTTTTTGATCTGCACTTAAAAAAAATCACAAAGCAGCCCAGCAGAGCTCTTCTCTTCCCTTTTCACAGCACTGTCCTCTTTTGCATCCTGACAGACCCGACTGTGCCCAAACCTAACAGCTCATCCACATTTCAGCACTCTTGGGTCTGATTTGATGCCCATTACAGTATCAGTGCAACTATCTGAAAGGTTGTAGCAAGGTGGGGCTCAGCCTCTTCTCCCAGGTAACAGCAATCGGATGAGAGGGAATGGCCTCAAGTTGCATCAGGGGAGGCTCAGATTGGTTATGAGGAAAAATTCCTTCTCAGAAAGAGTGTTGAGGCATTGGCACAGGCTGCCCAGGGCTGCAGTCACCTTCCCTGGTGATGTGGCACTGACGGACATGATGAATGGGCATGGTGGGGATGGACTGATGAGTGGGCATGGTGATCTTAGTGGTCTTTTCCAACCTTGATGATTCAATGATTCTAAACATGCTCATCTAAATGAAATGAGAATTGAGTGTTTTAGTTAAGATCTGTAAATTCTCAAAGAAACAAGCCGAGAGACACTAACGAGCTGTACTTTATAACTGTTCAATATATCCTCTTTACGTAAGTCTCTTTCACTAAGGACAAAGATGCATATGGAACACAAGCTACTTGCTGTCATGTTTGTTTATATTTTATTTTGTCATTCTACATGAACAAAATGCCTTTAAGTCTGGGGATGAATGCATGGTTGAAGACTGCAAAGCCCCCCAGAATCATCTGCACTGGAACTACAGACACCAAAGTGTTCCCACAGTAAACTATTTTGTTTGAAAAATAAATAAATATAGATCCAAATACCCCCATCCCAATCAATATCTATGTTGTACATCAGCAAATCTTCTTGTATGCCACTGAAAATAATAAACTGAAAGAACACATTCTGTTTGATTCGGTCATTCTGTTCCTACTGAAAAGACCATTTCTACTACACAGACCCAACCTGGACTAGCTTTCAGCCAGCACTAATTAAACACAAATTCTGATATGCTGCACCACACATCTTCCACATAGTGAAAGAAGTATCAAACACCTCTCATTTGTCACTGTCGTTTAATACAAAACACTGATCTGGATGCAGGGTATACGAAGCGTCTCAGAATAGCTCTCCACCTGCACAGAAAAAGCTCCATGTGCATGGGCTAAGTAGGGTTGAATTAATGAATATACCACTGCTGCACACATTGAATGCCCATCACTAAGCTGATAAGTTGCAGATGCAGAAGTGAGAATGCCCCAACTGCAACCATTGCTGCTCTTCCTGCATAGTCCTATCAGCTGGGTCTTGCTGGGTTCTGACTGCAACCTGGGTCATGGGCAAAGGGACAGTCAATGTGTGTCAATGTTTTCACTCCTATTTGCTCAAAAACACCATGCCTGTGCAAGGCACAGAGTGACATTCGAAGAGACTGACACCACCACATAAACAGCAATAGGCTGAGAGGCAATCAAAAAGCAAAAGCTTCCCTAGAGCACTCTGGGATTACCAAGGAGAAGAGAGGACTGCTTCTGGATGGAAGTTCTGCCCGTTGTTATCTATGGCAAAATTCCCACTGAAGACAACATAGACAGGATTCCACTTCTCCACGGCAGTGCTGACTCCCTGCCCTGGAACTCCCAACCAGAACTGTCAGAGTGGCATCAGTGCCAGCAGCTTTCATGCTGGGAGCACGAGGAGCAATCGCGGCACAGGAGAAATCATGGAACACATGAAATCCTTCACATAAGCAACCAAAGGCTTCTCCAGGCAGTGGGAATCTAAGCGCATTCCCAAACCACACAAGATTCCAACCTGCAGCCAGAAGTAGGACATTTAGCACTGACACACCTTGCTAAAAGAGGTAAGCCCTAGTGCTTCATAGGCTAGGTGAATTGGGTAGCTGTGGGCATGAAGACACTGGAATGAGTTGATTTGGTCTAGTACACGTGATATGACAATCACTAGCTGGGTCTTTTCTGAAGGTAGAATGGCCAGTATGGTTTGAGTGCAGGAAAACAGGAATGCACTGCCCAGGGTGGTGGGGTCACTGTCTCTGAGTGTGTTCAAGAACCATGGAGATGTGGTGCTGAGGGATGTGATGAGTGGGTATGGTGGGGATGGACTCGATGATCTTAGTGGTCTTTTGAAACCTTAATGACTCTTATGACTTCCTGTGATATTAAAACAAACCTTCTCCATACCAGCTTTCTGTCCTTCAGAACCTGACTGTAAACACAAGCATTATGAGTGCAGCTGGCATGTGTCAGAAGGCATTCAAGAATTCAGCACAGAAATACATCTGTAGGGGAACAGCAGCTATAAACTGCTCCTAACAAGCGGCTGCTGAAATGCCCAACTCAGTCCTAATTGCTCACTTTATTTTGTTGGACAGAATCCATCAGCCAGGATGCATCAGGTCAGCAAAGAACAACTTCATAACTTCATGGCAACAGCATAACCTGATGCCTTCAATTCAGGCACTGCAGGAAGCAGGGAGAATGGGGGTAACACCATATAGAGATATATGCACGATAACCACCAGGTAACATTGCATGCAGTTCACAGAGCATCCCATGTACTGCCAACACAAGTACAGGATGCAATTGTTACAAGCAAACAAGATACTGTGCTAAGAATCAAGCTTAAAAAGAGGGGAAAAAAACCAACCCAAAAGAGCAGAAGTGAGGAAGCAAAGAACGAGCATGACTGCTGCACTGCCTGCATTTCCTACAGCACGAGCACCACCCAAGGACCAGGCAGAGGATGTCCCCGCTCCCAGCCCTGCAGTGCCTGCTCCTACCTGGCTCTCAGTGGGACTCCGGAGCTTTCTGGGTGTGGAGCTCAGAGCCGTGAGCCCTTTCCCAGGCAGGCTGACTCCAGAGGGATCTTTCCTCCTCTCCCCGTGGTTGCCACCAAGTCCTTTCCAAGCCACAAAAGTAACTTTTCGTTCAGCTGGAGGATGAGCTCTCTGTGTGCCAGCAGGAAAGGAAGGAAAAAGCAGCCGGGACCTGGCCAGGCTGTTTGCCAGGCTCTGCTCTCCCAGATAACCCTCTGCACAACAGTTCCAGACCAGGAGCAAGCACCCAGCACAGGAGCCTGCCTCGGTGGTTAGGGAACAGCGTGGTACTCTGCATCGCTCACATCGCCCTCTCTTGCTTCCTTTGCTGAGATCTCAGAGCAGATTTCCTTAAGAAAAGCATCTGCTACACGAGTGACAAGTTAAAACGCCTCTGCATGGGGAAAGCATGGGTTTTTCCTTTCTGTCTGCCGGACAGAGATTGGTTAAGGACTCACAATCCGAACTGCACACCTCTCTCAGCCTGTCAGAGGAAACCACCAGTCAGAGGAGAGCATCCATTCCCATCAGCTCCTTCCTTTAACCAACACCAAGGCTGTGGTGCCTCTGCCGGGATGCCAGCGCGGACTTCCCATTACGTCCCATTTACAGGCGTTTATTTTAATTGGATCTGGGACTACGGACACTCGGCAACCCTTAATCCTCCCAACCACAACACAAGGGCACGAACACACACACACACACACACACAAAAGGAATAACACGATAAGACGCTCAATGACACATTTCTCAGGGCAGCGCGGCTCTCTTTATCCTCCCGCAAATAATCCGGTGGGGTTCCAGAAGTGGCCGAGGAGCGGAGTTCCTTTCACAGCACAACTTACGCGCTGCCAGCGACGCGTTCAGCCCATCCCCGGCATCAGCCCGGTCCACCCCGGCTGTCCCCACACACCCACACTCGGTGAGTGTCCCCGAGCTGCTGCCGGGACGGGGACGCTCCCGGCTCTGCCCCGCACAGCCGAGGGCACGGAAGGCGGAGAGACCAACGAAGCTAGCAAAACGCGAGCAGGGGAACATCCCTCTCCTTGAACCCAGCAGCTGCAGCCACAATCCCCCGGGCTCGGCCGGGAGCAACTGCAGCTGAAGAGCAGCGACAGGCACACACGCACACACAAATCTATCTATCTAAATAAGCAAAGCAGAAAGAAGGTAAAAATTAAAAAGCGACGAGGGGAAAAAAAAAAAGTAATACAATTACAATAACACACATTAATATATTCATAACAAAACGCAAAGATTTAAAATAATCATAATAAAAGAACTCCCGCCCGCACGGAAGCAAAGCCCGGGGGCAGCGGCCGCACCTTACGAGCGGAGCGGGGCCGCAGCCGCCCCTCCCCGCGGCCGGACCTCCTCCGCCCGGCGGCCCCGCGCCCGCTGCCCCCGCGCCGAAAGTTTGGCCGCGCTCCGCCCGCCGCTCCTGCAGCCCCGCGCTACGCACCGTGTGGCTCAGCTGCCTCGCGGCGTGCCGCTGCCGGGATCCATCGGGAGGCTGCAGCGAGAACTCCGTGCCGGAGGGTTGCGGCGGGGGGAAGGAGACGAGGAGGAGGAGGAGGAGGAGGTGGTGGAGGAGGAGGGGGCCGAGCCCGGCCGGGCGCGGCGTGGAACACAGCGCAGCGCTGCCTGCCGGGAGCGCAGCCCGGCCCGCGGGGAGGGACCGTGCCCACCCCCGCCCGCCCATCCATCCACCCATCCGTGGAGCCGACGGGTCTTCCCCCCTCCCAGAAGGGTCGGAGCGCGGTGTTTCCCCCCTTTCCCCCCCCCTTCCCAGTGCACCCACCCCGGGCACGGCCGCAACTTGCCTGCGAGTTCCGGTGCTTGAGCGGTGCATGTGCTGCTGGAGGTGCACCTGTCCTAAGGGCTGCTCGCTTCGCTTTCCCAGCAAGGCAATACAGCGACTGTCTTCTTATGTCGAAGTTACAGTTCTGCCTCTTTTATTAGAATGTTGTGATAAGCGCCTGTGTCATCACCAGCTCTTTGGTTCTGGAGTCCAGACTCCGGTTTACAGGAGCCTCACTGAGGAGAGAAATACAGACAATGCAGCTGCATTCTTTCCCTTTCCCTTTTCCTCTTCCTTTCCTTTTCCTTTTTTCCCTCTCTCTTTTCCTCTCCCTTTCCCTTCCTTTTTCTCTTTCTCTTTCCCTTTCCCTCCCCCTTTCCCTTTCCTTTTCCCCTTTTCTCTCCCTCTTTTCCTCTCCCTTTACCTTTCCCTTCCTCCTCTTTTCCTTATCCTTCTCCTCTTCCACAGTGGGCTCATCTCTCCCCTGCTCTGCAGGAACACTGAATTGCTGCTAATTCCTTTGGCTCTCCAATTTGCTGCTCTCGTGTCCATGCCTCCCACCGGGTCACAGCCATCAAACCCTCATACAGGTGAGCAGTCCCCTTGGGCAGTGCCTCATCCCTTAGCGTGCCCCATGCTGTGATTTAGTGTGTATGTTACGAAATAACTGAGCAAAAGCTGATCAACCAGCCCCTCTGCACTGACTGCAGCAAGTAGATAAAAATCTCAAAGCAGGAGGGCATGGTCTGCACCAGGAAAAAAAAAAAGAGAACAAAAAAATGTACGCGAAAACCATTCATAAAATTTACCAGCTGAAATTAAAAGTGCTGATGTTCTGCAATGAAAGAGTATGACAAATTCCAGCTTTGTCCAAAACATACAGAAGAGTTAATGATTTGACATTATTGCTGTCTACTACTCCCTGACAGGAGGTTGTGGTGAGGTGGGGGTCAGCCTCTTCTCCCAGGTAGCAGCAATAGGATGAGAGGGAATGGCCTCAAGTTGCAGCAGAAGGGGTTCAGGTTGGACATTAGAAAAATTTTCTTCTCAGAAAGTGTTGAGGCATTGGCACAGGCTGCCCATGGTGCAGTCACTGTCCCTGGAGGTGTTCAAGAACCATGGAGATGTGGCACTGAGGGACGTGGTAAGTGGGCATGGTGGCGTGGGTTGGGGTTGGACATGGCATAGTGATCTTAGTGGTCTTTTCCAACCTTAATGATTCTATGATTCTGTGATTCTATAGCTCACAAAAATCACAAGTTGTTAGGTTCCTCCCAGTTGCAGTTACAAACTACCTGGAAGTCATACGAAAGCATCAGTGTCTCATCATGTCCGTTGCTAACAGAACACAGTGGGGGAATGTCCTGCTCCAAAAAGCTCTGAATCCACTTTGGCGAGACAAATTCAGAGTGGGAGGAAAATGTATAATGCTGCAGATGGTTCTGAGAAAGAAACTGATTTGCCCAAGGTCATGTACGAAGTCTGTGGCAGAGCCAAGAGCTGAATACAACTCTACTGAAATCCAGGCTAAAAATAATGCTCAGTAATTGCACATAGAGTCCAGCAAACACGGATTACACAGAGAATCATCTTTGGAGCAGTATTTTGGGGGCGTTGGGTGCTATTGCATTGGAATTTTTCACTGAACTCATAGCTGAATGGTCACATCCAAAATGTAAACCATGTTACTTGGAAAGCCCCGTAGCACCAATCCTTATCACGGGACAAAAGGCACTCTCAGCTAGCACTAATGGTGCCTTCCCGAGGTCCTCCTCCTATCCTGACTCCCTCCACCTGATTTTCTTACCCAGTGCAGAGATTGTTCTTGCAATACAAAACCCAAGCAAGCAGAAAAAAAAGCTAACATCACGTTGCATCCTTCAGGCACCCTTCCCTGTCACTTAGGAGCACTATTTACACATGCATTTAGTGAATGTTACGATGTGTAATTGCTAATGGGTATTAGTAGAAGTAGTTAATGCAGTTTTCCTTATTAATCAATCCTACCAGTGTGGTAATGATGTCTGTTGTTCTGCTTATGCTTCTTCCAGTAGGGAGCAAGCTCTGTTGATTAGCAAGACCATTTCACACGTGTTTCTCTGGATCAATCCCATTACCATATTTTTTCTCAAGGAGTGAGTGGTTCCCAGCTTATGCTTGAGGAATAACAGAGGCAGAAGGAATGGTGTTGGCTCCCATGCCACCATTTCGTATTTCCTTATCTGTAAGGTTCAGTGAAGTTACACCACTGTGGAGCAGGATGGCTTAGATGCCATCGGTTGAAAAGTTGAGGTCAAACCCCAAAATCTGCTTTATTTTTTAAAATGATAAATAGCTTTAAATGACTGTTGGAAGCATATCACTATCATGTCTGATTAATTATGCCATCATGCACTTCAGAACCAGTCCAGGAAGCAGCTTTTAGGTTCCCACATCCTGAGTCGCAAGAAGAATCTCTCCTCATTTCCACGCCAAGATGATCTGGTTCAAAAGGATGTGAGTAAACCACAATGACAACTGAGTGTTTCACTTTTTCTTAACTCAGTAATTTACGTTGAAATTGTCATAAATAATTCAGTTAATGTAAATAAAAATAAATCCAAGCAGAAATAAAAAGTTCCCCCAAAGACTCAAGGTTTAGGAGACAGGAGGGCAGGCTTTAGACCTGATGCTAACTGAACCCGTAGTGAGCTATTGAAGCTGAATCTCAGCATACTATCATAAATTATGAAACACTGACATTTCACTTTGAATTAATGCAAAGGGCTATTTATACACTGTTTTAGAGTCAGTTGCCTGGGCAAATTAATGCACTTTTTTCCTTCACCAGGCCAAATGTTAGCAACACTGCTATTTTTCAAGGTATCAAGCTATTTGCATATTGAAAATGTTGTCCTAATGCAAGCTTTCCCCCAGGGCTGTAGTATGAGTTACGCTGAAAAGGTAATCAGCTAGATAGAACACACTGGCTCCTTGATCCAAAACTTGATTCAAGATACTGGATGAGAGGATGCTCAATATCTGGGAATTGCTTTCTTCTCATAGGGCAACAACTATCAAAAAGGAAAAAATCTTCTATGGGCTATGATTGCTGTCCTGGTCCTGCCACCAGCAAAAGCTCTGGGTAGCAAAAGAAGTCCTCTTGGGAGTGAAAGAACTACATGTGAGCATGTCATAGAAACATTCACTGCACTGAACTGAAATTTGAACTTTGGATGAGACTGTTTAGTGAAATAATCAAAAGGAGGGGGAAAAGAGAACATTCCAAAGTGACTTTTTGTGAAACTACTCTTCACGGACCGATGTTTTACATATCATTTCAGCGAAGCATTGGTGAAGAAAGGACTTAAAATACTGAATGTTAGCCTTAGAAATGTGCTTAACTGCTTCACTGAACTGTGTTTTACCATAATTAAAATAATTATTTGAAATGTCATCACAGTGGTATAGAAATAAGTTACTTTTAGCAAACTCCGTGGTCTGCAGGTCCGTCATTAGGAACAAGATACCTGGTGTCTCTTGCTCGGAGTCCTTAGTTTATCTCAGAGAAGGAATCTCCCAAATCAGAAGTGCCTCGGGGCTGATGTGAACACAAACACAGTCAGGAACCTATCCTGTGTCCTGCAGATGGGTTTCTATCTGATTATCTGATTCTTCTGGTCATACCAAGTGCTTCTGTACAAATTCCTTGCATCATTTTTTCTCCTCTCATGCCCCATGGTGATGAATAACGCTGGCACAGACCTTAGGAAGATAACAGGTTGTGACAGTGCTTATGCACTTCTGCAGAAACGTGATGTGGCAGCGCAGGAAGTCTTGGTGGTGACGAAGCCAGAAATCTGCTTTTAGGCCATTCCTCATGTTTCCTCAATTCCTACACAAATGTTATTCAAGGGCGTTGCATGGCCCAGCTCTGCAGGAAGATCTGTAGTCCTGAGAGAGGAGGATGGGTATGGCACACAGCTCAGCTCTAGCTGGTGATGCTGCTCAACAGGCCCTGTTTGTGCAGGAAACATCACAGTTAGCTGTTACAGGGTCCCTCCATCTTGTTCAGAGACTGCAGTGAGATCACACATCACCAAATCCATGTTGACAGGTTGTGCTGAAGCATTTCTCTCCTATTATGCCAGATGATGCCTTACAGCATCACACTATTAGCACTTCCAGCAGATGCATGTTAGAGTTTTCACTCAAGCCCACACTAGTGAGGTCATTCCACATAGTGGGAAGCAGCTGAGCTGCACTGCCTACAGTCCCTCCCATCCCAAAGATGCAATGAGTTTGTGGAGGATGGGGTCAGCTTGTGGTAGTAACTTTCATTATTAAGAGCAAGGTTTTGTGGCTTTTTTTTTTTTTTTTTTTCTCTGAGAGAGTGCCTTAACATCAGCCAGAAATTTCACGTTCCTTTCACTGCTCTGCCACTGAGCTCCAGGTAGCCCATGATCTGCACCTTAACCCCCTAGAATGAAGTTTCACATTTTGAAAAACTAAATTCACAGAGAGTTGTTAGGGAACATAAGAAATGATTTTTTTTTCATCAAGTTATTGGCTGAACTGTAGTTTAATTCCTTATCTGCCATCTGTATCTTGTGAGACTATTGAAATCATGAGTAATCTGTGATACAAAAAACAGAAATACTTTTGGCCTGTCTCCTGCCTTTAGACAAATAAAAATACATATTGTTATATATTTTACCTTGAATTACATTGTAAGTATTTGGCTGAGATCCTGTATTTTTAATAACAAGATGGGCTAAATAGATGTGAGGTTCTTCCTTGGAACCTCTGAGGTAAGTGGGAAGATGCGGCAGAAACATACTATAGAAACAGAATTATCAAGATCGGAAAAGACCTCCAAAATCATCCAACCATCAGTCCATCTCCACCATGCTCACACACTTCGTCCCTCAGTGCCACATCTCCATGGCTCTTGAACACCTCCATGGATGGTGATTCCACTGTACCAGTGCTTCACCACTCTTCTGAAAAGAAATTTTTCCTAATATCCAACCTAAATCTCCCCTGATGCAACTTGAGGCCATCACCTCTTCTGCTATAGCTGTTACCTGGGAGAAGAGTCCAACCCCCACCTCACAGCCTCCTGTCAGACAGTTGCAGAGATTGATAAGGTCTCCCCTGAGCCTCCTCTTCTCCAGACTGAACAACCCCACTTCCCTCAGCCACTCTCCATAAGACTTGTGCTCCAGATCCCTCACAGCCTTGTTGCCCTTCTCTGGACGCACTCCAGTGCCTCAGTAGTGTAGTGAGGGGCCCTAAACTGAACACAGTGCTTTAAGTGCTC
This sequence comes from Tympanuchus pallidicinctus, assembly GCF_026119805.1. Taxonomy (NCBI): domain Eukaryota; kingdom Metazoa; phylum Chordata; class Aves; order Galliformes; family Phasianidae; genus Tympanuchus; species Tympanuchus pallidicinctus. The sequence continues at coordinate 7,376,396 of NW_026294627.1, read as the reverse complement.
TTATTTTATACACAAGGAAGAATGAAATGAAAGCAACTTGATGGTATAAAAATCATGAACAGTCCTTAACATACAATGGAGATCCCTAAGGATTCAGGATATTGTACAGCATAAGGAAAGGACTGATCATACCCACAACAGTTTTACATAGCTTTTTCTATCTGTTGTACCAAGCACTAGATCCAAGAAACATTTAAGCATGTGCTTAACTTGATAGACATGAGGAGCTTTTTATTTAATGCACATTTAAGCTGAGGCATGGCTGTTTGTGGGATGGGGTTTTATCCCGGGATTCCCTGCTCCTTTACACCACATGATTTCATTAGGTGTTGTCTGTTTCTGTAGCACTGCCGTAGGGTATGAGCCAAGCCCAGCTGAAGTCAGTGGGAATCTCTACAGATTTGATGGCAGTTGGATTGGACCCTTTATAGGAAACAAAAACAGATCTTGTGGAACATGAAAGCCAAAAAAAAAAAATCCTCTTACATTTGTGAGGATCAAATACTAATTTCCTGTTTTAGGATGAGAGACTTCATAAATCAAGTTTCTATCAAGTGAAAAATTTTACCAGCTGTACTATAAGCCACGGAAAATAGAGGGAGAGCATAATACTCTTAGCAACCCCTGAGTTTAGCTGAGTGGAAGGCATTGCTTGGCTGCACGTAACAATGCAGCAGGAAGGAATGATGGTGTTTATTTGAGCTCGCAGGTTCTTCTGCTGTTGTATGCTTTCACGGTACCTGGTTTTCAAAAATAAATAAATAAATAAATAAATGTGTTTGTGAATGCTTACATGTCTGTGGTTTCATGCCATAGCTGTCATCTAACACGAGGTGAGATGATTTTCAGTTGCCATGCCAAGCCGTTCTAGCTCAACTTTTATCACAACTCCACTTTCTGCTGTTGGCATCAGCTCTGAATTTTGTTGCAGGATTAAAAGCTTGCCATTCCTGAAAGACTTTTTGGGAATAAACAGTTTGAGACACAAAGTTGGGTCCGATTTGATAGCATTGCTTTTCTCCCTTTTTAATGGTGGCCATATTAATGACAGGTTGGCATCTGCGGCTCACAATTCTGCTGTTGGCTTTGCATGCTGTGTCCTATGCTTCCAGCTGAGTCTTTCCCAAACCACAATCCCTGGTACTTCCACTTGGTGGGATGAAGTAACAAATAGCAGTGTTGGAAAGTGAGAATCGCAGAATCATGGAATCCTTAAGGCTGGAAAGGACCTCTATGATCAAACTCTGGTCAAATAAAAAATCTCCAGTGTGCCAGTGGTGATTGGCTTCAGTAAAGACAGATGATAATGATCAACTATCTAATAGGACAACAACAGGAGTACAAAAGACCATGCAGGATGAAAGGACAAAAAATGACAAGTCTATCAAGATAGTACTGGATCTGGACATTGATGGCCCTGCCTGTGGCAAAAGGTTGGACCTTAATGATCCTTGGCGTCCCTTCAACCCAAGCCATTCTGTGATTCTATGATTCATCCTAAGATACAGCTCAGTCAGATTGGTGCGTCACTGTGCTGTGAGTGCTGGTACCTGTTGTGTGCCTGCTGCCCTTCAGCTCCTCAGTGCACCAGATGGACCCGAGAAATCAAAAGGTCCAGATTTAGAAAGCATGTATTTATTGCTACCCTTTCTGCATTTTCCTACAAATGTTACCATCTCTGCCAATTACGTACCCAGATTCGTCTCTGTGTAGGGGCTAAAGGGAGATTCAAGGAACAACAAGGGCAGAGGATGTTGATAAATGCCTATTTACAGATGGTGCAAGCTTTGTGGGGCAATTTGCAACAACTAGGAAAAGATCTGATTAATTTTTGTCTGTTCTATACCAACTGAAAATCAAGAAGCTGTATCATTTCCTTCCATCTGTGCAACTAAGCCTCGGTTACAACACTTATCCTGGGGCCACAAGAGCAGAAATGGGTTCTCTAGTTTCTATTAAGATGCAAATTGAGATGTTTTCCACTTTAGAGAAGTGATAGTATCTCTTTGTAGACTGAATTTCATTGGTAACTAGTAGTTTCATAGAATCATAGAATCATTACAGAATCGTTTGAGTTGAAAGGGACAATTAAGAGCCATCTATTCCATCTCCTCTGCAAAGAACAGGGACACCTATAGCTCCATCAGGTGCTCAGAGCCTCATCCAACCTGACCTTGAGTGTCTGCAGGGATGGGACATCCACCATATGTTTTTAAGTCTGATAGGAATTTAATATCTTTGAGATCCCTGGACTTCTGAACAGAGATTCAAAAGTTTTGAAAGCAAAAGCAGGCTGACTGACAGAGACTCACATGCAATGTGACTGAACAAGTCATTTCCTTAGCAAACCAAGCTGCAAACTCGGAGGGAGCACTGCATTGAAACCCAGTAGGTTGATGTGCGTGATTTAAACCTAGTGAAAGATAGGCTGAAAAGATTTTGCTTTCAGTCCTACCCTAGCAGTCTCCAGTGGGATCAATCTTTTGTCTCTGAATTTCCCTGGAAAATAATCTACACCCAAACATATATCAAAAGCAATGCTGCAAGATGATCTATATCACAAACCACTCAAAGTAGAAGCTTTTCTTTTTCCACACCCAAGTATACCTCAACAACACAGCCTCCAACACATACATAACTAATTCGTTTAGAAACACCACAAATCAAGGCTCTTTCACTCCATCCAACAGAGATATCCCCTCTTCTCTCACAGCCCCTTCTCAGACAGAAAGGTGTTTCAGTATCCAAATGGGAACTATAAGAAAGATGGGGCACACAATTTAGCAGCATCTGTTGCGAAAGGACAAGGGAAAATGATTTCGAACTAAAAGAGGAAGATTAAACTGGATATAAGGAAACATTTTTTACACTAAGGGTGGTGAGGCACTGGGACGGGTTGCCCCATTTATGCCCCATCTATGGAGACATCAAGGTTGGGTGGGGCTCTGAACAACCTGCTCTAGTTGTAGGTATCCATATTCATTGCAGGGGGATTTAACTAGATGGTCCATAAGGGGTCTTTCCAACTCAAATGTCTCTGATTCCCTTATTTGGTTTGAGCAGACTGTGAAGAGATCGTGGCTATTGTTGACTGGTGAAGAGACAGTAACCCATGGGAAAGACATTCCCTGAAAGTAGCAGTGGTTTCTGTGTTATGTCCGAGAGGCCACTTCACAAAGTGAAGTGAAAGGCTTAGTGAAAGGCTTCATTCTAAGACAAAATACAGTTATTTCCCTACTAGCAAGATTTCAAGCCTTTTAAAGGCTTTTCTTACATTTCACTGTTGCTCTGTAAATTCCCCAGGGTTTCTGGAGACATAAGGGTGTATGATACGAATGCAGTAAGGTTGTCAAACTCTGCTTATTTCATATACTTCAATTAGCTGTGGAGATTAACTTCATCAGGGTGAAGTGGCAAGGGCAAACGGAAGGAGCCAACTAAAAGTGAGCTTAAGACAACAGGAGAACAAATGTAGAGATGAAGGAGTTGAGATTTAAGAGGCACACTTAGGAGAGAGCTGGAGAAAGTGATAAAGAGCTTGAGGAACTCAGGTTAGGGACTGCCTGGGGAATGATGCTTCTGTAAGGGACTAGAAGAAAGTAAAACCAGAGAAGAGTGGTAGAAGCACTTGAGGCACACACTGCAAGGGGAGACCTCAGCGGATAGTTAGAAAAACTGAAGGCTATTTGAAGGAATGTGTGCCTCCCAAAGATGAGAAGTGCAATATTGTGATACAGGGAAGGCCCAACAGGTTTTATTAGACTCCCAAGGCAAAATATGAGACTGTAACTCTCTGCATTACTGGAGGTTCATACTGGGAATAAATTTTTTATTGTGAGGGTGATGAGACACTAGAACAAGTTGCCCAGAGGAATTACGGATGCCCCATCATTAGAAGTGTTCAAAGTCATGTTGGAACAGGACTTTAGGCAATCTGGTCTAGGGAGACATATCTCTGCCCATGGCAGCAGGCTGTGTGAGAATGATTCTAAGGTCCTCTCCGACAAAAAACATTCTGTAATTCTGCAATTCATCACGCTGTCAGGGTCCTCCTCACCATCTGAAAAACAGGAGCTTGTTGCTATCTCATTTTGCTACTTGAAAGACTTGGGAATAGCAAGGAAATAGCTTGAGCTAAACTCATTCAATGATAAAATATATATATGTATATATATGTAGAGTTGTTTTCGTAAGCATAAATTTAGTGGAAAAATCCCTGGATTAATCTTCATTTGCTCGATTATTTGATCAATTAGATCAATTATTTGATCTAGCAAAGTATCACACTTCATTTATGCAGTGCGGTAGGAATTGAGGAATTGCTAGACTTTGACCCAACCAGACACAAGTGGGATGCATCAGCCTGGCCTGGAGAAAGTGCTTCCTCATATTTTGTGGAGAAAAGTAAGAAATACCCTAGTACATGATAAGGGATAACTTGTGAACAGAAAGTTTCTTCTGGATAATTCCACACAGTCATTGATTGGCTTCTGCCCTGAGGCATTACAGTTTATATCCCCATTATCTTTTTATATTGCCTAATAAAACTGTTGGCTGTTGCCATTACATGGGTAATGGACATTTATATAAAACTCTTTATGAGCTGTAGATGGAGATCATCCTCTTCTCCACACACATGGAGCCACCTTTGAAGTAAAATGCAACAGCTGCTTAATAGCCAGGCTTTATTAATAAACCCCAGTAATACTGGAGAGGAAACACGACTCCACATCAAGTGGAGATTGAATGAGAAATTTGGAAAAAAACAGATTTTCCTTCTCACAGAAGAAATTACCCCTTTCTTTGCTTGCTGGAATTCACTGACTCCAGGCAGTTCAGGTTTCACTTGCGTACCGCCTTTTGAAAGAGGGAAAATCATGGCACTTCCAGTGTACGACATGATGGCTAAGGGGCTGATTTAGGAAACAGCCTCCTGGCTCCTCAGGCCCAGTTTCAGTTTGGAAGAGCTCCTCACTGAGGGCCATCTGCTGCTGTCTGGGAGGGACAAGAGATTCCAGCACCCAGATTCCAGTGAATTGCTCCATACAGGTTTCTTTGGTGAGGTTTGATGTAGAAAGTTTTCTACTTGAACACATTTCCTTTTTTGTCACTTATTGCTTTGTGCTCTTCATCACCTGAAATCATTTTCTTTGTTTTCCTTTTAATTCTGATTCTGCAGATGGCAAGAAATTATTCCTTTGGGAATGAAGAAAAGTCATCACTGAAACTCAAAGCGATAACCGATTTCCACTTCCTTTCACAGCAGCACTATTCAAAAGACAGAGTGAAAAATGACTCCTGGAGTTATGAAGTCCTTGGTCCTGTCAAGGGAAAGGACTGTCTAAAAGAGATGGAAATGTTTGTTTTTCTTTTTAAAGCACAAGCAATGTTTGCAAGGAGTCTACATGGCATTTCAAGACCAAGAGAGAATAATGATTTATAATTTTTGTTTGTTTTATATAATGTATAACATTTGATGCAATAATCTGTTTCAAAAATAAACTGATTTATTTTTCCACTCTTTTTTGCGTTTGTATACTTAATAGTATCCAGCACTCGTGTAAAGATTTCTATCTTCAAAAGATGAGAATTAGTTAAAAGCATTAACGGATTAATCTCCATAATCTCCCAAGGATAAACATTCCCTTCATCTGGCATTTGGGGAAACTGAGAACAGATCTTAAGTGGATTGCAGACAGTTTCATGTACCTGAGCCTGAATTACCACAGTGGAGCCCTTGTTTCCCAGATTTCCCTCCTAGAAATGCAGAGGGAGCTGGTACCCACCCCATCCATTTCCCTGTCTTTCTTAAATACATGCCGTCATTATCACATATCTCACCCACTCGAGTTAATCGGATATAAAACATTAACTTTTGCAGCTTCACAAAGGTGCACTCACAGATATTACAGAGGAACATCAAATTTAACTTGGAAGAAACATAGTCCTGTGGTTTAAATGCCTTCAGCAAAGGATTAAGGTTTTCCCTTCACCACTCAAGCACTGCCTTACATGCACCCTGCTTATCGTGTTCCCCCTTCTTACAGGGCTTTTTAACATAAATGCAGTGTGGGAATCTGTCCTTCAGCTCCTGATGGTTTCATCATTTAGTTAAATAAATAAATAAACAAGAAAAAAAATAAATAAACAAGATTGTGCTGGTGTTCTTACCAATGTGTGGCTTATGCTTTCCTATAGATATTACTTATAACATCCCAATGTCTTAACATTTGTGAAGCTTCTCCTCCTCAGGGCAAAGACTGAAAATAAATGCTGATATGAGAAGGATTACTGGATGGGAAAGGCAGCATTCGTTTATACATCCCAATCAAACCTGATGAGAAGGCTTTGCATATCGATGTTGGGGATTAGCAGTGAAATAGGATAAAGCAAACATTTTCCTGCTGGTAGAAGCGATAGGGCTGTGAAGGTTGAGGGCATTTTTGCTTGTAGCAAATAACTCCCTCTCTTCTCGTGATGTACCAAGGGAAAGGAAATTTTTCCCCTGGCAGATTACAAGAGATAAAGTAAGTGGAGGTGAATTTCAAATGTGCCCATCAGCACATTTCAACCAGAATGGCAATCAACACAAGCTTGATACGTGCATCCATGCCCCATTAGATACCAGAACATGCAGTTTTTAAATACTTGCAGGTGACCTTTTCTGTGATATACTGATATAGTTTGCCTGCCCATTTCAATAACCCACTGCTAGGTCTCCTTTTTTAAGCAACACTGGTTTTGAGGTGAGTTTATGATGCGAAAGAAAGATGCATCTCTTGTTGATGGGAGGAAGTGAAAATGAAGTGAGCATGAGAAGGAAGGGTGCCCTGGGCTGGAAGTCAAGAACTCTTTTTGTTCAGAGGATCCCCAGGCTGCCTAGTGTTGCCAACCCTGCCCACTGCAGGAGGTCGGAGCTCAATGACCTTTAAGGTTGCTCCCAACTTAAGCCATTTGATGAGTCTATGATTCAGACTGACTCAGAGTACACACTAAGGCTCTCACTGAAGAATCAAGAGCCTCTTGGTGTTTCTTTCTCCTGGGAACCCTTTAGATTAGATCACTGTAGGTATAGTTAGTACATGGAGATGATAAGTATATCAGAGATATCTAGAGACTGCATTAGGACAAGTAATGGGGATGATGCAGTAAGAAGAACAGTTCTACATGGCAGAAGAGATGAGTTGGAGGCATCATGGAAGGAAGGGAGGTTTTCAGGGAATAGCTGCAGGAAGGCTGGAGTCCGCCTCAGGCAGAAAGTGATCATATAGAATAAGAAGAGAGATCTAGCTTGCCGGGACAGTCATATTTGTGAGGAGTCTCATCACCTGTTTGAACTGGATATTATCTACACCTACAGATATTTCTTGACATTTGTACATCTGAATTTTAAACTGAATTTGATCCACCATATTCCTGAGCTCAAGGAGCACAAGGCTGTTAGATGAACAGGGAAGATCTCCTCTCTTCCAGAAAGGAAAGTTCACATGGTGGGTGGTCTAACAGGTTCTCAGTGATGAGGCAAATGTACATCTTTGAACCTCACATAGTCTCAGCCACACAAGGAGTGACCAAAGTGGCTCCATGCCATGGCTGGAGCAGTTTGCTGTAGTTGGGAATATGCCTTTGGCAAGTGGGAAGAGGCCTGGAGTTTGGATCTAACTATAGGTGAGGTGTGAGGACTGGGGAAACAGACAGTGTGTCAGAGCTTGGGGAGTTTGTGCTGGCCTCCATTCCAAAATTCTCCCTCCTTTGAAATAAAATGTATGTAGAAGTTTGAGTCCTTTTTCCAATAGAGCCCTGGTGATGTTGTCCAGTGTTGAGGCTGATGGGATATCGGGCTATTGGCTTGTCCCGGAATATGAAATAGCAGATTGCTAATGCTATAAATGATTTGGAGCTATGGGGCACTCGAAGAGGGCTCAGCACATAGCTAGGATTCCTTCCAGAATACAGTTCAGCATGGTCTGGGATATCCAATAGGACCTCTGGTCCTCCTGGGGGAGCTCTAAAGAACAATGAAGCAGAAGAGCAAGGAGCTGTATGTGAATACCTCTTCCCATTCTTCCTCCCACAGTCTTGTCCCATGCTGCACAGATTCTCTTCAAGGTAGTTGTGCTCCTTTTGCTGTGCAGCTGGCATCGATGGGTGCTGCAGAAATATCTCTCCATCTCCATGTGGGTATTCTGTCAGCTTGAGATGTCTCCATGCTGTTAAACCTTTTTTTTTTTTTTTCCATCCTTATAAAACGGGGAGGCTGCTGCCAAGCTGCCTCTTGGCCTTTAGTCCATGCTAACATCTGTTCCACAGCTTAGAAAAGGGACTTGGCCTGGGATGAGTGATGTCAGGGACTCCCAACCAGTCAGCAGTGTAGAGGACTGAGTTCCAGCACTTGGGAATATTCCTGGCGCTGTTTGTAAGCAGAAGTGTATATAAGTTTATAAGCATATGTGTAAGCATACTCTCTAACTACTGTTTCCACACAAACCCTGTCATCTTTCAATGATCCTTCATTTATTCGATCCAGATAGAAGCTGGTTCCTCCAATTTACATTTTTTACACTCTTTCATGCTTCTGCATATTTTAAATCTGGAAGGAGTGTTTGTGATCTCCCAGTCTGATTGCCCACGTAGCACTGCATTTCCCCATCAGTCGACAAAACTGAGAGCTAAATGGTTAAGGCGTTCCCTTCATAAGCAAACAACCTGTTCTTTTGGCTCTGATTGGTGCACTTGGAAATGCTCACTGGTAGATTTAAATTAGCAGGATACCACTCTGAATGCAACTACACCAGCTTTCAGCCTGCTTTCAGTCTGAAACAAGGCTTCTGGGCTCATACTCTATGTGCATCTATCTATCTGTCACTCTCTCCCCCAGGGTTTTTTGACTTGTGGAGCTTCAATCACATTTAGCAGTGGCCCCAAGGAGATTATTTTTTGACAAATTCCAACAGAGCAGGGGGTGGACTGATGAGAAAGACATTTATCCCTGGGATAAGGGCACAAAAGAGAGCACACTGCAAGCTGTAGATCCATAGGAGACCAGGCTTCCTCAGTTAACACTGCTGATGTCCATGTTGCACTATGTCCATATTTACCAATTTTTATACGTCACTGAGATTTTCTCCAGTTTCACTTTCAAATTGGTTCCTAGTGGGAGTCCTGGGTCAGTGAGATCCCTGCTGAATCATAGAGTCATGGAATCACTAGAGTTAGAAAAAACATCTAAGATCATCTTGTCCAACTGTACACCTACTGCCAATAATAACCACTAAACCATGTCCCTAAATACTACATCCCCATGTTTCTCAAACTCCTCCAGGGACAGTGACTCCATATCCTCCCTGGGCAGCCTGTGCCAATGCCTCACCACTCATTCTGAGGACTTTTTCCTAATACCCAACCTGAACCTCCCCTGGTGCAAACTGAGACTTTTCCTTCTCAGCCTATGAAGATATTCCTGGATTAGATTTCAAGTGACCATTTGCTTTGAGAAATGAGTGTTACCAGAATATAAGTCAAGAAAGCTCAACACTTGGTTTGTCATGAAAATGAATAAGAATCTTTTGATATTTTTCAGCTTGAATGTGTATTCTGTTTATGAATCACAGCAGAGGGAAAAGTGGGGAGTAAAAAATTGCTTTTGGAGTTGAATTAAAAATGGAAAAGGTGTCACCTCTGTCTCAGTGATGGTCTTTAGTGCCTCCTGACTTGCTATTGGGATTTTAAACAAAGGCTACAAACTGGAAAAAAAATGAAGCGGATTGGGCTCCCATTCTACCGCATCTCTGCACTGAACAGTTTTCTTCCATAGCAAGTGATAGAATACGCAGCAGCTGGGAGTACAGAAAAAAAAAAAAAAATAGTAGCAAAAAAGAAGAAGGAATTAGAAAAACCTCATGCAAACACCAGTGACTCATCATTTCCACAGGCTTTCAGCTTGCCCAGCATGCTATCTGGGCGCCAAGACGCGGGAAAATCACACCACTTCATTAAGGTAAGCTGCTTTCCAAAGGCCAGGCTGGTATCTGCATGCTGTGACCGAGGGAGGCTGTCACAGTCCTAGCCCAGCACAGAAAGGTCCAGATGATGGCTTGAGATTATTTGAGATGAATAAGCCCCAGCATGCAGGCAAGCCTTCTTCCCCAGATCTGTGCTTCCACTGTGTAAATGTGCGACAGATACCATGCAAATTCATCCAGGTAATGGCTCACTTCCAGCTGTAGCCACAAGTCGCATTGGTGGCACACAGTTGCACTTGTGGACTTCTGAGTGCTATTTCATCCCTTTTGTGGATGAGAAGAAGAAAAGGGCTCATCTGATAGAAGCAGTAAGGGTGGAATCCCCTGCAATAGGGCTGCTTTGGAAGCTATGGGTGATGGTACCTAAATCAGCTGCACCAAGGAGAAGAAAAACTATGCACAAAACCAAGCTGCAAGAGCTATCACCAGTAGGTCAAGAGAGGCAATTCTTCCCCTCTGCTCAGCACTGGGGAGGTCACATCCGGAGTTCTGGATCCAGTGCTGGCATATCAATAGGAAAGGGACACAGACATACTGGAGAGAGTTCAATAGAATGTCACTAAGATGATGAAGGGACTCTCTCTCATATGAGAGAGCTGAGACTGTTCAGCCTGGAGAAGAGGAGGCTCAGGTGGATCTCATCTATGTCCATAAATACTCTTGTCACTGGACAAGAGGCAGTGGACACAGACAGGAACACAAGAGTTTCCCTCTGGACAGCAGGAAGCATTTCCGTGCTGTGTCATTGTCAGAACACTGGCACAGTTTGCCCAGAAAGGCTGTGGGTTCTTCTTGGAGATCTTCCAAAGCTGCCTGGACATGGCCCTAGTCACCCTGCTATGGGGTGTACCTTCTGGAGCAAGTGTTGGAGCAGATGGACCCACAGTGTTCCTGCCAACATCAGCCAATCTGGTGTTCATCATATGGCCAGTGCTGGGATCAACATTGCTTGTTTAAAATCAAGAACAATAATTTTGACTCAAGTGCCAACTGTGGGAGCTTTGGCAAAGCATTCATTGGGTCAGCCCAGGCTTGGACAAGTGACACTTATCCAGCATACAGAAGAGAGGGGTTGTATTACCACTCTTTGGAGTTATTTTGTGCAAGTGGAAGTACAAAGCCTGGTTAAGCATTGACTTAGAAAGACACCCCTTTTTTAAAAGGCATTGTGGCTAGTTAAAAATGTTCTGTCTGTGCTGCTTGTAAGGAATGTTTGCTGCTGCTTGTATGCAACCACGATTGCTGCAGAGTTCAAGCATATCAAGATTACCCATGCAGAATAAATGCTGAGAAAATTAAGTTCACATTTTGGAACACCCAGCATCAACAAAGCCCATTCCAGGCACTAGAAACAAGTCCTGATGAGGACTGCTGATACACTAAAGTGAGCAGAGAGTGAAAGAAATAGCTCTCCCTTTGATACCACTGCAGTTTTTCAGTAAATAGATTTTCTCTTTCTGGAAATCAGTAGCTAATTATCCTGAAAAATCATGATCCTTTAAGAGTATAAATATGTCTAAACACCAATTAAAAAATCATTATAACCCAAAAGCAATCAACAAATTTGAGAAAAATAAAGTTATCCCGGCTGGTAGAAAACATGCTGTAGATCAAAGAAAAAATTATTTCAGATTTTTTTGTTCTCATACCAATTTTACCTGCTGCTATTTGTTGCCTCCTCACTGCCTGACCCTTGGCCATGGTTGTATCCCAACTGTTGGAGCACGGTAGGAAACACATCCCACTTTCCGGGATTCTCACCCCAATTTTGGGTCACAGCCACTCCAGCAGGTTTTGTCTATGTCATTGCTTTTCAGGGAAGCTGTGGTTTTTCTGAAAAAAGCACTTTTTTTTTTTTTTTTTTCTGCCTGTCAGATTTACTGCAGTATTTTTTTAAGAGCTAGACAAGCTTGAAATTAAAGCAACAAGCAATGTGTTAGCAGGATTAACTGCTTAATTATGAAATTGGAAGCAAGAAAAAGAAGCCTGTGGAAAGAGGTCCTTGTTTATGCTAAAACCCACCCTCCCCTTTAGCTCTTCTAATACCTCAACTGCTGAATGAAGCTGCAACAGCACTGAGTTGTGCCCACTATTGGTATGGCTTGGCTTAGAAGACCTGAAGCTCCATTGGATTCCTTAAGGAAAGATTCTTCTTTGCTTCTGTTACTTGCAGCACTTTCCCACTTATTTCTTTTATTATTGGATTTTTAAAACTATTTATTTATTTATTTATTTATTTGTGTGTGTGTGTGTGTGGTTATTTTTGTACTCAACCTTATAGTGAAAGCACACATGAAGAGCAAGGAAGAGCCAAGCACTGCAGAGAAATGAGATGAATTATATTTTATTCTTTAAGAGTCGTGACAATGGCCACTGTCCTCTTTCTCAAAAGCAGGAGGTGAAAGAGTTTTTACAAGGTACTTGAGATCCTTTCTAGCTCTATTTCCTACAATTTCTATAATCTCGTTAAAATAATTTCCCACTTTACCCTTAGCTTTTCCTTGAAAAGATATATGCTGTATTAATAATATAGATGGCAGATAAAGTATTTTGAATAGTTTGATTTCTAAGTTTCCTCCCTTCTATGACAAGCACCTTCTGTCGGGTTTGAGGTCCTGCCATAAAAGCTACATCCTTCAAACAAGACAAAAAGAATTGGCACCAGTTTTAACCATGAGTCCCCTAAAAATATCTCTGAATACCAGATTGTAGATCTCTGATGCCAAATTTGCTTTTGTGTGTGCCTTAGTTCAGGCTCTGAGGTTCATCACTATGGGCTAGGTTTCGCCCCAACATCTCTGCTAGGAGGAGAGATGGGTTCATTTGGTTAAGCCGTTGGGTACTGAGCAGGTAAAAGGTAACCTGATTAAGTAAGATGCAGTGAGAGTGCCTGCTGAGCCCTCAGGTAGGTTGGAGCAAAGCAGTTCTGACAGCAGGCAAGGACCAAGATCTTCCAAATGACTGGGAAAGGACATGAACCTGAACACAGATGTGAAAATATAAAAATCTGTGTAGCAACAGCAGAAAACAAGAAGACCTGAGTGAAACAAAGCAGTGCATCAAAAGGGACTGATGAGAAAGCTCAGAGACAACAGAATAAGGTCCAAAGACACGTCTGTATGGATGAAAGATCCTTACGTCAGGATGAAGCACAGCAGACTGATTTCATCAGCTCAGCATATTGAGGAAAGCTTTGGCGTGGAGTAGTGACTTTGTTTTGGTCACTGTGTCGGGCAACCAATGTGCTGACCCTACTGGATTTGCCTTAATGCCAAATTTGTCATCTAGAGCTGTACTGCTCCTTGCATTGGAGGAGCTTCACTGAGTTATAACATCAGCATCCTAACAACGGTAGTCTGCCTTTCACAGAAAGAATGGTGAAGTGCTGGCACAGGCTGCCCCATCCTGTAGGTTTTCAAGGCCAGGTTGGATGGGGCCTGATCTGGTGCTTGATCTACAGTTGACAACCCTGGATTGGAACTATATATCTTTGAGGTCTCTTTCAGTTCAAGCCATTCTGTGAGCAGAGAGGCTTAAAAACCTTAGAATCATGGGATTATGTGAGTTGGAAGGGACCACTAAAAACATTTCATTCAACTCCACTGCAATGAACAGAGACACCTACAGCTTGATCAGGTCACTCAGAGCCCCATTCAGCCTGACCTTGAGTGTCTCCAGGGGACACTCAAGATGCACTCCAATGAGAACATCTGGTGTGTAGTGGAATCTCTATCCAAGGGAATCTTGTGCTTCTGAAGAATGCACAGGCTGATGGCTCACTATGATGATGTGTTTTCCTGGAAGTGTGCTCTAGAATGGTCCCAGAACCTGTGGAGTTGGCCTATTTTATGCTATGCTATTTTATGTTGAAAAGAGGTAACACAGTACAACATGGAAAAACACATTTCTGTAGATTGTACATTCATGTGTGCATATACAAAGGCAAGAAAGAACAGGATACATTTCAACATGGAGTTGGCCCTTAGTTATGAGCAGCTAAACACAGAGAGCTGAAGGCAAGAAGGGACCTGTAAATCACCAAACTTCCTGTACATAATAGCATACTGTACTTCATTCACTTACCCTGCAGCCCAAACCCTGTGTTTTTCTGAGGCAGCTTCCAGAAAGGTGCACTGAGGCTCTGAAGGCACTGAATGATGGGTAATTCACCACTTCCTTGGGTAGTTTATTTAGGTTAAGCACTCTCAGAGCACTTGAAACGTTTGTTTTACTGTGTTTTTAATTTGTATTTCTTCTCTTTAGCTTCCATAGGTTTATGTTTTGCCTGTTTCCACAAGAGTGAAGAGTTTTTCTGGCTCATGTTGGGTACCCTTGCAGAGATGGACTGCCTTTAGGTCACCTTCCAGTTCTTTCTGATTAGCAGATTCAACTCTGCCATTTTTTTTCCACCAGGCATTTTCTCTGTTCCTCACATAGATTTGTGTGTCCCTTTCCAACTCACAGCATCATTTTGATATCTGAGCACTTGACCAAGCTGCCAGTGTTGCCTTACTAATGCAATGGATGGGAAGAAAAATGTCTCATCACATCTCCTGTGCGTCCGTATATCAAGACTGTTAGAAGGATCCCCTGTGGCACAGAAGCATGGGGTATAGAGAGATGTGTGTGTACTCAGTTCAGTGCTGTGCCATCTAGAGAGGCCACATTCTTCATAATGGTTGGTCTGGGTCTTGACTCTTGACTTTTTTTTGTTATTCTCCTGACTACACTGTAGAGAAATTGGATGAAAAAATAAAGAGTTAACAACTTTATTGTAAAGAAGTAAGAAGTATGTTAAAAAAATAGTAGTGGAGCAAACTTGGTTTAAAGTCAGATTACATCATCCGTATCTGATTATCAGAAACTTATAAAATAAGATATAAAAAATATTAAGCTTTGCTGCAAGAAAAGTCAAAGTGATAAAAAAAATGCATTTGCCCTCAAGTTCTAATTTTTGTAAAATTAAAAGTATGGTATCTTTGTGGCTTTTATATAGATTTTGGTCTGACTAGTACTAGCTTAGCTCCGTCTTGCCTAGAGGCAGCTCATCACAAGTATTAATCTTTTCAGATACTGCCTTCTCTGTGTTAAAAGTTAACTTTTCTCTAAGCTTCTGCCACTACAATATCAGATCATAATAGCTGCTGATGCAAGGAAGTGGGCTATCTCCCTTGATGCTGCTTTTTGGGAATAGTTGTAGCCCAATTTTCCCATTCTTTCACTGTATTAGGAAGACCTATACCACTGACACTAGTAGACTATGGGGATGTTGAACAGAGAAATCAAAAATAAAGGAAAAAATGAGTGAATCGCATTGAAAACAAAGCAGAGAAAGCAGAGACTACCCAGTCTTTTTTTTTTTTTTTTTTCCAAATGCCTCTGTATCTTTGGGAGTGGTAGACACCTTTTTCGTGTAATGAAAGGGAGATTGACTTCATGAAGACCCAGAGCTTGTAGCAGGGCCATTGACCAGGGCTTTTATGGAGATCATCAACCATGCAGCTGCAATACCAGGTTGTCTCGGTCTGTACCCTGGATGCTGGAAGCAGTGTATGCAGATTTGGGATGAAGTTTTCAGTGCTGCTTTGCTGTATATCATCTCTTCTGGTAAAGATGCTGTGCTGATGTATCTGAGCTTCTTCTGGAAATGGCTTAGGTGTTTCCATCCAATTTAGCTTCATCCCATGGGAAAACATCTGGATTACCACCAGTACATGCACTGGAAAACCAAACTGTTTCTTTCCACGGTCTTCTGGGCATCTCTGACAGACAGTGCAAAAGAGAAAGGCACTCTGCACCAAGCTCATATGTTTGCTGATATGTTTTGATGGTCCATGAGCAGTTAGCAGTTAGCTGCATTCAAGCGTCTCAGTATCTTTGCTGTGAGGAGTGAAGCAGTTTATATTTCTTGGAGCAATTGTTTCAGGCTCCTCTGCTGCTACAAGCCCACACTGCTGCTTTAGAAAAGCTCAGCTTGGGATTTCTTCACAGTTGTGACAACCGGAGACATCTAAAAATACAGAGCTGAGACTCCTCCAAACAGTTGTGACTTCCATCTCGCTTTCTCCCCACCTATTCCTTCTGTTTCCCAGCAAAAAAAAAAAAGTTGTGTTTAACTTTTTATTTTTATGCTGTTTTATGTTTGGGGTGGAGGGGAATAGGGAAGGGGTCAATTTCAAACTTTTGTTTGCTTTGTTCTTTTTATTTTTTTTTTGAGGTGGGGGGTAGTGTAAGGGGTGCTTTTAAGTTAAGGCACAAAGTGAAGGAAATCAAGGTACTGGCTGATGCACCATCTATAAATACACAGCAAACACAATGCATTAACAGTTTTGGATTTGCATTAATATGTTGTGTTGACGTGACGTATGATACATAAATGCACAGCAATAAATCAGAAAGTGCATGCTAAAATTTTACAGGTTTGATATATTTTCTACTTAGGAGAGAGAAAAGAGGCAGTTCTTCTTCTGAGCAATCCCTGCTTCCAGAGCTGTAATGGCTTCCTGGGCATGGAAAGATTTTTCTTCCAATTCTGTACACACCTTTTCTTTTTCTTTTTCTTTTTCTTTTTCTTTTTCTTTTTCTTTTTCTTTTTCTTTTTCTTTTTCTTTTTCTTTTTCTTTTTCTTTTTCTTTTTCTTTTTCTTTTTCTTTTTCTTTTTCTTTTTCTTTTTCTTTTTCTTTTTCTTTTTTTTTTTTTCTGGGAACTGCATTACCATAAGCTGCGAGCCTTGGTTTGCTTCTTGAGAACAGCATATGGTTCCTTCCTTCAAGGAATGTCATGAGCATATCACTTGATCTTTCACGTTTACTAGGAACTCAGGAAACAAAAGAGATGCCAAAGATGCTGGTTTGTAACAGAGGCCCTGTCACTGAATCATTGCTGTTAGTTTATAACCAGTTTTACGATGTAAATTGCTCCTGAGGGAAAAGCAGAAGGGAAATAGAGGCACCACACCAGCAAAAGGCACTGCCAGGTGGGCAGGGGGAGGTAAGTGTACCCCCACAGTGCTTTGTCCAAGCACACTGCTGTTCCTGTTCTGTCATCATTCCTTAAAGTTAATTTTCTTCCTTCTTTAGTGGCATTGTTACTTTGTACATTACTGGGCTAGAAAAAGAGATATGCTTTTAAAAATGCCCACCTCCAAGCAAAAAATGAGCACTTGTTTGCATTTAATAATCACTGAAAACTTGAAATTCTAAATTGGATTAATTGTGTCTATTATAAATTGAAGGGGGAATAGCTATGCATTAGCCCTGAATTCTGATTACCTGAGAGGTTCCACTTGTAGTATAATTAAGAGCAACTTCATAATAGTGGTAGGTGTATGATTGAATAATACATGCATCCCCTGCTGATGAAATTCAAGGCAAAGTGTTCGCGAAGAACGAAAGCTTTTCTTTCTCTTGTTCCTGCACTTAAAATATCAAAAGATTATTGCAATTACAGCCATGTTTACACTATTAGCAGAGACATGCCTGAGCCCTAGATGCAAATACCTTCAGACCTAAGAGGGCTTGGTGAAAGAATCTGAATTTTGTGGCTCAGCCCTTGTTCTGCATAGTGTCATGTTCCCAGGTGCCTGGGGTGGCTGCTTTAATTAGGAACGTAGCTCAGACCATGGAAGAGGCATGTGTTACAGCATTACAGGGGACATCACTCTGTTCATGGCTCTTTGCTTCATACGTATGCCCACTAGATGGCTGTAATTGGCATGGTCATTCATTACTTACAAGATACTGTGCTTATTCTAGGTTTTGAGGCCTTGTTTAGTCCTATCCTTTGGTGGCTTCTTATGCTTTTCGATCTTGCTGCATTAAATCCAACTGAAGAAAAAAAAAAAACAACAAAAAACCACAAACCAACACCTTAAAAGACACATACACACAAAATTAAACAACAGTGGAAAAAACCTCACTAGTTTGCATCCACTTATCAGATTCTGGCTGAATATTTGCAGGTTGCAAGGCTGGAGGAGCCACATGGATGCTGCAGTCTGACCTCTTCTTCAGCATGAGATTTCACAGCTCTGTACCCACAAAGAGATGTGCCTGATTCCACTCCTCTAAGGAAAGATGCAGCCCAGTCAGATGTGCACTATACTTGTGGGGATAAAATGACCTCATGCTCAGTGAAATTGCACCTTGAAATTTCCCAAGCTAGAGTCACAGACTCACTAAGGTTGGAAAGAGCAGTAAGAGCAGCTAGTCCAACTGCTGACCCACCCCCACCATGCCCATACACCACATCCCTCAGTGCCACGTCTGCCCTTCTCATGAGCTCCTCCAGGGACGGTGCCTTCACCTCCTCCCTGGGCAGCCTGTGCCAGAGTGCCTCACCACTCTTTCTGAAAAGAAAAGTTTCCTAATATCCAACCTGAGCCTCCTCTGGGGCAATGTAAAGCCATTCCCTCTCATCCTAAAGAAGTAAGCAGAGATGAAGGGATTCAGGAGCAGGGTAGAGGGGAAAACTCGGCAATGAGATACACACGTAAATGTGCAATGGCACCCAAAAGCTGTGCCTATGGTACAGCCAAAACACTGGACGCTTTCCCTCCATGCCATGCCCCAATCAGTGATTCCAGCTCTCCCTTTTCTGCTGCTCTGCCCAATAGATGTTTAATTCTGAAATGATGCATTTATCATCCTTGTCAGCACAAAGGCTAGCCGCTTAGCTAATCTCTTCATTCATCATATATCATTGTGGTGAAGGGCTTATCATTAGTGTGAAGGCACATCTAATCATGTTTTGCTGATATCAAAGTGGGGGGAGCTGGGGTAATGCTTAGCAGTTTCAAGCATTACTGACAAATTCCAGATGGAGCAACATGGATATTCTCCCTTCATGTTGCTATTTCAACTTCTAGTCTTGCTGCTTGTGCCTGGCACTGATGCTGAAGGATTTTGTGGTGATTTAGGAATTCCAAACCTGTGGTTTGGTGACCCAAGGAAAATGATCCACTCATAGTTTTGGCCAGCATTTTGAGTAGGGTTTTCCACCACGCCTCCAGCTGGAAGCTGAATATAATGGGATATATTACCTCTAAGAGCTTTGAAGCACAGCTGGCCTAGAAAATTTTAGAACCACCACCAGTGCTTGTAAATATACATTTTCAAAAGCAGTGTATGATGAGCGATCACGTAAGTCCACTCAAATATTTGTGAATGCAATAAGTAGAAATTTTACTCTTAAGCCAGCACATGCGCAGTCTAAAGCAGTGCTATCTCCTGAACTTTCTCGCACCTGGTAGTGCTGCAGTCCTGTCCACACAGCCATGTAAACAGTCTCGAGGTACAACACTGATGAGGCTATTCCACCAAGTACCTACACATCCAGTCCCCAGCCCCGCTGCAAGCTAACGACCACAGTCTAACAGAGGGTACTGCTATTTTCTTTAGTGTGGGTAAGGGAATATCTTGGAAGGCTCTGATCAATACGCAAGCACTGACTGACCCTGCTGAAGACAGCACACTTCTATTTCAGAGGGGATTGGTCGTATGATCATTGCTCTTTCAGCACTTTTTGCAGAGCAGTATCAGGAAATGCTACACTTTCTGATTCACTCTTCTCAGAAACACCCCTGCTTAGTCTCTGCAGGCTAAAAGTTTAGCTGGACTGATGGCCTCAGCTCTAACACTCACCCTGGGCTCAAACACAACCACAATCCCTGAGGTTTTTTTTTTTTTTCTGTACATAATGTGTGTTTTTCAAATGTACAATTTTCATTGTAAAATTTGTATGATTTGGTCAAAAAGCTCCAAGTGATGTGTGCACAGATGTTACCTTTTAACTATTTATCTTTTATGTTGTTGACCATATATTTCACATGCACAAATTAATAGAAAATAAACCAGAAACAAAACCCTCTAATTTGAAATATTTCCAGAGGCTAATTATATTATGGCAAAAAGCTTTCACTTTGTTTCAATGGGCAGTAGAATTTATTCCTTTTTTATTTCCTTTTTTTTTCCTTTTTTTTTGGCTGAAAATGTGTAATGTGTCTATCATGGATGCTGTGACAGAAAGAGCCAGCCAGCACATTTTCTTCAAACTGACTAGTTCTTACCCCAAAGTTTCATCTTCAGTGTTTTTGTCTGAGCAATGAAAGTTGAAATTTGCAAACAAGACTCTTAATATCTCCAGCTTATGAGGATGGGAAACAGTAGAACAAGTCAACAGCAAATTGTCTGTGAGAGACATCATGCCATCAAAAAGTGCTTACCGTCTGTGCGCCTGCAAAATGTTGCTTTGTCTTCATAATCTTTTTGCTACAGTAGTGGTGTATCGTGCACTGAAAATGTGGTCCTAGTTTTCTAGTATGGAAGAATATTTTCTGTTCCAAAGATGTGATTAAAAAGAAGGGATAACTTTTTCTTAGACATGAAAGAAATTAAGTCCAGACCGATTATTTTGCTTACCATTACACAAGAAAACAAAAAGTTGGAATTATATATCTTAAGCAGTAATCACAACATTGGTCCCGGTTCTCCTACTTGCATAGCACCTGTGCATTGCTCTCCTGCTCAATAAGGGGAAGCTTTGTATCACCACTTGCCTGGGATCTCCTTAGAAACACGGTGAAGTCTCACCCATTCCATAGCCAGAACTCTGTCCTCTTTCTCTGAAAAGATTAATTTTTCCAATCCAGCGCAGGTTCCCTACATTCTGACATATACATACTATATAATACATACTACATTTCATAGCCACAACCATATTTTCTTGTTTTCCTTATAAGCTTAATTGGAAGCTGGGAGTTTGACTGGGGAAAGCCAAGTGTGCAGAGTTCAGGGATGCTGTTTGTTGTATTGAACTGGTGCATCTTCTGCAACTTTTTCCCCTAACAGTTCCTTGTAGCAGTATTACTGACAAAGTTTATCCTTACCCCTAAAGTGGAAAGCCTCAGGGAAACTCCTTCTTGCAGCATCTACTATGGCCAAGGCAATGGAGACTGCAAGTGGAATCACAATTCCAGGACAGTCATTTGTTTGATCTGGGGATCACATCCTGACATGTAACATATTCCTGTCCACTTCAAGTATGCCACTACATACAGAAAGGACTCACCTCATGGTAAGGCAGAGGGACAAAATGAGAGGATTGTTTCTTCCTGAATACATCTGATCTATTTAGAGTACATGTACCTCGGTCTGTTTTGTTCCATTCTCCAACTCCAGGGCTGCAGAAAGACTGCACAGCTATTTCTTTCCTTTAAACCATATGCTCAGTTTTTGACCCAACTAGGAAAAGGCCATGAAGCAGTCCTCTGTCAATTAGTGCCGTTCTACACATACAAAATCTGGCATTCATAGAGTCCCTCCAAATGAACGAGAGAAAAAGCATAAGACTGTCAGAAAACTGAAAACCCAGTTAATTCATCCTCCCACCTTCCACAGTATTCTTGGCTTCCTTTTTTTATTTGTCTTCATATTTTTCAAGCTTCAAGCTTTCTTCTCCAACCATAAAAAGATAGAAACATTCTTGAGAAATGAAAATAAAACTGACATATAGTCACCAGACTCAAGGAACTGTGACTTTAAGGAAATAAGTAAATATCACAAGCCTCAATAAAACGGAAAAGTTGGCAGCCCTGGAGCACTGACTATGCAACCTTATTTATTTTCTGTTATTTCTTTCCTATGCAAGTCTCCAGAAAGCAGTACAGCATACTAGAAGCACTGAAAAATTCTTGTCTCTCCACCACTCTTACTGTGACCCACTGTAATTCCATTTTCTTAATATGTGTATGGAGAGAGAACCACGTCATTCACTAGGTCAAAAGCTCAGCAGTTGGGGTACCTGAATTAGAAACAGAGCCCCATTAAGCTTCTGCTGCTGTCAGCAGTGAAGTAGGACCATTTCTCAAAAATGGTTCAGAACTTAGGTGGTGAGAGCTGGAGCTTTATTTTTCCTGTTTCTTGTACAGGGACACTGCCTTTAAACAGAAAATATTTACTGCCTTGCTTACCATAGTTTTTACATACAACATTCCCCCTTTCACTTCTCAGGACACCCACTTGGGGCTCAAATCACCATACTTTGTAGGATCTACAGATTGAAAGGCCTTCTTCTTGTTCTAAGTGCCATACAAGTGCATGGAGAAGTTACATCAGCTTCTTAATGATATTTAAGATGAAATGATATTTTGAATGATTTTCATACAGATTAGGTCAAGGCATTTATTTGGACCAGCAAAATACAGATGTAGGTTTTCTTTGCTCTGTGTCCATGATGCTTCCACACAGTGTTGATATCAGATTTCAAAGCATATGCTTTCTTTTTCTTTTTAGCACGAACAGAGTTGAAGACAGTTTTGTATTCATAGTTCTTTCCAAACTTGTGCATAAGCATTCAATTCCTCTGGGAGCGGGAAAATATCAGAAGCTACTTTAATACTCTCTCTGTTTTGGAGACATGAGAATTTTCAAAGTTGCACATGCCAAAAGGTGATGTATCGATGTTAGAAAATGCTGCATCCCTTGACATTTGAATAAGCTAATGGTAGTTTCCCTTGGGCTGTCTAATGTTGGAAAAACCCCAGGTATTCTGACATTCAACTTGCTAGACGTGGAAATACAGACGGCCACTGAACTCATTTCAGGGAGAATGAAAATTGAGGGCAGAGGTTAAGAAGGAGGCTCGCACAGCAGCCCCATATTTCCTAGTGATAAAATGGAAGTCAGATCTGAATGCTGTTAAATATAGAAGTCTCATACAGTGTGGGGCGGGATAGTCTTCCTACCCTTTCCCCCAAAACATATTAAGGTAGAATGATTTTGGAGGTAAAGAGAATGGGTAAAGGGATGTATTTTTATGACAGAAAAAAAAACCAACAACCAAAAAAAAGGATAATTTCTTGCTTAACAGGGACAGCTGGACTGAGCTGTACCATATTTAAAGGATAAGAACCCAGTCAGGCTTTCTTCTGGGGAAAAAATACTGGTTTATTTGAGGATACTGCCAAACTTCAATGGAATAGATTGAAGTAATCAAAAATACAGTTCCTAATTGTTTATATAAATCTTGCTGCGGTTTCCTTCCCTGGGGTGCCCAAATAGAATCATGTAAACTGATGACTCTGATTGCAAGTTGAACTGTATGGTTCTATTCTTGAGGGATTCATTCTATTTCCTTCAAATTCTACAAATCATCCCTGACCTTCAACCTCTAATGCATGCCTCTGTAAGAAAAAAAAAGAAAAATGAAAAAACAGACGCTCTAAAATGGCTTGTTATAAAATATTTGTATCACTTTGAGAAGTTTGGGGAACTTGTACCAGGTAAAATATCCATTTTCCATTGTTTCCTGAAAGATGTGCGAACTTCTGCTGTTAGTTGGTCTAGTATTAAATGGAGAGGTTGGTGGCCCTGTACGTGACAGAGGGGTTGGAGATTCATGATCCTTGAGGTCTCTTCCAACCCTGGCCATTCTGTGATTCTGTGATTCTGCAGTTCTGAAAGCAGTAGGATGATCTTGGTAGCCATGCTAGCCCTTCTACATCTTGGGCAATAGGCACTGATTCATAGCACAAAATCTGTTTCTGATAATGTCACTGGGTTCTGTGGGGTTGAGAATAAGCCTCAGATAGTGTTGCTCTGCAATGTGCAGAGCACAATGGCCCTGATCCAGCACAGCACGTGAAAACCATCTTTCTACGCATACAAGTTTAATCCCCATCTTCAGTGGAGCTGTAAAGCCCTCATCTCTCACCACTGAAAGTTGAGGGAACAATCCCATTGTTGTTGAGGACAGCAGCAAAATGAGAGAGAACTAATGGTGAGAAAATGGTCCAGGTCTAACCTTGTTATCTGGAACGTAACCTCAGATGTCGTCAGCATAAAATAGTATAGCTTTCAGTTAAGAACTTCGCATGAGTCTGTTCTTTGTTCTTGTAGCACAAGGCTTATGAGGAGCACCTGAGGGAACTGGAACTGTTCAGTCTGGAGAAGAGGAGGCTCAGGGGAGCCCTCATCGCTCTCTATAACACCCTGTAAGGAGGTTGTAGTGAGATGGGGATGGAGCCCTCCTCCCAGGTAACAACAGGAATAGAGCATAATTGTCAACACTTTGGCTTGGCTTGGCTGCATTGATCAAACAGGAATTGCCATGGGCTGCATATAAAATAAACAATAAAATTAATGTATGTAAGTAACAAAGATAACTTTGAATGTATTTTTATTGAAGTTTAAAAAAACCCATAAAATTAGTGGGATGTTTGACCTTGCTTTTGTGAATCTAATACATCAGGCTAGTTTGATGGCAGTGGTTGCCATTGCTAGTGAGTTCTCAAAGTATCCATCAGAGATTTTTATGAAATATTTTCCTGTGCTTCATCCTTGACCATAATTGTTCACAAATTATGTACTGCCAAAAAGTGATGATATGAATAAGGCATGACTGTGAAGCAAGGGATATTTTTCTCTGGTAAGATAGAGCTTATGGAAGTCTGGTAAAGAGACACAAAACAATTTTTCCTTTGAGCTGAGTGTTTGATTATAACTCTGTATATTCCATGTGAAAATTTGCAAGTAATGTTTTTATGTTGACTGAAAATGGAATCATGGAATCATAGAATCACAGAATCACAAGGTTGGAAAAGACCCACAGGATCATTGAGTCCAACCATCCACCCATCACCAATAGTTCTCACTACACCATGTCCCTCAACACAAAATCCAAATGTTCCTTGAACACCTCCAGGGTCGGTGACTCCACCACCTCCCTGGGCAGCCCATTACAGCGCCTGACCACTCTTTCAGAAAAGCAGCATTTCCTAACATCCAGCCTAAATCTCCCCTGGCGCAGCTTGAAACCATTCCCTCTGGTCCTATCACCGGTTACACGAGAGAAGAGGCCGACCCCCAGCTCATTGCAACCTCCCTTCAGGAAGTTATAGAGAGCAATGAGGTCTCCCCTGAGCCTCCTCTTCTCCAGACTGAACAATCCCAGCTCCTTCAGCCACTCCTCATAAGGCTTGTGCTCCAGACCCCTCATCAGCTTTGTTGCCCTTCTTTGAACAAGTCACAAGTATACAAAAAAAGATTATTTTTTTGGAAGTCTTGAAATCTATTTTTATATTTCTTTATCAAAATTGAAAGCATGACTACATGTTTTTCACTGTTAACTGGGCTACATTTAGTCAGTGTATCAAAATGCATGGAATTATTTGCCGTAACTTGAGCTTGCCACAATTTAGGCTTAATTTCAAATGCTGCTATTGCTTGAAACATAGCACAGATAAGGTAATTTTCACATTGAACATGCATGTTTAACTCATTTCAATGAGCAGTCAATTCCGCCAAAAATGCTAAGTCTGAGAACCATTCTTAATCTTCATGTTCTAACACAAATTTTCCTTTTGATTCCATGAAGGACTTGATTTCACTTTGCTAAGTCTTTTTAGCTTTTCACCCTCACTTAGCCACCATCCTTCAGAAAAGTAAATGATGACTGCATAACCAACATCCAGACTTTTAATAATTGGTGATGATTCAGACCCTTGGAATTTATGAAATTCATAGCATTGTTGACAATTTAAATGACATTATCCATTTTTAAAATTTTTGCACATAAATTTGCTTGATGTCTGATGCAATGATATTTCATTAAACGTGAGTAACCGGTGGTAATTGCATCATCTTCTATTAATTTGTAAGGCTCTGTTTTTAACCAGTCATCACTGGGGTGCCATCAGTAGCTGTACCAGATATGTTGACAATGGTTAAAGAAAATAATGTATTTTTTTTTTTAATCACTTCATACCAATCAAGAGATTTAGTGGTTTAGTCTTTTAGTGGTACCAAAGAAGCCATTTATTCAGTGAAATTTCTTCATATTACATTTGTTATTAATATCTCTAGTGAGAATGTCAAGTTGAGCCATATCAGTATTTTCATCTATTATAAAAGCTTAAAATATGAAATTAGCAGCTTTATTCTCCATATTATTTTGGATAGATTTTCCTATTTCTTCAGCTCACCTGTCTATAGTCAGGTGAGACAAAATGATTTTAGAAAAATCTTTTTTTTTTTTTTAATCAAGACACATTTTATCTGTCATACTTTCCATACACTGCTTAACAAACTCCCAATGAAGAAATGATTTTGATCAGATTTGCTATCAAATAACTAACTTTTATAGTAGGGTCCATTTAAGTTTTAACTATTTAAAATATTTTGTTGAGGTGAACAGACTTTTTTCAGTTCCTCTGTTTTGTCTTTTTGAGGCATTCCTTGGTATGAATCAAAATTGGCAGCATGCTTCTGCATATTGTGTCTTCTCAGTTAGTAATTTTTGAAAGCCAACATGATTTCCTTGCAAATGAGCATAGTGCCATATAATGTTAGCAGTGCACTGAGATCTCCCTGTGCCCCAGGGCTGGGTTGGAGCACTTAGTGGGGCAGAGCTGCTGCTGCCATGATGGCACAGCAGCAGGGCACAGAGGCTGCACTGTGAGCTGAGTTGCACCACATGCAGACTGCAGGCCTTGGATTGGACATGCCTGCACTAAAGGGAATGGCCTCAAGTTGCGCCAGGGAGATTCAGGTTGGAAATTCCTTTGAAAGAGTGGTGAGGTTTTGGCCATGAGCCAGCAGTGCCCTCGTGGCCAAAAAGGCCAATGGCATCCTGGGATGCATTAAAAAGAGCGTGGCCAGCTGGTCAAGGGAGGTGATCCTCCCCCTCTACTCTGCCCTGGTGCGGCCTCATCTGGAGTACTGCATCCAGTTCTGGGCTCACGAATACAAAAAAAACAGGGATCTCTTGAAAAGAGTCCAGCGGAGGGCTACAAATATGGTGAAGGGCCTGGAGCATCTCCCCTAAGAAGAAAGGCTGTTCAGCCTTGAGAAAAGAAGACTGAGAGGGGACCTGATCCAGGTTTATAAATATCTGAATAAATAGAATAAATAGCAGCCATAGTGGTGAGACCAGTCTCTTTTCAGTGGTAGGTGGAGACAGGACAAGGGGAAACAGACATTAGCTGCAGCATAGGAAGTTTTGAACGAATGTGCATCCCTTAGAGACCGAGTGCCAGCCCTCCAGCTGGCGCTCCTGGCTTGGTCTAACCACCTGCCCCACCAAGATCGAGGATGGCAACCAAAGGAACGTCCTTCACCAGGAGCACGGACCAACTGACACCAAGAGCCAGCCCTCCAACTGGCTCTGCTGGTTTTGCCGAAACATCTGCTCCACAAAGATGGAGGACGGGAACAAAAGGCAGGTCCTTCACAAGAAGCAGAGCCCGGTTGAGAGCAAGGCCCGGCCCTCCAACTGGCTCTGCTGGTTTGTACTAACATCCTGCTCCACCAAGATCGAGGACAGGAAGACAGACCAAGTCCTTCATGAGGAGCAAAGCCTGTTTGAGTCCAAGAGCCAGCCCTCCAACTGGCTCTGCAGGCTTGGATTGACATCTTGCTCCACCAAGACCAAGGATGGGAAGAAGAACAAGGTCTTTCATGGATGTGAAGACATCAGGCACAGGTAAGCGCTTGGGATTCATACACAGAAGGGACTGAGGGTGGGGAGCAGGGAACCGCAAAGGTCTGGTCTGTGAGGGCTTCCAAGCAAAGCAGACCTCCAGAGGTCCAGCAGCTCTCCCCAGAGACTTGCCCGGCCCTAGGGCTGACAGCCAGCCGAGACTCCCATGCAAAACGGGGCCTGCCGGAGGTGCCGTGAGCCCCACGGGCTGCCCCGAGCTGTCCTGGGACGCTGGAAAAGTGGCGCAAGAATCAGAGCCCTGCAGGGCAATGCTCTGCAAAACGAGCCTGCATCCCTTTCTCTGCGCTCATGCCCTGTCATTTCCAGGGAACGGAACAAACGGCCTCAGCTTCAGAACGCAAACAGAGTGATTTCCACAAGGCGCTTCTCTCCATCTGGCAGCCTGTGGGTCAAATGGTGACCGAAGGTGGCGCTGAAGGCACCTGCGATGACAACAACATCTTCCACTGGGGGGACACCAACCTCCCCCAGATCATCACCTCCATTTTCCATCAGTCATGAAATAAATAACACCATCATTTCCACAGCCGGTGTCATTGTGGTGGCAGTGCGTCCGGGACAGTGGCAGCACTAAAGGCATTGGTGCAGGACAGCGCTGCTGTTCGGGGACTGGGGGCATGTTCCTAGGCAGGAGGAAGGGCGGTGGGCCAGGGATAAAAGAGGCATCGGTGGCTGTGAAGCGTCCAGAGACAGCCATGCCCCAGGGGAGAGAGCACATGTTGAGCACAAGAACTTCTTTACAGTGAGGTGACGGAGCACTGGAACAGGCTGCCCAGGGAGGTGGTGGAATCTCCTTCTCTGGAGATGTTCAAGACCTGCCTGGATGCCTACCTGTGTGACCTGCTGTAGGGAACCTGCTTTGGGAGGGGGGTTGGTCTCGATGATCTCTAGAGATCTTTTTCAACCCCTACAAATCTGCGATTATGTGAATCTGTGAGTTGTTGGAACAAGCAGCTCAGGGAGGTGATGGAGTCACTGTCTCTGGAGGCATTCAAGAAACATGGAGATGTGGCACTAAGGGACATGAGTGAGTGAGGAACACATAGATAGGTGGATGGTTCTTTTCCAGTCTTGATGATGCGATGATTCTATCATTCTATCCAGTATTTATCTGGAAGAGGTTTATACTTTCCTATTTAAGCCAGAGATACCATGGGTACATTATGCTGTAAGGACTCCTCTTTTATACATGGAAGATAATTGCAGATAATTTGGTACGTTTTTTTTTTTCCCAGTGGGCGCTTTTCTTTCTGATGCCCTCTTCATATCTTCCTGATATCTGTGGCACTGTTGAAATATCATCTGGTTTGAGCACGTCCAGATGTGAGCTTTGTTTTGCACTGTCAACTCACTCTACAATCATGAGTTTAAAGTCTAAGAGGAGAAAACAAGTTGGACCTTCTTTGAATTACATGTTAGTTTTAATCCCAGGGTAAATGTGAATTGTGTGTGTGAGCTGCGTAATTGATATCTCCTGAGTGGAGAACTCATATTGTAGGCAGGAACAATCATTTTGTGGTGAAATGAATGGGTAAATTCTCTGGAGACTTTCTGTCTATTCTTGCTTCAACAGCAGATGTCAAGAATGGTTTGAGACATGTTACTTAATATCTCTCACCAGTCTGTAATATCTGAAATCCAAGATGGTAGCAAAAGTTTTTGAAGTGCAGTGATTATTTAAATTGCTTGTATCAAGTGCTGTAGATGTTCAAAGGAGTATTACTATTACTGAATTTATTTTGATACGTTGCTCTAGAGTAAGCCTGTGCAGAAGGAAATAATGTCATAAACTGGAAAGAGGATATGGACGTTTCCTTTTTTTAGTTACCAAATATCTGCCATGTTAAGTTCAAGTTAGAAATCTTCAACATAAATGGTATTTCTAAAGGCATATGAATGATAGCTGGGCATTCATCAAAGTTGCAATTTATGCCTATATGCCTTTGAAAGCTGCAGAAAAATATTGGGTACCAAATGAATTTATAAAAATACTGAGATTCATCAAAGAGATCCTTGACCTCTGCGTCCCCCCAAAAACGGGGACACATTAGAAGTGAAGCCAGAATCTCTGCTGTGGGAGCAATACCTTTGCACAGCTGAGAAACAGAGTAAAAATGTTGCAGAACCAAATCTGAACCCTTCAAGAGAGGAATATAACATCAGGGGTGACTTGCAAGAAGCATCTTAGAAATGACTGATATGACAGTATTTCTGTCTCTTGCAAATAGATTCTTGGTGAAGTGCTTCTGGGCATGAGCAACCTCCATTCCCTCCTCACCCTCTCATTACTAATCCTATGTCCTCCTTTTATCTTTCTTCTCCACATCAGGTGCCAGCAGCTTCTTCCAGCTTCT
This sequence comes from Tympanuchus pallidicinctus, assembly GCF_026119805.1. NCBI lineage: Eukaryota > Metazoa > Chordata > Aves > Galliformes > Phasianidae > Tympanuchus > Tympanuchus pallidicinctus. The sequence goes on along the minus strand of NW_026294627.1, from coordinate 7,346,524 downwards.
ACCACAGTCCTGATGTCTCTTCTGGGTGTCAGCAAAAATATTCAAAGAACTTGGGTGTATTTATTGCTATGTTCTTTTGTTCTCCATATTCACACTTCTGTAAACAATATCTGTCAGGCAGAAATTTAGAATCATAGCATCATTAAGGTTAGAGAAGACCTCCAAGAATATCTAATCCAACCAATATTGCCATTTCCATCAATATTGCCCACTAAACCATGTCCCTAAGTACCATATCTTCATGCTTCTTGAACACCTCCAGAAACAGTGACCCCACCACTTCTCTGGGCAGCCTGTTCCAGTGCCCGACCACTTCTTTGGAGAGGAAGTTTTACTTTGGAAAAATAAGTTGTGATGATCTTACTGAACCCAACTGGAGACATGCAATTCCTAAGTAAAACCTTTTTTTTTCTTTTTTTTTTTCCCCACCCATTTGTAGGAAGACATAGTGGCATTTAAAACATACTTTACCATATCTCATACATTCATGAAATCTGATATAAAAAGGAACCTGTGCAATAATCTCTTCTGACTTCCCTACAAGACAAATCACAGATTTTCTCTGACATAATTCGTGTTGAAACCGGAGGAGATATTTCAAAGATCAGAAAATCACCAGTGGAAGAGAGCCACAGCTAAGCCATATCAGCAAGTAATTACCCTTACTAACACAAAGACATGCTCCTGTGTTTGAATTTAATTTTCTTTTTTTTTTTCATTTAATTTTCATTAATTAATAAATTTCATTTTTTTCATTAATTTTTGAATTTAATTTTCATTTAATTTTCAGCCAATGGTGTTCATTGCATCACTGTCTGTGGATCTGAGAACTTGTTAACTGTGTGTTGTGCAGGTATATATAAACTGTGACCAACTCACTACCTGATCTGTCACACTACAGTGGATACAGACAGTCCAAGTTTCCTTTATTAGAATCATCAGCTAACAACTTGAAAAAACTGTTTTCAGATACAGCACAATTATCGATCTGATCACCTGATGAATTAGTCACTTATTTTCTGGTTCAGTCAAGTTTTTTCACCAATTTTTATAGTAGCATTTCTTAACCATAAGATACTGAACCTAACTATCAGAAGAACCTTATGATTCAGTATTTTCTTAATCTTTTGTTTTTAATAAATTATACAGTTTTGGTGCCATTTGCAGTGACCTATGTCTGGAACTGACTGAAAGTTTCATGTTAGGGAAAACTTTGCATGAAATCAGCTTTTAACTAAGTAGATGTCTTTATGAGTGCTATCTGCTTCCCATAAAAATCATGCATTTGTACCAACACTGAACACTTGAAGACAAGCTCTGAAAAACCGAGAATCTCATTGCCTCTGCAGTTCAGACATCTCCTGATCTCCTATTATGTGTGTGCCGTGCTCCTGGGCTGGACTTCATTCTCCAATATCCAAAAGGGTCACTTTGTCCTTAGTCAGATACTATTTCTTCCCTTTAAAAAAGATAATGATGTTATGAGGTGAGAGAGATTTTCTGAGCAGCTCAGAAGAGCATAGGGAGGTGAGGGAGGTGTACAAATCTATGCAAAGTGCCTCCAGAGTTTGATTATCAAAGCACTGCTTTGTCCCCAAATGAAACATGACGTCAATGGGGTGTGACCAACTCTCCTCCGTGCTTCGGTCTTCCCACCTTGTTCTACAAAGCAACTGGTGGCTGACTTCATTTTCTCCCTGGTCCAACAGGTTGAAGTCTCAGATGATTTTTGTTTGAACTGGAGTAAACTAACAGATGAACAAAAATCTAGACTTGTCTTCAAAACTACCAATGGGAGGAACTCATGCCATCCTTTGCAAATTATCTGATAAAATCAAATCACAGAATCACAGAATGTTTTGGGTTGGAAGGGACACTTAAAATCATTCAGTTCCAACCCCCTGATATAGGCAGGGACTCCTCCCTCCAGACCAGGTTGCTCTAAACCCCATCCAGCCACTTCCTTCATCTATGAAAATTTACATCTTGCTTTTAACTTGAATTAATCAGCATCCAATATTCACTCAGCGATGGCCAGTCTGTGGCACTACGTGTCTGTCACATAGGCTGTATTCCATCAAGACTTGTTTATAAATGTCATTTCCCCACTTTCTCTGTTGAAAGCAGCTCTGGGGACACAGCCACTTCAAGTACCATGGAAGAAAGATTTCAGCCACAGCACTGGCAATTGGACCAAGGCTGTTCCCAGGAGTTGTTACATGAATGAGCTGCAGAAATTTGAAGTTCCAGCATAAAACAACCCGAGTGACTGCAGCTTGGTCACTCAGTTGTATTCAGGTGAGATGGAGAAAGCGTAGTGAGTTCTTTGGAAAACTGGAGCTGTGACATTACTAAGGGAAGCAATTATGTTAGGGGAGTGGAGAAAACAAATGTTGCAGAACTATTATTAGCTCATTTCAAATCTGAGAATGGGAAAAAAACCAGCTGAGTTACACACTTCAGAACAGATAATTGTTAAATTCGCTTAAGTGGAATTCCTTGCTCAAAGCACAGTTATGTGGGGAAAGTACTTGCAGGCAGAGGTGGAGGATACCCAGATAAAAACAAAGGGAAGTATTAGAGTGTGGCATAAAAGGACAACTGAGGTCTTTGATTCATTCTGGCAATTAAACACCTTCCTAACCATGACAAACCATATCAAGACAGTGATACTACTCATGCATTTGAAAGCAGCAGTCAACTGGAGGTTAAACCCAAAGCCAGTCAAGAGAAATGGTGGTATATTACATGTATTAAATATAGGATTTTCTATATATGAGATATGTATTTCCTGCTTCTCATTCCAGTATGAGCTTTCCTTCATCCTGTGATTGTTCATGTCTCCAAGTCTAACATCTGGGTTGTAGTAGAACATAGATTTTGTCTCTTTTGGACACCTTTCCCCCTGTAGCAATACTCTGGTTTTGAATGGCTTTGGATTGAACTCTGCTGTCGTCTGTTACTCTCATGCTTTCCTTTAGCTCATTAATTCCCTTGTTGCGTTTTGTATTCTGCAATTCCAGTTTGTGTCATATCTTATATCACTCCCCATGAATCTAGAAAACAGAACTTAAGATTTTTTTTCTCCCCATTATTTAAAGAGAGTATAGTAAGTAAATAAGTAGATAAAAAGATTTTTTTTAAGCGCTTTGGAGTCAAACTCAACCTCTGACATATTTTCCTGCCTAACCTCTTTCAGCATGAAGAGGAAAGTCCACTTGTGGCTCTTTTCTGTGTGTTTAGTGCCTTGTGCAGGCAGTTTTTGATACAGCAAGAACCAGGATGTTCCCCTGAAATATTCATTAGACATTAACCTCACAAGAAGAACTTTTCTGGGTACATACATGAAGCTGAAAGGCTACAATGGCTATTGCAACCCTTTTGTTTGTTTTTAACTGGAGCAGTGACAGTTAATATGTTTCCGTATTGAGATGGGGTGGGAAACATAGTCCCTTGTTTGCCTTGGAGGAGTGATAGATTTCTTTCCTAATGGTATTTCTTGCTATGTTCCTGCTATGTTTGCAGAAATTAGGGGATTTCTTCCCCAATCTTCTTCCCAGTGAAAGCCAATCACTGGAAAAAAAAAGCTCAGTGTACAACTGGATGTAACTTGATGTGCAGTGTTTATTATTTTTAAGCCCTTTGCAAAAGGAAGGTATAAGTATATCCTTATGTACATTTCTTACATGTTTTCTAGATTGGAATTGTGTTTGTTTTTTTCTGTATAAACCGTCTAATCTTGTTTGGTCTATGCTGTTTGAATGCAGTTATTATACTTTGACGTTGAAGGAGGCTAAAGATAAAATATACCATACTTGTTTCGGTGAAATTCTTTTTTTCTTCTTTTCTTCTTTTTATTTTTTATTTTTTTCCAGGAACAGGGAGAAGATATATTCCAATTAACACAAGCTTTCCATTTTGAGCTCAGAGGTAAAATGCACATTTCATGCATAATACAGAGTTGAAAAAGAAAACATTAACTATCAGACACAAAATAAATGAAACACTCCCTTATAGTATGCAACATTCTTCATCTTAAAGTGACCCCCTGCTTTCTAACAGGGATATTTATATTGTACGTGTGGTCTCCTAACACTGAAATGAGCCTGTCTCTAAGGGGGAGCTTCTTAAATATTTACTAACAGAATCTAAAACAGTCACAGAATGATGTTTTAAATACGGAATACAATTGGTTGAGAATGTGATAGAACATCAGGACGAAGGGTTCATTCTTAGGTAGAGCATTTGGGTATTTTCAGTGACATTTGTCAGAGATATAATTTTATTTTATATATGAAGAATTGGAAGTTTCACGTAAATGTCTTACTTTGTGCTCTCCTGGTTCTTTCAAGTTTACTTTAGAAATGTAAAGAAAATCAACTCACACAAAACTTCACAAGTGATAAAGGAAAGCCACAAAGCTTGTCCTGCTTTATGCCCATTTATCTTATAGCTTCATTTATACTTGTGCAGGACAATTGCACCTAACCCCATTGGTCTGATACAAAGTTTGCACTGCGACACTTTTTGGTTGCATGGACAAGATGCAGGCCAGAGGAAACAGAGCTTTTCTATTCCAAGAGCACCCAGATCTCTGAAGAAGACAATTTAGAGCCCAAACAGCCCGTTTCTCTTGTCTGTGAGATCAGGTGCCCTACATCCTTCCATTCTTCTAGGAGACCCAGATGCCTAAAAACCCACACAGTCTTATCTGGGGCAAGTGGCAATTTCAGCTGATGTAACCTGGCAGCTAATATAAATAAGTAAGAAAGAACAAACCATTCTCCATGTTTGAGACTCTCCTTCAAAGTCCCAGATAACCTCAGGAGATATGTAGAGTAAGTGCAAATCAGAGTCTTAATGTGATTTCCCAGTCCTCTATGCAGATGTGTAAGTGCAAAGGAGTAAAGGAGAAAGTTAATCCGATAAAAAAATTCAGGAGTCCCTGAGCATTTAGATATTTCCCTTCTGGGGAGACAGAAAGAAGCTGTGTGTCTCTCAGAGCTGCAGAGAGCTGCAGTGAGAGGCAATGCTTCAGCCCTTGTCTGTTCATACATGAAAGACAGCCACACAGAAAATCAGCAGAGGAAACCCAGAGCTCAGAGAAGGTGTTGGTTTTTATTTGCTGTAGGTAATGAAGAGACAATGGGAATGAATTGTTTTTTGTTGTGGATTGAATAAAACTTATTTTTTGAGTAGAAGAGAGATTTCCTTCCTTCTTTTCCCCCCAAATATCTGTGGATGTAACTCACAGGGGTGTGGGTGATTTATGGATCTCGTCTCATGACTGATCTCTGTCTCAAGAGCAGCTCAAACTCATCTCTCAGATCAGAGAAGCCACTGTTCTGCATGCATGCATGGCTATGCATATGTGCAGTGTGAAATCCAAATTTAAATCCAAGTTCACTTCATCCCATCTGTGGTTTTAACTTATTTGGATGCTGTTCAAACCCTACAGAAATGAAAGTTTCAAGTAGCTGTAGGATTGGCTCTGCCCCAATCTGAGCAAATCATTTCCAGAGTTTCAGCCCTGCGGATCACCATCATCCCAGAACAGGAGAAGTACAATAGTACCAGTACCTCTAGCTATCTGGTTGAGCTTCTGCAACTAGCTAATGATACCTACACAGAAGAATTTATGTACACCACACATGCTGCATCTGCTGTCAGGGTACTTCTCAGTGATCCCTGTGGTCTCCCTCTAAGTCATGCTTCCCAGCCCAAACATGCACAGTGCTTTACTTGTAAGAAGGGCAGAACAGCTGCTGTTTGCAGTTGGATCTCTTAATTTCAAAATAAAATATATTTTTTTCCCCTTTCATCACAGATGTCTTCAAACGAGAACATTATCAGTGGGACATGTAGAGCTCTCAAGTGAAGTGACCTTTGTCTCAGTATGTGAAGAACTTCACTTGAATCAAGTGACTGAGCTGTACATCTATGGATGAAATGGAGTGTAGGTGGTACCCTTTCAAGGGCTGCTATGAAGATGGAGATCTTCTCTGGGAAGGTTTTTCTGCCAGCTTCTGCAACGTGATCATCAAGAGTAGTACTTGGTGACCATTATCCTGTTCCCATAGAACAATAGAATATCTCAAGTTAGAAGGAACCACAGGGATCATCGAGTCCAATTTCTGACTCCATACAGCACTACTGAGCATTCAAACCATATATTCGAGCTTGCTATCAATCAACCACCCAAGATTGCACTCTGCAGGGTTGCACTTGAACCACTTGTGTCCCAGTCCATTTGAACATCCAGGATGACAAGGTCAGAGGTGCGTAATCTGTCATTTGCTCTTATTAAATTTTGTATGGTTGGTGACTGTTCAGTACTTAAATCTATCAAGACTTCTCTGTAAGGCCTCTATGTCCTCATGGAAACCAATGCCTCCAGTCAATTTAGTAGCAAATCTAGTTAGCGGGGTTCTAAGGATTACAGACTCACTGCTGGTATTAAAGATGAAAGAAAAAAAAAATATTAAATATCTCTGCTTTATCTTCATTTTTAAATCAAGGCCTAATGTTTTCATTTGACTAGCTTCTGCTGTTAACATGTAAACAGAAATCCCTTGTAATTCAACATAACACAGAAATGCTTCAGTGCAAACAAGCCTTTGGATTTTCTCCATATAGTGGTGAACACTACCTCTATAATCGCATTTGAGAGTTAATAGAGTATTTGAGTTCTCTCGGTAAAGCAGACTAGAGCAAGGTGCATTTATACCATGTCTACATTACACTAGTGTAAAAGCTACAGCTCAGGTTAGACTTTCCACAAAACTTAAAGTGACACTGCAGAGACTGGCTTCAACATGAAGTGAGTCAACTCTTCACAGATGAATAAAAATATACTGGAACTGAGGACACTCTAGTATCATCCAATCCTCGTGGGACTGAGGTAATACTTGAATCTGCAAACAATGCACTTCGGAAAGTTGGAAGAGTTCCAGCTATTTCTGCAAAGGCACACACATAAGGGGCCTTCCATCATCTCCAGGCAATAAGATGGGTGATGGAGGGGGCATAGAAGGGGAGACAGGAGTGACTGCGACACATCAGATTACGCGCCATCCTATTCCATACTGCTCAGATAGAGAGATGTTCTGCAAAAGACAAATAAATAGATACAAAGATAAAACAACAAAATAACACCAGTCTGGCAGTAATTTCGGCATCAGACGCAAGCAACTGCCATGGTGATAGAGTGAATACATCACAGAAGAGAGAATGTGGACAATTCCATGAGCCAAAAAGGAATTGGAAACATGGCTGACATACAGACATCAGAAGAGACGAAACTTTAAAAGCCCAGGCAAGAAAAGAGAAGGATGGTAAAAAGATGCAGTGGCGAGAAGGCAGGACAGAGGATGTAGAAGGAAAGAGATTGCTAAAGAGCAGGGAGGAAGGGATGGCTGTCCTCCAGCTTTTTTATTGAGAGCCAGAGGCCCAGAGCAGGATATGAGCAGAGCAAGGAACCCTGCTGTCCTCTGCTGCTCCGTTGTGGAGAGAAGGTCCACCTTGCAGCTGGACATGGATACCAAGATAAGTAATGAAATTAATACCAGGCTGCGTATACAGGGAGCATGAGCTGATTATAGGGTGTTTTGTGATGCCCTGGGCATGCCAAAGCAGGCATAACATTGGCAGTTCCCTGTTTCACACAGGCTTTGGTGCCCTGGTGGACATAGATGGAAAACAAGAAGAGCTCCAGCAGTCAGCCAGGCCTGGTCAGAGGAGAGAAGGTGGGTGAGAAGAGGCAGAGGATGGAGGGAAAGCCGCAGGACATGGATGGGAAGGGCTGGGGCTCAGGCATCGAGGCAGGAGTGGCTGTAATATAATAGATGGTGTGTTCTCCTCCTTTGTCGTTGAGTGATGGAGGAAAGAGGAGGATATGAGCAGAGCATGGATCCCTGCTGTCCTCTGCTGCTCTGTTGTGGAGAGAAGGTCCACCTTGCAGCTGGACATGGATACCAAGATAAGTAATGAAATTCATGCCAGGATACCTATAAAGTGGGCTTGAGGTAATTGCAGATTGTTTTGTGATGCCCTGGGCATGCCAAAGCAACATAACATTGGCATTTCCCTGTGTTACACAGGCTTTGGTGCCCTGGTGGACATAGTTCTATCAAAAGAAGAGCTCCAGCAGTCAGCCAGGCCTGGTCAGAGGAGAGAAGGTGGGTGAGCAGAGGCAGAGGATGGAGGGAAAGGCGTAGGACATGGATGGGAAGGGCTGGGGCTCAGGCATGGAGGCAGGAGTGGTTGTAATATAATAGATGGTGTGTCCTCCTCCTTTGTCTTTGAGAGCCAGAGGCCCAGAGCAGGATATGAGCAGAGCAAAGATCCCTGCTGTCCTCTGCTGCTCCGTTGTGGAGAGAAGGTCCACCTTGCAGCTGGACATGGATACCAAGATAAGTAATGAAATTAATACCAGGCTGCGTATATAGGGGGCATGAGCTGATTGTAGGGTGTTTTGTGATGCCCTGGGCATGCCAAAGCAGGCATAACATTGGCAGTTCCCTGTGTTACACAGGCTTTGGTGCCCTGGTGGACATAGATGGAAAACAAGAAGAGCTCCAGCAGTCAGCCAGGCCTGGTCAGAGGAGAGAAGGTGGGTGAGCAGAGGCAGACGATGGAGGGAAAGCCGCAGGACATGGATGGGAAGGGCTGGGGCTCAGGCATGTTGGCAGGAGTGGCTGTGATGTAAGAGATGGTGTGTCCTCCTCCTTTGTCTTTGAGAGCCAGAGGCCCAGAGCAGGATATGAGCAGAGCAAGGATCCCTGTTGTCCTCTGCTGCTCCGTTGTGGAGAGAAGGTCCACCTTGCAGCTGGACATGGATACCAAGATAAGTAATGAAATTCATGCCAGGCTTTCATTTAAGTGGGCATGAGCTGATTGCAGAGTGTTTTGTGATGCCCTGGGCATGCCAAAGCTGGCATAACATTGGCATTTCCCTGTGTCACACAGGCTTTGGTGCCCTGGTGGATATAATTCAAAAATAAGAAGAGCTCCAGCAGTCAGCCAGGCCTGGTCAGAGGAGAGAAGGTGGGTGAGCAGAGGCAGAGGATGGAGGGAAAGGCGTAGGACATGGATGGGAAGGGCTGGGGCTCAGGCATGGAGGCAGGAGTGGCTGTAATATAATAGATGGTGTGTCCTCCTCCTTTGTCTTTGAGAGATGGAGGAAAAGAAGAGGATATGAGCAGAGCATGGATCCCTCCTGTGCTCTGCTGCACCGTTGTGGAGAGAAGGTCCACCTTGCAACTGGACATGGATACCAAGATAAGTAATGAAATGAATACCAGGCTGCGTATATAGGGGGCATGAGCTGATTGTAGGGTGTTTTGTGATGCCCTGGGCATGCCAGAGCAGGCATAACATTGGCATTTCCCTGTGTCACACAGGCTTTGGTGCCCTGGTGGACATAGTTCTATCAAAAGAAGAGCTCCAGCAGTCAGCCAGACCAGACCAGAGGAGAGAAGGTGGATGAGCAGAGGCAGAGGATGGAGGGAAAGCCGTAGGACATGGATGGGAAGGGCTGTGGCTCAGGCATGTTGGCAGGATTGGCTGTGATGTAAGAGATGGTGTGTCCTCCTCCTTTGTCTTTGAGAGCCAGACGCCCAGGGCAGGATATGAGCAGAGCAAGGATCCCTGTTGTCCTCTGCTGCTCCGTTGTGGAGAGAAGGTCCACCTTGCAGCTGGACATGGATACCAAGATAAGTAATGAAATTAATACCAGGCTGCGTATATAGGGGGCATGAGCTGATTGTAGGCTGTTTTGTGATGCCCTGGGCATGCCAAAGCAGGCATAACATTGGCATTTCCCTGTGTCACACAGGCTTTGGTGCCCTGGTGGACATAGTTCTATCAAAAGAAGAGCTCCAGCAGTCAGCCAGACCAGACCAGAGGAGAGAAGGTGGGTGAGAAGAGGCAGAGGATGGAGGAAAAGCCGTAGGACATGGATGGGAAGGACTGGGGCTCAGGCATGTTGGCAGGAGTGGCTGTGATGTAAGAGATGGTGTGTCCTCCTCCTTTGTCTTTGAGAGCCAGAGGCCCAGAGCAGGATATGAGCAGAGCAAGGATCCCTCCTGTCCTCTGCTGCTCTGTTGTGGAGAGAAGGTCCACCTTGCAGCTGGACATGGATACCAAGATAAGTAATGAAATTCATGCCAGGCTTTCATTTAAGTGGGCATGAGCTGATTGCAGAGTGTTTTGTGATGCCCTGGGCATGCCAAAGCAGGCATAACATTGGCATTTCCCTGTGTCACACAGGCTTTGGTGCCCTGGTGGATGTAATTCAAAAATAAGAAGAGCTGCTGTGGCCAGCCAGGCCTAGTCAGAGGAGAGAAGGTGGGTGAGCAGTGGCAGAGGATGGAGGGAAAGCCGTAGGACATGGATGGGAAGGGCTGTGGCTCAGGCATGTTGGCAGGAGTGGCTGTGATGTAAGAGATGGTGTGTCCTCCTCCTTTGTCTTTGAGAGCCAGAGGCCCAGAGCAGGATATGAGCAGAGCAAGGATCCCTGCTGTCCTCTGCTGCTCCGTTGTGGAGAGAAGGTCCACCTTGCAGCTGGACATGGATACCAAGATAAGTAATGAAATTCACGCCAGGATAGCAATAAAGTGGGCTTTAGGTAATTGCAGATTGTTTTGTGATGCCCTGGGCATGCCAAAGCAGGCATAACATTGGCATTTCCCTGTGTCACACAGGCTTTGGTGCCCTGGTGGACATAGTTCTATCAAAAGAAGAGCTCCAGCAGTCAGCCAGGCCTGGTCAGAGGAGAGAAGGTGGATGAGCAGAGGCAGAGGATGGAGGGAAAGCCGTAGGACATGGATGGGAAGGGCTGTGGCTCAGGCATGTTGGCGGGATTGGCTGTGATGTAAGAGATGGTGTGTCCTCCTCCTTTGTCTTTGAGAGCCAGACGCCCAGGGCAGGATATGAGCAGAGCAAGGATCCCTGTTGTCCTCTGCTGCTCCGTTGTGGAGAGAAGGTCCACCTTGCAGCTGGACATGGATACCAAGATAAGTAATGAAATTCATGCCAGGCTTTCATTTAAGTGGGCATGAGCTGATTGCAGAGTGTTTTGTGATGCCCTGGGCATGCCAAAGCAGGCATAACATTGCATTTTCCTGTGTCACACAGGCTTTGGTGCCCTGGTGGATATAATTCAAAAATAAGAAGAGCTCCAGCAGTCAGCCAGGCCTGGTCAGAGGAGAGAAGGTGGGTGAGCAGAGGCAGAGGATGGAGGGAAAGGCGTAGGACATGGATGGGAAGGGCTAGGGCTCAGGCATGGAGGCAGGAGTGGTTGTAATATAATAGATGGTGTGTCCTCCTCCTTTGTCTTTGAGAGATGGAGGAAAAGAGGAAGATATGAGCAGAGCATGGATCCCTCCTGTCCTCTGCTGCACCGTTGTGGAGAGAAGGTCCACCTTGCAACTGGACACGGATACCAAGATAAGTAATGAAATTAATACCAGGCTGCGTATATAGGGGGCATGAGCTGATTGTAGGGTGTTTTGTGATGCCCTGGGCATGCCAAAGCAGGCATAACATTGGCATTTCCCTGTGTCACACAGGCTTTGGTGCCCTGGTGGACATAGTTCTATCAAAAGAAGAGCTCCAGCAGTCAGCCAGGCCTGGTCAGAGGAGAGAAGGTGGGTGAGCAGAGGCAGAGGATGGAGGGAAAGCCGTAGGACATGGATGGGAAGGGCTGGGGCTCAGGCATGTTGGCAGGATTGGCTGTGATGTAAGAGATGGTGTGTCTTCCTCCTTTGTCTTTGAGAGCCAGACGCCCATGGCAGGATATGAGCAGAGCAAGGATCCCTGTTGTCCTCTGCTGCTCCGCTGTGGAGAGAAGGTCCACCTTGCAGCTGGACATGGATACCAAGATAAGCAATGAAATTAATACCAGGCTGCGTATATAGGGGGCATGAGTTGATTGTAGGCTGTTTTGTGATGCCCTGGGCATGCCAAAGCAGGCATAACATTGGCATTTCCCTGTGTCACACAGGCTTTGGTGCCCTGGTGGACATAGTTCAAAAATAAGGAGAGATCCAGCAGTCAGCCAGGCCTGGTCAGAGGAGAGAAGGTGGATGAGCAGAGGCAGAGGATGGAGGGAAAGCCATAGGACATGGATGGGAAGGGCTGGGGCTCAGGCATGTTGGCAGGAGTGGCTGTGATGTAAGAGATGGTGTGTCCTCCTCCTTTGTCTTTGAGAGCCAGAGGCCCAGAGCAGGATATGAGCAGAGCAAGGATCCCTGCTGTCCTCTGCTGCTCCGTTGTGGAGAGAAGGTCCACCTTGCAGCTGGACATGGATACCAAGATAAGTAATGAAATTAATACCAGGCTGCGTATACAGGGGGCATGAGCTGATTATAGGGTGTTTTGTGATGCCCTGGGCATGCCAAAGCAGGCATAACATTGGCAGTTCCCTGTTTCACACAGGCTTTGGTGCCCTGGTGGACATAGATGGAAAACAAGAAGAGCTCCAGCAGTCAGCCAGGCCTGGTCAGAGGAGAGAAGGTTAGTGAGAAGAGGCAGAGGATGGAGGGAAAGCCGCAGGACATGGATGGGAAGGGCTGGGGCTCAGGCATCGAGGCAGCAGTGGCTGTAATATAATAGATGGTGTGTCCTCCTCCTTTGTCGTTGAGTGATGGAGGAAAGAGGAGGATATGAGCAGAGCATGGATCCCTGCTGTCCTCTGCTGCTCTGTTGTGGAGAGAAGGTCCACCTTGCAGCTGGACATGGATACCAAGATAAGTAATGAAATTCATGCCAGGATAGCAATAAAGTGGGCTTGAGGTAATTGCAGATTGTTTTGTGATGCCCTGGGCATGCCAAAGCAGGCATAACATTGGCATTTCCCTGTGTTACACAGGCTTTGGTGCCCTGGTGGACATAGTTCTATCAAAAGAAGAGCTCCAGCAGTCAGCCAGACCAGACCAGAGGAGAGAAGGTGGGTGAGAAGAGGCAGAGGATGGAGGAAAAGCCGTAGGACATGGATGGGAAGGGCTGGGGCTCAGGCATGTTGGCAGGAGTGGCTGTGATGTAAGAGATGGTGTGTCCTCCTCCTTTGTCTTTGAGAGCCAGAGGCCCAGAGCAGGATATGAGCAGAGCAAAGATCCCTGCTGTCCTCTGCTGCTCCGTTGTGGAGAGAAGGTCCACCTTGCAGCTGGACATGGATACCAAGATAAGTAATGAAATTAATACCAGGCTGCGTATATAGGGGGCATGAGCTGATTGTAGGGTGTTTTGTGATGCCCTGGGCATGCCAGAGCAGGCATAACATTGGCATTTCCCTGTGTCACACAGGCTTTGGTGCCCTGGTGGACATAGTTCTATCAAAAGAAGAGCTCCAGCAGTCAGCCAGGCCTGGTCAGAGGAGAGAAGGTGGATGAGCAGAGGCAGAGGATGGAGGGAAAGCCGTAGGACATGGATGGGAAGGACTGGGGCTCAGGCATGTTGGCAGGAGTGGCTGTGATGTAAGAGATGGTGTGTCCTCCTCCTTTGTCTTTGAGAGCCAGAGGCCCAGAGCAGGATATGAGCAGAGCAAGGATCCCTCCTGTCCTCTGCTGCTCTGTTGTGGAGAGAAGGTCCACCTTGCAGCTGGACATGGATACCAAGATAAGTAATGAAATTCATGCCAGGCTTTCATTTAAGTGGGCATGAGCTGATTGTAGGGTGTTTTGTGATGCCCTGGGCATGCCAAAGCAGGCATAACATTGGCAGTTCCCTGTGTCACACAGGCTTTGGTGCCCTGGTGGACATAGTTCTATCAAAAGAAGAGCTCCAGCAGTCAGCCAGGCCTGGTCAGAGGAGAGAAGGTGGGTGAGCAGTGGCAGAGGATGGAGGGAAAGCCGTAGGACATGGATGGGAAGGGCTGTGGCTCAGGCATGTTGGCAGGAGTGGCTGTGATGTAAGAGATGGTGTGTCCTCCTCCTTTGTCTTTGAGAGCCAGAGGCCCAGAGCAGGATATGAGCAGAGCAAGGATCCCTGCTGTCCTCTGCTGCTCCGTTGTGGAGAGAAGGTCCACCTTGCAGCTGGACATGGATACCAAGATAAGTAATGAAATTCACGCCAGGATAGCTATAAAGTGGGCTTGAGGTAATTGCAGATTGTTTTGTGATGCCCTGGGCATGCCAAAGCAGGCATAACATTGGCATTTCCCTGTGTCACACAGGCTTTGGTGCCCTGGTGGACATAGTTCTATCAAAAGAAGAGCTCCAGCAGTCAGCCAGGCCTGGTCAGAGGAGAGAAGGTGGATGAGCAGAGGCAGAGGATGGAGGGAAAGCCATAGGACATTTATGGGAAGGGCTGTGGCTCAGGCATGTTGGCAGGAGTGGCTGTGATGTAAGAGATGGTGTGTCCTCCTCCTTTGTCTTTGAGAGCCAGAGGCCCAGAGCAGGATATGAGCAGAGCAAAGATCCCTGCTGTCCTCTGCTGCTCCGTTGTGGAGAGAAGGTCCACCTTGCAACTGGACATGGATACCAAGATAAGTAATGAAATTCATGCCAGGCTTTCATTTAAGTGGGCATGAGCTGATTGCAGAGTGTTTTGTGATGCCCTGGGCATGCCAAAGCAGGCATAACATTGCATTTCCCTGTGTCACACAGGCTTTGGTGCCCTGGTGGATATAATTCAAAAATAAGAAGAGCTCCAGCAGTCAGCCAGGCCTGGTCAGAGGAGAGAAGGTGGGTGAGCAGAGGCAGAGGATGGAGGGAAAGGCGTAGGACATGGATGGGAAGGGCTGTGGCTCAGGCATGTTGGCAGGAGTGGCTGTGATGTAAGAGATGGTGTGTCCTCCTCCTTTGTCTTTGAGAGCCAGAGGCCCAGAGCAGGATATGAGCAGAGCAAGGATCCCTGTTGTCCTCTGCTGCTCCGTTGTGGAGAGAAGGTCCACCTTGCAGCTGGACATGGATACCAAGATAAGTAATGAAATTCATGCCAGGCTTTCATTTAAGTGGGCATGAGCTGATTGCAGAGTGTTTTGTGATGCCCTGGGCATGCCAAAGCAGGCATAACATTGCATTTTCCTGTGTCACACAGGCTTTGGTGCCCTGGTGGATATAATTCAAAAATAAGAAGAGCTCCAGCAGTCAGCCAGGCCTGGTCAGAGGAGAGAAGGTGGGTGAGCAGAGGCAGAGGATGGAGGGAAAGGCGTAGGACATGGATGGGAAGGGCTAGGGCTCAGGCATGGAGGCAGGAGTGGTTGTAATATAATAGATGGTGTGTCCTCCTCCTTTGTCTTTGAGAGATGGAGGAAAAGAGGAGGATATGAGCAGAGCATGGATCCCTCCTGTCCTCTGCTGCACCGTTGTGGAGAGAAGGTCCACCTTGCAGCTGGACACGGATACCAAGATAAGTAATGAAATTAATACCAGGCTGCGTATACAGGGGGCATGAACTGATTGTAGGGTGTTTTGTGATGCCCTGGGCATGCCAAAGCAGGCATAACATTGGCATTTCCCTGTGTCACACAGGCTTTGGTGCCCTGGTGGACATAGTTCTGTCAAAAGAAGAGCTCCAGCAATCAGCCAGGCCTGGTCAGAGGAGAGAAGGTGGGTGAGCAGAGGCAGAGGATGGAGGGAAAGCCGTAGGACATGGATGGGAAGGGCTAGGGCTCAGGCATGGAGGCAGGAGTGGTTGTAATATAATAGAAGGTGTGTCCTCCTCCTTTGTCTTTGAGAGATGGAGGAAAAGAGGAGGATATGAGCAGAGCATGGATCCCTCCTGTCCTCTGCTGCACCGTTGTGGAGAGAAGGTCCACCTTGCAACTGGACATGGATACCAAGATAAGTAATGAAATTAATACCAGGCTGCGTATACAGGGGGCATGAGCTGATTGTAGGCTGTTTTGTGATGCCCTGGGCATGCCAAAGCAGGCATAACATTGGCATTTCCCTGTGTCACACAGGCTTTGGTGCCCTGGTGGACATAGTTCAAAAATAAGAAGAGATCCAGCAGTCAGCCAGGCCTGGTCAGAGGAGAGAAGGTGGGTGAGCAGAGGCAGAGGATGGAGGGAAAGCCGTAGGACATGGATGGGAAGGGCTGTGGCTCAGGCATGTTGGCAGGAGTGGCTGTGATGTAAGAGATGGTGTGTCCTCCTCCTTTGTCTTTGAGAGCCAGAGGCCCAGAGCAGGATATGAGCAGAGCAAGGATCCCTGCTGTCCTCTGCTGCTCTGTTGTGGAGAGAAGATCCACCTTGCAGCTGGACATGGATACCAAGATAAGTAATGAAATTCATGCCAGGCTTTCATTTAAGTGGGCTTGAGGTAATTGCAGATTGTTTTGTGATGCCCTGGGCATGCCAAAGCAGGCATAACATTGGCATTTCCCTGTGTCACACAGGCTTTGGTGCCCTGGTGGACATAGTTCAATCAAAAGAAGAGCTCCAGCAGTCAGCCAGGCCTGGTCAGAGGAGAGAAGGTGGGTGAGCAGAGGCAGAGGATGGAGGAAAAGCCGTAGGACATGGATGGGAAGGGCTGGGGCTCAGGCATGTTGGCAGGAGTGGCTGTGATGTAAGAGATGGTGTGTCCTCCTCCTTTGTCTTTGAGAGCCAGAGGCCCAGGGCAGGATATGAGCAGAGCAAGGATCCCTGCTGTCCTCTGCTGCTCCGTTGTGGAGAGAAGGTCCACCTTGCAGCTGGACATGGATACCAAGATAAGTAATGAAATTCATGCCAGGATAGCTATAAAGTGGGCTTGAGGTAATTGCAGATTGTTTTGTGATGCCCTGGGCATGCCAAAGCAGGCATAACATTGGCATTTCCCTGTGTTACATAGGCTTTGGTGCCCTGGTGGACATAGATGGAAAACAAGAAGAGCTCCAGCAGTCAGCCAGGCCTGGTCAGAGGAGAGAAGGTGGGTGAGCAGAGGCAGACGATGGAGGGAAAGCCGCAGGACATGGATGGGAAGGGCTGGGGCTCAGGCATGTTGGCAGGAGTGGCTGTGATGTAAGAGATGGTGTGTCCTCCTCCTTTGTCTTTGAGAGCCAGAGGCCCAGAGCAGGATATGAGCAGAGCAAGGATCCCTCCTGTCCTCTGCTGCTCCGTTGTGGAGAGAAGGTCCACCTTGCAGCTGGACATGGATACCAAGATAAGTAATGAAATTCATGCCAGGCTTTCATTTAAGTGGGCATGAGCTGATTGTAGGGTGTTTTGTGATGCCCTGGGCATGCCAAAGCTGGCATAACATTGGCATTTCCCTGTGTCACACAGGCTTTGGTGCCCTGGTGGATATAATTCAAAAATAACTAGAGCTTCAGCAGTCAGCCAGGCCTGGTCAGAGGAGAGAAGGTGGATGAGCAGAGGCAGAGGATGGAGGGAAAGGCGTAGGACATGGATGGGAAGGGCTGGGGCTCAGGCATGGAGGCAGGAGTGGCTGTAATATAATAGATGGTGTGTCCTCCTCCTTTGTCTTTGAGAGATGGAGGAAAAGAAGAGGATATGAGCAGAGCATGGATCCCTCCTGTCCTCTGCTGCACCGTTGTGGAGAGAAGGTCCACCTTGCAACTGGACATGGATACCAAGATAAGTAATGAAATGAATACCAGGCTGCGTATATAGGGGGCATGAGCTGATTATAGGGTGTTTTGTGATGCCCTGGGCATGCCAGAGCAGGCATAACATTGGCATTTCCCTGTGTCACACAGGCTTTGGTGCCCTGGTGGACATAGTTCTATCAAAAGAAGAGCTCCAGCAGTCAGCCAGGCCTGGTCAGAGGAGAGAAGGTGGATGAGCAGAGGCAGAGGATGGAGGAAAAGCCGTAGGACATGGATGGGAAGGGCTGGGGCTCAGGCATGTTGGCAGGATTGGCTGTGATGTAAGAGATGGTGTGTCCTCCTCCTTTGTCTTTGAGAGCCAGACGCCCAGGGCAGGATATGAGCAGAGCAAGGATCCCTGTTGTCCTCTGCTGCTCCGTTGTGGAGAGAAGGTCCACCTTGCAGCTGGACATGGATACCAAGATAAGTAATGAAATTCATGCCAGGCTGCGTATACAGGGGGCATGAGCTGATTGCAGAGTGTTTTGTGATGCCCTGGGCATGCCAAAGCAGGCATAACATTGGCATTTCCCTGTGTCACACAGGCTTTGGTGCCCTGGTGGACATAGTTCTATCAAAAGAAGAGCTCCAGCAGTCAGCCAGACCAGACCAGAGGAGAGAAGGTGGGTGAGAAGAGGCAGAGGATGGAGGAAAAGCCGTAGGACATGGATGGGAAGGACTGGGGCTCAGGCATGTTGGCAGGAGTGGCTGTGATGTAAGAGATGGTGTGTCCTCCTCCTTTGTCTTTGAGAGCCAGAGGCCCAGAGCAGGATATGAGCAGAGCAAGGATCCCTCCTGTCCTCTGCTGCTCTGTTGTGGAGAGAAGGTCCACCTTGCAGCTGGACATGGATACCAAGATAAGTAATGAAATTCATGCCAGGCTTTCATTTAAGTGGGCATGAGCTGATTGCAGAGTGTTTTGTGATGCCCTGGGCATGCCAAAGCAGGCATAACATTGGCATTTCCCTGTGTCACACAGGCTTTGGTGCCCTGGTGGACGTAATTCAAAAATAAGAAGAGCTCCAGCAGTCAGCCAGGCCTGGTCAGAGGAGAGAAGGTGGGTGAGCAGAGGCAGACGATGGAGGGAAAGGCGTAGGACATGGATGGGAAGGGCTGGGGCTCAGGCATGTTGGCAGGAGTGGCTGTGATGTAAGAGATGGTGTGTCCTCCTCCTTTGTCTTTGAGAGCCAGAGGCCCAGGGCAGGATATGAGCAGAGCAAGGATCCCTGCTGTCCTCTGCTGCTCCGTTGTGGAGAGAAGGTCCACCTTGCAGCTGGACATGGATACCAAGATAAGTAATGAAATTCATGCCAGGATAGCTATAAAGTGGGCTTGAGGTAATTGCAGATTGTTTTGTGATGCCCTGGGCATGCCAAAGCAGGCATAACATTGGCATTTCCCTGTGTCACACAGGCTTTGGTGCCCTGGTGGACATAGTTCAAAAATAAGAAGAGCTCCAGCAGTCAGCCAGGCCTGGTCAGAGGAGAGAAGGTGGGTGAGCAGAGGCAGAGGATGGAGGGAAAGCCGTAGGACATGGATGGGAAGGGCTGTGGCTCAGGCATGTTGGCAGGAGTGGCTGTGATGTAAGAGATGGTGTGTCCTCCTCCTTTGTCTTTGAGAGCCAGAGGCCCAGAGCAGGATATGAGCAGAGCAAGGATCCCTGCTGTCCTCTGCTGCTCCGTTGTGGAGAGAAGGTCCACCTTGCAGCTGGACATGGATACCAAGATAAGTAATGAAATTCATGCCAGGCTTTCATTTAAGTGGGCTTGAGGTAATTGCAGATTGTTTTGTGATGCCCTGGGCATGCCAAAGCAGGCATAACATTGGCATTTCCCTGTGTCACACAGGCTTTGGTGCCCTGGTGGACATAGATGGAAAACAAGAAGAGCTCCAGCAGTCAGCCAGGCCTGGTCAGAGGAGAGAAGGTGGGTGAGCAGAGGCAGAGGATGGAGGGAAAGCCGTAGGACATGGATGGGAAGGGCTGGGGCTCAGGCATGTTGGCAGGAGTGGCTGTGATGTAAGAGATGGTGTGTCCTCCTCCTTTGTCTTTGAGAGCCAGAGGCCCAGGGCAGGATATGAGCAGAGCAAGGATCCCTGCTGTCCTCTGCTGCTCCGTTGTGGAGAGAAGGTCCACCTTGCAGCTGGACATGGATACCAAGATAAGTAATGAAATTCATGCCAGGATAGCTATAAAGTGGGCTTGAGGTAATTGCAGATTGTTTTGTGATGCCCTGGGCATGCCAAAGCAGGCATAACATTGGCATTTCCCTGTGTCACACAGGCTTTGGTGCCCTGGTGGACATAGATGGAAAACAAGAAGAGCTCCAGCAGTCAGCCAGGCCTGGTCAGAGGAGAGAAGGTGGGTGAGCAGAGGCAGAGGATGGAGGGAAAGGCGTAGGACATGGATGGGAAGGGCTGGGGCTCAGGCATGTTGGCAGGAGTGGCTGTGATGTAAGAGATGGTGTGTCCTCCTCCTTTGTCTTTGAGAGCCAGAGGCCCAGAGCAGGATATGAGCAGAGCAAGGATCCCTGCTGTCCTCTGCTGCTCCGTTGTGGAGAGAAGGTCCACCTTGCAGCTGGACATGGATACCAAGATAAGTAATGAAATTAATACCAGTCTGCGTATATAGGGGGCATGAGCTGATTGTAGGGTGTTTTGTGATGCCCTGGGCATGCCAAAGCAGGCATAACATTGGCATTTCCCTGTGTCACACAGGCTTTGGTGCCCTGGTGGACATAGATGGAAAACAAGAAGAGCTCCAGCAGTCAGCCAGGCCTGGTCAGAGGAGAGAAGGTGGGTGAGCAGAGGCAGAGGATGGAGGGAAAGGCGTAGGACATGGATGGGAAGGGCTGGGGCTCAGGCATGGAGGCAGGAGTGGTTGTAATATAATAGATGGTGTGTCCTCCTCCTTTGTCTTTGAGAGATGGAGGAAAAGAGGAGGATATGAGCAGAGCATGGATCCCTCCTGTCCTCTGCTGCACCGTTGTGGAGAGAAGGTCCACCTTGCAACTGGACATGGATACCAAGATAAGTAATGAAATTAATACCAGGCTGCGTATATAGGGGGCATGAGCTGATTGTAGGGTGTTTTGTGATGCCCTGGGCATGCCAAAGCAGGCATAACATTGGCATTTCCCTGTGTCACACAGGCTTTGGTGCCCTGGTGGACATAGTTCTATCAAAAGAAGAGCTCCAGCAGTCAGCCAGGCCTGGTCAGAGGAGAGAAGGTGGGTGAGCAGAGGCAGAGGATGGAGGGAAAGGTGTAGGACATGGATGGGAAGGGCTGTGGCTCAGGCATGGAGGCAGGAGTGGTTGTAATATAATAGAAGGTGTGTCCTCCTCCTTTGTCTTTGAGAGATGGAGGAAAAGAGGAGGATATGAGCAGAGCATGGATCCCTCCTGTCCTCTGCTGCACCGTTGTGGAGAGAAGGTCCACCTTGCAACTGGACATGGATACCAAGATAAGTAATGAAATTAATACCAGGCTGCGTATACAGGGGGCATGAGCTGATTGTAGGGTGTTTTGTGATGCCCTGGGCATGCCAAAGCAGGCATAACATTGGCATTTCCCTGTGTCACACAGGCTTTGGTGCCCTGGTGGACATAGTTCTATCAAAAGAAGAGCTCCAGCAGTCAGCCAGGCCTGGTCAGAGGAGAGAAGGTGGGTGAGCAGAGGCAGAGGATGGAGGAAAAGCCGTAGGACATGGATGGGAAGGACTGGGGCTCAGGCATGTTGGCAGGAGTGGCTGTGATGTAAGAGATGGTGTGTCCTCCTCCTTTGTCTTTGAGAGCCAGAGGCCCAGAGCAGGATATGAGCAGAGCAAGGATCCCTGCTGTCCTCTGCTGCTCTGTTGTGGAGAGAAGGTCCACCTTGCAGCTGGACATGGATACCAAGATAAGTAATGAAATTCATGCCAGGCTTTCATTTAAGTGGGCTTGAGGTAATTGCAGATTGTTTTGTGATGCCCTGGGCATGCCAAAGCAGGCATAACATTGGCATTTCCCTGTGTCACACAGGCTTTGGTGCCCTGGTGGACGTAATTCAAAAATAAGAAGAGCTCCAGCAGTCAGCCAGGCCTGGTCAGAGGAGAGAAGGTGGGTGAGCAGAGGCAGAGGATGGAGGGAAAGCCGTAGGACATGGATGGGAAGGGCTGTGGCTCAGGCATGTTGGCAGGAGTGGCTGTGATGTAAGAGATGGTGTGTCCTCCTCCTTTGTCTTTGAGAGCCAGAGGCCCAGAGCAGGATATGAGCAGAGCAAGGATCCCTGCTGTCCTCTGCTGCTCCGTTGTGGAGAGAAGGTCCACCTTGCAGCTGGACATGGATACCAAGATAAGTAATGAAATTAATACCAGGCTGCGTATACAGGGGGCATGAGCTGATTGTAGGGTGTTTTGTGATGCCCTGGGCATGCCAAAGCAGGCATAACATTGGCATTTCCCTGTGTCACACAGGCTTTGGTGCCCTGGTGGACATAGTTCAAAAATAAGAAGAGCTCCAGCAGTCAGCCAGGCCTGGTCAGAGGAGAGAAGGTGGGTGAGCAGAGGCAGAGGATGGAGGGAAAGCCGTAGGACATGGATGGGAAGGGCTGTGGCTCAGGCATGTTGGCAGGAGTGGCTGTGATGTAAGAGATGGTGTGTCCTCCTCCTTTGTCTTTGAGAGCCAGAGGCCCAGAGCAGGATATGAGCAGAGCAAGGATCCCTGCTGTCCTCTGCTGCTCCGTTGTGGAGAGAAGATCCACCTTGCAGCTGGACATGGATACCAAGATAAGTAATGAAATTCATGCCAGGATAGCAATAAAGTGGGCTTGAGGTAATTGCAGATTGTTTTGTGATGCCCTGGGCATGCCAAAGCAGGCATAACATTGGCATTTCCCTGTGTCACACAGGCTTTGGTGCCCTGGTGGACATAGTTCAATCAAAAGAAGAGCTCCAGCAGTCAGCCAGGCCTGGTCAGAGGAGAGAAGGTGGGTGAGCAGAGGCAGAGGATGGAGGAAAAGCCGTAGGACATGGATGGGAAGGGCTGGGGCTCAGGCATGTTGGTAGGAGTGGCTGTGATGTAAGAGATGGTGTGTCCTCCTCCTTTGTCTTTGAGAGCCAGAGGCCCAGGGCAGGATATGAGCAGAGCAAGGATCCCTGCTGTCCTCTGCTGCTCCGTTGTGGAGAGAAGGTCCACCTTGCAGCTGGACATGGATACCAAGATAAGTAATGAAATTCATGCCAGGATAGCTATAAAGTGGGCTTGAGGTAATTGCAGATTGTTTTGTGATGCCCTGGGCATGCCAAAGCAGGCATAACATTGGCATTTCCCTGTGTCACACAGGCTTTGGTGCCCTGGTGGACATAGATGGAAAACAAGAAGAGCTCCAGCAGTCAGCCAGGCCTGGTCAGAGGAGAGAAGGTGGGTGAGCAGAGGCAGAGGATGGAGGGAAAGCCGTAGGACATGGATGGGAAGGGCTGTGGCTCAGGCATGTTGGCAGGAGTGGCTGTGATGTAAGAGATGGTGTGTCCTCCTCCTTTGTCTTTGAGAGCCAGAGGCCCAGAGCAGGATATGAGCAGAGCAAGGATCCCTGCTGTCCTCTGCTGCTCCGTTGTGGAGAGAAGATCCACCTTGCAGCTGGACATGGATACCAAGATAAGTAATGAAATTCATGCCAGGATAGCAATAAAGTGGGCTTGAGGTAATTGCAGATTGTTTTGTGATGCCCTGGGCATGCCAAAGCAGGCATAACATTGGCATTTCCCTGTGTCACACAGGCTTTGGTGCCCTGGTGGACATAGTTCTATCAAAAGAAGAGCTCCAGCAGTCAGCCAGGCCTGGTCAGAGGAGAGAAGGTGGGTGAGCAGAGGCAGAGGATGGAGGGAAAGCCGTAGGACATGGATGGGAAGGGCTGTGGCTCAGGCATGTTGGTAGGAGTGGCTGTGATGTAAGAGATGGTGTGTCCTCCTCCTTTGTCTTTGAGAGCCAGAGGCCCAGGGCAGGATATGAGCAGAGCAAGGATCCCTGCTGTCCTCTGCTGCTCTGTTGTGGAGAGAAGGTCCACCTTGCAGCTGGACATGGATACCAAGATAAGTAATGAAATTCATGCCAGGATAGCTATAAAGTGGGCTTGAGGTAATTGCAGATTGTTTTGTGATGCCCTGGGCATGCCAAAGCAGGCATAACATTGGCATTTCCCTGTGTCACACAGGCTTTGGTGCCCTGGTGGACATAGTTCTGTCAAAAGAAGAGCTCCAGCAGTCAGCCAGGCCTGGTCAGAGGAGAGAAGGTGGGTGAGCAGAGGCAGAGGATGGAGGGAAAGCCGTAGGACATGGATGGGAAGGGCTGTGGCTCAGGCATGTTGGCAGGAGTGGCTGTGATGTAAGAGATGGTGTGTCCTCCTCCTTTGTCTTTGAGAGCCAGAGGCCCAGAGCAGGATATGAGCAGAGCAAGGATCCCTGCTGTCCTCTGCTGCTCCGTTGTGGAGAGAAGGTCCACCTTGCAGCTGGACATGGATACCAAGATAAGTAATGAAATTCATGCCAGGATAGCTATAAAGTGGGCTTGAGGTAATTGCAGATTGTTTTGTGATGCCCTGGGCATGCCAAAGCAGGCATAACATTGGCATTTCCCTGTGTCACACAGGCTTTGGTGCCCTGGTGGACATAGATGGAAAACAAGAAGAGGTCCAGCAGTCAGCCAGGCCTGGTCAGAGGAGAGAAGGTGGGTGAGCAGAGGCAGAGGATGGAGGGAAAGCCGTAGGACATGGATGGGAAGAGCTGTGGCTCAGGCATGGAGGCAGGAGTGGTTGTAATATAATAGATGGTGTGTCCTCCTCCTTTGTCTTTGAGAGATGGAGGAAAAGAGGAGGATATGAGCAGAGCATGGATCCCTCCTGTCCTCTGCTGCACCGTTGTGGAGAGAAGGTCCACCTTGCAACTGGACACGGATACCAAGATAAGTAATGAAATTAATACCAGTCTGCGTATATAGGGGGCATGAGCTGATTGTAGGGTGTTTTGTGATGCCCTGGGCATGCCAAAGCAGGCATAACATTGGCATTTCCCTGTGTCACACAGGCTTTGGTGCCCTGGTGGACATAGTTCTATCAAAAGAAGAGCTCCAGCAGTCAGCCAGGCCTGGTCAGAGGAGAGAAGGTGGGTGAGCAGAGGCAGAGGATGGAGGAAAAGCCGTAGGACATGGATGGGAAGGGCTGGGGCTCAGGCATGTTGGCAGGAGTGGCTGTGATGTAAGAGATGGTGTGTCCTCCTCCTTTGTCTTTGAGAGCCAGAGGCCCAGGGCAGGATATGAGCAGAGCAAGGATCCCTGCTGTCCTCTGCTGCTCTTTTGTGGAGAGAAGGTCCACCTTGCAGCTGGACATGGATACCAAGATAAGTAATGAAATTCATGCCAGGCTTTCATTTAAGTGGGCATGAGCTGATTGCAGAGTGTTTTGTGATGCCCTGGGCATGCCAAAGCAGGCATAACATTGGCATTTCCCTGTGTCTCACAGGCTTTGGTGCCCTGGTGGACATAGTTCTATCAAAAGAAGAGCTCCAGCAGTCAGCCAGGCCTGGTCAGAGGAGAGAAGGTGGATGAGCAGAGGCAGAGAATGGAGGAAAAGCCGTAGGACATGGATGGGAAGGGCTGGGGCTCAGGCACGTTGGCAGGAGTGGCTGTGATGTAAGAGATGGTGTGTCCTCCTCCTTTGTCTTTGAGAGCCAGAGGCCGAGAGCAGGATATGAGCAGAGCAAGGATCCCTGCTGTCCTCTGCTGCTCTGTTGTGGAGAGAAGGTCCACCTTGCAGCTGGACATGGATACCAAGATAAGTAATGAAATTCATGCCAGGATAGCAATAAAGTGGGCTTGAGGTAATTGCAGATTGTTTTGTGTTCCCTGGGCATGCCAAAGCAGGCATAACATTGGCATTTCCCTGTGTCACACAGGCTTTGGTGCCCTGGTGGACATAGATGGAAAACAAGAAGAGCTCCAGCAGTCAGCCAGGCCTGGTCAGAGGAGAGAAGGTGGATGAGCAGAGGCAGAGGATGGAGGGAAAGCCGTAGGACATGGATGGGAAGGGCTGGGGCTCAGGCATGTTGGTAGGAGTGGCTGTGATGTAAGAGATGGTGTGTCCTCCTCCTTTGTCTTTGAGAGCCAGAGGCACAGAGCAGGATATGAGCAGAGCAAGGATCCCTGCTGTCCTCTGCTGCTCCGTTGTGGAGAGAAGGTCCACCTTGCAGCTGGACATGGATACCAAGATAAGTAATGAAATTCATGCCAGGCTTTCATTTAAGTGGGCATGAGCTGATTGCAGAGTGTTTTGTGATGCCCTGGGCATGCCAAAGCAGGCATAACATTGGCATTTCCCTGTGTCACACAGGCTTTGGTGCCCTGGTGGACATAATTCAAAAATAAGAAGAGCTCCAGCAGTCAGCCAGGCCTGGTCAGAGGAGAGAAGGTGGGTGAGCAGAGGCAGAGGATGGAGGGAAAGCCGTAGGACATGGATGGGAAGGGCTGGGGCTCAGGCATGTTGGCAGGAGTGGCTGTGATGAAAGAGATGGTGTGTCCTCCTCCTTTGTCTTTGAGAGCCAGAGGCCCAGAGCAGGATATGAGCAGAGCAAGGATCCCTGCTGTCCTCTGCTGCACCGTTGTGGAGAGAAGGTCCACCTTGCAGCTGGACATGGATACCAAGATAAGTAATGAAATTAATACCAGGCTGCGTATATAGGGGGCATGAGCTGATTGTAGGCTGTTTTGTGATGCCCTGGGTATGCCAGAGCAGGCATAACATTGGCATTTCCCTGTGTCACACAGGCTTTGGTGCCCTGGTGGACATAGTTCTATCAAAAGAAGAGCTCCAGCAGTCAGCCAGGCCTGGTCAGAGGAGAGAAGGTGGGTGAGCAGAGGCAGAGGATGGAGGAAAAGCCGTAGGACATGGATGGGAAGGGCTGTGGCTCAGGCATGTTGGCAGGAGTGGCTGTGATGTAAGAGATGGTGTGTCCTCCTCCTTTGTCTTTGAGAGCCAGAGGCCCAGAGCAGGATATGAGCAGAGCAAGGATCCCTGCTGTCCTCTGCTGCTCCGTTGTGGAGAGAAGATCCACCTTGCAGCTGGACATGGATACCAAGATAAGTAATGAAATTCATGCCAGGATAGCAATAAAGTGGGCTTGAGGTAATTGCAGATTGTTTTGTGTTGCCCTGGGCATGCCAAAGCAGGCATTACATTTGTAGTTCCCTGTGTTACACAGGCTTTGGTGCCCTGGTGGACATAGATGGAAAACAAGAAGAGCTCCAGCAGTCAGCCAGGCCTGGTCAGAGGAGAGAAGGTTGGTGAGCAGAGGCAGACGATGGAGGGAAAGCCGTAGGACATGGATGGGAAGGGCTGTGTCTCAGGCATGTTGGCAGGAGTGGCTGTGATGTAAGAGATGGTGTGTCCTCCTCCTTTGTCTTTGAGAGCCAGAGGCCCAGAGTAGGAGATGAGCAGAGCAAGGATCCCTGCTGTCCTCTGCTGCTCCGTTGTGGAGAGAAGGTCCACCTTGCAGCTGGACATGGATACCAAGATAAGTAATGAAATTCATGCCAGGATAGCTATAAAGTGGGCTTGAGGTAATTGCAGATTGTTTTGTGATGCCCTGGGCATGCCAAAGCAGGCATAACATTGGCATTTCCCTGTGTCACACAGGCTTTGGTGCCCTGGTGGACATAGTTCTATCAAAAGAAGAGCTCCAGCAGTCAGCCAGGCCTGGTCAGAGGAGAGAAGGTGGGTGAGCAGAGGCAGAGGATGGAGGGAAAGCCGTAGGACATGGATGGGAAGGGCTGGGGCTCAGGCATGTTGGCAGGATTGGCTGTGATGTAAGAGATGGTGTGTCCTCCTCCTTTGTCTTTGAGAGCCAGAGGCCCAGAGCAGGATATGAGCAGAGCAAAGATCCCTCCTGTCCTCTGCTGCTCTGTTGTGGAGAGAAGGTCCACCTTGCAGCTGGACATGGATAACAAGATAAGTAATGAAATTAATACCAGGCTGCGTATATGGGGGGTATGAGCTGATTGTAGGCTGTTTTGTGATGCCCTGGGCATGCCAAAGCAGGCATAACATTGGCATTTCCCTGTGTCACACAGGCTTTGGTGCCCTGGTGGACATAGTTCTGTCAAAAGAAGAGCTCCAGCAATCAGCCAGGCCTGGTCAGAGGAGAGAAGGTGGGTGAGCAGAGGCAGAGGATGGAGGGAAAGGTGTAGGACATGGATGGGAAGGGCTGGGGCTCAGGCATGTTGGCAGGAGTGGTTGTAATATAATAGAAGGTGTGTCCTCCTCCTTTGTCTTTGAGAGATGGAGGAAAAGAGGAGGATATGAGCAGAGCATGGATCCCTCCTGTCCTCTGCTGCACCGTTGTGGAGAGAAGGTCCACCTTGCAACTGGACATGGATACCAAGATAAGTAATGAAATTAATACCAGGCTTTCGTATTTACAGGGGGCATGAGCTGATTGTAGGGTGTTTTGTGATGCCCTGGGCATGCCAAAGCAGGCATAACATTGGCATTTCCCTGTGTCACACAGGCTTTGGTGCCCTGGTGGACATAGTTCTATCAAAAGAAGAGCTCCAGCAGTCAGCCAGGCCTGGTCAGAGGAGAGAAGGTGGGTGAGCAGAGGCAGAGGATGGAGGAAAAGCCGTAGGACATGGATGGGAAGGGCTGTGGCTCAGGCATGTTGGCAGGAGTGGCTGTGATGTAAGAGATGGTGTGTCCTCCTCCTTTGTCTTTGAGAGCCAGAGGCCCAGGGCAGGATATGAGCAGAGCAAGGATCCCTGCTGTCCTCTGCTGCTCCGTTGTGGAGAGAAGGTCCACCTTGCAGCTGGACATGGATACCAAGATAAGTAATGAAATTCATGCCAGGATAGCTATAAAGTGGGCTTGAGGTAATTGCAGATTGTTTTGTGATGCCCTGGGCATGCCAAAGCAGGCATAACATTGGCATTTCCCTGTGTCACACAGGCTTTGGTGCCCTGGTGGACATAGTTCTATCAAAAGAAGAGCTCCAGCAGTCAGCCAGGCCTGGTCAGAGGAGAGAAGGTGGGTGAGCAGAGGCAGAGGATGGAGGGAAAGCCGTAGGACATGGATGGGAAGGGCTGGGGCTCAGGCATGTTGGCAGGAGTGGCTGTGATGTAAGAGATGGTGTGTCCTCCTCCTTTGTCTTTGAGAGCCAGAGGCCCAGAGCAGGATATGAGCAGAGCAAGGATCCCTGCTGTCCTCTGCTGCTCTGTTGTGGAGAGAAGGTCCACCTTGCAGCTGGACATGGATACCAAGATAAGTAATGAAATTCATGCCAGGATAGCTATAAAGTGGGCTTGAGGTAATTGCAGATTGTTTTGTGATGCCCTGGGCATGCCAAAGCAGGCATAACATTGGCATTTCCCTGTGTCACACAGGCTTTGGTGCCCTGGTGGACATAGTTCTATCAAAAGAAGAGCTCCAGCAGTCAGCCAGGCCTGGTCAGAGGAGAGAAGGTGGGTGAGCAGAGGCAGAGGATGGAGGGAAAGGTGTAGGACATGGATGGGAAGGGCTGGGGCTCAGGCATGGAGGCAGGAGTGGTTGTAATATAATAGAAGGTGTGTCCTCCTCCTTTGTCTTTGAGAGATGGAGGAAAAGAGGAGGATATGAGCAGAGCATGGATCCCTCCTGTCCTCTGCTGCACCGTTGTGGAGAGAAGGTCCACCTTGCAACTGGACATGGATACCAAGATAAGTAATGAAATTAATACCAGGCTGCGTATACAGGGGGCATGAGCTGATTGTAGGGTGTTTTGTGATGCCCTGGGCATGCCAAAGCAGGCATAACATTGGCATTTCCCTGTGTCACACAGGCTTTGGTGCCCTGGTGGACATAGTTCTATCAAAAGAAGAGCTCCAGCAGTCAGCCAGGCCTGGTCAGAGGAGAGAAGGTGGGTGAGCAGAGGCAGAGGATGGAGGAAAAGCCGTAGGACATGGATGGGAAGGGCTGTGGCTCAGGCATGTTGGCAGGAGTGGCTGCGATGTAAGAGATGGTGTGTCCTCCTCCTTTGTCTTTGAGAGCCAGAGGCCCAGGGCAGGATATGAGCAGAGCAAGGATCCCTGCTGTCCTCTGCTGCTCCGTTGTGGAGAGAAGGTCCACCTTGCAGCTGGACATGGATACCAAGATAAGTAATGAAATTCATGCCAGGATAGCTATAAAGTGGGCTTGAGGTAATTGCAGATTGTTTTGTGATGCCCTGGGCATGCCAAAGCAGGCATAACATTGGCATTTCCCTGTGTCACACAGGCTTTGGTGCCCTGGTGGACATATTTCTGTCAAAAGAAGAGCTCCAGCAGTCAGCCAGGCCTGGTCAGAGGAGAGAAGGTGGGTGAGCAGAGGCAGAGGATGGAGGGAAAGCCGTAGGACATGGATGGGAAGGGCTGTGTCTCAGGCATGTTGGCAGGAGTGGCTGTGATGTAAGAGATGGTGTGTCCTCCTCCTTTGTCTTTGAGAGCCAGAGGCCCAGAGCAGGATATGAGCAGAGCAAGGATCCCTGCTGTCCTCTGCTGCTCTTTTGTGGAGAGAAGGTCCACCTTGCAGCTGGACATGGATACCAAGATAAGTAATGAAATTCATGCCAGGCTTTCATTTAAGTGGGCATGAGCTGATTGCAGAGTGTTTTGTGATGCCCTGGGCATGCCAAAGCAGGCATAACATTGGCATTTCCCTGTGTCTCACAGGCTTTGGTGCCCTGGTGGACATAGTTCTATCAAAAGAAGAGCTCCAGCAGTCAGCCAGGCCTGGTCAGAGGAGAGAAGGTGGATGAGCAGAGGCAGAGAATGGAGGAAAAGCCGTAGGACATGGATGGGAAGGGCTGGGGCTCAGGCACGTTGGCAGGAGTGGCTGTGATGTAAGAGATGGTGTGTCCTCCTCCTTTGTCTTTGAGAGCCAGAGGCCGAGAGCAGGATATGAGCAGAGCAAGGATCCCTGCTGTCCTCTGCTGCTCTGTTGTGGAGAGAAGGTCCACCTTGCAGCTGGACATGGATACCAAGATAAGTAATGAAATTCATGCCAGGATAGCAATAAAGTGGGCTTGAGGTAATTGCAGATTGTTTTGTGTTCCCTGGGCATGCCAAAGCAGGCATAACATTGGCATTTCCCTGTGTTACACAGGCTTTGGTGCCCTGGTGGACATAGATGGAAAACAAGAAGAGCTCCAGCAGTCAGCCAGGCCTGGTCAGAGGAGAGAAGGTGGATGAGCAGAGGCAGAGGATGGAGGGAAAGCCGTAGGACATGGATGGGAAGGGCTGGGGCTCAGGCATGTTGGTAGGAGTGGCTGTGATGTAAGAGATGGTGTGTCCTCCTCCTTTGTCTTTGAGAGCCAGAGGCACAGAGCAGGATATGAGCAGAGCAAGGATCCCTGCTGTCCTCTGCTGCTCCGTTGTGGAGAGAAGGTCCACCTTGCAGCTGGACATGGATACCAAGATAAGTAATGAAATTCATGCCAGGCTTTCATTTAAGTGGGCATGAGCTGATTGCAGAGTGTTTTGTGATGCCCTGGGCATGCCAAAGCAGGCATAACATTGGCATTTCCCTGTGTCACACAGGCTTTGGTGCCCTGGTGGACATAATTCAAAAATAAGAAGAGCTCCAGCAGTCAGCCAGGCCTGGTCAGAGGAGAGAAGGTGGGTGAGCAGAGGCAGAGGATGGAGGGAAAGCCGTAGGACATGGATGGGAAGGGCTGTGGCTCAGGCATGTTGGCAGGAGTGGCTGTGATGAAAGAGATGGTGTGTCCTCCTCCTTTGTCTTTGAGAGCCAGAGGCCCAGAGCAGGATATGAGCAGAGCAAGGATCCCTGCTGTCCTCTGCTGCACCGTTGTGGAGAGAAGGTCCACCTTGCAGCTGGACATGGATACCAAGATAAGTAATGAAATTAATACCAGGCTGCGTATATAGGGGGCATGAGCTGATTGTAGGCTGTTTTGTGATGCCCTGGGTATGCCAGAGCAGGCATAACATTGGCATTTCCCTGTGTCACACAGGCTTTGGTGCCCTGGTGGACATAGTTCTATCAAAAGAAGAGCTCCAGCAGTCAGCCAGGCCTGGTCAGAGGAGAGAAGGTGGGTGAGCAGAGGCAGAGGATGGAGGAAAAGCCGTAGGACATGGATGGGAAGGGCTGTGGCTCAGGCATGTTGGCAGGAGTGGCTGTGATGTAAGAGATGGTGTGTCCTCCTCCTTTGTCTTTGAGAGCCAGAGGCCCAGAGCAGGATATGAGCAGAGCAAGGATCCCTGCTGTCCTCTGCTGCTCCGTTGTGGAGAGAAGATCCACCTTGCAGCTGGACATGGATACCAAGATAAGTAATGAAATTCATGCCAGGATAGCAATAAAGTGGGCTTGAGGTAATTGCAGATTGTTTTGTGTTGCCCTGGGCATGCCAAAGCAGGCATTACATTTGTAGTTCCCTGTGTTACACAGGCTTTGGTGCCCTGGTGGACATAGATGGAAAACAAGAAGAGCTCCAGCAGTCAGCCAGGCCTGGTCAGAGGAGAGAAGGTTGGTGAGCAGAGGCAGACGATGGAGGGAAAGCCGTAGGACATGGATGGGAAGGGCTGTGTCTCAGGCATGTTGGCAGGAGTGGCTGTGATGTAAGAGATGGTGTGTCCTCCTCCTTTGTCTTTGAGAGCCAGAGGCCCAGAGTAGGAGATGAGCAGAGCAAGGATCCCTGCTGTCCTCTGCTGCTCCGTTGTGGAGAGAAGGTCCACCTTGCAGCTGGACATGGATACCAAGATAAGTAATGAAATTCATGCCAGGATAGCTATAAAGTGGGCTTGAGGTAATTGCAGATTGTTTTGTGATGCCCTGGGCATGCCAAAGCAGGCATAACATTGGCATTTCCCTGTGTCACACAGGCTTTGGTGCCCTGGTGGACATAGTTCTATCAAAAGAAGAGCTCCAGCAGTCAGCCAGGCCTGGTCAGAGGAGAGAAGGTGGGTGAGCAGAGGCAGAGGATGGAGGGAAAGCCGTAGGACATGGATGGGAAGGGCTGGGGCTCAGGCATGTTGGCAGGATTGGCTGTGATGTAAGAGATGGTGTGTCCTCCTCCTTTGTCTTTGAGAGCCAGAGGCCCAGAGCAGGATATGAGCAGAGCAAAGATCCCTCCTGTCCTCTGCTGCTCTGTTGTGGAGAGAAGGTCCACCTTGCAGCTGGACATGGATAACAAGATAAGTAATGAAATTAATACCAGGCTGCGTATATGGGGGGTATGAGCTGATTGTAGGCTGTTTTGTGATGCCCTGGGCATGCCAAAGCAGGCATAACATTGGCATTTCCCTGTGTCACACAGGCTTTGGTGCCCTGGTGGACATAGTTCTATCAAAAGAAGAGCTCCAGCAGTCAGCCAGGCCTGGTCAGAGGAGAGAAGGTGGATGAGCACAGGCAGAGGATGGAGGGAAAGGCGTAGGACATGGATGGGAAGGGCTGGGGCTCAGGCATGTTGGCAGGAGTGGCTGTGATGTAAGAGATGGTGTGTCCTCCTCCTTTGTCTTTGAGAGCCAGAGGCCCAGAGCAGGATATGAGCAGAGCAAGGATCCCTCCTGTCCTCTGCTGCTCCGTTGTGGAGAGAAGGTCCACCTTGCAGCTGGACATGGATACCAAGATAAGTAATGAAATTCATGCCAGGATAGCTATAAAGTGGGCTTGAGGTAATTGCAGATTGTTTTGTGTTGCCCTGGGCATGCCAAAGCAGGCATAACATTGGCAGTTCCCTGTGTTACACAGGCTTTGGTGCCCTTGTGGAAATAGATGGAAAACAAGAAGAGCTCCAGCAGTCAGCCAGGCCTGGTCAGAGGAGAGAAGGTGGGTGAGCAGAGGCAGAGGATGGAGGAAAAGCCATAGGACATGGATGGGAAGGGCTGGGGCTCAGGCATGTTGGTAGGAGTGGCTGTGATGTAAGAGATGGTGTGTCCTCCTCCTTTGTCTTTGAGTGATGGAGGAAAAGAGGAGGATATGAGCAGAGCATGGATCCCTCCTGTCCTCTGCTGCACCGTTGTGGAGAGAAGGTCCACCTTGCAGCTGGACATGGATACCAAGATAAGTAATGAAATTAATACCAGGCTGCGTATACAGGGGGCATGAGCTGATTGCAGAGTGTTTTGTGATGCCCTGGGCATGCCCAAACAGGCATAACATTGGCATTTCCCTGTGTCACACAGGCTTTGGTGCCCTGGTGGACATAGTTCTATCAAAAGAAGAGCTCCAGCAGTCAGCCAGGCCTGGTCAGAGGAGAGAAGGTGGGTGAGCAGAGGCAGAGGATGGAGGGAAAGCCGTAGGACATGGATGGGAAGGGCTGTGTCTCAGGCATGTTGGCAGGAGTGGCTGTGATGTAAGAGATGGTGTGTCCTCCTCCTTTGTCTTTGAGAGCCAGAGGCCCAGAGCAGGATATGAGCAGAGCACGATCCCTGCTGTCCTCTGCTGCTCCGTTGTGGAGAGAAGGTCCACCTTGCAGCTGGACATGGATACCAAGATAAGTAATGAAATTCATGCCAGGATAGCTATAAAGTGGGCTTGAGGTAATTGCAGAGTGTTTTGTGATGCCCTGGGCATGCCAGAGCAGGCATATCATTGGCATTTCCCTGTGTCACACAGGCTTTGGTGCCCTGGTGGACATAATTCAAAAAAAGGAAGAGCTGCTGCGGTCAGCCAGGCAAGGCCAGAAGAGAGAAGGTGGGTGAGCAGAGGCAGAGTTTGGAGGGAAAGCCATAGGACATGGATGGGAAGGGCTGGGGCTCAGGCATGTTGGCAGGAGTGGCTGTGATGTAAGAGATGGTGTGTCCTCCTCCTTTGTCTTTGAGTGATGGAGGAAAAGAGGAGGATATGAGCAGGGCAAGGATCCCTCCTGTCCTCTGCTGCACCGTTGTGGAGAGAAGGTCCACCTTGCAGCTGGACATGGATACCAAGATAAGTAATGATATTGATGCCAGGCTTTCATTTAAGTGGGCATGAGCTGATTGCAGAGTGTTTTGTGATGCCCTGGGCATGCCAACGCAGGCATAACATTGGCATTTCCCTGTGTCACACAGGCTTTGGTGCCCTGGTGGACATAATTCAAAAAAAGGAAGAGCTGCTGCGGTCAGCTAGGCAAGGCCAGAAGAGAGAAGGTGGGTGAGCAGAGGCAGAGGATGGAGGGAAAGGCGTAGGACATGGATGGGAAGGGCTGGGGCTCAGGCATGTTGGCAGGAGTGGCTGTGATGTAAGAGATGGTGTGTCCTCCTCCTTTGTCTTTGAGAGCCAGAGGCCCAGAGCAGGATATGAGCAGAGCAAGGATCCCTGCTGTCCTCTGCTGCTCCGTTGTGGAGAGAAGGTCCACCTTGCAGCTGGACATGGATACCAAGATAACTAATGAAATTCATGCCAGGATAGCTATAAAGTGGGCTTGAGGTAATTGCAGATTGTTTTGTGTTGCCCTGGGCATGCCAAAGCAGGCATAACATTGGCAGTTCCCTGTGTTACACAGGCTTTGGTGCCCTGGTGGAAATAGATGGAAAACAAGAAGAGCTCCAGCAGTCAGCCAGGCCTGGTCAGAGGAGAGAAGGTGGGTGAGCAGAGGCAGAGGATGGAGGAAAAGCCATAGGACATGGATGGGAAGGGCTGGGGCTCAGGCATGTTGGTAGGAGTGGCTGTGATGTAAGAGATGGTGTGTCCTCCTCCTTTGTCTTTGAGTGATGGAGGAAAAGAGGAGGATATGAGCAGAGCATGGATCCCTCCTGTCCTCTGCTGCACCGTTGTGGAGAGAAGGTCCACCTTGCAGCTGGACATGGATACCAAGATAAGTAATGAAATTCATGCCAGGATACCTATAAAGTGGGCTTGAGGTAATTGCAGATTGTTTTGTTTTGCCCTGCGCATGTTAATGCAGGTACTACATTGTCAGTTCCCTGTGTCACCGAGCCTTTGGTGCCCTGGTGGACATAGTTTGATAATAAGAAGAGTTCCAGCGGTCAGCCAAGCCAAGCCTGACGAGAGCAGGTGGATGAGCAGAGGCAGAGGATTGAGGGAATGACGTAGGATATGGCTGGGAATTGCTGGAGCTCAGGCATGGAGGCAGGAGTGGCTGTGATATTACAGTTGGTGTGTCCTCCTCCTTTATCTTTGATAGTCAGTAGCCCAGAGGACAATACCAGCAGAGCATGGAAGACTCCTGTCTTCTGCTACTCTGATTTGGAGAGAAATTCCTCCTTGCACCTGTACATGGATCCCAAGATAAGTAATGATATTTGCACCTGGCTGGCTGTCATGTTGTTGTGTTCTGATGTGGCCCTTGGTATCTGCTTATTTTCTTTTCTGTTGTCAATATATAATTGTAATCCTTTTATGTATTATCGTGCAGTTCTTATTAACTGAATCTGGTATGTTTTTGCTCTGCTTTCTGCTCTGTTCCATGGCTTTTTTCTTTATTCTTTTCCAAGAGTCCTGTCTTGGATGCTGTGTCTTTCATCAGTGGCTAAGAACCAAAACATCATTGCAAAAGAGTTCCTTTTCACCAAAATTGTGCCATGCAGACCCAAATGGTCTACATCTTTACACCGTTGATTTCCTTCTTTGTACTCTGTTATTGGTTTTATATCTCTCTTCCATTGTGTTGCCCAATATTGCATATAGTTCTGGTGATTCAACATAGGATTCATTTTGTACAGACCATTTTGTTCAGGTCCCACTGTTGAAGTAATTCCCTACTAACATATTCCTTCTCCATAAATAGGACTAAAGAATGAGAATAAAGGAGTAAAGTTGAGGAATAAAGGGGGAAATGAAGAATGACTCTATTCTGCAGCCGAGCTTTGGCAATATTTACCATGTCTATGCTTCGTGTTTGTGGCTGCATGTGTCTGCACGGATTTGCTATCTGCCAGAAAGAATTTACCTCCTTCCAATAAATATCTGACTCTAACTTTGTTGCCAAATATATATATTTTTCTCTTTGGCTGTTGCATTTTATATGATACCACTACGAATGCCAGATGACAATGTTCCCTCCTGCAATTGTGGAATGAAATGAAGCAGAAAATGTGAAGACAAAAGGAAAAATTGTTTTGATCTGAGAGCATTTGTTAATGATTCTCCCATTGGTCCCAGGTTGAGTTGGTTTTCTTCTTTCACTGCTTTGCATTTATCTAGGTATGGAGAAACCATATCAGGCAGCCTGGGTCACAATAATTTGACAAGACAACATTCCATAGATACCATTAGTATTCATGATTATCAAAGAGACAGTGGAAGAAGAAATTGTCCTACTCTTGTCATGTGAATATATCTATTTCACATCTTTTTTTGAAGGCAGATACGAGGCAATCAATTCTGAGGTTGGATTTTTAAGTTTCACTGCCACTTTGCCCTATTTTTCTCTGTCGCTTGAGACTTCCCCAGAAAAAATCAAATGAATGAATGCAAGATGAAAAAAACATTGTTCATCACTGCAGAAATGGCTCCATATCGAAGTGTCAGTGGGGATGTTGCATCACTGATAAATTCAGCATTTTACATATTCAGGGTTGCTTGCCCTGGGGAGGTGGAGGATAGAACAGGTTATTTCACCTGATACCATCAGCTGGTGATTTATGGCCTACTATCTTTTCTCTGACATTTATCTAGAGTTTTCATTGTTCATAACCTTACAAAATGCCTATCAGGCTTCTCTTGCTCTTCTGTGGGTGCAGCAGAATTTTAAATATGAGCACAATTAAATATAAGGCTGAATCCTTGCCAGCAGGATCTTCACAATAATCCAGTACACTAGGGCGCTAGGCAGTATTGATCTTCTGATGTTTCAGTGGGAGATGACTTAAAGCCAACTTTCTTTATAAAAGTAGATGTTTTTTATTGAAACTTCCTTTTTATTTAATGGTGAGTTGTGCCAGCAACAGAAATAATCAGTTCTGATGCAATACAGAAATTTGGGATTAAAAAAAAGATCTGCCTTGATTGTTGTTCAACTGTGTTGAAGACAGCTCTGTTTTCTGAGACAATTTCCAATTGTTCATCACCATTTTAAAAAAGGAAAAATATACCTAAAGCAAGAGTACAGCCCCCTGCAGCCCAGAAACAATTACAGGCTACAGACAGAAACAGAAATAGGAAATAATGCATGCAAAGATGTATAAGAGTAGACAGTTTCACAAACAACATTTTTTCCACCTCATAACTGAGAAACTGCCAAGAAATAAATTGGCTGATGCAAACCAAGTTAACTTGTCTATATAAAGGCACTAAACTCACATATGCAGATATTAGAATTTGCACATTTTCTAGATTTATTCCTAAAATGTTGGCACACCCAATAAAGGAAGGAAAATACTGCATATCATTCAGTATAAATCACACCTGGGGCACAAACTGATTGCTTTTTCATTATAATAAACAAAAGGGGCAAGGTATAATCCTTTATTTTTCATCCTTTGGGGTACAGGTCTGGAGATGAGCGTGCATAAAAAGATTCCCTTTTCTTTACAGAGAAGTGTTGTGTAATCTGAGTTGCACCAATTATTTGTGGGAGTGGCAAGGCAAGGTGGCAAACCATCCCTCTGTTTGGATTTAGACTTCTTCAATGGAGATGTTTGTGTGCGAAACAGTCAATATTGAATCCTGCCTAATAAAAGGAGTTAAGCAGGAACCTCCAGGGTGTGATTCATCTCTTTCTCAGGTGGATGTCTAAAATAGATGAAATGAAACATGCCTTGGCAAAGGCAATTTCTCTCCAATTTCCAAAGGGCTCTTGATGTGTGACCACAGACTCATCCATCCATCCAGCATATCCTTCAGCATGCAACCATATGACTTCAGCATAAGGTGAGTTCCTGTGAGTCAGATGTCAGATGAACATAATGAGACCAAAAACTACAGCGGGGACCTTCCAGGTCTAGCCTGGAAGTGGAAACCTGAACAGCAGAGGCTTAGCCAGGGAGACAAATTGTATTTACGTGCTTTCAAATAAAGGAGCCATCTTCAACCTTATTTCTAGTAGGTGCAATTCCAGTGAATCATGATGGAGACAGAGCTAAAGTTGGATTTCTCTTTCAAAAGTATTTTATGGCTATATTTTTTTTTCCCTTGAATTAGTTTATAAATAAATAAATAAAATAAAATTAATTAATGGCAGCACCTGACCTTGTTCTATTCCCCAGTGCTGCTGGAAGAGAAAATCATTTATGTTTTCTTCATGCTGAGAGTACACTGAAGTCTTTAAATTACTGATGTTGCCTAAGACTTAGGGAGCAGGAGAATATTCATCTGAAGATTCCAGAAAGAGAGTAGGGGATAGGGTCCTAGATCTTTTTATTTCAAAGACACCACAAGAAAAAATGAGGGAGAATTCATAAATAGACAATAACCATATCAAGGAGATCCCCACAATTTCAGCTGTACACAAAAAACTGAATACAGGGTTTTCACTGGCAATATAAAAACAGTGCTAGTGCATCCCATTATATGAGATATAACCACTTAAATGCCCAAACTTACAGTTCTGCTGGATACTCCTGCTTCTGCCTTGTTGCTGATAGAGATCAGCAGTACCTGATGCCCAGCTGCAACTCCCAGGACTCTCTTAGATTCCTCTGATGTCCAGGTATCTTGAGACTGAAAAGCAGAGTAATTGTCTGCCAGTTGGTTTCTTCAAGGAAAAGGCAATTGACCTGCATAGTTGGATAGGCCATGGCTTGAGAAATCCACAGATTACCTTCCATCTTCCTTGAAGACAGAATAAATCTCTTCCTTGGTTTCCAGGTCTTTTGTAGACTTTGTTTCCCCTGATGCAGTTTGTGATTGTTCTTGGCTGTCAGTGTGTGCTCCAGTAGGTAAAGTTACCTTAGCCTTGTGGTACCAAATTGTCTGGCAGAAAGATACCATGTATAAATTCCATTGGTATCATTTGAGCTCAGAGTACAATGGAGCTGTTTGCACATGACTGGAATTGGAGACAGCGTTTTTTGTCACATGAATACACAGAAAAAGTGAAAAAAGATTGAACACATGAAAATATACTGCCTTGACCAAATACACGTTCAATTAAGAATTGGCCAGATGTGTGTCAATCATAACCAAACAAGACCTACAGCACTGTGATAGAATCCTCAGACCAGCTTCTTTCTCATGATCCAATGTCCACTATATGAAATAACTACTCACTGAGTCAGATATTCATCGGTACTTCAGAGTTAGGGAAAAATCTTCTTCAGTAGTTTGAGGTAAGACCTATGGCCTTACAAGCCCAAAAATACATCTTGAGTTTTTTCTTTCTCTCATTTTCCCTATTTCAGCCTAAAGCAATGGGTGAGTGTATTAAAAAACTGTTAGAGGCTTAGTTTGATTCATGTCTTCTTCAGTTTGACAAGTTCCTTTATGTGGGCTGTGTTTCCTGGTGTTTAAGATCAGAAACAGCCAGTTCATCATCTACCTGACCTCTGTATTTATCCCAGGCCAGTGCACTTCTCCTGGTTTCCATCTCACAGTCCCAGTAACTTGGCTTAGACGAAAGGAGTTATTTCTGGCCTGGAGGTGAATGGCAGGGGAGTAAAACTGTGTAGGATAAGGTTTTTCTGTTTTGTGAGTAACTATGTGAAGCTGAAGCTGACATATTTTCTTCCACTCCAAAATGGAATGAAAACAATGTGCTTGTTAAAACAATGTCTATAAACCCTTTTTAAGAAACAATCCCAAGCTTCAAGGAAAACATTTCAAAC
The DNA here is from genome assembly GCF_026119805.1 of Tympanuchus pallidicinctus. NCBI lineage: Eukaryota > Metazoa > Chordata > Aves > Galliformes > Phasianidae > Tympanuchus > Tympanuchus pallidicinctus. The sequence continues at coordinate 7,306,300 of NW_026294627.1, read as the reverse complement.
AAAGAAAATCATAAGACTATTTTGATAACAAGACATAAAGCATTCCACTTAAAAACAAAACAAAAACGAACAACTTACTTTATTTCAAATGTTTAGTGTAAAAGATAAATATAGAAAAAAACGTCCAAGAGGTCTAAGTGTTCTGCTCCTTTTTATTTTTAAAGTTTTATCTCACTGAAATTAACATAAAACATTTAGATTTAGGTGACAAGAACAGTGAAATTCAGTATTTAACTGTAGGCACATGAGATAACTAGCTGGCCTCCTGCTGAACATTTTGTAGTTTGTAGGCTAGAGCAGACGAGTCAGTGATAAGGGGAATTTGCCTTTCTATGCATCTAATTCAAGTTCTAGAGGAAAATATGTAAATAACTTGTTCCAAATCTGGGTTCTATGATTACTCCCATATGGTGCTTTTGAAGGTAACTCAGTCATTGGGAGTTTCCTTATCAGTCTGTCTCATGGAGTAGGTCTCAGAAGAGCAAGAGGCTTTCACAGAATCACAGAATCATAGAATCGTAGTCACTTGGCATGGAAACCAAGTAGGTGGCAAGCCTCCACTGAGTTGAATTGTGTGACACCTTTCCTTGCTCTGCCCAATAAACATGACTTCCTCTTAGGCCAAAAAAATGAATCATTTGGTGGTTAATGATGGTGATGATACAAATACATCGAACACATCACCATACAACCTATGTCTTAGACTCTTTTCCCTTCCATAATTTGTTGACTCAGCCCAAACAGTGAGAATGTGCCTTATTGGCAAGGAACACAAGGATTAGAGTATCTATTCAAGGTAAGTCTCAGCAGCAGTCACCTTCCATGATAAACTGCAGATTATTAGCAAAAGTGTCACACACCAAGACTGCATTTCCCAAATCATATGATGAAAATGCAGTGTTATGTGGTTCTAGAGGTGTGCAAGTGCTTCCAAGAAGGATATGCCTTTTAAGAAGTTATGTATTATTAGAAAAATGGGGCCATATCTCAGTATGTACATTTTACCAGGTAAATCACAACAATATCAGAAGCCAGACAATAAGAGTCACCATGAGGAAGGGATTTCTTGCAGTTCGTCTCCCCTGCAAGTTGTTCTAAGATATGTCTTGTATGGGGAAATCACTCTGAAGTGGTACTCAAAGAAGTTCTACTGCTTTGTTTCTTATAGGAACACTGGAATTTATACAGTTTGGACACTTCACCTCCCCCCAGAAATCTGCATTTGATATTCTGCATTAAATAAAATTCAGTTCTGAATGCAAAGCAACTTAGTCCTGAACAGTGTCTGAAGGTGCCGGATGCAAAGTATGTTTCATGTGAAATTACTGTAGACAATCTAATGACTTTCAAATAATTAAACATAATACTCTGACTGATTATAAGTGTTGGTCAGTATAGAAGGTCAGCGTTTTACTGACAGCCCCCAGAAATGAACAGTAAAAGGCAATTTTAATAAAGTGGGTATGTATTGTATTCCAGAGAAAATCTGTGCTCTGTGCTTAGGTTGAGATAATTACTTTAATCTATAAAGAAAAACAACCAATATTCTTGGAGAAAATACCTTTCACACATCTGTCTCTGCTGCTTTTTTTTTTTTATTTTTATTTTTTGGAGTCTTATCCAGAGCTCAGCTGTTGACTGCAAATTGGAAACAAAGCACCATGAACACTGACCTGGGCAAATTTGGGGACAGCAGTCATGACCTACTCCCTGGTGTTCTCTGTGTGTGTTTTTGATCATTTATGAGCCAAGCAAATGGTTTTTCCCACTGTGTGGTGACTCAAGTCCATGACCAGGGTAATGATGGGTGAGATAGGACCTGCTTTCCTGCCAGCCCCAGCTGCTCTCCTCACCATGGGGAAACCTTAGCACAAAGTACCATTTAAGGTTGGTGTTTGAATGGAGGAGAGTGAAGCTCCATTTAGAGGTGTCTGTCCCTCCACAGGAGCTAAATGAGGAGTATAGGCCATGTAGCTAAATGTTACATTTATGAATGCATGGGTTAGAAAGGGGCCTTGATTTCTAGAGATTTGTACTACCTGATAAGCAACGTTCTCTACCTCTTACACCCTGATCCTCTAAATATCTTTCTTCAGTAAGCAATACATGATGAGATGGACGAATGCCATTATGATATTTGCTGGTACGATTTTATTTTCTAATTGAATTGAGCTCAATGAATTCCTTCTAATGTGACATAGCATCACTCTTCTGGATGCATCCATACATTTTCAGCATGTTAATTTGACATGAAGAGTTCCTGTCTGAAGTAAGTGTAAAATAAATTGTTCTATGTGAAGGAAATCCATCCCTCTCCAGGAGTTCAGCACAAGACCTGTTCACTTCTTGCTTCCCATTTTATGGTAGCTTTTTTCTTTTTTTCTTATTTTTGAAGCTTGTCATATATAGGTCACAGAATAATTTATGAGTGAGAATATAATTTTCCCCTGTAGAAGTGTAAAGCACCAGTACAGGGTTTTAACATCTTAGTAATACTGACTCAAATGCTTTCATTCTGAATTTTAATACAAGAATCCCATCTACTATATGATGCAGGACCTCAGGTGGTGCATGTTGATATATGGACCATTTATTGATCTTCTGTACAGGGACAAATTTTGCTTATTGGAATTGGTGAAGAGCAGTCCAAGTTTTAACACAGAGCCTCATCTGTGCACTTAATTTTAATTTCATTATTACCAGCAGTTTGGAGTCAGTTTTGTTTTGATATCATCAACAAGTATTTGTACAGTAGTCTTCCTAATTAAACTGAAATGTCAACTTTATGCCTGCACGCAATTTTATTTTCTAATTTAAGGATCTGTTCTGTAGAAAATGCCTTAATTTAAATAAGTATCTTCGGGGAAATTTATTTCTTTGTGGCTTTCGAGTAAATTATTATATTTGAAGCAAACAAGCCATGCAGTAGAACTGTGTTGTCTAACATTTATGATGTAAAAGCAAGACCGTTGCAGAACTAGAGAAGGGGTGTCTTGAGTCCTGACCAGAGAGCAGACCTCCAGATGGGCTGCTATAGAATCATGGACTCCATCTTTCCACAGGATTTTAGGACCTCCTGGATTTGCTGCAGAGATTTACCCTCCAGGGATGCTGAAGAGGGGGACTTTTTGATCCGGGAGGTGATATTCAGCCTTCACAGCCACTCAGTTTCATGCTAGTTAGGATGCAGTGCTGTTGGTTGCAAGAGGCTTCTGAGATGGAGCTCTGTGCATTAACCATTAGTTCTTTTTTTTTCCCTTTTTTTCCCACCAGGGGATGTGTTAATGTTCCCAGTGGTCCTGCAATAAAACAGAATAAATAGATGAAATGCAGGCCCAGGCAGGTTAATGGCAAAATTCCCAGTGACTTTACTGGAGCCAAGAATTCACCAAGAAAAGGTATTTGTAACAGCAATGCATTTATGTTGTATCTGAAGCTTGTTTACAGCCTTCTGGAGTACTTATCTCTGACAAATAATCTTTATAGAGCATCTGAGCGCCTTACTGCCTTGAAGCAGAGGCATTTGCAAGTGGACACTGAGGAGTGTATTTAAAAAAGAAACTATGGGACTATATGCAAAAGCAACTATTTACAGATATAAGAAATGCACAAGATATTCAGAAATTACAAACTTTTCCATCCTCACGTGGCTTTACATAGGCAGCTTAGGAAATCTGAAAAATGATCCAAATATAATAATGACAGCAAGTTGTTAATGATAAATCATAGTAAACATGGAGCTGGATATATTTTAAATAATTGTTTTGAAAAGATTATTCTTTGGTTTTCCTTTTTTTTTTTTTTTCTCCTTTTTTTTCAAATTTCTTGCCCAGGACTACAATGCCACTATCTGCACTATGTATTTCTTAGAAAAATGCTGTGCTATGTATCAGTGTATCTTCACTGGTGAGATTATCTGAGTTTTGAAACTGAAGGTTTAGAGATGCAGACTTTACATACATATTATTATCAGTATGTTGTAAGAGCCTGTCTTGATTGTGAGCCTCCTTTGCATTCCAGATTTTCAGGTTTTTAAGCTGAGATGCTAAATACATGTTGAGAGCTGAAAATCTGTTCTGCCTCACTCCTACTGGAAACACATAACCCAGGCATAACCCAGCCATACTCTACACAGAAAATGAATGTGAATCATTTTGTAGATAATTCTGCAAAGACGATTCTTATTTGTAGAGGAATAGAATTAACTTTATTTTAAATTCTTTCCATTTTTGACAGTTTAATTATATATATATGTGTGTGTGTGTGTATGTATGTATATATATGTGTATATATATATGTGTGTGTGTATATATATATATATATATATATGGGAATCTTTAAGAACAATATACATTAAAATAAGTGTTAAAGCTCTATTCCGCCTTGAACCAGGCAAAAGGTGGATCTTGGAACCAGCACAGGTCTTATTACAATATTTGTTGCTTTAGCCCAGTGATGTCAACTGTAGCATTTAGAGCATCTGATGTGTATCATGAGATGTCCCTCAATGCAAGGGCAACCTGCTCTCTTGTCCAGAGAGCTCCTCTAGCCTGAGTACAGCAGACAAGGCACTTTGTCTCTGGTAGCCTTCTCTGTCATTACAAGAACAATAAGAGGCTGAATCACAAGCAAAACCAGACTCCTTTTGTTCCACTTCCAGACACGCCATATTTAGAAAGATTTTAATTAACTTAGCTGTTTGCACCATGTTCAGAGAACAAATACTGTATTAAAAAATGTTTAGCAGTTCCTTTAGTGCCTACCACATCTCCTCAAGATTTGCTCATAACACTCACTTGTAATGGAGAGACTCCAGATGCAATCTATTTGATAGATATTTTCTCGAGCAAGATATTGAACATCCATAGCAAAGCTTCATGGTTATTAGATTTAGCCATTTCCGAAGAACAAAACAGTGGATTAAGTTCCCAGTTAATTTTTCTTCTCTTTAATAGCTTCGAAGATATTTTTCTATTCCAAGTAAAAAAAAAAAAAAGCCACCATCTTTTCTAAGTTATATCTGTAATGCTGCTTCTTACAAGGAGTGACAATGCCAGCAGTTGTTCTTTGGCTGTGTTCCCAGCAAGTATAATCTAACAGGTGAGAAATAAAGTATGTAAGTGAAGTAACAGTGTGATACTCTACATTTAGATGATACTGAGGACTTTTTGTGTGTTCTAATTATTCTTTCTGAGTTTTTGTTGCTGTTGTTGTTTTGTTTTTTTTTCTCAGAAGCGTGGAGAGCCGTCTTTACTGAAAAGAAAGAAGGTTCTAGAGTTATTTATTGTTTCACAGCCTTCCTATGAATAAACAGCTCTTTTGGAGCTACAGTTAAAAAAAATAGCAGCCAGGAGCCAGTGTTATTGTAAATTATGCTGATAGATAGTATTTGATTAGATTTCCATTTCAGCTGGCTTGAAGAGCTCATTTCTGTTCTGCAAGGAGTTTGTGCAGCTTTTTGCCTTGACTACTTGTTTGGAATGAACAACTCAGGCTGAGTTTTCTAGTAAGCTCTAAAAAAACTTTGCTATCTAAACACATTTTATTTTCTTAATGTGTTTTGATGAAGTGACTGAATGCGTTCTGTGATTCTGAGCTTTCTTGGTTTTCTGAAGCCCTGATAACAGTGTTTTGTAAACATGAAGCTGGATTTGAATCTGTGAAGAAGAGTCTTCTGTCCTGATTCCCTGTTGAATAAATGGGCAGCAAGTATGTGCTTGGTAGGTTTCTACAGAGGGGCACACTGAGGTTATGGTAATAGTGAGAAATATTTTTTGGGGTGATTCTGTCACAAAGTGACCCTGGAGGTTCAGACCACTTTCCATGAAGAGAAAAGGTTCTTCTAACTTGAAAAAGCACTTTTTAGTCACAGCAAAAGACAGGTGTAGCTAACCAGTATTGATAAATGTAGATTTAGTTCTGATGAATTTAGGATTTTGATCTTATGTTCCTAAAAATGGAACAAGACTACTTATCATCAGAGCAAAACTTCATGTCAAGAGATGGTGTGTTATACTACCACATTTTGTAGACATTTTTGTAAGTCCTGTGCATTGTCTCTATGAACATAATTCTGCAGATAATCACATCAACTTTTTATATTAGATTTTTCCATATGATTACAGTCTGTTTGCAGAGAGATACTTATCATTGTTTTTTAAGACTGCCAGATCAGTCTGATCTTCTGAACATATGTAAAATGCTGTCATTGCTTTAGAGAGGAAGTTCTGTCTCCAGTATTCTACATCAGCATCCCAATTTTACCATAGTGTTCTACCATGTCACTTATATGTTGTTGATCTTTGTGAGGCTTATTTGTTTATTTCAAAGGCCTTTGGTTTCAGAACAAGAAAATATCCAAAAGGATATCTGCCTGAACTTGTTTTAATGTGTCTACACTTTGTTAACTTATTTTGAAGTGAATTTTTAAAGCCAAATATTATTACACTATAATGTGCAATATTGAGCTTCTTTGATTCAGAATCTGTTACTACTTCAAGCCTATTAAATAAAAATTAGTATCTCAACATCAGAATTTGAATTGAAATACGTAATGATTCATGTGTTCTCTGCACTGATTAGCTTGTTAATCAAAATGAATTTCAATATTCTCAAATTTTAATAACTACTTTTCTTACCTGTTGTTAGTGTTTGTCATTTTAATGATCTCCACAGATGTCTTAAAACCTAAGCACCTTCTGCAAGCGTTGTATTAGGAGTATGATAATAAAACTCAACCAACAGGAAGTCATAAAAATTATATTCATGTTTTTTTTCCATTTTAATGAGTCATGGTTTGATGTTCTTTAAACAAAATATCTTTACTTCAGAAATGATCCCAATGATTTTAGTGAGAATATTCAGAGAACAGGTTATTGTTCAGCACCAATAACATGACCAATAAAATAATATTGCATTCAGGATGCAGTAAATATTCCCAGTTTTAAATATTCTTGTTTTGGGATTCTTTAAAAACAGGGAGAGAGGAAAAAAGTATGTAGAAATAATCTTCCCTTTATGTTTGTGGAGCAGCTAATGGATGGCACAGAAGTTATTCACTAAGCCAATGTTTTCAGTACAGTCATCATTTATCTTAAAAAGAAAGAGTCATTTTAATTTCAGTCTCAGAGCTCTTCTTCATATGATCGTTGCCCACTGAGTTTAGAATATCAATTACTATACAGTTATACAATTCATCACAGTTACTGAAATTAAATCCTAGTAAATTTAAATGACTTAGCTTTTCAAAACCCTTTTGCTGAGTTTATAGTTCAGTATAGTTCTTTATAGACAAAGATTGATTGTATCTCAAACTCAAAGGAGGCTGGAGCAGGGCTAAACTAATCTGTGGCTTTCTTGGCATTGCTTCTTCATTGCCTTCAATCCTAAAACAATCCCTTTTAGAAATTCTATTATTTTCTGAACGCAACTGAAGTCAAGAAAGACAAAAGACCTGAAGTTTTTAAAATAGATAGACACCACACCACTCTGGACTTTGACTGTGTTGACAAATGTCAGAGATAATGAGGTGTACTCATGTCACACCAATTACTTTTGCCCATGGCAGAGATCTGGGCTGTAAGCAGCATGATCAGTCTTTGCTTGTGGTTGCTGCTGCTTTCTATAGGAAGTTACACTTTTTTTGACTGGCAGGACAACAGGGGATTTACTTGGGAAGGAGCATGGAAGACTGATCTGTCTTTTGAGGCTGCACAGTATAATCTAGGAGGAAAGCAGAATGTAGTAACGTCTCCTCTTCAGTTCTGGCAGTAAAAGGTTGAGATCTGTGCTCCATGGGATACGGCTGCAAGAAGATGGTGAGATGCTATGTTGAATTTCCTGCTGATTTTGATGAGTGATCTTGTTTTATTGTAGACTTCTAAGTCCCATGTCTGGAGCCCCCAACACAGGAAAGATGTTGAGTGTTTGGAGAGGATTGAGAGGAGGGTTACAAAGATGATCCATGGGCTGGAGCACTTCTCCTATGAAGGCAGACTGAATCAACTGGGCCTGTTCAGTCTGGAACAGAAAAGGCTGCAGGGAGACCTCATTGTGGCATTCCAATATTTAAAGGTAGATTATAAACATGGGGGAAATCAACTTTACAAAGGTTGATAGTGATAGGTGAAGGGGGAATGGTTTTAATTAAAGGAAGGGAGATTAAGATTGGATGTTAGAGGAAAGTTTTTTACTGAGGGAGTGGTGAGGAGCTGGAACAGATTGCCCAGAGGGGCTGTGGACACCTTGTCGGTGTTTAACACAAGGTTGAATGGGGCTGTGGGCAACCTGATCCTAGTTATTGATCTAACAGTTTCCAACCTGTCTGTGTCAGGGAGATTGGAAGTTGATGATCGTTGAGGTCCCTTCCAACCCAAGGCATTCTATGATTCTATGATTCTATGTCTATATAGTCCTATGATAGCCAGAGTTTGCGCTTGATCACGCAAGTCAGAATCATGCTACCATTACATACACCACATGCCTTGTTTGTAATTTGTATTTGATTTCTCGTCAACCAAGAAGGTTCATCTATCATATGGCCTGCCTCTGAGTATCTTGTGAAGGTGTCCCAAAAATGGGAAGGTCTGTAATTTTGTGCTTGTGTATTCAATGATTTTGTGGAGGAAAATGAGTGATGGTGCACATGGAGATCGATCTGCATGTGTGCACTATGACTCATCATGGCAGGAAATCAGGATTAACTGTGTGCCACAACAAGGAATTTGGGCACTGTTGGCCTTGCACCAGGTAGATGAGGCCTCCTGGCTCCATTGCAGTTCAAATATTTAACATCACCCCAGATGTGAGCTGAGAAAGTAAATAATTCATAGAGTTTGCCATAGAAAGAGCCAGACAGTCAGAGAAAACGTTAAACAGAACTTTACTCAAAATTGCAAACATCAGTATAATAAAAGGTGCCAAAATAACGCAATATAAAATGTAAGAAAGCCTGCTGTAGAAAGAAATATACAATCTACTGGCACGAAACAAAAGTGAGAAAACAGACATTTAGTAGAAAAAAGACTGAAGATAATTCCTCAGGTAAGTTGGCTGGTTTATTAGTTGAAGACATAATGATTTCAGGAACTGTGTTTCAAAAAAGATCTTGAAGCACACATAGATGGGAATTTCTGAATTGATTTAAAGCGGAATGCTATATCAAGCTGTTAACTTTAACTAGTTATTTATGTGCAAGTTTTTTCTTCTCATCTCAGTATTGGAAGATGTAAGCTTGTTTCTCACTCTTACATTTCTGTTCTGATATTTTCCTGTCATTTTATCTCACATCAGCTTGACTAAACTTGCTGCCAGCACGAGGCCTTCACAACTTGTGCTCCTCTTCTCTTTGGGATGTGTTTATCACACCTGCAATCCATTCTACATCGGTTTGATTCTATCTGATATTATGTGTACCAAACAGAAAGCAAGAAAAGGACAAATTGAAAGAGACATTGCAGCAGCAGTATGGCTTCTCAAGACACTTAAGTCCAGCCAAACAACCAATGCAAAATGGAGCAGTTGAAGTCACTCCAAGATCACCCTCTAGGCTCTGACCATCTCACAAATGCCTGTTGAGAAACATGACGATCCATGGGGATTTGAGCTCCAGCTATCTGCTGTGTGCAGCTCCACAAAATGGCCAGCCCTTTGTTCATGCCTGTCCAGGACCTGGACATCGTGTACCTGCTCCTCACACATACAGCCAAAGGCACTGCTTCCAGCCTTGTTTCCCCAATGGAAACCAAAGTGAAGCTGACAGGTGCTGCTTGGCTGGAAAAGCTAATAGATTTCATGCCACTTGCTGTGAAGAGAGAAGGAGGAAGTTGTGGGAACATTTTTAAGGAGTCAGTTTTAAGAGATAAAGAAACATTAAAAATAAGTGATTTCATTGGCAATCTCCAGACTGATTTTCAAGTGTGTGAATAGAGCTTACTGACCTTGCTGAGTTTCAAATCTGGGACAATTCAAACAGGGGTCTAAAAAAAGCATATATACTGCTTATCTATATGGGATATATAATATTTATATTACCTAACCAGATGTATAATCTTGGAGGACGTTGTTAAGAGACAGAGGAAATACGGTGGCTGCAACACGCCTCTATTCTTCTCCTTGTTGCAGGGATGGAGAAGCAGTTGAAGGACTGGCCCTGGTCCTGCTGTGCCTGCTGAAGATGGAAGGTGGCTCATTGGAATTTTCATAAGTATTCCGATTACCAAGATTTAGAGAACATCTCCACTTCAGCACTTCCATAATCTTCATAGTGTTCTTCTGTTAAAGTAAACAAACCAGAAGTTTGTATATATAAAGAAGGAATCATCTGCAGTTAGCAAGGTCTTCTGCACCAACGGTTATAATCACAAGCAATTTCTTTGCAATGAGAGGAATGTCTGAGAAAGGTATTTGTCATCTGTTGGGTAAATTTGTAACAACTTATTTTAGCATTATAGATATGAAAGACATATCAAGTAAGGTAGTACTAAATGGAGTCATAAAACAGACAGAAACCTCATCCAGAGGGCTGGCAGCAATGACTCAAACACAAATCTATTAGAGAGCACAAAGGACAGGCAGACAGTTAGCAAATCTAAAGGAAAACCAGCCATCCATCTCCTCTGGACATTGTGCTCACGTGTCCCTTTGCTGGCAGAGCTCATGAGCCAGGGACCATTCACAATGCTGCCAAAAGTAAAATATCAGCTCCTTGCCCTGCATGCATGACAAAATCCTCCTCATGCCCCTTCCCATCTGCTCTCTTGCAGCAGAGACAGACTTCTGCATAATACCCCATGTTTTCTGCACACTTTATTCAGCCCCATGGATATTTCCATCATACATTTGCCTGACATCCACTGCTCTTCTGATAATCCACAGGCAAGCTTTCACAGAATCATAGAATGGCTTAGGTTGGAAGGGACGTCAAAGATTATCCAGTTCCAACCCCTGCCATGGGCATGGTTGTGAACTGCTAGATCAAGCATGACATCAGGTTACTCAGGGCACCATTCAACCTGGCCTTGTGTGATGCAGAAAGCTGTGCACCAGTCTCAGTGTTCTTATTTCATTTATGCTTTTTCTTCTTTTTGTAGACTGATAAATCTGTGAGTAACAAATGCTTCTGAAAATATAGTTTGTGTAGGCCATCTTAAGGCCTTGGAAGTGGATGGGGTCTTCAGGAAAAACAGAAAAATAACTTTTTTTTTCCAGATGCAACAACAACAACAAAACACAAATACTTTTGTCAAGGTGACTGATCTTCATAGTTGAGAAATAGATGTTTGGGAAGTCAGCATTCCCCTTTTGGGAGAGCCATTACTAACTGTCAGTAAGAAACACCTGTAAGCAACAGGCTGTTAGTTTTCTATCAAAAAAGAAAACAATCAGCATGAGCTTTTTGCACAGAGCTGGCTTGCATTGTTCAGGGGAAACCAGAGAAGTTATAAATGGAATGCTGCAGTGAAGCATATGATTAGGACCAAGATGAAATTTCCTTTTGGCAAAACCTGGTGCTGAGGGTGTGAGCTGGGAATAGGGAGGAGCCATACTGTGTTGCACATTGCGTACTCTGCCTCCTGCAGTGTAAGGACAACACAAAGCCATTGGCTGCTTTCTGTGTGCAGTAGGAACAGTACATAAAGCTGTGGAAAATAGGGAATGTCACTGAGTAGCTCAGTTTCTTTTGCTGGAATTAATTGCCAACTGCTGTGGTTCTTCGCTTCAGTTTGGCTACTATCCATGGACTTTGAAAGTGCTTATCAGGTTGTACTCCTTATACTTTCTTGTCTTCATCTGACCTCTTCAACAGCTGTAGCTGGTTTACTTCAAAAGAGCAGATAGGAAACCATGGCTTAAGTGTTATTTTTGAAGAAAATTCCTCCCTTCCCAATTAAAACTGATAACCTATGACAGATTTATTATTGCTTGTGAAGAGTGCTCAGAAAAGACACTTACTTTAGATATTCATGCAAAATGTTATAGTTTATTTCATCCAGGCACCTTACAGACATCATTCTTAGTTGTTGTCTGATCTTTTCAGTTTTCATGACCTTCATGTGATTAGATCAGGATTGGCAAGCTTTCACAGTAAATTCAAGTGGAAGATGGGATCTGAAGGACTGTGCAGATTTGTGTTGCTACAGAATCATTAGAAAGCTATTTTTTTGTTTGTTTGCTTGTTTGTTTAAGATTTGTCCTATTGTAACTTATCTGAGGGCCATATATGTGTCTGTATTTATTATGATTTGGTTTTCATAGTGAATGTGTCTAAATAGAATGCATTGAGGGAGAAACAGTTGGACAGTGCTGTAGTCAGAAAGAGAAGACATATATCTCAACACTTTGCAGCTTTCTCTTCTGTTCTAGAATTTGTGTACAGACATGGTTTATTCAAGGTTGCTGTAAAGCTGGAAATGCTTTAGACAGCTAGCACACTTTACAAAGCACAGGAGACAAGATAAAAATGCATTTTCTCCATTAGAACAAGGAAAAGTTGGGAATTTGGGAAGTCATCTTTTGACTGAATGTCATAAATGACTTGGAAGAAGGAGAAGAAGGAAACAAAGTGTCCCTCATTGCTCTGATTCTGAAGGAGAAATCTTCCAATAAGTTGCTCTGCTACTGTCTTGTGACCATGGAGTCAGCATAAGAAACTGGTGACCATGAAATAGACTGGCAGTAATCACTTTTAATAAGCAGAATAGTTGCAATGACATCTCATTTCCCTTGGACTGCATTTAATGGAGTCTTTTTGTACAAATACAATTGAAAGAAATGTCTTGTAGATGAAATATCAAAAGCATATATATAATGGCAGTCCTCAAACATAGCCCTGAAGGGCAAGTTTCGTGGGAGAAAAAGAAAAATCAAACACAAAAAGCTTTTCTTTTTTTATTGCTATTTAGTATTTCAAATGTGAAATTTATGCTTGCATCAAGAGAAAGCGTTACACAGTGTGGGTTAAAAAACAAAAGCCAGAATTCACAAAGCTGAGTTTCAGCACAAACACTAACCTGCACGATTAATAAAACACTACTGAAAGTAATAATAAGTCAGCAGCAGTTTTACAGGAACTCCTCTGAAACTAGTTGAAAATATCCTGTCTTCGTTTCATCACTCAAAACATTTGTGTTGTGTTTCTCTTGCAGATAAAAACTGTTTGCTTTCTCAAGATACATTGTTGTACTTACCAGAACATGCTCTCTGTTTGCTGGGAGCAAACGGTCCAGGGGAATGAGTTCTCAGTGTGATGGGCAACATATGGGATTGAGTGAGACATCCAATGAATGTGGATGCAGTAAAAGCTGTTCTTTTGCTCAGAGTGAATGTTAATGATGTTTCCACGGTTCATGAATAAACTCACTCAGAACATGAAGTTCTTGGGGAAAAAAACAACCTCTGTTATTTAAGAAATATGCTCATGTTGCTATTGAATCAGAAGCCAGCAGTAGCAACAACAGTTGCTGACAGTATTAAAAAATAATATATTTTTTGTGCAATCAGCTCAAAATACTGAAGATACCAGTGCAAAAACAGTCCAGCTCTACACACTGGCAGCATGTGGTCTTGGACCATCAGTTCAGGTTTTCAGCCAATGCTTTGTCTCTGGCTGTGTCAAGGCTTGTTGACTTACCTGGAACAAGATCAGGGTTTTTCTGGCCTCACTGTGGGTCCTGAATGCCCAGATTTTCTTTCAGAGGACAGTGGGCAATGAGAAGGAGAGAAAAGAGATGTGCTCAGCTGTATCGTGCCACTATGCAGCCCTGCAGCAAAGCTGGAAGGTGCTGGCCTCTGCCATCTAAACTCTGCTTTCTCCCAAATCTGACCATTGTGATACATTGTTTATGAAGGTTTCCTGTAAAGGCACCCTTGCTTGACTTGCTTGCTCATCCCTTTACTTTTTTTTTTTTTTTTTTTTTTTAGTATTGAAATAAAGAATAAACTCTTTTCTCTGGACCTCAGCAAGGGGCCCTCACACAAAGGTGTATCAGTGTGTGTACAGCTCGAAGAAAATTGATTGCATGTAGACTTTGGATTTTGGTGGAAGACAATTGGAATCTGAAGCGTCATAGAATCATTTGAATTGGAAGGGACCTTTAAAGGCCATCTAGTCCAGCTCCCCTCCAATGAACAAGGACATCTGCAGCTACATCAGGTGCTCAGAGTTCCATCCAGCCTGACCTTGAGTGTCTCCAGGGATGGGACATCCACCACATCTCTGGGCAACCTGTGCCAGTGCTTCACTGCCCTTATAGTAAAAAACATTATCCTTACATCCAGTTTAAATCTCCCCTCTTTTAGTTTGAAACCGTTTCCTTTTGTTCTATTACAACAGACCCTAGTAAAGTGCCTGTCCCATTCTTTCTTACACTCTCCCCCTGAAAGTCTGCTCTCAGGTCACCTCACAGCCTTCTCTTCTCCAGGCCAAACAGCCCAAAGCTCTCTCAGCCTGACCTTATGGGAGAGGTGTTCCATCCCTTGGAGCATTGCAAGGTGGCCTTCCTCTGGACATGCTCCAACGGCTCCATGTTTCTGCTGTACTGAGGACTCCACATCTGGATGCAGTGCTCCAGCTGAGGCCTCACCAGAGCAGAGCAAAGGGGCAGGATCACCTCCTTTGCCCTGGCTGTACTGCTTTGGATACAGCCCAGGATAAAGTTGGCCTTCTGGGCTGTGAAGGCACATTGCTCATATCCAGCTTCCCATCCTTCCCCAAATCCTTTTTGGCATGTCTGTGCTCAGCCCTAAGCAGAGCTCACAGAGCTTTGATCAGCGATAGGATCGCACAGACCCTGTGATGTGAAAATCTCTCTAGAGACCACAACCATGGTTTTAACAATAGTTGTTATTGTGTGCTGCTACCACTAAGAAGCATTTCCATCAAATAAGCAAATACATGTCCTTTAAAGAAACAAAATAGTGGGTTTCTCCATATATTTCAATATTGCTGCAAGCGTGAGAAAAAACAGGAATGTGGCTTTCATTCATAAAAAAAAAGAGCAAACAAACCAGCAATGCAGACAGTCCTGGAGAAGCTGCAAGAGCCCAAGTTCACACCAACATCATGGAACATAGCCTCTGGCCCTGCTGTACTTCCATTTGCCTCTTGCTATCACACGCTTGGGGCTCCACAGGCTGATTTGTTTTCATATCAAACAGTAAAAATAGGTAAGTTTGCTTAAAATGGAACATCTTGTTGTTATCTCTTAAAATGATATGCACTGACTGATGCTGGATTTTGGGTTAAGGCTATTGCCCTCTTGACTTCTGGGTGTAAAGGTTATTAGTCATTGAAAATAAGGTCTGAAGTCTGCCTTTAGAGAGACACTGAAGTCCTGCAATCTTTAAAGTGCAAATTAGTAATCCTAAAAGAAATCCCTGAGTTATCAATTCATATCTACTGTGATAAAAGTACATATATATATGAATTCTCTATGTATAGACTCATTATGATGGATGCCAGCCTTGTTTTCTTCCTCTGTAGAGGAACTGTTTCAGTAAGGAAGGATCCAGCAAGAATGAGCTTTCACAGTGAGAATTTACTAGAAAAGCATGCCTCTGATGAACAGGAGATAAAAAATGCCTTGAACAGCTTATAGCCTAAATAGACAGACGGTGTTTCCAGAGACAGTCTCAGTCATTCAATAAAGGACCAGTAAAAGCTTTTTATTGAGTGTGGATTTGATTTTACTCAGTATATCTTAAAGTTACCAAGCCTTCCACTAGTGCTTTTTTTTTTTGTCCTGGTCTGGATTATACAGCATCGTAAGGTTTCCTAAATGGGCTGCCTCCATCCAGACATTCCAACCAAAATTCTCAGTGCAAAGTCCTGCAAAAGGCTGAACACATCTTTTACTGTTTTTAAAATAAAGCATCAGATAGGACCAGAAACAACACAGGGCATTACAGTGACATTTTTATTAGATGGAAAGAAAATATATAGCTAATTCTTACTTGAAGGAATTGCTCACAGTTATGTAGTTAACTTCTAATTTATAGCCAGAATTTATTTGCTGTTAGGTGACATTGACTCTGGTGACCAATGCCTTAGATTATTTTTTAAGGAACAATTTTATAGCTGAAAAAACCACATATTACAGAACCATTTATAAAGTTTAAATGTCTTAAGCTAACAATATGTGATTGCACAGCCAAAAGTGAAAACATTATGGCTTGCTCGGAGAATTCATAGCTCTAATACGTGGTTATGAAATTGGGCTTACGACAATGAAAACACAGCTTATGTCAGCACACTTCCTCTAATGAGGCTGCAATTGTAATAGAAATCTCTGTGCTTCATCTTACCTAGGCGCTCAGTTTATGCCCTTTCCCTGATTGTTCTGATTTCATGCAGTCACACTATGAAGCTTTTGTATGAATATTTAACACTGTGATTTGCATTACATTGGTGCCTCATTGTGTAGGGGACTGTACAAGCCATGTAGTGAGAGGCAGTCTTGCTGCTAGGAGTTTAAATTTGACAAGACGAGTGGGAGAGGAAATAAAAGTGTAGGGAAGGAAAGAGGTGCACCTAGAAACTCTGCAAAACTGGAGCAGAGAGGGCATTTCTGGGCTCTGTGTCCCATTCCTTCTCTAGGAAGTTTCTTATATATGTAGATTGCAATAACAGTATTAATCACTCAGGATAATTTACATTTTTACTTATTCACTGGTTACTAGCTCCTTCAAAGTGAATGTGCCTCTGTGTTCTGAAGTACATCTCATCACTGACATAAGGAAAACAAACATTTCGTTGCTCAAACAAACACACATTGCCTATTTGTGGAGGTGAAGAACTACCACTTCTTCCCAAGTTTTGGAGGCTTGTTCTTGCTCTAACTTACATCACCTCCAGTTTTGCCTTATTTTGTTCTTAGCTATCCGTACACAGTAACACCTGCAATTTCAGAGCAGGGCTATGAAGCCACTGAAAAATTTAACACTTTCTATTTGGATGAGACAGATAATGATGCCAGTGATTTCTATGTGAAAGTGATAATCTTTTCTTCACTCCTTTTTAATCAGCATCATTCACCTATGTCATTGTGAATGCTAAATCTATGTTCAAGAGCAAATTTATTTTGGGGACTGGGTAAAGAAATTTGTAATTTGCTACTCTCACCCCATATTTTATTAATGGTTTTGATGTTGCCTGTTATTACTTCAATAACCTTCTATTCAAACAGTTAAAACGCAGATGATATATTTGTCTCCTAATAGTTCTTCATCAATTAGTTGGCAAGACTGGAGGTACACTGAGCCAAATGATAGCCACACGCTCTGATGAGCTGGGACAGAGAACACAAATGCAAGAGAGCAGTACTTGGTTGTTGTGTGATATGCCTGAGAGAAAGTTAATTGGAAGCTGTCTTAGTGAACAACGAAAAACCACATTAGGATTGAACTCCACAGTAATGCAAACACAGAGGTTTGTATACTATTTAACTTCTTTCCATGTATCCAAGTGTTTATATTGTGTATTCAGACTGAAAGTAAACCCAGGAGTTTCACTGGCTGTCTAAAGTTATATGTCCTTGCAGAAAGGGCGTACATTTTTGTTTGGATGGATGGATGGAGCTGTCTAGCAATCTACACCTCAATCCGCTTGATCATTTTAAGGCTGTCACTTTCCTTAAAGGCCAGAAGCATTTATAACTTCACACCAATAGTAATGGGAGAACTTAATCCATGCGTGTGTAGGTAGATCTAATTCTTCCTACTAGAGAGCAGCAAAGCACATCACTATTTAAACATACTGCTTTACATATATATAAAAATATATATAATATCTATGCATGAACAAAATGAAGTGCAGCAGGAGGTCAATCAAATCCAATCTAGAGATCATAGAATCATAGAATCATACAATGGCTTGGGTTGGAAGGGACCTCAAGGATCATGAAGCTCCAACCCCCCCGCTGCAGGCAAGGCCACCAGCCTCCTCGAATCCAACTTGGCCTTGAACACCTCCAGGAACGGGGCATCCACAACTTCTCTAAGTAGCCGATTCCAGCACCTCACCATTCTCATAGCAAAGAATTTCCCCCTGATATCCAACCAAAATCTTCCCTCCTTCAACTTAAAACCACTCCCCTTTGTGCTGCCATTATCTACCCTTTCAAAGAGTTGATTTATTTCCTCTTTGTAGGCTTTCTTGAGGTACTGAAGGGCTGCAATGAGGTCACCCCGCAACCTTCTCTTCTCCAGGCTTCTCTTCTGCCCAGCTCCCTCAGCCTGTCCTCAAGGTGAGTTGCTCCAGCCCTCTGATCATCTTTTGGACCTCCTCTGAACCTTCTCTAACAGCTTACAGGGATGGAAGTTGACTCTCATTAGGGAAACAAGGAAGTGTGTTTACCTTCTATGCAGGCAAACTGAGATTACAGGTTCTAGGATCCAGGCCTGTGGTTCATTTCTCTTTGCCGTGTAGCTTCTAGGAAGATATTATTTGCACTTTTCAGTCTGAACTTTTTAACCATACCTTTAAAATGAACGGGAAAGAAAGTTGTGCTGTTTTAAAATAAATTCCTACCAGATACTCAGTTCCAAAGCATCACACATGAATACACACAGATGACTGTTTTATATCAACAAGAAATCATATGTAGCGAGGCAGAAGAGGAAATACAGGAATTTGTGCTCTTCATCTGTAGAAATGTAAAATCTGAAATATAAGACATATCCTCTTCTAGGAGATGCCTGAATTGTTAGTTCTATGCCTGTCTTTCATATATGTCATTGTAACTGCTTCTGCATAGGAATTAAACAGTATTATCATCTCCAGGAGAAAAAAAAAAAAAAAAAAGGAAAAAAGGAAGCCTAACAACAACAGGCATTTCTTAATCATTTTGCTTGAAGAGAGATGCTAGCTGTGAGCCATTAGTGTGTGTAGAGAGAGATAATTAGAAGAAAAGCAGAGATTAAACAAAAAAAATTAATTTATGTGTGAAAAAGCAAATGCTCTAAGATAAATGTTTAATCCAGAATATTTAACTATTTCATTCTTCACCCTCAGCCTGCTTGTTGAAATGAAAGAAACAGAATCTCGTGTTATCTTTGTGCTTTCTTAACTGGATCTACTTATCTCTCATCTTGGATGATGAACTCTGAAAAGGAAGGCTCATTTTTCCCCTCTCTGTGTGGGTCTCTTGAATTTACAACTGCAAGTGCATATTTATAAAGTTGCACCCTTTGTGACAGTGCAACACATTAAAGGCAAATTAGTAACTAGCAAATTAGTTCTTCCATAGTGGAAAGCCAGTCAGAGGAGGGCCTTGGAGAGTGCAATACCAATGCCAGGAGATTTTGGAGAGACTGATGGTCCAAGTGGCCCCTAAGCCCACGACTGTACTCCATGCCTATTGAACTCAATGACTGCTTTTGATCTTTTGTCTTTAGGAAGAAAGGTACTTCTGATCTTTCAGGAAGACTGAAGAACCGACGCTGGATTGTAAAAATAATGCTGTTTTCTGGATATAGTGGGAAATTATGGAAACTCTTCCACCACACTGCTGCCATACTGGTTGCTGTTTTAAGATGATCCAAGGAGTGCAGTGCTTTTTTCACTTGCATTTGCCAGTCGGATGAACAATAACAACCTGATAGATCCTGACTGCAGAAATGTTATTGATCCAGGGAGAGAGAGATTTGGACTGTGAGCCAAGTAACTCTTTCCTGTATCAACTCCATTGCCAAAGAGTGAGTATAAAAGAATAACTGAAAAGTGTCAAATTCATTCTGAAATATATCTCTACAATACAGTAACAACTCAGTGTGTTGGCAGTACATATCTTATCTTTTATCCTGACTGGGGGCTGATTCTTAATCTGCTATATCAAGTCTCCTTTATACTCTTCTGTCAAAATATAGGATTATTTTATAGTCAAAAAGCAGACAAATGTGACTCAGATACACTAAAAGCATAAAAATCCTTGCAAAAAGAAAAAAAAAAAAGAAAAAAAAAGAAAAAAAAAAAAGATTCGAGAATATTTAGGGTGCATGAGGCCTTTAGTTTTGGGATGTAAAGCTCATCCAGCTCATATATCCATTCTGTTATTTTTTTGGTTTTCACTGCTCCTGTGTGACTGTATTGACCAGGCTGTGATTTATAGCTGTGCAACCAAACTGAGAATCCAGACCACAGCAAGATGAAGGTACAGAGAGCTCTGACTAGCTCTGTATCTCAGCACATATAGTGCTTCACTGTCAGTTTCTCTGAATATTTACTGGGAGAGAGTACACATTAATTAAAAACATAATTTTGGATCATAATAGGTGTGAATTTGAAGTCTGCCTGGAACAGAAATATCACAGTTCTCCTGTCTGGTCTTGCTAACTAATGTGATAAAAAGCATCGAATGCATGGGTTTTCAGTTGTTGTCTCTTCTTACTTTCATTGAATAAATCTTTATCTAAGGCCTGTTTAAATAAATGTTACACTGAAACACTGGAAACTGCCAGGCAATGCAATATAACGAAGATGCACTCCTTCTGCCCCATCAGGATGACGAGTTCAGTGGCAGAAGCCACATGTAGGGGTCTGCCCTTGGCCAGAGGTCTCCCTGAGATGTCATTTGGATCTGAGGGGAGCTGCTCCTGGGCATGGGAACAGCTTTAGGGATTTCCTGTGGTGTCAGTGCATTGAAAATAAAAAACGTGGATTCACGCCTTAGTGAGACTGTGAGAGGCAGTGAGGAGAAACTGACAGGAACATGCTGCTACAATTAACTTCACTCATAACTCAAGTAAGGCAAGAGCAGGCGAACAGGCAAGCACTGCTCATGTCAGTTCTGATTCCAGTTTCCAGGTAGATGACAGAGAGGACTTCTTCTAAAACCTGACGTGTAAAATCTGCTATTGTACTAAAATTTGCTCTAATATATACTTGGATAAAGTGACAATGAGGTTAAGGAAAAGGATGTGTACAGACCACGAAAGCTGTTCTGAAATGCAGAAGTTGTGGATTTGTCTCAGCCAACATTCAGAGCTCTCAGCACAGCTCAGATAGCAGCATACCCTGATAGTAGATAGCCTGGAGAACAATTCTCATCAGCACCTCATCACACAGTAGATATCTATTTTTGATCAAGGTCACCACTGTAAGCTCTGCTAACTGTATTGACTTCATCTCCTCCTATAGATCTCTGTTAATAATGGAAGCAAAGATACCATATTTAGCCTTCTTATTGGAAGGAAATGCATGAAATAGGTATGGTTTATTTTTTTCATTTTTTTCTTTGTGTTTTTTTTTTTTTTTTTTTCTCTGCAAGTTAGATATTTAAATCCAGTACTCCAAATATTCTGTCACTGTGCCATAGAACAACGGTCTATCAGAATATGTGCCAGCCTTTTATCATACCCATGAGTATATGTGTACATGTATATGCATAAGGCAAAACTCAGCCTCGTTTATTCAGGTGCAATGCATGGTGTGATTCTAAGATTATATGAGAAAAAGGAGGCTGTAGTGGGCCACATAGCAATAGAGCAGCCTAGAGCTAAGCTTCCGAAGGAAAATGTGCGGTTAGGACAAGAGTTATTTGGCCCCTCCTGCTCTGTAACACCATGTCTTCTCTGCTGCTCCAGTAATTCATGCACTCTGTATCTGTAAACAAGTTGTGAGTCTTGTGAGCTACCAGGCATTCTGCAAGGTGCCATAGGGGAACTGTATGGGAGCACTGGTTGCTAGCTCAACACTGATTAGGCCTGAGATCACATCTGTCTGGAGAGGCGCAGACAGCTGTGCATGCATCTTCTCCACCTGTGCTTCTGGACTCAAGTCACTTTTGACACGGAAGCCATGCAAATAAAGAGCAAAGGTTTACATTGGGGTTCAGCCCTATGCATCTAAAGGGGTTTCTCCTTAAAGGACATGGTTTATAATTCTGAGTGAATAGAAACTGTGACATGTGTTTACAGTGAGATTGGATGTGCTAAGAACATTATGAAAATCCTAGGGGAAAAGCCAGAGCATTGAGCTGCCTCCTCCAAAAGCCTGGTTCACCAGATATGTTAATAATCATGCCTTCCTTAGACTCTGCAAAAATTTGCCTCTCTTCCCCTTATCCATAATCTTTAACATGGCATCTGGAGGTGGAAGGAATTAACATGGGCCCCTCACTACAAGAAAGATATTGAGGCATTGGAGCATGTCCAGAGAAGGGCAGTGAAGATGTGAAGTATCTGGAGCACAAGTTTTATGGGGAGTGGCTGAAGGAACTGGGGTTGCTCAGTCTGGAGAAGAGGAGACTTGGGAGACCTCATCTCTCTCTACAACTGCCTAAAGGAGGTGGTGGAGAGATGTTTGTCAGCCTCTTCTCATGGCTAACAATGATAGAATGAGAGGTAATGGCCTTCAGTTGCACCAGGAGAGGTTCAGGTTGGATATTAAGAAAAACTTCTCTGAACGAATAGTAGTGCATTGGCACAAGCTGCCCAGGGAGGTGATAGAGTCACTGTCCCTGGAAGTGTTCAAAAAACATGGAGCTGTGATACAGAGGAGCATCAGTGGGCATGGTGAGGGTGGGTTAGAGTTGAGTTGGATGATCTTAGTGGTCTTTTCCAATCTTATTGATTCTATTGATTGGTTCTATGATTCTATCATTCTGTTTTTTAATCTTCAGTTTCCCCATTCAAGACTAAAAGACAAGCCAAGCTTTTCCTTTAGCAGAAAGGGAGGTTTCTGGTTAGAGATCTTATTTGAAGGCTTGCAATATTAAATTCATGAAGTGACTTTCCCATCTAGATGTTTTCCATTTGATGACACCAAGTCAGTGGTTTAGACATACCTTGTTAGTATTATCATTATCCCTTACAGTGTACTTCTTAGCCTATAAGAAGTGGCAGAAGATGCTATTATCTGGTACTGCTAAGAACCAGAATGAGGGGCAATTGCCTACCTGTGTCCCTGGACTCAGTTCTGCATATTTCTCACATCACTAAATGTTACCTCAGGAGCTACCTCAGGAGCACTCTATTTCTGACTTATTGAATTCTGGAGCATTGTAACTTGTTAGCTATGACAAAGTCAGTCTTTCAGCTGGGCCTTTATGATGAGGAACGTGAGTGTCTGCCTAAAGACTTGTTTGAGGTTTGCTTTTGCGAGAGGGTTGCCACCTAGCTCCTTGAGGACCTAGCTCCTAATTATTATTCATGGGAAAAACAGTCCATCTGTCATCAAGATTTATTTGGGGATAAATATTAAAATTCTATTCTCATCTGAAAGGCTAGTATCTGTCTGGTATATATTCCCTAAGGAAGGCAGTCTGGATAGATGTCAATGTGGTCAAGAGGACCCATTTCAGAGAAAGAGCAGAAGGAGATGGACACATACACACATAAATACATGTATGTCTGTCCTTGTGTGTATATTTGCACAGGTAAATATATTTGGATTTGTTTTTATATACTTAGAAGTACATATGAATATAGAATCAAAATCAGCTTGCTCTCAGTCCTCTATGGTCTGAATGCATGAGAGGTGTTAGACAAAATGAGAAAATGTTAGAAATTGTTCTTCACTGTGGCCTTTTTTATTCTTCCTTTCTCAAAACTTTCATAGTGACAGAACTATCCACATAGTTTCAGGAAAATAGATATATCTTCTAAAGAAAGAGTAAGGTAGAACATGGCCTCAGATATGGGTCACGAGTTAATATAAAATACCTTAATTAATAGGGTTTTGATTCCCACAACAATTTATAGTTGATCTATTACCTTTTAGTCTTATGTTATTTTATCTTATCTTACATTAAACAGCAATAATTTCTAAAAGTCTTTTTTTTTTGTTATTAGTGAAAGATGCATTTTTAAAAGAGTTTATCATGCTACTGAAGCATCACAAAATGCATTGACTAACATCATCATAGCGAAATACGACCTTTTACTGCCTAAAAAATCTTAAAATAATTAGGTCAAAGTTTTTTTTGTGGATATTTGTGCTACAGTAATTCATGGCTGATAATTTAATTGAATTTTCATGTGTATGAAGCAGATGTTATAAGTTCTCTGCTGCATCACTATGGCAGTGTTAGTCATGCAGATTTATAATAAAGCAATCCCTTATTGTTCATTCCCACATTTATCTACATTTTGTGCCGCAGCTGATTTTGCAATTGTCTCATTTAATTATGAACATTGACATCATTTACAGGATTTATGCATCTAATTAAAGGGGCTCTAATAGAGAAGTTTCAGAAATAAAGCCAAGAGACTAGTATGTTTGCAAGTGGTAACATTGGTTTCTATTGTTTCTCTTAAGCAAGAATGAGGAAAAAATAAGGTCTTTGTTCCCTGCTATCAGGAGAAGTCTTAAAATAAAACATTTTCAATCTTCCCAGTCATATTATTTGTGAAGGAATATTTTAAAGTGTTAAATTGACTGTTAACAGTAAACATGGTACAAAAGCAGTGGAACAGAATACAAAAGTGGAAATGCTGAGAAGCCATGCTTCTAGGCAGTTTGTTGATCAAGGTGATTCTATACCAACTGGTAAATCACTTATTAAAGTGAATACTTATTCACTGAATGTATTAACTGTGTGTATGTGACATTAATACGAAATGTGAAGCTTTTCATTTTCCAGGTAAATGTTAAATGAAAGAGATCTGTTGATTAACAATGCTCTGAACTGATGGAATGGCTCAGCAAGGTCAGAATCAGAAAAAAATCCATTAGTTCATTAGTCATCAAGTTTTGCTCTGCATGCTTTTGTTGCCCAAGTGTTCTTATTCATTGTTCAAGACAGGTGAAATGGACAGGAAAAAGGCCAAGGGATTACAGTCCAGCTTTGCAAAAAACAGATAAACCTTTCTGCTCTTCAGGATTTCCATTTTTATTCTTCTTCCAACCACCAAGTGTTGGTGATGGCACAATTTGATGAAAATCACAACTGATATTTTTTATTCTCACCTCTGTTGTAAACAGGACAATAACTATGATCATTCATTTCCATAAATTTGTTTGCATTTGATAGTCCCTCATGTTTTGAAAGTTTCAAGTGAAGCGAGAATCTATAGTGTCCTTAGATGCTTTGCCTGGTGGTTTATTCAGGACAGTAGTCATTATTGTGAACCCTTTCTTGATAAATATAACAGTGAGTTTGTTGGGGTACCAGTGGTGAGGGTGGAGATGTTCAGAGTAACCTATATATAATAAATGCTTCCTGTCTCATGGTAATACCTCCTATCTGAATAAGCATTAGGTAGATAATGGGCATTCAAAAAGATTTAAACTTGGAGTAAATCATAGAAAATGAAAAACAGTGTTTGGTGAATCGTGGAATGGCACAATTCAGAGTTATTTAGCCCACCCTGGTGCCCCAGCCCTTATCCCTGTTTGCCTAAAATACCTTTCCTCTTCTCCCTGCTCATTCAGGACTATTCAGCAGTCTCTCCAGGAAATCTGCATGTTTATGGGAAACAGTTGGGAAATTCAATGGCTGGGAGATGCTGTGAATTTAAAATCTCTTTTGTGTTGATTGAATCCTATAATCTTGTGTGTCCATTTCCAGAAAACATTAAAAAAATAAAATAAAAAAAATCAGTGCTTTCTTTTTACGTGTTTAAAGGTTTGTGTATGTTCTTTCCATCTTCTGTAAGTCAAAGAAGTTTTTTTTTTTTTAAGGAGGGGATGTAAAGATGTATTCAATACCTATGAATTGAATACCTATGGTAAGAATTCTTAATTACGCAGCTGTCATCTACATCCACCAGCTTTTCAGCATATTTGTAACGAACATTATGTCTTTCCCTTCTGATCTTTTCATCAAAATCTCGTTATGTTTTCTGTTTTCCATGAAGTCAAGTCTTCAGGAGTCATGGGCTTATTTGAAATCCAACTTCTCTTAGAACAACTTTTCAGAGAGAAATAAGAAAAAAAAAGAATATGCCCTGGGATATGGATGTACATTCTTCTTTTCCCTCTTTAGCTGTTTAACATATTTTTTCTCTCTTTAAAAGAGCGGATCAGCAGAAACTTTTCTTTTGCTTATTTTAGAAATTCAGATGAAAGCGGGTTCACTAACACTGTGTTGGCCAGCAGATCATGCAACAGCTGTGAAAGCCTCCCAGCACCTATGATCAGTGCAGAAATGGCTACTGTTCTAGTTGACAAACTGCAGTGTTTTTGAGAAATTCATTACTTCTAGGAGAACTGTGATATCGTTCTCAGAACACAGAGAAATCTGATGGCTGAAGTAAGGTATTTTTCATCCCTGTGCCTTCAGTTTGAATAAAAAACAGATGTAGAGGTAGTAGCTTTCTTTCCTCATAATACTGTCACTCTTATCAGCAACCTGAACTGATAATATGTTGAAAAACAGTGGCTGGGTGGCCATTACTTTTCATCTTACAGCAGTTATTTTTGCCCTGTTGTTTCTCACTGTTATGGAGATTACCTTGCAAATACCCCACAGTTTATCCACTGCCACAGAGCAGGTATTTCCAGTGGAGTTATTCTGCGGCCCCATGGAAAGCAGATCAACCTAGCTGTAAATTCAGAAATGAATCAGGTTGGGCGAGACCCACAAGGTGACTTTACAATAAGAGCTCTATCAAAGGAGGAGAGGTGTGACTGGAATTAAGTAGAAGACAGCTGTGGCAGCGATGTGCCGAATGACAGAATGGTGTCTTTTATCTGAAATGTTTGCCACTTAAGCATATACTAGTACTTGAATAGGAAATTTATTAGAAAGTTGGAGTATTGCTCTCCATGTTTATGTTCCTCTACGTATTAGAAGAAGAGGTATATTTCATGTTAATAAGCTGAATGTGCTTCTCCTCTGTCCACAATCCACAGTTAAATGATTTAATTTTCGTGTCTGCCTTCTATTTCTTCCAGAGACACAAATGTTACATCTGTAATGGTCTGATGCAAATTCCTTCAGTAGTCAGTGGAAAGTCTTCAGCTGACATTAATAGACTCTAAATCAGACTTCAAATCAAAGTCTTAAGTGAAGACTGTCATTGGTAGCTTCTGTTTTAGCTTATTGATAACATTGGGCTATATTTTTAAGAAGCGGAATTTGCGTTACCAAAAGTACATGCAAATCAGACATTTGCTCTTCTATGTGCAATGTCTGAAAGTGAGCATACTCCTTTGTGTTTTTCTTTTAATGTAGCTCCATCATGCTAAATCAAAAGGAAAATTAAATCATTTTATTGCTATAAGCTATTCATATTGTTATAATCTGTGTATCTGTCAACCTTGAATATTCTTGAAGGGGAGAGAGTGAGGAGTGAGCTCATCTGAGCACAGCAGGAAATTAAGGAGGTACTTGCAAAATAAAATGGCATACAAATAGAAATGCATGCAAGGAGATAAATAGAATTAATGTATGGAAGTAAAGAAGAAAAAGTTTATTGATCCTGAGCTAAGTTTCTATGCACAAAATAAGGAAGAGAGAGGATAACGGGATGAGAGGACTCTGTTCTTTGCATTCCTGTGGGATCTAACAATGGCTGATCAGCTAGGGATTGCTTTCTGTGTGCTCCCATGTGCTCTGGTTGTGGGAGTGAGTGAATGACTGGAAACTGCTAATCTAGCAGAGGATTTGACATTCCCTTTTTTTGTCTTTTGTGAATATCCATTAATCTGAGGACTTCTGTTCTTTTGCAGTTTTTGTCTTGTCTCTTTGTATAGAGAATAGAGGGGAAAAAAAAAAGGTGCTGGAAATATGCTCCAAAGGCATATAGATAGATGGATAGATGAGCTGAGAACAGGTACCTCTGACATACATCACAGCATCTAGTTTTAGTGGTGCTATGTGGTTGTGACAGCAAAGACAGCAGCTCGCAGCTGTTGGGACTCCCCTTCCCCATCTGTATTTATATCCACAGATATTTTCACTCTGTTAATTAAAGAGTTGATTTCCATACCTGTAATTACTGCTCGTTGTTACCACCGTCGAACAGGAGTGCTAACGTAAGAACATAGACTACACATGATTTTTTTCAGTCGTATAGTGAATGTCTTGAAAACATTTCCAAACATATTTGTAGCTTCCCAAACATGTCTGCAATATATACAACAGACAGCAGTACATTATGGAATAAGATCGTATCCTTATTTTATCCAAATGCAGTAGTGTTTCCCTGCAAAGCTAGCTGTGAGAAAACGTGTGTTGATTGCTATCTTATCTCAGAAACATTTCAACTTCCTGAAATAGATTGCAGTGTGAATATAGAATCATAGAATGGCCTCAGTTGAAAAGGACCACAATGAGCATCTAGTTTCAACCCCCCTGGTATGTGCAGGGTTGTCAGACCAGGCTGCCCAGATCCACATCTAGCCTGGCCTTTTTCCCCAACAGAAGCATTTAGGCAAGGTGAAAAACAAGCTACCAGGGAAAGAAAACACCCCACTGGAAACAGAGGGGTAGAACTTGTTGAGCAGACCTGTACTGCCTGGGGTGCCCCATGTCATCCTGCAGTGTTGAGTTCACTCATTTCAAATCTGTAGAAGCACACAGAGGCGAGGAGCATATCCACAATTCTGTCATCTCCAGGTGATATTATATGTCTTTACTACACATACATGCTCCCTGTCCTTGAAATGAATGAAGCAGGAAATGCTTGCTATAAAATAGTTTCCATGCTCCTCTGAGAAGGCAACACATCTGCTAACATTTATGATTCTTCCATTTCTTTTGGCAACCCCCCTCACCCTCTGCACACAGTGCCATCTAATACTGGTCTTTCATTTACCCAGGATCAAGCCTACAGATTTCGCTCATCTCACATTTAAATGACAATAATCCCCAAGACAAAAAGAGAAATTATGCTAAGCCTCTGGCATAGTCTGTTCAGCTCAGTGCTGAAACGAGGCACTGCAGTCTCTTCTGTGGTACATATGCATCTCTTTCTTCCTTCACGAATATGGAGAATGCCTGAAACATTTCACATCACAATCACAGTTCTCCTGATTTCTCCATATAATCCTCAGCCTGTCAGGACTCGTGCAATTAATAAACTAAAAATGGCTAAACTATTGGCAGGTGCTTGCTCTCTCCATCTTATGTAACTAATGGTCAAAGGAATTAAAGTTGTTTCAATAAATAGCATATGTGAATGGTTTATCAAAACTACTTCCTGGTTTTCAGAACTCTGAGTTTTAGGAGAAAAGTTGCAGAAATTATTGCTAGAAACTGCAAATAGCTTTGGGCTTTTGGGGAGTATTATACATCATGGTTAGTCTGAGTATTTTCACAAGAACAAGAAACGTCTCCCCAAGTGTACAGCCTGAATTACTGTGCTGGGCATAATTTGGGCTCCTGTGACAAGATGTGGAGGTATTTTCCATCCAAATTACAGCTGAAATCTGCCCAAGGAGCAACCTGATACTTGTGTAAAGTTCTTGTCTTGCAAATATTTATTCAAAGAGTGAACCTATCTTTGAGTTCTCACCTTTCAAACATCGGTCATAGGTATCGTGTTCTCACATTACAGACCCTTAGAGTCCCTTCTACAGAACGCTGAACATTTGTTTCAACATCTGAGCATGCTCTGAGTTCCCATTTATTTTAGTGGACATTGGGAGCCTTGGCAATTTCCAGAAGTGCCTGCAGCAGCACTGCCCACTGGTGGGATTTCCCATCGTGGAGGAAGCCCAGAGGAGCCTTGCTTCTGGAGGTGCTACAGACTGCTACAGACAAAGTCGCTCATGACAATACTTGTGGTCTCAACAGGCAGCCCCCTTCTTTGTCACAAAGAGGAAGATGTTTCCTTATATGACTACAGTCACGATGATCACTTCAGAGAAGAGGGACTATCTTTAATTAGCTTTAATATGTAGCTTATTTTATGTTAGTTTAACATGAGTTATCTTAGTTTAACAGAAATTAGCTAAGAATTTTGGGCTTCTCTTCTTGAGCCACATGGAAATCCCATAAATCTTAGGTAATATAAGACACCATGTAAAACAGCTATCCCTATGAACCTTCTCTTTTGGTGAAGAAAAGTTTTTGATCAAGAGATATTTTTAATCTGCGATTAGAGGGTCCTTGATAGAGCAATACCAAGCAGCCAGGAGCTGAATATCCCGGTGTACTCTCTCCAAATCCAGAGTATATCTATACTGGTTCTGTTGTGTCCAAGTCTGATCTCCCATTCACTCAAGGAACACATATTTTTCCGTGAAGAGTGGATGACCTCTGTACTAGGATGAAATGCTACCAGTGAGGTTGTGGATGTCCCCTCCCTGGAAGCATTCAAGGCCAGGCTGGGTGGGGCTGAGAGCAATGTGATCTAGAGCGAGGCATCCCTGCCTATAGCAGGGAACTGGATCTAGGCGATCTTAAAGGCTCCTTCCAACCCAAATCATTCAATTTATCTATTAATTTGTGATTTTTAAAACCAGGAAGACAGGCTGCCTCAGACTCCTGAAACACTTAAAAATGGTTCTATGAGCAGCAATGATTTACAAATACTTGTCTGCAAATTTATACAAGACTGTCTCGTCCATTCTGAAAATGCTTTGGAAAACAAAGAAAATGAAAGGTACCAGTTAAAGCTAGTTGCTGTTCTGCACAGATGTTATTAAAAAAAGTTAACACTTGGAAAATAATCTTTTTGGTATTTTCTACCTTGCAAGAAGATTCTGCGGCAAAATGATCCTATGCACACCGTCAGAAACAAGTGAAGATATTGTTTTTGTCTTTTCTACCGGAGAGATGTGTTTTTTCTTTTCCTTCTATGAAGGCATTCATAAAAGGTTGGACAATAAAAATCAGTCAACAAATTTTTTTCCTGTCAAAAATATGAGGAAGTAAAGGTACAAGTGGAGCTATTTCACTCATTGAATGATTCCAATGTGTATTAGGAAAAAACAGAGGTGTACCTACAGAGAAAACATTTGGCAGAAAATCTTAGCTAAATAGAAATACACTCTGTTCTCCTTTACATGAACCAGCCTTGCTCAGTCTTTTGAACTAAGGCACGTTTGCCTGAACTGAAGGTAGAAGTGAAGTTCGTAGGTTCATAGAAACATTTCAATTGGAAGGGACCGATAAGGGTCATCAAGTCTCACCTCCCTGCAATGAACAGAGACACCTACAGCTCTATCAGGTGCTCAGAGCCCCATCCAGCCTGACCTTGAGTGCCTCCAGGGACAGAGCATTTTCCACCTCTCTGGGCAAGCTGTGCCAGTGCTTCACTACCTTTATCCCAGAAATTTTTTCCGTTATATCCAACCTGAATCTACCCTCTTTAATCTTGAAGCCATTTCCCCTTGTTCTATCACCACAGACCCTGCTAAAGAGTCTGTCCTTTTCTTTCCTGTAGCTCCCCTTCAGATACTGAAAGGCTGCTCTCAGGTCTCCCAGCAGCCTTCTCTTCTCAAGGCTGAACAGCCCCAGCTCTCTCAGCCTGTCCTTGTAGAAGCGTTCCACCCCTTGGAGCATTTTTGTGGCCCTCTTCTGAATGCACTCCAACAGGTCTATGTCTCTCACTTCAAAATGCCTGGCTTCCAGGTAGTCTTGTATTCCCAGATGTCACTGATGTGATGGCTGTCTGAAGAAATAGGATGATCCAATTCTTCAATTGATAGAAATTTTCCTATGGACTTAGCTCGTGCAGGAATGTTTTGTGGGGAAATGAATTATGCCAATAAAAGCAGAGTCCTGTCAGTAACATTCATTTAGTCCATATGGAGCAAAACCATAAAGGCCTCACTTTCTAACAGTAGCCACCAAGACTGGATTTTGCTATGGCTCTGTTGGATAACTTTTCCAGTCCCTTTTACTGATCATTCATGCTCGTGTCCTGTGTGCTTGCAAAGCACCGCTGCAGTTAATTTCATGTGAGTGATAATTCCCATGATTCCCATCTCACCCCTACACTTCTGCAATTACTCTTGTTCCTCCACTATGGAGAATTAGTCTCACATTTTTATATTATTTTTGAAATATTCCTCACACAGAGCTCTGCTTATGTCTGCAAATTTAATACTTGTTCCAGCATGCTGTACTTGTCCTGTCCTTGATTTACTGTTTGAAATAATAAATGCAGAGCATTTGTGTAACACTTTGCCTACAGAGGCTCCACGGTGCAGAACAAAGAAGGTAGGTAACCCTAACCCTGCTTTACAAGTAGTAAAACATGACATAATGGTGGTTTCGGCCATTTCAGGCACTCCTAAAATTAGGGTTGGAATTCAGTGGAGTTATACCAGCATTAGACCAGTGCAAAGCAGCGTTAAATCAAGTATTTATAGAACACCAGCCCTGCGATATCTCATTTCACTGGTATGGGGCTGAAGAACAGCAGTATTGAGATGGAGAGAGACAAAGTGCCAAAACAAGCACCTATGCTGAAGTGGTCCAGCAATGAGCCATGTGTTTCAGCAGACCTTGTTCCACAAACACTAAAGAGGAAAAAAACCTTTTTTCTTTCTATTTATCTATCTTTTCTCTTGAAATAATAATAATAATAATAATAATAATAATAATAATAATAATAATAATAGTGTCAGAATTTGTGCAATTTCTTGCAGCCAAGTTGATCTACAAAGGACTGGTGGGAGATGAGGTGGGCTTTCTCCAGGACTGCTGCAGACACGTGTTTCACATGCCTTCACACTGCCCTTTGACACCTCTGGTATGTCTATTGAGATGCTTAGCTGTCCTAACACAGCATAGCTCCGTGTGAGCCAACAGAATGATTCTGCTCAAAGCCAGCTGACAGCCTCAGTCATAAACATCCCGAGCTCCTCCACAAAGAGACAAATTTGCTTTTTAAGATGCAGATGGGATATTGATTGAAAAGTAGATGAAGACCACCAAGGATAATTTTGTGTCTGATGCAAGCATCAGTCTTCTTCATACAGTAAAAGCAGTTTGTCCATGCAGTGGCTCCATTTCTCTCATCATTTGTTTTAATCAGTACTGACTCATTGTTTTGCTTGCAGTTACTTGGCTGTGACAACAGTGATTAATAAGGATAATTCAGAAAAATATGCTGATGAAGAAAGTGGGAATTAATATCCAGGTGACAAGCATATAACTTATCTTTTAAAGAGAGAGGCATCAAATTAAATCATAGTATAGAAAATACTGTCGATTCTCTAAGCCATGCTGTGGTTTTATGTGAAGAATGCATTGTAACCCAGTCACAATAACAAATCACTATACTGTTATATATATCTAAATCATATGAAGAAATTGGGATGCTGTATTAAAAATTCTTCAGATTTTTGTTAATCTAAGACAGTCTTGAAGATTAAAGTGTACCAGCGGCAAATGACCATATTGCAATTCCTTGTGTGATCCCTGTAGAAACCACTTTCAACTTGGAAATGAGGCATAAACAGAGGATTTTAAAGGAATTAACAAAAGTCATACACCGAAATCCAAAAATCCTTTTCATGTTTCAGATACTACATGATGTGACACAGAATAGCCATAATCTGTTTCCTATTTCAAGAAATAGAAGCAAACAACAAATTACAAAAGCTCTGCTGTATTTAATTCCAGAACTTATTGTCTCGCTGCTTGAGACTGTGTAGACACTGCCTTTAGCAGCTAAGTTCAACTATGCTTCATATGCCACACATAGACAAAGTTTCAGCAGCATTCAACTTCTGCTAGTGCAAACACGTCAGCCTAGTGTTTTGTTTGCAAATGGATGTTTGCATTTTCCAGAGGGATTATGGGAATAATCCATACAATATTAAAAACTGACATACAGAACATGGTCAAAAATTCCATATCTAACATCTGACTTCTAAAACTCTACACAAACAAGATGAGATTAATGTTCAAAAACACTAGAAACCCACCACTGTCATTGACCTTAGTGGAAGTCTGGAGTACTCTGCAAGTTGGAAAATGGTACCACATTTTTTTAGCTGCCTACATAGGAATTTTGGACCTTAATGTAGATGCTCAGTTGATGGCAACACAAGTTTAGCAAGACAGGGAAAGCTGCTGGGCATGGAGGTTGTTTACCCTGGCATAGCTTGCATCTCTATCAGTCAGATGCTTCAGATATGAAGGGAAGTACTAAATGCAAACTACCTGTTAGAAATGGCCCCAAGGCAGTCTAACTGCCTGCACAAGTCTGGGATTTCATTGAAGGAGCTGGTGTGAAAACCATACATGTTCCAGCAAACAGTCTAATGGTTTATTAGCAGAGATGACCTTGCTTTAGGGTGCAGGAATATTCTTGCACACATTTTAATTCATTACTGTAGGTGAAATGTATTGTCTCAAAATTTAGCCTGATATTTTATGAGAATCAGGTTTAAAATAATGTATTGGGGTAATCCTGTAGTTGTTACTCAGTTGAGAGCTGTAGCTTGCCAAGAAGAAAACTTTTAGAAACTTAAATCCATACAGGCATCTTAACATACTTAGCTACCTCTTGGTCTGCACCTTGAGCATCACTGCGAAGGATCTTACTTTGCTCCATGACATACACAACAGGAATAAATACCCAGAAATAAATGACAAATGGTAAGCAGGCTGTAGCTGAGTCCAGAAGTTGTGGAAATAGCAAAATGTATGTTTTATGATGAATGGAATATCAGTAATACTTCCCATCCTACCCTAGCAACTAGTAGGCATCTCATTGTCTTATCTCCTCCTCCCATGCCAAAGCACACATCAGCTCTGAAGATGGGGCCCCGCTGGCTTGTGCTCTCATACTTCACTGAATGCTCCACTGTGAGGAATAGCCTGGCAGCGAGTTTGGGAATCAATTTATAGTGAGTCTTTACCAAAAGGGGTAAACTGTGGTGCAGGACCACTTATTTGGAAAGCCCATTTTTTTTGTGCTCTCTTTTTTAAGGCTGACATCAAAGCTTACAACACAAATGTCTAATCATACGGCACAAGGTGTTGGCGATGCAAGACAAGACTCCAAACTGTTCCCACTCCCTCACTGCTGCAGTAAAGTATCAGGGTTGGAATGTGAAAACCATGCCGTCTGCAGCTCTTCCCAGTCCACAAGGATGTTTGCATAATTGTAGCAAGCAGCACTCATTGCTATCTCTGTACATGAGTTCAGACCCACTGCTCCCTAAGGTTTTAATTCCTAAAACATGTTGCATTTCTCCATCCCTTTGCCTCTTTCTTTACTGATATATGAATTTACCACACTTTGATATCTAGCTGGAAAAATGCCCATAATGCTGGGGAGCTGTTTGGCACCTGCTCAACCAGTGGCTGTCTGAGAAAAAGCACAGTAAAACACGTCTCACAATGCTCCAGACTGGGAGAGCACACTTATCTAAAGTGAATCAGGAGAACACACATCTATACTACTTGTTCTCTTAAATTAACAGACAATTTGACAGCACAATAACTTGTATTCACGAGATGCGACTGAATGGAAAGTTGACTTTAGACTTATTGAAAACCTCTCTAATGAGAAATTAAAGCTACTGAATGATCTTATCAGAAAGGATTCTGAACACTGTCCTTGGACTGAGAAACAAAATCTCTGAATACCCTTTTGTGCTCTGAGCCACAGAACATTACATGCTTCTTTAGGGAACTTCTTTAGCTGGCTATTAAATGAGATTGGAACCAATCAGTCAATCTCTTGCTGTTGATTTCTAGAGCAAAACATGAAAAGAAACAGAGAATTTGATCTCTCATTTCCTTTTCTGCTCCTTTCATTCTGTTTAGCTCTGTTCCCTTTTTCTTGTTGACTGATTAAACAGCATTTTAATGTCACCAAAGGGAAGCAAGGTGGGATGTGTTTTGAAGGTCTTGGCCAAAACCAAAGTTCATTTAGTTCATTTGCAAAAACAGCTTGAGACCTCTGTGGGTATCTTTGTATGTTTAGTTCCTTGGGGGAAAAAAAAGAAAGAAAGAGAAAAAGAAAGAGAGGAAGAGAGGAAGGGAATAAAGAGAATAAAGAGAGAAAGAGAATAAAGAGAATAAAGAGAATAAATAGAATAAAGAGAGGAAGGAATGAAGGAAGGAGGGAAGGAAGGAGGGAAGGAAGGAAGGAAGGAAGGAAGGAAGGAAGGAAGGAAGGAAGGAAGGAAGGAAGGAAGGAAGGAAGGAAGGAAGGAAGGAAGGAAGGAAGGAAGGAAGGAAGGAAGGAAGGAATATTTATCAGAAAAAAATATTTGTTTCCAAATATGAATCAAATAAGAAGATTCTTAAGAGCACATAGAAATACTGTCTTCCACTTAGAGAATAATTTCTGAAGTGGCAAAACAGTGCAGCAGGAGCAGTATGAAATGTCTACAGACTGAGGGCTAACAGACCAGGCTAGAGGAAACACATCAAGGAGAAGAAGCCAGAATTTGGATCTGTGGAGACTGCCACAAACTCAGTTCACCTGGCTTCTAAAATGATGAATGTTGTTAGTGAAAAGCCTATCAATTCTGAACTGTAGATTTTTCCCAGGTTTGTAACACTCAAGAGGTATTTCTTCAGGCTAAAGAGATGACTTACAGACCTCTTAGAAGTACCATAAAAACGATTATTAGGGAATAATATGCTCCACACTATGTTGGCTTTGTGTAACACATAGCATAATGTGTCCCTGTGTAGCACATTTTTCTTTGTTGCGTGAACTACTCACAAACATTTTCAGAGAGAGATAATTTTTGTAGTGTGGCATCAGCTGTGTAATCAATGTTTTATTGGCCAACAAGATTGAAATGCTGCTCGCTCAATATTATTATGTGATTGAAGTCAGAAATCCCTCCCCCACCCCCAAAATAAAGCATTCAGTAATCTCTATTTAACATCCTAGTGGTATCTCATTTCAACTGGACACTTTACACAAATACAGAAAAAACATATTTCTGTAGTCTTAGAGGTCAGTAAAGTGGAACTGCACACATATTTAATTCCTTATAATCCTGATGATCAGCCGTGTTTGTTTGCTAAATGCAGGTGGGATGAGGTTTGGGATAGAAGAGATCTATGACAAGGAAGAATTTTGTACAGTTTCCTCTTCCTCACATCTATGAGATCCTGGGAAAAATTAGTAAGATCACTGCATTCATCATTAAGCTCAGACCTGAAACCACTTCAGTTTCGCTTTGGTTTGCACAGCTACATGTCCTGCTGAAAATCCTTCCCCTAACCTAAAGCATCGAATCACTTGATATCAATTTGGATGCTTGCTCTGAATAAATGTGTCTGAGCTATTCACCATCAGCTCTGCGTAGTCAGTAGAAATAATCTGGTGCTTAAGGACACAAATTAGCTCTGTGATTTTAGATGTGCACTAGAGGATAAAAAAAACCATTGTATTTCAGTACCTATTTCTCTCCAAAATCTACACAGGCAAGGTAGCAGACTACCTTGTATTCTGAAGTCTGTGCAGAAAAAATGTAGTCAGTGAAACCCTGCTTAATAAAAATCCAAAACAAATACCATAAAGATCTTTATAGCTACAAAGATTATTAGCAAGGATTAAACAAATCATCTTATAATAAAGACCAAAAAGTAAAATACTTGCTTTCCAGTCAAAATGGCTATTACAGTTTTTATGTATGCTTTCTGCTTTACTGAGAGATTTTGAAGTAAGAATGGTAGGAGAGAAAGAAAGAATTGAAAAGAATACAGAATACATAAAAATGACTGCAGTATTATGCTCAGTAATCTTCTGCAGAAGGATTTTTTTCCCCAAAAGACTGTAGAAAGAGATCTTTGTAAGATGCTATATGTAGAAATAAACAGATGATAGAGCAAACACTCACTGAAGATACTTTCAGTGTAAAATAATTCACAAACAGAAACACTTTTCAGGTTGTAAAACATTTTATCTTGCATCTTGAGGCATATTCATGTGACAAGTTACAAGATGAAGCAATTTGGCAGGTATATATTAGGACTAGTATTTAAATCAAACGTAACTTCACTGATTTGGTAGAATTTAAGTTTCTAATGCTCTAGAATGCTTTTGGGAAGCCCACTTGAGCCTCCTTATGAAATGTGGGCACAAATGGTGATGTTACTCCTGCAAATGAATCCAAGTTACACATGATGAAACTCAATCAAGCCTTGGAAACTCAAAATCTATAACACATCATCTGAGCCCCTAGCACTGATTATTTGCACCTTTTTGGCATACAGTCAGTGATGATGGAGTCACTGTGGTGTAAGCAAGCACTGCCCAGCAGCTAGATGCTAATCACTGATTCTTCGTGTTTTTCCCCATCACGGGGGAGATGCATTTTACGTCATTGAATGTTATGACACATTATTGGAATAATTAAGCCAGGAGGCAAACTGGACAGCTGTGGTGGCTCAGTGGCGTGGTGGCAATTTGTCCACCTGCCATAACACAGCCTGTTTAGATTGTGTGATCACACCTGCTGTGCTACAGACCACAGATTTGGCTCTTTGAAAGTGGATTATAAAACACAGAAATTTGGAAAAATATACCCCTTATGAACAGAACTTTTAATTACAGTTTAACCAACACAAAGATGCCAACGTCACCAAACAAAAGTAGTTCAATCCATCAGTCAGCTCAGTCTTCTGTCCATTTATTCTCAAGATTTGATTTGGAAATTGTAGTCTTTTCTGTTGGTAAAGAGTCACTGAAATTAAGGACGAGCAAAAGTTTTAAGTAGAAGTGATGTTAACCTGTAATGGAGTCTAGATGTAACTTTTGTTTCAGAAGCATCCATACAGATAAAAGAAGGATCAGAATGCTGTTTTCCTACTTTATTACCCCCAGGAAAATGCACTGACATGGAAAATCAGACTGTCCCTGCATTTATTCACAGAAACACAGTCTTAAACTCATGCTCTTAAATAACCTCAAACCTTAGAAGTTGTCTTCAGTCATTTCCTTGTGCATCTTCTGTTTCAGTAAGCATCAGCAGCAGATTCCTTCTGAAAGTCTCAGGGACACCAGAGGTCAAGTAATTCCTTAAGGTGGTCCTTTGGGACACATCACCGATAAAGCAGAGAGCAGTGTAAACTGCAAAAAATGTTTTCTACAAAATACATAATAGGGCTGCACTGCACATAGGATTCCATGAATAATTGATTTGTTAGTACATCTGCTAAATGGGAGCAAACATTTTATTTCAAGCTGTAGCTTTATTTTTTCACTTGTCTAAATGAAGAAGGAAAGGAAAAGGGAAGAAGAGAGGCAAGGCGAGAAAAGGTGTCATTTAAAAAGTGTCGTTTTAGACAACTTTAGCAGAAAGCAGACTTTTCCTTTTGTAGAATAGTGGAATAAAGGAAAATGTTTCCCTTTTAATCAACAACATAATGTCAAGGCAATTTTTCTATGATTGAGACATGGCATATCAGTTCATTTCTTTGTTTAGGACAAGGAGAGCTTGCATCTTTTGTGGATGTCTCCCTAGTTAACCTGCTGATGGAATTTTTGAGTAGATTGAGTTCTCCAGCTGTATAGAGTCAGGTGGAAGATCACATTACCATTGAAAGCTGAGGGAATGCTTTTCCTCCACTGCATTCTGAGATGTGTACCTCCTCAGTGGTGGTGCTTCTGTTTCCAGAAGTATGGCCTGACTGCAGGCTAAATCCATATAGAGAAGTAAAATAATTACCAGACCCAACTCTATCTCCAGGCTTGCTGCTTAGCTGTCCAAGTGCTGGTGTCAGTGCAAAGTGAAGTGTGGTTGCACTATTGGAGCTGGAGATAGGGGATGCAGCCCCAGTTTTCAGCTGTCTGTGGGCCAAGACCCAGGTTTGTGAAGTGGTGTGATCTGATCTCAGCCTTACTGAAATACATTGGTGCTGAGCTCTGAGTGAAAGAAAGACAAAGCTTTGTAAAAAAGGTATAAAACTCCAAGAAATAAAATAGGAGCAGCTCAGCAAGGTCAGGGTTGAGTATTTCCAGCAAAGAGGCTGATGCTTCCACATCTGACTGACGGCTGCCTGGCCTCAGGGGTATAAGTGTGCTATGCTGAGCCTGGTGGCAACCCTGGCTGCCTGCTGTGTGTGTGAACTGATTAATAATTGCTATGATCTCATAAAATGTTTAAGCTTGTGCTTGCAGCATCTCTGCAATAGGAAGGCTGCAGGGCTGTTCAAACTCCTTTTCTGAGCTTTTTCTGGTTTGCTAAATGCACCCCCACAATCTCCACACTGGAAGCAACATCCACAAGAGAAGTTGAAATTTGTTCACCACATCATCTCACGTGATGGGTCATCACATCACCCTCTGTGGTGGGACACCACATCAATTTGTATGATGGAACATCATATCATCCTGTGTAATGGGACAGTTGTGGCTGTGATGAGACTCAGACCTTCTCAAGCAGAGCTAGGAACCAAGACTGGGCCAAAGCCCCAGCCGCTGTGCCATGGGATAGATGTGGGTGATCATCAAACTGCACGTAGTTAAGTCACTGCACACCACTGCAGCCCAGCATGAATTCCAGTATGCTGTGCCCTGTGCTGTTCCAAATTAACACATGGTCTACCACCAGCAGAGACAGACATCATATTGCTTATAATTGACATGCGTGGACCTGTGCCAATCAACACCAGCTGAGAGTCTGGCTTACGTACAGCTTGCATTGGATTTATTGGCAGCTCAGTTTGTTCATATAGGCTTTGTCTTCGGTGCAGATGAGGGTGTTTCTGAAAGATGTACAGCTATCTTGCTGTAATGTACCAGTAGAAACAGGATGTTGGTACATTTGCTGCAAATAAGTAGCCAGAATTGATTGCAGGTGAGGATTGTTGGGCTGAGTTCGTGTAGCTTAACTGAGGTTAGAAGCGGCCTTGTCATTAGGAGTTTGCAGCATGAGTGATCTCTGTGCTGAAGGAGCCATCTCTGGAGCGAAGAAAAGTCACTACTGACACCAAAACCTCTGTGATGCATTGTGTCTTCCTCACAGAAAGAGCACATGCTAGATGAAGACAAAAAATCCTCTGATACATACTATTTGGTTTAGTAAGAAGACACATTACATCTCTTTTGTGCATTATAAACCTCAGCTAAATTGATCCTAAAAACGTAGTGGTCCGTACAAGTGGGAAAGCTGTAATAGTTTGTACATAATAGTCCCATCCGTGCTGGGAGCTAGTGGTAGGTTATGGGTAGTTGAGAATCGACATGCCTAATTGCTTCACCTGGGTAATCGGTGACAAAACGCAGGGCACAGAATGGGGGAAGGAGCAGAGGTAGCCATCATGCAAGCTCATGCATTATTCAGCTATTTCTTCTCACAAAGCTTAATTTCCTAACCAGTCATCCTCACTGTAACTCCTATCCTCTTTTTCATTTGCCTCATTAGACCCACTGGACTCATTTCCACCTGTTTAGATGAGTTCACTTTCAAAGACGATAAATGAGGGGGGAAATGAAAAAATTGCCTGCTCCCCAGGGGTATTTTCCTACTAACCCATTCATTACTGCTTGACTAATGTCCTGAAGCATGAGATTTTATAACCTTTACGCAGTTTTATTCTGTTTTATGTAACCAGCTGATATTATCCCTACGTCTAATTAAGATTCCCAGTCCTTAATTCTG
This sequence comes from Tympanuchus pallidicinctus, assembly GCF_026119805.1. NCBI lineage: Eukaryota > Metazoa > Chordata > Aves > Galliformes > Phasianidae > Tympanuchus > Tympanuchus pallidicinctus. The sequence goes on along the minus strand of NW_026294627.1, from coordinate 7,264,878 downwards.
AAATAGAAGAGAATTACAGCTGTATTTCCTCACATACAGCTATTTTATGAGCTGGCAAAGCGATCTTTGTTCACAACCTGTAAAACTCTTTGTGCTTCTTGGGAATGAAAAATGTTAGCAGAGTTTTCTGGAATATGAGCATAGAAAATGTTGGCATTTAGAGGCTTTCTGGTATTTGTAAATTCAAATGAATGGATTGAAATCAGTCAGTTGTTTAGGACTTACGGGGCAGATAAAGGAATCCATTAGCTCTTATTTTATTATTGTTGTTATTATTTAAGGGGAGGTATTCACATCAAGAAATAACCAACAAAATTCTGTGATTCTGTGAAAACTGGTAATCAGCAAATGAGCCAGGTAAAACGGTCACTGAATTAAACTCCTGAAGGCACACAGCTCTAAGTCTGAAAGCTTTACCTTATGGCTCTTTTAAAAAAAGTATTCTATCTTCTTTCATGAACTCTTAACTTAATATTATTTTCCACTGCTCCTGTGGTTTCAAAATGCAAAAAAATGAGTGAAACCATTTGAAACTTTGTCAAAATTAACACTATTTTTGCTTGCATGTTCAGAGAGAAGCCTGCATTGCTCACACAGTGTCTTCTAAAGGCTCCCCACAAATTTATCTTCAAGTTTCCTGCTGCAAATTTTGCACTTACAGGAATTTTCACAAAGAAAGCTTTTTTCCTTGTCTACGTTTGATGCTGCTTCATTTCAATATTACAATAACTGAAGAATTTTGCTATTATGGAGAACCAGCTGGAAAGCAGTACAAACTTTCAGAAAGAAAGCTGATAATTTTTATTGCTATAATTTTAGGATTCTGTTGCCAGTTTTCTCTCCCAGGTCCCTCTGGTGCTGCTGTAGTGTACAGCTCACTAGAATTTCCCAATGCGTTTTTCTTTATAAGTGTGTTTAGTCTACACAAATACAGATGCTCAGTTTCCTACTCTTTCATTTGGTTTTTATTTTTCATTTGTACAGACTTACACAGTCCCAGAATATATCTTTTATCTCTGTAGGCTCTAACTAACACTAAAATGATAGATATTAAGCTTTTTCTTTGTGTGTCTGGGTTCTCCAGAATCTCCATTAGCAATTTTTTTGAAAGCTGCTCCTTCCTGTATAATTTAAAGAGCATACAAGATATGCTAATTAACTGCTGAATGTATCAACATTTGCAAAATTAAGAAGTGAAACTGAGTCTCAAAATGAACCCTTTGAATTTAACTTAAATTCCCAAGTGCAAACATATATATTTCTGTTGCTATCTTCAGTGAAAGTGCACTATTTACAACATGAAATTTTTATTTAACTAACAGGAATTAATAAAATAATTTTTTAGTTTATATACATCATTTTGTGAGAGGATGTATTCTAATGAGAAGACAGGGAATGTCTGAAGACGTATTTGCATCACTCCATCTTCTGCTTGAAGAATGTGAGTGGGCCCAGGTTCTTGCCAAGAGTAAGACTAATGGAGTGCCTTCAACTTTAGTCTCCAAAACCAAACAACTAATTTGCAGGGAAAAAAACAAAAACAAAAAAAAAGAAACCAGGAGTTGTATTTAATGAGCAGCTAGCACAACAAGGACAAGAATAAAGGTTTTGTATCTCAGTACCAAGCTGAAGACCTCAGCCGACTGTCTCTTGAACCCTTTACTCCTGTGCTGACTCCCATCACAGAGGGCAACCCAGGTTGAAGCCCTGACCAAAAGAAGCAGAGGAATATTTGCTCTTTATTTTCCCTCCATCTAGCCCTAGTGATACTGACATTTCTATGGCCAAAGAAAGCACTAATGAAATCTTTTATAGCAATAGCTTTTTTCACACTGGATCAGTTGTGGAAGAGATCAAACAGCAGTGCATGGCTTTATCAACACAATTTTTGTCTCTATTCTTACTCTGTCTGATACTGATAGCAATTTGCAAAAAGCTGGTTCTGGTTTTCAGTCCTTTTTCTTGATCTCTTTCAAATGGCCATCTATCTTCTATGTTTCAGAGTTTTCTACAGCATCCATCACTATACAATCTACACACTTCCCTACTAAGTCAGTTCTGTTCTGTGTAGTCCCCACAGGACTCTGTAGCTGTTTCTGCTCAAGTCCACAGTCTGCTTGGGGAATACTCTGTTTTAAATCATCATAATTCTCAAAACCTCTTAAATGGTGCCAAAGTACAACTGTCTTTCTAGCATGGACAAAAAAAGAGCTCAGGACTGTGTGCTAGGAGGTATATGAGATAATTTAAGAGATGTGGTTTTGGTCAAAGTGCCAAGATCTTTTTTTTAAAATCAATTTACAGGGAAACAATTCTCTCTAAGCTATGTATATTGAATCTTCATTGCCTTGTGTGGAATTCTTCACTACTTCAACAGGAGTATTGCTCAAGGAAATGAGGGAAATGAAAGGAGAGAGAGAGATGTTGGCTAAAGGATATGTTTGGTCTTGATCTGGAAAACAAATTCTGAAATGAAAATGCTTGTTGATTTGTATCCAGTGGGAAAAATTCTGCTGTCAGTTGCAAATTCAGTTGAGTTATAAGGGAATAATAGAATGATATAATGGTTTGAGTTGGAAGGGACATTTAATATCATAGTTCCAACCCTCTTGCTATAGGCAGGGGCACCTCCCTCTAGACCAGGTTGCTCAAAGCCCCATCCAGCCTGGCCTTGAATGCTTCCAGGGAGGGGACATGCACAACATTCTCTGGGCAACCTGTTCCAGTGTCTCACCACTCTCACAGTTGAGAATTTATTCCTAATATCTAGTCTACATCTACCCTCTTCCAGTTTAAAACCATTTCCCCTCATCCTGTGCTACCTGCCCTTATAAAAAGTTTCTCATCAGCTTTCCTTTAGGCCCCCTTCAGGTACTGGAAGGCCACTATAAGGTCTCTTCGCAGCTTTCTGCAGGCTGAAGAATCCCAGCTTTTTCAGTCTGTACTCAGAGAGGGGATATGTTCCATCCCTCTTATCATCTTCATGGCCCTCCTCCGAACCTGCTTCATGTCCTTCTTATGTTGGAGTCTCCAGAACTGGATGCAGTACTCCAGGTAGGGCAGAGTAGAGGGGCAGAATCACTTCCCCCAACCTGCTGGTCACATTTTGCTTGATGCAACCCAGGATGTCATGTGAAACAGTGTCAAATGCTTTGCACAAGTCCAGGTAGATGATGTCAGCTGCTCTTCATTTATCCACTGATGCTGAATAAGTACGTGAAAAAAAATGACAAAAAATGCTGCTTTAGACCCAGCACAGTGACATCATGGAGTTTTGCCACATTACTTGAGTAGTACAAGTATCAACATTGGAAGCCATATGGCTGGCTGTATTTATGTGTGGTGAGTGGCCTGAACATACTGCACTGCTTGTGCTTCTAAATGTGGTGACATGACAGGACAGTGGCTGTGTCATTTAACCTTAAGCTGGCTTATGGTGAAATGATGGAACTGGGGCTGAGAAAGAAAGTTACCCTGTGGGCAGAATTTCAGCACTGCCAATGCTCTAGTATTCAGTGATGCTCAGTTGTCCAGGACTTTGTTTCTGTGCACATCTTGTTTACACAGACTCGCAGTTTTAGTTCCCTAACTTTTTTTTCTTCCTTTTCATTCTGGTCTGTTTCACTATCAACTCGTGTTCAAGTTGGCTCTGATTTTTTGCAATTGTGGAGGAGAAAACTGCTGTCTCTGCACAGAGTTCCTTTTGTAATCAATAGTGAGCTTGCACAGGCTGTGGCTTAATGCCAGTGGCCAGGACCTACCTTAAACTTAAAAAGCTTTTGGAGGCTCATTGTTGTTTGTTTGCAGTAAACAGGGGTAAAACAAATAGAGCTCCAATCCTAGACAGAGCTTCAGGGCAGTGTCGGCTCAAAGACGCCAAGGAAAACCCCAGAATCAATGAAAAACAAATTGAAACTTCAGGCAAATAATGTAGATGTGGCTTTAGTGAGCACTTTGAGATCTCTGACTCAAGTTTAAAAAAAAAAAAAAAAAAAAAAGCAGGACTTTCAGCAAATTTTAATTAATGGGAAGTAAGTTTAAGAAGAGCAGAATCAAAGAATGACTGAAGTTGAATGGGGCCTTTTGAGATCAATCTCTTTGCTCAGGGATTCCTAGAGCATGTTTCCCAGGGTTGTGCCCAGATGTCTTTTGAATATCTCCAAAGAAGACTCCATAGCCTCTCTGTGGAGCCTGCGCTCAGTCACTCTTACAGTAAAGAAACTTTTCCTCATGTTCAATTGGAACTTGCTGTGTTTCAGGTTGTGCCCATTGTCTTTCAAAACTGGGTGCTGATGAGAAGATTCTGGCCCTATCCTCAAGACACATTTTGTTCAGATATTGTTCAGATTCATCAAATCCCATGAGCCTTTTCCTTTCCAGGCCGAACAGGCCCAAATCCCTCAGCCTTCTCTCACATGAAAGATCCTCCAATTCCTTTATCATTTTTGTAAACCCTTCATTGCACTCTGTCTAGTAAGTCCATGTCTCTCTCACATGTGAGGCCTCATCAGGGCAGAGTAGATTGGTAGGATAACCTCCCCTGCTGTGCTAGCAATGTTTTTCCTAATGCCTCCCAGGATGCCATTGGACTTCTTAACCACTAGATCACATTGCTGGCTCATGGCACTTTAAGATCTCCCAAATTAATAATATTGAAATAAAATTATAATCTGACAGTTCAGGTAGCTGTTTCCCATTGTTGAACAAAAGCTTTCACTTCACTCATTTCTAAGAAGTGAACATTTTGCACTCCGTGCCCAAGTTCACTATCTTTGGTTATCTTTTCTATCATGGAAGATAAATTTTCATGAAATGGACAGTGGTTGTACTAGAAAAAATCCCAGCCCTGAAAACAAAGATTATATAGAAGAAACATAACCATATGAGTATGTTCAGGGCTGTCCAAGAGTTCAGAGAGTGTATCATCAGGTACAGATTCAATGCTAGATGCCTGGAGGCTGAATGGAACAGTGCAGAATGGTGCTTGGAGGCTACGGTCCAACACATGAAACAGGATTGTTCTCCCCATTAATTTCCTTTCCTATCTCATCTTTGCACATGTTGTCTCATTTTCCCACCAAATCTGGCCAATCCCTTGTTCAGCACAATTTTTGTAAGAGATGAGGCTTCTCATTTCTACTTCCCTGCTTGGTGTGCAGTCTAACCAGACCATGCTTTTTGCCTCTGGGCTGTTAATTTCTCCTGCAGTAGGAACGAAGAGTAGTAATTGAGGAGAGATCAAGAGCAAAGCCTGGGCTCTGGGATGTGAACTTGCTGCATATTGAGCAGTTTGTAATCACAATGACTTGCTCTTTCTTTGAGATAAATGTTTCTGACCTAAGAAATGAGAGGTCCTGACTCCTTTTATGTTGATGCTTAGAGAAGCTTGTATATGAAGTCAGATAAATGCTATGTTGATGCTTAGAGAAGCTTGTATATGAAGTCAGATAAATGCAAGTTTGTAAGAACATCACAGACTAACTTATACTCTACTTAAAAGGTTCACAGTCAAGATTATCCACAGGAACCTGTTTATATATCCCTGCTCCTAAAAAACATTACTTTACAGCTCTCTTGATTTCTGGTATGTCTTTTGGGCATTCCCAGTTAAGTATTTTTCTCCTGCTGAGAACCAGAATTGCATTCTCATTAGTGACTGAATGGTATGTTTGATTTGCAGAGAAACAAATATTTACAGCTCATAGAGTTAGACAATGGAAAACATTAAGGAATAAGGCATGACTATTGAAGGTTATTATAATTATTTGCTCCAAATTCATATGTTTCAAATGCACATTGCCACACTAAGGCATTCTTGTGAATGAGTTTAGAATGGGAAATAACAAGGAAACAGTATTTGTTGAAAGAAAGAAAGAAAGAAAGAAAGAAAGAAAGAAAGAAAGAAAGAAAGAAAGAAAGAAAGAAAGAAAGAAAGAAAGAAAGAAAGAAAGAAAGAAAGAAAGAAAGAAAGAAGGAAAGAAAGAAGGAAAGAAGGAAAGAAGGAAAGAAAGAAGGAAAGAAGGAAAGAAGAAAGAAAGAAAGAAAGAAAGAAAGAAAGAAAGAAAGAAAGAAAGAAAGAAAGAAAGAAAGAAAGAAAGAAAGAAAGAAAGAAAGAAAGAAAGAAAGAAAGAAAGAAAGAAAGAAAGAAAGGAAGAAAGGAAGAAAGGAAGAAAGGAAGAAAGGAAGAAAGAAAGAAAGAAAGAAAGAAAGAAAGAAAGAAAGAAAGAAAGAAAGAAGGGAAGGAAGGTTTTAAATTGCTTTGTATTTTTCATAGGTCCCCAGATCAGCTTAAAGAATATCTCCAGCTAGGTATCGAATCACATAATTAATCTGAATATATAAAATAGGCCAATAATTTATTCTATACTGAATGACACTGTGCTGTATTTTCAACAAATTTGGAAGACAGAATTAAGTAAGCAAACAAGACCAGTATTCAAAGAGAACATTGGAAACCTTGGGATTAAGTACTCTTCCTGATTTTTCGTGAACTCACAAGTATTTTTTTTTTTTTCCCCTGGAGAATTAATTTAGATAATACCCAGAAAAAAAAGTATAAAGCTTTAGGTCTTTCTCTGTTGACCAGAATGATCTCTCTTAACAAAATAGAACTATTCTGTTAAAATGTAAACTTCTAGGAAAATATTTTCCTCAAGTAAATGTATTATATGAGGTTTTTTTCCTTTTATCAGCATGGAGTCTGTGCTTGTTCTCCAGTGCAGATGGCTTTCCATCCACGAACCGGCAAATTTTTAGGTGCCATATGATTAGCTCTCATAGTACACAGTCTGAAAGAGAGGATGAAAAGGTGTAAAAGGCTCAATCATTCAGTTCATTTAGTAAGATGTTTGTGACAAAGTCAAGGATCTGTTTTTCAATAGAAAATGAAAGCGAGAAAACAAAACTTACTACAGATACAACAAAAGCAGACAAAGTCTCATTTAATAGAGATAAAAATTGTGGGGAAAAAAGACAGCAAACAAGCCAGAAAAAAACAAGAGTGGAAACAAACTATAAATTTTGGTTATATATAATGTACACTTTGATTGTATACTTATTACTTTCATCCAATTATTCACACTACATGTTATATGTAAGCGTCTAGAAGATTGTTTTGAAAGCAAGTTTTGCTTTTCCTTTTACCTGTAGGTGAATATTGATCATTTTACTCTGCTTGCAGTGGAGCTTGAAATGAATATTTTTGATACTTTTCTTGCTTGTGCACCAGCACTATCAATAACACTGGCAAAACATTAGTAAGAGGAGGTGAAACTGGGCCCATGCCCCTTGATTTGCTTGATATAACTGTAATGATATAAGTAGGACGTTTACCAGTGTAAACACGGTGTTTCTTAGTCTGACTGTAATCTATAAGATCCAGGAACTACTCTTTCTAATGCTGGTAACAAAAATGCTGGTAATACCAACTTGTGCTGGTCTGGATATTTTTTGTAATATTCCTTGCTTTAAGGAACTATGTTTTAATTATAATGGACTTGCTCCCAGCAGAGCAAGGAAAGGGATTTTTCTCTTGTATGCAGGGCTGGTGAGACCACAGTTCATATCCTGTTCTGGGCACCTCACTACAAGAAGTATCTGAGGTTTGTGGATTGCATTTCAAATGCAGTAACAAAGCTGACTAGAAAATAAGAGTTCTGAGAGTGACTGGGGAACTGAAGTTGTTTGTCTGGAGAAAAGGAGGATGAGGGGATGAGGGGGGACCTCATCACTTTGTACAGCTACCTGAATGGAAGTTGAAGTAAGAAGGATATCTGTCTCTTTACTCAGGTGATAAGGGATAGGACATGAATAAGATGTCTAGTCTGTCCTACTCTTTGAGCTCCATGAGAGCTATCTTCTGCTGCTTCATGTTCTTCTTTCCAGGATTTCCCTTAGGCTGTGCTGAGCTGCGTGTGCAGCATGGAGTCATAGCAGTGCTATTTGAACTGACTTGGATCACAGCTTCTCAATTTCAGTAATTCCAGTGCTTTCAATATCATGGGGTTTAAATTACTTAACAAACGTATACATAATTACATTTTGATTTGAACTGGAAGAAAAGTTACAGTAGACGTGAGATTCTGCATTTCATGCTGGTGACAAGAGGAAAAAGGAAGATGGGTATGTGCATATGAGAAGCAAAATAATTATTTTGCTCTTGCTAGAATTGCCGAGATTATAATTGGAACACACCAGTCTATTACAAGCAAAGATAACACTGAAAAAATTACAGAGAATTCACTGGAAGGGTAAAAAATACTGAGATTTATGAAAGAAAACTTCTCTAGTTTTTCTTGGAGAAGCTCAAAACAAAAAAAGCTCCTTTGCATAAGAGTAAAATCTAATGGGAGACAGACTTAACTAGCTATAAACACAAAGAATTGTAATTCAAGCAGGGGCATTATGCCCTTCTGCAGCACCTTGGTATTGTTTTTATCTCATCAGGTTTTCATGGCTGGTGCCAGCCTTGCATGGGAGATCAGCCAGGATGGTCTTAATGGGTCCTACAGCCTTTGCCACCCACCTACTTTGTTATGATCTGCACAAGTGCAAAATAAAGCCTGGCAACAGCCAAAGACCTCATAATTTTCCTCCCATGGATCTCTGTGTGTTTACATACACATAGCCAGCACTTTTTCTTGCAATTCTTTTTCTGCGCAGTGGTTAAAAGAAAAAAACAAAAAACCATAGAAGTACCATGGGAAGACATAATTTCTTTCAACACTGCCCAAATAATCCATAATACATCTAGAACAAGAAAAAGAAATTTATCTGTAAATACTCATCTGTCTTTGCACTTCTCAATCAACATTTTCTCTAAAGTCTTACTAAGCTCTGTAATTACCTGTTGAAAAAAAATAAGTCCTTCTTATATTTTATTGGCTTGGCATCAAGCTATGTTAAGTGAATTCTCATACAGAACAGCTGTATCAAACACTACCGAAACAGTATTGAGTAAACAGTTGTGTATCTGGACCTACTCTACATCTAATTAATTAAGAGATGAAAATATGGCTGCAGTGATATCTCTTTTATTACTATTTTGACTCACTTTCAATTTTTTTTTTCAAAGAATCCAGTCTTTCCCAGTAGAAACTCTTCAAAATAATTTTAACTTGTGTCTGATTTTATGCCACAAAAGGCACCTGGTTGATGGTTGAACAGAAATTACACAAGTGGGAATATCTGCTAGCTTGGCAGAGGCTCCCTGGGCAAACATCCTGGCCCCCATGGAGCTGTGTGCATACTCAGCCCTAAGGAAATCACTCCTAATTTTCCCATCATCCAAACAGCAGATTTGGCAAGTCAAACACCACACTTAAGTGCTTCACTGGCTGAATATCCAGAGGTTTAACCAGCATATGTTGCTTTATTCTGCTTGGCAAATACTGTCTAGTACTTCTGAGTTACTCTCCAGGCAGAGAGGAGAGATTTTTATTAACATCTCCTGGTCCATGCCCTTCCCATTCCTTATGTTTGCGTGTGTGATCCAAAGTCATCCAAATGCAAATATGGATTTATTAACATCATGAACACAGAAGGTACCTCTTCCTGCCTTCCTGAGCTGTTCCATCACATTTCCCATCATAGTTGCTTTTCTCATTTTGTTTTTTGTTCCTTTTCTACAGCAAACGTCTACCCACTTATTTCAAAGGTTGGGAAGTGCAATAACCAACAGGTCTTTTCCTCCCTTGCTCCCTCCCTCCTTCCTTCCCTCCCTCCCTCTCTGCCTTCCCCTCTTTGCCACCCTGCCTTCCTGCCTAAAAAGCTGAAGTTTCAGATTATCTCACCCACCATCATTTCACTCTACATGAGAAAATGAAGAGAACAGCCATTTCTAGCCCACCACTGCCCATGACACTAAACAGCAGCCCCACCACTTCGATGTCCCTCCAGAGCTACATCTCTTCTTCAAGATTCCAGTCCTCGCCCAGTGGTCTCTTAGAGGAATACACTTACTGAAATCTGAATACACTGACCCATTCCTTGCTCACAAAGTAACTGTACAAAACCAGCACTGTATCTCTGAATATCATAATTACTTACTTTATAGCTTCAGAAATTAAAACACTTCTATCTCAAAGGTGACCTCTCAGCAGAGAGAGCACTTAGGGCAAGGAAAAAAGTCTTATTTTTCTGAATGTGGATTATCTCAATCTGAAAGGGAAGAAAGCTTCTTTATTTTTCTTCCTAATTATATTTCACAGATGTCCCAGAAACAAGCCATTTCTGCAAAGCTCCTTGAAAGTGCATGAGGTGAAGTGAAATATGGTGTGCTTTCCCAGAAGAGCTATTGGAGTGCCCTTTCTTTAGTAATACACAAAGTACATACTTGAGCACTCAAGGGACAAGTGCTTCTCTTCAAATGCTTCCCAGCTGAAAAGGAGGCACTGAAAGAAAAAATTGCTTTCTGTGAGCATGACATGTTGTGTAAGGCAAAGAATGATCCCAAAGAGACTTACTGGTCTGAGGTACAGAGTAGCTCACCTCATTTCATCCTGGAGGCTTTCAGTAATAATCTTGGGTGCAGCCCACAACTTAACCACTGTTGAAGAGAGTTCAGTGCTGCCTGCAGCCTAGCAGTCTAAGAAGGGGTGATTTGGAGTCAGATTTTGTGCATCTGGATGAATATATATCCCTTTTGCTTTTGGGAGGAGAGCAGCTTCCACTTGCAACCTCAGAAATTCCATGATGGGAGGAACAACTCTTCCCAAATGATCAGTGACAGAAAGTGAGACATCCAACCTAACCATGTGGCATCTGTGAATGCTCAGAGAAAGGTTCTTCTAACAGTAGCTAATCTCAACCCATCTGAGCCCATTCATTTGAGCTTGCAACATCATGAGATTGAGATGCTCACTTTGTGAACTGTTATGATTAGAGGAAATGAATCTGACCTTGAGAAACTTTGCAGAGCAGGTGAACAGCTTCCACATCCTTCCTTTTGTCGGAAGTATTTGGGACAAAATAGCTTCTTTTTATCTGTGCTTTGGAAATCTAATCTTAATAAGGCCATCTACAGCTTTCAAAATTTGAAGTGGGAACCAAGTTTATGCTCTGTATTTGTACAAGAAGATTACTGTCCTTTACTTTATCTTCTGGGAACTACTGCAATAGAATAGACACAACAATTAAAATATGGTAAGTCTAGCACTGTAACTCATAGTTTCTTTAATTTATAAGCTATTTAATTGAAGAATATTTGTCACACTAAAATAAAACAATATACATTTATAATAAACAGATTCATAATAAAGTAAGATTGGTAGTATTTCTGAGCTGTGGAATTACCAGAATTATCTCACCACTTTTATCACCTGGAACTAGATTTTATGCAACCTTTAATTTAGGAAGCAAGCCAGAAAGTCATGCTTGGAGGTTCAAAACTGGACAATCAACAGGTGAAGATAGACATCTTATATGTCGATCTTCACTTTCAGATTTCTTAAGATCTCCTTTTATTTGTAAAGTTAGGTACAAAACTCCTCTGAAATTTGGCCCAATTTTGTTTAAATTCTTAAGCATGGACTTTGATAGTTTGTTTCAAGCACTGAAACAGGTAGGGAACAAACTTCTTTTCAGCCACTCCAGTTTTCCTTTTGCAAAGTGTGCTGATATGGTCAAAAGCAGTACTTGCACTGATTCCCAAATGCACAGGTAGATGCCATAAGGCCTTCTCCAGATGATGAGAAGAAGGGTTCATTCGCTTGGCTGTCATGCTTAATTTGCCACCACAATAAGTAGCTGCACTAGCTATCAAGAAATGTACAACTGTGTATTTGCTCTCCCTAATTACTCCTTAATTTTCATTTTAGCACTCATTTTGTGAGAATGTAAGTGAAATTAAATAATAATTAGGGGATCAAAATACGCAACCAAATAATTCCTTGGTCCCATGTCATGTAGACTGAAGATTGCAGGTCTTGAATAAAAATGCCAAAGGAAGCATGACTGCTTCACCAGTTTTGTGCTTCTGTATCAGGCCTTGGGAAATGTATTAAAACATAACTGCTTTGCTGATCTTCCTCTTCATCTGTTCCATTTTGTTTGTCTGTGTGTAGATGCAGAGCCCTTAGATAAGAAGCAGATATATTAATTTTCTTGATAACAGAGAACTTCCAGGGTAACATTATGTATTAATTTTTCTCGACAGTGAACACTTAAAATATGAAAAGCTGAGAGACTTACAGGGTGTGATAGTTTCTGATACAGGCTTTTGAAAATAAATACCTTTTAGGTTTAAAACATACATTTGATCCATAAAAGCTTTAATCCCAACTGGTCTAAAATGTACACAATAAATCACACTGTGCTTGAAGATAACCAAGATTTTGTTGATAAGATATAATAGAACATTCACTTGGCAATGAAAGGAAATGAGAAGAAAAACCTCTCAGAAGAACAAGCCAAAGGAACTGTTCATTTTTTAATTTCTGCCCTGCACTCTGTGCAGCCCCAGGTTAAAACTGTCACAAGGAGTGCTCCCAGAAACAGACTGATAGGTAAACCCCATTAGCAGAAGATTAAAATGACTTCAAACTGCCCTTGTTCAAGGAGGAAACATATGGGGAATCCCAAGTGGAAGAAAGAAGTACTTAATATTCCATTGAAGGCAGGTGAAAATGCTTCTTTTTGACTTCATGTACATGCATTCCTATACACATAACCTTGGATATTTCTGTCCTTTAGCACAATTAACAATGTCCAGAATGATAATTTGCAAGTCATTTTTAACTGTGCAGAAATAGTGGTATTTGCACTGAAAATGGTATATCATTGAATCATCATAAAATTTATAGTAATTAAATGCCTTTTCCTTTCTAGCACTTAGGGTTATGCAGTAATCTATTGCAGTTTCCCACATTTATTTTAATATATAACTACACGTGCTCTGCAGGCACAGATTTGAGCTCTGTTGTGATTACTGGGAAGGGAGGAAAGAGGAAAGTGGGTGGGTGGGTAAGAAATAGTCATAACAAAGGTTTTATTTCATCCTGCAGGTGACATTGAAGACATATTGCCATCTGGCATGGCAAACATTATAATACATCAGCGCTTGTTTGCCAGATGTTGCTAGACACAGATAGACATTGGTTCAGATGCATGGGGATGATTTAGCAAAATGAATCTTGCTAAATTGGAGTATCTTGAGTTGTCACGTTGCCTCTTGCTCCTACCAGCTAGGTATATAAATCAGGAGGGGAAGGGGAGTTACTAAGAATTAAACAAATTGTATGGTAAAGACAATCTTCTGCTGCAAACCAAGAATGTCTGTCTGTAGTTTAAATTGATACATTTGTTGAATTTGGCTAACACATGACAGTGTACCCTGCCAACACTTTGTACATTCATGCAAGCATTTTTCAAAACTATATTGCAAGGTGAGTAAATCTTCTATCCATATTTCTCATTTTTCCAAACCAGGACTTCCGTTCTGATAAAGGTGTACTTGTGTCCATACCAGGTCCCTACTGTCCAGGACTAATGCTGGGGCCTTTTTTTTTCATTCCCTGAGACCAAGAATGTCATAAATATCAGCTTGCTTTGCACGTAGAAAATCTAATATTTTTTCTATTCTGAGTTGCACACACATTAAATAAAGCCAAAGTGGTAACGAAATCTGGACCCCGTGAAAACTGGAGGTGAGCATCAATAGGCATTGCAGAGAATGGAAAGAAATTCGAGTAGCAAGAATTCTGCATTTCCCTGATGATACCCTGTTATTTTCATCTGTGTTACAGTTATACCAAGAATCAAGGCAAGATTTTTTCTTAAAAAAGAAAGGAAAATTTTCTCACTGGATCAGTCCCTGCGGTCCCCAGCAGTCTATAAGTAAAACAAACAAACAAACAAAAAGCAATGAGATGAAACTCTTTTCTGCCATATATTTTCTTTCTTTCCTATATTTTTTTTTATTATTATTTTTTTTCCCCCTAGAAATATCCTGTTTATTCAGAATAGCAGATGGGGATAAAAACTAGGAAATGGTGAGAAATAGTCCACTGTGATATAGCATATATCCAGGTCTAAGCCGCTGCTTTGACATCTCGGCAGTATTGAAGCTGTAGACCAAGCTGATGGATTATGCCAGGAGAAAGGGAGAGAAGAATAAATAAAGCATTGCTGTAGAGATGCCCTCATGATAGGGCTTGTGTCACATTAATTCATCTCTTAAGAAAATTTGAGATGATCTGCTGGGTTACACCTATATAAGCCAGGCTTCTGACTGACAATGGCAGAAAGGAAGGCCATTAAAGAAGAAAACATTGGCCCAGCTTCCACAGTATGCTTTCTGCTCCTCTATATACCCCCAGCCCACGTGGCTGCAGTGAATCCTAATGTCTGCTTACACATTTCTTGTCTCTACCTATGCTCCTTTTGAATCCACTAACAAAAACTCCAAAACTTCTCGTGGAGGAAGCTTTCTTACTGGCTACATGAGGAACTACTTCCTGTCAATGATCTTAGACTGACCTTCTATCAACTATACTCAGAGTTCCAAGACCTAAAGCTGTGAGGTTTGCTGAACCAGCAGTTCTGCATCCAGATTATCTACTGACTTCATGATTTTTCAAATTTCAGATGTCTCTTCACAATCTTCTCTTCCAGCTGAAGAGCAGAGATATTTCTAATCTTTCCAGATAAGATAGCTCCATCCTTACCACAATTTTCTTCACTCTATCTTCCCAGCCTCCTCAAAGTCCTCCTGGAAGTGTGGTGATAATAACTGCACAGTATTCAGGATGTGAGTATGCCAAATTTTATACCATTGCAACAGCTCTTTTGTTTTTAGAACCCTTATGGTACTTATTGTTTTTCAGTCCCAGAGCTGAATCTTTAAGAACTTGTTTCCTCCTTTTTCTTTACACAGCAAAAGACCATTGAGCACTACTTTCTACTTTCCAGTCTTTAAACTTCTTCCTGTCCAAAAAAAGAGCTTTTATTTCAACCTCCCATCACTTTTCCTTTGGATAGGAAACTTTGTTTCATTTTCTTTTTGTATTATAGCACATATTTTACCTGAGCTTCTAACAGAATATATTTCAGAAGCCTTTGGATACTCATAGACTCCTTTTTTTGGACTACTCTTTCAGTTTGTGTTTTTTGCTTGCCTCATTTTTCAGCAGTATCCTTCCTTTTGTGGTTTATGTATAAGGAACTCATTCTTTTAAGAAGTTAATGGAGAAAGCGGATCCTTGTTGGAGGTCTGGATGGATAAGAACCAGCCAGGGGCTTGAAGCCACTCATAGAAACAGAGCAGACTTTGTTACTATTGGTATCCTTTTCATTGTTTTTGGATCAACTGACAGGTAATTTTTTAACACTCCTTTTTCCTCCTGGGTTGTGTTGTATTTATTCAGCCATTCTCTAAACAGATTTTATCTTTATTATATGTTTTATGTTTTTTTTGTTTTTTTTTTTTTTTTTAAACAATGATAATCCTTTTTGGAATGTTTCTTTTTTTGGAATTCATGGAAAATTAAGATTGTCTTACTTTAAAGAAAAGATTTTTGGGAAGAATATTTTCATGAAAATTTATTTTTTCTTGAACTTATTAATTTTCATGATTTTGGTTTTTGATCCTTTCTATTTTTTGAAATGTTATTGTGCTGTTTAATACAAAAATACAGAATGGGCCTAGGCTGTTTACCCAACCATACATTTTTGCTTCTCATTAATTTCTTGTTTTTCTACATCTCCCCTAATTCAAAGTCAATAGCTCTGTACTTTGCTCTGTGGAAAATTCTGAGCATCAGCAGGAAAGAAAAAAAAAAAAAAAAAAAGCAATGAAAAAGAGAGTAAAGCCATCATGTACCCCAAGTAGGATGGACAATATTTACTGTGTATTCTAATTGACAGAGAGAGAAAGTAGGTGTGAAGAGATCTTTGCAGTGCAACAATATTTCAGCAGTAACTTCCAATTTACTTTCTTGAGCAGTTGTTCATGGTTTTTTTGTTAGTTTTTTTTTTTTTTTTTTTTTTTTTTAATTTATGCTGTCTATATATAATGTGTATAAGAGTGTGTGTGTACATATACATATATGTATCTTTCATTTGATGTTTTCTTTAGAATCATAGAATCATGGAATCACTCAGGTTGGAAAAGACCTTAAAGATCACTGAGTCCAACCACAACCTAACCATACTACCCTAACTAACAACCCTCTGCTAAATCTTGTCCCTGAGAAAATCATGTCCCTGAGCAAATCTTCAAAATATCTTCAAAGCTGGCTCGCACACTCCTCTTGTTTCATCTTGTGTGATAACACCATTGCAAAATGCCATCTCACAGACAGTGAGTATAACGGGTTTGGATGCACTGGCATATCCAAAACTAGGAATAACATGATGATAACATGATCAACAAAGAAAAGAAAGCATTTCAGGTGAGCAATGGATGCTGCAGTGTTTTCCTTCTAATGACAAAATTTACTTTTTGCTTTATTCTTAAAATACCCGCTCATCATCGTAATACTCTTAGACCAGTCATAGAATCATTAAGGCTGGAAAAAAAAAAAAAACAATAAGATCATCTGGTCCAATCTTCAGCCCATTCCCACCATGCCCACTGACTACGTCCCTCAGTGTCACATCTCCATGGTTCCTGAACACCTCTAGGGACAGTGACTGCACCACCTCCCTGGGCAGCCTATGCCAGTGCCTCACCACTCCTTCTGAGAAATATCTCCTAATAACCAACCTATTTTTCTTCCATAGGGCAAAACTAAGATGCAAGTCATTAACTTTTTCCTTAAGGGAATCTGCTCAGTAGCGTATATATTGGCAGATATGTTTCAGAAATCACAATTCATTTGACAAAATGTTATTTTTCTTTACATGATGCAAAGAGGAAATAAAAAAAAAAAAAAAGCAATGTGAAAAAGGGACTGGAACAGGTAGTGAAAGATTAAAGAATTAAAGGATTGCCACATCAACAAAGAATTAGAAATTTCAGCATAGGCTGTTGGCTTGTACTTGTGTATGAAGATCTTCTGTATGTGTTCTGGTATCACTGCCTGGAAGACCTTTGGTTTGTCTTGTCTACTGTGGGTTTCTCTGTAGTTAGCACAAATAGACAAGGAGCACTGAGACAGCAAGATAAAAAAGATGATAATGAGGACACACTAACCAGCAACCAGCACAGAACAGTCCACCTTCCAGGAAGGCCTACAGAATGGCAGCTGTGAAGGCAGATGCAGACTCCCCAAACTTACTTAACTAACAGGCTCCTGCAGGACTGACCTTGGTGGCTTTGTTTCTTTGTAGTGGTGAATTGCTCATCATGGATTTCTGGGAGGTGTTACGGCCATGCAATTTGGTTTTAGAAAATCTCAGGTAGTTTTTATAATTTCAGTTCTGAATTCTAGTCTGCATGTTTGTATGTCACTATTGACAAATATGACCAATGGTGCTTTGTTTAAAACTTGTGTGCTCACAGAAAGAGCTATTTTTCTTTCCAATGGGAAAAAAAATTGCACCAGCATAAGCTGGGAATTATAGTCGTTTGTTTTTCTTTTTTTTTTTCCTAGGTACAGCACTCACTTTGGTTGTTCCCTTTGTGTTTTGTATTTTGGAAAGGACTGTCAGGTGTCAGATATTCTTTAGACAGAGCATCTGAGAGAAATTCAGGCTCAAATTTTTCATAATGGACTGCTAAGTTTTCTTAATAATATCATGTGCTAACATCTAACATCTATAATAAGTTAATTGATTTTCACCAACACTAAGCAATTCGAAAAAATTAAGGAAAGCTAAAAGTTTATGACAGATGAAAAAATGTTATCTTTAGTTTTAACACAGAGATTTAGTGTATAAGGATTGTAGCAAGTCATCTTAAACCAACAGTATAAGCAGAATCTGAGGAAGAATTGTCAGATCCTGCTCAGTGACCTCTGGTCACATTTGCTACATGAACAAGCTCCTTTTCAAGTCACGTACAGGGGAGGCTATTGACAGGATCATCTTGTTATGCTTCATAGCAAGAAAGAGTCAGCCATGAAGAACCTTTCTGATCCAACTGTTTGTCTTATTCCTCAAAATACCTCTTGTCTACAGTAAGGTCTAAGTGCCTTCAGCAAGTACATGAATTATTTCTTAAAAGAGAATTTTATGTAGTTGAATCCAATTGCCTTACTTTTTTTCAGCTTGGTAGGTCTGATTTCCTGTCCTAGCCATTCAAACAATACTCAAAGACTTTTGGGAACAGAATTATGAAATTAAGTTGTGAAAAAAAATTTGGGGGGGGAGTTGGTTTTCTTACTATACAGATGAAAAATAGAAATAGGAAGTATTATTACACTAAGACATAGACACACATTTTCTGTCACTGTAATGCAGCTGATAGATCAGATTTTTTTTTCATAAATCACTGAGCTTGGATGATAGGTATGATCTCCTGGGAAGGAGTATCAGCATGTGTTGTACCTATGCAGATCAGATGAGCAGCAAATAAGCATTGTTAGTTGATGTTAAAGAGCTTTTTCAGTTCTTTCTAACACTGGAGAAGTAGTAGCTGTTAGCAGCTCTTCTCTGTAGAGGCACTGCAACATCATTGTAAGAATATGTTTTAAGTATAATCAGTATAAACACTTGGATTCCTTATAGGAAAGGAAAAGAAATGGATAGAATAATGATCAAATTAGAAACAACACAGAATCATAGAATCACCGAGGTTGGAAAAGACTCCAAGATCTTTCAGTTCAACTGTCCACCCACCACCAGTATTTCCCCACTAAACTATGTCCCTCAGTGCAACATCTAAACATTTCTTGAGTACCTCCAGGGAAGGTGACTCCACCACCTCTCTTGGCAGTTAGTTCCAGCACCTGACTACTCTTACAGAGAAAGAATTTTCACTAATATCCAACTTTAGATATACAGAAGCTGAATGTAAATTGTGCAGGGAAAGGTTTTGGGTTAAAACTGATTAACAATAATGAGTCCTGTACTGAATGATAATGGCATTTAAAAGTTAGAACAGTTGTAGCACAATGGGATGGTGCTGAAAAAAGGCTGTGCTTGTAGGAGATATTTAATAATTGTTGTTCAGCTTGGAATTGAAGTGAAACTATGGGCTTTAGCATAGGAATCATGGAGGGGTTTCTCCCAGATACTGATTTCCACAAGCCCTAAAGGAAATGTGGGCAAGATGAAAGGCATGTTACAGGGGTCTGCACAATACTACTTTTTTGTGGCATCTGAGGTTTTGGAGGAAGGATTTGGGTGCCTGTTCCAGTCTGAGAGCCAAGACTTCCTTTGCACTGTGTTAGGAGAGTTTTGAGGTAGTGGCTGACGGAGGTAATAAAGCTCCCTCTGATCTCCCCATTGAATCACTATCTAGTTCTAAGTAGCTTTCAAGGGTCCTAATAGAACAAACTAAAAGACCTCCATAAATCTAAAATAAAATATGTGCTTAACAATTTTAACGTAAATTTAAACACTCTGTTGGACTCAGACTTCTTTGGACTCACTGTTGTAAGCACTTCATATTGCATTGTTCCTCCTACAGTGTTGCGTGGCTTTTATTTAAAAAAACAAAAGCCAAAAAACAATATGAGATATGAGAGACGTTTTTTATTGCAGCCTGACATAGACTCCTGTTGTTTACCAGTTGAGAGACCCCCGAAAAAACTGAATGATTTTTTAAGAACTAGGAAATAGCTAATCATTTTCCTGGAACCTTAATGTGAATGTGTCTGGAAAACAGATTTTTCCATTTTATTTTGTTTTGTAATAACACTTTCATGGATCATCTGCATTCTGTGGAATGATGAGAATCTGGGTAAAATCAAAGGAATTGGTAGCATTTGTTATGACACTGGGTTGGGCTTTTGGGTTGAGTCCAAAATTGATTTTTGATTGTTTGCAGCTGGGGGTGTTATAATGAACTGCTTGACCAGAATTGTTCCAGAATAAATGCTTTCTAGTGGAAAAAGGGAGATAATAACTACTAATATCAAGTCCTTCATAGAATGAATTCAAATCTCTTTTAATGTTTGAAAATTGTTAATGAGCAGTCTGTGATTCTAGTTGAACTTCTAAATTAATTAAATTCATGTTGTGAATACTTTTTTGATAAACAGTTTCCTTTTTGTGGATTGTTTATAAACAACTAATTGCAAGTACCCCTCAAAATTTCAATAACGTTCATTAAATTATATCACAAACAGTGTTTTGTGTGACAGCTAGGCACTGTAGTACTTTTGTTACTATCTCACTACTGTTTATATAATACTATTTATATTATTTTGCTTACGATTTAAGAAAAAAGCACCATCACCTCATGAAGCTAGACATTCGGAATTTTCTCACAAAAGAAACAAACTCCCTAATAGTACCTAGATAGCATCCAGGTGGACTGTATAATTCATGAATGGGACGTGACTTTGTTGTTTTTAGGTTAAAGACAGTCTCTGGGGATGTTGGATTCTTTGACAAGTTTGTTTCTTATTTTGACCTAGAATCTTGGACCCAGTAAATCTTTCTTGATGAACACTTTATTGTCATCAGGAAGTCTAGTGGAAAAACAAACAAACAAAAAACCAAACATGTTTGTTACAGCAAATAGTATTTCCAAAGGAAAGCAGTTTTGTTGAAAAATTCTCCACTAGTACTAATTACAACACACCTTTCAAAATACAAATAGCACAGACTTATCAAAATGGGATGAAAGAAGAATAATCTGTTCGCTCCTTGGTTCAGTTTTCAGAGAATAATCCATCTCATCCATTGGGCACTGGAAAACAAAATCAACCAGCCAACCCATCAAACTCATTTCATGGTAAATGATGCCATAACTTTTTGCTTTGTGTAAGGTAGGTGAAGTGGGATTCATCTGGTCAGATAGCATTATCTAAGGCTAAATGATTCAATGAAGTACTTTGAAAGGACACTATTTGTTTTAAGGTAGACATCTAGAATAGGTATACTGTAGATGGCATGGCAGTATTTTGAATGAGAAACCACTAGTATTATCTGAAATAATAATTTATATGTCTTTTGCATTAGTGGATAAGCTCTTAAGAGTCCTTTTTCTTTTTTTTTTTTTTTTCCCATAATAAATGTTCTCATTTGCAAGTCCCTTAATCTCATGGTCTGTGAATTCTTTTAATACCCATTTGGAATGAAATATTTATTTGAACAGCTCTTCCAGCCAATTTCATCTCTAAATGACTCGTGCAAAGAAGAGAGGATGCTACGTGTTTGATGTTGGAATGGATCTTGGGCTGACTAAAGCCTTTGAGATGGAACAACTTCTAACCTTTAAGACATTCATGCCAAGAGGCACAAAGTATTTCTAATCTCTAAAGCTTTTATGTCATTAGAACACAAAAAGACAAGCAACCACTTGTAACTCCTGACACAGAGGATAGTTGGAGTGAGAAAGATCACGTGAGTGTCCTAACAGAAATCTCTCTCCTTGTCCTTACCATTCTGCCTTTGCAAAGTAGGTCTGTCCTTTCTGGCAGTCCTGCATGTCTGTAAGGAAACTACACAACATTCTCAGGATCACTAGGAAAGTCTCCTCTACATCACTTGTTTAAGATGACTTCATGCACGGTCTGTGCTGACAGCAAACCTCAAGCTATGCTCGTAAGTTTCCTATTCTGTGTTTGGACTCACAGCATCTTTCTAAATCCTTTTTGCTCTGCCACATTCTAGAAGCCCTGCTGTGATCACTCTGTTGCTCTCCAGGAATAGATTTCCCCTCCAATGAGGACAAATTGCAGTGTGTAATTAGCAAATGGAGACCAGAGACCAAGAAAATGGCTGTAGTATCCATTGAACACTTATGAATGCAAGTCATGATTTGCTACTCTGCTCTTAAAGCTCTTCCTATAAATCATCATAGATATACTCATGTGAGAGAAGTAATTTATTTTGTCCTGCAGCTTGCAAGGCCTGCATTTTTGCACAGCTTTTGACAAACTTGCAACTGCAGAACAAGCATTTGCAAGCATACAGCTTCATTGCTCTGGTAACCTCTCCGCAGGGCTCTGCAGTTTCAGAGTGTTTGGGATACTGTGGCACAGCTGTTCTTTGATGTGAGCTGGTATATAAATAGACACACAAACATATACACACACTCAGACAAATATAAACATGTATGTGCCTGCCTTGCATTTTTACATTGGTAGCCCATAGAAGTCTTGAAAATCATCCAGGATTGCATAGACAAATCAACAGAAAATATTGTGTGTGATATTTTTCACTTCTTCTTTACTAACCAGGTGGTCTTAGTGAAGGTTGAAGCTCTGTTATGTTATTTGAGACCTCTGTTAAAGAATATATAAAATGATAAGTGTGGCTTACTTGCAAAATGCAATTTCTAGACCAGATAAAAAAAAGTATAAGATAGACAAGATTTTTCCAAGGAATAGATGAGAAGATCTGCAGTTGACAACAGGAAGCCAAAGAAGTTAAAACTTGACATTTCTAAAGGTGCAATTGTTAGCTTACTGGGAGAGGAGGTTTATTGGAAAAGCCAGAGCTCAGAATATTATGACATATAATTTCCTCTGAGATACCCAGAAATTAAGACAGAGGACACAAGTACCAGAGAACACATACACAGCAGAAATCAACCTTAGGAAGTGTCCATTTCTTGTGAAAAGAATCAAGGGAAAGAAGAACATTAGAAGACACTAAATTTGTCTGCCCCACAAACGGAGGCCCCTGGGATGGTAAACTGCAGTTTAGAAGAAGACAGACATACACAAAAATGCAAAGTATGTGACTCAGACAAAATGAAAAACTACAGCTAACTTGGAGTAAGACCTCTCTCTTTCACTCCAGGAAAAAAAAAAAAAAAAAAAAAAAAAAGAGAGAGAGAAAAAGGAAAAAAAAGAAGAAGAAATGCAATGTTAATTTTTCTCAAGACAGAAACATACATAAGGAGGTGGGTGTTTGTTTTCTTATATTTAGCTGGAAGCTAAAGGAGGCAAAACCAGATTGTTCTTTCTATAATTGCCAAAGAACATGCACACTTGCAATAGTTGACTGCCTTTTCCTCCTTCACTGTGACACTACAGATGTTTTATTAAGTGAATTGTAATATCCTCTTGCCTTGAAAGTCAAACATCATGTGGTGATGTAATGGGATGTTCTTCCTTTTATGTTCTTTTTTATTCTTTTTCCCTTTTATTCATTTAAATGCTTAGACAGGTGGTTTGAATAAGTCAGGAGTACTATCTTTTTATGCACTTTCTATCTTGTATCCTATGTTAAACTGTTTCCACTCAGTAATAGGAGAAAGTGTAGTCTTTTGTATGAATAGATTTAGGAATAATAATCCTACCCTGTGGCACAAGGAGGAGTGTGTTAAAGGAGGTCTCTTCCAGGTCTTTTTCTATAGTTTCAATAAAATGCTTTTTAGATTTGCTGTTTCAAACATACCCAGTATTTGCATCATAGACGAGCACAAAGCGAGTGTCATCTGTCTGGGGAGTAGATGATAGAGCCAGGGAAAACAAAAGATATTTTCTACTCAAAAAATTCTTCTTTGGTTCCCTGACTCACCGGGACTCTGAATCTGAAACCTGTCCATTTGTTTCATTTGTACTGTTTGATCTGTAAAGAAATGCATAGACTGTAACCCTGATGTTATTGTGGCTACCACATCTTTATTTTATTTTTGACATTTTGTTTTCATATGTTTGTTTGTACCTGGGGATTTGCCTGGATGGAAACTGCTTCTCATTGGTTACACATGTGCTCTCTTCATTGCATCTTTCATTAGCTTATGTACAAGTCCTTTCAAAACATCTTATCTTCATTCCGTAAAATATTTCCACTGAAAATAATATTGCATATCTCTGTAGTGCTTTCATTATGAGTGCTATTCATTTCTTTACAGGGATGCTTGGCCATCCCTGCTTTTGTGGTAACAGCTTCCATATATTGCTGAAAAGATTTAAATGATTGATCCTGTTCTCCATGAGTCACTGAGTCACCGAGCTACTGAGCCACCACCATTCCTGTGCCAGCTTTCAAGCATGTACAGAGCTGAAAGCAGAGAAAAAAAATGTATAGCATACTCCTGTATAAAGAAAGGTCTATTCAAATCTCCCTGGCAAGGAGAGAGCTCTGAAAGATTTCCAAATACATAAAGGACCATCATCTGATCCTGATTACTCCAATCTGTCAGCCTAAGCATATGTCCACTTGAAGGCATAACAAAACCTCCTATTGCTACCTAGAATATGGTTCAAAACAGATTGCTTAAACTAAGGACTTGATCTGACAGCAAAAAAAGCATGTAAATAAAGCTGCTGTGCCCGTATGAAACACTTCCAGAACTGATGGGGGGTTTATGTCCTGGACAGTGGAGTTACACATCACAATTTGGTGAGGAGAGAAAGCTGCTTGACATTAAATCAACACAGAGCCTAATCAGTCTGCAGCAAATAAACAAACTCGCTATCTCTCTCTGAAGCTACCCAGGGCAAGGCTAAGCAGCATGGGGAAATCCCAGGCTTCAGATCAAGATGCATGTCAGCTATGGGGCTTTGGAAGCAGAAAGCTGAGCTAACTCAGCTGTGACACAAGAGATCAACAGCGTGAAGAGCACATGGTCTGGAAAACAGCTCAACTGCGTAGGTGGGTGGCAGCTCGAAAATGAATGAGAGAGGTCTGGGAGCAGGAGCGACTGATGTTAATAGCAGTTGGAGTTAAGTGCCTGTGGAGAAATTATTGAGCTTACTCAGACTTGTATAGGAGGAGACTACCTCCAAGAAAAAAGTGCTGGGCCACAGCCTGCAGCCCTTGTACTTGGGCTGCTGAACAGTTTGACAGTGCTATGCTGTTTGATTATCACTGCCTAACATGCTGCCAGAACACAAACATGGACTGTCTGCACACTGCGTGGACACACAGGGCAAGGCAGCTTCTGGGTCAGACCATGTCTGCAACTGAGCAAATGAGGGAATGACAGATACACATGGAAGCAAGATGGATCAGGATTGGGCTGATGTTGCCATTTGTTGTCCATTTAGTGTGCTATTGAAAATCAATTTTGAATAAATTAGTATTCCTTTTGGGTTCCTTAGTTCAGAACAGGGCATCCTTGTAGCACATATAGCATACACTGAACATAATATATATGCATGTTAAAAGCTAGCTTTCTCCTGTGAATTTATCCTTTTATTATCCCTGTATCTCATAATACACTGAGAAAATGATGACATTTATACAGGTAAGACACACATAAGGAGGTTCATTCATTCCTCCATCCTGTAAATATTGAATATTGCCTTGGACAAGAGATTTGGTCAGCTAGAACATTAGCCTAACCTCAGATCACATAGTTCTGTTGTACTATTTTTCTTAAAGCACATCTAATGAGAGTGCTATTTTTGAGAGCCCATACAGACTTTGGAGGCAAAGCTTTCCTTCCAAATGTGGTTTCACTAGTTTAAATCAGTGGTACGACTGTGCTACCTAACACATTCTATCCTGCCTCATGCCATGCCTTCCTGTCCTGAGGGATATTTTGCTGACTGTTTGAGGATGCTTTTTCTGGCTATACCTGGCAGCATGCTAAATTAGCATGAACTTCTGGGCCTGCAGTCTCTCACATGCTCCTGGGTCGTATTAGAGAAAAATTTCCAGGATTGCTGTCTGCTGTCTGAACCAGTGTGATATAAAACCAAACTTTATATCAGATCTGGTAATATTTTCAGATGGTTCTTAAAGAACTGGTCAGCAGCAGTCTGTTACAGCAAGAACAAAAACTGTGTTTCTAAAAGCCTAATCTCGAGCCACAGGCAAGTAAAATTTAGCCACATAAGCAAAAATATGATCAATAAACCAGGCTGAAGAAAGCTTCTCACAGAGATGAACACACAAATGTGTCTACAGATACATTTTGTGGTACCCAATGGGTGACAGCCAATGCATGACTGCTCACCTGAGGGTGCGCATATAAAATATTAAAACAGAGTCCTCTACTGTCCTTGTCCTCATGGTTGTTATATGAGATACTGGACACAGGATAGCAATTCTCCACCAGTGCCCGTTCTTCCTTCTGGGATCTTCTTTGTCCAGTAGCAGCCCTCCCTTGTTCCCCTTATCCCCAAATCCTTCACAGTATAGGTTGGCAGGTTTTGCAGCTCTCTATTTCTTTAAATTTAAAAGTGGGAGAGCAGAAAGTGTTTGACTTGGATGGAAATGGGAAATCCTTCACAACCTTGCTCGTAGGTGTCATTATTGATAAATCATGGTGTTTTAAATGCAATTGAATAGCAAAGATCCTCCAATTCCATTAAAACTTCTCTATTAGCATGAGTGAAAAGCAATAGTAGAGATCCTAACAGATCAGGATGTCCAGAGTGTATCCAGTGCTCAAGGCAGATAGGCAGAGGCATGGTTTTCTCTTATTACGCATATATATTGTACTATTGTATTGTCTTTCTTTAAATGTAGGGGAAACTGATGTGACCTGTTTACCTGCTGTGGGCCATGCTCCATTTCTAGCACATAATGGATTTGCTCAAAGGCCAGGTTGGTTTCTATTTGTAAATGATATTTAGTTCAGTAGTTGCAAACTTTGATCCCAACATCAGACAAAACCTCAAATGCACATAACAAAGCTGTCACTATTTTTAGACCACAGTAATTCTTTTATAAGGAGACAATTCTTGTACAGTGTATGTTAACTCCTGAGAAAGCCTTTTCACGTGGTAAAATAGATTCGGAGAACAAAAGCACTGAACGCTGCAACTTGAATAAGTAGACGATCTTTTATTGTTAGCTTTGAAGCAGTGAATAATGTCTGTGACTTGTTCTGCAAAAGAGAAAGTGAGAAATAGAGACTTTCACCTCCATTTACATTCTAATGTTCTCTCAAAATAGAATTCCTTCTGACCCTTGAATAAATACCGTGTGGTAGCTTGGGGATATTGCTTTAATTTATGTGGCCGGTGACAACAGGATTGGACATAAACGCTTCCCTTTCTGAGATGTTTATTGCCACTGCTTGGATGGGGGTTGAGAGGGAACACACAGTAGGGTGAAACCTTCCACAGTAAAATGGGTTGCTCTGGCCTGACAAATCACTTTGGTTCTGATTATTAAAATGATAATCTGGCACGGCTGGCTGTAGCAGCAGCCGTTCTGCCGGTAATAAATCCCGCGCTGAACAGGCAATGCTTCCCACCAAACAGAAGGTGGGAGTGGTGCAGCCGGGGCAGAGCAGGAGGGGGCTGGTTGGGGGGTGGACAGGGCAGATAATCAAATGTGACTTGGGCATGGGGTGTTGTCCTGCTAGTTAGCTTCCTGACAGTTCATTTATTGCTAGTCATTTGTTTGATGAGCAAAGAGACAGCCCAGCAGAAAACCAAGAGAGACAGAATTCCAAGAGAAAGCACACTCTGACAGATGCACACATCATTTTGGCTTTGTTACGGCTGAATCCTTTCTCTCCCAACACACATTTGCATACTCTGTCTTCTTGAGATTACCCATTTTATATCTACCTGCAGCTACTTAGCCCGGTGCGCATGCATCTGAACTGCTGTCATGTTCCATCTAGCTGGCAGCACTGGGACAAAGCAAAGTCTAAAAGACTGTCTGCTTTTTTCTTACTGTGACAATCTCTGGACTGTTTGGCTATTATTAAAGTTGTCAGCATGGTGCAAACAGCTCACTGATGTTTTACCAGGGTTATGATTGTTCTCACTTGGCATTACTATCAGCACAAACACATCAGGGAAGAGAAACTTGCATACTGGGTAGGACTACTGTTTTTAAGCCAATTTTAATTTAATATGCATTAAAAAAAATTCTCACCGAGCCTCCTCAATAGTAGTCCAGTAGGAAGTCTGTTGGACACAGAGAAACAGTGATCAGGTAATCTCCCCACATAATAGGCTAGATGCAGAGAGCATTTAGTGCTTAGTTTTGCCCTGTGGTTAAGATATTAATAAAAGCAAAACCTGTGTATTTTCAGAACTCAGCTCAGTGTTTTGTACTGCACGCTGCATGAAAAGCTATTGCAGACCAGTCACAGGGCAAATTGGATGCTGTCCAGAAAAGTTGTTTTCATAATCTGTGGGTCTACTAAAGATATATGTATACTTTTTTTTTTTTTTTTTTTGCAAATGTTACTCACTCTACCCCATCAACCAATTGTGGACCTATTCTATAGCAGCGATTTGGCAGGCTGGACAACCAAGCTTTAGGATTCATGTGGCTGTTTTGAATAATTAATCTTTCACATGTGTGTGAGTGTGATTGCATGGAAAAAGAAAAAAAAAATTTAAAAAAAAACAAAAACAAAAAAGAGGGACTTTTGGTTTGTTTGGTTTATTGTCTGGATTGTTCTATACGTTTCCATCTCCTACCTTTGCTATTTGGTTTTCCATGCTTTTCATTGAAACTAGTGAAACAGTGGCATGTATTTGTAAGGAATTATAAACAGCCAATGGTAGAGTAGGGAGTAGAAAAAGGAAAAAAAAAAGAAACTGAAAAAGAAGTTAAAATTTTCAGAATTCTTTTGGCATTGACTAAAATCCTATCCTCGCTTGGAGGAACCATTCAGCAGAAAACTCAAGGCAGATGCAGCAAATGAAATGTCTTTTGGTGCACGCTTCATTCTGCATGCCTCTCTCCTCTTCTCCTTGAGATCTTAATTTGCATTAATATTGTCCCACTAGTGTCAACTAGTGTCCAACTTAGGTTGGATGTTAGGGGGAAGTTCTTTACAAGGAGAGTGGTTAGGCCCTGGAACGGGCTGCCCAGGGAGGTTGTGGATGCCCCGTCCTTGGACGTGTTCAAGGCCAGGTTGGACGGGGTCCTGGGCAACCTGATCTGAATGTGTATGTTTGGTGGCCCTGCTAGGCAGAGGGGTTGGAACTACATGATCCTTGAGGTCCCTTCCAACCCCGGTGATTCTGTGATTCTGTGATAGTGTGGGACTTGCTTGGATCCCTTTTAAACATGACATTGGGCCTTACCAGCATGATGAATTGTAGATCAAGTTTAAAAGGCTTAGTTGAGATTACACAAACATTGCAAAAGTGAGATAGCCCTCAGAACACAGCAGGTACCAGTTCAAGCTCCACTGGGTCTTCGTGCAGAACAGAAAGACCTCTTACTGGTTCTTATTTCCATCTCTGTGAAGCAGTGTGTGGGTCTGGGAATGACCACGTCTACTGGAGGTTTATTGGTGAGACACATCTATATGTTAGTTTATAAGTGAAAAAATCTGAGCATCTCACATAAATTTGTCAGCTTGCCAAGTCCTTGCTTGGCCTGTGACTGTTGTGTTGCTGCAGACCTAGCTGATGATTACTATAATCCCCAAGATCACCTGTCCTCTTCTAGGCTCTCATGCTCCGACTTTACACTCACACAATTGCTTTTTAAAGGGATTGTATTTGAGCTGTAAATGTCATGGCAATCAGAATTAATCATGCTAATGCCTGATGGTCACAGAATCAGTTCTAAGGGGAAGAAAAACACTGATTTATTCCTATTCCTGTAATACTTACTGCTTTTTACATGTATTTTGAAATCATTGAAAACCATCCTTAGTAGTCTCCACAAAATGCTTTCAAGCTAACAAACACATAGTAAAAAGATAAATCAATAACTTATTTGTTTCAATACGTTCCTGGTTCATATTTAAATTCTAGGGGAAGAAAAAGGTGGTGATGGTGGGAATTTAGACAGACAGTCTAAGGTCATACTTGTGTAATTATCTGAAATGGATCTTGCTCTATGGAAGATGGTTATATTGGAGTAATTGATTTTTCTGGAAACAAGCTCATGTGTCAAAGAAATGGCTAAGCTACAGAGAGAGAAAGTGCATTAATATCATGTATTTATGCTGAAATGTTTCTGTCTAAGGGCTGAGGAGTCCCTGAGCTTTTCTCCTCCTACAGGGGTAAAGGTACCAGATACGATTGCTACTGTACTGAAGAATTGCAGAACCATAGAGGTTGGAAAGGACCTCTGGGGATCATCAAGTCCATCCCCTCTGCTAAAGCAGGCACCCTAGAGTAGGTTGCACAGGAAACAGTCTACGTTGATTTTGAATATCACCAGAGAAGGAAATTCGCAGCTCCTTTGGGCAGCCTGTCCCAGTGCTCTGTCATGATCAGAACAGTGAAGTTTTCCTCATGTTCTATGTCCCAGTATGTGCCCCTGTATTGTTGTTTTCAGGCACTGTTAAAAAGAACCTGGTCTCATCCATTTGTCTCCTGCCTTGTAGATATTTATAAGCATTGATAAGATACCCTCTTAGTCTTCTCCTAGCTGAACAGTCCCAGATCTCAGCATTTCCTCATTAGGGAGACACTCCAGGCCCCTCTTCATCTCTGTGGCCCTCTGCTGGGCTCTTTCTAGAAGTTCTCTTTCTTGAACTGAGGTCCCAGAACTAGACACAGCAATCCAGATGTGGCCTCACCAGGGCAGAGTGAAGTGTGAGAACGACCTCCCCCAATCTGCTGGCCATGCCGTTGGTGGTCACGATCCTCATAGATATCCAGTACCCACAGATATCCCATGACTCCCAGGCAACCTGCTCTCGATGTCCCTGCCTTAAGCAGGGGCACTAATTTTATGACCTTCCGAGGTCCACTCCCACCTCCACCATTCTGTTATTCTGTTGTAAGGGGAAATTATTCAGGAAATATGGATTTTATGTGCCAAGTAGGATTGCCAGCTCTTCTGTGTGTGATGATGTTTTCAGTATCACTTGAATCCAAAAGCAGAATTCATTACCTTAGATTGAAGAGGCTTAGTTATGATCCAGACTGGGGCTACATATTTCCATTTTCCTACCATTTCAGTATCTAACACCTCAACTAATGTACTCTGAGAAATTTGCCACTGGATGTTTAGCCTGAAAGTTCAGAAAAATTAAAACAAACAAATAAACAAACACATTTATATACATAAGTGTGGCTTTTACTTTCCTGAAAATAATATGGTGAACATTATAATGGATTTTTATTGCACACTGTAGTCAAAAAGCAGTCCCCATATTTTCCTTAATCTCCTAATATTTCTAAGAAGCTGGGAAATAATAAAGGAATTTCAACATCTCTTTAGAAGCAGTCCTACACAGTGTAAGAGATGACTATTTTAGACTTATTAATGGAGTCGTAGAATCATAGAACGGTTTGGGTTGGAGGGGACCTTTAATATTATCTTGTTCCAATCCCCAGATATAGGCCGGGACACCTCCAACTAGACCAGGTTTCTGCCTAGAAAGGCCCATCCTGCCTGGCCCTGAATGCTTCCAGGGAGGGGACACCAACAACCTCTCTGGGCAACCTGTTCCAGCATCTCACCACCCTCGCAGTAAAGAATTTCTTCCTAACATCTATTCTAAATCTACTCTCTTCTTGTTTAAAACCATTTCCCCTTGTCCAGTTGCTACATGCCCTTATAAAAAGTCCTTCCCCAGCTTTCTTGTAGGACCCCTTCAGGTATTCCTTAGTATTTGACTGATACCATGCTCTCCCAAAGAATTCGATAGTGTTTTAACTTGACTTTATAGTGAGACAATACTAATAAATCATATTAAGGGAATAATAAATGGCTGATAGTAAGTGCGAATGTTTTGTAAATATGGGTCATTTCTTAGTTACAAGCACATCAATAGATGACAACACAGAAGTTACAAGAGCCAATCAATTGAGCTGTTGGACTGCATAAAATGTACTTCCCATTCTTAACCTATTTCTTTAAATTTTTACTAGTTATTTCTTAACCTTTTATTAATCACTTAGAGTGGAATCTTAACTAACAGAATTACCTCAGCATGGAGTGAATAGGAAAACCACTGACATTTTGACAATTTTGATCTTTTTTATCCCTCAACGCCCTTTGATGCTGGTCCAGATGGTATGAATGGCAATTGCAGCTGGAGAAGGCTGGATATAATCATTTAGATGTTCCCTTCCAGTCCTATGTATTGAACTCACGCTTCTAAACTTTAATGAACTGAACATAAACTGAATATGTTCCTTTAAATCTGCAGAGTGTTACTGGTATCTGACATCTGAATAAATGCCATGTTCACTCCTTTCCAAGGAGAGTGACAATTATCTAAAATCTCTGCTATTATCTTTCAGATGAAGAAATCATTTATATATACAGTGTACTCCTTTCTTGTTACACAACATAATTTTATAATAACTAAGAACTAGAAAGATTTACCCCATATTATTAAAGCATACTCTGTGGAATAATGATCCTAGATACTCACCAGACAGGATAGAAGGTATTAAACATAGCAAAAATACACTGAAATAAATCAATTCCTAGGTTACACATCCTGAAAGCAGGTATATATCTGATATTCTTTAAGATAGAGTTTATGAAATTTCAGCATTAATATGTGAGAATCACAGAATCACAGAATGGCCGGGGTTGGAATGGACCTCAAGGATCATGAATCTTCCAACCTCCTGCCACATGCATGGCTGCCAACCTCCACATTTAATACTAGATCAGGCTGCCCAGGACCCTATCCAAACTGGCCTTGAACACCTCCAGGGACGGGGCATCCACAGTCTCTCTGGGCAGCTGTTCCAGCACCTCATCACTCTCTCTGTAAAGAACTTCCCCCTGACATCCAACCTAAATCTCCTTTCCCTCAGCTTCAAACCATTTCCCCTTGTCCTGCAGTTGTCAACCCTTTCAAAGAGTTGATTCCCCTCCTGTTTGTAGGCTCCCTTTAGGTATTGAAAGGCTGCAATGAGATCACCCTGCAGCCTTCTTTTCTCCAGGCTGTACAAGCCCAGCTCCCTCAGCCTGTCAATGGCTATAATGAGAATGGTCTACAATCTTGAAGCAATCAGTGACAGGCCTACAGATCAGAATAATATGCTTGAATAAATTTTAGAGCTTTGCTTACATATCAGTAAAGCTCTTCATTTGTTTCTTGAATTGTTGCTGAAGAAAAGTCGGTTAGAGAGAGCAAGGGATGGTTTCTTATTCTTGGTGGTACCATGCCTGGTCTGTGACACTTTCCAAGTACTGGGTGCACAGACTTAGATTCACAGTCAGCTCATGCCTGCCTGACTTGATCAAGCACTGTAGCTACTGCTGAGAAATTCAGGAACAGTTCTCTTGGAGTCATGGAATGAAGCTGAAATACTGGTGAGAGAGAAGAAAGTAGCAGAAGCTGCGATTTTATCTGACTCAGTTTTGCTCCATGTTTAGCTCCATTCGCTACTCTCATCTGGAGATGTGTCTGACTCACATTAAGTCCATAAAAATAATGGAGTCAAATATATTAAAGGAGATTCAGCAGATAATTTGAATAAAAATTTAAGTAAGGATAACGAGTTGAAACAATGAGCTGGATCAAAACCAACTTAAAGCAAAAGAAAATTTGGCCCTCTGGTATGTATGGGACATCAATATTGCTAACTTCTCCTTCCCGCATTCAGCATGAAATATCATCTCATTGGTCAGTCATGTCAACATGGAATAAATTTCATAATTTAACACTTAATAAATTAGGTGTTTGGGGTTGTTTTTTTTTTGTTTTTTTTTTTTGCTTTACACAAAATAATCTCCATTTGAATTCTGCTGAATAAATGTTATGACTGATTGTTAGTGTTTGTAACTGTTCTTTAATGCGATTTCATCTTATGCATACAGGAGTTAGGGAATATATTAATCAAAAGATTTGTCCCTATTAACTGGGTCACATCAGTAGCTTTGGTTGGTTAACAGGGGAAGAATTTTCTTGGAAAAAAAGAAAAACTACTTCTGAAATCCTTAAAATAAATATTTGATAGAGAACTGAGTTCCTGGTAAACTTTACCATTGCTTTAATTTGAAAAGATCAGAATTGTGGAATAAATTCTGTTTGGAAAACGGTATACAAAAATCCTTATGTGACCCCAATACAAATGGAGAAAAGAGCAGTCATATAGACACAGACTGCCATGATGGATTTGCATCACCATATTCTTTGTAGTGACAGGACGGTGTGTGCGCAGAGGATTACAATCCTGTCTCCCTTTTTCATTCACATCAGTAAAAATAAAGATTCAGATCTCCAACAGAGCCAGTGAGACAGTGAGAGTGTAGTTTTTGGTCACAGTCAACACAGATTCATGATGGAAAAATCCTGTTCAACAAATATAATTTCCTTTATGATAAGGTTATTCATGTAGTTGATCAAAGGAAGCCAGCTGATGTAACTGCTTTGGATTTCACTAAAATTTTTGATACTATTTCTCACAGTATCATTCTGGACCAAATGTCCAGCAAACAGATAGAGAAAAATGTGAAGTGACAGGTGAACAGTTGGCTGATGGGTCAAAAGGTTATAATGAATGGGGTTCAACCCTTGTAGGTCTCTTCCAACTCAAGATATTCTACAGAAAATTCAAGTACTCATTGAAGTAGCATTTCTGGAACTCTCAACTCCCTCTTCTGCTTTTACTTCCTTTACTCTCCAGGACTTTATCTGAATGTTGCATGTTTGCATTCTCTAATTAATTAAAGTACAGTAGCCAAAAGCTGTTTAATTGGGCCATGAAGAGATTGGCTGGTAAAAGATTACAGTGTATAATGTGTGAAATAAGGAATAAAAATAGCTAAGTTACTTTGATACAATTTTGTCTTTCATTTTTCTTTGCTCTTTAGAGCCAATTAAAGACTTGGGCCAGATTTTCATCTGACATGAATCAATCAAGTAAAATGAAATCAATGAAGTTACATTGATTTATATCCACAGAGTATTCAGTCTATTCATTGTTGTCAACTTTAAAAGCAGATTTGGAGTAGAAAACTTTGGAAGATAAAGCAATATACATATATATATATATACATAGTATAGCATTTTCATATTATCTCTCTGACCTAGAATATACAGGCACTGGGAGTTTTATATAAGCATCTGGCTTCCTGGCATGTAAAAATAAGCAAAGATGGGTATAGTGCTTTAAATTAGAGCTCAAGCACTCTCAAACATAACATTTAGCAGTTCTACCATGTCTTTGAGCATGGCTGCCATCAGAAACAGAAGAACCATACAGCAGACTGACATGTCAGACTGCCTTCCTGCTTTCTAAATGTTAAACTTAGTTGCTCTGTAATACAAGAACAAATAGACTCCCAGGTTCATGATCATATTGATTATCAGAATCGGATAGTTTTATTAGATTTTGATACAGGTAAAATATCAACAGCTTTTTCGCTTTTGTTAATTAACAGCCATAACATCATGGCAATGAGATAATCACAAAACATATATTGCATGTGTATTTCTGCACATGGGTTTTGAATTTCCAATAGTTTGAATGGCCCCTTTTTCCACTTCTGCTCATGATCATTCAGAGGTGTTTCTGCTGTAGTTTCTTTTCAGAACATTGCAATATTTTTCATGTAATTTCCTATAAAGAATCCTTCTGAATCATCCACTTCAAGATCTGAATTTTGTCTCATGCTTCACGCTTATTTACTGTATTTTTTATCTATTAAACAGTGCAAGATTAGGGTCAGTTTTAAATGTATGGAATACGCATTTATGAATGGAATTAGAACTTCATTTGCACCCTTTTCCACATGAAAAATCTTATTTATCATGATGTTTTTGCTTACTTATCTAAGTGTGGGGTTTTATTTCAAAGCATCTAGTGAAGTTATCTTGTTACTGAAATAAATGAAAAAGAATTTACTTTTTTTTTTTTTCATTTAATTGTTGAAATGAACTCTAAAATCTAATGTTTTCTCATCAAAGCAATAACAGTTGCATAATGTGTAAGAGTGATGACTCATGTTTTTAGCTTCATTATTATTCACAGACTCTTCTATTTAGCTATGGGGCACAATTAGGAGCTGTGGTAACTTGGAAGATTGCTGCTTCCACTTGCATCATCCTGTGCAGCAGTAAAGAACAGAATACAGTGAAACATTTTGATATACAGGAATGTTCCCTTCAAGATTGTTTGCCCCAAATCCAAACTCAGAGATCCTTTTTTATGTTACCACCACAGACCCTTCATCCTGGATGGAAAAGTAAGTCAAGAGAGTTCAGGTATAAATGCTATGTCTTACAGTTCTTACAGGTTCTTGCGTAGTTGCCAGGGGTAGGAATGTGTTAATGATAACAGACATATTTGTCTAAAAATGTAGAATGTACATAGAATGGAAAGAATAAGAATAAGTCAGGTCTGCTCTCTGAAAATCTAAGTGGTAGGGGATGATATCTTTTGTTTGCTTCTCAACTGACATCAGTTCAGTTGCCAGTGGCCACAAGCTGCACCAGGGGAGATTTAGCTTAGATATAAGGAAAAACTTTTTCACCCAAAGAGTGGTCAGGCACTGGAATGGCCTGCCCAGGGAGGTGGTGGAGTCACCACCCTTGGTGGTGTTCAAGAGGTACCTGGGTGAGGTGCAACAAGATATGGTTTAGTAGCTTAGTGGGTAGTAAGGGTGATTGGAGGATGGTTGGACTAGATGATCTTGTAGGTCCTTTCCAATCTTGTGATTCTACAATTCTATGATTCTATAATGCCTGCTGTTACCCTGCTTTTCACATAAGGTAACCTTTTGTGCAGTAACCTTTTCCATCAAAGGTGAGCCACTGAGCAATAGGATGCAGAGCAGTAATGGTCCCTCTTTGTAGTTTCAATGCCAATTCAAGAATGTTTTTAGTCTTTGTTCTCCTGTGCCTGCATGGACTTCTTTCAAGTGCCCTTAGAGCAATACCTGATGAAGGTGATAAGAGATAGTAAGATGGATTGTTAATAAAGTTACTTCACATACAGAGGGCAGTACACAGCTAGTAGCTGAAAACAATTGAAATTCTGAGTCTGTAACTATACTGTAACTATAAGACTGAAGACAGACAGAGTGACCTCTTAAAAATTGGCTTTTGGCATTTGCTTGTCCTGTGCAGCTACTAGTGCTAGGATAAGTTGCTCGGATAAGTGCTAGGATAAGGACTCTGACACTGATTTCTTGTATGACTATACTGATTTACTTAGCTGCAACTCCCATTAGCTTTGTGTTCTTTATCAGGAGCATCACAGAATAATTGAAGAGTGATTTTTAGTTATTTCCTATGACACCTGAATTTTGCCCATATATTTTAGGACTATTGAGATTATGAATGAAGATAACTTGATTGACTAATGTGATGTTCTACTGAGTGAGACTGGAAAGCATGAAGAAAGCCCAACATTAAGTCTACAATTCAGTCAGAAATTGTCCTGATTTTGTCTGTGATGGAGTTAACAATCTACAGTAGCTGATATGGTGTTGAGCTTTGGATTCAGGACAAAAATAATGTTGATAACACAGCAATGCTTTAAACTGACTCAATGATGTTTCAGTGCTGCCCTGCCAGTGAGGAGGCTGGGAGGGGAGAAACCAGGAGAGCTCACCTACAAAGCTGGCCAAAAAATTGTCCCATCACATATGATGTCATGCAAATAATAGTATGAGAGGAGTTGGCAGGGAGGATAACCAGTTCCCAACTAGCGGTGAATAATTGCACTGTGTACCATTTTTAGTGGTTTTTTTTAGTATTATTATTTTTTTTTTCCTTCTTCTTTATTTTATATTGTCCTTAGCTCAAGCTATGAGTTCTCACAGTTTTACCTTTTTTTACTCTCTCCTTATTCCACTGGTGGGGGAGTGAGTGAATAACTGTGTGGTGCTTAGCTGCCTGCAGAGTTAGAACACAACAGAAATAAAAATTAACTTTTGGCAAATAGTTTAAAATAGTATACAAGAATTTGGCAGGTTCTATTCTTTCTAAATAAACAGCATTTGAACTCTGCATGTGAACTATTTTGCTGATAGCTAACAAAACAGGAGAATGTGCTGCAGATCACTTATTTGCTCTAGTAAGCATGTGATAAAATGTCATAGACAACTGTAAGGATGAGGTTCTAATAGAATTTGCAATAGGCATTCAGGAAATTTTTTCACTGACGACTGATAAGGACACACAAAGGATAAACAAATGGTGTCAGTGGGATAAACAACTAATTGAAGGATAGAAAAAAAAGTAGGAATAAACATTTATCTGTCATAAGGCAGGAAAATTACAAAAATAATACACATGGATTTATGCTGGAACCTGTGATGTTCCTCATTTGTATATGGTCTGATAAAATGGTCTGGTAAAAGGATTGAACAGTGAGGTAACAGAGTTTGCTAGCAATACACAATAGTGACTGAACAGATGTAAAATCTTCAGCCCAGAAAAGAGATAGTAAACATCCATACAATCATTAGTGGCATGAAATAGTGTAGATAGTGCAGGTAGAAAGAACCTGAAAGATTTTCAGGATATCATAAATTACAAATGCATTTTAGAAAATTATTAGGATGCAGTGTATAATGTTACTATAGACCTCAGAAATCACTTGCTAGACAAGATGGCAACCAAGGAATGAATGAAAAGCTGGCTTTGTAACAAAGACCATGTTACTTGCCTTGTCCTAATGTAACATAACCAGATTGAGTCATGTCAGAAGACCATAACAAGGAGAGGGCAAAGTGAAGATGATCTCTCCATTATGAACATTCTAAAGGATCAGATTGAATAGAAATTAGTTCTACACTTAGGATGATAAAAATTTTAAAAAATTTTTAAAAACTCTTGTCTGAGCCTGATCAAAATTAGGATGTGAAAAGCAACTCAAGAACCTGGACTCCAATAAAAAGAAGTACAAAATCTGATCAAACCTTGTTTATCAGTAACTCAGTAGTAGTTTGCATTCATAAAATTAATTTGGTGTAATAAGTTATTGACAATAATGTTACACATTAGGTGACAACATGTCACTTTATTTGTGCTTGGAAGTGCTAGGATGAGTCAGAAAAGATATTTACCTTCACTCAAGGGATTTCCTAGACCATGAGCTTTAAGAATTACACTGGTGAGTGGGCTTAAACTATTTCCTTAGTTGACTGGCTAGCTAGTGAGTGGCAACTGTCTCTCCTGCATTTTTCCAACTCATGAATTAAGATAATAAAATGATACATGCATTTAACAGCTTGAAAACAAGTAAAAGGAGGTGGCTATAGTCACCTAACAGGATGTTAAGGTGTATAATGCATTGCCAAGGGCTGTTGCAGATGTTAAACATTTACATAAATGCTAAATGTTTACATGAGTTGAATGGATAAATTCTTTGAAGGAAATACCTACACCAAGCTATCATAGATAAAGGCACTAGTTTTTTTGGTTCAGAGACTTCCTGTACTATAGATTGTGGATCACAAGAAGAATATTTTGGGAAGCTGGGAAGCTGGCTTTTAGCTTTTCCATGGGCACCTGCCATTTTGCTGCTGAAGACAGGATATTGCGCTAATTGGGACTGTCATGTAGCTGAATACATCTATTGCTTTCTCATCTCATCTCACGGCAACAGGATAGAATGCTCTAACCTTGAATATCCTAGATTACACAGAAAGGTGCAGAGGACCATAAACAAGATCATAGAGCTTGGTGTGAGAGAAGGGGAGGAGAAAGACGGTGGCAAAATCTTTTGAGTTTTCTAGTAGATGACATGCCTACTGTCCTTTTTCACTTCTGCTGTGCTATAGTAGATATCTCCAAGTCGCTGTCATTATTCATGTCTAATATTCTAATATCTATGCCGAATAAATCAGGATTGCATTTCCAAGTCATATTACAATGTTTAAAGATCTGTACTGATGGAGATTTATGTTTATTGTGCTAGTGGGAGTATGGGAAGCCATGCATCCTTTCATTCACAACTTCCTCTCCAGCCCGATGAATTATACCTCTGTCCATTTTTTCTTGCCATTGATTTGTAACATTAAAGGCATGGTAAAAAACACCAATTAACAAGCTCTTGAAATTTCAACTGAAGATAGAAGAACATTTTTACAATGAACCTGAAAATTCTCACAAATGCAGATATAAGTTTCCACTTAAAAAGCTGCCTAGATTACTTCTGAGGAGTGAGCACATGGATGGGGGAAGATAGGCTGATAACCATGGAGGTCAAATTCCTACAAAATAGAGAGCAAAGGTAAATGCGCAACATGCTACCCTCATTAAGTCATTCTCTCAGTTCTCTAAATCACAACCTACAAATGCCACTGGGAACTTCCTGGAGTACTGTTCTCTTTTAAATAATAATAATAAAATGTCTTACCACAGGAAGCAATCCTCGTCAGGTATTTGGTTTATTCTCTACTCAAACCATTTCTGCATTACGAATAACATTGTGCAGCCCTGGCTTGTCTTGGAATGAGTTCTGTCTTAAATGCTAAAAGAGAAATGCATTTGCTGAGTTGCCTGCTAGATATTTCCAGAACATTGCTGTATCTTTTAGACACTGTAGCAATATGATAAAAACAAAACAAGTGCTTGCAAAACCACCAGGAAGCAGTTAACATCTGAAAAAAAGGAGCCAGCAAAAAGAACAAGAACATAAAGCTCTGCAGTTTGTTGTGAATGCAAATTCTTAGAAGGAGAATGAGCATCCTCAATTTGATTGTAGGTATTCTCAGGCTACTTAACTCAATGGGAACATGACCAGTTTATCCAAGGAAGGTGAATGTGGCACTTCATGATGATTTTATAGAGAAAAACTCCAATAAGGAAGATGTGCCTGCTGTAAGATTATGCGTCTCCTTCAACCCTAGTTTAGCACAAGTGCCTTCATGATACAGTCATCTGCAATGACCAGATTTCTTTACTGGTTTAGTTCTCCAAGACTATTAAGTGAGATGCAGCCTTTCCTACCTTGTCTCTTTTCATGTCTCGGTGGCAAAAGGAAAACAGTCTGCTTCTTTGCTGTCTGAAGTGACACCATTGATCAATGGGAGCAAAATTGATTGTCCTTGTGAGCCTGTGCTGGGAACAGTTTCATATTCATCAATTGCTCTGCAGGCTCCTACAGAGTGCCCTGCTCACAGAGGTATCAAGCTGCACTTCTGTGGCAGCCACACTGTTTACTACTGCAAGCATTGCAAAAACTAGATGTACTCATTGCAGTTGACTGAATATTTCTAATGGGTCCTGTTATACATTGGAACTAAGTGCAGTTGATGACCAAAGCAACCAGGAACAGCTGGAAGTGTAATAGACATTGTAATTTCAGGCTCAAAAATGTCCCTCCAAATTATCTGATTTTCTACATGTAATAGATAGCTAATTTTATTTCACAGATTCCGGTAAGAAGTTTTGATTTCTGTTTAGGAAAACAGGAACAGTGTAGAAAGAAACATCCAGATAAATCTAATTCCCCCAAATTGAATCTGCTCTGGGAGAGCAAAGTTATTAACAAACCTTCAATTTTGGTAAGATCAGAACATTTCTGTTGTGGTCTAGCATTTAGAGTTACAAGAAGTCTCACTTTCTGGATCATACTGTCAAAGCTATGCCTCTGTATTATAAGCTTGAGA
This sequence comes from Tympanuchus pallidicinctus, assembly GCF_026119805.1. Taxonomy (NCBI): domain Eukaryota; kingdom Metazoa; phylum Chordata; class Aves; order Galliformes; family Phasianidae; genus Tympanuchus; species Tympanuchus pallidicinctus. The sequence continues at coordinate 7,223,508 of NW_026294627.1, read as the reverse complement.
GAAATTAGCAAAACCTGTGCAGTAAGTGCAGTAAGTTCTCCTTTCCTCTCAGCAATAGAAAGATCAGGACTGTGTCCAGGTTTGGACTCCTCAGGACAAGGAAGAACAGATGTTGTGAAGCAAGTCCAGATTACTAAGTCATGGGACTGGAGCATGTGAAGTACAAGGAGATGCTGAGGAAAGCATCAATCTTAATACAGGATAAGGGGAGGTTATGTGGCTGTCTGCAGCTATGGGGAGGTTGTCTAATTGTTCAGACATTGCCTACATGATGTCTAGCCTCTTCTCAGAGGTTCTCAAATACAGAAGTGGTTAGGACAAGAATCAGCAGACAGATTGGAATATGGGGAATGGTGATCAGATATAAATACTGGAAGAGGTTGCCCAGGGTCACTGTCAATTCTCAATTCTCGCAAATCTTCAGGGCTCAGCTGAACAAGTTCCTGAGAAACATTATCAAGTCAGATCCACTCCAAAGGGTGTCCTGAACAGTGCAACATCCTGCAGAGGTTCTTTCCAATTTAAATTAATCTGTGATTCTATGGTCATTGTGGTATACATGCCATTGCCTTGTAGACATGGTCTCTTTTAAAGTGCTATGCTTTGTGAAAGAGATCTTTCAGAGAGTGAAAAGTCCATGTTGCTGGTCTAGCAGAAATCTTTGAAAATATATGTAAATACTCAAATTGAATGATAACCCAACATCTTGTAGTGCCAGAAATTAAAAAGAAGACGCCTACATGAAAGAAAATTGCCCCTGGAATACCATCTTCCACTTGCACATTTTTGCAAAGTGAGAAAATTTCTTCTGGAATTTCCAATAACTATGTTTAATCTTGGTTTGTGTTGGTTTCTATCCAATTCAGTCTAGTTAAGACTCTTGGGAGACTGTAGAGGACAAACGAGAAATATTTGTACAGGCTGTGTCTACATGGAAGACGAAAATATTCAGAAGTAGCCCAATTTTGCAAGAGCTATTCTGAGTGCTACAGTAACACACTACAATCTAAAAATAACTGGACTGTAGAAGAATCAGTGCCCTGATTGTTAAAACAGTACCATAAGTGGTGAAAGTTGGTTCAAGATCTTTCCCGGATGATACAAATAACAGGTCTGTAGTTTTCTAGAACATAATTTGGGCTGAAAATTGATATCTACCTCAAGGAATGTACGAGCACATTATTTAAAGTCAGATAGAGTCCTCTAGATGTGCTGAAAGCACATTTCCATCAATATTCTTGAAATCAAAATTCAGTAATCTGTTCTGTAATCCGGGAGAAGTGTTCAAACATTTTTAGCCAAGGAATCAAGCTTGGACTTCTGTGTCTGGAACAAGTATGCATTGGTGTGAAAATGATTCTGCTCCAATTTTGGGAATCTAGATGCTTACCTCTTTGTTGTTGTTGCTCTACTTTTCCCACTCAAAACTATCTGGTAATTTGGGTCCAGAAATTCTAGTCAAAGTGTGGATATGTTGGTATAAAATGTCGAGGGACTGGACTGCAGGGTGGATAGCAAGTCATTACAACTGGATGGGAGAATTTCCACTACACTCTCCTATCTTCCCCTTTCCTCTTCTGTCTGTGCATCCCCATCACTTTAATTTTCCAATTCTGGGGCACAGCCAGGTGTAGAGAGTTAATTAATATATAGCCAAAAGAAAAAAGATTGCTTTAAACAGGTGAGGTAATAATGTCTCTTGGGCACCACTGCAGATGCAAGAAGTGGAAGAAGAGTAGCAGGAAGGGAGGAAAAGGAGAAAGAAGACTTGTGGAGGGTAGCTGGGGAGGGGGAGCCCTCCCATTTCGGTCAGCTTGGCTTCCATTGACCACAGTTGGAGTGGCTAAGACTAAAAATTTACATACTTCAGGCTGAAGGTATGGCAGGTATCTTTACCAGCATCATTATCAAAGGGAAATATGTGATAGGTGCTGTGGCTTAGCTTTTAAGAAATGAATTAAGTGCTTTCAGCTTTTCCCGGATGTCTCAGCTGTATCAGATATCTCTGTCTAAGCACAAGCTTAGTCTGACTTAAGGTGCCTAAACAGGTCTCACTATTTTTTGCTATAGCTGCAGGCACATGAAGCAATAAATTACAGGAAATAAGACCACATTATCAGTGGCAGGATCTATTTTGGACAAACTGTTCTTTGAACACACTTCTTTTTTCTCTTTTACACAGATCAGTGATTATATCCAAACATCAAGTGCAACATTTAATTAAGAATAAAAGAGATTTGACAGAAAGGAAATTGCTATACAGGTCACTCTTGTCATTATTCTCAAAATGCTGAAAATATGGCTCTAAAAGTCCATCAAAGGAACACGTAGATTTTACAATATATAAATGTGTGTTGAACAGCAGATTTCCACTGCATTTTGTAAATCACAATCATTCAGTCAATAAAATAAATAACTGTTGAAGGGAACCAAGAGAGAGAGACAGACTGAGAAAATGTGTATGACTGAATACGCTTTTCATATATCACCTTAATTATATCTATGCTTTGATGTATACTTCACTACTCTGTAAAAGTGAATTTTTACATATTCTCTTCCTCTTCATGTGTTACTAATGTAAAGACTGAAGAATACTATGCAAGTTATTTGTGCTACTGTCAATATATACGTCTTTATTAATGAGAGAAGAGTGGAGCTGATGTCATTTAAAAATGCTTTTGCATAATAATTCTTGCTGTCTAGAAGAAGATACTGCTACAATACACTGCTGAAATCCTCTCCATCTTAGAAATACTTTTAAAATGTTAATTAGATAATGTAACTCACTGCAAAATTTGTCTTTTTTTTTTTTTTATAATATGAAATTGGTCTATTTTTCCTGGAAGCTGACAGTTTCAACAAAAATCTGTGAAAAAAATCGAACAAGAAAAGACGTATAGATAAAAACTGAAAGATTTCGTTAAGAGGTCTTGGCTGATTTTTTTTCAGTAACTGAAACCAGGGTTCTCATATATGTTTTCTTATTCTGTGAGTAAGAAAAAGAACTAAGCCATTACTACGTGCTTCATGACATTCTCTGAACAAATCTATCTGTGGTGAGAACAGACTGAACTGTTTGCCCAGAAATATGATCTGGTCCTTGAGCCTTCACCTACACGAGCACCACAGAAACTGTCAGTGTTGAGGAAGGCTAGAAGTAGAGAAGTGGAAAAATTTCCGCTCATGAGATGTTCATGAGCTAAAGGAAAACATTTTGGAGATGTGAGGAGAGCAGCATGCAGTGGTATGTGTTGAAAAGGGCCTGGAGGTAGCTTGCAGCAGCCCTGCAGGGCATACTGAGAGTATCGACCGTCTTATTCCTGAATACTGTACAAGGTGTTTTGGGGTGACACATGCACAGTGAGTGTGATGATGACAGAGTATGTTGACCATGGTGTGCCACAGCAGCACAGATGGTCTGAATATCTGCAGATGTATGCAGTGTTACCTGACAGCACCTGGTTTTGAAAAAAACATTGTCTGCTCTGTCCTTCTCTCCCAGGGCTTTCTAGCCTGATATGCCCCACACATTGAACTGATGTAGAAAATACTCAGATTCTCAACTGAGAGGCTATATATGAGGGCTGTTCCAAAACTAATGCCTCCTCATGAGCGATGGTGGCACATGACATCAGAGACAGATGCTGGTGGTACAGTGGTAGAGGTTCAACCTTCCCACCAATCACAGAATCACAGAATCACAGAATCACCCGGGTTGGAAGGGACCTCAAGGATCATGTAGTTCCAACCCCCCTGCCTAGCAGGGCCACCAAACACACACATTCAGATCAGATTGCCCAGGACCCCGTCCAACCTGGCCTTGAACACGTCCAAGGACGGGGCATATTCTGTTTCATTTTGTTGCTGTGTGACAGATGGCAGCAGAGGGACAGTCTGACAAAATCTCATTTGATGTGGAAGTAATATGAAGCAGAGGAGTGGAACCAAATTCCTCCATGTAGAAAAAATGGCACCCATTGCCATTCATTGACACTTGCTGAATGATTCTGGAGACAAACAGTGGATGTGAGCGCAGTGAAATAAATAGGCATTACTTTCAGAACAATTTACATACTTAGGTTGAAAGAGAAAATGTTTGAAAACATCCGTAGCATGAACACAATGGAGGCTAGAGGGACTTGCCTCTATTTTCAGTGCAGTAATTGCTACAGTGGGGCCACTGCCCCACTGCTGAAGTCTGTCTAGATCCCTCCGAATGGCAATTAATCCCTTTGATGTATTGATTGCATCCACAGCTTGGTGTCATCAGCAAACTTTCTAATGGTGCACTCTACCCCACTGTCAGTGTCACTGATGAAGATATTAAAGAGTATCAATTCCAGCACTGAAACCTGGGGTATGCCACTTGTCACTGATCTCCATCCAGACAGTGAGCCATTGACCACCACTCTCTGGATTCAAAATGCTTGTACACATTCTTATTTCAGAAGCTCTACTAAGCAAGTCAGGCTAAGGGGTGACAATAAGCCATTTGTACCTCAAAATGCAGTAATCACTTACACAATTATTTGCAAACTGTATCAAAACAGGAGAGTAGGTCAGCTGTAAAACGATTCTATTTCATACCAGCCGAAGGCCCCTTGTGCTGAGCTCTGCCTGCACATTTATGTGACAGAAGCCACTTTCTGCCTCAGTAATGAACATGGGCTGACTATCCAACAGTGGGTGACAAACAGAAAAAGTGGTGAAATCCTCCATGGATATATAACAAATTTGGAGCAGACTTGCCATAGTCCACGTTGCCTTGGAGGTTCTCATATTCCTGTGCTCTACTCTATCTACAGTGCTATCCTCTGTCTTAAATAATATTCAACGGCATGTGAAGCAGTAGGCAATAAAGTAATTGAGTTGCTGAGTGCTTATTACATTCCTAGGATTTTGCTGAAAGCCTATTTACAGAAAGCGACAGAGTCTTACCGATGGATTTAGGATTGCTATTCAGTAGTTAGACACTGTAAAGAGAGTAGGGATCATATTGTTTGTGGAATAATGTTTACTGTGATTGGATTGAAATGCAGCTTCGTATTTACTTTTGGAAAAATAAACTGGAGATGACAGCTTGAGCTAAATCTCTCAAAATTTCTTCTATCGTAATCCTTAAGTGTGCATGCTGAAGAGAGATATATATGAATTTGATACTGCTTTTGCTAACACTGTCCCAAAAACCATGACTGTATATGTGAGGCAAGCATGCCTTTCTTTGCAGGGAACTGCAACTTTTGCAGAAGAAGCAGTATTACCAAAGGTTTTTACAGCTCCTGAGCCTGGAATGGGCTCTGCTATAGTGTTTCACCTGTGTTTGTTTTTTTTTTTTTTTTTATGATGGTGTGAAAACATCCTTTCCTGTCTCCTTTGGAATGATTATTTTTAAAATGGGGAATCCTCCTTTCTGCTTGGGAATTCTAAGGGATAGGTTACATCCCCCAATGTCTTTTTTTCCCTCAGAAAAGGAGAAATTGCCCTTGGTGCCTTTTTGCTACTGAATTGTCATGGTTTTACGATTTTTGGTTATTGGTATTCCACATCATAACATCATGCAGTGCACTGGGAGTTAAGGTGTTAATGATCAAATTCCAGATACCTGTCTGGAAGAGAAGAACTACAAACACCAGGGGGCTTTGCAGAGTGGAGATACAACCCCTGGCAAGGTCACCTGATATGCCCTTCTTCATCAGGCTCTCCTCCCTGCTGCTCAACTGGACTGCACATCTCACCTCAGCTTTACGGTGAGGCCTATCCACATTTTGGACACTTTCATTATATTTGATTTATTAGCTTCAGTTCTAATTATATTGTATTATAGTGTGTTATCTTGCATTCCAATACCATATTCAGTAAATTAGTTTGTTTCTCCTCACATTGTTGCCACTGTTTTTAATCATTTTTGAGTCCCTTGTTCCCTTTCCTGGAGGCACAGATTCACAAAATCCCTCTGCCCTACTAGTCATGGAACAAGGCTGAACCAGCCCGTAAACTATTGACATGTATGATCATTTTTACATGGACTCAGTGTGATGCAGCTCATACAAAAGTGCTAAAGGACACTTATTTACACTAGTTTTATCATCACACATGACCTCAGAGATGGGTCTTTGCTTTCAAATCCATTGGTTTTCAGGTGACAATAATCATTAGTGAGTAATGACAAACTCATTGTGTTCTATCCTACATTTGCACACTGCTATATATTTATATAAGGGAAGTAAATCTTCTACTGCAGATATGAAATCACCTAGAAGCAGATAACAGAACACAAAAACATTTTTCAATCTCTAAGAGACAATTTTTTGTTTAGAAGAAAGTACTCACTGACAGTAGTTAGTAATATAAAGAATTTATGACTTAATGGGCAACAAATGACACAAAATCTCTGCTGCAAAACTGATCAGCCAGAATTTGCAAGCATGATCACTTTTCACATCCTTGAGAGCTGATGATCCTTTGGGCCATAAAACTGACCTTTGTAAGTTAATAGTCTACTCTTGCTACAACAAATAAAATTAAATTCTTTTTGCTTTGATGAATACTTAGCAAGATTGCTAATTAGAAGTCTTGACTCCAGCAGAAATAAATACATGAGACTGCTTTCTGCTTCCTACTGACTTCTGGGGACTGATTCAAATCCTATTGGAGGCAATGGACAGATTTGATAGTGCTTGGAATTAGGTTCTTAAAATTAGTATCTATGAACAAATCACGTTATCTCCCTGACCCTCTTTGTGTATGTGTTCACATGGGAACAACTAATAATTACTTACACCGGCATATTAAGAGCATTTTTGGATGTGCCCAGGGATGACATTATAGAAGGACAAATTAGTAATTCAAGTATGCATAATCTATTATTTATTCTAAATGATATGCAATAAATAGCATAGTTTATTATGAAATTAATATCTGACTCTGTAGTAATTGGTAGCAAGCTGTAAAGAGATCACAAAGAAATGCAAATAAAACAGATTAACATATACGAATTAAACGATTTGTGAGAATATCTAAAATCACATAAAAACTTAATGAAACATAAAAAATAATTATGATACAAGCAGAAATGCCACTAAACGTTGTTAAACCTGCAGTGTTTGTAGTTCTTAGACTTGTAGTTAAGCAGTTATAAGTAAGTACAAAATACACAGAAAATCTTATTGTTCAATATAACTGGTGCAATGGCTTAAGAAAGAGGATCAGATATGGGGTAATTAATACAGGTCAGGTTCCTATTTGGATTAATTCAGATTCACTTAGGCAGTTCCAGGAAGGCGTCTGAGCTTCTTATACACTTAATACTTTTTTAATATGTGCAGACTTTTCCCTAGCATTTTATTTGGTAGTTTCGGTCAAATTATTCAACGCTCTTCCCTAGTGAGTCCATTTTATGTTGCACTCAACTGAAAATATGATATCTATATTTTTAAAAAGGCCTTCATTTACACAAATATAAATGCGTGGATGTTTCATCTCTTTGGAACTAGCCCTTGGACAAGATACATGACAGAGCCAGCCCTTCTTCCCTTCTTTGTTCCATGTTTTGCACAGGACGGCAACATCAGTATGCTGGCATGTTCCAGCAGTTTTCTAATTTAACAACACAGAAAGCTTGAAGGGAAGGTGCAATGAGAACAAAGCTAGGCTCTTGTCAGTGGTGCCCAGTGCCAGGACAAGAGGCAGTGGACACAAAATGGAACACAGGAAGCTCCTTTTGAACACCAGAAAACACTTCTGTGCTGTATAAGCAATGGGGCACTGGCACAGGTTGCCTAGAGAGGCTGTCGGGTCTCCTCTTTGGAGACCTGCATAAGCCACCTGGACATGGCCTTGAGCACCCTGCTCTGGGTGTCTCTGCTGCAGCAGGGATTGGAGCAGATGGATCCAGAGGTCTCTGCCAACCTCAACCATCCCAAAATTCTGTGATTCTGAGAAACTTTAGTCCTACTGAAACCTATAGTAAAACTTCCATAGGCTTCACTGGGACCAGTAACTCTCACAGATCTGTAGTGTATTTGTTACAAAAGCCAGGGAAGCTCTTTGTCAAGGACTTCTCACTGAAGCACTTAGAACAGCTGCAGCAAAGGGTTAGTGGTGAATCAGAAAAAGAGTTTGCAGCCCAATACAGAGACAATTCTGTTACCTGGTCTAAGGTAATTCAGTTAACTTCATAAAGGAAGCCATGATTCATGTTGTTTTAGACCAAACACTTTGCAGAATGACTTTGGGGACTGAAAAAGACAGAACAATTTTCAATCCAATGTCAATTTTTTTCTGAACAGGAACCATACTGAGGTCAAATCTGCAGCAGACAGACCAAATTTTTTGCTTTTTTTAAAACTTCTAATGAGAGATCTGATTATAATTTTCACTGATGAACTGCAGATGCTTGTAAGTAGCATCATTTAATATAGGGAGTGTGGGTAAATCTGTTTTTTTTTTTTTTTTCAGTTCCTCCTTTCTGGTACCAAAATTTTATTTTTACAGACACAGAACATTAATCCTTAAATTGCCCATGAGAATCCTCAAAGCATATAAAAAGAAAAGCATTAAAAATACTTGAAAATTGGAAGTAAAACAGACTAATCCGTTTCTTATTGTCATCAGCTTCTGTCATCACCACTCTAGAAGGAAAAATCTACTACATCCCTGATTATGTGTAGTCTACTTGTATGAGAACAGGATGTGTGAGCCAAGCCATATGAAACAGAAAATGACTTGAAAAATTCGTTTTCCACTGTTTCTTTCACTGTTATTAATAAGGTGAAAGTGATCTTTCTTTTACTTGGGAAAAAAAAAAGAAAAAAACCAACAAAAAACCCTGAACCCCAAACCAACAATTAAACAACTGTATAAAAGCGAAGTGCAGCAAACCCAGAAGTTAATACAGAATCCACATGTTGGTCTGTCTGTGGGAAGTATTTTGAAAGGAAAGGCAACTCAATAAAAAAGGCAGCAAAAGCAGCGACATTTCAATTAGGTGAGAAGAGGGTAGGCCCTGACAGTTCATTACTGAACTGGTTCTTCCAAATAGTGCCTTTATTTTTGGTCCCAGTTAGTTCATTAATGCTGGTCTTCAATTAGGAACAATATTTCTAACAAGATCTTTAGTTAGTAACCTTTATTTTTTTTTCTGCCCATTTCATAAGTACAGTCATAGAATTGACGTGTAACTCCTGAAATCTAAGAGCTGAGTTGCCTTTAGCTGCAGGACATTAAATCACTGAGCTCCAGAACAAAGATGTTAACCAGCAAAAAAGCAACAAAAGGAAGAAAGGGATGGAAAGAGAGAAAATCACTGCAGAACTGATCACTTCTTGGTCTTGTCAAATGCACTTGACTTTCTTTCAGCTCTCTCGCCTTCAGGCATCATGTAAACTCCGAGAGAAATGATACAAATATTGGGTTTTGATGAGGACCATGGTATCATGGTGCTCACTCTGCAGGAGATAATGCCAGTGCCGTCTCCACGCCAGACAGCTTGGCTACAGGAATGAAAAACTAGGATGTTGGTCATCAAAGCATGCATTCAGGTTGTATAGCTGACAATACTTGCTTCAAAATCTTTTCCATGGATCTACTCTATCCTTATTAGTTTCCAACTTCTTTAGATGAGAGAGCAGAGCTAGGTTGAGAGCACGATAAGTCTGCTAAGGGATTTCCACTTAAGAAATACCTGCTGAGTGGTGAAGTGCTTCCTGTTTTAAAGTTGCTGTCTTCTGATTTCCTTTAATCTTATATTATGAAGCTTGAGAGGCAAAAAAACAGTATTGAAAAGATCCAAAGAAATTACACAGACTGGAAAATAATGTAGCTCCTAATTTCATGTTAATGAATTTCTCTCTTCATTTAAAAGTCTTCTGGCATGCTTGCAAAAGAAAAAAACAAAAACAAAAACAAAAAAACCTGTCTGCTCATAGAAAAGCTTCCTGATCCTGAAGAATATATCTATGCTGTGAAAAGCAAGTAAAAAGTATTCTAGTATAACATGAGAAACCTATATACACCCTACCCATGCCAGTTTATTCAACTTTATCAGGCACATCTAGACCACGATGCATAAGAAATAGGAACTAAAAATTGAGCTGTTATAAATTTGGGAACTTAGTATTTCATAGGTATATTATACTAAATGGCTTACCCTTACTGATTCACGGAGTTATTCATCAGAAAAGCCTGAGTATATAATCCCACCTGATCTTTAGGTCCTTGGAAATGACAGCTAAAGCTGGCAGCTGGCTTAGTGGAAGAATGGTGAGATGAAAAAAAGCAAATGAAGATCATGTTGCATTATTCATATAATTCCACTAACAGAGACACAAAACTTCCATTAGCTGTTGTTGCTCAAGAGCAGGACGCAGGATGAAAGTCAAGCTCAAAATCCAGCTATAAGGCTGTAGAAGTCTATTGCCAAATCTTTCTTCTCTTCTTTCTTATTATTTTCCTCTCCCTTTTCAATAATTGTGACCTCTGACAAAATATCTGAGTTTCAAAATTCAGTTTCTGCCTGAGGGAGGCATGTGCAACTCCTTCTCTTTTTTTTCATAACTTGCACAGGCGCACTTCAATACTTAATGATCATAAAAAACTCTGCCATTAAAAAAAAAAAAGAAGAAGAAGAAGAAAACAAATACAAATTGATGTGGGAAGTGCATATGCTGCTAATCAGCACCATAAGCAAAATGATGCACATTTCAACAGCTAAGACCACATAATATACTTTATGTCTAGTCTTAACCAGACATTGCTGTTACTGTAATGGTGTCCAGAAAACACGGGCAGGATCGAGGGACCCTATTATATTAGCTGATTGCAAATTAGATGAAGGGTAGAAGGGAAGGAGGAAAGAAGAAAGAAATGTGAATATGTGAATTGACTTGCTCACATTACTGAGCAAAACAGCAGTGAGAGGACTCAATCCTACCTAACCTTCAGTTTCTCAGTGTCATGCCTTTGGGAGGAATTCAACCTATCTAACCTTACTCTGTACAAATTTAGTGCCTAATGTGAGCTAGACATTTAAATCTAGCAACAGCTACTGCAGAGGTGTGTTCATCCCATCCTGAGGCAGAACATAAAATATGGGAGAAAGAACTGGTCTCTGTCAATGCCTCTTTTTACCCCTTGACTAGTTTAACTAGATACTGTATTTTTAATAACATTAATTTATTAAAGAATCCCAACTTATTTCAGTAGCTCAGAGGCCATACTGGATGGGTCTCAGGCAAACTGATCTAGCAGCTGATTTTGTGGCTGGCAACCCTGCCTGAAGCAAGGGATTGGAACTCGATGATCCTTGAGGTCCCTTCCAGTCCAAGCCATTCTATGATTCTATGACTCTGCGACTCTCAGAGAATGCTTTTCATTATCCTAGATAAACAACATTAGGATCTTCAGATAGTCAGAATTGTAAGTCCTATATGCAACTGTGTAATGACATCGTAATATAAATTTCCATCTAGCTGTGAATGCTGAAATAATAGGTTTAATTTTAAAAAAGCAGAACTGTAACTTGATGTTGTTCGAAACCTTTGCTCTCATTCAATATTTGGTTTTAGCTTGTATTTTGAAAGAATATTTAACTTCTTCACACTGCAGTTTTGCAGTGTAAATGTACACTGACTAAAAGTTTATGGAATGCCATTATTATCTCTTTCTCTTCTGTAACTACAGAACATAAATATCAAATTAAGCAATTTGAACTACGGTTCATGAAGCTGAAGCCTTTACTGAAAACAAATCCTATTCATATCGGCAGCAGACTGGTGTGACATGGGTATGACAGAGATGCTGTTCTGTGATCAGAGCATTTAACTTGAGGCTCTACCCAAGTGACACACAACTGTGTGTTTTTCAGGCTGCCTTATTTTACTGTGCCAAGGAAAATAGCTTTCCCTTGTACTGATAATGTGTATTTTATGTGCTATGAATAATGCATGTTCCCTGTGTAATTCTTCACTTCAGCTTTTGAAGGTGTAGGGTACTTCAGTTTCCTGTTTCATAACGTGACAAGGACCACCAATGATTACAAAGCTCCTGAAGTTGCTCATTAGTTTCGGGAAAGTGCAAATTCATTTTCAAACTTTTGAGGTGTGATTTTTGAGGAGAAGCACAGAGACCAAGCCACAGAGAATATGTGTAAATTAAGGTCTGATGCTGTCAAGCTCTCTGCTTCTCCAATTCACTAATTTTTTCACATGAAACCCAGATATGAGTCATACTTTCACTAATACATTTCTACGCCCATTGCAGATATAAGTCATTAGTATCAATGAATTAATGTTTAGTCAATAGTCACTAGGATCTCAGAGGAATATAAACTGTTAAAGAATATGCTGCCATTACAGTATTTCAGGACTTTTCATTTTATTCGAACAGAAAGTAAAAGCTCTGTAGAAAAAAATGTATGTGCTGATAATATAAAATATTTGCATCGTTATCAGGGCATCTAGTCATGTCTGCAGGCAGATCAGCAGGGCAGTGTGTGGGATCTGGATGTATAGTTTGACACTGCTTTTTTGGGAATTCAACTTGGAGCTCTCAGAAGATTTACTATGGGTATTTACCTTTTATTTGGAGTTTTATTGCAATCATAATTTTGAACACAAAGAATTAACAAGGGAACAATTCTCTGCTTCCAGATTCTTTTGCTTTGTGTTACTCTTCTAGCACAATGACATCCAATTATGACTGATGCTGTTATTGAGAACTGCAGCAACAGGAACAGGACTTAGGTCAAAGTTTCACAGCAGCTCCTTGCCCCATGCAGAGCTTGTCCAGAAATGACAATTACTAAGGTGACTTCAAACTCTCTTTGCCTTCTTCTTTACTGTGCTCCATCATTTCTGGTCAAAAATCCTATTCATTTATTTTCCACATGATTTGCTTTTTCCTGTTTAAATAGATTCTCCCAAGGCTAGAAAATAACATCAAATACAGGAGGAAACTAGTGTAGTACTTAGAAAATGCCTTCCATGTGAAACAATTTCTTTTTACATCACATCCCTGGTATGTGATATGTGAAAGTACTTTACAGAAATTGGTAGGACACAGATGAGAAATGAGCAGGTACAAAGGCACTTGTATTTCTAGACAAGAAAAATAATATACAAAGACAGAGGCAGAGACAAAGAAAGAAGAAGGTGGAATTCAAAAGCAGCAAAGGTGCCAGAAAAGTATTCTTGCAGACGAGTGACGAATGATGAGGAAATACAAAGAATAGGAATGGTGCTTAACATTGATCAGAAGCTGAAGCAAACAGGGAAGATTTAAGGTGACAGTTTAAAGAAGACTCAGTGCTACAGAAAGGGCCAGATAGTAGAAAGGTTTTCCTAGAAGATGCAACAACATAGCTGAGAAATAGACCCAAACATGCATGGTTTTCTGGAGTAAGTGGAACAGGCAAAGGGTGACATCTGGGTGAAGGAGCAGGCAGGCTGGATGGTGCAAAATATGACTGGTTTGTGCCACATGGGTCAGGGTAAGATCAAGGGGGGGGGGAATACATTGCACTCTTAAATCATTCATCCCAGCATTACTGTGATGGCGATTTTGGGATGTCCTACTGCTTGAGGAAGAGAAAATGAAACAAACTTTTAAGACAGACACACTGACAAAATTTGAAAATGGAGGCATTCCAAAATGATATTTTTTGATAAATGAATGATGTATTTCCTTAGGTTTATTTGTGTTTCATAGCATGCATATTCATTCACTCTTTTAATTACCTAGACTGCAAAGGATCATGTTTAATCTTTTTATGTCCTTCACAACAAGGAATGTTTCCAGCCATAACATGGAACTGTACATTTAGGCACGGTTACACTTGAGGTCAGCACTTCTTGACTAGAGACTTTGAGCTTTGTTGTAGCTATAACTTTGATCTAAAAGGAAAAATGAGGAATTGAAGTTTCTGAGAAGCTGCTCTGAGCAGAGGAAAAGCTTGCTTTGGTAAAATGTTTTGAAAAATATGAGAGACAGAGAAGGAATGTAAGAATTATGTTTTATGTTGGGATAAAAAATACAAAAAAAAAAAAAAATTTAAGAAGACTGGTTTTTTTTCAGAGAAAGTTTATCTCTAGTTCTGGTCTAACTATTTGTTTAGTCTTCAATCTAACAAAGCCTATGCAGCTCCATGCCGTTCCCTGTCGCTGTCACACAGAGCAGAGCTCAGCGCTGCCCTCCGCTCGCTGTGAGGAGCTGCAGCCGCCATCACGCCTCCCCTCAGCCTGCTCTGCTCTGGGCTGAGCACACCACGGACCTCAGCTGCTCCTTGCCATCTGGACCCTTCCCCATCTTTGTTGTTCTCCTTTAAACACTACGTGTTTTTTGAAGTGTGAGCAGAGATTCCCTCGTTAGCACAAATTTCCTCATTGTGGCTGAGGATTGGCTCTCTGAGATGCGGCTGTCCTGCATATCCATCAAATTGCAGATGGTACTCAGGTTCAGTTCAGCACACCTGAAATGTACAGGTAAGGCAGCTGGATCTATGCAGTCAGAAGAAGAGTTGCAATTCTATATATAAGAGTAATTTTGCCTAGATTTTATCTCTGTCACTGCAAGCAGAGAAGATAAAAATGGGAACACTCTCTAAAAACCTCACATAAACAAATCCTTCAAGTCATGGAGAAGACGTCTTAATAATAAACCTAGTAGCAGGTAAAATGTTGTAATATAAAGAAGAGTTAAATGGAAGAGGAGCAGTGTCTGGTTCAATAGGAAAGATATGCAGCCTGAACTCTGCCTCACAATAAAGAGAAAATATGCCGGCTGTGAGCAGGAGCTCCGTGTAATAACACAACCCCACCACATTTCAAAGCTGTTTTTACTGAACTCTGGCTATTTATCTAATTCTTCCTCTTTGACAACCTTGCAGCAAATTATTTCATTATTGTCTAAGAGAAAGAAAAGAATCCCAAAACACAAGGAAAACATTTGACTGACTCCAGTATTATGGGTTTAATTTTTTCTTCACTTTCCTTGTGGTAAGTGAATTGCAGTGCATGAGGAAACAACAGACAGCTGTCTGTAGTGGGTTAAATTAAAAATAGATGCAATAACATAAGAGAATATTAAAGGAGGTAGCTTTATATTGGAAAGGACAGATAGTGCTTTCCAGATAGCACTGATGAATTTGATTCAATGATACAATGATTAAATGTCACTTAAATTAAAATCAAAGAGGACCTTACAGGAAGTGACATACACTATATGTGAAAGTATTTTAAAATTAAAATTGTAGCAAAACCCAGTGGAGGAAGACTGCTTTATATTTTAAATGGATGTTGTTGTTCTTGATTTATCTACATTTATTTTGTATAAAACAAATTGAATATACAAGCAGGAAAGGATATTAAAAAAAACAAGAACAACAGAAGAGCATGTTATTCTGTTGACTTCAATAGGAGCTGTACTGAACCAATACTCTCCTAGTACAGTTATTCTCTCATCTAGTCCAATTATGACATGGGATTCATATCATGCATTTTAAGGATGAGTTTTCCTTAGTTATGTTGCTAGACTTATTTTGTATGTCTAAGGATTACCAAGAAATGAACATGAAAATGACAGACGTGGCAGCATACCTTAAGCAAATTGCATTCATTAATAGAAGCTGGAGGACAGAAGAGACATCCTGCCACACACCAAATATTGCCAGATGCCTTCTTGTAAGTAACCAAGCCTCTTGAGGAATACCTAAAATGTACACATGCTTCTATTCCTGATTCAGACACCTACATTTACATATCTACGTGTACGTGTGTTAGTAACTAATATACTGGTTTGTTTGATGTAGAACTGTACAATGCAATAAATAGAGCCTTGAGATCAAGTTGACTGACTTCAAAGTTCTAAAGGGGAGATCCCGAAAGAAATGTATTGAATGGCATTTCTGGGGTGCTTTGAGGTTTTGTGAGTGGCATCTATCTGCTGTTCTGAAAAGCTGTAGGATTCCCATAGATCCCATATCACATCTGTCTTTACCAAAAATGTTTCAGATATCCCACAGTATCTTGAATGATATCAGATCCCTGTGTTTGGACACCTGAGTTCTATTCTCAGTGTCTAGACAGCTGTATATATCACTAGACCCCTGCAAACTCCTCAGTGCAGTGCCTGATAAAGTAGGTGGACAGAACACTGGTGTTAACACAGAAATGTAGATGGGGTTCTGTTGCCTGAACACAGGCATGCAACAACATTTTAGGTGCTGTAGTCCCACCCATTATCTCAGACAGCCACTAATGGCCACAGTGCCATTGAAGTGCCAGTCTTTGGTACACTTGTCATCACACAATGAGGATGGGGGATGGGCGACACATATCAGAGTTCCTCACCTGAAGCCTGATAATGGATAAGCTGCAACTGAAGATGTACAGTTGTTCATGACTGTCAACAATTCTGCATGATTAAGGAAAAAAGCAACTAATAGCTAGTGCCCTGGTTGAATTTCCAGATGGTTAATTATGTTCTAGCTATCTACAAGAACATATATGTGTAAATATAATATCAACATTCACTTTGAAGTCTGAGACAATTCCAGCAACTGAGTAAGTTACCTTTTTAAGTCTGAGGATATTCTGCAAGTCTCACACATTTTATTTTGATGATAAAAGAAGTTTGACATTTTTAAAGGTGTTTCTGTGATGAATTCCTACTGTTTTCAGTGAGAATCAACCATCTAATCCCTTCAAAGCCTGGCAACAACATCCAGGGTTTCAAGCTCAGCTCCTGCAGGATCCCACGTCCATGCTCATGCCTTCAATTCTACGCCAGTGCGATTGCAAAGCAGGTGCCAAACCCCAACATCCAGCTCTAAAGGACACTAGCACAGAAAGTGAAGCAGATGTTTTATAGTCTGATGGTTTTTATACACTCCCTCCATTGAATCATAAAATCATTACAATTGGAAAAGACCGTTAACATCATCTAGTCCAATCACCAATGATCCCCACCATGCCCACTGACCATGACCCTCAGTGTGACATCTCCATGGATCCTGAATATCTCCAGAGGCAGTGACTCCAACATCGCCCTGGGTAGCCTGTTCCAGTACCTCACCAACCCTTTTGAGAAGTTTTTCCTAATATTCAGCCTTCATGTTGTGGAGTAAATGAATACCAGAGATATTGAGGGTTTTTCCTCAAGGACAGGCATGCTTGGGGAATACAGCCAGCCAGGTAGGCAGGGTTGTCTCTGGAGTTTCTCCATTGGGTGCAACCATGGTCACAAACAGGAACAGCTTTTTGCTTAGGAGGCTCAGGAGGAAGAGCTGTATCTCATATTCAAATCTAATTTTAAGTCTTTACATTTAGTAAGAGCTTAACAGAATGCCAGTCAAGCACTGGAATAGGATGTCCATGGTGCAGTGGTAGAGTCTCCCTCCCTGTAGGCATTCAAAGAATGTCTACACATGATACTAAGGGACATGGTGTAGTGGTGGGATTTGGTAGATCAAAATGATGGTTGGACATGGTGATCTTGAAGATCTTCTTCAATCTATATGATTCTACATTTTTTTCCATGACTACTGTATGAATGGAAGTCTGTTCTATAGTGGTACAGTCAGCATGTCCTCTAGCTCCACAGCCTGTGCAGTCAAGCAGAGATTGCCCTCAGGATTGAGTCCACCTATTTTGTGATTTGAGACAGAAAATAAGGATGGCACTTAATGGCCTAAAATAACTCAGAGCCAGTTGCTCTGAGCCAAATTTACTAAGGAATTTTGATGTCTAATGGTGTCTATGGAGCTGCTCTTTACAGCAGTGTTATTAATGAATGCAAATTTCTTACTAGAAATATGTTTTAATCCCAGTATACGCTCCCTTGTATTTGTATGCCTAAATTACAGACCTATTTGCAAAGACAGTTTTGCACTTTATGTTAACACTTAAAATTATGCTTGCTTTTCTGATCTGAAGAAAAATCAAACTATGAAATATGGAATCTTACAAAATCAAATTGCCAGAGTATTTCAATTCAATTAATTACGAGTGTTTCAGTATTTAGAGCATTCTAACATGAGAGTAAATACACTGGATGTCATATCAATTATAATGGAAGCATGTGCATGAATGAGATTAACTCTAGTAAAGTTTGAAAGCTGAAGCAAAACCTGTAGTATTTTTGCTATTAAAAAGCAAAAACAAAAACAAAAACTTTTGAGGGCATTAGAAACATTTTCTTGTTTTCTCCCACCCAATAAATAAATAAATAAATAAATAAATAAATAAATAAATAAAATTAAATTGTATGTTTTCACAGAACACATCAATTTCGAGCTAATCGAATTTGCTAATGGAAACTCAGTCCTGCTGGAATAACCTGGTCAGTCCCAGTGAGGACATTCAGTCAGTCCCCATGAATGCTTACTTTTCCCTTCCTGTTTGCCCTCTCATAAGTGTTCTGAAGGCACAGTTAATTTTTAGTCACTTAAAAATATTTTGCAGTCTTTTTTTCCCCTCCTACTTTGTATATTATTTAAAGATATATGTTTTTATGTTTGTGCTTTACTTAAAGCAAAATTAGCTAGGTAAAAAGGGAAGAAATGTTCTTATGTTTGGAAGTATTTCCTTTGTTCTTTCTCTTAGAAGCAGCTGGAAAAAGGATCCCCTGTTTATTTTTTAATCATGCACACCCACAGCTGTGTAAAAGAAGTGATTGCTCACCGCCATTGCTAGATAATGTCACAGTGCTCTGCTCCTGCTGTTTAGCAATGGGAAGAGCTTTCTAACGAACCTGACACTGCCAGAAACCATGCTGCTTTTAGATAGTCCTGAAGCATTGTTTAAAATAACCCTGGGATTAGCTGCCTTCAAAATATATTGTTTTTATTTTTTTTAATGGTTCTATTTTCTGGACTTTCCTTCTTCAAAGGCTATGTTGTGATAAATGTCATCATTAAGGCGCTGTGACATATGCATGGTGAGCTTTCAAACCAGGAATCTCTTCTCTGTTAATTGTAAAGTGGTTATTATTTTTTCCACTGGGAGGTATTCCTCCAGCAGACAGAAAATAGCAGTTCATACCCCTCTTCTGCCTTTTGCTTGGTTTCTTGTTGTTCCTATTGTTTCTATTATTTATTCTCATCTTGAAAGTGGCAGTTAGCACACTCAGTGACAGAAGAGGTTTGAGAGGACTGTGACAGATGTACAGGTCCTGGGGCATGGTGGTACTTAGAGGGAATATCTCTGTATGAAAAAGACCAGCAGAGAAAACTGGGCTCTCTTTGAGGTGAGGCAGACATGAAGCTTTACAACTGTAATTTATCCCTTGTCTGGAGCAAACCCTTCTGTGTGCACTCAGTATTCCCCTCTTGGTACAATCCCAACACCTGGATGGAAGTGAAAGGAGGGGACTTCAGCTAGAGATGTTAAAAATCCTTTTTAAATCCCTGACTCTCCTTTCTGTTTGTGGTATACAGCAGGAGATCATATTTGGGGATATAAAAGGGCACATGTGCTCAGATGTGTGGCTTTGTTAATGCAGCTGCTCAGCCACTGGCTCAGAGCAGTGCAGAGCTCAGCACAGTGAGTGCGGTGACTGCCAGCAGCCACCAATGCAGATGCACCCCCAGGCATTTTGGAACCCAGATCCGTCTCAGTGAACACTTCTTCTGGGCACTGTTATAGTATGACAATATTTTTGTGGTCAACAATGATTTGTTCCCAAGATAAGCATCAGAATGGATTAGTTCAGATTAAATTCAGCAAATAGTCTGACTTCTCAAAAAAAAAAAAAAAAAAAGAAAAAAGAAAAAAGATTTTTTTAAAGTTTTCTAAATACAATGACTGCAATCCCTATTTTAGTATTATGTCTTTAAAAGTTCAAATTAAAAAAAAAAGACCATTTTAGAAAAAAATATTTAAAAATGAATCAAAAGCTTTCTTTAGGATTGGCTCATACATATTTTTGAGCCTAAATATATAATTTTTTGAGAATTGGAAGAATGAGGAGAGAAGAAGGGAATCACTAAGACAACTTGATTGATTTTTTTTCTTTACAATTTCTTTATTTGCCTACTGCATCAAAAAATCATTAATTCCCACAAACCATAAAGCTTTGCTAAGTCAGAAGCTAAATTTCTGGAACTGTTAACTGCCTCAGCCCCTGGAAGGATGTTCTGATATCTGGAAAGATAATCCATAATTGAAAGAGAGTGCAAAATGACCAAGCAATGTGGATTAGAAAAGTAAGAAATGCCCAAACTGTTACTCATACATGCACATAAGATGCTGTAGCAGTGGTCTGATACATTGGCATTTCCAGCTTCTGCTGTTTATAGAATATAAGGTGTGCTTGTTTTGTAGTAGCAATAAGAAACTCCTTTGTTTCAGAGTGTAAACCTTTGTTTATTGCTATGTGATTTCCAGCAAAACCCAAATTAATAAAACTAAGGATTCGCTGTGTTGCAAACTCAGATATTAGAGAAAGTATAGGGATTTTTCAATCTACAGTAGACAGAAAGGGGGATAAGAAAACTCCTGTAAGGTTCTGAGATTGGTTAATAACAGGATCCCATGGTCTGACAAAGAAATGAAGAGGGGGAGGGGAAATTAAAGGGATTTTGTGAGGATGGGAAAAAAAAGCAGATGAAGAAACAAGTAGCTGACAATTACCAATATATCGATACAGTATGTATACTGCAATGCTAAGTTTACGTAATGTGATGCTATCACAATCCTAGCATGATGGCTAGGTTACTCAAAGACCTATTCTACAGAAGATTTAATAGAATCAGAGTATCACAGAATCATAAAATCATTGTTTGGAAAAGACCACTAAGATCATATAGTCCAACTGCTCACATATCACCAATATTGCCCACTAAACCACATCCCTAAGTGCCACATCTGCATGTCTCTTGAACATCTCCAGGGATGATAGGTATGGCAAGAGCTGACGATGGCTCTGCCTTTTGAGGGTATTGCTCTTCATATCTTATTGCCTTCTGCAGCCCTTGTACATCCATGCTTTTCTTGTTAAAGAGTGTACATATGGCTCTTATCAGCCACTGGAAGGAGAAAAGGGAGCCATGGGCATCTATAGCCTGAAGTATCTGGAGGAAGGCATATTTTCTGCTGAGCTTAGGACCATCAATGCTTGTTTCTCTTGGGGCAGAATCCCTGCTTGAGCACAGAGCTGGGGGATGTTAGGTCTTGTTCATCACTTGGGCTGAATTTTCAGTTGTGGTTGTCTTTTCTTTTTCCTTCTTTTTCCTTCTTTTTCCTTTCCTTTCTCTACTCTTCCCTTTCCCTTGCCTTGTCTTTCTTCTTTTTCCCTAGTCTGCATTTTATCAGCTTCAGCAGCTGGTCCAAGGATGCTTGATGGCTACAGCTGAGGCAATGGTCATTTTAATCTGGAAGACCTCAGGGTGGGTGGTACATGTAATTTATGTCCTTTTTCTAATTTTGAGAACTGAGATGTCAGGCTCCTCTGGTGATAGAAACTGTGGAAATTAATAACAAAGAGGAAAGAGTGACCCAGGGCATGACCTAGCCTTTTGTGAAAATAAAAGAATCCAAAGGAAACAGCAAAATATATGATCTCATCACACACCTGTTCCATCTGCCCCTTCTGACAATATATCCCTGGAGACTCAGTTAGCAGGGAAATACTAAAGGAGTTCACTATGCCCCAATGTCTTAAAGAGCAAAAAAATCTCTGCAGAGATACTCAATGTTTTTATTTAGCAGAAATCAATGTGTTCTGATAGCATCTGCCTTGAAATCCCCTTTGGCAGGAGGAGAAGTTGAAGTTCCAGTGCAAACAAAGCACAAGAATCTCTTCTTCCTACAAAGACTTATTACAAAGCAAATACATAAACTGCCCCAGGATAGGAGCAAGGTGGACAGCTAAGCTTGCTAAATATTTCAGGATTCTAGGTAGGGGCTGACAGGAAAGAAAGCAAGAAACAAACTATCTTTAAACAAATTACTACACTCCTCTGGGGAACAATTTAGGTAGATTTTGCTGTTTTGATCGTTTTGTCTTTGTTTCTCCTGATGCACTCTTAGCTCCAGGTCTCCTCGTCCATGCAGGGCCCATCACACCTGTTGTATCAGTACACTGTAGACCACTCACAGCATAAAGAAAATAATCCATGAGCATCTCCACCTCAGAGATGTGGAGCTGAGGTAGCAAGAGATTAAGTGGGCTGTCTGACGTCATGGGAGAAATCTTTGGCAGGGCTGCCAGTTGGGCTCATATCTCTTCTGTCCTAACCTCGTGCAGCTGTTGATGGGGTCCATCCATCATCTCCTGGAGCAGTTCCAACTTTACCTATCAATCGGAAGCAGTGTGTGAATTTTTTTTTCCCTTATGTTATTTACAGAACCTGAAAATTAAACACTGTGCAAAACAATTTTTATGCCACACTCTTTCATTTCTCATTTTATGGATATCTGACTTCTATCTGGAAATTATTATTCTTTTCTCAAACCCAGTACTTACATCAATAGAGTCTATAGCAAGAATACATCATTCATACAATTTGTTCTTTAAAGAAACCTCTTTTATTTAACATGGGCGTTTGAGATAATGGTGCAGAACAGGAGGTTGCCTTATGATTTCAGTATGCCATACTACAAAGAAATCATAATACGTTAATATACAGTTGAATCTGTTCTTTCTGTCTCTTGTCCTAGAAGCCCCCACCTTTAAGCATACTGATAGCAGGAGATCAAGGTCATCTTTTGTTGCTGAGGACTCAGACCATGCACTTTGTTACTTCTGCTCTTATGGGATTAATCCTGAGAATGGAAGGGGAGTAGGAAATTCTGTATGTGTAGAAGGGAAGGAATCAGTAGAAATTTGGGAGATGTTCTGTTACAGACTCTGACATGTCTGCTACTCTGAGGGCAGCCATACAGTGGTGTTTCAATCCTTCTCACTATGAAAAATGTGGCATTTTCCCCACAGATTAGCATCCTAATATATACTAATATCAGAGTTATTCTGGTGAAATGACTGCTGCTTGAGAAGATAGAGAAAAGAAAAAGAAAGCATCAACAGCTAATCAATTCCACCCACTCATCTGACAACTTTGTAAATTTGTTCCAGAAATGATTTGTTCCCTGTTAAAGGTCATCAGGTTACTGCTTCTTATAATCCCTCTAAAATGACAATAGAGTTTAGGCATTTTTAATGCAACGTAGTACTGTGCACATTACAGTTAAATTTTAGCTCAGCTGAGTCTTACTCACTAAAGAATAAACACTGTTTTTGGTGGTGAGTTGTCCAAGGAAATGAGGAAAGTAACATTCACCACTCAACAACTCTGCTGTGGTTCATGACTTTCCTATGAGACTTATTTCAGGGCATTAGGACAGATCTGGTTTCAGAAGCACCTTGGAGGGATCACTGAAATCAGGGCTACATGTGAACTAGCACTAAACCCTTCCCAGTGACATGTTCAGGGTATTTGAGCTCTGTCACTTTCATTGTTGAAATGCTACATTTTCAGAATGGTTTTTTTTGGCATGCTTTTGTCTCATGTAAAAATAACATTCCCCTAAGTATCTCCTAGATATTATTCAGGTCCAAACACAGAGAAGCAGTGTTCCCAGTAAAAAGTTTGCATGCACCCAGTATATTCTGAAGGGCAACAGAGTATAATACTGTGGAAATGCACAGTACTTTGCATACTGATCTCAGTGCCAAGAAACAGCCTCAGGTTCAGTTAGCATTGTGTCAGCATTAGTATTTCCATTTAGATCAAGAGCCTGATTTGTAACTGAATCTCCCTGACCATGCTTTGTTTCACAGCACAGAGAAGACTTGAAGAACCTGAATTGCACTGCTCTTAGATGACAGTAGTCCAGGCTAATACACTCCATCTGCTAAGCTCCATTCAGAAACCTGGTTTAGTCCAGAAGACCAGACTGGAGGTACTCTGCAGTGAGCTCCTGATATATGTACAGCGTGGATGCTGAATTCTTGGTAACACTTCTTTGACTCTCCATAACCTTTCTTGCTTCCTCATGCTCGTCTAGAACCAGCGTGGGGATCAATAGTGAGGTTATGGACAAGTTCTCCAAGCTGTGGCATGGTCACACTGCCATTTGTACTAAAGAGGAATAGAAGCTCTTGTCCATCTGGAGATTGAGAAGGATGCCCTTGATGAAGGCATTTGTTATGCTCTCTGGCATTCAAGTTGTAGATTAATTCTAAATGGACAGTGCAATAGAAGCACTGAAAATCTTGTGAATATAATGCTCACATTATCACATGTAAAAAGTACAACACATAAAATTGCCATTTTGACCTTTTCTGGATCTATGGCACGTTTATCCACCCAAGACCCTGAACCTGCAAGTGCTGCTGTGATAATGACTGCTGCCTTTGAAAGCCCTGAGTTATCAAGGACACTGCAGAGCTTCCTCAGTGGGCTTGAAACCTACCAAGTGGGCTTCGACATCGGTATGACTGACAGCATGACAACATTTCAAGCAGCAAATCAGAAAAGGGTCTGTAAAATCTGTGATCTTAGTCATAAGAAGATGCAACAAGTCAAAGTTGTTATTTCTTAGCCCCAAAAACAGCAGGAAAATCTGGAGGATGGAACTCAGAAAAGCAAGCTTAGCAAAAGGCTTATTTTTCTTATGTCCCTAAAAGAAACACTCAAATAAAACATCCCAGATCTCAAGACTGTTTGAAAATTGGATCTGCTCTAGGGTTCATTTCAAGTGAGTCACATCAGAGTCAGGGTATGATACCCACTGCACAGACAGTTTAAAATAGAACTGAGATCTTTTGAGGGATGCACTGCATTTTCAGCTCCAAATTTTGTATGACTGTTATTGTCATTGTGGTTCCCTGAAGAGATTCTATGTGCCCAGAGGCTCAAGCCTCTTCCACTGTGGTGTGCTGACTTAGCACTACTGCAGTCCCACCTGTAATTTAAAACACACAGATGCTGCCTGACTCCAAGCCTGCTCCTGGCTTTTCTCTACACAGACTTTTTTATTTTTATTTTTTTCTGTGCAATTGTTTCTTAATGCAGTTTATGTCAAAAACATGTTTGCAAAAGGAGCAGGACAAACCTTGATCATCAGGATGCCTCCTAGTCACCAGTGAGATAAAGACTGAATGTTCATTTCTCTTGTTTCAATATACCAATAGGAACAACTTGTAAATTACTGCCTTCAAAAAGGTTTTCCTTGAGTTTTGACAACCTTATGTCTACTCTGGAGTAAATTTACTCTTTTGCATAAGGCGTGTGTCTCCATTTGTCCAGGTAGACTCCCTTTCTCCCCCTGGAAAAACAGAAATGATCACTGAATCAGATAATTATAGAATACGTTGAATCAGAAGGAACGCTCAAGGATCACTGACTTCAACCCTTGGCTCCACGTAGGACCACCCAACATTCAAACTCTATACCTGAGAGCACTGTACAAACACCCCCTGAACTCCTGGGCAGGCTGTTCCATGCCCACCGCCCTGTGATGCAGACCCTTTCCTCACCCCCAGCCGCCCTCCCCTGTCCATGCCATTCCCTGTCGCTGTCACACAGAGCAGAGCTCAGCGCTGCCCTCCGCTCGCTGTGAGGAGCTGCAGCCGCCATCAGGCCTCACCACAGACCTCGGCTCCTCATACACCTCGCCTTCCAGACCCTTCCCCATTTTTGTGGACCTCCTTGAAACACTCTAATAATTGTAAGTTCTTTTTTGAAGTGTAGATCTGCTCAGACTTTCCACAGACCATCACCCTATAAGCATAAGGTTTCAAACATGTGCTGCATGTACTGGGGGTAGCCAAGAAACAAAGAGTGGTGACTTAAAGGAATAGAAAAAAAATACCGTGAGAACTACTGTGCTAATATTAGAAATTTCTTGAATGTTGAATCTGTACACCAGATAAAACTGTCTAAAATACTGTTGCTGATGATTAAACACTGGAGATAGTAATATGCTTCTGGGTAGCTGAAGAAGGAAGAGTTCTTGGTCAATTCGTTTAATCAAGAAATAATTTGAATGAATTATTGTCTGTTAATCACAGGAGAAGGCTGTGGATACATTACACTGGTCATCATGATTGAGGGTCAGGGAAAATCAATGCATCAATGGGGGAGACACTTTTCATAGAATCACAGAATCCCATAATGTTTTCAGTTGGAACTCTTAAAGGTCCTTTAGTCCAACCTCCCTGCAGTGAACAGGGGCACCTACAGTCCCATACAGCCTGACCTTGGGCTTCTCCAGGGTTGGGGCATCCACCACCTCTCTGGGCAACCTGTGCCAGTGTCTCATCACCTTTGTTGCAAAAAGCTTCTTCCTTACATCCAGTCTAAAGCTGATATTGCAGGACCTTAACAGTAGGAGATGCAGAGTTGCAGGAGAAGGCTCATTCCCAGTAGTCAGAAGGGCCCATATTTTTGGAGGCATGCTGAGCCGCAGGCACCACATGTCCCCTGGAAATCTGATGATCCCTTTTAAGGTTAAAGAAGTGATGCTGCAAGTTTGGATAGGGGCAAGGGAAACGTGCAGAACAATTGTAAAAGTTAGGAGGGATGAGTGGTGTGTTTCCTTTTATCTCACACAAATTAAAACAGCAAATTAGCAATCAGATTAAGATGCTTAATGTCAGGTTTGGCGAAGGTGACCACTCAGCTGGACATAAACTGCAGCTACTGGCAATTGACACATGCTAAAAAGTACCATGATTGTGATAAAAGTGAGATTTATGAAAGCCAAGTAAATATTTTGCCCTTCTTCATCATTTCCTGCTCATTAAGTGGCATCAGATGTAAATACTGAAACCCCAAATGACATCCTGTTTTGGATATTAGTTCAACCTGGTTATCCTGTTATTACCATGGCAGTTGCAAGTGTTATCTTTGAGTAGCAGAGCATGGATGAATAACCATGAATGATTTTTCAGAGCTGCCCTATCACTAATGAAATCCACACTCATAATTAGTTTCATCTAAATATGAAGTTTCCTCACTAGACATTCATGTTTTTTATTCCTGATTTATAATGCACTTACCGATGCAGGAGTTAACAGATTAGATTGCTGAATGCCTGGAGTGATCACACAGACAATGGAAACAAAGCATCTTCTTAATCAATCATCTTGCTAGCTATTTAGCTGGCTTTGCTCCTAAGAGATCACTGGACAGAGGCCATTACTCAAAAAAGAAAGGAAAAAAAAAAAAAAAAAGAAAAAGAAAAAGAGAAGAAAGTGCATTCATTATTATTTTCTAACTATGCACTCTTGCATAGTCCAGGCAGCTTATTCAACATGAATGGCATTATTTATATTTCTTGAAGAGTCCCTAATCAGGTTCTGTACTACTGAAAGCCTTTGTCTGGGAGGTAAGCATGTCTCTGAATTAACCTCTCTAACACTTCTCTTTCCCTCTGTGCTACTCAGTGCGCACGTAATCCTGGGAACTGTTCATCTCGAATTCAATTGTCCATTGTCAGAATAAAAGACCAGACATCACTTCAGGCTCTTGGAGCTGACTGGCTTTTTACAGTATACCAGAAGTCCTTTGGGCTTTCATTTCAGATTTCAGTGGGGATTCAGTGGTAAAACTTGGTCACCTTTTAGCCCATTCTGTGATGCTAGATTTCAATTTCAAATTCTCTAAATCTATTTAACTGCCTAGCACAGTAATACTCAGCCCAAAATAATGAAATTATGGAAGCAGTGTTTTCTGTAGAAGCCTGCTTAATCAGTGCATTACGGTTCTTTTTGGCCTTGATATGCAAGGTTGCAGAGGGATGTGTGTTTTGTCCAGAACCCAGCATTGTACTTTCCAAGCTATTTCTGAATAAAGACCTCTGTGCAGCGTCTGTTTTGTCTGAAATCCTATTCACTCTTTCCATTCAGGTTTCCTTCTCTTCGTAAATTTAATCCTCAGCCCTGGAATTCTCTCCTTATTTTCTTAGTTATGATGAGAGTGAACAGCTGGACCATTTTGCAGGCTTTGTTGACAGTGCTCAGTTCTTACTTTTTTCTCCCCCTTATTTTCAGACAGAGCCTGGCTCACTTTGTCTGGCTACTGTCTGACATGTCAGCTTACACTGCTCCAGCTCCCAGCTGTTCCTTTCTTTTATGCTATAGATTGTTCTTTACATTATAGTCAAACGCGGGTTTCTACTTCCAGAGGGCTAATCTGTTTCCACAGCAACCCATAAAATGGAGAAATCTGATCCCAGAACTTTTCTTTAGAACTTTTAAATGCATATATAAACACACACGTATTTAACCATCCTAAAGGTGATTTCTGTGAAATGGAAACTGTTATGAACAGTCAGGAATCCGTAAGTTCTCAAACTGTTTAAGCTATTCCATCACAATTCTGATTCTGATAATAGATACTGACAGAAAATGACTAAGAATGTTTTCCATCAAAGATGGTTGCAATTGTGAAATTGGATGTGAAACTGAATTACTGGGATCTTCCTGTTTACTCAGTGTCAGATATGTCTGTGTAAACTTTGCTGGTTAGCTATTAACTGTCATAGTCAAATGCCACTGTTTCAAATATACTTGTGATGTGAATGAGCTGATTTCATTGTGCTTGAGCTATAAATATTCTGGAATTGAAATAACACTGAAAACATAGCTAAATAGCAAGAACAAGATTATACCTTTCTGTTTCAAAAAGGTATTCTTTGTAGCTGCTGAAAACTTGCAGCAGAGCAAAATATGTTTTCTGCTGATAAGTTGTAACAGAAAATACCTATCTGTGGAGGAGTCCCATGTGTCCTCTGTTTGTGCAAGTAATTTTTCATGGGCAAGCAAAATTTTGGCAATATGAGTCACACAGAAATCATCTCTAGAAAGATATCCCTTTTACACACTGTATTTATTATCTTGGAAATTTTGCTCATGGTGATGCTGAAGTTGACGCTGCTCATCTCAACTCCTGGCAGTGGCAGCACTTGAAGTCACCTAGATTAAGTGAGCTGGATGAAGGTGAACATATTAAGTGCAGTAATCCATATATAGGACCTGTTCAGATGTCATGGTTGTCTATCAACATGGAAAATATTTTAGACTGGATATAAGAAAAAGATTTTTACAGCAGAGGTAGTAAGGCACTGGAATTGGTTGCCCAAGTGGATCCACATCCAGAAGACACTTAAGGTCAAGTTGGATGGCGCTCTGAGCAACCTGATCAATCTGTAGGTGTCCCTGTCCATTGCAGGGGAGTTGGACTAGATGACTTTTGAAGGTCCCTTCTAACCCAAATGATTCTGTGATTCCATGAAGACCAGATAAAATATTTTTTAATCCTGATCTGAATGTTCTAATCCCCAAGGACAGCCTCAGCTGGCTACTCTTGGTGCCACCAACCCAATCAAGTCTTTTCAGCTGGCTAAATCTGCTTCAGAAAACATCTGAACCTGTCCTTCATCTCAATCTGGACTTGGCACCCATCTATCCAAGGAATCTCTTGGGAGAAAGAGCCAAAGCTTGTTTCGTCATTCCCTTAAGGATTCGCTTCATTCTGTTAAAAACCAGGACACTGAACTGATGTCATCAGGGCTGGGACCAAGGAAAAAAGATTGATGAGTGCAGCATGTTCAGGTACTATAATCTAATGTGATAAAACTTCAGGCTGACTTTAAATCTTGGGTATGTCAGGATGAAAAAGTCATTATACTTCTCTGTCACTATTCAGAGTTTCTATGTGCACATTTTTTTTTTTTTTTCCCACCAACTGAAGAGCTTTAGGCATAAATGGAAATTTGTAAAGCATCCAAACTGGACGTGAGTTATATCAAGGCTTCTGAAGATATTTTTAGTTGCTTTTCTGGGTTTATTTTAGGATTGACATAAAAAAAAATAAATCAATATTGGAATATTCCTTGAGCATTGGCTCACTCCAAATCCACCTTTCACAACATTAAAGAGAATTTTGTCTCCTTACTGAATGGTTATTTTAATCAGTACATGTTATAGGAATAAACTGTGAAGGCTCCCATCAAAGCACTGCTTAAAAGATGGATCTAAAACATGCACTTATGGCATTGATTAGATTAACCATGTTGATTAAAATGTTGCTCACGTAACTGTGCACTCTGTGCATGTGACTGTGTTCATGTTCCCTGATCTGCACCACTACTGCACCATTAAACACTGTGCAGACATCCTCTGCACCCTATGAAGATACTTGTTAATGGTGTAAACTTCCAATCTTGCCTGAACATGAAGGGTCCCACTATCTACGGTCTTGAGAAGAACCTTAGCAGGACTCCTACAGAACACAGCAGTGAAGTTGCACTTGAAGGTTAAATTAGATTAAATGTGCTCTTGAAGGATCAGACCACAACTTGGTTTTCCCACTCTTTTTTAAATCTCTGTCTTCACCCTGCTTTAACTTCCATGGAGAAGTCAGATTTTCTTATACCTACATCTTTCTCCTCTTTTTCAGCTCTCCTCTTTCATATCTGCTGTAAGAGTTGGGTTAATGCCCAAATGGTCTTATTCTCAGATAGTCCTTGCAAAAATATTCATAGCAATATGGATTGCTGTAGGCTACAGTAGTGTCTAAAACACAGTTTGAAGGAACGTTCCTATTTCGTACTGTACCCAAAGTCATTGACTCAGAAATAAAATCCAGGACAAAGTAATTATTGATTATAATAAAGTCAACAAAATACTGTGGCTGCATTACTGATACAATTGGGCAAATTTCAGTGTTGGGGAGGATTTGTGAACATCTCTAACCAGTTGCAGAGGGATGTTAAGCTAGTTTTTTTTCCAATCTCACACATTCCTGGTCCCTGATATCAAAAACAAAACTAAAAAAAATTTCATGTAAATGTGTATACTTTTTCACCTACTTAATAGCAAAACTTGTGTTTTCTATTAAGAATTCCACTTTTGATTATTCTTGCAGAGCTGAGGGAACTTCAGGGGAAATGTAGCATCTATGTAGACAGTGTTTCTTCTTTTTCTTGATACTATTTTAATTTTCTCTCAGCTGGATACTTCTCTTTTTCTCCCCAGCATTTTTCAAAGTGGGTTGCTAATCAGAAATTGTTCAAAATAATTAATTTTTGAACATCCTGGGAGTTCTGAAATACCGGCAGATCTCTCACTGGTGCTTCCAAGGGCATAAGTCACTGCAGTATTAACAATAAGCTAAGGAAATGTGATTGTTATTCTTTTGATGCATCAGCTATGATAGTGGAGCTCAGAGTTGTGCATGGAGATACTTACGACAAATTGTAGGATTGCGTCCTAGCTGAGCTCATTCAACCCATACTTTGGGTTGATCAGACCAGGGCAGCTTTTTTTTTGGTAATGATTTATCTTCCAATCTTTATATCAGAGTTTAATAACCTTGGTAAGCGTCATACTCTATTTGCATGCTCTGATCTATGCACATGCAGATGGAGGTTTCATTTGCATTAACATTTATTGCACATCTACCAACTAACTGCAGCAAGTTTGCTATTTTCTTGAAGTATCAGCGTTGCCACATGCATTGTGGAGCAAATTGAGATACATTTGGAAGAAATTTGCATTTCCTTGTTGGAATACTTACTGCACCATGCTGTTTCAGACATCCATATATTTTCTTAGATCTTTTCCTGACTGCCTCGCAGTCCCTTATTTATTCATAGTGACATCTTATACAAAGCTGGAAAAGGCTGGTAAGGCCATTTCACCACTGAAGAGATGAAGCACAAAAACTGTAAAGACCAGATCTAGGGGCATCCAAAGGCTACACAACAACACATAAACCAGCAGCCACATGGACTGGCACCATGACCACTGTAGTGCCCATTACCTTCCCTTTGGGGCAAGTTCCCACTGTTTGCAGCTGACTTGAAGCATTAACTGTTACAGAAGAACGGTACAAGGACTTCTGTCTCTCATTCACCTCTGTAATATATATTTTTTTAAACAGACAGATCTCAATACTCCTTAACTGACACCAGAATGAGTGTTTGAAGGTGAACAAAGGGCTACAGCTTCAAAGTGGCTCTTTGTGCTTGTGGAATGAATGTCTCTTCACTCTACCCTTTGTGGTCCCCAGCGATAAGAGCCACTTTTGGACAAAGGACACAAATTGAGATATATTGGATGGATAGCTCAGAAATTCAGTGGGCAAATGTGAGTATCCCACCCCCAATCCTCTTTAACAATTGGACTTTCACAGTACAAAGCCTCCTAGTGCCTAGTTTTCTAATTAAAGCAACTTTATGAAGAAAATGTCCAAACTTTCACACTGGCATTTCTTTTCTCCCAGACACCTTACCTCTGCAGCTATGCATCTGCAATACCAGCCCATCTCAGCTTGTCAGAGCATCTCTCTGATATGATGAGCCTGAGAAATTAACTAATTTACCTCAGCTGGCCCCACTCTATTGTCCTAAAATTTCCTATATTTAGGTACAGTAACTGTGAAGTTCCTTCTGTCATGAAAGTGAGAGATAATGAAAAAAAAGAAAAAAAGACTGGAACACCCCTCTCATCTCCTCATCCAAATCTTTCTTTAACATTTGCACATCTTGTCCTAGTGCACTTAGATTTTATCTTTAAATGTGCAGTCCAGAGTATCTTGCTGTATTTTCCTGTCTCAAACATAGTTCTATGTCATTTACACAAAATAAGTGAAAAAGAAGGAGGTTAAAACTCTTATTAAAAATACAAGTTATGTAGCCTGGTGTTTAGGCCTATGTTAATATTGAGATCCATCTTGAAAGTCTTCTTCACTGAGCTGTCCTTTGCATATCTCACGTTTATCTCACAGCGGCTACACCAACTGCCCCCATCATATGTGATCGTAGAATCACAGAATCATTAAGGTTGGAAAAGACCACTAAGATCACCAAGCCCAGCCATTAACCTACTCCACTATGCCCACTGAAAACATCCCTCGGTGCCACATCTCTAGAATTACTGAACAACTCTAGGGTTAGTGACTCCATCACTTCCTTCCCCAAGCTGCCTGTTCCATTATATTACTACTTTTTCTGGGAAAAAATTTTTTCCTAATATCCAGCCTGAACCTCTCCTAGCCCGTCTTAATGCTATTACCTCAAGTCTTATCCCTGTTACATGGGAGAAGAATCCAACCCCAAACTATCAACAACTTCCTTTCAGGAAGTTGTAGAGAGCAATAAAGCCTCTCCTGAGCCTCCTCTTCTCCAGACTGAGAAATCCCAGCTCCCTCAGCTGCTCTCCCTAATACTTGTGCTCCAGACCCTTCACCAGCTTCATTGTTCTCTTTGTACATGCTTCAGATCCTTCAGGGGAGTCCTTGTCCTCATCCCTCTTCCAACCTCCACTTTAGATACAGACTACATAAGATCTGGAAAAGAGAATAAGTCCTAGAAACGACTTTGGGGATTGCTTAATTGCTGACAACTTGATTTGCTGGGTAGTATTGGGTATAAACATTTGAAGAAATGGGTCTAAGACTGACAGACTGATGATACAAAGAATACTTTTTTCCATTCATGTAAAATTTTTTCCATCCATCCCTGTGTCAACAGGATGACAGATGTCCTAAACTCACTGTGTTTGGGGTCCTCATGAATTCACAGGAATATATTAATTCTCATAGCTTTGTCTGGTAGTTGGCAAATATAGGCCAATAAGACAAAGCACTGATAAAATCTCATGCACTACATAGAAGGAACAAGTCATAGTTCTTATTTTATTAAATACATGGTAGTCTTCAGCAAGACATGGCTGATAGCAGGCATCAACATTCATGAGGGTTTCTGAGTCCTGAGATGAGAAGTTTATTGTGCAAAATGTTTGTAGAAATGTTTCTTTGGATTCAATCAGAAGGTAGAATATTGAGTTTAATTTGCCAGTGTTGATCTATGTTAAAGTACCCAGATTTTGGAAAAGGTATGAAAATTCAATTTTGCATATTCTCTGTGCTCAATTTTCAGCTATTACACATTAACCATTTGTATGTTGGCTGTTTTAAGCACTTGCTCTCATGGCGTGTTTCCTTCTGCAAGATGTCTAAGTATTTAAGAAGCTTAACACAAGACGTGGATTTTCTTTGCTAAACTGCAGGTATCCACATGCTTTATTCACTCTGGTTCCCAGGTCTGTTTTTAGAAACCAGGAATATAACTTCTATTCAAGTGTAGACACAGAAGAAATTGGTCTTTTATTCACTGGCTCAAAGATTACAGAATCAGAGGATGTGAAAAAATGTGAAAGGATATAAGACAAGCATTTAGGGTTGAGATTGCCCTTAGTTTTTCTGTTATATATTATAAATTAAGAATTTAAGGAAATAAAGAGTGTGACTCACTGTCTGGAATATGAAAAATCCAAACAAAATCTGACTTTGTGATTCAGAGCACCAACGTAAAACGCGATTGTCTGCATTTCAGAAAGTGATATCTTTATTGGAACTCAATGATAAGAATGTTATGTCTTGTTTCACCTTTAGAAAACATATAATTTCTCTGTAAGATATCTGTTGGAAGTTTGACCTTCTTCACACATTCCCTAAATAGATTTCTTGAAGTCACTCTTACTTCTTGAGCTCTAATCCCTGCCCCCAAAAATTAGTATTTTATATATGATTATTCTGTTTTCAAGAAAGTGAGTATCACACACATAATTTCCTGTATTATGTAGATTTAATCAGCTTTCAAACTGTTGCTGTCTTCATTTTACTGAAGGAAGAGAGGGATCTGGATGATTTCCCCTATTCTGTGAATGAAGAAATTCTGTGAACAAACTCTTCAGGTATGAAGCTCTATAAAAGATGTGCCACTTCTCTGTATTTTATCTCACTTTTAATTCAAATGCACTGGGAAATTCAATCTGAAGACTCAAATTATTCTAGGCTTTGTTTCTTCTAAGAATGTAAGTATGCATACTGGAAAAAAAGACAGGAGGGAGGAAGGGAGGAAGAGAGGGAGGGAGGGAGCAAGGGAGGGAGGGATGAAGGGAAGGAGGGAGGGAGGGAGGGAGGGAGGGAGGGAGGGAGGGAGGGAGGGAGGGAGGGAGGGAGGGAGGAAGGAAGGAAGGAAGGAAGGAAGGAAGGAAGGAAGGAAGGAAGGAAGGAAGGAAGGAAGGAAGGAAGGAAGGAAGGAAGGAAGGAAGGAAGGAAGGAAGGAAGGAAGGAAGGAAGGAAGGAAGGAAGGAAGGAAGGAAGGAAGGAAGGAAGGAAGGAAGGAAGGAAGGAAGGAAGGAAGGAAGGAAGGAAGGAAGGAAGGAAGGAAGGAAGGAACACTTTCATGGTGGTATTTATTGCTGGAACATGTCTTCATTACTATCATTCATCTTTTTTTATTCTGTCTCTGTAAATTAGGATTCATTCAACACAAAATTCAGAAGAACAGAGATTTTAAATGCAGACATATGATCTTTCTCCCTGCTTGGTGGGAATCTGATATACGTGCTCCAATGTAATGCATTGCAGCATGATTCCATAGATAGGACAGTTTTAGTCCACGTGAACCACGAAAAAGTCTCCCTCTTGAAAGAAATATCTTCTCTCAAAGTTTTCAAAATTCCACAGACCATCAAACACATTAAATATCTACGTAATATGTACTGATTTATTACAGAATCACGAAATCATAGGGGTTAGAAGGGACCTATAGAGATACTCAATTCCAGTCTCCTGCTAAAACACTTTCTCTACAGGTAGGTGTCCAGGTAGTATCTTTAGAGACGGATACTCCATAGCCTCTGTAGACAGGCTGTTCCTGTGCTCTGACAATGAAGAAGTTCTTCCTTGTGTTAATACTAGACTTCCCGTGTTCTAGTTTCTGTCTATTGCCCATTGTTCTACCTTCTCCAGTCACTGAAAAGAGTCTGCCCCCTCAACTTGACTTCTGTACTTCAGATGTTTATAAACAGTGATGAGATCCCCTCTCCAACCTTGGTGATTCTATGATTTTCCAGGCTGAAGTATCCCAGGTCTCTCAGCCTTTTCTGTTATGAGAGATGTTCCAGGCCCTTACTCATCTTTGTCACCCTCGACTGGACTCTTTCTGGGAGATTCCTGTCTTTTTTGAACTGGGGAGCCCAGAACTTGTCACGGTATTTCAGATGTAGTCTCATCAAGGCACGGCAGAGGGGGAGGATTATCTCCCTTGACCTGCTGGCCACGCTCTTCTTAATGCACCTCAGGATACCACTGTCCTTCTTGGCCAATGGTTGGCTTATGTCCACCAGGACATCCAGGTCCTTCACTGCAGAGCTCCTCTCCAGCAGGTCAACCCCTAACTTGTACTGGTAAATACGGTTATTCCTCCCCAGATGTAGGACCCTACACTTGCTCTTGTACCTCATCAGGCCCAATTTTCCAGTCCGCCCAGGTCTTACTGAATGGCAGCACAGACTTCTGGTGTGTCAGCCACTCTTCCCGGTTTAGTATCACCTGCAAACTTGCTAAGGGTTGACTCTATCCCTTCATGCAGGTCATTGATGAAATGTTGAACAAGACATGACCCAGCACTGACCGCTGGGAAACACTGCTATTTACAGGCCTCAAACTGGACTCTGTGTGTCTGCTCACAATTCTCTGAGCTCTGCTAGTCAAGTCAGCCTACTCTCAGTCCGTCTCACTGCCCACTCATTTATACCACAGTTTCTAAGCTTCCATATAAGGATGTTGTGGGAGACAGTGTCAAGCACCTTATTGAAGTAATGCTGCACAACATCCACTGTTATTCCTCCATCTCCCTGTCCAGTGATGAAATCATAGAAGGCTACGAGCTTAGTCAAGCATGCTATCCTTGGTGAATCTATGTTGAATACTCCTGACAACCTTATTTTCCAAATGCTTGGAGATGGCATCAAGAACAAGTTATACCATCAA
The DNA here is from genome assembly GCF_026119805.1 of Tympanuchus pallidicinctus. Lineage (NCBI taxonomy): Eukaryota > Metazoa > Chordata > Aves > Galliformes > Phasianidae > Tympanuchus > Tympanuchus pallidicinctus. Next base: position 7,186,721 of record NW_026294627.1, on the reverse strand, counting down.
CTTTCCAGGGACAGAGTTGAAACTGACTGGCCTGTAGTTTCCCAGGTACTCATTCTTGCCCATTTTGAAGACTATCCTCCAGCCTCAAAGGACCTCCCCCCTTCTCCAAGACCTTTCAGAGATGATGGAGAGCAGTTTTTCAGTCACTTTGCTAGATCCCTCAGCACATGTGGGTTTATCCTATCAGGGCCTGTAGATCCATGTGTGTTAATTTTAGCTAAATGCTCTCAGATCATGTTCACCTTGACCAAGGGGAAGCTTTCCTTTCCCACACTCTCTCTCTTACTGACCTGGGTTTCCCAAAGGGCAGTCTTAGTAATGAAGACTTGAACAAAGAAGGTATTCAGTATCTCCACATTCTCCACATCCCTTGATACCTACTTCATTCAGTAGCAGAGCCACACTGTCCTTAGTCCTCCTTCTACTATTCATATACTTAAAAAACCCGTTCTTGTTATCCTTGATGTCCTTTGCCAGATTTAATTTCACATGCGCCTTAGCCTTCTTCACTGAAACCCTGAAGGCCCTGACAACATTCCTATATTCTTCCCAGATGGACAGGATCTTTTTCCAGATTTCATGGACCTTCTTCCTCTCTTTGATTTTATCCATAAGCTCCTTGCTCATCCATGCAGGTATCCTGCCACCTTTCTCAGATTTCGTACTCTTAGGGATGTACTGATCTGGAGCTCAGATGTGATTAAGTGTTGATCAGCTTTCTTGGTCCCCCTTATCTTCCAGCACTCTAGCCCAATGGTTCTTTAAGAGGTCAAAGTTAGCTCTCCTAAAGTCCAGAGTAGCAATACTTTCTCTTGGTTACAAACTGTTTATGAATCTGTGAACTATAAAAGTTCACAGCACAATAACCACAATCTCTAAATCTTTTAATCAAATGTGGCTCACATTTCTCTGTTTCCATATCTTCCTCAATACATTAATCACAATATTTGGGGATTTTTTGTTATATTTTCCAGGTATTTTAAAGTGAAAAACACTAGTGACCTATTCTTTCCCATACTGATACTGCCTCTAATAACCTTATACTTTATTATTAAATGATAACATTTTCTGGACACACCTTTGTACTGCAAGGACTTGGCACAAACAAGGATTAATAGTGATTATCCTGGTGAGAATAAGTGCCTCAGGCAATAGATAAGAGGCTATGAGAACAATGTAAGTACTTAATAAAAAGAAATAAGCTTGGTTTCAACTGTGGCAGTCAATGAGAAATATCATTTCTTGTCTTATTATCATTTTTATGGGGTTCTAAATTGTGAATGGTGCTTTCGGAATAAGTGATATGACAGGGTCCTGTGATATCAGACTTGATTTAGCTTGGTAAGGACTATAAACTAAAGAAATTCATATGGCTACGATGGTGAATTGGTAATGCTGAATATACACTATTGTATGGATCATGTTGACTCTTTTTTCACTCTTATATATAATTTATCACATAACATATGGAGAAATATGAATGTGGACTGATGCCCAGCACAGATCTCATTGCTGGAAAGTGATAAGAAGAAAGCCTCCAAGCTGGGGTCTAGGCTTTATCTCATGGCAGTTGGCATGAATGTGCATTACAACATGTCCTGTAGACAGACTATTAAGTCATGGGATAGGACTTTGTTTCAGCACTGGCCGTAGAGTACTGACTATTGGGAAAACCAAAGATAATAAGCACTATCTGTCCTTGTGTAAAGGGATGCAAGGATGACCATACAGCAGGAAAATTCTGAAAGATGTAGTGAGGCTTGTGGTGTGGAAACTGAATCATGAGAGTGGGAAGATTTCCCTGGTGGTAACATGGGGTGAGCAAGTCTCTTTTTTGTCTTGCAGTTTGCTTCTGTTTTATGTAGGAGAAGAGGTCTGTGCTTTGAAAGTGACCTGGACATGAACAGAAACCTCTGCAAGGCTGGGATGCCCTGTAGGTGCCTATGTACTGCTGCTTACCCACAATCAATAGTGAAGGCCAGAATTTTTAGCTGAAAAACTTAGTTTTCCACAGGTATTTTTCAAATAATAGAGTCCTTTTTCTTTCACCATTGCAAATGCTCACAGCTGTCAGGATGAAGAGTGTCGGAGAGGGTACTTTTGACATATGACTGGGCTAAAAATCTGAACATTTATCTATTTAACAACACTTCATAGTTGCCAGATTTATACACACATTGTATTTAGCCCAGTAGAAAAATTTATAACTCTCCTTTTGAACAGCATAATTCTTTCCCTCAGTTGGGAGAAAAAACTGCATTCAAGAGAAAACACAAATTTCTTCTAACTATTGGTTGACTACTTTTCAAAATGTTTGACTGTATTAATTGTAACAATAATATTTGTTTTCCACAGAAAATGCATGGAGACTTTGTCTGGACATTTTACTTCTGTTTAAAGATGTTTTATGTGATATTTGGAAAAAGTATTTATGTGTCTTGCATGAGATTATCTAGATCAGGTGGTCAGAGCATGACCTTGAATGTCTCTAAGGATGGGGCATCCACCACATCTCTAGGCAACTTTTGCCACTGCATCACTACCTTTATTGTTGTTTTTTTTTTCCTTACATGCAATTTAACTATCCCCTCTTTGAGTTTGAAATCACTTCCCCTTTTCCTATCACAACAGACTCTGCTAAAGAGCCTGTTCCCTTCTTACTTATACCCCCCTTTATACAATGGAAGGCTACTTTCAGCTCTTCCTGGAGCGTTATCTTCTCCATGTAGAACAGCTCCAGCCCTCTCAGCCTGTCCTCATGTCAGTTGTTGTAAGCTGCACTTTATGAGAAATGTAGACAGCCTGGGTGTCTGGCCTGTTCTGAAGGAGAAAAAATGTAGTTAGGGATGTGAAAAAGAGACTTGGGGATTCAAGAGAATCAAATTTACAAACAAGTAAAAACATGAGAGCAGAGAGATGGCATACTGATTCTTTGTGTACTAGGTAAGGACCAATATCAATGAAATTTAAGTATTTTTGAATTCTCTATTATCTGTATTGAATGTTGGATAATACTACCCCCAAATTCTCCACGCAAGGGACTAAGGGACTGCTGCAGCACATCAGCTGGTGATGGAAGGAAGTGAGACATGCTGTGAGACATGCTCTAAGACATGGAACCCCTCTGTAACCTGCAGGACACTTAGAAATCTTGACAACTGAAGAGCTGCTAGTCTTGGTGTTCTGTGCTTCTCTACTGCTTGCCAAGATGGAGACTGAGGAACTGCTGGCTGAGCTGTCAAAATATAATGTAGGTCTCTGATGTATGGAACTTCACTGGATGAACGTATTTCTTCATAGTGTTTTAATTTCAGCCAGCCTTAGCATCTGATGAAAACAAACCATTTGAAAGGCATAGATGGGTGTGCTTTTGTAGAATTATTAAATAAATACTGCACAGTATATAATAACAATGATATCTGCTCCCTTTCAGTGCAGAAAAGAACAGATTTGTTTCAGTCAGTCTCTGGCCTAAGTCAATTTCCTAAATGATATCTCATAATGTATAGCAAATAAGAGAAATACAGGTACAGGAAATCTTAGCCCTTTGTGGGAATAGCATGTCCAAGGACCAGGTTTGTGAAGGCAACTATGCTGTTATAGAAAAGCAATTAGATACCTTCAGAGGTTTTCAAGAGCTTCTAGTTGTGTAATTTTCATTTTCTCCACTGCTTTAGCCTTTCTTCTTTTTCTGCTTGCAATACTGTTTTTACACTGGGTTAAATTGTCCTTCTGGAACCAACCACATCCTCAACAGAAGATGCAATGAAGGATCGCCTTTCTCAAAAATATGCATCACACAGAACACAGCTGTGGCTTAGCAGTAATCCATACAGAATCACAGAATCACAGAATCAGCCGGGTTGGAAGGGACCTCAAGGATCATGTAGTTCCAACCCCCTGCCTAGCAGGGCCACCCAACATACACATTCAGATCAGGTTGCCCAGGACCACGTCCAACCTGGCCTTGAACACGTCCAAGGACGGGGCATCCACAACCTCCCTGGGCAGCCCGTTCCTGGGCCTAACCACTCTCCTTGTAAAGAACTTCCCCCTCACATCCAACCTAAATCTTCCCTCCTTCAACTTGGATCCATTTCCCCTAGTCCTGCTGTTGTCAGCCCTTTTGAAGAGTTTACTTCCCTCCTGGGTGTAGGTTCCCTTCAGGTATTGATAGGCTGCAATGAGGTCGCCCCGCAGCCTTCTCTTCTCCAGGCTGAACAAGCCCAACTCCCTCAGCCTGTCCTCATAGGGGAGGTGCTCCAGCCCCCTGATCATCTTAGTCGCCCTCCTCTGGATCCTTTCCAAAATCTCAATGTCTTTCTTGTACTGAGGGCTCCACACCTGGACACAGTACTCCAGATGGGGCCTCACAAGAGCCGAGTAGAGAGGGACAATCACCTCCCTCTCCCTGCTGACCACCCCTCTCCTGATGGAGCCCAGGATCCCATTTGCCTTTCGAGCTGCCAGAGCGCACTGCTGGCTCATGTTCAGTCTCTCGTCCATCAGGACCCCCAGGTCCTTCTCTGCCGAGCTGCTCTCAAGGACCACTCCTCCCAGCCTGTATGGGTGCCTGGGGTTCTTCCGGCCCAAATGCAAAACCTTGCACTTTGCCGTGTTGAATCTCATTAGGTTCACCCGAGCCCAGCCCTCCAGCCTGTCGAGGTCTCTCTGCATGGCATCCCTTCCTTCCACCGTATCAACCGCACCACTCAGCTTGGTGTCGTCAGCAAACTTGCTGAGGGTGCACTCAATTCCCTCATCGATGTCATTAATAAAGATGTTAAAGAGCACCGGTCCCAAGACAGACCCTTGGGGGACACCACTTGTTGCCGGCCTCCACCTGGACATAGAGCCATTGACCACCACCCTCTGTCTGCGGCCTTTCAACCAATTGCTTATCCATCGGGTCGTCCACCCATCAAATCCACTTCCCTGCAATTTGGAGATGAGGATGTGGTGGGGGACCATGTCAAAGGCCTTGTTCAGGTCCAGGTAAATGACATCGGTCGCCTTCCCTTCGTCCACCAATGCCGTCACTCCATCATAGAAGGATACTACTCAACACACAAATTTCTGTACGGTCACAGTTAGATCCACTTCTTTAACATTAGAATTGCCTGGGTTGTTTCGCTAGCAATAACAGCTCTCAAATGAAAGCTAAAGGATGCTTTTACTTTGATCTTGCATTTTGTCTTAGGCAATCTGAATCCATACCACAAACTGTTTGTGACTAAAATGGAATTCCTCTAAACAGTCATCAGAGCCTCTTAATTTCAGCACTGAGCTACTAAACGTGAAATGGTAGAGAATTGTATAATTGCAGCCAGACATTATAGGCAATAATTATCTGTAGTCTGTCACAATGCATCTGTTGTAATTTTATACCTCCTTGTAGACATGCTGTCTACTTTACCTAGCACATACCAGCGGCTGTCTGTGGTAGTAAACTGCTCTGAAGCCTCTTTGCCCTGTATTAATGTGATTAGTTTGGTGTACTTGCTTCATACTTAGCCTGTCTGGATAGCTCAGTGAACAGAAACATTAGTACCAGCATTATATTTGCTGTAAGTAATCCGGACTTCCCCTCAGTATCAGTGATTGCCTTGGGTTTGCAGTTTCCTCTAGAATCCTACAAAGACATTTGCCCTGTGCTAAGTGCGTGTATCAAGTCTTGTTGATTATTATTCAGTGTGACAGTGGGATGACTGATAAAATAAATGAGGAGAATAAATAGCAGAATTAGTTTTTAATTTCTTTTTCCCTTGATTGCTTTCACTGTGTGTTTGAAGAGGCATGAAATTATGGTTCCTGTGCTGTGTTAAAAATTGCCAGGAATTTGCATGAATTTGGTTGTAGAAGGGCTGATCTCACAAGACCTATAACAAAGACGGAAGGAAGGCAGGAAATGCAGAAGCAAGAGTAAAAAATGGCCTTCTTAAGTACTGTATTTATAAGCATTCATGTCAAACTTTTTCTGGCTGCATGGTACTAGCAATGCTTATAGCATGCTAGCATGCAAGACTTCTATATGTTAATTTCTGTTCATTAAATTCCATGTTTTGCCTGAATAAATCCTAGAGCATTCATGGTCTTTTGCATCATAGGAATTGTGGATGTGTTTATCACTTCATTTTATCAGGCACTTAGAGGTTTGTGTCTTTCTGCATTGGTAGTTTATTCTTTCTAAAGTCATACTGAATCACACAGGGCCAGGCTGTGAAGTTTTCACAGATTTACAGAATGATTGGGGTTGAAATGGACCTCTGGGTCCCCCTGCTCCAACCGCTGCTCCAGCAGGGACTCCCAGAGCAGTGTGCACAGGGCCATGTCCAGGTGGCTTTGGAAGATCTCCAAGGAGGAGACCCCACAGCCTCTGGGCAACCTGTGCCAACACTGCACTACAGAAGTGCTTCCCGGTGTTTAGAGGAAATCTGCGTTTCAGTTTGTGCCCATTACCTCTTGTCCTGTCACTGGGCACTACTGAAAAGAGCCTATCTATCTTATTTGCAGTTCCTCCATGATCTTTCAATACTCATCTAATGGAATGGATGTTTAAGCAATTACTTATTCATCAGAACAGGCTATGAGGAGATTCACAGGTGAATATTGCTCCGTCTAGTTCACCAAGTAAAGTAATTGTGCAGACATGTGTCTTCATTAGGTATTGCACTTCCTTGGCTGTGCTTATCTGCCATTTGACTTTAAGAAGCCAGTGTTGTTATTGTGTAGGTCTTACACACATAAATTCTTGCTCATATTGTTTGTTTTCCTGTTTGAATGATAAACATTTGTGTAATCTAAGTTGTGTTATGTGTTTGTTATTTCTCCAGCACCTCCCTACCAGGTGTACCGTTTGTAAGCTTATACTAGTTGTGTCTCCACAAGAATAAAATGTACCATTTTTTTTGTTTGTATTTACACTAAAAAAAGCACCAGCAGTGTTATTAGATATTTTCTCGTTCATCTGAGAGAAATAAAAGCAATAAATTCACAGAACATTTTTGCTAGAATTTCCCATGCCTTTTTTGTGATCTTGTTTTGACACTGGGTTTTTACATTATCTGACTCTGTGGAGTTCTTCATATATATGATATAACTCTGTATATATAAATATATACATTTCTTTTCTTTTTATCCTTTCTTGCTATTTTGTCTTTTTAAACCAGTGATAACATTTACTACTAACAGAACTTACAGCACCATTATTTATTGCTCATAAATGTCCAGTACACAGTTGGATTCTTATCACTGTTGGCAAAAACTGCCCTGGCTTTAACTTTCATCCTATGATTTAGTTCTGAAAGCCATTGGCCACTCCATTGCTGATCTCTCATGTCAACATATGTTTAGTTTACATTGGATTATCCACAGAGCATCTTCCTTGGCACTACAGCAGCCTGTAGAGTAAATCAGTTGCAGAACAAACTTTCTCAACTGTTTATTCTTTCCTTATGCTTTTATATATGTAAATATAAATATAATATAAATATATATATTTATATTTGTATTAGTGAGAGATCTGTGAAGAACACTTTCATAAATGAGGGCTAAAAGTTAGGAAATTATTGTAAATAATATCTTGTGGTCAGTGTTGGAATATGATCTACACTTACCTGCACTACAGCTAGACTGTGTTGTTTGACAAAAATATGCAACATGAATTGTAAGTGAAAAGCAGACTGTATTTCCTATATGGAGACTTACATCTAAAAATGACATAATTTACATCTAAATCTTACATAAAGATTCATTTATACTCAGAAATTTTGTCAGAGCAAAATACATAGTAGTTTTACAGTGACATTTGTTGAAGCAATATCATTACCTAAATTTTTTTTCAACTGTTTCCATCATAATTTGTGCATAGAAGTCCAGACTGCTTTCTACCACCATATTTTATCCCAGGTCTTCAAACTTTTAATACCAAAATACGTATTGATTTGTTGTAAATTCTTGAAATAAAAAGAATAGACAATTGGATGAAGGGATGAGATAGCAGCATGCACTAGGTCTCATAATGACATGGAAAAGTGATTTTGCTGAATTGTATGTACATCCCTGGGAGCTCAGCAAGGTGCACACAATCATTTGAATCGCTTGAACACAAAGCAACAAAAATACTTTTTAATACATTTTTAGAAAGAATGTTTGGATTTTTCCAGATTCCTATGTAAGAAAGCAGCATCAAAAAATGAGGGATGTATGCCCCATGTTTCATCCTGTGCTACCATAAGGTGTAGTGGCAAATGTGTAATGCTATCAGAGTTTGCCAATGAGTGTGGGATCTTACTTACCACACATTAGGTGGGACAGAGCAGGACAACTTTTCTGAGACCTGACAGATAGAGAGAGTGAAGACCACGTGAATGGGGGACTTTTTAGCGGGGTCTGTTGTGATAGCACAAGGAGAAATAGTTTCAAGATAAATGAGGATAAATTTAGATTGGGTATAAAGAATAAATTTCTTACAATAAGGGTGGTGGGGCACTGGCACAGGTTGCCCAGAGAGGTGGTGGACGCTCCATCCCTGGAAACACTCAAAGTCAGTCTGGACAGGGCTCTGAGCACCTGATGGAGCTGTAGGTACCCCTGTTCACTGCAGGGGGATTGGACTGAGTGACCTTTAAGGGTTCCTTTCAACTCAAATGATTCTATGATTCTATGATCCCAAATACCATACCCAGTGCAAGAAAGTTCACCAGTCTAAATATTTCTCTTTGGAGGTCTATAGCAGTTAGGAGATAAGTGTGGTGGGAGCTGCAGGAGATGCATGCCTCCCGGTGTGAAACTTCATCTTCTAGCAGGAGCTGGGAGGAGATGGATAATGTGTGATGTGTACAGGGAAGTCTTCTAATGAATGCTTGTAGGAATTTTCTAAAGGGAATACTTATAATAAAAGTTAAAAATGTTTAGATCTGGTTCTTGTGTTTTCTCTTGTTTCTTTCAGGCTTTCAGTTAATACATATGCAGCAGATAACTTTTTGAGACAATTTTAGCAGTGACAAATGCTTCTTAAGTCAATGGGAAAAAACAGATGATTTGTATCAGTGATGAAAAAGAAGAAACGTTTTTGTAACAGTGATTTACAACCACTAATTCTTCCAGGACAACATAAAGATACTTACTGAAGAGATCATCTTACCAATGATTCAACATAAGCGTCTCCTAAAGAGATAATGATGTGAAATCACGATTTCTGGACCTGAAACAGATGTTCTGAATTCCATGGTAGCTGAATGCATGTGTTTATTTTATCACGTTTGTTTAATCATATCAGTTAATATTGTGTGACTACTCAAGGTTCATTTTATTTGAATTTTGCTACGGCTCAATTTAGCACATGTTGCATTATAAATGAGCCTCCAAGTACTCTGTCATGCATATTGTATCATGCAATTATTAATTTATGTTTATTTTTCCTGCCTATTTCCATGTGTGTTTATTATATGTACACAAATTCTGTCCTTTTATTGCAGCAATAAAGGAGATTATGCTGCAGGTTATGTTAAGCATTACTTTCAATTTTAAAGAAAAGCACAGAGCTTTACCCCTAATTTTCTCTATGGCTTCCAGCAGCAGTTCTCATGACCAGCAAGCTTGTTTCTCTCTGCTAATAAAAGTTTGTCATATTGTCCTAATTTTCATTTCTTTTCCCTCAGACCACTTCTCTGGACCCTTTCTTCTGCATCCTAGTAAGTTTTGTCATTCACGTTCTCCAATAAAGAAAGTAAGAATCCAGCTGATGTAGCTGCATGGAGCCAAGAGCCCATCCTGGTTTGTAGGAGTTGGCCTTTGCAGGATGATATAGTTTTAAGTGTGCTAAAACTGTTTGCAATGTCCAGAATCAAATAAGGGCTGTGATGGGAGAAGCTCAGAGAGAACTGTGTCCTTTGCTGCTAATCCCTCCAACACCCCAGAAGTGAGTTTCATCAGAAGTTCTGAACTCCTCCAACTTCCATAGTAACATCAAAGGGCATGTTCTGGATAGAATTATCATTTCTTGATGAATTTCTTGCTCATTAAGAGTTTTCACAGTGAAAGCAGATGCAGGCTGTCATTTGTTACGGCGAGATAGTAATATACAGCTCATCAGCAGCTCATGCAATTGCTTGCAACTTGGCTCTCATAGGATATCCTGGCCAGTCTGCTTCACACAAGTAGTATAAACTGTTTCATCAGGGACTCGTCTGAGTTGTCAGAGCCATTGGCAGTATTGCATTTGCATGCAGGAACTATGGTGTTCAATATACAAAGAGGTAGCTTGGCATACATATGCTTGCAAAGCCACTCCATCTCAGGCTGAAAATGCCAATTAAATGTCCCTGAATTCACGTGGCTGCACTGCATCTGAATCATTTCCTGACAAACTGCTTTCAGTACCACTAGAGATAGAGAAAAAGAAAAAATATTCAGTAATGTTTTTCAAATTGCAAATGATAAAACACCTCCCATTTTCAGTAGAATAACCTAGAGTCCAGTCCTTGAAATATCTGCATTTATCTGCCAATTCAGAACAATCACAGACCCAAAGAGCACATCTACCCTGGTAACATGACCATGTTTGCCATTTGCCTGAGGCAAAACCCCAATGTGCTAAAATATGCAATCAGGGAGCAGCCTACAACAAAGGATTGGCCTAGCTGTGGGCAAAGATGTACAGCTATCTTTACAGGACCAAGGAGAGGTTGAAATGCTTGTTGAAGGGTATGATGCAGCTCACAGCATGGGAAAGTAATTGTGTTATCAGGAAAAAAGGAGGTTCCAAACTGTGTTATTGAAAGGTAAAAAAAGCCTGGGTAAGGACATGGGTTTGTCATGAGGGATGAGTATGGTCTGTTTGAATGTAAATAAAAGCTATTAGATAGGAGAATGTCATAAACTGTTTGCTTCTTTATTGATACTATTATTTCTGTTATTATTTTTCCTGTATTAAAATCGATGTGATGTCAAGATAGGTGAAAGGAGTGTTGCTGTGTAGTGTGGAAAGGAAAGAGATTATGAGTCAAAATTGAGAGTGATTACAGGCTTATCAGCAACAACATAAGTTGTTGTATGCAGGGACTGGTATTAGATCACCCCAGCCAGCTCATCATAAAATCCTTCTGGGATCTGCTTCTCTATTTCCTGTTCCATGTAAAAGACTCTTCAGACTGTATGCTATATATTCTTATAGTGTGTTCAGGTCAAGCAAGATTCTGCTCTTGGAAGAATCATCAACATTTATGCTCTTCAAATGCTATATTCTCTGTGGGATGCATATGTGACCACAAATACTACATGATTTTTTTTTAAATACAAATGATATTTTGATCACAGAATAACAGAATCACAGAATGGCCAGGGTTGGAAGGGACCTCAAGGAACATGAATCTGCAACCCCCCTGCCACGTACAGGGCCACAAACCTCCACATTTGATACTAGACTAGGTTGCCCAGACCCCATCCAATCTGGCCTTTAACACCTCCAGGGGTGAATGGGGCATCCACAACCTCTAGGCAGCCTGTTCCAGCACCTCATCACTTTCATAGTAAAGAACTTCCCCCTCACATTCAGCTTAAATCTTCCCTCCCTCGACTTAAAGCCATTTCCCCTTGTCCTGCAGTTATCTACCCTTTCAAAGAGTTGACTCTCCTCCTGTTTGTAGACTCCCTTTAGGTACTGAAAGGCTGCAATGAGGTCACCCCGCAGCCCTCTTTTCTCCAGGCTGAGTAATCCCAGCTTCCTCTGCCTGTCTTCACAGGGGAGGTGCTCCAGTCCCCTGATCATCTTCGTGGCTCTCTTCTGGACCCTCTCCAAAGCTCCCTGTCTTTCTTGTACTGGTGGCTCCAGATCCGGACAGAGTACACCAGATGGGGCCTCACAAGAGCAGAGTAGAGGGGGACAATCACCTCCCCGTCCCTGCTGGTCACCCTTCTTCTGATGGAGCCCAGGATACCATTTGCTTTCTGAACTACAAGAGCACACTGCTGGCTCATGTTAAGTTTTTCATCTATCAGAACCCCCAGGTCCTTCTCTGCAGGGCTGCTCTCAAGGACCACTCCTTCCAATCTGTATGGATGCCTGGGATTCCTCTGGCCCAAGTACAGAACCTTGGACTTTGCCGTGTTGAACTTCATCAGGTTCACCTGGGCCCACCATTCAAATCTGTTGAGGTCCCTCTGAATGTTATCCCTTCTTTCTACCGTGTCAACCACACCACTCAGCTTGGTGTCGTCAGCAAACTTGCTGAGGGTGCACTCGATTCCATCATCGATGTCACTGATAAAGGTGTTGAAGAGCACCGGTCCCAAGACCGGTGGGGGATGCCACTTGTTACCGGCCTCCACCTGGACACAGAGCCATTGATGACCACCCTCTGTCTGCAGCTTTTCAACCAATTGCTTATGCAACACAGTTTGACACTTTGTCATCTTAACACTAGATGTAGAAGAAAAAGATCTAAATCTAGACTTTTTATAATGGCTCATATACTCATTTTAGTGAAAATATTCTGCTTTAATTTGATGGGTAGTCAGCAATGGTATGATTATTGTGTTGAACTTAACAGCTTTACAGGCTTCAGACCACTTGGCAACTGTGTCAAAACCTAAAGTCAACAGTATTCAGCTGACTGTTTTTACTGGAAGAGCCTATGAGGAGAACACTCAGCAGACTGAGAAACTATCTTAGATTGAAAAAGTTTGTGTTTTTTTTTCAAAAAAAGAGAGAGGAAAATGTGTATTTGGGAAGTTAGAAGTGATATTTAGGAAGAACCCAATGCTTGTGTTTGGTCTGGTATAGCCTTTTCATAGTTTGCATAATCCAGCTGATTTCCTTCCTGAGACTTTGAAATTTCCAGTTTCCAAATGCTGCACACTCACCTGGCTTGCAGTATTGATGTAAAGTAAAAAAGATTGGGTGAAATCTGATCATATCCAACATATTTAACTGTCAAAGGGATTTGGAGCCAAAGATTCATGGGCTTTGGGTTCCAGTTGGCCTAAAGTGTCTAGATAGTCAGTTTACGGAACATAGTGAACTTTTTGGAGTGTCTAACAGTTCAGCTCTATGAGTTTACATAAAAATTTCATTTCTGAAGTGCCTCAACATTATAAGAAGAGCCTTCCTGCTTTTTCTTCTGTGTAAGTTTAATTTTTCTGTGAGTCTCCTATACATTTCTTGAAATCTATTCTATAAGATCAAGATAAATAGAAAATTTTAGAAGAATCTAGATGTAAAAAGGATGAATGAATGACTGAATAAATAGATAAATTCAGAACAGCCCATGTGAAATACTACAGTAACAATTTCTGTTTTCTGTGTTAACCAGCCAGTTTAATCATTGGCACAGGACGAAAACCTCAATAATGAAATAATCTCAGGCTTGATTTCACAATCCAGCATTGCATAACATCTATGGATTTCAGTGCTTCAACCACTAAATCTTCATATGAAAAACAGCCAAGGGGTAAATGATATTTGCTTACTTAGCTGTGATAAGAACTGATCCCAAAACCCAAGTTAATAGAAATCTGAAGCTTTGACATGGTATTAAGAAGACTTCAGTGTTTTCTCATGGAGGGCAATAGGTTATCAGTCTTTGCAACTGGAGAAGTCCTTTAGTCCATTCCATGTAAATATAGTTACCAGGGGTACATTCCAGCTGCTCTTTTAATATTTCTCCTACTTTAAATATACACAATTGAAAATTTAAATGCAAGATTATAATTTAATTTTTCCTCTCTTGCTACTGGAAAACACTGCTGTAAGCGCTTCTGGTCAGAGTTCAGCATTCCTCTCCAGAGATACAGATATATCACTGCTTTATTTATTAACTTCTGCAGTAAAGACTAATTTGGTGACCATAGCAAAAAATCCTCAGAGGTCATTGGTCCAGATCCATAATTTTTAAGTCTACTAGAAGAAAGAGTAAAACACTCCGAGAAGCGTAACGATGAAACCCCAATAAAAATCAAAGATACTCATTATTTATCTCAAAAAAAAAAAAAATAAAAAAAAAAAAATCGTATTTATACTGATGTATTGCAGTGGTGTAAGTAGTTGTCTATTATCTGCTGACTGCTGCTGAAGTATGTTCTGCCAGAAACGAATGCTTCTTTTATCACCAGTTTCCACTCAGTAACTGACCTTTAGTTCCTGTGGGAATAATTAGGATCACTGACGAGAGTTATTCATATTTTCAGACTCCTATGAATAACATGATGATGCGATTTCCTAACTAGATGCAACCCAGTAGCCTTTGCTCATTCACAAAAGGATTGCTGATAATGATTAAATATACTTTCGTAAGTTTGCTTTTATTTTAAACAAGGCTCAATGCGCTCTGTGTGTTACAGTGGTTACTTGACTCTCCATAAGCCTCTAGATGCCCAGGTTAAAGGGGGATCAGTCATTAAAGATGAACGATGGGTACAGAAAGAATAGACTCAGTTTATCTGCCCCTTTTTGAAAATAAATATCCTTCTGCACGCTCACGTCAATTGATTCTCTGTTGGAAGTCCCAGTGTAGCTGTTCCTGACCATAAAATACCTGGCAGAGGACAGATCTTTTACATTAGGTTCCATTGCAGGTACTAGGCAATAACTTTTCTCAATGATACAGTCCCAGAGGAGATGAGTAACTGCTTCTTTTAGTATTATTATACATTAAATGAGCTGTTAATTTTCCACCCTATTTAAAATTCATATGTTTTATAGCAATGATATTCGACATCTCACCTTTGCAGTAAAAATAGCTTGGTGGCAATTCCTAAGTTAATATTAAGATGCTGTTTCAAACTCCTTGCATTGTTAAATAATCCTCATATTTTTTTCCTATAGTTTTCCCTATGTGTCCCTTTCCTCTGAAGTCCTTCCAGCCTGATACATCCCAAAACTCTATGCAATATATAAGGCTAATTTTACTCAGGAAGTACTTGACTGCTTTAGTGGAACCAGTTAGAAACATGTAGATGCATTTGTGCCTGCATAGATGTCTGCATGGACATATTATGATGCTGACACCTTTGCTGTAACAATCTTTCATTACAATATTGGTCTTGTGTGTCTCTCCTGCCATGTATCTACTGCTAACTTTAATAAATTTCTAAAGCCACTGGAACTCTGCCACCTCATGAGAGTAAGGCAATAATGCAGCTATGAAAACAAAGCTTTTTAGACAGAACTTGAGAAGTGATCTCTTAATTTGAAGTGTTTATTCATTTCTGCAGTTTAACTTTAGCTTTCACAGTTCCTCGTCACAGTGGTTGTAAAGTTCTGTATTCTTATTTTAACCAATAATGCAATGGCTTCAGCTAAATTAAGCTTTTGACTTTGTTGCCCCAAGCAATGGCTCTTGAGCTCTATGAAACATCACATTGTCGAACTGCTCAAAGATGTAGAAAGTGAGATGGAAGTCAGCTGTTGAAAGAGTGGATGAAGCAGCCCAAACCATTTTACTTCTCTCCTGGAAATCTCAGCAGTGCATTGATGAATACAGATGATTAAACTTGTGAGGATATCTTATTACAACCCCTGAATGGAAAGATGTCGCCACCTTTGAATTCCTAGGCCATCCAGAATTCGATATATACCTTTGTCATCAGATCATGGAGAGCCTTCCTCTTTCTGAGTCAGAACACTCACATCATTTTTCTAATTTTTTATGAAACTAAAACTGAGATATATCTTTAATGTCCCATGTTTACACAGAAAAAGTGTGGCTTTGTGTTACAGAAGAGTTACTGCGTGTCACACACTGCCATGACAGGCAGATTATTTGAACGGTCCTATGACTACACTATTTATGTGTGCCATACACAATGAACCAAATAATAAAGAAGTAAAGCACAGACACAGTCTTAATCAGCAGAACCACTTGATTTTAGAGAAAATCATTAAGAACTGGTGTCCTTGGGGGCATTACATTTGCTTTTAGGGCTGAACATAGAGGACTATGCATAGTGTCAGCACTGCTTAAACTACTTGTTCTGCTTGTTTATCCACACAGTTAAATGTGCTGATAAACTTCTTCCTTGCTCACTTTTATCCCAAACTATCTCTTCAGAATTGAACCCGGAAAGCCTGATATATTGAACAGTCAGTGCAACTGGGAACCTACTCCTATAATTGACAGTATTGTCACTGAAGAGAACAATGTATGAAGGGGAATGTACCTAGAGGGACAGTCTATCACATGGAAGCAAAATGTAATCATTTAGTTTACAATTAATGGGATGCCAACTGCAGCCATCCCTTCACTGCCAAGCTGTGCTTCTTTCCTGATGGTAAATGGCAGGGTCTTGGTTTTATGTCATGTCTAAAAGAAGCTACCATGTGTTTGTCATGTAAAAGGCACAACCTTGGCTTTAGGTCTTAGGGCTGATGTCCTGTCTCTGTATATGATTAATGTGTTTTATAAATAGTATTTTGGCCACAGAAACCATCTAGGAAAAGGAGAGTAATTGGCAAAAAAAAAGGTTCTAAAGCATATTAATTAGAGAATGCAACTGACTGAAATTTGAGAACAGTTTTTGCATTTTCCTGTGAGTGTTTGGGCTTCTTTTTCATGCATTTGAAGGTTCAGTTAAAAAAATTCAGGAATAAAAATAAAGGCATTTAACAATCTATGGATGTAGAGTTCCATGGGAATAAGTTGTTTCAGTCTTACATATTTTTTGAGCTTTGTTCCAAGTAAATTAAAAAACATGCCTTTGAGCATGTTCATTAGTTTGTATACCTCTTGTTGTGGAATGTTCACTCATTGATCTGTCAAAAAAAAAAACAAAAGTGGATTATGATTTGGCCAGATGGCTTGCAAAGATTACCTTTAACTGTTAGGTGTCAGGAAGAAAAAAGTGCGATTGAATTTGTCAAATGCTTATTGTAACTCACATTTAACTCACAGAATGAAGTCCAAGAAACTTGTCTCAACTGACTTAAGTAGCAGTGCTTTCTGAACTGAGTCTAGCAAATGTCTCTTTTCTAGCCACTTGTCTTCAGCTGTCAACATCTAGAGGAACAATTGTTACTGCTGTCAGAAAAATGTCAGCCACAGTCCTGGATTAACTTCTCTTTGGGTGTCTTGCAAACTGCTCTTGCTAGCAACGATCCATACTCTTATTTCATAAGTCATAGTTCTTGCTGGTTGTGTTCTAGCTTTATTTTATTTTATTTTATTTTATTTTATTTTATTTTATTTTATTTTATTTTATTTTATTTTGTTTTATTTTATTTATTTATTCCTCATTATTGATGTTTTTCTTGATTTATGGGCCTTATTAACTGCTTTTCTAATATAGAGAATAAGATGGATTACATACATAAATTCCTTGAACTCTGCAGAATGTGAAGATAGGAACTGGAGCATTTACCTGGAAAATCTTGGATTGCCAATGCATTGCTCTGAGAGGCTGTGAGCACAATGAGGAAATGAAAGCAGAATCTGTGCTTTGCTCAGCAAACATTAAAGGCATTGTTCTCTTACTGTCTGAGCTCTTCACTAATGCTCTTTTACATTCTACTACTGCATTTGTGAAAGAGCAGGAATCTGACAGAGTCAGACACCCTTCAGGTGAGCCTTAATGCAAACCCACCTCAGGTGGTACAACTTGCACAGGACATGGATGACATGGATCCTTGAAAAGTTTAGCCAAACCAGAAGAATCAGTGAATGCTACCAGAGACAGCAAAATTTGTTTCCTTTGCTAGATTTCCTTTTAGGGTAAATTATGCCAAAATGTGGTTCGACCACATGTGGACAGAAAATCTTTACTTCTTGTTAGAAAATGACCTGGATACGAAGCATCTTCGTGTTTACTCTTGCAGTTGGTGCTTGGAAACTGGACATCCAGATGTGGGGGCAGGTAGAGAAGGGTGGGCCAACCCCTGCGATCGAGACCTCAGCTCAGGATAGCAAAACATACGTTCCCACAAGTAAAACATGATTCTATGTAAACACTACCCGAATGAGCAATTGTAGAGTCCTACACCTGGAAAGGAATAACTGCATGCATCAATCCAGGTTAGGAGCTGACCTGTTGGAGAGTAGCTCTGATAGGGATACGGACAACAGGTTGGCCACTGAGCCAGCAGTGTGCCCTTGTGGCTGAGAAAGCTGATGGTATCCTGGGATGCATCAACAAGAGAGTGGCCAGCAGGTTGAGGGTGGTGATCCTCCCTCTCTACTCTGCCCTGGTGATGTTATATGTGGAATACTGTGTCCAGTTCTGGGCTCCACAGTTCAAAAAAGGCAGGGATCTTCTAGAAAGAGTCCAGTGGAGGATGACAAAGACGAGTAAGGATCTGGAACCTATCTCATAGGAAAAAAAGGCTGAGAGACCAGGGACTCTTCAGCCCGTAGAAGACTGAGAGGTTTATAAATATCTAAATCACAGGAGTCAAATGAATGGGGTTGTGTACTTTTCATTGCTGTGCAGCAGCAGAACAAAGGGCAGTGGGCACAAACTGGAACACAGGAAGTTCCATACAAACACAAGGAACAACTACTTTATTGTGAGTGTGACAGAGCACTGGCACAGGCTGTCCAGAGAAGTTTTGGAGTCTCTTTCTATGGAGATTTTCAAGACTCATCTGGATGCCCACCTGTCTGACCTGCTGTAGGGAGCCTACTTGAATCAAGAAGTGGACTTGATCTCCACAAGTTCCTTTGAACCTCTATGATTCTGTGATTCTGTGTAATTCTGTAATGCAAAATGTGACTGATGTAAAAAAAGGGTTAAAAAAAGGATTATCTCATGTATTCTAATGACAACCTTAAGCTATCATGTCAGTCTTACGAGGTCATAACTGTATTCTCAAATCCACATACTGTGAGGCCAGAGACTTTTTTTTTTTTTTTTTTTTTTTTTACAGCAAATCATATATGAGCATAATTACCAAGTTGTTTCTTTTCAGCTTGGATAGAATGGCAGATCCACAACTTGTTAAGTGTAGTGGAAGTTTCTCCACAGGTTTCTATGGCTGCCGTACGTGCTGAGCTGTGTGCTCACCTTACTTAACGTTCTTGTAATTTAGAAGTAAATATTCAAATGTAAATGGAAGCTAAAACCTAGCATAAATTGTTACAAGACATATCTCAGCCTCTTCCTGAAGCTCTGAGTACATTAAAGCAGGATATAAATGCATATAAAAACTGCTTCTGGAATTTGACAAATTCTTTTTGCCACTGAGAGAAAACCAGGTGCATTTCAGGCAAATGAGTAAATAGCTTTAATTGCCCAAGACAGTAAAGCGACTGTAGGACCACTTCATTCAGCCCATGTACAGCAATCTGGGGGCTTTGTCCTTCTTGCTCTCAGCTCTGTGCACAGAAAGCAAAAGGCTAGAGTTTCATCTGGAGATGCTTTAACAGCACTTAGGTGAGGCACCTGAGATGAGCCCAGTGGAGCAACTGCTGTAAACTTCAGAGAGTGAGAGGAGAGTCAGAGCCATTCGTGCTGGCTAACACAAGTTTGCTGGCAGACATTCATTACACACATATTTTATAAATACGTATAAAATCAGAGTTTACACAATTTATATATCTCACCTTAAATTAAACACGTACAAATCATAGGTCAAGCTCATAAGAGGTACCACTGAAGTCAGTGGAATAAAAGCTGGGATACATAGACTTTTAAAATTTACTTCTGCTTTGTCCTAGTTGGATGCTGCTCAGAATAAAATTTGCTGCAGCAAGAATAGTTAGGTGAGTAATGAGTGTTGTCCTAAGGAAAAGATTTGAGAATGGGCTGTTTGAATCAATAGCGGAGCAATCTCTGGCTTTCTGAGTGTATAACCAGAGAATAAACAAAGCAACAATGATTTCTCATCCACAGCATTTTTGTTTTTTGTGTTTTGTTTTTTTTGTTTTGTTTTGGAGAAAGGAGTACGCATACTCAAAGAACTTTTAGCCAACAGCAATAAAACACTTTGTGCCAGACCGCTGTTGCTTGTATTATAATATCACATAGGCTTGAGCCGCGTTTCTTGTGTTCAGTGCTTTTTGTTTGTGCATTGTTAGGTTTGGCTGGCCGCAGCACGAACGTACTCAGGGTTGGCAGGTTCTTCCACTGCTTTTAGAGTGTAAATATTCATTTTTACAAAGAAATGATTTTTTTTTTTTTTTTTTTTTTTTTTTGGCTCTGCTTTATATATAATGGCTCGAGAAGAAAAAAACTGTGAGCAAACTACTACCAAGATTTCTTTGCACCTATAGTTACAGTATAAAATGAATGACAGTAATTAGAGGCTCACAGCCTCATAGCTCTTGCGAGGATAACCCAGCCAGTTCTATGAAAGGAATATTGAAAAATCCAACTTTTTCAGAAAATCATTCATCTTTGAGTGGAAAGGGGTTTCAACTGGCAGAAATCAACACCATTTCACTGATCTCAGAGGAATTTTTCTGTCTTATAAAGTTTACAGCTGAACACCATCCAGATCTTAGATTTCTCTCATCATTTTTTCCATGAGAAAGGGAAACGGAATTATCCCACTGCATTGAAGAAAGCAACAATAAGAGAAGAGCAACAAATCCTCAGCTGTCTTTTCCCTAATCACCTACATCACAGGTGTGTTGTCTTATGTTTCTTTTACCTCAGATATGCCTGAAACCCTGAGCATAACATTTGAAGCACCCCTGGAACACAGAGGTAAGCACTTTTCATAATTTGAGATAGAGCTGAGAAGTGAGAAGTATCTCACACATTTCAGTGGGTTCGACTTCCCTGCAGAGCACCTACCTTGAAATATGAAAAGGTCTGCACTTCCTAGTTTGTTATCCTTTAGAAAGTTACTTCACTAATAGGTTGTACCATCTGTTGGGCAATTTGCCTAGATGTCATCTTGCCAGCAGCACTCCTGTATTTAGTCATGTTGCAATATGTACGAATAGAGCAGATAGACACCTGTCTCCTTTTTCCCTGTGTTTGATGGAGTGGGGAGGAAGAGCTCTGAGTGTTTTTCTTCTTTCTAATAATTTCAGTGCTTTTTTTTTTTTTTTCCTTTTGATTCGTCTGTGTAAAACACAGAGAAGGTTTTGATCCTGAACATCTAAGCAGATGTTTAAAAAGCATTTTTTTTCTTTCTGAACTTTTCTTTCTTTGGGAGAAAAATCCAGATAACTGGATTTTTAAATTCACTTTCTTTCACTTAAAGCCATATACTCAAAGTCAATATACTCAGATAAATTTCTGATTCAATGCTATTCCTTCTAAGCCTTTTTTTTTTTTTTCTTCTGGAAAGTTTAAGTTTCCATTTGATGCCTCCTCTATGTCCAATCAGATTTCTCTAAAATCAGAAGGATCATTTAAGCTGACCTCACAGAGAATAAAACAACAGAGGTTTCTCGTATTCAGTCGCAGCTTTTGAAGTTACATATATCAGAAATCATAAAGTCATGCAATCACAGAATCATCAAGTTTGGAAAAGGTACTTAAAATAATTTAGTCCAATTGTCAGCCCACCCCCACCATGCCCACTCATCAGTCCCTCAGTGCTACATCTTTATGGATCTTGAATACCTCCAAGGATGGTGACTGCTGCACCTCCCTGGGCAGCCTCTGCCAGTGCATCACCACTCTTCTGAAGAAGAATTTTTTTCCATCTATTCAGTCCGAACCTCCCCTGCTGCATCTTGAGGCCTATTCCTGCCATCCTACTGCTGTTACCTGGGAGAAGAGGTTGACTCCCGCATCACCACAGCCTTCTTTCAGGTAGTTGTGGAGGGTGATAAGGTCTCTCCTGACCCTCCTCTTCTCCAGACTAAACAATCCCAAAATGATACCTGATTCAGTGAAGCCCTAAACACGTGGGACTGTCTGTCACCATGCATTTGCCACGCATCTTTGGGACCTGTGATGTTAACGTTCTCTGGAGGGTAATCCAGTAAGCACTTTCAGGTAAACAGTAACCTACCCTAAAGGACTCAATACCTCCAAATGGTAACACTGCAGGTTTACCATTCCCGCAGTGACATTCTTCACTTGTGTCCTTGATGACTGTAGCTTCCAACAGCTACCTGCAAAGGCCCTTAATCATAAATGGGGAGAAGGTACTACATAGACACAGCAGGACAAAATTAAGGGCTTGTTGGTAGAACATCACCTGTTGTTTTTCTGGATGGTTTTTATCACACTGTGTTGCTTTCATCTGGAAGAGGCTAAAAAAAAAATCATTTAAATAACCCATTATAAACAAAACCTGGAATTAGTAGGGTGAAACAATAATACAGCAGGACTCTCAGGTTACTGTAAGAAGCTGGAAAGACAGAAATAATATAAGAGAAAATTGGGGCAGATATAAAACAGAGGAGAACATATTATTCTAATTATGTTTTTGAGAAGTCCCTCTTTCTTTATTCTGTAGCTCAGGTTTCAGCTAGCAAGCATAATTTGTATTTTCTGTATTGATTCTTCTTTAGAAATATAATTGGCTTAGGTGACTGTGAGATGATTTGATTCCCTCTTTGGTTTGCAAGTTCTTCCTTTTCATTCATTGACTTATCCTCTGCTTGTCTTCATCTACAGTAAATCCAGGTCAATGAGTTTACACAGAGAAGTTTTAGTTTTTTGAACTGGATTCACGACGCATTTGATGTGATCTTACTTGAAGGACCTGTGGGGGGTTCACAGTGTCAAGACTGTTCAGACTATCCCTAATGGATAGAGTGAGGAAACATCTAATCTGCACCTGAATCATAGAATCGTAGAACTATAGAATCATTTGAGTTTGAAGAAACCCTTAAAGATCATCTGGTTCATCTCTCCTGCAATGAACAGGAACACCTACAGCTAGATCGAGTGCTCAGAGCCCTGTCCAGCTTGACCATGAGTGTGTTCAGGGACAGAGCTTCTACTACATCTCTTAGGGACATGTTCCAGTGCTTCACTAAACTTACAATAAAATTTCCTTATATCCAATCTAATCTCCCCTCTTCCAGTCTGAAAAATTTGAAGAGTTCTGGTTTGGCTTCTTCTGCAAGTTCCTATCCTGCCTACACCAAAACTGCTCTTTGAACTTTGTGAACAACATGCTGAGAAAATTTGGATATTTGCTTCAGAACCACATCATGGATACAAATGAAAGCACGGCTATGGCAAACTGAGCTTGAGGAAAGATGTGCAGAACCCACACAGCAAAGTGAGGCTTTATTTCAACAATGTATCCATTGAATCATAAGATATTAAAGGTTGGAAAAAACTACTAAGGTCAGCTAGTCCAACCATCAGCCCATCAGCACCACACCCACTAAAGCATGTCCATATCGATAAGATAGTTTCCAATTGTTCACAGGGAGCTTACCTTCTTTTCTGGCCACCTCTGTATCTCACTGAGTGAAGGAAACATAAAAACCTGGGAACCTCTCCTTCACCTGGAAAGCATTCTGGTGATTTCCCGAGAATGCGAGGTATACTCTTTTTAGCAGAACTAGAAGGGAATAAGCACCCTGTATAAGGCAACAGTTTCAGTTAGAAGATGAAAGCAAGAAGGGGGAAAAATGAGCTATTAAAGCAATCCAGTCTTCGGCCTCATAATACAAGGTTTTGTAAGTGGCACAGTTGTGCCTGCAGTGAGACTCAGCAGCACTGCTGAGTGTTTCCTGATAGCACATTTGCATGACACTCAGGATAATTGTGCCAACTGCTCTTTCATCCACTCCCTCATCACTCCTCCAGTTCTTTAAGAAACAGTGTGAGGTATAGATTTCATATACATTGCATGCTCCCAGTCTTGAGTATTGAGATGCTTCAGGAGGAAAGTGCAGTGTTTGTGGCTGATCTTTCACAGCACTGTATGCAATATGTTTGGCAACTCGTGTTTGGCTTAAATCTTGATGGGCTACGAGAGTTGCAACACAAAGTCATTTCTCCTTCAGTCCCTATAGGCGTACCAAATGTGTCACACTCTTTCAAAAATCACTGAAGTTACAAAACTCATTACATTCTAGTTTAATTATATCTTCTTTTTTTTTTTTTTTCTTTTTTTTTTTTTTTTTTTCTCCTTTTTCTTCACTAGGTAACAATTATCGGTGAATATATATATTCAAGAGAATCTGCATTTTCTTCCTAGTCTGAATTCTAATATGCAATTTCATTAAAATTAGTCTGTTACCAAGAGAATATTCCAATGAAAGCTGGTAATAATGAAATAATTCTGTTTGGATTTAGTATAATTCCAAATTAAATGCATTAAGGTTCCAGTCATAATCTCTTTCCCACTTTGATATTTTTCCTTTCTTCTTTTTTTTTTTTTTTTCTTTTTATTCTTTTTTGCCTGCTCTTCAATAGCACAACTCACAATTCATGAAGGTAAAATCTTTTCAGTGTCTTCCAGAGATAACGTGCATGACTGCAACTGGCTTCCTGAAAATGTGCTCTTCTTTTGAACATGGCTGCACTTAGGCTGTATGTAAATTTTGAGATCAACCTGAGTCTGCTGAAATGCAGTTGTTTTAGAAGTGAGACAGCAATAATGGGCAGAAAACTAAGCTGGAAAGTAGCTGCTTGTGATATTTAGCAGGATAAAATTGTCCATGGTAAAATTTGGTTGGAATGCAGTGATAAACCACACCATTACTTATGAAGAATTGCTATGTTGAGACCAGGACCTTTCAGAAGTTTTGTTTTAGGATTCACTGAACAGGCAGACACTCAAATGTCATTAGGATTAGCTCAAGGCAAAGGACAGTATCACTTGAACAGTAAATCACTTCCTTAGATTTTGTTGTTACTGTTGTTTTGTTTTTAAGTTCCACTCCAAAAACCCTCATTTATTTGCTTCTTTTTTTCTCAGGTTGTTAGAAGGCAGGATCTTGAAACTTAATTCTCCAGTCACAGAACCATAGGATCACAGAATCATTAAGGTTGGAAAAGACCATAAGATCATCCAGTACAACTGCCAACCCATCCCCACCATGCCCATTAAACACATCCCTCAGTGCCACATCTCCATGGTTCTTGAGCACCTCTAGGAACAGTGACTGCACCATCACTCTGGGCAACCTGTTCCAGTACCTATCACACTTTTGGAGAGGAAATGATGACTAATAGTGAACCTGAACCTTCCCTGGTGCAAACTGAGGCCATTGAATCTCATCTTACCTCTGTTACCTGGGAAAAGAGGCTGACCCCTACCTCACTACAACCTCCTGTCAGGGAGCTGCAGAGAGTCCTTGCTGACATCACCAGCTTGTCCTTTTATGGGATTGTGCTGCTGGATGGCCAAAATCTGAAGCTATACTTCCAGTCACTGTTGTAGGCTGTGGCATCTCTTGCCTACTAAGCAGCTGGACAAGGCTGCAGAATGTGCAAGCAGCCTGCATTTTGGGAAGCTGGACACCAGGTTTAAATGGCATGCTGCAGAGAAACTCTACATGTTGATGTTTCATTTCCTAATTTTAACAATCTGAAAGTGAAAATTACATACTTTTTAATTGCAAGCACTTGGTTTCTTTTTAAAAACAACACAACCCTTTCTGTCTGTTCTCTAATGCTAAAGATTCACGATCACTCTTTAAGTCCACGGTGTGCAATAAAATAATTTAAATTATTGCATTCACAATAAGAAGCCTTCTCCATGACAGGTGCATCTCCCTTGATGTTCCCTTTCCTTGCTGACTGCTCAGTCATGCAGTTATCTGTTGCTTCATCTGTGCCTGTAGTTTTTCAGCTCAGTGTGTTAGACACAAGTGTATCTTAAAATCCCATGGAAACCACAAATTCTCTGTGTTTTATTACCACTATCTTGCTTGAAACTGGAGATTGTGACTCAGATAATAGAGCTAGAAAGGAGGATTAATTGGAAAGATAAACTGATTGAATCGTTTCTCTATAAAAGCATTCATCAGTGTGAAAATGCTTCATAAGGTAGTGTTGATTTCAAAGGAACGTTATATGAAAAAAATAAAAAGAACCCTCTCATAGTATGCAAACGTACCTTTTCAGAAAAAATGATAGTTTTTTCGGTTCTTTTGAGTGGGGGGAGAATAATCACTTTTTTTTGTTTTAACTTTTGTATTTTACTGTACGTAGTTTTATTTTAGTGTATTACATTCATAATATTCCATACTATCTATTTGCAAATATACTGTACATCTTTTATGATATAATTTAAAAGGTGGAAAAATTGAAATGTTTTGATCTCAACAGCGTGATGCAAAATATGTCAGAGATATCAGAGCTGTCATTGCTGATTTTGTGAAGTTCTTAACCAGAAGTGGAATTTCCATGCTCTCTGCTCCCCTCTGTACCATCAGACCTCAAGAGCTCAATCAGAATTGTCAGAGAAGCTTGAGTGCTTGAATAGAAAGAAATTGCATTTAAAATACCATTAGTATCATACTGGTATTTTAAGTCTCTGTTACAGCTGTTAACATGATACACTGGGAAATCCTCAAAGACCATTAAGATTCCTTAAGTGAAAGATATATATATGTAAACGAATACTGCATGATGCTCTTTTACTGAGCCAATTGCTCGGTTTCATTTCTTATATCTTTCACAGCAGTGATGCATCTGGGTCCATTCGTTTCTCTTACTTATACATTGTAATTTCCCTGAGACAGAGTCTGTGCTTCAATCTGTTTTTTCACAGTCTGGAACGGCAGGTCCTGCTTCATGATTCCAAGTACATCTACAGCAGCATGAGGCTCAACTAGTGCTGCCTTGGATTGGTAAGTCTGATGAGGTGGTCCAGCTATTCTGAACCTGGTCACTCAGGTGTTATGGTTCAATAGTCCCATGCTAAGCTGTTGACTGCAGTGTGAACATGCTCACTGTGTTCACAGCCACGTGAATGGGAGCATGTAAGTGATAAAAAGAATTTTGTCAGTAGTGGAAGCAAATGCTTGTCACCACAGAAGACATATGGTCCCAGCTGTAGCTTTGTAATAACAGTATGGTCGTAAAAAGAAAAGACAATGGATTAATCACCTTCCTGAATGCCTTTCTTTACCTTGTTCAGAGGTCTGTATGTATCTCCCTGAGCTTGGTGGACCTCATCCTGGAGGTTGCTGAAGCATCCGTGGAGATGTCGTCCTTGAATGAAGAGGCAGGGTAGTTGAGTGCCTGTTCATAGTCTGGCCCCTGTCTTACCTGATGTGGCAAGTCATTGTCAGAGCCACAGGAACCTCAAGCACTGACTCTTAGTTTCTGCCCTGACCATGGAAACACATTAATAATAATAATAATAATAATATATAATTATATAATATATATAATAATATAATAATTAAATAAATTAAATAAATTAATAAATAAATTAAATAAAATAATATATAATAATTAATAATAATAATAATAATAATAATAATAATAATAATAAACGGTAGATATAACTATAATGCTGTTCTCACATAGCACAACGTAGAGTTGTGTTTGTAAGTCCACTGTTATTCAAATCCACTACTATGACGTAGTGTTACTGACACAGCCAGCTTCAATTATGTCAAAGTGTAAGGTGACATATTAAAAGGCTACCTCCATTTTAATGTTTTAAAAAACAGATATGTCTTTAGATGTGTTACTTATTCTTTTTTCTTTTTTTTTTTTTCTTTCTGAGTTTTCATTTAAAAAAAAGAGATAAATCAGGGCATTTTCTAATCAGATATAATTGGTTTTTAGAAAAGTAGTTTGAAATACTCTGTAATTGCACTGATGAAAAAATGAGTTAAGATGATGGAAACTGTAACGAAAGTACAACCTTATAAGGATTGGGAGCTAATAATTCTGGATCAAAAGACAATCTTTTAACACCTAGCCTTTTCAGTCTTGTGTCTACCTTACAGCCATTAACCCTGAAAGGTAATAATAATAATTAGCCTATGTTTTCATTCTCACGTACCTATCTCTAAATTCTTGAGTGCGTGGCAGAGATGCAACTACAAATAAATCTTGCAGTTTCCTGACTAGAGGCTGTGATGTCTTCTGCTGGGATTAGCAGTGCACTCAGTGCAAAGCTCCCTTCTGTCCAAACTGTGCAGTTGCAGTGAATGAAATGCCATGCCACAGCACCATACTGTGGGCCCCAACTTTAAAAACTCATCTTTATAAGTCTATGGTATGTGCTGGCACTGGAATAATGGTGCCTGGTCACTGGGAGCAGAAAGTCAGAGCTTTGAAAACCATACCAGGAAACCTCTGTCTCACACTCTCTTGTTTTTGCTGAATGGCTGCTGGGAGTGAGTCTGGAAAAGGTGATTTGTCAAGAAAGATGCAGAGGAACAGGTTTGTCACAGAGGCAGCTACATGGGAATATTTGTTAATTTATCATCTATCGTTCCTCTTCTCTGTGAATGTCTAATTTGAATAGTAATGCTTCTGGATAAAGGCAAATGCTTTTCTATATCCTGTGAGCACTAAGCACATTTTGGATGCTGAATAATCAATGTACTTGGAGGGAAACATGGAAGAGCATTTAAAGGAGATAATTTTGTCTGTTGTCTGGTAATACAATGAAAATCTCTTTTTCTTGTACTGGAACACAGGCCCAGAGGCTGTTCCCAATGTATTTTACAAATGTAGTGGAAATTTTTGCTACAATACTCTTGATGTTTATTTATGCTTTCTGAGCAATCATGTCCTTCCAATACTTTTCATGTATTCATTGGAAGTCAGCCTGCCACTTGTGTTCCCAGACCATAGCCATGGCTGTAGTGCATAGGAGAATACCTCTCTGAGCTGCAGTAGCACTTGAAGGGTGCACTATGATCAAACACGTAATTGGAAATACATTATTTCGGCCACTGGAGGGCTCACATCTTGCTCTTCAGCTCAGAAGTGAGATGAGGAGAAAGAGAGGAAAAGGATAAGTGACATGCTCAGTTCCCAGGAGTTTGTAACTCTCCATGAAAATATTTAACATAGAGTTCATTTCCCTGCTATACTCCTGCATCCAAAACATGAGAAAGTCAGCAGGAAGATAGGCACCACCTTGAGGTTTATGGGCAGTTTTTAACATATCTCTGAAGGAAATTATCTTCTGGTAAGTAAATCCTTCCATGCACTCTTCTCTCTCATCATGCCATTGTGTGGGGGTTTTCTGCCTCTCAGTGTAACAGCACATCTCACTGTGAGCCAGAGTGGAGAGGAGCAGAGGATGAATCTGGTTTGGTTGTCTTCTTTTCACATCCTTGTTAAAATTGGCAGAACTAGACTTTGTGAGGAAGAAATACTTTCTGCTTTCTCTCACTCATCAGCAAAGGAAAAAAAGAAACTGATTCCCTAAATCAAAATACCTGTCTGTCTCCTCCAGCTACCATAGCTCATAGCACAATGCTACTTCCATGTAGGAACAAACTGAAGAAGTTCTTGCTGCAGTGTAACGTGTGCTGTTGAACTGTCATCTGGAAGATGATGATCTTATGAAGCTAACATTATAAGGAGCTTTGCAAGTTGGAGAGTAGAATCACAGAATCATTTAGGTTGGAAAAGGCCCTTAAGATCAAGTCTGATCATCAAATATATAGTTATGAAGGGTATATGAAGGGTATATGAAGGCCCATAGCAGACTTCAGTGCACAGTTTGAGAAGAAATTGTTGTAAATGTGAGGAGAAATTTATGTAAATTTTAAACTATCCTGTGTTCAAATCTTTGAATTTACAGGAAGGCGGGGCCTGGGATTTAGTGTTCTCTGTCATTAAAACAGATGACAGAAGCTCAACTCAGAGTAAAGCCAGAAAGAGACCAAAGCTTTTATCTTTAGCTACAAAAAAAGACCACGAGACAAGATTGACAAAAGGAACAAACTGGGGGGACAACCAACTTACAGATGGTGAATCCAGTTCTGGGCCTGGCTTTATTGCATTTATGAAATGCACTACTCCATAGCAAGATGCAGTGATGTATGGGATCACTAAGTAAGAGTACAGAAGCTGTTAGCTTGTCTAAATATCACAGGAGACAAGGACGATGAGGTATTTGTCTGAATTTCAGGAGCAATACATACATCTTACTGAAATGACTTTGCTGGATGATGAGTTGTTTTTTTTCTCATGGCTGTTCTGCTTGTGGCTCAGAAGCTCAATCTAGTTCCTACATTTCATAGTGTAGATGTGCTTTCGGCAAGAAAAGAGTTCCTCAAGAGCCTTGAATCACTTTGACAATAAAGTTTTTGATGGATATATTCTCTGAAGTTACATGGGCGAATTGCCAGGGGAAAGCTCTTTTGCTTACTTGAAGGGAGGTTTTATAATTTGTTATTATTTGGCTGGGGGGACTAGTAGTAGCCCTTACTCCACCACTCACCAGCATAAGAAAGGGGTCGTTTTAGAATTGTCTGGTATCTTGGTTTTGCCTTTGTGTATTGCATTTCATTCCTCAAGCGATTAAATTTTGCTTTTGGGTCAGTCACTTTTTTTGGGCTCGACAGATATCCAAGAGAAATATCCGACAGCTTGTGTACTGGAGGACATCAGAGTAGATCCTTGAACTGACCATAAGCTGCTACAAACTCACCACGAAAGCAGGATGGAGAAAGCCTACTGTAGTCAGAGCAGCACATTTCTCAGCCATTCAGCCTTCCTCTCTCTTTCTTTGAGATGTTCAGATGACAAAGGCATAGGAACAGTCAGTCTCCCAGTAAAATAATTTCAGGGCTAATTGCTGCCATAAACTGTAGCTTTTGATTCCAGTCCTCATCAAGTCAACCCACATTTTCTTCCTGACGTCACAGAAAACAAACTTTGATTGCAATGGTTACCATATCAACTTCCTTTTCATTTGTGTTTCACTCCTCTAATAATTTTTCTCCTTTTATGATAATTTAGATATGGATGTTCATCCGTTCATGTAAGAAACATTAAAATATCTCCATATTCATCTCTGTCTATCAGTCAGTGACAAGCATAGATGCATTAATACTGAGAGTGCTACAGTGGAATTCAATTAACTTATTAATAAGACATCGGGATGTTTTAAAGCCTGTTAGTGCTGTGCTTTGGGATATGTTCCACACTCTGATAAATCTTCTGGGGTGTGTAGGCAGTAAGTGGAATGCATCTCTTTGTCAGTGACTTTGTGACCGTGGATAAAGAAATGCCTCTTAATTCATTACAAATGGTTGTTGCTATAGCTCTTGTCAAGACTTCAGGAGCAATCAGATCGCACATCCCTTTACATAAGAGAGATGGCACAATCCTTCTTTTGTCTATCCCAAAGCATTTGCTCTCAGTTCTTTGATTTGTCCTTTGGAGACGCCTATTATCTTCCTGCATTTTTATGAGATTAGTGAATCACCTGTAATAGGCTTAAATTCAAATTGACTGAGCTCTTTCTCGCCTACTAAACTTGTGTAACTGACCCTACATGGACATACCTAGAACAGTCAGATAAGATGGGTTGGTTCCATTCTCTAGCACTGAAAACAAGAGGTAGGAAACAGCTTGTATCCAGACAACTGAACTCCTTCCTCTTCCCTAAGGAAGGTTGGCCTCACTCATGGAGTCTGCTGGAAGGAGTTTCTTGCCTAGTGATGTTTTGAGTCATGCGTGGCTGTTGGCTGGAGGACTGGGTCAGTCAAACGGCTTTAGAAGCATACTAATGATGAAAGGACGGGCTTCTGTAGAACAGAGCTCAAGGTTTTGCCTAGTATTGTGGCCTGTGAAAGCTGTGTGCCAGTCCTTAGATCTATGGCTCAGCACAGGATTCTGAGCAATACTAATCTTTTTAACAGAAATGTTGTGAACTAATTTAAACGTGGAGAAATATACAGTTCAGAGACTGGGAATTTGGATCTTGAATTAAAACACCTTTGAAAAGAATACAAAGAGCCCAGTATCCTTCCTTTAATTCAGCAGGGGAAAGAATGCACACCTAAATTAAATTAAATTTAAAAAAGCTTCCCTTCAGATATACTCTGTTTTGCACCTTAAAATATGCACTGAAATGTATTCCCACAGAAATAATGTTCTCATGATTCCAATTAATTTAAATTCCTTATGGGAAACCAAATTTTATATCAAAAAGAAAATGTTTCTGCGTTTCTCTCTCTCTCTCTCTCTTTTTTTTTTATTTAAGGTTTTATCTAACTCACTCTTCTGAGGGAAGTGTTGAAAGCAAGTTTACTCATAGCATTTACTTACAAGAGGAGGTGTCATACAAGGAACCTGAACAGTGTGCTGTTGTATGAGGACAGAAGTCATATCTTGGTTATGACCATTGGGCTTTCAGATTAGAAAAGCCAACTCCCAGGGATGATGCGAGAGATAACCGGAAGGAAAGGTGAAGTGAAAGTAATGGAAAGTCAGCCTTGGTAGATCAGGTGTTGTTTAGTTATTCTCAAAATGTTCCCTCTTTTTTTTTCACTTGATCTTTCTTGAAGACTGACTAAATTAGTACAGAATGATATTTGAGAAGATAAGTCCCCAACTGGTGCTTCTTTCCAAAAAAGGAAATTTGTATCTGTGCATCCAAAGCTTCCAAGTTCTACAGTTATAGCTCTTAATTTCTATGAGAATTGCGGTTTCCTGGGAAAGTAGAGAAACAACTCTTCAGTTTTATGCAACTAGCAGTGTATCAAGTTTATGCTTTAACTTGAGATGAACTGTCCTCAAAAGATAAACAATACATACTCCATGGCAACTTAACTGTTCATTTATTTATTTGATCAGAACAGTAAAGTTTAATAGTTGGCTACAAAGCAGAAGATATAATTTGGAGATGATGAATTACAGTGAATATGTTATAAGCAGAAAATGGACATCCTGGTGATGTAAATTGAGTGGGTTTTCTGGTGTGTCCTATCACAGTGATCTGCAGACTCTGCAGATGTTTACACACATAAGTAACTCTTCAAAGTTAAATCAGTCTTTCCTGTCCTGTAGGTAGTTTCAATTTCCAAAGTAAAGGTGAGGTATAAGAATCTTTCTGGAGAGATGTGGTCCCATACTACTAGATAGGAGATCACTGTACTATGAGTACAACAGTCCTGCCTTATCCTTACACAAACCAAACCAAAAGATGGATTTAATTCATTTCCACAAGACTCAGTACTGTCTAGAGTAGTACTCACTGAATTAACCTCACCACCTGTATTAAAAGAGACTCTATAACTAATATTATAGGAAAGGAGAGAACCAGCAGAGTTGTTTCATTAGCTGTTCTTTTTGCTGTTTGCAAAACAGTCTGGAAGATGCACAGAAGCGAGGCATGAATCAGTTTGCTTTGGACTGTTAAATCAGCACTATTGAAATAACCAATACACTTCAGTGTTCTCTGTGAACGTGTGAAAAAATATTTGGGATTTTTGTTTTCTTTTTACTTTTAATGTCCCATGCAACATTTTGAACTCAAGTTCTCCAGGCGTGAACTGTAATTCCATAACCTACAGTCCCGGAAAAAGAGTCTTACTGGGAATGTTCTGGGCAGTTTGACTCCTCCACTGCTCATTTCTTCATTCCCAACCTCTCTGTTAGCCAGAAGTGGCTATGTGAGACCTTGAGTGTTCTCATCCCACTCAGTTTCTAACTATCTTTTTTGGAATATATAATGAATGGTGTGATTTTAGGCTTCTACTGGCACTTACTAAAGATGATGCCTTGACTTTGTCATCTCTTGATGGCAGAATTTTAGGAATCACAGAATTGATTGAGTTGGAAGGGACGCTTAAAGGTGATCTGGTCCAATTCTCCCTGCAGTGAATGGGGACACCTACAGCTCCATCAGGTGCTCAGAGCCCTGTCCAGCCTGACTTCCAGTATCTCCAGGGATCAGGCATCTACCACATCTCTGGGCAACTTGTGCCAGTGAGTGCTGAGTCACAGAAATGGATGGAGTAATGACCTGCTCTATAACTGTAAAACAAACATTAAAAAGCAACATGCAATGGAAACACCATACAGAAACAGCTCTCACATGTGTAGCATGGTCAGAACCAAGCACTGGGTTATTTCCCTGAATGAAGGATTGATACAGAACACTGTCCCAAGCAGTAACAAAGGCGTCACACAGATGTGACTGCATCATGATGCTGGACGTGAAGTGGTGAGATGCTAAAGAAAAAAAACAGATCCCTGTGCAAGTTTTGGAAGCTTTGACGTGCCTGCAATACCACTCAAACCATGAAAAACCCTTAAGTTCTGGATTATATTTCATCTACCTTGGATTTAAATGTGTTACCCACCAAGAAGATGGTTTAGTTGCAGTTGACATTTACCAACTTTTCTCTTGTCCTCTGGAAATTGTCTCACTTGATTGCAGTTTCTTGGCTTTTGGGAAATAAAAAAGACAAAGACAAAGACAAAGGAAAAGGGAAAGGGAAAGACAAAGAGAAAGACAAAGGGAAAGACAAAGGGAAAGGAAAACGAAAACGAAAAAGCAGACATTTTTGAATCAAAATGGCACTGATCCTGTAGATAGAAATCCTTTCTTTGTCGCTAGGTACAGGATTAAGTTTGCAATGGTTACTACATTAAATTTTCTAATGAAAGATTATTGCAGTCCCTCATTAACTATTCCTCTTTCATGATAATTCAGATATAGATGTTCATCTGCTTGTGAAACTCTTAACTATCTTCAAATTCATCTCTGTCAATCAATGACAAAGTGAGCTGCATGAGTACTAGGAAAATTACAGTGGATTCAATTAACTTATTAATAAGACATTGGAATATTTTATAGCCCAGTAGCACTGTGCTTTGGGACATGATGCATTCACTGATAAAACTCTTGGAGTACTGAGCAGAAAATGGATTCCTTCTCAGTGATTCTGAAGCCACACTTCATTGAGCAAAATCGGATGTACAATTCTGGACTACTGCCTCATTAAATGGTAATGATGGAAGGTGCACAGCAGCAGACAGCAAGTGTGGTGTTTGGGGTGTCTGGACATTGTCAACTGAAGTTTAGATTGATTAGAAGAGTTTGAGACTAAACCCTCCAAGGCATCAGCTCCACTGTGATTTATGTCTCTATCAGCTATAGCAGAGATGCTCTTAAGGACATTTGTGAGAGAGCAACACCTGGGCTCATCCAAACCTTTGAAATTGCTATAATTGATTAACCTAGTGATACACAAGTGATTCAGAAACTCCTGATATGTAAATTCTGAGGTAAGTGGAACTTTGCTCCTGTTAATCTATGTGTATACACATACTGGTGATAGAACCAGTAGTTCTCTGTACTATGCATTAATCCTAAATGTGCAGGCAATGTAAAAATCTCATGGAATGCTGATAACTGACATTTTGTTCCTCCTTAAAGATCCCAGATTTGCCTTCAAAGTTTATTGCCAAGGTAGAACTGATAGAACTATCACTATTTTTCAAATACTGTTTGGTGTTGTGTGAGGCATAGCAATGTTTTGGCCTGAGGAAGATTTGTCAGCTACTCACAGCAAAGAGTGTGAAATTCAGGAAAATTATGAATGCAAGAAGTAGGAGAGAGGGCTGCATGAAAATGCATCATCACACACACACACACATAGATGCATGCAGTACGTATATATTTATCATTATCACAGCTTGATTAATTAATATGTACAATTTTTTGTTAGCTCAATCTTCTCAATTTATGAGTTCTCAGGTGGAAATTTTGCTTTTCTTTGCATGCATGTGTTGCCTCTTTCTTCCCATCTATTGGGAAGCATCTATGGCTACCTGGAAACTTGAAATAAGAAGAGTCGAGTCCTGTTCTCTGCCACTAGGATAAATTTCAATGCCATGTAACCGTGCCATGGTTTCTGTGTACAGATAGACTTACAGCAGGTTTGTCCTGACCTTAATGCTTTTGGAGAACAATCCCTCATTCCTGCCGTCCTTGGATTGTGCCTGCATATATCTGGTAGCACGCTGGTTAGCACGGGCAGTCCCTGTGCTCTCCACGAGACACTGGCTCTGCCCTTTACAAGGTGATCAATAATTCTTATAGACTGTTCCATCCTTTTTGTTCTGTGTTCTTATACATGTCTCATGCATTTCACAATACATCCTATGCAGTAGCAAAATGATCTTCCCCTTTATCCTATAATGTTCACCATACCCCTCATGCAGTCATGAACATTCCACTCTCCCAACTCCATTCAGTTACATGGCTCTGCTGACTACCAAACGTGGCCTTGTCTTACATCGATGGAGCACTGGGATTCAGTCTGAACTCTGCCTTCTCATACCCATCATGCACAGACATAACATTCTGTGTTGCAACTATGCAACAGTTTGCTGGGGAAAGGAGAAAAACAAACAAACAAAATGATTCTAAAGAAACAAGACAGTGTAATGCTTGGACTTGTTTTTCCAGTAGATCCTCAATTTTTTTACTTTAACTTTCCTTGGAATGAAAGGAATGAAAGGACAGGAGATTACACATGAGATTTCTGCTCTTAGAATTCAATAGCAAGGCTTGCAAGAAGGACATTTTTGGCCATTGAGATTTTCCAGATTTTCCACATGCATTTCCTTTTGTATAAAAAGGAACTAGTGCCAGAGCTTTGGTCTCTGCAAGCTGGTCTAACCTCATTCAATCAATGTATCTGTTTCAATTCTCCTCACCAGAAGATCTAACCTTCAGTTTCAGAGGCAAGAGTGATAATTTTAAAAGTAT
The DNA here is from genome assembly GCF_026119805.1 of Tympanuchus pallidicinctus. NCBI lineage: Eukaryota > Metazoa > Chordata > Aves > Galliformes > Phasianidae > Tympanuchus > Tympanuchus pallidicinctus. The sequence goes on along the minus strand of NW_026294627.1, from coordinate 7,150,201 downwards.
AAAGTTTTGTGATCCCATTCTGCTGTTATTAAGGAAAGTGAAAGTGTTACACAGGAAGGGGTGAAATTAGCTTTGAAATGATTTTGCATGCAGCTACTTAGGCTTTTTTCCTGGCTTTCTCTTCACAGAAAGAACAAGCTTTCTGTGTCTGTTTTGCAAAGGCACGATTTGAGGAAGAACAGAACTTGTTGTTTCACTCTGACGACTCTGATGTACTCCCTGGATGATCACTTCAAACACCAAAAGTGCCTTCATAACCAACCCCCATTCCTGTCTTTCCCATCCTCTATTATTTTAAGCATATGAGCCATGCTAGGTCACCTTTGAACCAAAGCTGTGCGCATACTACTAGTTTCACAGCCACAGCTGGGTAACTGCTTTCCAGAAGGAAATTAAATCTGCATGGAAGAAAGGGAAAAATTAAGGTCGTTTAAATAAATAAGCTATGTTTTCTCTATCTGGTAGTCTTAGGAACACAGAAATTGTCAGACTGGAACACACTCAGCTTTCTCCAGCCCAGCATCCTGTCTCTAACAGCAACCAGCACCATCTGCAGAGGACGCATGAACCCCAGCAACACAGACATGGCATAATCTGTTCCTCTGCAGTGTCTCATTTTTCGATCTTTAGAGACCTTCCTTGAGGTAGTTATTGTAGCTCTGGAGCTTGTGTTACTGTGTAAACTTCCTTTTTTTCTTTCTTTCTTTTTTTTTTTTTTTTTTTTTGTATGGAACCTTGTTCTCATTTTCAGTCTGACACAAAAGGAGATGCAACGGTATTTCCATACACCATGACTGAAAGGGAAATATAGTAAAATTCCCAAGTGACTCCTGTAGGCATTTCAGATACAAGAATATTAAGTTTCATGGGGACACTTTTCTAGCTCCTGAGGCACGAGTGTGCCAAGCACAGGTGTTAACAGCAATTTCTGTCACATGTCTGGTGACAAGACTGTGCTGTCATAGTACCTGGGGACAAGAAGATGGTGCAGACATACAGGGGAGTGAGCAAGCAGGTATGCTTGGGCCTGCTGCTGAAATGGCCTTCATGTGGAGCCCAGAACCATTTTCCCATGTCCAGCTCAGGAGGATTGCAGCACAGTGTCTCATCCTTCTAAAAGTCAGAGAAAAATGAATCCTATCTGCTTTCTGACAAGTCTGAGAATTTTAGATTTTCAGAATAATGCCATTTTCTGTAACAGGCAGCCACAACTAACATTCTTGTTTGAAGAATTCAGAAGCCACAGTGCTCTAAATAATACAGACTAATTAGCCAAAGAGATCTGTTGTTTTGATAAGTCCTGCCAGAGGAGACTGAATAAAACTCCAAACCATCAAGATGGCCTGGACATAAAAGAACATGAGATTTTATTTCCTTTAGTACAGGCTGTGATTTTTTTGTGGGTGGAATGAGATGCATATGTGCGCCTTAAGCTACCTAAAGCCCTCAAAACCCACTGCTCAGCTGCTGCTTAACTCAAGAGGGTTAAGTGCCTAAACTTTCACTGTTGCACATGTATAAAGCAGCTTATATGCTGATCCTGCTCCATATTTTATGAGCTTCTTGGATCTCTCACTCAAACTGCATCCTGAATCCTGTAGTTCATTCTTCTTGTCAGCCTCCTCTAGGCCTTTTCACAGTGCTTCAAAACTGGAATCTGCTCCCAGCATACCAGTTTCTCAACACATTAGTCCAGGCTTGCTGAAATCTTAGCTCCTATTCAAGTCTTCTCCAAAGATCTCCCTGAATATCCTTTTGGAAAAAAAAAAAAAAGAAAAGAAAAAAAGAAAAGAAAATAACAGTCTTCATTTATTACTTTTAATGTTAAGGCAAGATCCTTTTGATCTTCAGCCAGATCAGTTATTCTGTTCCCCAGACTGCTTTCAGCCATGCAAAGTTTGAATGCCCACAAGTGCAATCAAGGAATCAGTGGGAGAAGGCCACGCAATGTTTTTGGTCATACATGAAGCAGAACAAAGACAATTATTGATTGTCTTAGGGACAAGTTATATAATAAAACTTGTTACATAAACATGAATGCAGATGACCTCATCTATGACATTAGCTGACTTCTGTGGGTTTTTTTTTAACAGTAAATTTGTTGGGGAGGAAAAAAAGCATTTTAGCTTTTCATAGTCCTTTTTCTTTTCATAGACATCATTGTAATAAGAGTTAAAAAACATTCGTGGACTCCTATCTATATTCAGAAATGAGAAATGAGGTGAGTTCTCTCCATATAGGGCAGCCATTCATGCATACAAACATCAGCTCCTTGTGTAACTGGATTCAATAACTGCTGCATAGCAGGTAAGAGTTACTCCACAATGTGTATCCCATCCATTTCTGAAACAGATGTCACCCTAGAGCCATCTCTTCACTTTCTTAAGGAGGTTTATGAACTTACAAAAGAGGTTAATCTATTAAAAAGCTCTGTACTGTTCATTCTGCTTCATTTCCAGTGTCCAAAGACTTAGAGCTTCTGGCCATGATAATTTCTAATAGATGCTTTCTTCTGTATTACCAATTTGTATGCATATAACCTGTGGGTTATCTGCAAAGAAAGTTGGTGTTTCAGCAGCTGTGTGGATTACATTCTAGTGCAAGAAGCAAAAGGGGTATTTTGGGAACTTTTCATCATTAATAGCCTCCCTGCTTCTGATTTCCAACAGGCTAATCCTTTTTCCTTCACTTCCTGTCCTCTTATTTGCCTTTATTTATTCACTGCAGACAAAACAAGGGAAAATGTAGCTGAGATTATATGCTCAGGTACTCATAAAGGGATAGCAATTATAGTTAAGACTACATTTAACTTAAAAATGCATGGTTATTACAAGTACTGCTGGTGCAAAGTTCATCACTTTCAATTAATACTGTCTACTTTCAATTGATACTGTCTCCTTTCTGGAACAGCACTGCCAACGTTCCTATTCCATGTGCATTTTCCCACTACATTGTAGAGTCCAGACTCTGCTGTCACGGAAAAAAACTACACATATTTCCCCCATAGACTTACGTAATTTGCAATGGTGGAGAAAGAAACTGTAAAAGAGTCATCCAAAGAATCTAACTTGGAGGAGCAGCAACAAGACCAATGGGACTGGTAGACAAGAGACCATAATGGTGCCAATGGGGAGCATCTGAACATCTGGGAGTGAAAGCTTGTTGGTGGGCTATTTGCACATTCCTCGCCCTTAGACACTGTATCTCAAGTTGAATCTCTACTAATCAATTTTGTCGCCCTTTCCTTTCTCTCATTACTCCCTTCTTGTATAAATCTTAATTTCCTTAATTGGTAATTTCTCTGTACTTTTCTCTGATGAATTCTCTTTTCTGAGGTCATCGTGTTCTCTTGTCAGGGAAGAAACTGTGCAATGCCTAGCAACATCAGACCTCCATTTGTCATTCCTTTCTATGTACCACTGATGACAGGGGTGATAATTATCGGGCCCTATCATAACAATATGAAAGGTAGAAACAGAAATTCACATTCAAAACACTGATGTAATTGAACTGAGGAGCCCAGCCTACTTACTAGTACAACAAAGTCCAGAAGACCAGAAATCGAAAAGTGCAGTGTTTGGAGTTGTCCTTTGAACATATAACCACATACAATGGTTTCAACTGTATATTAATTTTGACATACTTCAGAGGAACCCTATATTTAACCTCACTCCTGGAGAGCACTTGGGCTACGTTTTCCACACAGTGACTGAAAAATGTGGAATTATTGACATGCACCAGTCCTTGATGGTGTTTTTCCCTCCCTTTTAGAAGGCAGATTTCCAGATTGTCACCTCTCTGAAGCAAGGACAGTTTTGGTGTTCCTTATCTATCTCCTTATCTACTGTGTACTGATAAGAAGCCATTTGTCCAGTAAGAACATCAGTGGGTTAGATTTAGAAGCCACTTGGACCTTGCAGTATTCTACTTTGTCTTTTAGAAAGAGTCCAGTGGAAAGTGAAAAAGGTGATAAGGGGCCTGGAACATCTCTTATACGAGGAAACTGATACACATCAGACTGTTCAGATTAGAGAAGAAAAGACTGAGAGGTGATCTCATCACTGTTTGTAAATATCTAAAGTGTGGGAGTCATGTTGATGGGGGAGGACTTTTTTGGTGGCAAGCAAGAATAGAATAATGGGCAAGTTCCATACTAATGCAAAGAACTTATTTACTGTCAGACTTGCACAAGCTACCTAGAGAGGTTATGGAGTTTCCTTCTATGGAGATACTCAAGACTCATCTGGACACCTACCTGTGCATCCTGCTATAGGGAACCTGCTTTAGCAGGGTTTGGACTTGACCTCGAGATCCCTTCCAATCCCTGCAATTCTGTGCTTCTGTGATACACTGCCAAGCTTGTCGTCCAAGACATCCAGGTGTATGCTGCATTTACCAGTTATGAATTAAACTTGGTACAGAGTTAGAATGAAACCCCTGGTGATCCTGGTGATATGAAGCCAAGTTCAGGCAGAACACGATCAGCGCTGATGGACTGTTGCTGAACATAGGATAAATATCTCTCTATAATTTTTTTTTTCCTGAAATATTAGAAAACTGGAACATTTTGTCATCTTTCATTCCCTCGACTCTGTCCTATTGTAAGGTCAATATTTTGCCTTGTGAGCAGAATATCAGCATTATGTCTTCAGAATATGGTGCGTCACCATCAGAAAGACACACAATTCCTAAAAAAATATATTTTGATGTTTACAGTCTTGAACTTCCCAGTGAAGAAGATACAAGAATTATTAACATAGTATTTTTAACATAGTATTTTGAGTATTTGAATTAAAATGGAATCTGAAGGGCCTCTTAGGAGGAGCCTGGTGTTATTTTGACATTACAAAAACTGGCAACCCAAAACCAACATTTAATTTTCAGAAAATGGAGACAATTTTCCAAATAAAATTCTTGCCATAACATGATTATCAAACCCTGAAAGATTTTCAGTGTGGAGATCATTTTACTAAAGTTTCAGAGCTTCCAAAGGACAAACTGTAAGAAAACTGAAATATTTAACCAAAGTAGAAATAATATCTGTGTGAATATTTTTTTCTGGCTTGCTCCACTACAGATAAAAATGTTGTAAGCCTTTGAAAGACAGAGTATTTCCTAACCCTTCTGTGAAAGCTGGAACTGGGTGGCTTGTTACCATTTAGATTTACTCAGTGCTGTGTGCTAAAGACAGGTTCTTAGACGTGCCCTGCTTAATTGAAGTTTTAATAGCTGCTAATTCTGTCACCATTAGCAAAACATTAGAGTGCTCTGCTCCAGAACATAGAGGTTACAGGTTAACAGTGGATTTTATACTTGGAAATACTAAGCAAAGCCAACTTTTTGTTTCTTCTCAAGATACCTTGCAAGCAGTCAATTTATCATTAGATTTCTGTTCATAAAAGAATGGCTTGCTAGGTTTTGACTGCAATTTAATCAGTTCCTATTAAGTTCTTCAGTTGCACTCCTATATTGCAGGGAAATTTCTCTGTAGATGTACCCTGGTTTTGTTCAGTTTTTCATTTACTGTTGATTACTGTGAGAGACAGGATAACAGGCTAATTGCATCTCAGGTATAGCACTGTGGTGCTTCTTTTATCTTACAGAATCACAGAACTGCAGGGGTTGGAAGGGATCTCTCAAGATCATCAAGTCCAAATCCCTGCTAAAGCAGGTTCCCTACAGCAGGTCTCACAGGTAGGCATCCAGGCAGGTCTTGAATATCTCCATAGAAGGAGACTACAGCACTCTGGGCAACCTGTGCCAGTGCTCTGTGACCCTCACAGTAAAGAATTTCTTCCTTATGTTTGTATGGAAATTTCTGTGTTCCAGTTTGTGCCCCACTGTGACACACCACTGGATCATGGTCAGCCCACTCCTACTGCTCCTGTTCTTGCTGCATTATCAATTGTTTTCTAAATGCATACTCTGTAATCCCATAATCCTTGCTTCCTGTAGACTGTTTCATAAGGTAAAGGGCAGGAATCTGTTGCCTAAAACCAGGAGTTCAGCATCCTTGTAAGCATAGAGGGGTATCTTCATCCTTCCAGCTGCTGCTTCTGAAAGCTGCAGATCTTGCAGACCCAGCCCCCTGGACATGTTTAGGACACTCTTGAGTGTCCCCGATTGCACTACGAACCCGTAAAAAGGCAGCTGAATCCTGCCCAGACAGTTTAACACTGTTCTACATGTTACACAGTGTCTAGCACAATGAATCTCATATCCTGACAAGTGACTCTGGGTGCTATAAGCAAAACTACGCACTTTGTGAGACAGCCATAAATGTGAACTTAGAAAAGACCATGGATAGATCAAATCTGTGCTGTAAAATGTCTTCAGAGTGGAAACATTTCTCTTTCTTGTCAGAATTTGGCAAAGTGCCTCATAGGAACAAATACATTTTAATTTAAGTTCATTTTGAAAACAGGATAAAAATGATTTCAATAAAGGACATTTTGATTGTCTGTCTCCAAATGGTTTTGTTTCCACTTGAAAATGTTATTTTAGATGTATGTACACAAAATGACATATGTCCATATGCCTATATTATGTCTAAGTGTAATGTATGCCCATAATGCAAGAGGTGAAGTTGGAATGGAAACTTTGCTTTGTGTTCTCATGGAACATTTACATCACCCTGGAATTAATTCACTTGCATTTCATCTTTGTGTAGCACAAAACATTTTGTGTGGGATGACAGTTAAATGGGAAAAGGTAAACTTCAGTTCTTCACACTGCAGACCTGAGATATACCAGGTAATCTTTGTAGTAAGTGTTGGATTGGAAGGCATCTTGGGGTCACTTTCCTATGATTCTACAGTTCAGTGTGTGCTGAACCATCACAATCAGGGCATACATCATTTTTTGAGACAAAATGAAAGTATTTAATTTAGAAGTATAGTCATTTTTGTTTCCTATTCAGCCATAGGAGAAATACAACCTCAAAAAGCTATTCTCTTCTAAATTGAGCTGGACTAGGATCTGAGAAGGAAAAGGAACCAGAAGTGAGAATTTGTCTCTCACTGGCATCTTTTCTTGTAATAATATGAATTAATTTCGTGGATTTAAATTTAATTTAATGGATGTAAATATTTAAAAATATTTCAGTGATTTCTTCTCAAAAAAGCAATTGCTAATGAACAGCTCTTTCTTTTAATACACAGTTTTAGCACTAGGCAGGACCACCCCTAGAAGATTGTCTTTCCTTCATTTAGGGAAGCTGGCAACTGTAAAACCTAGGAAGCATCAGTTACTGAGAAACAAAATAAAAAGGAAACATATTTATACACTTCCCTAAAATACCCCTCACTGAAAACATTAAATTAAAAACAAATGTAAAAAAAGATTGGCTCGGTGGCGTCATCAGCTCAGAAAAGCAAGATCCAGCTGTGATGGACTCATCCACTGAATGATTAACAAAGAAGAGGCCTTCCTGTTGAACAGATTTAATTGAATACTACACTGAATTTGAAAGAGAAAGGAATGGTATTATCATTCCACCAAAATAAAATGAGGCTTGGTAGAAATTCTTTATGATAAGCTAACTCTCTTGTTTAACACAGCTAAGGAGAAAATGCTTCACATGGAAAGTGATGTCATGTGCTGTCACCTTCACTACACTGTCATAGTTTTCCTTGCCTTGGGAATTACAAGTTTTTCACTCTGATCTGATTTTGCAATTAATTTCTTTAACCTATGTAAAAATAAACAAGAACCATCACCCAAGTGATTATTTTGAATACAGAGCCTTTGCATTTACATTTAGAAGCTTTAAAGGCAGTGACCATAACCACACGTAAATAGAGCAAAGCAGCCCAGCTGTAGTGCAGAACTCATTAAAATATTCTCCCTGAATTTGAGTGTGAATGATTTGTGAATACATTTATATATATATATTTCTGAATTGATTCCCCAGATGTTTCATGCAGACATTTGATGAATTAGTTTCATACTGGGTTTTGTGCTGCTGGTTTTGAACATGCTTTTTCAAACAATGTTGTTGCTTCTCCAAGTCACATGTCGACTTTTTTCCTCTTTATATGGGTCTACAAAACATGTATAAGCAGGACAAAGGTTAATCAGGATGCTGGTGCTGTAAATAATCAAATAAGTGCTGCAGAGACCATCACTGTCATCAAGCTTCCTTTGCTTGCAGAAAAGAGGAGAAGGACAATCTTGTGATTTAAGCTAGTGGACTGTGACTCAGGATATCAGAGTTCAATTCCTACATCTAAATGTATTGTAATACAAATAACCTAAACTTCATCCCTTACTTTCAATTTAACAATCCTCATCCTCCCATTGCTTCATTGTGTTCCTTTGCTCTGAATGAAGGAGGATACTGAGGATACTGCAGGTTAACAGCAAAAGATTAATACATCAGAGAACATGCTTAGCAGTCCAATGATCTGAATTATTGCTGTGTTGATTAGTATGCAAGAGAGACCACGTGTGAGTCAGCATCATTCTAAAACAGCCTCATCTAAGTGGAAGGACATAAAAATATTTACCCACTGGGCATTTTGGGAATATTTTTAGCTTCAGAGGTAGGGAACCAATATCCTTGGGAGATGGAATGAATGTTCTTAAGGCAGAAGAAAAAAGTGCAGCACAGTAACAGAACGTGACAGGCCATAAGCAGAGTCTCAATGCTTCTTACACTTCCTTACTCTCTAAATAAATGTGCAATTGTTCATAACAAACCCATTCCAAGATCAAAGAAATGAAAAGTATAGACTATCAGTCCCAGACACCATTGATTTCAGGTACAATAATGGAATTACCTGACAGAGCTGAAAAAAATCCCACGTGTGCAGCTAACACAGACCTCCAAGTGGTAGGGTGTTACGGTTCTTCCCCATGGCTCAGTGGGAATGTGTGTGATGGCAGTGGTAGGGCAAAGGTAGGGAAAATCGTATCTGAGGGAATAGGTTGAACACTTACTTGATCACAGATCTCTCCTAGTAAGAGAAAGAAGTCAGAAACCGGAAGGCTGTCCTGCCCATCACACTTTTCTTGTGAGCACAGGGACTCAAGTAGGATAGAGAAGAGTGAATGCTCTCTTCACTAAGTAGGACAGCAGCAGAGAATAGTGCCAAGGAGAATAAAAAAAAAGAAAAAAGGAAAAATTGAAGAAAGCAAGGAAAGATGCAGAAATATACCTGATCTGCTCCAAAGGAAACCTTGTCCCAAGCATCTTGTGATGTAAACCCTTGCTACTTTGTCATGGCTTCCATCTATTTGGAGCAGGGATATTCAGTATTCTACATATTGTGTCCCCCAAAACTTGTTATATCCAGAAATATCACTTGGTCTAATCAAAAGCACTACTTTTTTTTTCTCCCCTATGCTTCAAATCATCACTTCAGACATTTGTGAATACAGCAATGCCACTTCAGCTTTCCAGAGGTGAAGTGAAACCTTGTGTATCAGAAAGCAACAGTCAGCTTATTTCTTTGCTTCTGCTTTTCACAGCCCAGTGAGCTCCTGTGAAGTTGTTCTTCACTGTACTTGATTTCCTTTCTGTGCCTCAATATGTTGAAGAGTACTCTTGTTTACAAAGAAATTTAGCCATGTTCCAGGGATGAAGCTTGTTTTCTAACAACATAGGATGGAGAGGAGGAATAAAGGAATTGTGTTTCCTACAATTATCTCTGGCCTGCTTGGCATATACTCTCATACCACACATCACATTCATGAAAACCTGTAAACCCATCCCAAATATATACTAGAGTTTCAATTACTCCTATAATATACAATTAGCATGAAACAAATGAAAACAACCTGAGAGTAAAATAGAAAAATAGATGTAATATAAAATATATATATATATATATATTTCCAGATTAGATTGTTTTTCAAGTTCATATCAAAATCCACAACAATTACTTTGGGGTCATCTATTCATCCTTTTTTCTTTGTGGATTTTTTGCTGTTCTTGAGGCAGGGAAGCAGAGGAAGAGGGGAAGAGTATTTTTTTTTCTTTTAGACGTGTTCTTCTCCCAGTCCTTTTCTCAACTGATCATCCCCTCAGAGTCTTGGATGTAGAAATGACCACAATGCACTGCTCTTCATTAGTGTGCATCAGCTCTAAACTATAGTTTAAAATTTTGAACACAACCATTCATTAATTTAAGATTAGGACAAAGTGGTTTGTCGATTTCTTAAAGGGAATGCATTCATTACACCTTTGTGATCCACATGATATTTAAGATGGATAAGCCTATTGTGTGTATTTTAAAAGATTTTGTAAAGCAGTGTGGACCAACAAATACACACTTATACATGTTGTTAAGCCAAATATATTACAGGCTCACTAAGCTAATCAAAAGTGGCATTAAGTGATAATCAGATGGAGGTTATGACTAAGAATGAATTGTTGTGTTCAAACGATTAATCTTTCAAACAAATAATGCAGGTAATAACATCAAATAGTGAGTTTGGTACTATTCAAAATAGCTTAAGTTTGTTTTATATTAGAAAAATGTAAGGAGAAGCTACTTTCCTTTCATCTATGATCTTAGCTATATGTACAGATATTTCTAGGGAAGGGAAAAGATTCCCTGAAGACAGAACTGCACTTTACCTCAGAGGAGCTTCTCTCTCTCAACTATGTTTGTCTGAATGTTAGAAATTAAGTTTAGAGTAGACATGCAGTCTGCAGAGAAGTCAGAAAGAAAATGCACAAACCAGAGGTCTACTCTTTTCTAGTCTTAAACATTCGATTTTGGGCAAGAAAACTCTCCTCCAGAAATCTGCATCTCTTCACTTTGCCTAAAGAGGATGTATAGGATTAGTGTGGACTAGATAAGCATTTTAGATATGAAAAATCTGTTCTAGACATCTAATTTTTATTTATTTGTATATTTATTTAAGTTTGGTAAAATTAACCTGGGCCTGAGGATTTGTTCTAGGCTAAGCCCTTTGACAACACAATTCAGAAAATACAAATGATGAAGTCCCTTTGTTCATCTCAGCAGTGTGACTGGATGAATGCCATTTGAATGTCTCCTCCCTAAGTCTCACTGCTATGAATTATTGTGGTTATTCTTATTCCACCCCCTAACTTTAGAACAAAAGAACCTTTTCAAAGACTTCACACAAAGGTGATGGATAAATCATACACATTAACTGCTTTTGAATAACGCTATTTAAACCCAAAAAATCTGTTAATTCTGTACTGTTTACTTTAAGAAAATTACTTAAGGCATTGTTTATGCATATGCTGACAAGCGCATATAATTTAATTGAAAAAATAATAAAGAAAAAAGATGAAAGTGATTGTCATGTCATACAAAGAGACTGAATTTTACTTTATTTCTGTGTAACTTGCACACAAATGTATGTTGTTATTTCTTATCTTTATGGAGGCAGTAGGTTTATGGTAAGAATTGATAACACATTCATAGTGACTTACTGAATGTGGCTTGCACTAGTTAGTGTGCGAAGTCCTTCATCTATCCCTTTTCAGTTTAGAGGAAGGTGAGCACCTTTGGGTGTGATTTACACTAAAAGAGAAAGATCCACTGTTCTTAAGGAAAGGTTTGTCTTTATTAGAATGCTATCCTGTCCCTGTGTAGAATTCTGTGACGTTTCGGTCAACTAGACAACACGAGTTCTCATGGCTCAATAGAGGGAAATCATCAACATATGATGAAGAATTCCATAACTGAATAACTTATTTTTTTCAGAAACAGCAGTATCAGATGCAGATATAGATCGTAGAAACAAGAATCAAATAATCATTAAGGCTGAAAGAGAGCACTAAGATCATCCAGTCCAACAATCCATCATCTCAACCATGCCCACTGACCATGTCAGTACCACATCTATCCTTTTCTCAAAAACCTCCAGGGATAGTGACACCACAACCATACACATAGTGAATTTATAAGGAAGTGATGATGGCAGCTATAATGATGAATTGTAGTCAGCTGATAGAAAATCACCCTTTATACAAGTGCTTAAATCTTGCACCTATGCTTTCCCATGTTTGACACCTAGGGAGCTGCATCATTAATACCAAATCACAAAGGGAAAGGCAGAATGGAATCTTGCTCAACATTAGTCCATTAAGTATCACATATCTAAATACTTAGTTGGGTTCCTTCCATAATTTGTAGAGAGCAATTTATCTAGAGGGCAATTTATCCAGTTTCTCTATTATTGTGGTATGAATTGTCATCTGTAGGAACCTATATTTGCATTAACCATGAAGCAAGTCTAGACATTTACTTAGACTTCAGAGTTAATTTTCAGATGACAACAGATCCTCACTTAGAATACAGCCAAGATATTCTGGCCAAAGTCTCTATTTATTTTTTCTATGTTTGTCTTTTTTAGGCCCTGAATGATTAGACTTTTCCTAGGCACAATTCAAACCTTAACTCAGAGCTTCACACAATCGTTTCTGTTTAGGCATTTATACTGTAGACATGCAGTCATTCAGTAGCCTAAGCATAGTTTCTAGTGCCATTTGAGATGCCCCAGGGTATTCCACGTGGCTCTGAATAGTGTTCCAGTAGCTGATGTGCCATATCTGTCAGTCTCATACGGATGACTGGGACACTCTAAAGCATTGCAAATTGCATGATATGTTCACCATAAAGTGAGGCTGTGGAGTGGAAGTCACCTCCAGATTAAGGCATTTAAATTCAGATGCCCATGTGTAGGTGCCTACATGTGAGTTAAGTGCCTGAGCTCCTGCTTTAGTCAATGAAAATTTAATCATTGCACTGGAGCCTGAAAAGCAATTCGACTGACCCGACGGCTTTTGCCAGACTTAGGATAAATTGAATTGCTCTAGACTCTACTTCCTATATTGACAAGGGACTTGGAACATGTGTCTGGAAGCCACATAGAACGCTTTAGGGCATCTCAAAGAGCACTAGAGGTTTACATGAGAACAAATGAATTAGTCAGTCTGTGCTGCTATAATGGGGACTCTGAAACTGCTTCACATGTAGACAAATATATGCAGGCATATTCAGCTACTAGTTTAATTTTAAATTAATCTCAGTCTAAAGAATTAGAGAAGATACATTCTGCGCTTGATATCTGAATGCACATCTACAGGTGCTACATATGTCACTTTTTCCATGATGAACAGCAAATTTCATATGTTGAAACATAATTTCAACAAATTCAAACAAGATGGGACTGTAAATCAATGGCAGAACTGGAGTTTACATGACTCAAAAGACCCAGAAACTGTAGACCAAAATCTAATAGACATCAACAGAAGCAAAAATGACAGCGTGAAGCTAAAGGCAATTACTGATTTGAAAAAAAGATATGAATTTAGTGCCTGCACTTGATGAGGCAGACCCAGCAAAGTCTGCAAGCAGCAGACAGATTGATGCAGATGAATGGAGTGATGAGTTGGTGTTGTGAGGAAGTACTGAACAAAGAGATTAGGAGGCAGAGAAAGAAACCAAGTAGAAGTGCATCAGAAAAAGTTATTTTAAAATGGAAAAGGTGCCAATTCTGACACTGCATGGGTTGAGGCAGTTCTGCAAACCAACTGTATGAAACAAGGAGTCATTCCTCTTTTATAGCCCCTAGCTCATGCACAGTAAAAAGCATTCTCTGTATCAAAATACATAGATCTCCACGTTTGTTGCCAAAGGTTCTGTTACTTGAGGAAATTTTGGCAAGGGAGATTGACAAATGTAATTAGCAAATATAACATAGGCTGGTTTATATCAAATATTTTGAGACATTTGCCCTTGAGGTTAGAGGGGAGATTCTTCTGGCTCCCATTTGTGAAGCTGGCTGGGGAAGAATGAAGGAGGTGAAAATAATGCCAGTCCTCAGTAACGACCCATCGGGAGTGCCGTATGCTCCATACCGTGAGCTGTCAGGGAACCTTTAATTCCTAAGAAATATGGATATTCATTTATGCCTCACATGTGTCAGACACATTGGAGTTGACATTAAAAAATCAAGTTAGGCAAGTGCTGTAGTGTTACATCTTACATTTAAATCATTGTGTTGGCAATAATTTTTTATTTGAGCCTGTTTGGGTGTGAAAAATGCTTGGCCAGAAAACTCTCCCATGTCAAGGTTCTATTAATAAAAGGAGATGGGATGGTGACTGAGACTGACAACTTTTGTGGTTTTTTTTAGGATTTTTTTTTTTTTTTTTTTTTGGCCTAGATCGTAGGTTTTGACAAGGAACTTGAGAGAGAACAAATGTCTTTAACAGGCAAAGAGGGGAATTAATTCACTGTTGTGTGTTATATGATAAGGTCATTACATCAGTGCTGGCTGAAAGCACGGAGACTACCTTATTCATTCTTTGCTTGTGAGTTTCCTCTGCTGGGAAACTGTTCATGTGTTCTCTGCACACCTTTCTAATGTCTTTCCCATGAGGAGGACTGTATCCAACAAGGAAAGAGGTGAAAAAAAAATTATCATCAAATCCATATATATACTTTCATGTTTTCTGTGGCTATTTAGGAGACTGCTTTAAGCTCACTGTCTTCAGTTCTAGGCTGAAATCACACTTTCTTTACACAGAGAGCAGTGAGGCCCTGGCACAGCTGCCCAGAGGGCTGTGGTGCCCCATTCCTGGAGGTGCTCAAGGCCAGGCTGGAGGGCCCTGGGCAGCCTGAGCTGGTGGGGGGCAACCAGCCCATGGCAGGGGTTGGGCCTGGGTGGGCTTTAAGATCCCTTCCGACCCAAACCATTCTGTGATTCTATGACTACGATTCTTTCCCACGCTAAATTTTTTAGAGGTACACGTAACAAGCTACTCCATCCTGAAAATCAGAAGGCAGATTTATTACAAGCAACTGTGTTGTTGGGAAAACAAGGTACAGAGAAATAATTCTCCTGAAACCCATTTAGCCTAAATCTGTGTCAACAAAAACAAATAATCCCATATGTCATACTTCAGTCTAATCACTGAGATACATTCCTCATTACTAGATAAAATACATGCATTTGCAAATCCATATACATAAGATATTGTCAGTCAATCACAACTATCTTTTACTGTCTCCACAGTTTGGTGCTGCTCAGTTGTTAGTTAGCATATCTGCAGCTGAGAGACTAGTAGGGCCCAAATAGTAGATTAGTAGGACTCTAACTAGTAGGAGATTAGTAGAACAGTAGACAGGTTAAGAGTCAAAGGGGAATAGGTGGACTTGAACCATATTCTTTGAAGAGATATTGGGCCATCGCTTTTGCCTAATTAGACATTTTCAGACTGTTTTTTGCTGGTTGTTTCTGCTTTTGTCATTAATTAGAGGTGTTCGCAGGAACTCTTTTTTCCTGACCACTGCCATGCAGCAAATTAAAAGCTGTTTTGAATCCCTGCCAGGGCATTTCTTCCTGTTTGGGTTTTGCAGAGCTACAATGTCATTCCTTACTGCAGAAAACCGAGGTAAGATTACATGAGAGATATCTTCCCATAAATATCAGCTGAACTCTGTGAAATTCTGCCCACATGACAGGAAAAGGCATGAAAATATTAGTCTCTAATGGGGATAATTATCTCGACAAACTCTCCATATACCCAACTTTCAACAGTAAGAGAGACCTTTGCTTTAATAGCTCATGTCATTGCAGGGGAAGACTTATCTACTCTGGCAAGAGAACTACATTATTTTCCTCTCTAACTATGTCAGCAACAACTTTTCCACTTATAACAGCTTTTCAAGTGAGCCATCGAGTTAGGAGGGAGCCACTGCTGCCTAATAGTGGGCCAAGGAGACAAGAATCCAGCAGCAGTTCCACACAGAATCATAGAATCATAGAATGGTTTGGGTTAGAGGGGATCTTGAAGATCATCTTGTTCCAATCCCCCTGATGTAGATAGGGAAACTTCCCTCTGGACCAGGATGCTCACAGACCCATTCAACTTGGCCCCAAATACTTCCAGGGAGGGGGCATTCACAACCTCACTGGGAAACCTGTCTCAATGTCTTACCACCCTCACAGTAGAGAATTTCTTTCTGATATCTAGTCGAAATCTGTTCTCTTCCACTTTACAATTTCCCCTCATCCTGTCCCCACCTGCCTTTCTAAAAGTCCCTCCCCATCTTTCCTGTTTGCCCCCTTCAGGTACTGGAAGGCTGCTATAAGGTCTCCTTGGAGCCTTCTCTTCTCCAGGCTGAAGAGCCCAGCTCTCTCATTCTGTCCTCATAGGGGTGGTGCTCCAGCCCTCTGATTATCATGCTGCTGAGGATATTCAGTGAGATGACAGACAGATGTTGCAGCATAAAAGATCTGTCTTGGACTGCAAAGAGAAAGAACCCCATGGTGCAGTTACTTCAGCAGTATGAGATATGGTGAGTGCTCTTTCTCATCACTTCATGCATTGAATTTTGGGATTGGTGGAGACACCACTGAATATCTTCTGTGGAGGCTGAAGAATGGTGAAATGAACAACATTAAATCAAAGGTCATAATTATTTGAGTTGGAACAAATCATTACAAAAACACTACCCATCATGAAAACAGTAGCAGGCAGAACTGATGCTATCGTGTACCTGATAAATACCCATCAGCCACAGGCCAAACTTATTGGTTGGTTTTACTGCAGGAGGAAATTAACTGAAGAAGAGTTTGACGTTTAAACCGTTCCTCAATTAAAATGGGAACAGGACTGCCACTCTGTGCCCCTCTCTTGTATTTGTTGTTCTGTGGTTGTCCCAGAACTTTGTCTCTGACAGCCTATACACAGCTCCTGGCTCACTGTTCCCAGTTGTCAGGGTTGTGCTCTGTGTATTGGCCTGTGAAAAAGAATGGCATTCCACTTCCTAATAACAGAGCTTTTTCCAATCTCAGTCCCACCTTTGAAAGGTTTCTGCTTTTGTTATTTTTTTTTTCCTTTTGCTGGGGTTTTTAAGTGGCACATGTTGCTTTCTCACTTTTTATTTCTGAAGCAGCATGAAACTGAAATTTAGAAATCTAAAAAAATCTTCTGAGCTGCTCTTGACTTAAAGGCTCATGTGGACAACAGAAATGAAAGGATAAGGAATACGACAACAAACTTAAACAGTATCTAATGCATAGCAGCTGTGTAATTTCATGGTTTCACTCACCTGTTCGATTCTCTTTCCCCTACAGACCTGCAGAGTCCAGCACACCTCATTAGTATTTATATTCTATTGAGTGCTTCATTAGCCTTAGGATTGTATTAATGGCAGCTAGTGGAAAATAATCCAGAAAGGGAAGCTTGGGAATGGAGACTACTTAGAAAGTGAATAATCAAATAAATATATAATTTCACTGAAAAGACTAGAGGAAAAATTGACCTGAATGTTACTCCCAATCAATATAATATATTGAAACGAACAGGAGTATCTTTGTTCACGTTGCCCTTGCTGCTTTGCTGATGGAGTGATGGTCACATCCCTGGCACCTTTTAGTTTTGTTGCCAGAGAGGATGTTACACCTTTATCCCATTCACTGACAGAACTAACGACAGGCCTTTATGCTTTCCCTTGGCAGGTGCCCACTCTTACAGGTGTGTCTGTGTACAGCCACGTTTCAGCCATACGGAGAGCACAAATGTTTTCCTTTCCATTGATGGACTGGGAGAATCAGCACAGGGATGTCCAGACTGACCGCCCTGTGTGGTGCTGTGTGTGCCCACGTGTTTATTACATTGCAGCACTGCAGTATCCCACTGCTGGACACAGACTGTAAGGAGAAAAGCTCACTCCCATTTGTCTGGTGCTGTAGCTACTTGTGTTTTCAGAGCCAAATCTGATGTATCAGTCCCTGCTGCCAGAAAGAAAGGAGGGAAGACAGTTTGAGAGCACTGAAGTGAGGCTTTGAAGCCTGCAAGACTTTTCATCTGTGATCTGCTGTGAGGCTGGGAGGCTTTTCATCTCTCTGAGTTAGTTTTTCCCTTCCTCCTTCAGTCCCTCTCTAGAAGGCCTTTGGGAACCAGGACTGCCTCTCTTGGTATGTTTGTATCTTTTTAAAAATGTATATATATGTGGGTTACTTTGAAAGTAATGCCTCCAAATTCTCCCCATGGAAATGACAACTGATACTAATAACACAATAATACTATTTGATAGAGCAAATTCTCAGCTATAAAATAGTGCTTCCACTACCATTAACTATGAATTTTCACCATGAAAAGCGATAAAGAAGAGCTTGTGTGCCAAGCATGTGTATGTATATACATGTATGTATATGTGTGTATCTATATACATACACATATATAACGTGAGCCTTATCTTGGGTAGAATTTTATGGTCTTCAAATTCGCATAATGACAAATAATGTCAAGAGTTACAGTGTGCAAACAAATAGGTTCTGCAATGACCTGCTGTTACCCATTAGAGGCCATGTTTGTTTGAACATGAAATTTTCTATTGGTGTTATAATACCTTGTGAGATGTATTCATACACTGATAGTTCTTTTTCTTTCCCTTTGGGAGGCCCAGCTAATTTCCAGTCTGCATGGACTTCACAGACTGGCACTCAGAAGCTTTTTGCCTTTTTTTAGTTCACATTTACCAGTGATGCATGGCCTATCAGGCTACTGTAAAGAAGTGTCTGGGAGCTGCACAGGCAGTTTTTTGAGGAGCATTCCTCATGTCAGAGGTATTGACATGAAATGGTGTGTGTTTCAGCATTTAATTGCTGGCTTAATACAATTTCAGTGCTCAGCAGTCCACAGTTCTGTGATTACTTTGACTTGGAGTGTGTGCAGGAAAATGGGAACATCAGCACCCCTGTGCCATTAATCGCTGGGAGCTGCTGCACTCAGAGCAGAGAGAAGATACATGAGACCAGTTTATTTTCTCATCATGTCATACACTGCAGTGACAAGAAATCATGCATTGTATGTTTATGGGAGATGCTACAAAAGCAGTGAGGGTCCTGATCTGTGCATTACTCTACTGATCTTCCTGATGCAGGGAATGTTTGGGAAGGGGATATGTACTTCTCCAGAACTCCTCTGGAGGAGGACTAAAAAACCTCTCATCTCTGAGTGAAAGCGTGCTCTTCTCCTTTGAGGATTTAACATTGGCTTCCCACTCATGCATGCTATATGGGAAGGACCCTTAAATTCTGGGCGACTGCTCCCCGCCCAGATGGAATACTCTCCATACAAGTTCAGTTTGACCCTTGACATATTTTTGCAAGTCATACAGAAATAACATTTAAACATATCCTCTGCAAGGCTGCCCTCTGCATAATGCAATCAATACTGGTTAATTAAAGGATGATACTATTGATTCTAATTAAGCAAAATTGCCTACCTCATTCATTTACAGTTCATATGTGTTCCCAGAGACAGGATGATTTAATACTTTTAATACTACTTTCCATATACAGAAGAAACATATTCAAAAAGAACTCATCTGCTGCACTTGGTTTTTAATATGTCCTTTTTTCTCTTGAAGAAAGGGAGATATAATGTGTGGAAACATTATTTAAAAACAATAAATTATGTAAGTGGGCAATCCGAATGTACAAACATAAGGTTTCAGAAAATTGAATTTTTAAACGTTGGAAACATTAGATTACTGAAAAAGCTCTGCAGCCATTAATGGCACACTTTAATACAGCTCAGAGCTAGTATTTTTCACTCCAAATAATCTGTCAGGAAATCGTTTCTCTGAGATGTGTGCAAGTGTTGTAGGTTGAGGTGTGCTAAGGAAAAACCTTACAAGCAAATCTATCATTTTGTTTCAAGAGAGGAATCCTGGTGATATTGATACGACCTGCAGTCTAACATAAGGTGTGAAATGATTATTTATGTTCTTTTTTTCTCAGTGTGAACTGACATACAGCCAAGGATTAATGACCTTCAGTTATCTGAAAGCTACTATTTTAATTCTCATCAGGCTATAATTTCAAGAGGCAGTTATAAATAGGAATATTTTTTGTGTTAACCTCCAGAACTGGTATGGCCTTATGATGGCTTACTTAGTCACATTATTTATGTATGTATGTATTTATTTATTTATTTGGTTGGTTGGGAGGAGGTTATTTTGAAATTTACTTTTTGCCCTAGGAAGACCCACTAGAGAACAGTAAGAATATGATGCAATAGGTTGAAACATATATTATCTGAAGCTCGGTGCATGATTTTGCAGGGGAGATATACTGTTTCGAAGCACTGGGAGAGTAGTGGATTTGGAAGACATTAAGTACAGAGCACTTATGAGAAAAATTTAAAATGAAATAAAAATAAGCAAAAGCAATGAAAAGCTTGCTGACATTTAATGAAAGCACTGAGGTTTGTCAGTGTCAGCTGGTGTGCTTGATTTATTTCTGCGTTAGACCTGATCTGATTTATTTTCCTAGTAACACCAGCAGATAGGCTTATAAGAACTGCTGTGTTATCGTCTACATGGAAAATTTCAGCAAAGCAAATGTGGAAATTCCCAACAGGACTTTACTGATACATAATTTGGAGCAACGCAGTTACAGAGGGAGGGCTTATTGTGACAAATAGTAAAGCATAGATGGTTTAGGCAGATACCTGGTGTTGTGAGCACTTGCCAGAAATACTGTTGCAGTGCCATAGGAGATGGCATACACCGACCTATATGAGTCTGTCTGACTTACTGGCTATTTGAAACAAGTTTTGATCTCACAGCTAGTTATGTTTAGGGATATGCTTGTAGCCACATAGCAGCCAATGAACTTCCCACCTTTCCACCAATTTGTTTCTGTGTGACAGATGGCAGCAGAGGGGCAGTCTGTGAAAACAGAGTGACATGGAAGCATGTATGAAGCAAAGGTGTGGAACTGAATATTTCCATGTAGAAAAAATGGTACTCGTTGGCATTCTTTGATGTTTGATGAACGTTTATGGAGATCAAGCAGTGGATGTGGGCACAGTGAGGTGGTGGGTGGTGCGTCTCAGCAGTGGTGGCAATGGCAGTGGGTCACCTCCACTGCTCCTGATTTTTTTGAGTGTGGCATGCAGACTCTTGTTCATCACTGAAATGTATGTGAAAATGTATAGCTAACAGAGGTAATTATGTTGAAAAGCAGTGTTTTGTAGCTGAGAATTTGCTCTGCTATGCTCTTTGTACCTCTTGTAGTTTCCATGGAGTAAAACAGGAGGCGTTACTTTTGGAACTACCTATAAGAAGAAAAACAGAGCAAAGAAAAGCTATTATAATACAGTCATTATAGTCCAATTCCTTCTTCGTTGCAGAAATACATCAGATGTTGTGCAGTTTCTCCTCAACCCCTAAACCTCCAAGAATGATTTTGGAAAATATCTAAAAGGTGCTTGCGGCTCTCCATTCAGTAGCCTAAGCCTAATTGAAAACTGATTAATCTATTTGTATGTTTGCTTCTGTTCTTTGGAAAGTTGAATAAATAGATGCAAAAGAAAAGGTTATGAATGATTAAGGCTTTCTGGGTCCTCATCCTGAAAAAGATCATAGAATCAGTGGAGATCATCAAGTCCAAACTCTTGCAAAAGCAGATTCCTTACAGCAGGATGCACAGGAAAGCATCCAGAGAAGGAGATTCCACAACCATTCTGGTCAGTCTGTAGTAGTGCTTTGTAACAGGATACTTTTCTCTATTAACATCAGCTCTAATATCTGGAAGGTCGTTGAGGGACCGCTTGCTGAGCAGGACTGATGTTTGTCATCTGCACTGAGTTCAGTAGAAAAACTAAGCCAGAGCTGGTTCAGCAGCTCAGAACAGTCACAGGCACACAACTTAACCCTCCTAGTTAATGGTTAGATTTTTGTCTAACCATTAATCAAGAGGGACCAGTCTCCAAGTACTGCTACCACTCCCTGATCACAGCACTGGTCTGGGTGTGTGGATGCTGCCCAAGGATGTCATTGGTAGCTGAAACAGAGTCACAGAATCATTATGGTCGGAAAAATCTTCTAAGATAACCTAGCCTAACCATCAGTCCACTGCCACTGTGCCCACTAACCATGTCCTTCAGTGCCACATCTCCATGTTTCTTGAACACCTCCAGGGATGGTGACTCCTCTGCCTCTCTCGGCAGCCCCCTCCCTCGACAGCTGCTTGAAGCTGTGTACTTGCCCTGGTCATTTTTTTAACAAAGAAACAGCCAGAGTCACCAACATCTTGCCTTTCTGTCACTTAGTTAAATCAGGCAGAAAAATATTGCTTCTGTTTTCTGCAGTGCCTTGGGTAGGTCCAAAGCATAACAGATAAAGGGAAGCCACTGGAGAGATGAAAAACGGGGATCAAAATAAGAAGTAAGGTACCTTGCTGTGTTGCATCATGTATCTCTGCAAGTTTCTGCTCACATATAGTCAAATCCTATCCACAGATGCAGATAACCGAGATGAGCCCTCACAGAGCTACAGACCAACAGAGAAATTAAGCTGCTTGGTACATGAACAGAGATACAATCCTCGTACAGAGTGTGAACATTGGTTTGGAGGAGACAGCGATGAGAAGTAAGCTCAAAGCCATTTGGCTGATGGAGACATTTTGCAGCATACTGTGTTCCTTATCTCCAATTCAGCCTGTTCTTTGTTTGCTGCCCTTGTGTCTGCTGCGTGCTGCAGCCAGCTATCTGATTACAGTGATGAAGAGAGCCGCGTGGCACTGAATTTCAGTTGTGCATTGATCTTGCCGGGAATTAGTAAAAAAAAATCAATGTGAGCCTCTTGGTCACCAGCCAAAAAAATAGGACGCGAGTAGCTCAGAGTTGCTGTATGATGGGTCAGCTTAACAGGTGCTCTGGATAACTGACATGACAGAACATAATAGTTATTGTGGAGAGGCAGTTATGATATTGACAGGAACACAGCGGCATCGTGGAAAAAAAAGACAGCAGCAGCAGATTGAGACATCTATGGTGATGCCAGAGCCAAGTGATTTTTTAACTCTTTCCCAATGAGGGCCACTGTGTCTTTGCCACTGGAAGGCTGCTCTGTAGAGTGAACAGATAGCTGATATGTTGTATTGATAACCTGCACCAGGTGCTTACATGTAAAAGACTGAGACAAAGGATAGTTTTGGTAGATGTAACAAAATCCTCAGTGGTAAGAGAATAATAAACAAAGCACCTGAGCTGAGAAAGAGCTTGTTATATTTACCATTTTGAGAAAATGTAGAACTCATTATTAATTTGCAGCTTCAATGCATCACATAACTCTCCAGTTTATAGGTGGGCTTACATGCTTGGCTTGTCCTGGCTTGCATACAGAAGAACAGAGAAAATTGCAAGAGCAATTGTATCATTGATTCTCTGGAAAGAACAGATAATGTGAATGCCTAAAGCTTTATCAGAGACTGAAAGAATCAGTCCCCAGACTTCCTTTCTTGCACAACTGAGGGAAGAGCAATGATTGCATTTTGCTCATTCCACCATGGCTTCACTCTGCCTGTAGTGTACAGGGCAGAACTGGGTCTTCTTTCATGGAGCTCTGAAGTGCATCTACTCTTGGTCACTGGCACACTAATCACATGGAGGACTTTGTATCTTCAGTGACAGATTTTTCTTTGTAACAAGCTAAATGGGTGACCTATGAATAAATCTCTTTGCTTTCCATCTCCTCCAAGGCTGGCTGAGCTGTTTATTCCTCAGCTTTCTCAGCCCTTTCCCAGTTTGTGGGTACTGGATGTCTCCTCGCTGTCCCTGTTCCAAGCCTCACCTGGAATCCCAGATGCTTCCCCTGGCTCAACATCCTCAGATGCTCTTTGGGAAGGTGCATCCTTGTCCTGTTTTCTCCCTAAAGGCCTGCTGATATCCCAGGATGAAGCAGCAAGGAAAGTCGGTGCCTAGAATACAGAGAGCAAGAAAATTTGCAAGCCAGCAAAACACACCCACCTTATCTCCTGTATACGTTTGTGTGACTTATAGACAACACAACAGACATTCTATCTTATTCATATGGACTGGATGTAGTTACCTAGAGGAAAATGTACAGAAGTATGTATTTGTATTTATGAAGTATCTCATTTGCTATACTGTCTCTACATGTACTAGTTCCTTAAATAGCAAAACTGCCTGGGAGTCTGTAGAATTCATCTACACTATGAAGCTGATGAGTGCTGTATATGTATATCTCAGTGTGCCTCCTCCTTTCAGGAATAAGATGTTAGGTGTGCACCACATCTCTCCTCTGTGGTTTCCCTTAGGAATCATTAACTTCTAGTGAACTGGAATGGAATCCCACATTGTAAGCCTTTTTTTTTTTTTTTCCCAGATAATAGAAGTCAAGCTCTGAACTATGATTGATTTTCTTTTTTTTTTTTTTTTTTTTTTTAAAGCAGGAACCTTTGTGTTATTATTGAAATGCACTGACCAAATTGATCTGTTGTGTATCTCCCCTGATTTCAACAGAATTGCAGCAGGAAGAAAACTGTCCTATTTTGTCCAGCCAAGTGTTGAATTCCATCCTGTCATGGTCTTTTTAGTTTGCATCAGAGTGATTTTCTCAGCAGTAGACAGGAAATTATTTGCTCGACTCTTCCAGAAACCTCTCTGAATTCCAGTAACAGCTGATGACCTGACTTAACATTTCCAGTCATGTTCCGTGTTGGCAATTCCAAGGGTTGTGAAAAAAAAAATTAGGAAAACAAACAAACAGAAACTTTTGTTGTTGTTGTTGTTCTGTTTTGCATATGATTGTGAGTGAGATTTAAGCTTATATTTCAAATGGTTCATTTGAGTTGCTTTATGCTCCAGGTAAAGGCACCAATATATCACAGAACTTCATCTCATTCCCATGCTCACATTTCTCTTGTATTTTCGTTCACTGAGATCTATTTTCATTTCCCAGCTCCATATTTTGGGAGATGAAGGAGTGTGGTAGCAGTAATAGGAAGGGCTCATTGACTGATCCACGATTTCTACTGAATTTCAGGGAGATGGATTAGGCAGCTGCATGTGCTGGGACATGGCTATTGACTATGGTGATGATTGGTTGCTGGTTGGACTAGATGATCTTAGAGATCTTTTCCAGCCTTAACTATTGCATTATTCTATGTCTTTGTTTTACACTTTTCAACCACTAGATGTCTCTGACGCTGCAGAAAATTTTAGAAAAAAAAAAAAACAAAGAGGCATTTGTGGCTTGGCTAACAAGAGAACCAACCTTGGAAGTCAACCTTTGTGGAAGCTACCTTTTTGCATTCGGACTTCATTGTTGTTTTCTTCAACAAATATTTCAGAAGGCAGAATCTCACCTTTATTGCATGATAGCCACGTGTCCTTTTCCTCTTATTAAGAAAAACAAAAATTTAATGTACCAAGTTGTCATCTCCTCCCTCTCTAATAAATTTCCATCTGGTAAACAGATCTCTCACCTGTTATATACTTCTGCTTTTCAAAGGATGTTTGACTTTAGCAAGGGATTTGAAGAGCCTGAAAAAAATGCAAAGGACTTAGGAAGAGTAGATTTGTTGCTCATAAATCAGCTCGGAATACAGCAACCTCAGGGCAAATTCAGAGGACACAGTCTTCAAGAGCAGTAGGATCAGTAACAGCTGTGGAATTACAGGTTTCATAGTATTTTCTTGGTCTCTTCTTCTTTTCCCTTTTAATATTTAGAAAAACTCTTCTGACATATCATTTGCATGCAAATGTAAAAACAAACAAACAAACAACAAAAAAGAAAAACACTGAAATTTTAAAGCCATTGACATGAGAAGAAATTCTTTTTCTGCCCAAATCCCTTTGCATCTCATTGATGTTATTATGAGGAGAAATCTTAAGCTTAAAGGGCTTCTAAATATGAAGTTATTTGGAAAGTTTTCCAGTTTTGTCTTTCTGTCTACAATTTCCCTTAGCTCATTAACCTTACAGTTTTGAATATCCTTACTTCAATCAATGGACTAACCTTTCAGGGGCACATCTATGTGGATATACTTTCTTCAGTATTTTCTTTACAAACTTTCAGAGCTCATAGACTAAAGCCAGGCAATGAGAAAAAGAGCAATTATTTGCACTTTTAGTGATGAATTTTCTGTGGTTATCAATAGCAGGCATGCACCTGACATCTTATATGACGCCTTCCTAACTAGCACTTGTGTTGCATTTCAGTACCCATAGTTATGTATGTGTTCCAGCAGTATTTCCAAAGCACTGATCAAAAGTGCATAACCCAAGATGGTTATTCACTTAAATCTCAACTAGACTCAACAGTGACCTTCCAGACTGATGTCAGCAATTCTTCCTGACTTCTTATGTAAATCACTGTGTGTGATTCTGTCTCTCATAGAAGTGCATATTCCTTCTTTGTTACAGGTGATGTTTATATTGATACACTCGATTACTCAATATAATTAATATACTTTTAAGCTTTTACTGAGCATTTTGCAAAATTCTTCCATTTAAGTTCAGCATTTTGCACTTTGTTTCTTGCTTGGGTGTCCTCTTCTGTTTTCTCAGCCACAGCATGGCTCTTGAAACCAACATTCCTTTTCTTTTATTATTTGGTGTTGAAATGCCTGTGCTATGTGTTTCTTCTTGTATTTATATATAAACTGAGTGTAATGGAGATTCTCTTCACAGAGCTACTTGGAATAATTTCCTGCCATTCTGATCTGGATATATCTATGTCTTTATATTTCATGCTGAATCACATCTTGGAAAGTGAATTTTTGGATTTCTGAAAGCGAATGTAAAAACTCCTCTCTATGGGCTTTGGTGGAAATTATAGGATAAACAGATATTCCCGGCGTTGAAATGAGGGAATACTGTAGGAACTGTGGACAGGCTGTAAGCAGAATAGATTACTTGTTTCTATGATTGTCTACATCTCCTTGAAATAAAGCCAGTGCTGACATTGACTTGAGTTAGTTGCCCACATACAGGTGTATAATGAGACTAGGTAGATAGATTTGAAGGTATGATTCAGGACCTGTTCAAGACCTCTGTCTTTTTGGAACAGCAGCTGGCATATAAGCAGGATGTTTGAGCACATTTCGAGTAATACTATAGTGTGTGGGAAACTGCATCCAGCCAGACCGAAATTTAGCACTGCAGAGGAGGTTGACCTCACCTAGATTTAGCCATCTAAAGCCTTTTGACCAGAATACAAAATGACAGAAGAGGACAAAGAAAAGGCAGAGAGCAGTACTCTGCTGCTGATGACTTGCCTACCACACCTCCCAAGACAGCTGCCATGTAATGATGTTAATCCTTATCATCATTTGATAATGTTTTTTCTCCTCATTTGGAAATAGTTTTAATCAACAGATGGGCATAAAATATGACCTTTCAGAGAATTGGAGAAACTTCTTCAAGTTGAATCTTGTTCTGGTTTGCAAACAAGTTCTTAAACAAACATGTAAGTATTGTTTCCTTTTTTTGTTTTGTTTTGTTTTCTTTTGTTTTCTTCTGATTAATATCAAGAATGAGATCAGATTTCTTGTCTTTTCTTTTAATTTAAGAAAGTGCAATGAGCAAGAAAAGCAGCATGTCTCAGAAGAAGCAGATGCAATGGATCCAATCCCATGAACACAATTTTCTAAACATCTGCTATGATAGTAAAGTACTAAAACCAAAAGACCACGACATTAATGGCTCAGCACAGACAAGAACAGTGATTAGAATCTATATTAAGATTGTGCCAAACACTCTTTCACAAAACAAGATTCAGTCACTGCAACAGACCTAAGGCAGGTGGTACTTCTTCACTAAAAATCTGTGGTAAAAGCTGAAGCAGGGCATAAAATTGGCCTTGTGTCTTGGCTTTATATGGCATACCTTGTGAAGAAATGAATTTTAATTATACTTCTGTAGAGGAGGTGCTGATGAGCTTGTAATGAAGAAACTACATGACATGGAAATACCTGCATTTCAGCATTCAGACACTCCCATGGAGTGTGGGGGAGTTACATCCAGCCCCATGGCCTGCACTAAGTTCCCTGGGGGGGATGTATGAGAAGTTATTTCTCTATGACTCTTCACCAGTTTAGATAAGTTTATTTTGTGACCCAAAGGCACATGTGCTTCATCCAAGTGATGTGATACCAATTCCTGGTTGCACTGCCTGGCAAGAGGTCACCTGAAGTGACAGGGAAATTTCCCTTCTGTGCATTTTCCCCTATATTCTGTGTAGGGTTTGGCAAATCCCCTGTCTGTGGCATGTGTTCAGATAAAGAACTGAATTCCTCAATCAAAACTGTCAGACAGGCAGGACAGCAGCTTTGTTCTGTTGTTAATTATGTGCAAGGCTACTTTCCCATGGCTATCTCTGGTGTCTGTATATGTTTCTGGTTAGTTATGAAGACCTCTTTAATGACCATTTGTCCGTAATAGATTATAACAAAGGAAGAACAACACCACAGGGAGATAAAAGACACAGGAAAGACTGTGCTGGGATTACATTAAGTGGGTCTAGGTTGCAAATGGATATGAAGCAAATGGAGGGAGAGACTGGTGACTGCAGAATGGATTATTATCCTCTTGATTTTAATAAAAAGCAGTAACCTTCTTGTATTTTTTGACCATGTAATGTAATACTCCCTTTATACACTCTTTACACAACGGTAGAAATACTGCCATTCTTCATTAATCTCAGTACAGATTTGGGAGTAATTTCTGTCTGCTGATTTCACTGGATGATTTTATAGGGGTTCATTTGACCAGATGTACACACATACATCTGGTGTAGTTGTCTTGGCTTGCTTTGCTCTCACTGCAGAGTAACTGGAAGTGATTGAATGTGATTCACTTTGTCCTAAAACCGGTCAGATGAATCATAGGTAACCGGGCTCTGTTTCTTCCCAGGGCAGACAAAAGAAATTTGAGATGACTAGCTCACATGTTCATGGCTGTCCTACTATCAGACAGGTGAGCGAGAGAATTAAACTTCTAATCAGTCAGGATGAGGCCTTAAGTAGCAATTTGTCTCTTAAAAACTATGCCAGTGCATCTTTAGTGCAGTTGATGGACAGGAATTGATTTGTCCCTTGGAAGAGCAAGTACTGGTGATTTAGAGATTGCAGAATCACAAAATCACAGAATTACAGAAACACCAAGGTTGGAAAAGACCCACAGGATCATCCAGTCCAACCATCCACCCATCACCAATAGTTCTCACTACACCATGTCCCTCAACACAAAATCCAAATGTTCCTTGAACACCTCCAGGGTTGGTGACTCCACCACCTCCCTGGGCAGCCCATTCCACTGCCTGACCACTCTTTCAGAAAAGCAGTGTTTCCAAACGTCCAGACTAAATCTCTCTTGGTGCATTCCCTCTGGTCCTATCACCAGTTACACAAGAGAAGAGGCTGACCCCCAGCTCACTGCAACCTCCCTTCAGGTAGTTATAGAGAGCAATGAGGTCTCCCCTGAGCCTCCTCTTCTCCAGACTGAACAATCCCAGCTCTTTCAACCACTCCTCATAAGGCTTGTGCTCCAGACCCCTCACCAGCTTTGTTGCCCTTCTTTCAATGAGATTATCTTTCTTATCTGTGAAAATGGCAGTATCTCATTTTCCAAAAAAGAAAGATAAATAATGAAGTAATATTTATAAATTAAAATCAAATATAAATGACTTAATATTAGCATATAATAATTACATTTATTATAGTGTGTTTTCCCTGTTTTATTCTGTGCACAGAGCTTAATGATGCATCTTCCCTTCTCCATGTTGGCTCGGATGCCTACTTGTACATCTTTACCAGCTCAATTTTGTAGTTAAAAGTGACTTTGACAGAAAATCCATAGTACAAAGAATTTTTTGTTATTATCCTAGTACATTCCACAAAAAAAACTAGCAAACAGCAAAGAAAATCCCAAAGTTTACATATAAAATTCACAATAAAATACATAATTTTCATTATTTCCTATGAGGAAGACTTCCTTTTCTTTCTCCTCAAAATACAGAGTGCTGCAGTAAAGGCAACATTTGCCTCATGCAACATAAATTCCCTTTTGCATCTAAAATTCCCAAACGTTTGTACAAATATCTCCTCATCAGCGTTCATTTCTATGTCTTAAAGAAACCAAATGTTCGCCAGGACCTTGTCTTGCTTTGTCCTGCCTTCTCCAAAATGACTGTCAAGCTGTAATGCTGCACAGCAAAGGATTTGCTGTCAGGACCAAGCACAAGCAGGCAGAGGAAGGAAAGTGCAGAAAGATAACACCGAAGAATGTGACCAGAACTTATTCAACATTGTTTTCAGAATAATATTCTTCACTCCAAGTGACTAAACTGCCAGAAGATAAAATTTGCTGCAAGAGCTGGAGACAGTAGCTTTGGAGAAACTGGACAGGTAAACATTTGAACATTTGTACTAG
Source organism: Tympanuchus pallidicinctus (assembly GCF_026119805.1). Taxonomy (NCBI): domain Eukaryota; kingdom Metazoa; phylum Chordata; class Aves; order Galliformes; family Phasianidae; genus Tympanuchus; species Tympanuchus pallidicinctus. Next base: position 7,120,011 of record NW_026294627.1, on the reverse strand, counting down.
GAAATGTGTACCTTGCTATAGGAATGCTGTGAATTTGGATTATTATTATAATTATTATTTTTAATAAGGAAGGTTTACAAGAATGTATTTCATGATAATATTTCCAAACACAAACATGGTTTTTTTTGTGTGTGGTTTTTTTTGGTTGTTGTTTTGTTTTTGTTTGTTTGTTTTTGGAGAGTGTTTTCTTAGAAGAACACATTCATATGGTACTAAATTGTTAGATTTAGAAAAATAATTTCCCTTTATTTAGGAGCATATTGCTGACTATCTGTCTGCAATTAGATGTGAAGTTGAAGAAATGCTGGCAGTTTCTGAACCTATTTGTGTCCCAAGGCATCCCTGAAATCATTGGATCAGGACATGAGTGAATGTCTAACTAAGTCAGAAGAAAAAAAAGTGTTATTTAATAAGACCCTGGTGTGTCCAGGAGATGTCTTCAGGGGAAAATTTCCCTTCACAGTACTCAACTGCTCTGGCTTGTTTTGATTAGCTCACAAATCCTAATTTCAGTTTGGCTTCAGAAAAACCAGCCTACATTTAGTCATTGTTTCTTTCAACAGTCTTGTATATCATACTACAGTAACATCCCCAAACAGCTTTTAGTCTTCAGTCAAAACCTTCTTGGGTTTGATTAGCCCTCTGGTTAAATGATAACAAAGACAGAGCCCAAAGACAGCTTTAGAAGAATGAACACAAATGCCTATTTTTTTCTCTGTCCTCAGGAGATTGTAAGCAACCTCAGTGCTTTCCCATGAAATGAGCCTGATAGCTTTTGAGATCAAGACTCTAAATATTTTTAAAATTAATGCTAACATTTTCTCTAGTGGCCTGATGAATACCCTTAAAAATTAAGCACAAGTGAGACTGAAAGAAGCCATAATAGGAGACTGGGTTCACCCATAGTGTTGCACTTCAGACAACCGATTTCCAGGTGCGTTGCTTTATAACTGAGTGACTGCTGAGAACACAATTGCTGACAAATTTCTGCTTCTTTCCGTCTGTAACACAGTCAGTAATGAATAATTGCACAAAATGGCAAGCATTGCTTAGGAGTGTAAGCTACTGGGAGTGTTAAAGTAACCTTGTAGCTCTGATTAACAGGCTTCCAGATGCTAGATTAATGAGAGGATCTGAAAAGTTTGCATCAGCATAAGCTCCACTCTGGCTGAAAGTAGTTAGCTTTGTTGCTTGCACATTGCAGTAAAGGATGAGTGGAGCTGCAGCATGTGGAAAGGCATTCTGCAAAAAAATCCCCATGTAATATCTAGATACTGAACTGTGCTTTTTTCCCCCAAGCAACAAAGCCTCTCCAGGCTGAGATAATTCCCCTTCTGCTGCTCATTTTAGTCTCAGAAGTGTAATGTGTTGTCCTATTTGTATAGCTGTTTCATTTACAGCTGCATTGTTGAGTAGACTAATCTCAATAAAACAAGAAACTGAGCCAAAGATCATAGATTCTGTTTAATAGTGGCAAGGCTGTGAACCCCATCCTTCATGTCTGGAAACACCTCAGTAAAGAAAAATGATATCTTAAATGTAGACACGTTGGAAAGATGCAGGAGAAGAAGTTGCTAGACAAGAATGACGAGCGGTGATGACTGTGTAGGGTTGCATAAAAATTGATTTTCTCCTTTTCACTTCAACATGACATAGCAAGGCTCTTACCTCACCATATGCCAATTTTTAACCTCTTTCTGTGCAGTGGTCTAGTGCATTTTTATACTTACAGTTCAATGACTGAATAGTGCAAGACAGACTATGGCAGTGAAATAGAGGGGCATAAGCTTGGTTCTAGATGCCATGCCTCCAATGCAATGTATGCAGTGCCCAGCAAACAAGACTCTGATCATCCATCTGTTTTCCTCTCAGCAGTGCGTACATGGTGGTGTGAAAGGGCATTTCATGGGCATCCACCTTTCCTTCTGAAATCTGCTGTCTCTGGCCAGTTGTTTTGTAGGTTTGTTAGATGAAATTCGGTGTTTCTAATTGTGCTGAGGTGCATTTACTTTTCTGCATAGGGAGCTTGGTTGTCAGCTCACATTACATATGTAGCAACACCTACAAACTTGTTTTATCTTGAGCAGCCAACCTAATCCTTCGCAGAAAAGAAAGATTTAACAAAAAATGACAAAAAAATAAAAAAAAATAAAAAATACTGATACCATAGCGATTTATTACCTGTTCAAAAAGTAGATGTAGTTGCAAGCAGATATCAGACTGTTTCTCAGCCAATTCTGTTTGGACTGATTAATGTTTGGCTGCCATTATTCACAATTTCTATGCCAAATAGGATTACGACCCGTTACTGCTTGTATGTTACCCTACAAAGTCCATTCCCTAACCAAGCTGTGCAGCTCCATTGTCGGTGCTGCTGTGTCTGCAAAGCTCAAGACAAGCAGACTGTGCTCTTTTTTTTCCTGCAGGATGAAAGAAAAGAACATTACTGACAGTGTGTGACTAGTCTGGAGATTGAAGTGTGCTTTGACCATGCTGAGGTTAAAGATACTTCAAATTCAAAGTCAATAGTAAGTATTCCTCCTCTTTCCTAAAGGGGAGTACATAAACAGCAACAAGACATCTCACCACTTACATGAGCAGCAGAAGAGCCTCACAATAGGTACGAGCCTGTGATTCACGTTTACAGCAGCTCTGAGCAGCACTGAGCTGCCTTTTCTCCTCTGAGATCCGTGAACATATCTGCTTCTTGTGCCCTTGGGAACACACCGTCTGACGCTTCACTGCAGCTGTGCCTTGCAATGAGTTTGTCCAATCTACCTTTTCCCAAAGAGCTAGTCTCCTTACAAGTGAAAAATGGAAATCATTCCCTGTCTCGACCTGGATCTTAAGATGCAGCGAGCACTCTCCCCTCTGTAGTTAGAGACTCAAACTCCCTAGGCTTTCTGCTGGGATTTGGTTCCCCTCCTGCAGGCCTGTGTCAGCTTTACAACAGCAGAGTTGCAGCAGGGTCGAAGGAGGAATGAGAAAATGAGTGCTTCCCATAGCTCAGAGGCAGCGCTCGCAGCTGACACCGCTGCTTTGCCATCTGTGCGCTCTGTGCTTGCAGCGCTGGCTGCAGCGCAATGATGATCGAAAAGTGGCTCAGTAATATTTTCATTTGGCCGATTTTGTTCCAGAGTATCTGCCTCCAGGGCTCGTTTGTGACTTCATCTGAACAAGTGAAGTCATCTTGGATTCTAATTTTATCTTCTCTCTTTAAATCAGCAGCTGTAAGTGGCACTTTTCAGTCTCGGAAGTACTTTAGCCCTGAAGCGCACAGTAGACCTCTAACAAACAATAATGCAAAGCAGAATTCAGGGGCAGAAGTATCTCATGAAATAGAAAATGCTTTCATATAATAATTGAAGTTACCCTTGTCAGCTTGCATACATCAATTTACCATCTGTGAATTAATCTCTCTGGTCTACAAAGGAACTTCTATATGTAGTTGTCTAAAGCATTTGCTCTACGTCATGCATTATTTGCTCTTTTCATGTCACTTCTGGATAGATTTATTCAAGTACAAACGAAGAGAACATCTCTGAACAGTTCCAGCACTGGAAATGATACAAATGGAGACATGGCTTGAGGGACTTGGGAGGATTAGGCCTTTTATCACAAATTGTTCAGCTATTCCCATTTAATTCTACTGTAAACACTCATTTTTAATGCAAGAAAACAAACAAAATAGGCTACTATAGACAAGAAAACAAACTATTACTCAGTATGGGAAAAACAGGTGATACTATTGACTACCTCTAGAAAGACTCTTGTAACTCCTTCCATCTTCGGGGATCACTCACACTGAGAAATTATTTATTGCTTTCTGTTTTGCTGCCAGACCTTGCAGTGCTCTCATCAGGCCTTGCTGAGCTGGTGGGGGCCACATGGAGAACAGCAAAACAGCCCTGGAGCTGAGTTGTTGGTGCTCTCTGTGCAGGAGCAGGGTGGTTTTGAGGAGTGGCTGCCTCTTTAGCCTCATTCTTAAAAGATAAAACTGAGATCCTGTCAATCTGACAAGATGGAGTGGCCCCAGCAAAGAAGGTTTCATTTGGAAATGGTTGAATTGCTGTTACACATCCCACGAGAAGCAAGTTAGCAGTTCAAAGATACTGAGGAGCCTCTGTGCCTGTTAAGTGAAAGCTCTCAAACAATTTTTTGCTGCATTCATATTACCCACAAATTCCAAACATACAGAGAAGCAATGGGAATCATTTTTTCTCTGCCGCCTGCAAATAAACCTTGATAGCTGTGTGCAGTTCTAATAAAACCAATTTCCAGGAAAAAAAAAAAAAAAAAGAAATGAAGCTTTGTCAATACTAAAATATTTTACTCAGTTGTCTCATTTCTTGCAGATTCAGATAGAAAAAGCGGAAAACCCATTCAGAGATTGCTAAATCACTTTGATCCAAGATGAAGCGTTCTGCTTCAGAGTTCCAATTTAATTCCAAAAGAAGTTGAATCTTTGAGTCTGAAATGAAATATTTTACTTTGGGACTGAATGAGCTTTTTTTTGAATATGGTATCCTGCGTACAAAGAAATGAACTTCAGACAGATAAGAATGTAAATTTAAATATATAAATATATATAGCAACATTCAGTGATTTGCATAGAACAGAACAATGGACTTCTCTTTGAGAAGAAATTCTTTCCTTTGATGAAGTTATGTGGGTGATGTGATTCCCTCGTCACCTCTGGCTTCTTGGTTCTTGGCTGAAGTTTCCAAAAGCTTTGCTCCCACTTACCTCTGTGACTTAAAGCACAATCATGAAACCTGTTCAGTTTTGCAGTGAAGCTGTCTTAAGTTTTTAAGTCTTAAGTCATTTCACCACTCTTAATGGTGCTCCTGTTGGTGAGACTGTGCCACAAACTTGATATTTTTTTTTTACATTCAGCCCTTCAAACAGAATTATAGTGATGAAGGACAGTGGAAAGGTGTCAACAAAGCCACCAATGCTGAATAATTTTAAGAGCCAAGAGGAAATACTAAGAAGTGCATTAAAAGTTATATGTTTAAACCAGGCCTTTTTTTTTTTCTTTTTTTTTTTTTTTTAAGTAAAACATAACATGTTTTATGTGTTGCTGAGTGTAATTGAGTTGCAGAGTCTGAAACTGCTCCTTGGCACAGCTGTGCATTTGTTAATATGTAGTTGAAATTCTGTTTCCTGTAACTACTGAGTGGCTGGCAAATTGCTGCTAGGTACACTCCTGTAACAACCTTGGAGTGAAGTAACTGCGCATGAAATATGGTAGGGAGGTTGAACAGAAGACAACCTTTTTCCTTTGCTCCTCTATTGAAGTTGAATGATTGCGTAACCAACAATATAAAACTCATGTGCCCTGAGCTAGATATGGAGCAGACAAAGAATCCGATATTCCGCTGACCAGTGGAATACTCTGGTCCCTTTTTCTAGAGTTGCATGTTCGATTTACGTAAGACAAAGTAGAACCAACTGAAGGAGCTGTCCATAGAGACAGAAATGCTATCTTGGATTCTGCTCTACTACTCAAATAGAAAAATTCTGTAAGAGGGAAGAAGGAAAGTGGGAATCAGTGAAAGTCAGTCAGCAGGCCAATGGCAGGACTGGGGATAAAGCCCATATTTTCTGATTCCAAGGTCAGTGACTTACTCACTGACCCATACCACATTTTTTTCTCCTGATTACCAGACTCTGTGTTAAACTGTCACCAGTCCAGAGCTGAGATAGAAACCTCACTATCTGTGCTTTATATCCATTTATGTAGCTTTAATATCAATGGCTACAAAGATCTACCTGAACTTCCATCTTGTCCTTATCTCTTCCTGGCAGATGTCGTCAATGAGAAATTCTGAGTTGATGATTACATTATGAAGAGGTTTCATTCTGAGATCCTTGATGTATTATTCAATGACAGATATGTGCCTGAGGTTTATGTATCAGAACATCTGATTTTCTTTTTCACTTCTATGGATGTATTTCAGGTTTCTAGAGCCAAAAGCCAAAGAACAATCCCATCCAACCCTATAATCACTTTGAAAGGTTAAATAGTGAATATGGCTAAAACCTATATTAATTTTATATCATTTTAGATGAGGGATGCCGGCATTAATGACTGTGAGTGACATTTCTAGGAGAATTCCTTTCAGTCATAAATCGTAGTCCAAACCTTGCAGAATCTACTCCATACTTTTTAAGCGACCTGAGGAAAGAGAAAAGATAAAGGCAAGTACAAAGGTTTTTCTTGACAATCTGATTACTCTCATTTCCTAGCTATTCCTCTTCCTGTGTGAGACTTTGATGGAGAAGATGAACAGGCATTTTGTTGGAGAAGGTTGGTCTTTTATTTCCCTGTAGGCACAACAGATTTCTAAAATTTCAAAGTTCATGCCAGAGTTAATACTTGCAAAAGCACTACTAATTGATGCAGATGTCACTGGGGCCTGCAATGGGAATCCATCCAGCAGCAGCTCTGCTTCTGGAGGAGCTGGGAAGGAAATAAAGATCCTCTGAAATGTAATTAATCAAGCCTCAGTGATACATACCTCAGAGATCATTGGATTTGGGAGATAGTTTCCCAAGGGAACCATTTGATGTTATTTTCTCCAGTAGAATATTAAAATGAATGTTCTTGTTGAGTCTACAGTTTTCTGCTTTCTCTTGGATCGCAGATTTTACTACAGGACATATGTAGGTCATATGCACTGAAGAAGCCTAACCTTGAAGTGTAGCAGCCTGTAACCAAAGCACAGCTATGATATGCACATAGTGTCTTCTCCCGTGCAGAAAAACATAGCACGTAGTAAGCAATTATTCAGTTGGAAGAAGACCAAAACACTGAGTCCTTCACAACTCCTCGTGTGAAACTTCACTGCTTCTCTTGTGAAAAGGACACAATTTTATCGTGCATGAAGGGTCACTGTAGGTTTTATGACTTACCTTAGAGTGTCTAGCATCTGACATCTCAGCATGGTGACTCAGTAGAGATTCAGGAGATGTTTTTAATAATAAATCTGTTGCAACTCTTGTGATGCACAGGGGTCGTCCATTTCAAATACTGACTGGAACTGCTTAGTTTGAAGGCTTACTGAAGACAAAACGTATAGGACTATATTATGACTTTTCCGAATTACATTAATCTCACTTCAGCTTCCTTAAAGCCACATGTCTGGTCTGAGCTACTTGGACTGGTTCATGCTATACTCAAAGGAGAGGGGCAGTTACCTCCACACAGCTATTCATCCTCCAGATTTTCCATGTGTATCCATGTGGATGGACTGAATTTTCCAATAAGTACATTTGTCATTTTTCATTGGCAGTAGTCTGATCACTGATGACTAACATGGGTTATCATTACTGAACTCCTGATGACTATATTCAAATATGTCTTACCCTAAATATTTTTTTTTTTGGAGCATTCAATGGAATTTTGAATTCTTGTTTCCTTGAAGGCACAAGGCAGAAATTTTGTTTCCACTGTCTGGCTCTTAAAAACTCTTGGGCCTTTTGCTTTCAGTTCACTGCTCTGAAAAACAGTTTCATAATTAATTTATACATACTCAGGTTAGGCACTTGAGATTTGACAGTGATGGCTGAAGTAGAACAATAGAAGTACAGGAAGGAAAGCTAATTCCTATAATATGGTGTTATAATCTGACAATGAACTGCAGAACAGACCAGGATTTTTGGCACAGTTTTCACTGGGACCAGGATTTCCATTTCTAGATGTCTGTATTTCTGACAACATGTCAGATTTGGGAATAAATCAGTAAAAGCTACAACTAAAGGATTCTTAGCTTGGAGCAAGGAAGGGACATGACATCAGGCTCTACTTTATCTTGCAGCATGGTTACAGTGTTTATGCTATTTGCACTCATAAACTGCTCACCGCTTCTTTGTTCATAGAAAACAGTGCATCTCCAATGTCAAATAACATAAGTCCTACGCTCACACGTGGTTCAGACAGCCAACATTGCCTGGAAATTGATTTATTCTTGGACTCTCTTCTGAAATTTTTCTGAAACCAAACCTGATCTCTAGAGCCAGGTCCAGAGTAGCTCAAAGAGATGGTCAACAGACAGACCAGTTTGTTGAGCAGTGCAGAAAGACCAGCAGAATTTCTCTGGTTTGCATACACATTACTAGTTACGGTGGTTACAGTACTCAGGTGCTGCTGGAGTAACTCCCTTTGCTATTAAATGCTTTAGACCCAGACAGGATTTCAGGAGAAGGATACAAGTCTGCAAGACTCAGGCTGGTGGCAGTGGCACTACTGAGTGGGTACAATTCAGGAGGGAGCAAGGCGAAGAGCAGTATCACAGCCATGAATTTTAGAGCAGCAGATTTCAACATCTGTAAAGATCTGCTTGGAAAAATACCATGCAGCGTGGCCCTAGGGAGAAGATGGGGTCAAAACAGCCTCCTTTGGAAAGTTATGGAGCAAATAATTCTGGCAATCATTTTCAAACCCATAAAGGACAAGGTGATTAAGGATAGTCAGCACGGATTTATAAAGGAAAAATCCTCCTTGACCAACCTTATTTTTTACCATAATGAGGTGCTAGCTTGGTGGACAAGGGAGGAACAGTGTATTTTAGCTTCACTTTAGTAAGACTTTTGGCACTGTCTCCCATTAACACTCAATAATAAGTAAACTGTGATTTAGAGAATTGGACGACTGTATGGATGAACAGTTGGATACAATGGCTTTTGTTCAGCAACATAAAGTCCATTTCAAGGCACTTTGCTAGTGGTATAAACCAGGTGTCAATACTACTATCAATACTTAGTAGAGAGTTAAGTAGTATCCCACAAGATTGAGTCATACCTGGAAATTGAGATTTTCTGTTTGCAGTTGGTTCAAAACTAGAAAGAGTATATATTTTTACTGTGAAGGTGGTGGAACAGTGGAACAGGATGTCCAGAGAGGGTATTGAGTCTTCACCAGTGCAGTCAAAACCTCAGTGGATATGGTCCTGGGATAACTGATGCATCTGTCCCACCTTGAGCAGTGATTCATGAAAGATGAAGAGAGACAGGAGTCCTTACAACCTAAATTATTCTGTGATTATTTATTGGTGTATATCAGCGAAATAGCTGCAACTGTGCCATGTGTTGTATTCTGTGCCCTGTAGTGTATCCTGACATACTTCAAGTGTGCTCTGTGTCCTCAAGGATCTCCATAATCTCCTAAGTGTACACAACTCACACCCTTGATTTCATGCTCTAGATATACCAGCCCATCAGATGGTGACGGTGTTCTTTCCTTATTTTGAGAGCCTTCAACTGAAAACCCACTGCAAAATGACAAATTGTATTTAAAACAAAAACAGAACCTGGGCCAGATTCAGTGCTGTGATGCACATCTTCTGTTCACTTGAACTGGCTGCGTGTTACATATTTCTTCTGCACTACTTAGCCTGTTATATGGGGTGCTGATAGTTGTGATTGCAGATACAGACTTGTCTCTTCAAATAACACAGTAAACCAAAAGGAGGATATCTCCTCTCTGAGGAACACGGCACGCTCATGAGGAAGCTCTTTTTTCTTCTTTTTTTTTTTTTTTTTTTTTTTTTTCTCCTGGGGATGTTCCCTGTAAAAATTTTTGGATTCCTTCTAGAATCTAGAAAGGAAAGTATTTTGGTGTACAATGAACTAATGGTTTTCGTTTTTTCATTTTCAAGATGTTTATGGACCAATTCCAAGGGAGTTAGGAAAAGCAGTTCAAATAGCTACTGTCAGTCAGCAGCTATATTGGAAAACTGAGGGTTTTACAAAGTGGAAAAAAAAAAGTGGTTGAAAACCGCTACTCTACAGACATAAGTGTGAAGCCATTTGCTTTCCATCATGAAGTGTATAAAAGTCTCTTTGTGCTGGGATGGATGCAGTACAGGTGTGTTGTGAAGCACAAGTGATTCTCCGAACAGAGGTCTCACTCTCAGTTTGCTGACAGACCCTTGTAGATCTGGCTGAAAAAAAAGACATTAACCCTCATATGTGGGGACTCAGAGCTCTGTAGCAGTGCAAATTCAGAGGATGTTTGTTTTGGAAATGGGAAAAGGAGGAAAATGGGGAGAAAGATAGATTTATTCTGGTGTCAGATCTCCATCCCTATTCAGGCTGACTTGGAACTATGACCTACAATTATGCCAGTAGCAGCTCTTGTCCTCTTTCAAGGGTGTTAAAAATTGACACAAAAAATAAATTATATATGAGAGACAAGTGGAGTAGCCCAGGTGTTCTTGGCAAATGATGCCATGAAAATTAAATATAAAATAAAAGCCCTTTTAGGATGATCCGAATGAGCAATTTTTCTTGTTTCATACTGAACCATTTGCCCACCATCACCACCTCACTGCAGATGAGGAAAGAGACATTTTGAGGGCTCTTGAGCTTTATGAATGATCGCAATAAATCAGCACAGAATGATTTAGCACAGGTGTTCCTGTAATTGAGCTGCACAGAAAAATTTCGGAGTTCATTCACTGATTCTCAATGTCACCTTTCCAGTGGGAAGTTCAAGTGAAAAGTCTTCTGACTGGCAAACCAATAAGTAGCCTCAGTGTGGTGAGTACACAAAGCTTCAGCACATCCCCTACTTAACACTTTTATAAGCTTATTTCTTAAGTTTACTTATTTTCAACTCAATAAAAAGCATAGCACAGGTGGAATACTTTAAGAAGCCCTAAGTAGTTTGAAAAAGTTAATTCTGGAGCACTTCTGATTCCACAGAATCATAGAATCACCATCATAGTTTGGAATAGATCTGCAAGATCATCCAGTTCAACTATCCACCTACCATCAATATTTCCCCACTAAATGTGAGAAGAAACTGACCCTTTTGTTTGTGCCCGGTGGCAATTCTCAGCACTTAGTCAAGCATCATTAACATCTTATATGATTTCTAAGACTGAAATTTAAGGCTAGTTTGACGGAGGAAAAAAAAGAAACAAAACGACAACACAGGGAAAATAGGAGAGAGAAAAATGCATCAAGATGCTTGAAAAATGGATGACTCCATCCATCAGAGAGATGGATACATTCTCCTGCAGTGTTTGTTGTATGGGATATTTTTGACTATCAGAGCTGAGCAGATGTTATTTTTTCTTCCTCAGATCCTAAAAAAAAAATAAAAAAATAAAAAGACCCAAAAGCAATGTCATGAATCAAATCTGGAAATGAAATGGCATATTTGTGTCTGCAGTGCTTGTGAGAAAGCCGGCACGATTTCCACCAGCGTTTCTTTAGCCTCTTTCAATCCTAACAGTAAAGTGTGACTGTTCGAACATACTTTCTGTAATTAGAACACATTGTTTCTGTGCCAAGACAGACAGAGGTCTGTGAAAAACATTTCCCCTTAAGAATATTTCTCAGCTCTTTTCAGCCTCAGCTCTTCATATGTCACATTGCCAAAGAGAACTGGAGCTCCCTGTCAGTACATTGGTCCCTTAGTGTTTCATATGCTAGGAATACAATGTTTCTTTGTTGAATTTTCCCCTCCAAGCAATCAGCGTTGCAGGTAAATGAAGCCTCATAGTAGTGAGGCGCATACTGCTATTCCAAAATCACATATTGAAACAGCTGAGCTTGGTAGTTCTTTATTACTGAAAAAAAAACCCACTCAACCTTGAATCAAAGACTCTGTTACACTGAAGCCCTACAGGCCCTGTCTCCTAGCCACTACCTGTTGTAGTAAAAGACACTTTTACTCCCTTTGACACCTGGTCGGGCGCATCTCATAACATCTTCCCAGTGGCTTTTTGGCATTCAGTGAGTATGTGGCACATCTGAGGCTAAAAAATAAAATCTTGGATTCCTACTCTACTTCCTAATAGCCTGGACCCCATGTGATGTGGGATTTTGCACTTAACCTAGATATCAAAGGAAGACTATATTTAGTTTCCATGGTATGGTTACAAAACAGTGGGATTTGTTTATGCACTGACAGACGCATATTAAGGCTCTCCTTTCCAAAGAAAATAAGTATTTTGTTATTGCCTTCAAAGCAGAAAGGAAGAAGAAACACGCAAAAAAAGTAGAGAAATGTTAAGCCCCTTTTCAAAACTGGCAGAAATGCAGGTATATTACTCATGAAATCCTTATATTTAAACAGAAGAACATATGCTTTACTTTCACACAATAAAAAAGAAGGCACAAAACAAACTTTCTGTGACTTATTCAGTATGTGAAGTAGAGAGGATTGTAGTAAGGATGGCATATTAACATCTTAAAGTTCTCAGACATAGTAAAAGTTTGACCTGATCTCTTCAGTTCACTCTGCACACACTCACACACACAAAGGCAGCATTTGAAATGCTTCTTTTGTCTGCTCGATTTTATTTATCCCTGAGAAGGAATTCTTAGTGTAGCTGTAAAGAGCACTACATGATATACAAACTCCAGAAAAGGAATTTAGGATGTTCAGAGGTCATTAGAAAAATATCAGAGTACCTTAACTTACTCTGTAGAGCTCAAGCTCAATACACTTTATTTTGCAGCCTTCACCAGCTGGCTGGTATAGACATCTCAAACTCTCCAGAGTCTACATTCCTTCATTAGCTATTTCAGCTCTATATGCTAGGATCAAAGGTTCAAAATAAATCACATTCAGAAATATTTTGGTAAAATTTGCAGGTGTGTAGAACTGGAGATTTGGGATGAATTTCTACTGAGATACACATATTTGCATCTGGATTAACTTTTCCTGTACATTCCTGCAAAGCTGAAGGGGTAACTCTTTCAACAGTAGGAGATTGCATGCAATTCTAAAAGATCTTTTGACAAAGCATTTCCACATATCATATTCCTGTGAGAAATCCAGACAGAAGAGCTTAAGAAAAGAGAGGTGGAAAAAGATCAAAGTCCCACAGGTAACTAATATGGAGTTACTGTGCATAACAAGTAATGACTGGACGTAGCTTATAGTATATCTAAATCCTGCCCATGTTTTGGGTTATGCACTGAACTGACATGATATTCCCAAAAGAAAGCCACTCCATCTGCTTTATTTAATCCTACAAGCAACAGCATTTACAAAGATTCTCCCTAATTAGTCTGAAATTTCATACTTCAGCTGCCTGCTGAAATGTGAAAGTGGAAGTTCTACAAGCATCCAAAAGCCTTCTTTCTTGCTGCTTTTCTGAGTTGACTGGGATCACGTAGCTATTCCAAATGCTAGAGAATGAATAGGAATACTTGAATTTGCGATATCTCTTGGCTTTAGAGGACACTACGATCTACTGAGCAGAACAAGTTCAGTCTTGTTGGGCTGAATGGAGCTGAAATTATCAGACCTGTTATTTTTCTTCTATCTGGCTATAATGGGAAAGGACTCAGCAGGATGGGATTGGATTCACAGTATTTCTCTTCTTCAAAGAGAAGGATCTGTAATTCAGTGCTCCCTGTTTACTCTTAGAAAAGCCTTAGATATTTAGAGAGAAGAAGAATCATTAAGGTTGGAAAAGATCACTAAGATAATCTAGCCCATCCCCACCATGCCCACTAACCATGTCCCTCAGTGCCACATCTCCATGGCTCTTGAATATCTCCAGAAATGGCTGGCTCCATCACCTCACTGGACACCCTGTGCACTGCATTACCTTTATTTTGGTATGGGATGAATTGTCCAGGGTGGTGTCAGTCTCTTTCTGCCCATATGCTTCAATTTCACATCTGTATTTTAGGCATCTAACATGAAGTGAGATGAATACTATCCCAAGAAACCATGACTGAATAATCTCTCATCTTGATACTTTTTTACATTGGGGTTAAATGAAGATTTGCCAAAGGAACACTAATTCTAGAACTTTCTAACTTTTCAGTGTTTTGATTCACAATTACAAACATTATTTATTATGCACACACTTCATACATTTCTTTAATTTCCTTTGGAAGGCATCATGTTACAATTGCATGCTGACTGTAAAGCTCATACCTGGCTTCTGCAGCAGGGCTGTGCCCTGTATGTGAAACATCTAATGGCAGGAAGGAGCTGGGAGCAATGGAAGAATGGTCATGGGAGTCACTGTCTGTGAAAAATGCTTCTGCTAGACAAAAAGGAAACTCTATTCAGAAAATTTTCAGAGGCTGAAACTCTTTGGTGGTTTGCTTGTTTGTTTTCCTGCATCTTATTTTAAGCAGTAGAAGCAAAATGTGCATCTTGTTCAGCTTTTATAAAAAAAGGCTGCAGGAAACATGACAGTGGCCTTTCAGAATCTAAAGGGGAGCCATGAGAAAGAAGGGACAGACTCTTTAGCAGGGTCTGTTGTGACAGGACAAAGGAGAATGGTTTCAAACTAAAAAAAGGGAGAGTTAGATTGAATATAAGGAAGCATAGTGAAGTACTGGCACAGGTTGCCCAGAGAGGTGGTGGATGATCAATCCCTGGAGACTCTCAAGGTCAGGCTAGATGGGACTCTGAGCACCTGATGGAGCCATAGGTGTCACTGTTCATTGCAGGGCGTCGGACTAGATGGCCTCTAAGGTTCCTTTCCAATGTAAGGGATTCTATCATTCTGTGATAGTAGCCAACTTAATATTTGCCAAAGGATTCAAGTTCCCGATACTAGAAGCAGCCTTGTTCTAGAGGAAAGGCTACACTGGAAGACATCCTGGTCTGTTAGCACCTCCCATTTTTTCTCTCATTACTGTGAAGACTTGTTAGTTTGCCAGACTCGTTAATCAATCATTTTATTGTAAGGACCACAGTTGTAGGATTTGTTCTAAAACAAATATATAAACAAATGCAAATGCAGGATACCAACATTGTGACTTGTGATCAGAATTGTCTTGTCTGGAGCATGTTTATGGAAGAAGCAGTTGTTCCTCCTTTGCGTTTATTAATACTCAGGGAGAATCCAGTATGTGTAACACACAAATATCTCAGACATTAAGTTCCCTAAGCAACAAGAAACCACCTAGAGTTTGTATGTTCCTGTGAATTCACAGCAGGTACCAAGGAAGAGCAGCATGGGGTTAGGCATCTTGGGGGGCTGCAGCTAAAATGTCTTACGTATTCTCTTTTGCCTGCTCAGTCCCGGGTGCTAGGGATTTACTGCTGGCTGCTGAAATGAAAAGTGTGAACAGCTGAACCAGGTGCGGTAGCTGAAGGAGCAAAGTAGCATTCAAAATCAAATACAATAACTGCAGTGTCTTCTGGGAACTTGAGTTTCACCTGAAGTTCAAAACGCTGACTATACTTCCAATTGCTCTTCTTAGTTTCAACATTCTGTCATCTGTTTTTCTCTCTACCAAACAAACATGGAACAGATGTCTCATCTTCCCATCTTTCAAGATGGGCTTCATGCCTTCTCTTAACTGAAATTCAGGAGTTGTCTTCTTTTCCCTTTCCTTCTTTTCTTATTTTTCTTTTTATCAGACCTTCTTTACCAGCAACAACCTGCTAATTTTTCTACACCTTGAAACATAAGTTAGGTGCAGGTGGAAGATCTAGGGAGTGTTTGCTGTTCTTGGTGATCTATGACCCGTGATGCAGCTATGTAGATCTGGGATTTTTCTTTACGTTTTAATTATAGGCTGTATGATTTATTCATCCATCATCAGCACTGTAGCACAGCAAAGATTAATTGAACTTTGATATTATTATCAAAATCCTTTGACTTTTTCCATCACCATATTAAAAGTATCCATCAATTTATCATCACAATACCCTTCCGGAGCAGCTTATCTTCGAAACTGATTACTAGAGAAAGAAATAAATAGTTCCACAAGTGTACATAAGTTTCTAACTCATATTTAAGCACCTAATTCCTACTGAACAGAGGAAAGCAAGGGGAGATAGTCACTTACATATAATTAAATATCTTTGGTCATATAACTTGCCTATGGTTATAGAACAAAGCTGTGACAGAATTGTCCATCGAGTCCAGCAATTGTTGAATCATTTTTAAGTCTTTTTTAAGGTGTTTGCATCTGAAGGAGAAGATGTTATCACTCAACAGGGCTTGGGCTTACCATGAGAAAGGTCTGGAAGTTTTGGGGAATAAGCTCGTTTTTATGTTGCTCAGGTTATAGTTTGGAAAGGAATATGGTGATTGCCAGCTGGATACATGAACTATGATGGAAGGCAGGAAAAAAAAGTCTATTTTGCTTCATGGTGAAAAAGGTTTAGAGGGGTAGAACCAAATACCAGACTAAAATAATGCATGAGCACCTCTCCAATGAAGAAAGGTTAAGGGAGCTGGGCTCGTTCATCCTGGAGAAAAGAAGGCTCTTCAGAGACCTCACTGTGGGCTGATATTGATAGGATAAGGGGAAATAGTTTTAAACTAAAAGAGGAGATATTTAGATTAATGTCAGGGAAAAATTTTTTCTCAGAGGGCAGTGAGGCCCTGGTACAGATGCCCAGAGAGCTGTGGTGCTTCGTCCCTGGAGATGCTCAAGGCCAGGTTAGACGGGGCCTTGGGCAGCTTTAGCTGGTAGGGGCAATCTGCTCATGGAAGGAGGTTGGAACTGGGAGGACTTTAAGGTCCCTTCTAACCCAAAACATTCTATGATTCTATGATCTTTTCTAGTGTTTTCTGAATAAATAGGACTCTTGCTTCTCACTGCAGGTGAGGAACTTGCAGGATGGATCAAATTTGTACTCTCTGATGTGCTTCCCTGCTCTCTTTCCAGGACCCCTCCATGGCTGGCTGCTCTTGTCTGCATGCCATTTTGTGGATGTGCCTGAAGCTGAGTGGAGACCACCACTATGAATGCTTAACTATGTTTACACTATAAATCAATGGAACTAAGCTGATTTGCTGTCAAATGCTGCTGGTGACTGATAGCTCCGGTATATTTAGATGAGCCTAACATCTTAATGAGGTGGCTGAGGAATCGTCTTGACCTTTTGTTGCTAATAAATTAGGTACGTGTTCGGAGGTTTCCTACTGTCAACTTTTTGACTCTTCTTTCTTCATAGGTTCTAGCTGAACTCATTTTATTTCCCAACCAAACTGCTTGGTCCTCTCAGGAATCTAAGCAGGTGTAACTGCTGTGTACTCACATCGCCTGATAGTGAGAGAACCAGGCTCCAAGCTATGCATGTCATTACTAGTAATAGGTTTACTCTAAGAAAGAGTGAATCCTCATTTATTATTGCTGCTTTACTCGTGGATAAATCTAGTGAGGTCAATACACTGGTAAATTGATCTCATCTGTATTCTGACCCACATCTCTGATTCCAGACTGATTGTTCCTGCACTGTGATTTAGGGAGTGGGTTTATCACTTCTATCTCAAAACTACGGATTAGAATTACCTTTGAGTTTCATCAAATACATTTCAGTTGTCCATAACTTCAATTTTTAAAAAACAAAACAATTTTAAAGGAAATAAGTAAAATAAGAAAAAAAAATATAGAATAAAGTAAGAAATAAGTAAATAAGAAAAAAATATTAAGCTCTCCTTTGCCTTCCTGAAATACAATCAAATTAGATAGAACAGTGGAAAAGCCACAAAAAGAAGCAGATGTCTTAAAGAAATATGACAGTTGTTCCTTTAGAAAGAAATGACAAAGCAAAAGTAAATGAATGTATTTTGATTTAGTTTGAATTTAAAGTCATCTTAAGAATGTTTGTGATTTTTCATGCAGCTTATTTTTCACCATGAAATTCAGGAATCTGTTTTATCAATTAATCTTTGAGGTGCCCGCTTGACAACAGGTATGTGCCTCAGCTAGCTTTGCAATGAAATCTCAGGCCAATGTCTATATTTTCCATCATAGACTTTAAAAATTTTCATCAGCTCTCACTGAAAGCAAAATTCTTCCATGAACTTCATTCTCTCCTTTTAAGTCTGTGAGCACTTGTACTATCTCTAAAACTACTAGAAGTGGCTTTTTTGATGGGAAAGGCATTTTCCAATTAATGAAGAGAGTTTGCCAAATCTTTTCCAGTTTGCTAGAGGTTCAGAAGAAGAGTTTTGCAGATTTTTTTCTATTCTTTTTTTATTTTTGCTTTCACCTGTTCCAGATATATAATGAGCTTTAATTATAATCTGGGACACATACTAAGAGTGCTGCAAACACTTTCAGTACTGCATGCGGAGGACGAATTTAAAAGCTGAGCTCTGTCAATAGAGATTTCCTGCCATCCCTGACTGACTTGTTGGGAAATCTGACAGTGATTCTGGTGCCTCTAACTCCTGCTTTTAATCCTCTACAAAATGTGGAGAAGACGTTGATTGTCACATTTACAAAATAAAGTATCCCACCATTATGCGTATTCGACAGGTAAAGAATACATGTGAAATAAAAACCCAACATGGTATTTGAAATATAACAGGTTAGATCCTCAGCACCTGGCAATAGACTTCAATGAAATTACACCCATTTGCACCCACTTCCATTTTTCTGCACTATACTATAGGCTTTATAGAAGAAGTTGGCTCTAAGCTTCCTACCGTGTGCTTTCCTTTCATCTTCAGAGATCATGCACTGTTTATTAGAAACTGTCATGCTAGATTAAGCTCTTAGTCCTTCTAGATCTATATTCTGTTTCTGATCATGGTAACACCTGTCTCTACAAAGTAAGATTTCTCTAGTGAAATATCTGAGCTGTTATGGGACAATGTGTAGGGATAGACGGACATTCCTTTACTGATGACTACAGGTGAATTGTTCACATCTTGAAATAAGCTTTTAATCTCTACTTATGACGTATGTTTGCATGGCAGTGCATGTCATTGAGAATTAACTTACCTTACCTTAAAAAATCTGGATACAGTTCTTGAATTAATGATCTCCTGTGGCAGTAAATTCCAGAAGGAGGTTGCAGGATACATCTTCCTGTTTCTTCTACACAGAGTGCTGTCTCTTGTAGTTCTCTGTCTGTCACCTTTGTGCTACAGAACACAGTTAAGAAGAAAAACAGTTTATTTGCTATGACCTTCATAATCTCGATATCCTCCCTTCCCTTAGTCTCCTCCTCTTCAGGCAATTATGTTTATGCCACTCTGGCTTTACTAATCTATTTCCAAACATTTTTACTATTTTTATTACCCACAGAGTTTCTTATGATCTTTACTGTTTGGTTTCTGGGGGCTTAAGGCCCTGTGGGATCACAAGAGTAATCTCACCAGCTCAGCCTTCCTTAGAAATGTTGTTTAGCGACTTTCTATCAGCTGTCAGCTGCACTGCAGATTTTCAGAGGCTTTGCTTTCATCAAAGGCTCTCAGAAAACCCTCAGTAGAGCTCACTCCATTCCTAACTGTGAGGTGCTGACATGCTCAGTGACTCCAAATGCCAGGTACACCCCAGGAAACTTCATGCCCCATCCAAAATGACAGATATTTATTATTAAAAACAAACAAACAAGTAAACAAACAAACAAACAACTCCACAGAAGCTCTTTTATCTCGCATTTTTACTCTCTTAAATCTAAGACAAAACTTGCAAAATTTTCAACTAGCAGTTCTGATTGCTTACAATGAAATACCTTGATGTTTTGTTTTTTGTTTTCTTTTTTTCCCATCAGATGTGGTTCCTACTTTGTTCTTTCCAATACCTTGACTCAGTGGCCAAGATGGGCAATGACACATTAAACATGAAGGGAAAGAAAGGAAGCACAGCAAGAGCTATAGGCAAACACTGAACCCAGATGGTTTTCAGGTAATAGAGTGTTGAGAAGATTGATGAGATATCTTTCTTAGATCTTCTCATTTTAATAGCCCTTGCTTCCCACTGCCAAGATCGCTTACTGAAGACACCCTAATATTTGTCACTCTTACAATACCTGTTTTAAATGTGTCAGGTGTTGTTTTCAAAAAACTACAGACATTATCCAGTTGAGTTGCTGCAGCTGGAGTCAAGTTTTACCAGTTTGGATGGAAGAAATGAGTGTCTGACTGACAAAAGCTTAGGGATCGGGCAGTATTTACTGGGTTCATAGCTCTTTCCCTGCATGATATTTTTGCTATTTCACTTTGCTGGATGGTTGAAACACTGATGTTCAATCTCATAATGAATTCTCAGACAGCATATGACCATCTTGCTGTGTTTACACTATTGCACATGGTTAATCCTGCTATTTGATGGGCATGAGGTGAATCAGCTAATCTGAGTAGTGCTGCTGCTTAAGGCCCGATGAACTCAGGGCTTCTCCAAGAGAAAGCTTTTGGCAGCATTTACACTGTAAAGGCTGATGCTGTTGCACAGAAGGATTTGTTTGAAAGGTGACGTTTCTTTTTCTTTTACAAGCCAGAGGAGGCTAATTCATCTTGGCTCATTGCAGCCTTCTGCACCGTCTGTGCTGCTTGCATTTTAAACACTTGGTTTTATAGTCCCTTCTTCCATTTCAGAGTTTACTTGTACTTCTGCTCGGGGAGATTTTCTATTTCCCTTCTTCCCCCTTGCACACTTGAAAAGGACTTTCTACATGAGAAGGGATCCAGAGAAGGGATCTTCTGAGATTTAAAACCAGGCTTTCTAGTTTCCAAGATCAAATCAGATTTGACATTGGGTGTGACCAATATGATCAAAGCTAGGCACATTATTAGGAGCAAGTGATCTGGTCTGAGTGCTAAGTCACATGAGAGTAGCATGAGTCTTGTAGTGGCACCCAAGTCTCTGGCATAGCTTCATCTGGACTGTTTCCTTTTACAACAAGCTTCCAAAAGAAGACCAAAAGATTTTTTAAACATAAAATGTTAGCTTGGTTACAGTATATTTTCTTAATCTTCACACACAGGAAGCTCAAAATTACTAGATCAGAAGAATAAATGTAAACGGTGGATTAATAAACCTACCTTATCCATTTGGTACTTGCTTTCTGAGTTACAGTAAATATTGCTTCCTCTGGTCACTAGAAAATTTTATTTTCGTCACCATGGAGGTCAGAATATGTCTGCTTCTTTGTTGTCTCAGACACTTCTCCATCTATCTTGAAAGCATAGTTCACTGCTCCTTGGTGCATGCATCTCTCTCTATTCTTGCCTTCCACCACTTGCAGTAGGAAAAATATTGTCTGAGGCATGTTCAGGTTGCCCAGTAGAAGAAACCTCTTTCTTTCCAGAAGTTTCTACATGATGCATTCATTCTCTACAGAACAGATGAGAGTTCATAAACATATAAACTGGATGTTATTTACCACAAGATCTTCTACATTTTTGTTTCAAAATAATAGTTGACTTAACAGCTAAATTATATAGGCTGCTTTACTTTCTGGAATCCAAATGAGATTACACAAATGTAGTTTCACTTTTGACAGTACTCTTTTGTCCATGTTCTCACTTCATTTCTTATGTTTTCATTTCACTTAAATGTCTATCCAATGGGAATAAGTTCTTGTTCTTAGCTCCCCGGTGCTTCCTTCAGCTACAGGGTTAATTCCTATTCCACTGATTTAAATGTCTTATTCTGGTACAGAGTAGTATTTTGAAAGACAAAGTGAATTATAAAATACAAGTAAAAGAGAAATCAGTATGACTCCCAATAGTAGAGGGTGATCCTGGAAGTAAATAAACATTTAAACAAAAAATTTTGCTTACCTATAGTCTGTAGAACACTTCCGCATTGTGAGATCCTTGGAGACAGTCAAGGTCAGGCTGGATGGGGCTCTGAGCACCCTGATGTAGCTGTAGGTGTCCTTCTTCATTTCAGGGAAGTTGGACTAGATGACCAATGGTCATCTAAATGGTCCCTTGCAACTCAAATGATTCTATGAAATCCTCTTACTGTGATCAGACATAAAGGGGACTACTGTTCTTTTGACTTTTAAAAGAAACAAGTCCTAACAGCGTTATGCCGTGCTGTAAAAGCAGCACAGTAGAAATTCTGGTGGATACTAATGCAGAATACACACTGAATATTAAGCACTGAAATCAGGGTCATGGAGTATACAGTCTTTTGCGATAACTGTTGTTTGTGCTACACAAGATGTTTGGATGTGTAGCTACTCTCAGTGATTAATTATCAGTGAAATTTTATGGATAATCTTTAAAGAAACTGAAAGTTTAGCTTTACATACTTCAAAGTTCTTCAAAGGAAACAGATAGGAGCATATTTAAAGCTTTAGCTTGTGGAACCTAATTCAGAGTTCAGAGATGACTTATACCTCTGTCAAGCATAAAACTACTGAAATCAATGCAGATGAGAAGAAAATTTGTTTAGCTAAATGTGTGCCATGCCAAGAACTTCTAGCAGGAATCAGAGCATCGTACCAATGAAATAAATAAATAAATAAAAATACTATAGCTCTTTAAAAGTTGTAGCAATCCATTATTTGTGTCCTTCCTTGGTTCACTTCTTCCCTAACTCCTGAAACTAAGAAAACTACTGTTAGCAGTTTGTCAATCTTGTCACAGCAATTTTTGTTAGCTGGCAAGTATGAATGAATAACGAATCAGACAAGAACAATGTTCCTCTCAGAGCTACAGAAATCACTCAGCATGCTTACTTATACTCCATTAAATAAGCATTAAAGCATAAAATACCAATTCATGATTCTCTCAGAGAAGCAGTATTAAACTCCCGCTTAAACTGTCTCCAGGAACTAGTAGGGTCCTGATAAGGACATGCTCACTTGATAGACTTTGTGCTAATAGAACACTCTGCATTCTAACATAAAAGATAATCCAATTCCAGCACCTTCAGCTGGCTTTTAGAATGCAAATTTCAACTGTCAAGTCTTAATTAAAAACTACCAGTCAGCACTATTTAAAGATTGGAAGAAAACTAAGTGGTAGGTTGTTGCAGAAAGCGTGCAAGTTCCATACTAAAAGCAGTAGGTAAGGTGACAGGTATGTAATTATCAACACACTAAGTAAAGGACAAGAAACAGTCTGCAGTTCCCGAAGAGGTGGAGCTTCAGAGTCTTCGGCTTGGTAAGAGGTTCTTCAGGCAGAGCTAAATTGTCATTCTATTTATTTTAGAAACGATTTTCCTTTTATGCTAAACCTCTGTGAACCTTAAAAAGCGATGACGTATGCCAGGTCCAGTTCTTAGATAAAGAAGTTAGCATGAATACAAATGCTTGTGTTTTATGCATCAGTTTGGCATGAGTTAGCATAAGGCCAGGCTGGATGGGGCCCTGCGCAACCTGATCTAGTGCTTGATCTGTTGGTTTGCAGCCCTGCCCACCACAGGGGGTTGGAACCAGATAATCTTTGAGGTCCCCTCCAAACCAAGCCATTGTATACTCTATGGGTTTGAGACATAATATGCATTCAAGGTTTCAGCAGTTTCTGCTCAGTAGCACATCACAGCAGTACTGTAATCCTTCACTCAGCTGAGAAGCAGCAAGAAAATAACCCAGAGGCCCACTGCAGTTGATTGGCTGCAGGCAAGAATCTTCATTATCTCCTGTAGGTTTTAAACCAGCAAAACAGATCTCCTCTGTATGCTATGAAAATGTGAAAGTATGGGTTAGAAAGCATTTTTGCCACTTATGAAGAAACAGCTAGAAAATATCATCAGAGTTCTTTGAGACTATGATATCAGTTGGGATATCAATTTCACCAACTTCAGAGGGCAGGAGGTTGGTAGGCATGGAGACGGCTGCTCAGGGCAGTGGGCACAGTCCAAAGCTGCTGGAGTTCAAGGATGCTGCTCTCAAACTGGGTTTGAATGCTGGATGGTCCTGAGCCAGAAGTTGGACTCGATGATCCTGGTTGGTCCCTTCTAACGTGGGCTATTCTATGATTTTATGACCAGTGCTACAAGCCTTAAAAGCACTGTCTTTTTGTCAGAAACTACATGAGGTAACATTCTGCATGAAGATTTGTTCTGTTTGAACAGGTCAGCGTGAGGCTCTAGCAGTGATGAGTTAGTTCAGGTCTTGCAGGACAAACTATCTGAACTTTATCCATTGCTGCAATTGGTGTATAAGTTCTGTGAGACATAACAACTTCCATTTGTCCTATACCTCAAATTCATAGAATCAGAGAATCATAGAATCATAGGATCATAGAATCACCAAGGTTGGAAAAGACCTAAAAAATCATCCAGTCCAACCATTCACCTAATTCCAATAGCTCCCACATATATCTGTTTTCCCTTGAATGTTTGTTTGCATGGCACCTGTGGTGTCAATATGGTTCCAGAAAATTAAGAAACCTGGCAAAAAATTGTCACTGGTAACTCTTTGGAAATATTTTAAGAAAACAGTGTCATTTCAAACATTTCAGAGTTTTCTCATGTCAGCTTAAGTCTGAATGTGAAAAAAAAAGTAATCATTTTCCTATTTAACCTGTGAATTTGCCTAAGTAGGCTTAACAATCAAAGCTCAATTTTAGAAATGGCATGATGCTCACAGAACTTTCCTCTTCCCCATTAGAAAATGTTAACCTTTAAATCTCAGCGGATTTGGGATAACCAGTTCCTGGATAATATATAATTTGTACTAAAGAGGAATAGTGTATTAACTACCCACATGTCCATTGAAATAGAAAATCTGTTTTGTAATTTTTCACATTTATGTAATCTACTTTGATACCCTCAACTTGAGCAATTATTCATAAGCAGAAGTGACATTATGCTACGTAATCATTTTCAGAGCCCTGAGGATGGGGCCCTGGGCAGCCTGGTCTAGTATTAAATGGGGAGGTAGGTGGCCCTGCATGTGGCAGGGGGGTTGGAGATTCATGATCCTTGAGGTCTCTTCCAGCCCTGGCCATTCTGTGATTCCGTGATTCTAAGCTTTCATCAGGCCTGATCCTGGCTCCTATTGTTGCTGCAAAGACTCTGGGGTCATCTAGGCTGACCCTAGGGGAGGGCTCCCCTCTGCCAAGAAAGAAAGGAAAAAAAAGAAAAAAAAAAAAAGGGTTATTTTTAATGACTAGTCTGCCATTATTTCCAGCCCTCTGCAAAAAACAAATTGGGATCTGTACTTTTACAGTTTCCCTCCCATGGAGAAGAAAAATATTTAGTTCTATAAATATTTGATCTGGGCTCAGCCACCTGGAAAACCTAGCAGAGGAGGAAATAAACTTCAAATGTTTGGATCTTCTCTTGGTGTCTGGTTCATCATATTGGACACAGAAGAGAGATTTCCCAGGGAAACTCAGGGAACATTAGAACCAGCCAGCGTGGCACAGTGTGGCATATGCTCCCACATCATACGACACATATTTTATGGGTCCTATACCTGCCTCTGCAGGCAGCCAGGCTTGTTGGAGGGATTCCCCTTGCTACAGCTGAGGTGTCTACACATTTACTCACTGCATGAGGCAGCTCCCTCAGCCTCCTCTTACAACCAAAGGAGAATAATGAACATTTTTGAATATGGTTAATTTGATTTGTTTAGAATGGCTACTCAGAATGAAACTAATTTCACTCTAGAAATGCTCACTTTTCTATGTTTATTAGAAAGAGCAACAAGAGTGACTAGCTCATCCATAGACCTCTCTCCTTCATCTGCCAGATATCATCTTGTTTCAGAAGAAATGTTTTAGATATTTTAGATCAAGTTTCAACTTTGGTGACCTTGCTGAGTTTTTTAAAATTGATATACTTCAGTTCAAATCCAAAAATAAATAGAAGGCTAATAATTTTGGCTGTTTGTTTATGACAATATCTTATCCGAGAACTCAGTGAAAAGCGAGGACGTGAAATATTTTCTGCTACCAGCTATTAAGGGGAATGGGAGGGTCATATCAATATAACGTATCAATCCTCTGACCATGTGTGATAAGCACGAGCCTTGGGCAGAAACTAGCACAAGGTAAATGTTTATTTCTCTACATAGGATATTCAGGCCTTATATTATTGCAGGAATGGAGTTTGTTGATAGGCGTTCGGACAGAAACCTTGCTCTTTCAAGGCAGATGAACTTCCTGAAAAATCATTCCCATCAAATGAGTTCAGCCCCTCACTGGTCCCTGTTGCTTAAACAAACAAGTAAACAGTGTTTTTCAGAAGTGAGCTGGCTGAGTAATACAGGTTGTGTAATATATTCACAGCATTCTGCAGTCACATTTAAATGCATTATTCACTGGGCTTGCCTTTCTTCTCATCATTCATCCAGTTCATGAAGTGAATAATTTGAGATTATATAGCATGGCACAAAGATTTGTCAACACATCTCAGAGAATATTTCATGTAAAATCATTGCAGGTTGTTTGGTCAAGTTTAATACATACAACAGGAAGGAAGAAAATCTAAGGCTGAAAGATAGAGAGGAAAGAACAGCTCTGCTTCATTACCTGCACCATGATAAGGTATTCTTCCTGTTGTGACAATGTGCCAGCATTAAGCCAGGAGAAAGAGTTTTTAGTTGGTGTAAGTATTGTTCTATCTGTACATCTGTTGAGAAAATGAAGTTTATTGGAGTATGACCAACATTGGATGTTCTTCCATGTTTAAATGGATGCTCAGGGTTGACTGTGGCACACTCATTCTCCTTGGTAAACTTTGAAGTGATTTTCTCTCTATACTCGACATCTGCCATGAGCAGAGCAACACTGGGGGGAGGAGATAAGCAGAGGAGAGAGATCTTCCTGAAAGACATCACTGCTGTTTCTCTTCTTTTGTGTGCTGCTGGGGGAGCAGTTTAACAAGCAAAACATGCAGGCAAACAGTGCAGCAGATGGTGCAACCTAGTATTGAGGAAACATTTCAAAGGGTAACAAAATATGGTTGAAACCAGCTTACAGTTTACACACTGAATGCAAAACTGAACATGCTGTTTTCAGCAGGCTGTAGCTGTTTTCATTTGTTGATGCCAAGTGCTTTGGGGAGCTGCAGCTCCAAAGTGGTTGGTGCTGTGGCAGGAATTTCTGTAACTGTACAGACTTGACTCAGATGGGTAGATAAGGAAGGGCTGGATTTTTACCTGCAAGAAGTCTTTGCTGTGAAAAGAAGGATCCCTCAGGGATAGTATAAAAAAGGCTCACTAAAGTTTCTGTCTCTCACTATCTTTCCTTCTATGGTTCATTAATTTCATCCCATGAGATTCTGATAAATATATAGAAATGATAAGGAAGATCATTTGCAAAGGTCAAACAAAAAAATTTGAAAAGTTTTCGTTTCTCAAAAAAATAAACAGCATCAGAAAAAAAAAGGTGCTGAAGGTCTTTGGCTAAGTTATGAAGTTTTTATTGACTGTAAACCTTGCATATGGATAAAGGAGAGACAAATGGTGATTACAAAGATCACATATAGAGCACCAGGAGCAGGTAGAAGCAAAAACCAAAATAGTACAGAAAAAACTGCTATTAGTGAGAGAAAGTGGGAGTAAGAAGAAATCATTATTTGACTGGCTTAGTAATAACAGAAGATCCAAAATGAAGTGTTAGAAATTTATTCTGTGCAAAGGAATAGATATCATTCGATGATACAAGGAAAAAACATTAATTATAAATGTTACTTATGAGAAGTAGCAAACTCATGGTTAGCAAAAATGAGTAACAGCTCAACCTAGAATAAAAAGTAAATCATGCTTGATGATATTTTGGTATATTGTATGTTTTCAGTTTGTCTTGGCCTTCTAATCCTCATCTGAGTGCAGTCTGCAGCAATCTCAGAAACATTGGCAGTTGTCTTGTGCAGAAGACACGAGAAGTATTGCTGGACTGGGAAGGAGAAATCTGAATGTGTAACTGTGTATAAAGGGGGGAAAAATGATCTCTAAATTTAAAGAGAAGTCAACTTCTCTTCATATCCTAGAAAAAAAGATAACAAGGAGAATGGCAGCAAGAGTGAATTTGTCAAGGAGATTTCTTGTCCATTGTAATTTTCTTTATGAAAAAATAAAAAGTTTTGTCGACAAAGAAGAAGCAATAATTATACATCTTGTTTTCACTGTCTTTTGACATTGTCTTTCCCTACATCTTGTAAGCAAACTGGGTAGATTATCAAAAGTAAAAACATTGTTGAAGTGTGTGAAGTGGCACTCTGACTAGGTGGAGTTATCACTTGCTTTCTGTACAACTGCAAGAATATTTCCCTTCCCTCAGATTTGTTAATGACAAAAATTGTAAAATCAAAGCAAGACCAGGCTTATTAAATCTGTGAATGACATCAAGCATATAGGAACTGTAATAAGTATGTAAGAGGACAAGATTAAATTCAAGATGATCTTAATTTGTTCAAGTAATAGTCTGAAGGAAATCAGAAAACAAGCAGCAATATTCTGCCATGTCTTAACAGAATTTTATCCAGAAGTAATTAATAACAATAAAGCTTCATTCTTTGAAATTGACCAGAGGCTGAAATCTATGAGAGAGGAGGTATCTAAGTTATGAATAGGGATCATGTGAGATTAAAAGAATGGAAATATTGAAGAAGATAAAAAAGGGGATGGATAAAAATATTAAAATCTTCCAGAAAATCTATCACAGAATAAACACTTAAAAAATTAACAGTTTATTTTCAAAGTAAATTAGTGGTAAAATACATTAAACATAAGTTTCATAAAATCATAGAGTCATAGAAAGAGTTGGAAGGGACCTTTCAGAACATGTAGTTCCAACCCCCTGCTACAGGCAGGGACACCTCCCTCTAGACCAGGTTGCTCACAGCCCCATCCAGCCTGCCCTTGAATGTTTCCAGGGAGAGGGCATTCACAATCTCTCTGAGCAATCTGTTCCAGTGTCTCACCACCCTCATAGTAAAGAATTTCTTCCTAATATCTAGTCTAGATCTACCCTCATCCAGTTTAAAACCATTTGCTTTCATCCTGTTGCTACCTGCCCTTACAGAAAGTCCCTCCCCAGCTTTCCTTTAGGCCCCCTTCATGTTCTGGGAGGCTGCTACATTGCCTCCTTGGAGCCTTTCCTCTCCAGGCTGATGAGCCCCAGCTTTCTCAGCCTGTCCTTGTAGGCAAAGTGCTCCAGCCCTCTGATCATCTTCATGGCCCTCCTCTGGACCTGCTCCAACAGCTCCATGTCCTCCTTGTGCTGGGCGCCCCAGAACTGGACACAGCACACCAGGTGGGGTCTCACGAGAGCAGAGGAAAGGGGCAGAATCATCTCCCTGAACCTGCTGGTCACACTTCTCTTGACACAACCTGGTTCGGTTATCAGCCATCCTGATTTGAAGTAGAGGAATAGACTAAATGACTCTGTTAGGATCTGCCACATTGCTCTTATATTTTTTGTTTATTTTATAGGCTTTGTTTATTTAGATTACACATAATTATTTATTCTACTGAATTTTGTAAAATGATTTCTAAAGTATCTGAAAGCTGATGGATCTTAGTCTACTGTGGTTTCAGTCATCTGATGCCATGAAAGTTATAAAAGTATTGTGACAATTTTCTGAGCCTCACTGTGCCTATTTTATATTGACAGATTCTTGTAGGGCAGAATGTCACTAATTGAATCTAATGAATATGGCTGGAGACTTATGGTAGAATGGAGGTAATAGATAAAACAACAGATACAAATCAAGATTTCTGTGGATATTAACAGCAGGAATACGTCCATCAATGGTAAATTACATTGTGGCTAGAATTTGCATATGCAAATACCAGGAGCTTTAGAGAGTTGATAGAATAACAGCAGGCATGCACTCTAGGAGAGCATGATGTTATGGGTTTAAGGGCAACATGCTTATACGGCAAGGGAGGCAGAAAACATAATGAGACAGAAAATGTGTTGTAACTTTGAAAGCTCAGAAGGATATAGCAAAAATAATTTCTAGTTATTCTGCTCAATATTTCTACTTACAGATGGATTTCTTAGCCTGATGGATGGAAAGGTCATTACGAAGGCATGTGGAAGAGATCATGGCAAGAAGGGATTATTAAAATAATCTTGTGTGGGCTTCTCTGCCATTTATTGATTTATACTACATTGCTATGTGGGCTCAGTGTCTGAGGTTGTCTTGAAAATGGGACCAAAGTAATATGTCATGGCTGAAGTGCTAAATGTTCCTTGCATGGTAAATCTTCCTGTCAATTTGAGTCATCTGTATGAATACAAATGTACAGCCTCTTATTTTGAACTGTGCTTTCTAAACATCTGTTAGAATCGCCTCTGATACCATTGTTCCAATAGTAAATTAATAGTAATTTTGTCAAACTACAGATCAGACTCCCACTTTGCTATATGAAAAGTTTGGTGCCATTCAGAAATCCTGGGTTCCTAATAATGGAATTACTGTTAAGAGAAGTTTGTTTCCTCTGCTCCCTGTGTTTGCTTTCTTCACCTGCAGGAAAATCAGGAAAATGCATCAGCATAAGGTGAGCATTTCTCAATCCTAAGAGAGAATTAAAAAGAAAAAATTCTTTCTTTTTTTTTTTTTTTTTTTGTGTGTGTGTGTGTGTAATGTGATGTTTTAGAAGTACTTAAGGCTTTATCATATTTTTTCAGAAACATATCACTCAAGTGTTTTTGGCCTATTTGTGTGCATATTGTCCTGCATAATTTAACTGTACAGTCTTGCAACTGTGTAACTGTGGCTGTTAAAACTTGGATACTTCTTCAGAAAATAAACAAGAGCATACGAAAGACTATCCAATAACTAGAAGAAACAAACAGACCATGAAATAGCCATAGAAAAAAAGTGAGTAGAAAGCGTGGTACTGTGAAAAAACATTAACTTTGATAACAATATTATACAGTCAGAGCACTTCAGATTTACTGAATACAATGAAAAGGGATGAAGTAGTGAAGGAGCGAGAGATTTTTAGAGAAAAAGTATGTTGTCTATAAAGATTGTTTGCTAATAAATACGGAAATGAAAACAGACCAGCATGAATGTTCTGATATAAAATGTTATAAATAAGATCAGGAGAAAGAAATCTTCTTTGGAAATCTAAAATATCAGCAGGGAAACATAATAAAAATGTGCAGATTGCAGCTGAAAAGTATGAGAATGTGTTAAAACAAAATAAAAGCAGCAAAAATGTAGTAACTTGTGCTTTTTTTTAAGTAAGATTTTTTGTCTTATATAGTCAAACTTCAGCAGGTAGAACTGTTCAAACTTCAGTCTTCAAAATTGGCTTCTATCCATTTGCTGTTTGTTATTCTATACTGTTAGTTCAGACTCCTCAGGACAGCAAAACGCTTTAGTTTGCATCTCTAATGTTTGCTGTTACTTCTTGGCATTAGTATCTTATGGATACTGCATCTACAGTAAAATAATCAAAGGTGAGTATTTCCAACAACACACAAAAGTCAATCCTTGGAAAAATGTTTAAATTAATCTTTTGTCTTAAAAGGTGAGAAAAACATCCAAATAATACTGGGTAGCTCCTTAAATGGCAGATTGTATGTATGGTTCTAAAGGTCTCATTCTAAAGTAGCTCTACTATGGATAATAAATACAAGTCACTGAGCCTCCATGGTATAATTGCAATGTAAATAAAATTGAAAAAATATAGGGAATATAGCAAATACAAAAAATTTCAATTTAATATTTGTCATATAACACCTCAGAAGAACAGCTTATCAGATTTTGGTACACTGCAGTACCATATCAGTCCTAGTCCTGAGTCTGGACAGGACAAAAGTCATAGTATTTGGTCCTGCATACAGCTTCTCCCTAAACATACTGGGGATTTTAGAGTTCCTTAGTGGCTCACACTCTGTATTAAATTGACATAACACACACTGAAATCGCTTTGCGGGACAAAGCACATAATGCTCAGGCTTGCTATTCATCAGGTTTTTCCCTTTCCTTAAATGGAAGCTTGAGCCTGTTTTACAGGAGCTCTAGTGCACCTGTTATTTTTAAATCACTGTATTGAAGGCCAAGGATACAGATCAGACAACAAAAGGGTCAAACAGGCACTGCAGTAGGGAGCATATTTTTGTGTCCACACTTCAGACATACTCCAGACATCAGATACCTGCAAAATTAACTCCAGACACTGAAGAGCTCCTAAGCCTGTGATTTGTCTGTTGGAAAGATGCTGGGAATTTTGATAAGAGATGGGGATTAAGCAGCATTTCAGAAATGTTTAGTATGATGAAGAATAGACCTGAGTTCAAAAGTGGGTGACTGCTTCAGAGGAACTCAAGTTCTTTGAGACTATATCTGAATAAAGAGAGAGGGGTGAAACAAAGACACAATTTATTCTGATTTTCTGTGAAATGGTTGGTATTTGAATAGATAAAAGATTCCAGCTCTATTCCCCTAAGCTAATGTTTTTGTTGAATAAATAGTTTATAATAAGACTTTTCAAAAAGCTAAGGAGAAAAAATTGCCATTTTGAGAGGGCTATAAGGAAGTTCAAAGGGAAGATTTGGATGGTGACCAGTGGGATACTTGCATGCATGCTACCTGTTGGTAGTCAGTCTTTCAGATTTTATAGGTAGGTATTATAAGCATTTTCCTAGGAAGATTAATTGTAGCAGCAAACTCAGTGGCACCTCCACATGATGTCTTCTCTGAAGTAAAAGAAGAAAGTGAGCTGCAGTTATGGATAATCATAGCTCTACTGTCTGTCTATCCAGTACGCCAGTGCCTTCCCTGGCCTTACTTTCTTGACTGGTGGAGGACCATACCAACAAAGGACAGAGAGTTAGAGGAGAAGAGATTAGGAAGAGATGCATATTAACAACTTTATCTGTTCATCTTTGTGGAGACAAAGTTAATTTTTGCCTTTGCTAGTGAGAAATCTTAAACCATCAGTAGTTTTGCTTATGCCTTGCTCTTACCTGAATATTCCCAAGTAGTAGAGTACCAGTGCCAGAAAAACAAGACCTGGAGAAGGACAGGATATATTTGCTGAAATATTGCAGCACAGTGAAGGTGACTGCCTAGTACAGGCATAAAGTACTGTAATCTTAGTCTCAACATTAATATAATTAAAGAATCATTAAGGTTGGAAAAGACCTCCAAGGTCATTCAGTCCAATCATCCACCTACCACCAATATTTCCTCACTAAACCATGCCCCTCAGTACCACATCTAAATGTTTCTTGACCACCTCCAGAGACTGTGACTCTGCTACCCACCTGGGCTGCCTGTTCAGCTCCTGATCACTCTTCAGGAGAAGAAATTTTTCCGAATGTCCAACATGAACCTCCCCTGGCACAACTTGAGGCCATTCCCTCTAGTCCTCCAACTCGTTACATGGCAAAAGAAGCTGGCCTCCACCTCCCCTCAACTCTTTTCAGGGAGCTGTAGAGAATTATGAGATCGTTCCTCAGCCTCCTCTTCTCCAGACTAAACAATCCTGGTTCCCTCAGCCACTACTCCTAAATCTTGTGCTCCAGATCTGTTACCAACTTTGTTGCCATTCTCTGGACATGCTCCAGGGCCTCCATGTCTTTCTTGTAGTGAAGGTACCAGAACTGAACACAGTACTTGAGACTCAGCTGCCCCAGAGCTGAGTACAGGGGGATGATTATCTCCCTGCTCCAGCTGGCTGCACTATTTCTGATAGGCACAAGCCAGAGTGCCATTGGCCTTCTTGGCCACCTGGGCACATATTAGCTAACCCCATATTCATAACCCCATATCATGGTGGGCAACAATCTTAGCAATACAAGACTTCATGTCTGAGTATCACATAGAATCATGGCATATCCTGGAGCTGAAAGGGACCCACAGCTTCCTCTGCCTTGGGCTGAACAAACCAAAGGACCTCAGCTGCTCCTCAGATGCCTTGCCCTCCAGATTCCTTTACGATCTCCTTTGAATGTTTTCTAATAGATTTATGACCTTGTATTGTGGCACCCAACCTGCCCCCAGTGCTTGAGATGAAGCTACACAGCACAGAGCAGAGGGGACAATCCTTCCCTAGCTTGGTGGAAGTGCTGGGCCTGATGCACCCCTCATATGATTGGCCCTTTTGGCTGCCAGGCACAGTGCTGACTCAGATTCAACTTGATTTTATTGAGAAACCCATTTCATTCTGAGGAGGATCAGAGCCTACCTTGTTTGGCATTCAGCAACAGTTTAAGAAACAAAAATTTAGATGTTTCACATACATGAATGTGCACTTGTCAAAACTATTCAGTGGTCAATAGCAAGACTTCACTCAATTGCCTTCACAAAAGCATATATTATCAGTTGAAACAGTGAGGTTATTGACTAGCCTCCAGCCTTTGCTCCGTGATTACATATGTCTCCCATAGACTGTGCGTCATAGTTGTCAGCACTGTATAGATATTTGCAACCTTCTATGGAGGGGTTAGTAGTAAGTATGTGCATTTAGGCAGTCATTTTGCATCTGCGTTCAGTACAATCAATGGAGTCTAGAAAGTGATTCATCAGATCAAGGTGTCTATATTGACAGTGGTTGGAGTTTACATTTAGACTCCAGAGCTCTAGGCATCTACAGTCAGATGTCTATACACTGCACTGAATCTCATCCCTACAGTTACATAAGATTAATCCCTTCCAAGGAAAATGAGAATCCAGATCTCTTCTCAGATCTGCCACTGACCTACATCAGCAGTACCAAGAGCATAAATTTGCCTGTATTTGAGCAAAGGTTTCTGACAAAAGCTCCTAAGAATGTGGAAAAAAAAATAAGTATACACATATGACCCACTGAATCTGTTGTTTTGAATAAGGCCAAATTAAAGGAGGACAGTTATATCAGGAGCTCCAGCTCCAGAATGGGTATCTTATAAAATAATAGCCACACACTCAAAGAGAGTGACAAAACAGATTCAAGAAGGACTGGGAGTTTCTTAATAGGTTTATGATTTTTTTATGAGAGGTACCACATGTAATTATTATCTAAGTTTTATAATTATTCTGCTGAATCATATAATTTTCAAGTCTTGTCAGATGTATTGTCATGAAAATCTAACTGTTTTGTAATTCATTACTATAATGACACATACAATTACTGCTATGTTTCAAAGTCACTGTTTTACAGAAGTATATCTTGCCAGTGCTACAGGGAATGTATGACCAGGAGAAACTGTAATTTCCCTTCATATGTATTCCTATGGATGATGCAGGGAAAAATGAAAAGAAGAGATTGAGATAATACTGTAACAGAGGAAGCAATTCTAGGAAGAACTGGTGAGGTTGAACATGTGGGATGAACACTGGGGGTTGAAAGAAATTACAAGATTTAGCATTTAAAGTGAAAAATTCAGAAGAGAGATTATGAAGAAGACCAGCTTAGTGTAGCCTATGTAAAATATGCTCAAAAAGACTTTCAAATGAAGGCAAGAGATACTAAAAATAGAGAGAGAGAGGGAAAAAAAACAAAACAAAACAAAACAAAAAACTTCCTAAAGGGTCAAGTCTGGAATACAAATCATCAAACTTTCTTTGGCTAGACAATAAGGCACTACAAATTAATTCCAGTTCTAAGACCTGACCTCACAGACTTTGTTCAAACCACACTCCCATTGAAGTTAATGAGAATATTGTCTGAATAATCATGCAGCTCTGCGCCTTTGCATGGACTGTGCTATGTGCCAGTGCTCAATCTCACCATCTCACCCAACCTCCTCTTCAAAACTGTCCTTGGACAAATTTGTGAGTCTGTTTTATCCCCAACAGGAAGTTTTGCAAAGAAATGCAATGTTTATGACTGCGTGTGATTTACACACAGATAGTCTCAAGTGTAATAAATACCTGAAAATGAGATAACAGGAGTGAATATGATTAGAGGTTAAGGCAAGTATTTGGAAGGATTATGTGGGATTAACCATAAACAGGAAAATAAAAGTGTAAAATAGATGCTCGTATTTTGAGCTCTGTATTTGTTCTTGTAAGAGGATAACACAGTTCTTGCCTGTGTCTGTCTTAGTGGGGAGGTGGTTTATGCAATCATCTCAATAGAGATTTTATACTTCCGCAGGTGAAAATGTAGCCTGAGGGCTTGATGTGAACTAATGATTCCCCTGAGTTCACAGACTCTTTTAATCATGATTAGCAAAGCACCTCTCTTGTCCAAAGTACAATTTTATAGCCTGAGGAGAGAGTTGTTTTGCTTACAAAACAACCAGTGAACATTTTCTGACAGTTTCAAAACAAAACAGGCTAGATAAGAAATGTTTAAGTGCATCACCATCAATTTTAAAAACCAATACACTTTTTCTCCTGGTCTCCAGCTCAAGTGCATTTATCCTGCTGAGGGATTACTTTTATTTCTCAACTGTGACTCACTGAATGTGCGACAGAGTCTTGTTTTAACAAATTTATAGAGGCTGAGGAAGATGTTAAAAACAGACAGGCACATGGAGATGTCAGAAGTGGAAAAAAGAGCAAACATAATTTATTTCAAGGGGAGCGCTGTTGTAGTCCTTGATCCACCCTGTGTAGAGCAAATATAATTGTTCTCCTCTGCTTCTTTTTACTTACATTTTTATATGAGCTCAGAAGATAAAGCTTATTTATCCTTCTGGTAATACCATTAATAACATTTTTGAGAAAACTATCAGGAGAGGTTATTAGTCTTCTGATACACTGATTAAGCCATTAAATTTCCAGAGCCATACACTTTGACAGTAACATTTGCATGTGGATAAACTAATTAGAATCTCTAAATCACAGAATATCCCAAATTGGAAGGGATCCTCAAGGATCATTGAGTCCCGCTTCTGGCTCTACGCAGAACTGCCCAAAATCTAAACCTTATGTCCGGGAGCCAATGCTCCCTGAGTTCCCCAGCTCTGGGCCATGCCCACTGCCTTCTGGTGAAGAACCATTTCCTAATATCTAATTTGACTCTTTGAGAGTCTAATTTGACTCTCTGTCGATATATTTCATGCCATTCCCTTGAGTTTTATCACTGAGCAAAGTAGTTGATTTTTTGCTGTTGTTTTGTTTGTTTGTTGTCATCTAACCTAATAGAAATCTCTAGCTTTTAATTTCCTGACTTCAGTATAGCTAGCAATTGTGACAAAAAACTGTGAAAGTAGTGCAAGGAGTGATCTCGTAAAAAAGAAATTAGTGAGGTCCTCTTTCTGGTTTTAGATGAAGTTTTCACAACCTGTTCTAACCTGAGTGAAAGTTTTGCCTGACAGTTTTAATGTTGGCAGTAGATGAAACTGTCAATTCTGAACTGACCAATAGCTCTGACACAACAAAGCCCTTAAGACCATGAGTAAGTCAGTGTTCCTAAAATAATGTCTTTAAGTACTTACCTAACACTTACTGTTTTCAGTGGATGTTAGCCACTTACATTATGCACATACTTACACACTTTGCTGAATCAGAGGTGCATCATAAGGATTGGTTAAATCTCTGTATTCAATACAAACTCAGAAGATGCTCAATATCTTAAGTCTCTTAAAACACGTACTGTTTACCTGTTTATGTGTATATCTGCATTGCAATCTCCCGCTTGTACTGCTGTAGAAATGATTGCATGATGAGGTGTGATCTTTGGCCAAAGTGACAAAAAGTCTTAGTGTAGTCATATTGATAAAAACTTATATTTATTTTTTTTTCTTCTGTAGTTTATTTCACTAGTAGAGACTGCAGTGAAGAGGACAGCATTGAGGTTTGCTAATGTAGTTGAGTATGTGTTTGGAGGTTTTGTTGATGTCATGTGCCAGTGTCTTTATAAGAAATAAATTGTTTTAAAATATTTATTAATAGCCTTGATAAATATTTTCTGTTAGCTAGGTTTTCTTTTCCTGCTGCTGTATTATTGCCTCTATCAGGAAAAACTAAGAACTCCAGCAATTGCTGAGTGCCTTTCTCTTTTCGGTCAGGACCCTGATTATTCTTTCACTAATGAAATCTTGAGGGAAGGAGGGTAGACGGTAACTTAGATAGTTGTTTGAAATTCCCTCTTGTGTCGGTAGAAGGAGAAGGAGGCCACAGTGTAACGTCTGTACTCTGAGGAAGAGTGGTCTCCAGATGGCTGTGCAGATGGTGTATTACACCTGCCACTAGCATCCTGTCCACATAGCTGCCTTATGGGCTTTCTGTGGGGTGCTGGCAGACAGCCTGTCTGGGTATATTGCAATGTGTCATCTCATCTAAACAGGCTGAAAACATGGAGAAAAACAATTTCAGGAGCATGAGCTTTGGCAGCATCCTGAATGGGTTCACTCTAGTTATGAAGATGTTCTTGATGCTTTCTTCTGGGGGCAAGCATAGATACATCCAGCTC
Source organism: Tympanuchus pallidicinctus (assembly GCF_026119805.1). Classification (NCBI taxonomy): domain Eukaryota; kingdom Metazoa; phylum Chordata; class Aves; order Galliformes; family Phasianidae; genus Tympanuchus; species Tympanuchus pallidicinctus. Next base: position 7,082,108 of record NW_026294627.1, on the reverse strand, counting down.
AGCAAGTTAAAAGGTGGATACATCAGTATGTTGTTTGGATTATTTTTCTAATTAAAAATTAGTTTGATATAAATCTCTCCAAGCTGTCACTCTTACAAGTTATTCTTTTTTGTTTTACTTTTGGAATGCATGCTTTTGCAATGACGTGGATGCTAGCAGCGAATTTCCCCATTAATAATTTGGATTTGGACCTGATTAAGGGAAGAGAATTTTAAAACAATGTTGATACACTATATTCAAAAACTTTGCATAAGAAAGCAAAAAAAAAAAAAGTGTTTAAAGAATGCAATCACCCAGTTTTCTAGAAACAAAAGACTTCTCAGAAGTTTTCTTTGCTATGCTTTTTGATATTTCACAGTTACTTTTTCATTATAGTTACAGGAATGTTAAAAGAATGATTGGAATTATTTTCTGGGAATAAAAGTGTGGCTATAGCAATATGATTCAGACAGCTGCATCATATTCAAATGTCATTTAGACAACACTATTAAGTTCATTTTTGTAATAGCTCAAGAGGATGGATTATCATGGAGTAATTAAATCAGTGAGAACAGGGCTCTTTACTCCTGTAAGAGCAAATCTCTATTATTGATCTACAGAAGAAGAGGCAGTCATCTTACCGTGTAGAACATTTCCCAAGCTGCCTCATGGATCTTTGAAGGTGCAACACAAGTATTTATATTTGAAGGAATAGCTCATAGTGAGTCAGACCTATAGCAGAAATCAATAGAAATCTTCTTTATGTAGGTCATTAATGAGCAGTGTGTTTGGTCAGTGTCAAATACTGCTGCATATTTTAACAGAGCCTTGGAAGTTAGGATACTTTAATTCTATTTCTGCTTAGATTTCTGACTCTTTGAATAGTGTTGCATAAGTAACACACAATTTTCTGATCTCTGACAGATGATTAGACCTAGGAGTCCAAGGGCATAGGCACCTTTCAGAGCCTCGCAGAACATTTTGTCTCCATTTATCATGCTGATTTGTGGTGATTTGTGGCCTAAGTGAATAATTCTTTATATATCAAAGATAAACATTGCCTTCCCATTGCAGTAGTAAAAAGGTCAGATTTCATTGCTTGAATATAGGTATCATTTGTGAGACTCCATGGTACATGAGTACATGGTACAAGGTACATGAGTCAGCTGCATAGGAATGGCAGATGAGGTCTGAGGAATGCCTTATCTTTCTGGAATAACAGGTAGAGACCAGCAAGGATATCTTGGGATATGTCCCCTGTTCCCATTAGGGAAGCTGAACCAAGTCCTAAATAACTTACTGAGTGGGTTTAGAAGAATTTATCTGTCGAAAAGTTAATTATGTAGTGAGAATTGGACAATTGGACTGGATGATCTTAGAGGTCTTCTCCAACTTTGGTGATTCTATGTTTCTACAATTCTATGAATTAGTAGTCCAATCTCCTGAAAGGGAGGATCATCTTTGTTTTGATATTTGTTTTAATAGTAACCAAAACATCTTCTGACATTTGAGAAGTGAAAAGGGGTCCTTCTTTTCCTTCATCAGTCTAGTAGAACACAAATCTCTTCTAATCCCCACAGTACTTCTGCTATCTCATGTAGAAGTCTTGGATACCAAAGGTCCCCTCATGTGACTAATGACTTTGCATGGACAGTTGTCCGGGATCTGGAGCACAGGTCCTGTTGAGAACAGCTGAGGAAACTGAGATTGCTCAGTCTAGAGAGGCGGAGACTCAGGACACCATATAGCTCTTTACAACTTGCTGAAAGGAGGTTGTGGCAATGTGGGTGTTGGCCTCTTTTCCCAAGTAACAGTGGTAGGATGAGAAGTAATGGCCTTAAGTTGAGCCAGAGGAGGTTCAGGTTGGGTATTTGGAAGAATTTCTTCTCAGAAAGAGTGGTGAGGCACTGGCACACACTGTCCAGGGAGGTGGTAGAATCACCATCCCTGGGTGTATGTAAGAACTGTGGAGATGTGACACTGAGGGACATGGTCAGTAGGCATGGTGGGGGTGGGTTGAAAGTTGGACTAGATGACCTTATTGTATTTTCCATGCTTAATGATTCTATGATTTTGTGAGTCCGTTTTTTTGCTTCTTAATATTTGGGGAGATAAATACTACTTCTGCTTTCTGATTCAGAGGGCTTACTAAAAAATTTTCAGAGGATTTGTGTTGGACATCAAAGGGAAAGAATGGATACCCAGCAGATTTAAAAGTCATACTATAGGGTTGGTTTGTTTGTTTTTTTTCAGGTTCAAGTGCTTAAATCTATTTCTGTCCAGTGCAAAGTGCGATGACTTTTATGGTGATAACCCTGAAAAATACGTGCAAATGTACAGTTTAACATTTCCAGAGGAAACTTCCTTCTTCATGTGGAATTGTCTTCCATGATAAGAAGTGCTTTAGCAGGTTACTTTGCCACTTTAAATTGTAATCTCTGTCACAGTAGCAGAAACTACTTAATTATTTGCAATAATTAAGCATGCATGGGCTATAAATGAACATTTTCAAGAACACGGGAATGTGTTGTTGATTCAGAGACTGAACTTTTCTGTTGGATAACTGAAATGAAGAGAGCAGAAGGAAGATACAGAGAGAAAAAGGCTGAAGCATGAACATCCCTTTACAGATTCAATAATACTTTTCTGTGAAAGCATTAATGACTTTTGATCTCTGTTTCAGAACTGTTCTTTGTAATTTTTGTTTTCTTTTAATTACAGATTTTTCAGTTGAAAAAATTCTAGTAAAGCTCAGTCTCCATTTGCTTTGCATTCCCATCTAGGTTTATTTAAGCATTTTAATAGGGGATGGCAATTAGCAGAACTGGGTGACATAACAGTCTTCGTCTTCAAGTACTAACCTACAGACCTTTTGTGTTGAACTTTGTTCTCCCTGCCCTGACTTGCTTTAACCATATGCTTTATAATGAGCAGTGATAGCAGTGAGATTGATGCACAATGACTGCAGATGTTTTGAGACTTTGCTCAGGTCCCAGTCCATCCTATCTTTGTGACATGGATTTATTTTTGAACACAGGCTTGTGTTTAGTCATTATAGATAAAAGTCATCATTTTAGCTTGAATTTCCAGTAAATGAGTGAAAGAAAATAATCACTTGCATCCTCAAGGAAGACACAATGACATTCTTGGTAACTACAGGCAGATCAGCATCACCTAGATCCCTGGAAATGTGATGGAACAAATAATCTTGGAAATTATTTCCAAATTCATGAATGACAGGGATGTGACTGGGAGTAGTCAACAAAGATCTACATCGAAAGAATGATTCATGAGCAACTTGAAAGCCTTCTACGATAATCGCATGGATGGATCAGAGGAGAGCAGATGATGTTCTTTATCAAGGCTTTCAACACCTACTCCCACAGTATCCTCATAGACAAACAGATGAAGTACAGACTAAACAAAAAAGCAGTGAGCTGGACTGAAATTGCATCATTGCTGGACTTGAAGTGCATAAAGTTCAACTGGAGACCAGTCACTGCTTGTGTATCTCACAGCTAGACGCTGGTGCCATCTGTTTAACATCTTCACTAGCGACCTGGAAGATGGGAAAAAAGTGCACTCTCAGCACTTGCAAATTATATAAAACTGAGAAGATTGAGTGATACACCATATGGTTGCAATGTCTTTCAGAGAACATGGACAACCTGGAGGATTCAGACAAAAAGAATGGCATTAATTTCAACAATGAGAAATGCCAAGCCCAGTATCTAGAGAGGAATAACCCGATGGCCCAAGACAGACTGGCACAAAAAAGAAGTAGCTCTAGAGAAGAGGACCTCAGCATCCCAGTGGACTACAAATTGACAATGAGCCAATAGTGTACCCCCATGACTGAGAATGTCAGCAGCAGCCTGGGCTGCATTAGGCAGTGTTCACAGAATGCCAGGTGAGGTGATAAATTCCTCAGATTTTCCATTAGAATCTTCAGATTCAGTTTGATCAGTTGATTAAATTTGTGCCAAATATTGTAATTAACTGCATGCATTTTGTGATTACCTCATTTCGTGAATTTCTACCAATCAGGTGATTTCTGTACAGAATCACTGTGCAGTTTTGACTACAGAACTGGTTATTCAAAGCTTATTATACTCTGGTTATCATAGTCACATCACTATATTCTGAGCTCTGCCAGTCAGCCAATTCTCAATTCACCTTACAGGAAGATGTATATAATTAATTGCAGTTATCTTGCAAAATTTATAAGAATTGTGCAATTAGCATTTTTCCAATAGTTAATTTAAAGTGAATCTCTTAACAAGATTTAACTTCTTATCACAGGTATTTTCCTCTGTTTCTTGTGCTAAATTTCTGTGTGTGTGATATATTGTTTCTCTAAGTAACAAACATTATGCAGATATCATGAGACATTATTGATTACTGGGTTTTATTTAAGATTTTTCCCATCAGAAATCTTAACCTCAACTGATGAGAAGACAGAAATATAAAACAAAAACTATAAGACAATTATAATTCCTCATATTCAACACATTAGCTGCCATATTATCTACCTATCAGAAGTAACCATAGAAATTATGCTGAAAAAAAAAAAAAAAAAACCCAGAAAATTTGAGTATTTTTCAAGATAATTTATAAGTAGGATGAAAGAAAAGCTAATTTATCCTCTTTTTTTTTTTTTTTTTTTGTCTTTCTTTTTTTTCCCCACTGTATCTGTAGTCCTGACACATTAATTCCAGGTCCAGAGGAGGGCCATGCAGATGATCAGAAGGCTGAGTGGCTCTCTTACAAAGAAAGGTTGAGGGAGTCTTGTCCAGGGAGACCTCATTGTGGCCTTCCAGTTTAAGAAGAGCTTATAACAAGAGGGATAGCAACTTTTTACACTGCCTGATAGTGATAGGACAAGGGGAATGGTTTTAAAATGAAAGAGGGAAAAATTAGGTCAGATGGTTGGGAGAACTTCTTCACTATGAGTGGTGAGGCCCTAGCACAGGCTGCCCACAGAATCTGTGGTTGCCCCAAACTTGGAGGTGCTCAAGGCCAGATTGGATGGAGCCTTGGACAGCCTGATCTTGGTGGGCTACCAGTCCACAGCTGGGAGTTGAAATTGGATAATCATTAAGGTCTCTTTCAACCCAAGCCATTCTATGATTCTGTGATTTTATTTCTCTTTTATTCAGCAAATCATCTCCCAGAGCATAGACAGAGCTTTCTGTCTTCTTTCTACATTGCAATTGAACGTGTGGCAGCTTAGTTAATTTATTTTAATCTAGAAATTCACAGTGTCAGCATCTATATCTGAGCTGGCCTTCTATTTCTTAAGCAGAAACATAAGAAAAAAAATGGCATTTGTTGGACATGATTCTTCTTACTTTAAGGTAGATACCCATAGTAGTCAGAGAACTGTTACTCTAAATGCATATCTCAAATGACAGCTCTGGTATGAATATCAACATTGTTGATACCTAAAAGCAGGTGAGGTGAATCCCATATCGTAGGATTTGATTCAGTTGTCCAAACAAAGATGCCAAATGACACTGGAGATTCTGTACATTCCCCTGCAATTTCAGTTTTTTACTCTCAAATGGTGCAGTGTGCTGTCATATTTGATATTCTTCTGTGGATGTACCAGATGTGTTTGCAAATTGAAATGGACAGTGGAAATATGTTTATACTGTCTAACAGAGTTCTAGGAGTTGAGTTGTCCACATAAGGGCAGGTTTTTAAAGTTAGCTACCTGGGGACCTTTCAGCCAAAGTTTTCAAATTGTAGAGTTATAGTTTATAAACTGTATGAACCTTTGGGATTAGGCACTCTGTAATTGTTTACTGTATGCTCTCCACTACTCTGAAGAATTTAGATGCCTGTCTACCAAGGACTGCACGACTTCAATTCAGATACAGATAAGGATGCCTGCAGAGGGATAAGAAAGGAAAATCATAAATAGAGCTAGGACTAGTCAGTCCAGATGGGAAAAAATTGAATGTCCAAGGTAGGAAACATTAGCATGGAAAGATCCTACAGGAAAAAGAGAGAAGAAAACAAACAAACAAAACTTCCCAATCTCTCCACCCCCTGAGGAACGACAATCAGACAAGTTGGTCTATCTGGAGATTAGAAGGAAGTACTGGGTTATATAGATGAGTCATGGTGTTTTCGTTGTTGATGATGGTGGTAGTGGATGACAGCTCTGCAGTAATGAATTGTCCTTTCAAGAAGCTGTAGAGGACAACCATTCCCTAGCTGTTCGATGGCTGCCAGGCCAATTACTTAAGTGCCTTGTCAGAGATGGTAAGTGTGGCATCACAGTTTAATCCCAACTGTTATATCAATTAGCCAGTAGTAGTTTAATAAATTAAATGGTGTATGTTGGCAGTCTGTCATGGAAAGAGACTAAAAGCACTTGTAAGAGGAAAGTAGAAATGTATCTTTACTGATATAAATAGATAAAAGATGGTAATTTGAACAATGATAACAACAACTTAAAAGGATTTGAAATGACTAGATATCCTTGACTATTTGCTACACAGAGATTGGGGAGTACATAATGAATCTAAGCTGAAATCTTAGTGAAGACAGTATAGTTTAAAAACAATAAATCACTTACCAAGAATTTGTTGGCAAGGCACCACCATGTCCTGGGTGAATCTCACTGCATGTGCTAAGTGATCTCGAGAGGTATCCCTACTCAAGGGGAGATTCTGGTGGGCAGCCACCTGCTTGCAGGAAGAACTCTCCAAGGGGTTCTTAGGCTGCTTGCTATTAATGGGGTAAGATGATTGACTCTGATAGTCAGTTGTATGACAGTCATACAACTTAGAGTTAGTTCTGTTGAACCAGATATCTGTTATCAGGTGTCTGAGCACCAGGTTTGAGACAATGTGGTGATGGTTAACTGTCTCTAGTTCAATCTTTTTCTTAGTTATTATTGTTATTAGTTCCAAAACCAAAGTCTTTTGCACCCTACTGCATGCATTAGGCCTTGAGCATTAATGACCAGGCTGGCTATGGGGGCAAAGAGTGCACAATCACACCATCTCTTTTCCCATCTAAAGATATCTGAAATAAAAATGAACTGAGACTGTAGAATTAGACTTTCTGAAAACATCAATTTATATTGGAATTATCTTAAGACATCAAGGATCCAGTTTGAAATGGCACTGTGGTTTCACCCTTATGGACAGCTTCTCTCTGTCTCTCTCCTCAAAGGAAGAGGGAGAGAAAGTACTTCAAGAACGAACTCGAGAGTTAAGGTAAGAACTGGGAGATCACTCACCAGTTACCATCCTGGACAGAACAGACTCAAAAACTGGAGACTAATGTAATTTATTGACAACTGATAACACTAAAGCAATGAGAACTAAAAGCAAACTTCAAATAACTTTCCCCCACCCCTCTCCTTCCTTCTCCCCTGAGTGACATAGGGGAATGGGGAACAGGGGTTGAAGTCAGTCCATAATGCTGATCTGACATGAAGCAGTGCTGGGTTCTGTTCACAGAGGGCACCGTGGCAGCTTCTGACTACCAAAAGATTGGCACATAAACTCAATACAAGGAGTCAGCTTACAAAATTGCCTAAATGAAAGTCAGTACGTGAACTAGACATTTACATTCCCAGTATGGTCAATGGAGATCAGTGGAGATCTGGGACTCTGATCACTTACCCACAAATAGGTGTCTTGGGCCATTTCAATACTAGTGTCAATCAGTATTTTAATGATGTGACATCAGAGATGCTTAGAATTAAGTGTTAAAAAAAAATAGAATGTTTTCCTGTTGACAAAAAAAATGCAAGGGGAGAACAATCTCCCTCTTGACATCCTAGAGGTTTATATCCATTGTTTTCAGAATAGCCAAATGCAGCACTGTCTGATATTGAAGGAAAGGTATTTTAAAGAAAAGTATCTGTGCAAACTGAACAGTGAAGTGGTAATGACAGCTGTGATGCTGTTAATTTTCAGGGTGTGATTCTGCTGCCAGAACAGAGGTGTGAGTCCCCATAAAAAAATCAGGGAGTTCCATAAATAGCAGTCCCAGAAGGAAGGTGTTGCTGACAGGAGCTGGAATGACAGCCATGCAGAGTGCACCATGGATACCCCAGAGGTGTCACAGAAAACTGAAACCGTATGTTTGCTGCTGAGGTGACTGGGAGACGCAATTGGCCTCAAGCTGCACGGATATGTTTGATAAACTGATTAAACTGTAAGGATTTAGGGGCACAGGGGAAACTTCTAAGTAAGCTAAATGTTCTGAAATTGAAGGATTCTTGCGTCTGCCCAGGGCACTGCTGTCACACAGTCATGTAGGTTTGCAGCTGCCTTTACAGGTGCTGAATATTGTTTCCCAAGACAGATTAATTTGTGTGCCTGGAAATGAAACCTTAAAAGCACTTAGACACTGTTTTTTTTTTGGTTTTTTTTTTTTTGTTGGTTTTTTTTTTTTAACATTTCAGCAGCTGATAGAAAGTCCAAGTGTCTTCTGGCCTGTAACATTATTACTGTCATCTCCACTAAAGAAAATAATCTACTGCTTTTGGGATTCTCTCCCAGAGGAGATGTCTGAGTATGACTTGACAGTGTGATACCTTTCTGACCTGCCATTTTAAATCTGAGGTATATCTTTTGTGAGCTACAGCCAGTCGAGAAACAGGATGCCTTTTATATTTAATCTCTACAAATCGACATCAACTGCAAAGTAGAGATTACACACCTGAAGTGAGGACACTGGAAATTTTTCTTTAATGGAAGTAAGTGTATTTTTGACAAGCATCTGTCAGTCTGGAGACTGTAGCACAGAACTGAAACAAGCTGCCTGGATTTCTGTAAGAGCGAACTCAGGAAGGTGGTTCCAACAGAAATCACAATATACGCAAGCAGAATGAGAAATTTAGCATGTGTCCTGGCAAATGAGTTTGTGCACAGTTTGAAGTAGGAGGTGTCCCTGCCTATAGCAGGGGGATTGGAACTAGATGACCTTAATGATTCCTTCCAATGCAAACCATTCTATGATTCTACGGTATGAACTGCCTTCTGGAAGATCGTCTCTTCCTGTGTTGATTAGAGGGAAATCCAGATTTCCAAGCTTAGTTAAGAAGAGATGAATGCCCAAAGTTTGGCTGTGTGACTACTTCTACAAACACATGGTTTTGCTCTGTGAGCTGAGACAACCTGTACAAATATGCAGTTTTCCTCAGAGTGTTGTACAGTCCCAAGGCAGATGATGAAATGGCAGTGATGTAAGGAAAGGAAAGATATATATATTATACTTTTAAGAACTAATAAGATTTTTTGGAATTTTCATTCCACTGAATGCCACCAACAAAGAGCCAATGTGCAAACATTTTTTTATTTTAAATAAGGCATTTCTGCTGTTAGCAGAGCAAATATGCCCTGCCAGTCAAAGACATAAAGACAAAAACTTCACATCATTTTTCATATTTTATGTCCCAGAGTAAAACAAAAACTTTATCGGAGTTATTTATTTCATCTTCACATTACTTTAACTGCTTCACTGGTATTGTCAGAAGTCTGATTGGGGGTGCTGAGACAGCTGAGTAGTGTATTGGCACACTAACAGCACTACTAACAATTGCTATTACTCTTCAGTATCAGGACAAAATGTGCCAACAGGTGGTTTCATGATGGCAGATGGTTCTTCCAAAAAAATATAGAATCACAGAATGGCCTGGGTTGAAAAGGACCACAATGATCATCAAGTTTCAACCCCCCTGCTATGTGCAGGGTCACCAGCTACCAGACCAGGCTGCCCAGAGCCACATCCAGCCTGGAAGCTGGATGTGATATCTGAAGCTTTAAAGTATTACTCAACCTTCTAAGTAAGCACTATTTAAAATATTTTTCTTTCTTGAATTTTTAAAAGGAATTTTCTTCATAAACCACCTCTGCATATTGGTTTACAGTCAATGATCTGCTGAGATGGGGGAAGCCTCATCTGCTTCTGTTCTAGTACAGAGTCTGAGAGGTCTCTGAGGAAACAGATTCTGCCTTCAAATCTTGGTAGTTCTTTTTGAGGGGGGAGCATTTTTACAATTTTTATAGTTTTGTAACTATGAGTTTTGCATTTCCTATATATTAAGAATGAACGTATAATATTTAATCTTATCTCATAGCTATTTGCCAGCTTTGACCAGTTTATTAAGCCGGTTAGAATTTCTCTAACTTCTGCTATGATCTTAACTGTCCAGTTATTTCCTCACATCATTTGGGCAATCATACTCACTATTTCTAGCACAAGATATTCGCTGCTGGAGTATAACAAACATACTCTCATATTCATGAATGTATTTTTGGACAAACTTAAAGAGCCATTTATTATCTTACAGTTCCACACTGAAATTCAGAGTGGATGTCATCAAAAGAAAAAAAAATAAAATCCAGATGAATGGGTTTTTCAAATCTTCAAGGATTATTTACAGTCCTTAAATCTTTTGTCTTTATGCTGACATCGTGTTACTCAGATATAGCTGTTCACATTGAGAAGCCAGAGCGATTGCCTCGATCCTCACACAACTTCAGTAAAAGCAGGATCATAGAGGGTAGACAGGTGAAATTACTATACCTTAAAAAGTAACTATGATTCCATTAAAATTGTGCTAGTGCTAATAACATTCCTTTGGGTCTTGCCAAATGCAAGATAAATCAGCTTTCAGTGAAGGAGTATCAAATTCTGTCTATGAGGCTGAAGAGCTAGTCTGGAGGCAGTCAGTGCAGCTCAGAAAAATCATGGCAACTTATCAGGAAGCTGTAAAATTGCGTGTCTGAAAGTTACAGAGGAATGTAAATGGATAAAATGGGTCAGCATATTTTGAGATTACAGTAAAAGAATCTTAGAATGGCTTGGATTGGAAGGGTCCTTAACGATCATCCGGTTCCCTGCCCTGTTGCAGGCTGTTTGTCTCCCACCAGATCAGGCTGTCCAGGGGCTTTCCAGGCTGGCCATGGACACTTCAAAGGATGTCTCTATTGTGATGGAGGCCCCAGGCCTGGACACAGTACTCCACATGAGACTTTATCTCCCTTTGTCTGCTGCCCCTCTTCTTTTAATACAGCCCAGCATACAGCTGGCCTTCTGAGTTGCAAGCACACACTGTCAAGCTTCTCATTAACCAGAAACCCTAAGGCTTTCTTGTCAGGGCTTGTCCTAATGAGTTCTTCTCGCAGTCTGTAGGCATATCTGGAATTGCCCTGACCCAAGTCTTGTTGAACCTCATTAAGTTCATGTGTACAGTGATGGCATCCCTTCCTTCTGTTACATCAACTACACCACTCAGCATAGTGTTCTCAGAAAACTTGCTGATGGTGCACACAATCCCACTATTATCTAAGTCATTTATAAAGATGTTGAAAACTACCACTCCCAAGAAGGATCCCTGTAGGACACTACTTGTCATTGGTCTCCACTTGGACGTAGAGCTGTTGATGATAATCCTCTGGCTGTGACCATCCAACTGATTCTTCATCCATTGAATAATCCCTTCACATCTGTATTTTTCCAGTTTAGAGATGTGGATGTGGTGAAGGACAAAGGCCTTGCAGAAGTCCAGGTAGATGACATCAGTTCTCCTTCTGTTGTCCACAGATGCCATCACTCCATCATAGAAAGCCATCAGATTGTTCATGCATGATCTGCCCTTGGTGAAGTTGTGCTGGCTGTCTCAAATCACCTCCTTGTCTTGCATGTGCCTCAGCATCTCTTTCAGGAGAATCTGTTCCACAAAGTTACCATACACAGAGGTGAGGATCACTAGCCTGTAGTTCCCTGGGTCTTCCTTTTTCCTTTCTTAAAAATAGGAATGATTTCCTTTTTCCCGTCACCAGGAACTTCATCTGATAGCCATGACTTTTCAAATGTGAGTGTGGCTTGGCAACCACATCACTCAGCTCTTTCATGACCCCAGGATAATCTCTCAGATAAATTACTTCTAAGAAGGGAATTTCTTGAAAGTAGCATGAGATAATAATGAAGGAAACTGAGTAGTGTTTTTTTTCCCCTTAAAGCCATTAGGCGAGCATCACAATCTTCTCCTTTGTCCACATGATTGCAGAACATTTAAGGCCACTCACCTCTGGAGATCTGAAAATTCTCAGACCTCACTGCCTTCAAAATCCTATTTGTCTTCCTCTTTCTGACTCACATTAACAAACGTTTTCAGTGAAAATGAAGGGACTGATTTTTAACCTGTTGTCTGCACTTCTATTCACCACTGAGGAAAGGACAGTAACCTCGCTACCCACAGCTGTGCTAACATATCCTTGATCAATTATCTTCTCACCAGATCATCTCAACGCTTTTGGCTCTTTTTAGCTTTTAATTAAATTAAAATGGGAGGGAAAAGTTTCCATTTTTATGTGTGTGCTCCTAAAGGAACAATATCTTGCAACTGAAGCGTACACAATGATTCTGTCTATTTACGAGTCTGAAATTAGATGAATAAGGAAAAAAAGGAAACTTTGTTCTGATCAGAACGACAGCTTGATATGAAACAAAAAGAGTGGCTTCCTAAAACATTTCAAAAAATGGCTTTTTCTGAAGACATGTTTGTTGTATAAATTCTCAGCCTATTTCCAGTGCTTTGTAAAATCCAAAGAAGAAAAATGGAATTAGTTGTAGGACCTGAATCCGAATCTCATCTCCAGAGATCAATGAACGCTGAATACGTTTGCAGACTTCTGTATAACAATATAATAATAAAAATTCAAGGATGGACATCAGCATTTTCCCTTCAAAGACGATGCTGCAGCACACTCGCTTGCATTCCTTCAAAGAGAGGATGGATTTTCTCTAACAGTCACTCATGGACATAAAAGGCAGACTTAAAGGATCCACACAAATAAATTTTTTCGTGTCATTCTTTCTTGCCTTCCCATACTGAGTTTTCAGCATCTGTCATAACATTCATAGGTGCATGTAGCAGCTACAGAATTTGGACTCAAAATTGGAGAATTCCATTTTCTTTATACCCCATAAGCTCAACAGTGAATATATAGGTTAGAAAAAGACCCTGTGAAATAAATATTTATTTATTTTTCCTGTCTCATTAATAACAAAGCTATCTGTTATGATTCCTGATATGATGCCATGCCTGATTTTTGTTGTTGTTGTTGTTGTTGTTGGGTGTTTTCTTATCAGTGGTAAGTGCCCAATAAGATTCACATAAACAACGCCACCCACCATGGTATCACTGATTAAAAATAATCTACAGCCTTGAATAGACATGAAAATTTTTCTGACAGTGAATGTGCCTTTCACATCTGAGCAATAGAAAAACAATTTGATGTCATATTCTGCTATATGGCAGAAGTCTGACACAGACAGCCATGAGATCTTAATTCCGGAGCAACAATTGATTAGTATCAGTACCTCCGTTATTCATTATTCAACAGCAAAGACTGGAGTGGGAAACTGAAAGTAATTGGCCTATATTTGTATTATTATTATTATAGTGCAAAGCCAGTGAAAACTGAGGTCAGCAATTAAGCTTACACAGATCTTATATCAACACAGGTAAGTGTAGATTGCCCAGCCCAGCACCAACTCTGCAGTCCTTGCTTGAGAATGCCTACTGTAAATTATTGCTATATGACATATGTTGCTATAACTGCTAATTAAATCTCAGGGCTGTGTTCTATTATTAAAACAAGAGTCCTTAGTTTCTACTAAACAGAGTTAGTTCCCAATGGGAGCATAGCTATAAGCTGCCTGAGTTTCCCTGATATGTCTTCCTTTTCTGTCCTTAGAGCACCATCTAAGCAGATTTTTGAACACGCGCAGCCTGCATCTGGGGTTTGGGAATTTCCAGCAGGAGCTTTGCAAGGAGCAGGGTTGGCAGGCTTCAGTGGCAGGGCAGCAGGAGGGAGGAGAAGGAGATATGCATGCAGTGATAGATATGGAGAGCTGGCAGCTGCTTCACTTGGCCTGGATCCACAGAACTGCAGATGTGTGCAAGGCTGGGGCTGAGGAGGAGCCTAGGGAAGAGTGGAGGTTTGGAATAGGAAGCGATTTAGGTGGGAAGAATGAGAGAGTATTAGGGTCACACTACTAGTTTGTACAGGAGAGATACTGGTGCTGGTGGTAGAGATATTGGAATGAATAGGGACTTGGGTTCTTGGGCTCTGGATCAGACTTGGTGAGTATGGGAGGCAGTGGGAGGGGAAGTGTGGGAGCTGGTCCTTCTGAGATGGGAGACCTGATGTATGGCTGTGATAGGACCGATCACAGAGTCATAGAATGGTTTGGGTTGGGTTGGAAGTCCATTCAAGTCCACCCAATCCCAAGCCCCTGCCATGGGGCGGGTTGCCCCCCACCAGCTCAGACTGCCCAGAGCCCATCCAACCTGGCCTTGAGCACCTCCAGGGATGGGGCATCCACAGCTTTTATTTGGTATCTTGTTTTAAAGTGATGCTCCATAGGTGAACAGGAGTGTGAAGTGGCTGGCTTTGATCAGACACAGTTATTTTGATTTGGACATGATTCACCAGTTCCTTTTCTTACCAGAGCACTGAGCTTCCAGTGCTTCTTTTAGATCACTTTATGTATTTTTCACTTATTTTGCAGTGTGGCTGCATTAATCATAAAGCACTGTATTTCTCTCTAGAAGACAAGACCATATTGTGTATGGGGCAAAAGGAAGGGCAGTATCTCTTACCTTCTCTTTTCGATGACTGGAGTTAACGTTGTTAGCTTCTAACCATGCCTATAATTCTGGTGCAAGTACTGCAGTGCCAGAGGTGACTTAGTGTAGACATCTTTATATTTATATATATCTAAATATATAAGGATGGATATAACCTATCCTAAACGAGCATGATCTTGAGCACCAGGTTCCTATTTCCTCGTATCTTCCTCTGTTTGCATGTAATTCCCAGCCTCAGTTTTTAGAAGCATCCAGATCTGATAAAATGTTGTATACATCTACAATCTCTTTCCCAGAGTCAAATTCATTCCACTTGTTTCCCCAAAGCTGATTGACCAAAGTTACTCCAAACTTAATGCTCCCAGATAAATATCAGCTTGCCATAAAATACTCAATTTCTCTCATTATGGAGTAAGAAAAGAACTTTCCAGACAACTGAAAAAATGTCGATTTATATTAAACATTAACTTTGTGAAGAAGTCTGTGTTTCCCAGGAAATATTTACCATATCCTCTGCCAGAGTGTTTCATGCTGCTTGCATCACCCTGAAATGAAGAAGATAAGGCAGCAGGTTTCCTTTACCTGGTTCCCTTATACAGAGAAAATGGACCACTCAGAAGTTCCTTTATTACCCTTTCCTCCCTTATTTTTTTAAGCTAGTGCTGAAATCAATAAAATGTGGACAGATGCATTTTTAGTCTGTCACTTTAGCTAACAGTATTTCATTAGCTCTAGCACTTTAAAATATATTGTACTGTATTGCATTGTGTTGCATTGTGTCGTATTGTGTTGTACTGTATTGTATTTTTTTGCCAGTGGATCATCTAAATAGTTTCTAAGTGTACAGGAAGAAATTCATTAAGCCAAATTCTGCAAAAGATCCAGTACATGCTCCCTAGTCTCTCCATACACAAGCAAATAGGATGTATATAGGAACATATGATGACTCTTGTTCTCCATGTATGAATTCTGCTCTCCAATTTTAATTAAAAAATAAAAACTTTAATTATGAAGCCTGCAGAGCCAAAGAAGACAATGTAATCCTGGTCTGGTGAGAGTCATCATGAGATCACAGGCAGATTGGAAAGGTCTGTTTGTGAGCCAGCTTGCTGTTATCCCAAGCAGCCATACGGCTCATTTTTATTCATAAGCTAATTGTGCCCTACCTGAAAAGCATGTTTCAGAGCATCACTCCTTTTGATAGTAGAAAATTCTTCTCTGAAAGAGTGGTCAGGCACTGGAATGGGCTGCCCAGGGAGGTAGTGGAGTCACTGACTATGGAGGTGTTCAAGGAATTTTTGGACACTGTATTGAGGGACATGATTTAGTAAGAACTGATTGGTGATCAGTGTATGGCTGGATTGGGTGATCCTGTGGGTCTTTTCAAACCGTGATGATTCTAGGATTCTATGAAAATATTTTATAGTTCTCAACCTTAATGTACTTCTGGCTAGTTTTTATCTCTGCCTTGTGTTATATGCACAATGAATTTATGAAGTGATTTTAACCTCCTCCTCCTTTTTCCAGGTGCAGTATCCTTGACCATTTAAAAATCAATAGTTACCTCTTCTCCTCCCCTTATTATTACAGTGTTACATATACAAATAGAGATATTTTTTTTCTCAAATACAATACAGGACTTTATTTCTTATTTTCCTGTAGCATTTTTGTGGTCTGAGTTTATAAATTATGTTCAGGGTATGCTTTCAAGCTTTTCTCAGATACTTGAAAGTAAGATAGGGTGAGTGGGAATTCCTGCACTCGTATGGACTCGTAAGACTCCTGGACTCTTCCTACCATCGGTCATTAAGAAATATGGTGATTAGCTCTTTGCATTGTTTTCATAGGACTCCTAGTTTCAGAATGTGCTGAGCAAAGCGTGAGAAAGAGCAAATCTGCTGAAGTCTGGAGTAACCAGGTTGTCTTTGCTATTACTTCAAGAATAGATTCTTTAAACTCTTGCCTCAAATCCATTAAAAGTTCCTCAAATTTGAGATGTTTCAAAGTCAGTATTTCTGGCTCATTGCACTGGCATTTTTTATGACATTTTCCCTGGTAGGAAATTTCAGACTTGGTGAAGGTGGACAAATTATTCTGTTTCATTTTTATGAAGCAGTTTCTAAGAATGTGTTATCTCCTTAAAGCAAAGATCTTGACAAGAAGACGGTGAAAAATTGTGATGAGAGTCCTATGTACAACATTTTTTTTGTTGTCCCAAATTTCTGCAGCAAAAAGCAGTTCTCTTAACCAAGTTACATAGAAACAAAGAGAAGAAAAGGCAGCGCTCTTTCTGTCCCTCATTCCTCCCCTAAATTGAAGACGATCTGACTGCAAAAAAAAAAACAGCAAACCAAAAAGATCCGTCTTTACTGCCTTCTTTATTGGTATTGCAATCAAAATCTACATATGTCTACATTCACATATAGACAAATCCCATCTATTATCTTTCTCAGGCTCTAAGATTTTTCCCCACAACATATTTAAGCTGCAGCAAAGGTAAAACCGTCACTCCAAGAACAGAGCAGCTCATGGAAAGAAAGAAACTTACACACAAAACCAGTCTTCTGCCCAGGAGGAAAATCATGCTGGAATTGAACCAAGCTGAAAAAGGTGAAGTTTTACCTGATTTACTTTAGTTTGAGCTGTTGCACCATATAATCACACCACTTTTTTTCCTCTCCTCAACATGAATTAATGACAAGTCAAGATTTTTGCTTATACCGTGTTTATAGGCCCCCAGAGCCAACTTCAAACATACAGTACTACAGTTTCAGACGCTTTGGACTAAACGGATATTTATCAAGTAGTCATTTGTGTATGTGCAGGTGGGATATTGTTGAATTTTCTTGTGTTCATATGGTAAAATACTCCATAGACATGTTCATGGGAGGGCTAAGGGCTGCCAAGACCTCTTGAGTGCCTTTCCTCATGGCAGAGATATTAAGCATTCAGGGATATTTTCCAAAATGAACTTTACACCAGCTGATAGGAGTGCGTTTCATGCCTGCCATGCAATTTCTATGTCTACTTGAAGTGTTGAAGACATGCTGTGTCCAGCAATTGCTACATTACAAGAACGCCTGTTAGTAAATTCCCCTGCAGGATAATAAAGTGATAGAGAGAAAAATTGGAACTTTTAAAAAATATTATTTTTATTCTATTCTTTTTTTTTACTTTGTCTATTTTGGTGCAAGTGTCTGGTTTAATAAAAATGTGTAAGAGATATAACATTATGCTTTAGGGCATTAGAATTCCACAGATTGCCTCAGGCTTGAGACAGTCTTTCTGTGTTAGGCACGTCTCTCACCAATTGCCGTTTGTGGGATTCCAGCAGTTGCTTTTATAAGTGTCTGGACACTAGAGAAGACAAAACAGAACAAAAATCAGAACAAAAGTACCATTTGCTTTTCCCAAATCAGTAATTTTGATTTTCAGTGCTTATCATTTACTTTTTGTGCTCCTGAAGATATTGTGTCTGAAAGAAACAGTAGTCCAATATTTATCTGCATTTCTACATCACTACATATATACCTCTATATGCTGGGTGATTTTATTTTGCATTTAGCGTGTAAACCTAATACACAACTATTTAATGCCTCTCTGCAAAATGGAAGTACTGGAAAGGTAATTTTGGCAGAGCCAGGTTAAAGTCAAGCAACCATCTGCATTTCAGGCATATGTGGTTTTCAGCTTTCTGCAGTATTAGCATGAGACGATCTGTTTCACTTACACAGTAGATGAGTCATTTTTTTATAGTTTGACAACCCCTTCATTTACACAAAAGTTCACTCCTTTTACTTGGAAATTTAACTTTTTCTTCAGTCAAACTGTATCTTTCTTTGTCAGTGTATTGCAATTTATGCTAACTAAAAAAATGAATAATAAAAACTTGACATTTTTCTCCAAAGCACAGCAGCATTAAAGGTCACATTTTCAAAAGGACATGTAAAATTCTACTAACAAATTATGCTTGAGAATTTAAGTGCACAAAGCCTTTCTTTAGAGTGCAAAGAATGAAGGATGAATGCAATTCTGGTACAGTGTTTCAAAATTTGGCAATGAAATGGAATTAATAGAACTGGGGTAATTTTTCAAAAACGTGCTTGTCATGAAATAGCTGAGATATTTTTCAAGTTTTAGATGGAAAGTCTGTAAGTTACTTAGAAACGTATAGGCTTTATCATAGGGAAGGGGAAAGTGGCAGTAGAATTTCCACTCTTAGTAACAAATGCCATTGCAATTCCTCATTCTTATTAAAAAAAAAAAAAAAAAAAAAAGTACTGGGGCTTCTGCAAGACAGGAATCATGTTTTACTAGACACTGTTTTATCACAGTGCCATTTTCCATCACAAGGAGCTGGGGCAGGCACTGCCAGCTAACCTGGAGATGTCATTCTCCCATCTTATGCCCAGGCTTGAAGGATACTTCAGCCAGTCATTTGGCACTTCTGCAAGGGTAGATTTTAGATGCTTCTGTCTCTCCAGGGGTGGTTGTATGTAGTGCCATGTACCGCCAGTTCAGAGGTTAACTGCAACTCATAGCAGTCATACATCTACTCATCCCAAGAAGGGGACAGCCACTCTTTCTGATTGAGGCAAGAAGTCAGTATGAGAGTGAGAGCTATAAAATAAAAGAGGGTGGGA
This sequence comes from Tympanuchus pallidicinctus, assembly GCF_026119805.1. NCBI lineage: Eukaryota > Metazoa > Chordata > Aves > Galliformes > Phasianidae > Tympanuchus > Tympanuchus pallidicinctus. Next base: position 7,062,854 of record NW_026294627.1, on the reverse strand, counting down.
AAGATGGTGAAGGACAAGGAGTTTTTGAGGAACAGAGAACTCCTACTCCATGTGAGTCCAGTGGAGTGGTAGTTGGAGAAAGGGAAAGAGAGGGGAGATGAGGCAGGAGGAGTGAAGGAAGGGAGAGAGTGAAGTAGTAAGGGAAAGGGAAAGGGAAAAGGGAAAAGGAAAAGGAAAAGGAAAAGGAAAAGGAAAAGGAAAAGGAAAAGGAAAAGGAAAAGGAAAAGGAAAAGGAAAAGGAAAAGGAAAAGGAAAAGGAAAAGGAAAAGGAGGGGAGGGGTGGGGATGGGAGGAAGGAAGGAAGGAAGGAAGGAAGGAAGGAAGGAAGGAAGGAAGGAAGGAAGGAAGGAAGGAAGGAAGGAAGGAAGGAAGCTGGAAATAATAAGGAAGCTGGAAATAATAATAATTAAATAATAATTAATTAAATTAATTAAATTAAAATAATAATAATTAAATAATAATTAAACTTTTGAAAATGAAAGAAAAGCTTCAAGCTATGTGACATTTCTCACTTGGTTTTTATTAATTAAGCTATTTTAAATGCAGATTGCTGAGTCATAAGATACTTACAACTCAAGAACCTTCTTGAATTTAGATACATCTCATCAACCTTGTCAGGCATATGCTTAACTACTTTTATGTAAGTATTCTAATTGCAGTGAATATGCAAAATGTTTCTGTATGTTTGTTTTATCCATAAAAAAAACTATTTAAACAACTATACTTTCAGCCAGAGGATACATCTCCACTACTAAATAAAAGAGGGTAAACAAGAGTCTGTCAGTTTCCCCTCTGCAAGAAAAACATTCTAGAGACAAAACTAACAAAATGGGATGTAAAATAACTACTACCACCTGCCTTTGAGGCCAGAGATTTGTTCAAATTCCTCTTTCCATTAGTAACAGAAGTATAGTCTGTAAATCCTGGTAGGAAGGCTGCAGTAGAAAATCTTAATGGAAGCAGAATTCTGTGGTTTGTCCTTACCTTCCCCAAGCAAAATGAAAAATGGGAACAAAAGAAAAAGGAAAATTATGGAGAATCAAGTTGAAATACTCATCTGATATAGATCTTCCTGGAGCAATAAAGAAGAAATTCATTGGTAGAGAACAACCTCTCGTATCCCATAATACAATTATAAGGAAATAGAAGAAAGGAAGAAAAAATTGTCACTAGTTGAGCTACAGATGGAAGACCCTGAAGTTCTTTGAAGTGACCTTACCTACCTCATAATCTTTCAGTTTTTGTTGTACTGCTGAGCAAATCTCAAGTAGGAAATCTAATAAAGCAGATTTTTAAAAATATATTTTATCACTCAATTTTAGCAAGATTAACCTGATTTTGAGAATCATTATATCACTAGACTGTGTACAATGATCTTACCTACCAAGTTTCTTCTTTTATTGTATCAACTTCTAATTAACTCCCCTGTTAATGATTTCATACTTTTCCTTTTGCAGTTTGAGAATGTTATCAAAGCTTTTCTTAAATTAATCACGTTAGTTGCATTCATAGCTTTAAAATTATCATTGACTTTTGTGAGTTGCTAATGGCTTCATTAAAAAAGCACAGCACAATACTGTGTTATCATGTTAAGCACTTGCAAGATCGTCATCAACAGAAGACCTGAACACTTCTTAGTCATTAATGGTTTATGTCCTCTCCTAATCGTGGGAGTGAAATATTATCTCTACTGTATATAAGGAGAGGTAAAACAGAGTATTTCTGTGACAGCAAAACCAAAATCAGAGAAACCAAAATACTCTGCTGAGAAATACTATAAGACGTATTTATAGAGAATGCAACTCAGGTGTCCTCTGTCTGTATTCTGACTTACTGCATGGTATGTCTCCATGGTCCCAGACTATCAAAGACTATATAGCCAAACTAAGCAGGGTAGAAGCCATGATGGATCACAGAGTTTGCGCTTTGTCCAGACTGCATCAAAGGGGAAAAGCAGGACATAAGACATCCAAAATACGTAACAGTATTTCTCAGTAACTTTATTTATTTATTTATTTATTTATTTATTTATTTATTTATTTATTTATTGGGTTGTTTTATGTTTCCCATTGTTATTTGTGGGGTTGTTTGTTTATTTATTTATTTATTTATTTATTTATTTATTTATTTATTTAACTATCTGTGAAAAGACAATCTGTAAAAAAAAAAAAACCCCAAAACTTTTTAAATTCCCTATATGTAATTTTTAGATTTTACTCATAAAGGTTGCCTCTTATAACCATCCCTGAAACGTTTTTCCCTTGTGACCTTCAATATGTTTACATCCTTTCATGAATAACCATTTCCTCCAAGTCATTCTGCACTTCGCTTCAACTAACATTGACTAATCATTCACATTATTCTTCTTGTACTAGAAGACAGATTGAATATCAATTTTTATTCAACTTCTTCATGTTTTTCGTGATTTTGTAGACCTTTTAGTACATTTCACTTGAATCATCTCTTCTCCAGACTGAAGATCCTTAATGACTCAGTCATTCTTCATGTAAAGGGAACTGAAGGTTCAGGCCTTTGATCAATCTTCCCTCAACATTTTGCAGTTCTATTATTTTCTTAGAGATTAGGAGATTATAGCTGTGTTTAGACATTAACATGTAAATAAAGCATGGATTTTTATGGTGAAATAATTATGTTACTGACTTTGTTCTATTTTCTTTAAATTTGCTTTTGACCGAGAGAAAACAGAGCTGACATGTTCATGCAAAAATAAAGGTTTCTAGTATCCCACACAAGACTATGTATTTTAACTGAATATTCTTGCATATCACACTAGAAATTTAATTTTGTAAAGTGGGAGAGTAGTACACATGAAAACTAACAACTAAGAATATATACAGGCAGGGACCAAATATTCATGCATAGGCTGTAAACATGATATTGAGATCTGTACTTCTTTGAATATGAATGGTAGAGTGAAAAACCAAAAACGTTTAATATATTGAAGTTTAGTCTCTGGATTTGAGTTATTTAATTGTGTTTATACTCATTTAACATGTAACCTATACCGTGTTCAGAACAGAATGAAACATCCTACAATACTATTTAATTAAGTAGTCTCTTTTATTTAAGTAGTCTCTGAATTACTAGGTAACCAGAAAGTATCAAGGAGATGACATGTTGTAATATATATGACATCTATCTAAATTAGTCGTATAATATTGCAAATAAACCCCTTCAATATAATTGTAACATTTAGCACCTTTTCCATGTAATTCAGTTCACAGAAGTCTAATTAAAGATCAGTGAACCAAGTGTTTAAAAGGCAACCAATTTAATTGTTGTAATTGTATGATTTAAAGGAATAATAAATGTACTAATGATACTGCAATATTAAATACTCAAGTTGGTGATCAAGTCAATTAAGATATAATTGTAAAGCAGCAATCCACAAATAATGAGTGAAATGCTTCCTATTGAGCATGATGTTGACAATAATAAAATAGAGTAACCTTATCACATTTTGACATTTAATTTGATACAAAAATATGTAGGCAAATTTTAATCCTGCTGATCATGTACAAATTGGAGTGCCCATTGTCTTTCTGTTTCGAGTAAAGATGCAGACTCAGCTCTCAGGGGCAAATTACAGAAGTGTTTCGTGAATTCCTTATTTTCCTTCTTGGATTGACCACAGGAATGAGATCTTTGTCAGCTATCTAAATCTGGGGTGATGGCCACACTTGATAGCTCCATCAAGACAGCCAATGTTGATGTAAAGTGTATTTGTAAAGTTTTTGTAAAGTTCTTGTAAAGTTCAAACTCAGATAGCTTACATTAGAACTAGTACTACTAGTACTAGTACTAGTAGTACTAGTAGTAGTACTAGAACTAGTACTACTAGTACTACTAGACTTTTTCTAGTAGATAAATCTGTTTATTAATTCAAGGCATTTAATTTAAGTGGAGTCTATGCTTAGTAGTTTTTTTTGTTGTTGTTTGGTTGGTTTTTTTTGCACTCAGCAAACAAGTTAGTGTGAAGAGTCAGGTTTTAAAAAACAAAATTTGACACATATAGCTCAGAAGTCAAAGTAGTTTCCTGGTAAACTAAGTTCAAGTCCATTTTCATTTTGATTTATAGATGATCTTTAAACCAAGATCTCACAGAAACAGGAACAGTTTCCTTGGCTTTCAGATCATTTGGCATGGATTTAAATGTCAGTCAGATCAATTAATTATCTCCAGGTTTTCTGCCAATTTAATTAATTTATTTATTAAATACTTGAGTATGTCATGAAAAGATTTAAAAAAAAAATAATAATGATTTTACTTTAGAATCAGTTCCAAATGTGTCCTAGATGAAATATCTAGAACATTCTGACACCCAAGCATAAGCTATGAATGAATGAAAAAGTTTCTACAAAAGCACATTTAATACAATTCTGTGCAACATCTGAATCACAGAACAATGAGAAACTGGAGAACATCGTATAGATATATCTTTAACATTATCTTGCTTCTTATTAACATTAAGCAGTTTCATTTTATCCAAGGCGTAGCCTGTAGTATCTGTGTTTCTGAGTATTTTTATAGGTATTTTAGAAACATGTAATTTACCACATATCTGCTATGATAAGGCTGAGTGATAAAGGTCATAGATTTGGGCCATTGGTGGGTGTAAATATATTCACTTATCAACTGAAAAAACAAACAAACAAAAAACGTTAGAACAGCATGGAAAAGTTCGAGGCTATGTACGTCTCCAATAAAAGCAAACACAGATATTACAATCAAAGCAAATGTAGATCTAAATCCTCAGAGATCTAAGCAAGGAGATGTGGTACAGCCACTTAAGTACTTTATCTGGTGTGAACTCATCAAAGCTGTTGAGAAACAAGGCATGTTTCGTATAAATTTACTAAGTTATATTACTTAAACCTAAAGGCAAATCAACTTGTCCACAATGAACTCCAATGCCTTTGTGGCATGGCAGAGTACACACACAGAACTGCTAGTCTAGTGTTTATTGTCAGAACAGATTATTTTGAACTCAATAATTAATCAAGACTAATGTAAACCATTACAAGAGACTTATTTTCCCTTATCTGCTTCTTTATGTAGAATGAACTATGGTAAAATGAATAATCATAAACATAGTGAAACTTTTCCTAAGGACAGCCAATATATCTTACTAATATGTTTGTATCCTACATAAGCAATTTTCTACCCTAACAAATTAGCATAATTTTTTAATTGAATCTTATCATCCTCGTTTTGTTGGTTTTTTTTTTTTGCTAATATGGTAGAAGTATAATCACATTAGTCTTTCTCATAAAGCATAATAAAAGAATACTAATGAGAATCCAATAAAATACATTACAGATGTTCTACCTGAAGAACACTAATTTTTTCATTGTGCTGGAAGCCCAAAGTTTGCCCATTCCCTCTACAATTCTTTTTTATTTATTTATTTTGTTCTTTCTGCTGTCATCCTTGCTGCACATTCTATTTAAATGAACAATTTTCAAACACGTTTAAACATAAGTTGTTTCATGTTGTTGAGAACAGTTACATGAGTTGGGACATGTAAAAGCATACTTGAGGTTAGGTAGGTTCATAAATATTTATGGATGAGAAAAGAGCTACAATTATTATCATGCATCAACATTATGATTTCAGGGAATTCTAAAGGAAGGTTTCAGGCTTTCATTTTGGTATTTCCTCATGAATCTCATCTCTTAGCTGAAACTCATCACAATTGAAGTATCTGGATATTGTTCTCACTGAACTTTTCTCTTATTTACTCTTCTTAGTAACTCAAACAACAATATTGTCTTAACTGCCAATGAATCCTGAATGTTATCTCACTTTCTGGCAAGGTCTTCCTCTAAATGCTGATGATTTTTTTCAGTGCCATCTCAAACATGTGTTTTGTTTGTAGATAAAAACTCACACCCACATCTGTATTTGCACTTACATTTCTACCACTGGAACAATCTTTCCACTGATCTAGAATGTTGCAGTAAAGGTCATGTTCTAACAGTGTCATATTTTTCTTTGTCGTTTTCCCGTGATTTCATTTTCTCCATCCTACAGAACAAAATCTGCTTTTGGTCTTCTTTGTCAGATGGTTTCTGTACCTTCCTTTCTTGTCTCACTATTTTCAAAAAGTTATTTCTCACAGGTAACTCCCTTACCATCAAAATTCCAAATTCTTGCTCTCATTGAGGTTATTTGGTACAAATAGGGGTTTTTGTACCATAGGTACATCTACAGAATTTTCCATTTTCCCCTTTAGTTTTGTCTTATGAATGTTCCATATTCTTATCATAGAATCATAGAATCACCAAGGTTGGAAAAGACCTAAAAGATCATCCAGTCCAGCCGTTCACCTATTCCCAATAGCTCCTACTAAACCATGTCCCTCAATACAACATCCAGTCTTTCCTTGAACACCCCCAGGCTCGGTGACTCCACCACCTCCCTTGGCAGTCCATTCCAGTGCCTGACCACCCTTTCTGAAAAGTAATACTTCCTCATGTCCTAATGTTCTTGTGTCTCTAAACACTCTGTAACTTTTCCCTGTTTCCCATGACTTTGTCTGTTTGTACTCCAAGGATCCAAGGCCGAACTCTGATATGGCCCAGCTGTGCAGCCTTGGCTCAGAATTCAGAGGAAATTGCTAAGTTATGAGAAAACTGTGATAAAGTCTCTATAGCCGAGTCCTAGAGGACAGCAGAGGTAAAATTAATGATAGAGACCTTGAGATACAATTGCTTATTTGCATAATTCAAGAGGTGAAAACATCAGCACAGAGAGCTAAAAGATCCTAAGGCAAACAATAATTTGCTGGCAGAGTTGGTGAAAGATGGTACCTCATGGAAAATCTGTTTTGGTGAGCAATAGAGGCCGCCCTTTCTGCTCCTGACTGATGTCTGTATGGCCAGCAAAGAATGTTTGGGTGATGTTGGGGGTGCTGAACCAGTGCTTAGGCTAGAAGTCCATTAAAATATAGCCATCACAGAATCATAGTGTTTGGGAGGAACCTGTGGAGAGATCACTGAGTCCAACTTCATGCTAAAGCAGATTCCCTACAATAGGTCATACAGGAAAGTGTTCACGTGGGTTTTGAATATCTCCAGAGGAGACTCCAAAACCTCTATGGGCAGCCTGTTCCAGTGCTCTGTCACAACCACAGTAAATAATTTTTTCCTTGTATTCGTATGGAATTTCCTGAGTTCCTGTTTGTGTCCATTGCTCCTTGTTCAGTCACTGGGCATCACCGAAAAGAGCCTGGCCCAAACACTTGACAGCCACTCTTTAGATATTTATAAGCATTGATAAGAGCTCCTCTCAGTCTAGTCTAGTTTAACTGAGGATGTTTAACTTATCTGAAGTGAAATAAGATGAATGACAGCGATTTGTGTCAAATTCTTTTTTTTATATATAGGTATCCATTCTTTCTTAATAAGAAGAATCTTAAAACTGAAGCTGCCAATACATTTTTAAGACACTTGTTGCTGGCATGGAGGGTTAGAATCTGGAAGATCCTTACCTTATCTTTTAACAAATTCTTAACAGAAGAGTGAAGGGGCCTGACATTTCATTACGCTATGTAAAGCACCCAGCACAATGGAGCATTCATACATGATGAAAGCCTCTGGCTTTTATCACAAGAGAAATAATAAATCATCTCTGATTCTTGATCAAATTATATCTTTGCTTTTGCCTATTTAAATGTCACTTGCAGATTAAATTGGATCATGAGTCCTTTTTCCTTTTCCTTTTCTTCTTCATCTCTTAACTTTTTGTAAAGTTAGGTTAAAGCAATAATATGCTCTCAAATAATATGTAGCACTGAAATTTCATCAGAGACTATGAAACCTCCCTACACTCCTTCAGAAACAACAAAGACGTGGGAATTTCAAATATGAAAACATAAATAAATAAATATAATTTAATTGGAGCTCTCTAACTATATAAGGAATAGCTGAGGGATGTATCCTTTTCAGTATATGAAAAAATCAGATACATTATTTTCCATATCTGTAAGACACAAACCTTTTCTTAAACACAGAATATCACATTATTAGATGTTGGTTTTGTTTTTTTTTCTAGGTAGATTGCTCTGCCAATACATAAAAAAATATATATTAACATAAACTTTGTTACATATTTTCAGATTAATTAAAACTGGAAACGACCTCTGGAGGTCCTCTGCTCCAACCTTCTGCTCAAGCAGGAACACGCATATTAGTTTCCCAGGGCCATGTCCAGGTGACTTCTGAAGATCTCCAAGGAGGAGACTCCTTAACTTTTCTGGGCATCCTGTGCCAGTGCTCCATCACCTTTTCAGCACCAAAGTATTTCTCAGTGTTCCTAGAGAACCTCTTGTATTCCAGTTTGTGTCCCTTGCCTCTCATCTTGTCACTAGACATGCTGAAAATACCATGGCTCTTCACACCTCCCTTCATTACAGTCAATAATTATGGGATTACATGTAAAAATTATGTAGCATGCATATAACTTTTATATATAATCATATACTATAATCCTAATGATGAGATCACAAGTTGTTCAGTTTCATTGAATGAAAACCTTTTAGAAAAAGACCCCCCCAAAAAAGTTATTCTGAAAACAAGATACTTGATTTCAAAAGGTGAATGGTTGCAAGTACACTGTCAGGAATCTGAAAATTAGCTTGGTTGAGAAGTTAGATGGGTTTTTTTACAGTAAAGGTTTTCAACTTAACCATTGCCCCAGGCATGGAAGCAGCATGGTCACATGGTACAATGAAATAATTAGACCTCATGACCTCTGAATCATGAGCTTTAACACTATAGGCAAAGCAGTTTGCTTTGTTTGGAAGCAGATCCAATAAGGGCTGAATTTTTAATGTGTTTGTCTCATCTATATTCACCCCATGGTTCTTTAACACCCATCAGCTGCCATAGAATGGGTTAATCCTTATTTCAAATTTGGCTGATACAAATGTGTGTATGTGCACATGTAGAAATATTAGTAAGTCTTCCAAACAAACAGAGACTATGCTGACTTTGTAAAAACCTAAGAAGTATTAATCTTATTGGGATGATTAGCCAAGATTTTTGTAAATTTTCTATACAAAGGAAATATATCTAGACTATCTACAGTTCAAAAATGTACTTGATGTAGTGACATAGGAAATGAGTTGAGCTAAGAGATGGTGAGTATGAGGTTGCTAATTAGAACCAACTCAGGGAGTTAGACTGTATAGAAAAGATAAAAGGACTGATAAGCAAGGACTGTGAAAAATGTTGAAATTGTGGCATGATTTTTTAATATGAAATGATTAAGCAAAGAAGGTATTTGTGTTCAGATGGAAAGCTGCTATATAACATTCATATGTTGTGGTTAAGGGAAGAAAATTCAAACAGGATGGAGGTTACATGAAGAATTCTTATGAAGATTATATGACTGTGGGATTCTAACTGGTGACTGTAGTATAAAATTTATGAACACATGTCCTCCCAGATGCAAATAAGACCTTGCACGTGTAGATAATTAGAAAGCTCTGTGAAGATCAGCTCCCCCTCCCAGTTACTTTTCTACATAAGAACTCTTTTTATTTGCCTTTTTAGTTGACAGTGCAGTTAATCCTGACACCATCAGTAACCTCACATGGGTTAGTTTTAGATAAAGCGAGGAACTCTGAAGGATGAAAAAGCCAAATTCCAAAACTTACTGAAAAAAATCAATTCAGACTGTTTGCACAGACAAATATCATCAGGAACTTTCTGCTCCTTTATTCTGGGACATAAACAAAGTCCTAAGGGGGCTATTATCTTATGCCTCTGGAAAAAAAAAAAAGTCAGGAGTCTGCTGGAATTTAGGGATAAAATAACCTGATGTCTCCAAAACAATTTTGCAGCACTTGCTATCATTGTGCTACTTGACACTAGAAGTCTGTTTATTTTTTTCCCTGGGAGCATTTATTTCTTTTAACAAATTACTGAACCAGTAGTGTTAGCTACACTGGATAAAAGCAATAAACAATCTTTTCAGTTAAGAAAAGATTGAGATGACAGAATAACACTGCTTTAGCTGAGTTACATGTGAACAACTGTACAGTTATGACTCAATAATTTTTAAAGAAATAATTTAAAGTTTTGTCCTTGTGAAGCAATTCTTTCATTAGTATAACAAGCCTATAAGGTTGAAGGAAAGTATTTAATTTACCAATCCAAACTGAAATACATGTATATATATGTATGCTGATTTGAAACTCAACTACTGATGAAGTTCTGGCTGACAGCTTTTGTTCAAACTTTTTGCTATAACTCTTCTTGCATTTTTACAAAAAAAAAAAAAAAAAAAAAAAAGTGAAAACTACTAATAGTGATTTCATCAAATACTAATATTTTTGAAAGTCTGAAGATATATATGTACTTTACTTTGAACTGAATAGCTCTCCAAAATCCATTGTCTAGACCTCCAAAATCTTATTCAATTTAAGTCAGATGTATTACGTCAACTAAGACCTTCTAAATCAGAATCATAGAACCATAGAATCATTTAAGTTGGAAGGTATCTTTAAAAGTCATCTAGTTCAACTCCCCTGCAATCCTGCAATGAACAGGGACATCTACAGCTAATCAGGTTGCTACTTAGCTGCCACCTATCAGAAAAGAAGGATCTCATGTAAAACTTCTATGTCTTATGGTTCATCAGACCCAGTTTGGTACTTTGACAACTACATGCTTTGACATAGTAGCACATAAAAATACTGTAATTGTCATACAGAGTCAGGTAAAAGTCTACTTCAGCCAGCATACTACTTCTCATAGTGAATCAAATAACAAGTGCTTGGTCAGAGTACTAAAAAAAGGCAATTTGCACTTTCTTAGAAGTATGTTCCCTATAAATATTGGCTTAGAAACATCTTGAGTTGTATTCAGTATTCTATATCTAATTATCCCTTGATAGATCTTTTTTGTCTACGAATTTAGTGAATTGCTGTTTGGAGTTCACATAATATTTTAAAATCCAGGAATTCCAGAGGTAAAATGACAATTGTTTAAAGTAACATAACAAGTTTGATCTTTCCATTTACTCATCCCATTTAGTGCTCTTGGAAAAGCCAATGCACAAATCGTGCTACTCTTTTTCCATGTCTCTGATGGCTCTATAGACCTAAGCTAGGTTTTAGTTGTATTATGTTATTTATTTATTTGTAATATGCTATTTTTCAAATGAAAAGTATTCTTAATAAATAAGATTTTCCTTACCTTTGTCACCATTTGTCACTAGTTTTTGCAGCTTTACTATATCTGATGATTTTGGAACTTGAAGACCAAGAACTCTTTCACTTCTGTGATTTACCTTGTAACTAATTGGAACTGTATCTACTTTCCTGTTGTGTACTGAATAAAAACTCTGATAGCTTTGAAGAGATTGAATGATGTGATATCATTGCAAGTCCTGTAATTACATAATAAAATGTCTTAAAAATACAAAAATGGTCATAAAAAGTATAATTTTTTTTCCATCTTTCTGTATCAAGCTTGGTGCAGGGCCTACTCCAATGATACATATGAAGCACAGAGAGGAAGGCTGCTTAATTCCATTTCCATCATTCTAAATCTCCCATGTCTTACTGCACAGACAAATCATAATTGTTAAGAAGTCTGAGCTACAAGAAAGAATTTGGACTACACCCCAACTTCATACTGAAACTGCTCTCTCCTTTCCTGACAGGCGAGCAAAGGTAGGAGTTTAAGAAATCTGTATTTCATATATTGTCTAGAGCCAATTCTCAGTAACGTGGAGTAACAGAGAGAAAGAGTAGATTTAACAAAGGAAGCATGTAGCTAATAAAGAGCTTATTTAAATTAATCTGCAAGAACATATTTAATACAGCTATATTTGAATTGGTAAATTTTGTAAATTGATTTCTTCAGCAATTCAGCATAGCTTGATATAGGAAGTATGGGCTTTCCATAGACATTTTTCCAGACTATGGTGTTAGGGAAGAAATGTGGTCTGTATTATTGAGCAGGCTGCTAATGTACTTACGCATAATCAAGAACTGACTGCCTTTATGTAGAGTAAGTATCTTTATGATGATGGCTGGAATGAGTGAGTTGGGGGAAAGATGGGATTTGCTACGATTTCACATTGTGTTCCAAGTATTTTGCCTATAATGATGTGTTGCATCCTGTTATTGTTTTATATGCTCATTAAATATTTTGTTATATCCTGAAACATGCACAGTATTTGTGAAACAGCAAAACATTTTTGTTCAACCCTTAAGTGCCTTCAGATGAATATTACCTCAAAATGTCTTTTTTTTTTTTTGTCAGCTACTCAGGTAGAAGTCACAATTCCTTGTGGCTGCTGCACCTCCACAAAAGGGAAAGCATTGCTACAACTTCTTGACTTCGCTTTGAGGACTCCATTGGGCTTTTAATGAATAAATGATTAAAACAATAAAAAATGATTGCAAAATTTAAAGCAATAATGTAGGCCCAGATGCAGACTGCAGTTCAGTAAATTCCAAAACTGCTGAAAGATGTGAAGACATAACCATAGGGACAACCATTTTTTGCCACTTTCTTGGATGTTGCAGCTACTTGATTTCTGGAAGAAAAGTTTTATCCTGTAACGAAAACTTTCCCAAAAATCTACAAGGAGGAAGAATATAAAGAAAATAAAGTCTCTCAGGGTCATTCTTGGATGGCTGATTGGCAAATACAGAACAGGTGAAGCTGGAGGAAGCACAATTAAATGCTTCTTGCCATGGTAGACTTCTGTCTCTCCCATCTTGATTTAAGCTTCCTGCACATATAGGAGTTGTTGAAAGAGAAGCCAAGTGTCTTCCTATTCCTGCCCCTCCATCTAGTTAGAGGGCTGCTTCCCAGTTATGCCTTTGTACCCAGACTCCTCTGTCAGAAGAAGCCACCCCTGTGGCCCATCCCCCCCCCCCCAAACACACACCTCCAGTCCATCTAGCAGAGTTTGTGATCTTGAGGAACCTGCGCCTGGCAAAAAGCAAATTCAGGAAATCCAAGAGAAGCTGCTGAAGGACAGCCCAACACGACAATGCAACCCTGAACGTTTCTGAAGTATGCTGTCAGCAGCTTCTTAGCACAAGTGATTGATGAATCAGTGATGAGAGATGCTGTCCTAGTTCTGACACTTACAGACAACAAAGAGCAAGTCAAGAGTGTAAAAACTAAGGAATCTGTGGGGACCATGAAATGGTGAATTTCAGGTATCTCTGATGAATGAGCAGGGTAACAGTCAGGACTGCTACCTGGACTTTGGCCTTTTCAGGGAGATATTCTCTGGAAATTAGTCCTGGAGAGGTCAGATTAATTAGAGCTGGTTGATTTTCAAGGTTGACTTCCTCCAAGCTCAAGAAAGGTTCTTCTTGATGTGCAGCAAGCACAGAGGGCAATCAGAGGTGGCAGGAGTACTCGCCCCTATTGGCAGGGAGTAACCAGTGAGAGGTCTAATTGCAATATGAATCACAATAAATTCCAATTCATTTATTTATTTACTTTATTAAAATGTAAGGGAGCTGGAAGAGACTGTCCAGAGAGGTTTATGATTCTTCACCCTTGAGGTACTTGGTGCCCACCTGGGCAGTGCCCTGAGCAACCTGCTCTCAAAGGCACTGCTTTGAGCAGGGAGTTGTATGACATCATCTCCAGAGGTGCCTTCCCATGTCAGCCGTTCTGTGATTCTGTGATCTAATTTCTGCTTAGCTAGGCGCTCTGCCTGGCCTTATCCACTCTGTTACAGCTAACAGAGCTGCCAACTGTCTCACCTTAACCCTGCACTAACAGCTATTGTACCTGTACTTTGGCTTTTTTTCTTTCTGAAATTTAACAGGAGTGTTTGTACAGCGTATGGAATTATAGAAGGATCTTGTCACTCAAAGATGTCTTCATTCTTATTTTCCTCCTTATGCCCAGCACTTTAAGACTTCATTTTTATGGAGAACATTTACTCACGCACATTTAGGAATAACTAATAGCTCTCAATATTAATATATATAAAAGTTATTGAATTTTTTAATTTTATGACATGATCCTTTTGAGAAGTGATGCCACAAATATTATCAAATATTATTTTTTTGACTGAACAAATTTTGCACCTACCTTCCTTCCCCTCTATTACTGAGATGTCAAAACAGCAAATCCTTTTTTTCTTCCTTCTTACTTCCTGCTGCTTTTCACTGTAATGCTCAGCTATTAGCCCTATACATTTACAGTTATTGATACTACAAGTGTTCACAGGACTAGCTTTTTAAAATCACTTACACATTTTAACTAATTCTAAGTTATGTGTTTGACTCCAAATATAACATTAACATCATTTCCCAAAATTTTGTCAATTTTACTGCTTTAAGGAGGAGAGGAATTTTAAGAAGTATGAGCATGTAGTCAGAATCTTTTTTTTTTTTTTTCCCCTTTTAAAACAACTACTGTACACCTACTCAGTTGAAAAGGGGCTCTGGTCATGCAGTATAATAACAGTGTTGCCCTTCTGGGATCCCAGCATGAGAGACCAAACTGAGAAGGGTTTTTTAAGAGGATATAGATCCTGGGTCCTACAATCAGAGGATAACTAGTGCTACTTTGGAGGGTTACATAATCCTGTAGAATAAATCAGCCCCTGAACTCCAAGAGGGCAAAGGCAGTTAAACACTTCCCTGTGTGCTTCATCTAGGTTGCAATTGAGCAATTGGGGTTTCCCATTATGCTATGATAATAGGTGGAGTCCTCCTCATCTCTACTTCTACATGTTCCCAGCCAAGATTGTGTTCTTTCTGCTGTCACACTTCACTTCAGGGATAATGGAACCCAGGGGTGAAACAAACAGATTTCTAATTTTAATGAAAAATGGTCACTCTGGTATTCAGAACAGCAAGTACAGCAGCCAAAATAATGTCAACCCAATGGAGAAGTCAGAACTGCATGACCAAGGCAGATGGTAGGCAACAGGAAACTGTTTTTGGCATCAGTCTGCCTTAGACCAGATTAAGAATAAATAAGTTCAAAGAATTAGATCTGCTTCCTAACTGTATGTTCTGAGATCCTATACGTCATGAGGTCTGTTCAAGCCCCAGAAAAGCCATGGGAAGTTTTACCACTTAGATGAAACATTACAATAAGAAGTTTCCCAGGGAAAAGAGGGTATTTTTACTATTTGTACAGCACTAAGCATCACAGCATTCCCATTACAATATATAGAATAGGAATTAACTCAGGCACTAGGATTGGCAGAAATAGACATGAGAGAGAAGTGAGAACTGTGCAAAACCAGCCACAAATCACAGTGGAGTTGCATTCTTTACAGTCATGATGATCTCTTCTTGACACGTGTTGACTTGACTCATCATTCTATGATAGATGGATTTGACAAGCAGAAATGTCCTCAGGGAATAATACTGTTTGCAAGAGAAGCAGTCATTTACACTGTGTTGAAGCAATTTTTCCTTTCCATGGCCAATAACCCGATTGATCTTCTGATCCAGTGGGAGGGAATAACTCTCTGCATTGTGTTTCCAGGAGATCTAGGTGTAAAAACAGTGCCTTCTATCTAAATATTACTATATTTACAGTGTTGCTATACAATATCACAATGATCTTCAATTTCTTTTGTTTTTGAATAGAAACAGTTTGGGGTTTAAAGACTGGTGACTACTGCTACTCTCTATGATGACAGCAGCTGTGGGAGACAAGGGAAGATTGCACTGCAGTAGTCTATTCATTAGGGGCTATAAAAAAATCCGCTTCCCATACTGACTGCTTTTAAGTAACAGATGAAGAAATATCATATCCCATGTGTGATTTCATCTTCAGCACATGTTTAGGAATAGCTTTTTGCTCTCACTGAAGGGAAAATCTCTAGCAGTAAGTATATAGTCAGCTAGAATCTCCTTGACCTCCTTCTCCCTCTTATCCTTTATCCCAGTCATGATCAAAATCATTAGTCTTTTTGGAAGATCCTGAGAGGAAAGAAAACCTTACATACTCGAAACTGAACTGGGACGCATATAAGTTACACTAAGTTGTAAAAACTGCTAAAGGAACACTGAGTTTTTGTACTGAAGTCTCTATTTATAAATAAGAAGTGTAAGAATAATACTAGTGATTCAGTGATCTTTATGACACTTTTCAAAGAATGAGAAGCAAGTAATAAGCTGACCTCCGAGTCAGTTTTATTTTTCAGTCTGCAAATAACCTTGTATTTCAGGGGATTCAGTTCTTGTTTGTTGGCCTGTTTGTATTTACTTTTGTCACTGAAGAACATCTTCAGTGGTAGCAGATTTCTCTTTATCTCATAGTAAGACAGGACTTTATTCAGCATGCTAAGCCAAAAATGTTTCCTTCAATAAGCCTTTTTATCCAGTAATTCAACTGAATACACAACTCTCATTTCTGGGCAAAGTGGGAAACACTGAGTTGCTGGAAGTGATGCCATGAAACCTAGCATATTAGGAACAACTTCAGATACTGTTGCTTTGTTGTTCTTCCTTTCAGTTGTCAAACTTCTTTTGGTACTTACCTATAAAAGATTCTTGCATAAGACCTTACTCAACTAGTGTTACTTAGAATTTCTTTTGCCTCTTATTTAATTCATCCTGAAATATAGTCACCTTCTTCCCCTTACCTTTTTAGACATTTTAACTGGTTGGCATCAAATGTTGTCAAATTTGATCTTAGATCATGATTCTGAAAACATTTCTGTGAAATTTGATGGAAGTGGAACTTTCCATACCTCATACAATTAAGCAAGCAGATAAATCTACAGAACATCAAGGTGTGTGAGAGGAACCAGAGCCTGCAGTGCAAAACTGACTGAACATTGCTGTAAGAACAGTAGTGATTTCACAGAGCACGTGGTATTCAGAAGTCTGATGAAGAATAACTAACCAGACATGAGGAATTATTGCCTAGGAACAAAGCATTATTGAAAGGCATAGAAAACTGTAAAATAATTTGGATGTGACTTGCTCATAGAAAATTGTAATTTAAAATTTCCATTTAGAAATTATTACCTTTCAAATAAAATTTGATTAGTTGGAGGGAGGAACAATAAGTTTAGGTTTGGAGTGTGGACTGATTGCAAACCAAAGAAATATGTGATGGAAGTCATTTTTGGAGGAAAACAATCTCCAATTAAAATAAAAGTGGTTTTAATGGGAAAAGTCAGTCATCTTAAATTAGAAGCTATTGAAGTCAGTAGTTGCTTCAATTCAGTGTTTTCCTATGTGTTTCTGGTGGGGATAAGACTATTATTTGACATTCAAAGCTAGATTTTAAGGTCCACATACTGACAGGCCATGTTGTTGATAAGCACTGTTACTGTACTTAAGGCTTTCATGCTGTTCTTTTCTCCTCGTGTGCCATTGCTGGTATTTGTTTCAGCTCTGACCGTGTTTCAGATCCACTGCTGAAAAAAGATACTCAAAACATGCAAGGAAACTTGATCACAATTGATGAGACTGTGCTGCAGTACATAAAGCTGTAGAGTCCTACACAATGTGCTTGAATGTGATGGAAGGCAGGTAAGCAAAGAGAGTCAAGTGAGGGTCTTTTTCCTGATATCTGGATCAGGAATTATTATGATGAGAAGACTTTTGAAATGAGCAGTTACTGTCTGTTATCTGAATTTCCTACAGCTCTTGGGAGACTTTTTGTATGCCTCTATTTAGCACGTCATCAGCATGCCCTAGACAAATTGAAGCTTAGCTCTTAAAAAATATGGAAATATTAATTCAGCTGAAGTGAGACATGGATATAATAATGAGAGCTAGTACCACACTGAGTCCTTCTGAGTGAATATTCAAGTGAAAAGCAACAGTGGGAAAAAGAGATGTTCTGAAAGTGAAAAGATTTTCTTTTTAAGGCAAAAGAAAAGGCAGATGAGAAAGAGGGAAAAGGAGCATGACATGAAAAGTAGTGACTCAGAAGCAAAATACAGGAAAACAAGAGATAGAAAATACTCTTTTTTTTTTTTTTTTTTTTTTTTTCCATGTCTCTGCAACCTGTGAAACTGAGATGGACAATTACAGTTTACTTTTTAGGATAGAAATCATAGGATGATAGAATTACAGAATTATAGAATCATAGAATGGTTTGGGTTGGAAGGTACCTTTAAGATCAGGCAGTTCCAACCCCCCTGCTATAGGCAGGAACACCTCCCTCTATTGCAGCCACATTCATCCTGGCCTTGAATGCCTCCAGGGAGGGGGCATCCACAACCCCTTTGGGCAACCTGTTCTGGTGTCTCTCTACCCTCACAGTAAAGAATTTCTTCCTAATATCTAGTCTAAATCTACCCCCTTCCACTTTAAATCCATTTTCCCTTGTTTTCTCACTTCCTGCCCTTCTAAAAAGTCCCTCCCCAGTCCTGTAGGCCCTGTTCAGGTACCAGAAAGCCACTCTCTGGTCTCCTTGAAGCCTCCTCTTCTCCAGGTTGAAGAGCCCCATCTTTCTTTGCCTGTCCTTGTAGGAGAGGTGCTCCAGCCCTCTGATCATCTTTGTGGCCCTCCTCTGGACATGCTCCAGCAGTTCTATGTCCTTCTTGTGTTGGGGGATACAGAACTTAATGCAGTTTTCAAGTTGAACTGGATGCAATTTCCAAATTGAATCTCTTTATATGCAGCATCCATAATTGTTGTGAGTTCATAGAGCAAAGCGAGATGCTGCAGCAGGGAAAATGTAGAGTGAAGAAACACCAGCAGTCTAACAAAGTGTTTCAGTCTATAGTAGAAAAAATCACTTTAGAGTCAGTTCCTGTTTTCCCCAGTTTGCTCTGAGTTTGCTGATGTTGGGCTGAAACTCCCATAACACCGAGCCTGATTTCAGTGGTCACCATTTAAAATCATAGAATATCACACGTTGGAAGGGACCCATAAGAATCATCATTTGTGTCAATACATCGAAAGGAAGGGATTGGGACATGAGACTGAAGATCCAGTCTTGTGGAATTCATCTTTCTTTGAGAGAATCTAAATATTGTGAGCTCACTGAGATAATGTCTCTCAGCTCTGTTAAGATATGCAAGAAAGCCTTCTTGCTTCTCTTCTCAGTGGAAGCTGTGGCTCCAAGGCAAAAGAGGAGGAAAGGGGAGTCCCTCTGCCCATAGTATCTGCCATAGAACTGCAGCAGAGCTGGCTCCAGCTAGCCATTCACACCTGGGAATGTGAGAGAGGGAGAGCTGCTGTTACCGTTTTAGAAAGGAGCACTCATGTAGTTTGGGTAAGCCATAAGTGACACAGCAATCAGATCTCACAGTCTGTGAGTGTTCAACTGCCTGCTCCCCAGTACAACTTCGTTGGTTCCCCTTTCCTGCCCTGCTGATGCAGAAGCACTCTGCGTGGAGAGTGTCTGCTTCAAACACATGTATAGTGATGGATGAATTGAGCTGAATTTAAAAGAAAACAAACGGTTGGCAGTGGGTCACTAATTAGTTTGAGATGGGCTAGAGAGGCTATAGGGAGACTAAACAGCATGCTCAAGTGGAGCCAGCACAAACCCAGCATTTAGAAAATCTCGCTTTTATTCCTTTTTCGTCTACAAGGGTCTCATTTGTGACCTTGAGAAGTTCTTTTATCTCCATTTGCCCAGCTTGTCTCTTCAGACAGAGAAACCTCTGGGTTTGTGAAAGCCTCTCACGTGATGTGGCCTAACCTCTGCTGGTGTCTGCCTCCAAAGCATAACATTCCTGTCATTGCTAAAAGGCTCAGGTCAGTCTGCTCTCTGCTCTAAAGACAAATGTCTGCACCCTGCTTAAACAGAGGCCTTGCACTGGCCCTCTGCTCTCCATATTCCACTGGGAACTCTTCATCCTTCAGAAGGAAAGAAAAAAATCCATGTGTGCCAGAAAGACAAATGCAAAAAGAAAGCTCTTCTGTTTGCTTGGGTTAAATGTGTAAATCTTGAATTGTTTGGGTCTTTTAAACATTACAATACTAAAACCAGCAGTCAGCTCTTCTGGATCATTTTAGAAACTGTCTTTTCAAAAGCCAGCAGTGGTTTAGTAGTGTGAGAGTAATGAGCAGTGACAAATTATTTGTGCTATTTCCAAAGGAAAATGTTGGCATTAACTTGATGCAGAGTCTTCGTTTTCTTATGAATAAGAAGTGTAGCTAATATATTAGACTCCATGTGTCTTCCAACTCTACCCAGAACGTAATTACACTTTATGGAAAGTTAAGTAGGCAGTAAACTAAGTGGTATGGATCGTGCATACAACAAAACTCTGCTAGCTGCAAACACTGAATAGTTGTTCGTCCTTCTACTTCGGAGAACTTCATAATTAGACATTTAGTGCTACTGAAAGACACGCTGTGTAATTACACAGCTCAGCAATAATGGCACCAGTTAATGCTCAAACACAAGGGGCCACAGGAGATTAAAACAAACATAATGACAGCAATGTAGAAGCAAGATGAGAACCAGTAGTGTGTCCAGGTGTCACTCTGGTGGAGAGTTTTATGCAGGCTCACTCCCGGTTGATCAGTTAAAAGGGAAGTGTTAGAATAAAGGCTTTGTCCCATACCAGACAGCATTAACCCAAAGCCTCCAAATAGAACTGAGCTGGTTTGGAAGTAACTGTGACTTCTGCTGATGAGGAGAACTAATGCTGGGGCTGTTCATTCCTGCACTGGGGACCTGGATGTAAGAGGTGTGGGCCCTAGAGAGCCTGAAACAGAGGTTCTGCTTCAAAACTCACATTTAAATCACCTTGAGACTTCCACTTCCAAACTACCTAACCATCTCACAGTCATTACCAAATCTATTGTCATAAAGTCTTTGTGTGACTGACATATGTCATCAAGTTTTAGGTGCCCCTAACCCATGAGCAGAAACTCCTGTCCTGTGTTAGAGGGAGACGCAAGCACCTCTAAATGGAATTTCCACTTTAATAGAATTGTGTGATGAGCAGCTGAAGCTAAACCATAGGAACTGATAAGGAAAGCAGAATAGTTTGTAGAGGACAGTAGTGGGTGACTTAGTACCAGGTCACAGGAAAATTCTTAAGTCAGTATTCATCCCCAATTCCTATACAAGCAGAGCTAGATAACTTCTTAGGAAGCTTAGCTATCATTTGCTACCACTATGTGCACACTACATGCCCTCAGCAGTACTTTTCAAGACTAGAAGAGACATTATTGTTCTTTATTTTTTAACACATATACATTCTTCTTTTCAGCACAGTTACCTCAGACTTGCACATTAAATCAATAGTTCATATAACTTGCTGGTGGAGTAAAATGCCAGCATCTTTTATCTACCAGGAAGGACCACAGTTTCCAAGCCTGCAGTTGTTTCCCAGCACACAGAGGTTGCACTTCTCCTGCTGAAATTTTCCATATTGAAGCAATTTCCATACTGAAGCAGGATGGAAGCCAGGCAGAAGAAGGGAACAGAGCTCAGTAGCTCTGGGGCTGTGGCACGGACCTGGGAGATGCGATCATAATCTACAGATGGATAATTTCCTAAGTCCCAAGAAGCCTTCTTTCCTTTCTCCAGCCCCTTTTTGCAGAACTCTACCTCTGTCTAACCTCTCATCTCACCTATCATATTTTTCCTGTTACTTAAATTTCAGGCTGACAACACATCCTTTCCTTCCACTCTGTTAAAGAATGCTTCCTTTCCATTCTAAATTTACTCTTTAATTATGTTGGATGCAATTTCCTCAGAGTCCAGTTAATTGCACTGTCCAAACTATCCATGGCATGGGAGCTGGGCTTTGGATTTCAGATCAGGGTAACAGTATTCACAACGCATACCTTTATCAGTGAACAGATTAAATGCAAGCCAACTAATGCTTACTACAAGTACTAATGTCAGTGCTATTGTTAAAAAAACAACAAAAGCTTCTTCAAGAATTAGCATGAATCATGCCTGGGAAGAGATACGATTCAAGCATTCCGTGCTCATTTTGGAAGATAGTTTTGTGCAACCTTTATCACATCCATCCACACATCTTTCAAAGTTCTCTTAGGGTCTGGTTTCCTTTACAGGTGGGAGTAGGAACTGCTGTCTCTCAGCAACTGCTTACAGATTCAAATTAAATTGATTTCATTAAAATTGCAATGACGCTCGCAGCATACTGAGCTAATTCATTGTAATATAATTCTGAATATACAGAGACTTTTGTCTAGAAATTCTAATGTATATTGCATGTCTAGGTTGAACCAGTTCTTCGAATACCCCTGTGAGAGAGGTGAATTCTTTCAAGAGAGACTTTTTCCAAGCTTGAATTTAGTTACTCAGATATATTTACAGACTCTAAAAAAAATCTGGAAGATATTTTTCTCAGGGAATAAATTCCTATGTTAATTTTCCTATGTTAATTTTGTTTTTCAAGTGTTTGTAATTACAGACCTGTGGCAGCAGTTGCCAGCTCCAAACCAGAGGGCTGATAGGTATGTGACTGTACTTCAGAGCCTGAGCTAATGTATTCTGCCTTTCAGCAGTGCATAAATTGTAGTTTCTTCTTTGGAGTTTGCTCAGATCTGGATAAGATAGAGAAGGCTGGACATGCTGTCAGCAAAATATTCCATAGCTATATCTCTGCCTATGTGCAAAACATACATCCCAAAGTAAAAGTAAAATGAAACCTTTACCTATATGCATTATATCTTCAGTTTGCAAAGTACTGTGTATATAATTGTGGTGATTATACTGAACAAGTACTGTACGAACCACCTTTCAAATACATATTCATTCAAACAACAAATGCTTTGAAATTCCTTTTCAAATTGCTTCTTCAGTTTACTTTGAAAGTAATCCATTGTATTCAATGAGACTTTGACTAGGACTGGTTTTGAGCTGACAAGATGTCCCTTACCTCTTCTTTCCAGAAGTTTAATAAGCCAAATATGTAATTCATTTTTCAGAGATAACTTAAATATTTACAAGTATAATTTACATGTATTATCATTAAATCAATTCAATATCTTTCCCCATTCTCATTCATACTTTCATCTCTGCTGTAAAAATTGCAGTATTCCATGCATTCACTTCATTTGATTTGGAAATAACAGTGCTTATGTCAAATTATTTATCCCCTTAAACAAAAATAGATGAGAATGTTGTTTTCAAAACTGCAGTTCTATGAGTCAAATGCAACATCTAAATAGGCAGATAAACAGAATTTAGGTGTCAAAGGCTGCAGTTTGAAAAGATAGGATGCATAATCTAGCTGCTTACCTCTGTTCATGCTTATCTTCATCTCTCCTATTGGCATCCCTTTGTGAGTTAATTTAACTTGCCGATCTAGCAAAGAAGGTAACCAAGGAAAAGTGACTGGATCATTGTCTTTGGCATTAGTGAGCTCAGATAATAATCTCATGAAAAACAGTTCAAATGAACCATGCTCTGAAATTGTCTGTTTCTCATATTGACTTTAAAAAGGATCTCATGGGATGCATTCAGAAGTAAATGTCTACACTGCAGAGACCTCAAACTAAGGAAGGTAAATCTCACCCTATGTAATTCTTACTGTTACTCTCTTGAGTAATTCAACTTGGCCAAAAATCTCAGCCTGAGTCTGACTGACAAGACTATGCTGCTCAAAAAGGCATGGGCACTGCTTTCCTTGTAAGCGTAACAGAAACAGGTTTATTTCATGTACACAACAGATGAGTTAGTAGAACTAGAATTTGAGAGATCTTTATTGCATCCCCAACACTCCTTTTCAGTCCTGGATTTACCAAGACAGTACATTAATTTTCAGGGTATATACCTTAAGAACTAAAATAATAAGCATGGACTAGATCAAATATAAAAGAAATCACAACAATCAAATGAACTTCTTTTTTGAGTGAAAGATTATGTAAATTATTGTGACTACCTTCCACTTCCTGTATTCAAGACTGTTTACACTTTTTATTATGTTGCTGTTTTAAGTAGAATGTATAAACTGTTCTGGAAATATGGCCAGGAACAATTTCCTGCGTTCTAACAGAGGATTAAAGTTTTGTAGATGAACTTTCCCTACCTTTGTGGTTCTTGAATTATTCTTTGCATAGCAGAGTAACATTACTAGCGACTGCCTTCTTCCCCTCCTACTTCCAAATAAGCTGTCTCCCCAAATCGCTACTTTGAAAGGAGTAGATTTGAAGCTTTCCAGGCTGATGGAAGAACTGAATTTCAGATTCTCAAGGCATGATGAGAATGTGGGGAAAGGCTAGAAAGAGGGAGGTCTTCCTTCTGGGATTTTTTGAAAAGAAAGACTGCTGTGTTTGTTTTTCAAACCCAAGATATTGTAAGGAAAGGACTCAGAGATACAAACACAACCTGAACCGAAATGCTGTCTTGTCACTTGCATTCAAATGTTGGTTTATAAATGTATTTGTAGTGGATGGCACAACTGTTCTACAAAAATTAGATTTTCCTAGCAGAAATTAGCTAACTACTTCTGATAAGGTTCAATGAGCTCTGTGAAAGTAAAGCATCTTTCTTATATGCTTGTGTTTCTTAAACTAAAGATGGAAAGTAAACAAAGAGTTGAGAAGAAAACATAAAAGACATGACAGAGGAGATGCAGGGATGATAAAGAGGATAATGTTTGGAAACGCAGATGGTTCGTTGAAGTTAAAAGCATTGACTGTGGTCTAAAAAGCTGCAGAAATTCCACTAAGAATCATTTCAGTGGTTGTTAATAACAGCAATACTTAAGACTAATTTTAGAAATAATGATCTGCAACTGCCATAGATTAAATTCACCCTCATGCAGAGACCAAGGCAAAGTGCAGTGACCTCCCCCCATCATGAACAGGGATTAAAAGGGCAAGAAGGAAGATCCAGGTAATTACAGGCTAGTCAGCCTCACCTCTGTCCCTGGAAAGGTGATGGAACAGCTTGTGCTGGATGCCATCTCCAGACAACTGGAAGAAAAGGATATTGTCAGAGTAGTCACCATGGGTTCACCAGGGGGAAGTCATGCTTGACCAACCTGGTAGCCTTCTATGATGTTGTCTCTGGCTGAGTGGATGGGGGGAGAGCATAGATGTAGCCTACCTTGATTTCAGCAAGGCGTTTGATACTGTCTCCCACAACATCCTTATAACAAAGCTGAAGAAGTGTGGGATAGATGAGTGGACAGTGAGGTGCGTTGAGAACTGGCTGACTGGCAGAGTGCAGAGGGTCGTCACTGGCGGTGCAGAGTCTGGCTGGAGACCTGTAACTAGCAGTGCTCCTCAGGTCGGTGCTGGGTCCGTCCAGTCTTGCTCAACATCTTCATCAATGATCTTGATGAGGAGATAGTGGCCACCCTCAGCAAGTTTGCTGATGATACAAAGTTGGGAGGATTGGCTGACATGCCTGAAGGCTGTGCTGCCATTCAGCGAGACCTGGACAGGCTGGAGAGCTGAGCAAAAAAATACCAGATGAGGTTTAACAAAAGCAAGTGTAGAGTCATCTGAGGAGGAATAATTGCATGCACCAGTACAGGTTGGGGGATGACATGCTGGAGAGGAGCTCTGCGGAGAGGGACCTGGGTGTCCTGGTGGACGACAAGTTGGCCATGAGCCAGCAGTGTGCCCTTGTGGCCAAGAGGGCCAATGGCATCCTGGGGTGCATTAAAAAGAGCGTGGCCAGCAGGTTGAGGGAGGTGATCCTCCCTCTCCACTTTGCCCTGGTCAGGCCTCATCTGGAGTACTGCATCCAGTTCTGGGCTCCCCAGTACAAAAAAGACAGGGATCTCTTGGAAAGAGTCCAGAGGAGGGCCACAGAGATGGTGAAGGACCTGGAGCATCTCTCCTATGAGGAAAGGCTGAGTGAACTGGGTCTGTTCAGCCTTGAGAAAAGAAGACTGAGAGGGGATCTGATCCAGATCTATAAGTATCTAAGGTGTGGGGGGCAGAGTGGCAAGGCCAGACTGTTTTCATCAGTGCGTGGAGACAGAACAAGGAGAAATGGACAGAAACTGCAGCATAGGAAGTTCTGCACAAATGTGCACAAGAACTTCTTTACGGTGAGGTGACGGAGCACTGGAACAGGCTGCCCAGGGAGGTGGTGGAGTCTCCTTCTCTGGAGATGTTCAAGACCTGCCTGGATGCCTACCTGTGCGACCTGCTATAGGGAACTGCTTTGGCAGGGGGTTGGACTCGATGATCTCTGGAGGTCCCTTCCAACCCCTACAATTCTGTGATTCTGTGATTCTTTCTGCCACTTGATCCAGAGAATAACTCACCCATAGAAACATCTACAAAAGTACTGCACCTTTAGTCCTAGGTTCTCCAAGACCTCAGAAACTCAATTTTCAATATTTTCATGTTTCTAAGAGCAGAATCTAGAATTGGGACAAGTCAGTGTGCAGGGCTTCACTGTGGATATTGACATTAGCATCTCACCATAGTCCTGTTTCTCTTCATAACAATTATACAAATGAGTGCTAATTTTGATTAGAAAGAGAAAAAAAAAAAAGGTCTTAGTGGTATAAATAGGAATATAGAAATTTATTCATTTAACAAATTAGCCACATATTTCCTCTATAGCCTTGGGCAAGTCAATGAAGTGCTCTGTGCCTTAAGCATAGAAGAGAGATGTTTCTGGAAAACTTTTAAATGCTTGCGAATAAAAATTGCAGTAATTGATCTGAAAAAATTGCAAAACTTGTTCCTTCTTGCCTTTCTTGAGACAAAGATGGAAGGAAAGTAAAATGTGTCAGCTATCATTGTTGAAATGGGGAGCTGAAGCAGTGCCATAGTCAAGATGAATGGGTCCATGGAGACTGACCTCTGAAGGCCAGCATGTACACAAAGCTGCAGCAATCCTTCACACAGATAACCATGTGGTGGTTACATAAGCATTGTGAATATTTTTTGAAGCAGTGAGTCTATTGCTGGGAGGAAAAAAAAAAATCATTTGATACTTTACTTTAAAGGTGTGTTTGGAAGAGAATATGGAGATGGTAAGGTTTCTTTAAAAACTTGTTTAGGTAAATAGTTGCACAGAGAAGAATGTGAAAGGTATAATAAAAATCATATACTTTATAACATACATATGAATTTTCTCTCATTCTCCTCTCCTTTGAGGGAGAGGAAGAATAGATGAATAGGAATGGATATTTAGAGGCTGGATAGGATTTCGTCTATAGATTAGATAAGATTGACATATGGGACAAATCTGACCTTTTAGAGGCCTGCTGAACAATGAAATTCAGAAAAACAAGCCATAAAACCAAGGGACCTGTTGACTCCAATTTCTGTACACAGTTTGATTCACAGCTGAAGATGGGATGAGGTGACCAAGACACAGAGCAAGTCAGCTAAGCTGTGCTGGTGTCCCTGATTCTTCATTCCCCAAGCTCCTGAGGCAGGGGAGAGAAAGGAGATGTTTTGCTGCCTGTAGCCCACTCACTGCCACCTTCTTTGCTGAATATCCATTCACTACCTACTTTAAGTATCTGGAAGGACATATGCTGATTAGATGACATTAGGAAATGTTTGTATCAGTCATACTGGGTTTATTTGTGTGTCCCAGTATGTTATCGGTACATTCATCATTTGACAGGGAAGGTGGCAGAGAACACCTCTCTTGGTGCTCCTTCATAAAGTGCAAAACACCTTGCCATGGCAAAGCTGGACACAGGCTGAGGATGTGACCCAGTGGCCCTGTTCTCAGAGAGTGTAAATCTGCCTGATTTCATTGACTTCAATCCTACCCCACAGACCAGAAGAGAATCACGCTTTATGCTTTCAGCCTTCTGAAGTTCCAGACTGGTTGCTTTTCAAGTGGAAATGCTCTCTACAACTTGGCAAGAAGCACAGTCACATTTTATCCCTTTCAAGAAGATATACAGTTAAACAATTCAATTTTGCTTCTGTTTTCTCTAAGTCTTATTCTGGTGTAAAGAGAAAGTGCAGACAGACATAGATAAATTACTAATTATCCAGCCATCCTGTTTTGCTACCGGCAGATTGTCAATGTGCTCATTCAAAGCACTCCTGTGTTTTCCCTGGAAAGGAATGAGCTTCAGATCCCCAGTTCATCCAGGTCCAGGCATAGGGGGAAGGTTCTGCAATCTTGGAGACAATTAGGGTAGCTGCAGCACCTGAAGATCCCAATTCATGGCAGCAATTGAGAACCACTGGACCATGCTTCCACTGCTAAACAAAAAAAGGGAGCAGGAATAGATCTCTACCCCTGAGAAGTAGCACAGACTGGTTAGGCCACCAGTTCTCAGGGCTATTATGGAATCATAGAATTATTTAGGTTGGAAAAGACCTTCAAGTTCATCAAGTCCAACCATTCACCTAGCACAAGTCCACTATTAAATCATGTCCCTAAATGTCTTATCCACATAGAGTGGATTTGTAGTGAATTTGTCTCAGAATGCAGCAAATGGATATTCTGGAGACCTGTTAGCAGCACTTAAAGACAATAAATTTTGTGGTTGATTTTTTCACATTTACCAAAAGCTTGCAAAATGCTGTTGATATTTGCAAAAGAAGGCTTCCCTTGCTGGCAAGTGTCAGCACATGAACAGTCAGAGAAACAGTATATGTGGGAAACAATACTTTCTTCAGTGAGCCTCTGTAGTTTTGGATGGAAATAGACAGCTATACATACAGCAGTGAACAAAAAGGGGCTAGGAGCTTTATTTCATCACAGGTGATGTGACCCAGCTGCATTCATACTATTTATCAGTTGTGCTCTGTGCATAATAAATACATTTAATTAATACTTCAATAGAAGTATTTATTAATGCTTTTCTTTTTTGAACTCTTGAAATAATATTAGACCTGTGTAGCAGCCCATGAGAGTGGCGCATTCACAGCAAAGCAGTGGTTAGCATTTATTGCCCACTCTTAGGTGTTGGGGGGAGTGTTGGGTTAACATCTAAGACCTATGCAGACAGAAAGAGCCAATGTGAAGTGGTCTCATTCATATTGAGTATTAGGAGTATTCCCTAACGAACAGCTTGAAAACTATTTTCAGTCACAGCCTTGGTAAAAGTTAGGAAAGTTCAAAAGAAACCCGGATGTGATCCAGCAATTAAGGAGTGAAAAAAAGAGTAGGGGGTTCAGTGCTGACATCCGTGGCTGCCTTCTATTAATGTGGATATTCACTGTGAGCCACTTGATCCACACAGATTTAGCTCCTCACGGATTTAGCAGGCATGTGATTTCTGCCATCATAAAATCGAGATACACAATGCAGATCCAAAAAAATCATCTGTTTTGAAAACCTTATTCTAAGATGATTTCAGATCTTCATAGCACTCAGCTGCTTTAAGTCTCCAAGTGTTTACATTTCTTCTCAAACATTTTGTACCAGAGTAACAGATAACTAACTACATGTAAATCCTTGGCAGGATTAAGCAATTTGGGTTTCATGTTGCATCCAACTCCTCTGTGATCCTGTCTAGACAACCCAAGTTAGTGATCTTAATCCTATACCCAATCCAAAGGAACAAACAAAGACTCAGAGGTCTCATAAAGCCTGGATTAAGTTTCTTCTTTGCACATAGGCAAAGGTATTCCACTAAAAAGTTTCCAGAGGTGTGAAAGGAACGCTTCTGTTCTAGAAGGGTGCTGTATTAGGGAATATGCTGGTTACATTTGCAGTTGACAGAAATTAGTGAGGCATCAAAAGATAATTGGATTAAATACAGAAACAGAAGAAGGAACACTACTCTTGCAGGACTGGAGAATGATGGAAGGACATAAGGAAGACTCTGAAATTGTCCTCATCTCTCTGTGAGCTTTCAGTGTAATTCTGTGATCCAAAGGATTAAAACCATCCCTCATGTATGAACAGGGAACCCGCCCAACTGCAATTTTTGTTAATGCAGCAGAGACACTATAGAGCACCTTACCCATTTATACTATCCACTTCAAGAAAGGTGTGGAAATAATCATACTCAAAGAGATTCTTATAAAATGATTAGAAAACGACCTTGTAACATGAAACCAGATGACCTCTATCTTGTACTGAATTGTGCACAGAAAGAACATGATGATGGAAGGAGCCTTTTTTCAGCCAAACTGGCAGAAGCAAAACAAGATTCAGCATGTGAAATCTTAAGTCGTGCAAATTAAGACATAATTTCCTATTAGTGAAGTTAATTAAAGCATTGAAAGATCTTGTCCAATATGTCTCTGCATTTGCAAAGGACTCCACTGTGTCCTGAAGTCTTTCAGATGAAATTGGGTGTCTGTCAGAAAATAGATGCCTTAATCCAGCTGCAGTTTGAATGGATTTGGTGGCCTCTTCTGGCCTTGGAATGAATGAATGTAGTTCTAGATCTGTGAATATTCTACACATTTATGGGTTCAGAGAGAGAAGGAAGCCAAGGAAACTCTTGAGCATACTGATAAATCTTGCACCTCACATTTAAGGCTGATGAAAATCAAAGCTCATGTGCCAAGGCTATGAGGACAGTGTGCCTCAGGGTGAGGGAGTGTGAACAGTCAGAACTGAGTGAAAGCTAGAATTTTAAGCTTCTATGGGTAAAACAATGGTTTCAGCCAGTTAACTTGTATGTGTTCCCTCAATTAGCTGTGGGCAAAAGATCTGAGTCTTTTTAGGACTGCGATTAGAATTGGTACTGAAATTTTTTAGCAGTAGTAATTTATGGTTTGTACTTCTTGGTTTGTTTTATATCTTACTGCGCATTGCAAAATGACAGTTATTGACAACAATATATGAGGGAAGAATATCACGGTTGATATTGGAGATATTCTCCACCATTGGTGATTCAGTGATTCTATGTGCATGCAATTCTGTGCATTAACTACCAACTCATGTTAAATCTGTGAATAAACTTGTACTAGAAGACTCTGCTGCTATTAATATATAAGTTCACTCCATGAAATAGAATGTTAATGAACTTTTCAACCCCTATTAGTATGAAATGTGTTAAGTGTGTTACGCAGAGGAGGGAGCTGATTACTGGGCTAGTGGATGACATCCAGATTGTGAAGACCCAGCTAATGGGAAGTCAAATGCCTACAAGATAAGACATTATCCTTTGTTAGGAGCTAATTTTTTTCTCCCAGCATTAAATCTCGCCTAATTAAGACCAGTACGTTTTACTAACATACTAGGTTAGGATGCTTTCTAAAATTTCCCAAAATAAGGAGATGTATCAACTTTTCTATCACTTTTTAAAATTAGAGCTTCAAGGTCTGCTTTAAAAATTAGCTTTTAAAATAAACTTTATTTTAACTTTAGGAATAAAATGTGCAGGCAGGATCTAATCTGGAAGTTGGAAGAAATTGCTCCATTTCTCCCCACTAGCAGGAATGTGAGGACAAGCGAAGAGGTTACATTTGTTTAGACTATGGAGTTACCTATTAGCATTATATGAATAACTGTTCTCAAAGCTATTTGGGGCTGTGAGTATTGATAGCACTGCTGTTTCTCTTGCTTCCTCTAGAATGACACAGGATGGTGATCTGAGATTATGTGACCAGTCTATGTGTGGAGGTAAGTAGACAATAATGATGACTTGTGACAGCACAGCTGAGGCAGCCAAAACTGCCTTTTCCCATAGTGACACTATGCATTCCACTGCGTGATTTGGGCATTTAAGCAGTCGGGGACATTTAAAAATCACTTTTGCTTTGTGTTTAACTCTGTAAATGTGACAGCAGTTTTGTCCTTGCTCCTACTTTAATAATCCCCCCTGGTCTTTAGCTGTATGAAAGTAAGGAATAGGAAAAATTATATGACAAGGTCAGATATTCAGGATTTTCCTTGCCATGAGTCATTGAACCATAGAATCATATAATATTTTGCAAGGAACCTTTAAAGGTCATACAGTCCAACTTCCTTCCTCTTGTCTTATCACAATAGACCCTGATAAAAAGTCTGTCCCCTTCTTTCTCACAGTCCCCCTGTAGATACTGCAAGGCCAACTCTCAGGTCCGTCTGGAACCTTCTTTTCTTCAGACTGAACAGCCTCAACTCCCTCAGCCTCTCCTTGTAGTCGAGGCATTCCATTCCTTCAATCATTTTTGTGGCCCTCCTTTGGATGTGCTCCAACAAGTCCACATCTCTCCTATTCTGAGGACTTGACATCTGGACACAATACTCCAAGTGAGATCTCACCAGCTGTCTTAGTTTCAACCAGCGAGGAATGCTTTTGGTGCAGCCCAGGATACAGTTGTCTTTCTGGGCAGGTAATATACTTCTTCCTGTTCCTAAAATACTGTAAATTGAATGTGCTCTGTCATGCTGCCATGGTTGTCTGGAGGCAAAGGGAAGAAGATCCAGGAATATTTTCAGTGTATTTGCTGAACCAGCCAGGGAGGAACCAGGCTAGCCTTTCCACGGTCTGGAAGAAAGTAAGCTGAATCACTGGTAAAATATGAAGTAAGAATGAACATGCCAAGCTTTCTATGGGTCTCAAAGGCTGAAGGGACTCAAGCACATGTTCTGCTTAATCAGCAGTCATGGTGATGTTGAATCCACATGCAGCCCCTGAGAGTGCAGAGTGCCCAGCAGCACGCTTTCATTTGATAAGTTAGTTTAAATTTACTTCTTCCTGCAGGTGTTGGGGAGTTCTTACTTTATTATTTATTATGTCCTTCATTAGCCCAAAATTCACATAAAATTTAAAAATCAGTGAATGAATTTAATGTCTTGAAAAAAAAATATATAAGAAAAGACAGAGATCACTTGGAAGGTGAAGTAAAATATAGCTCTGCCCTTTATCTGCTCTATCAGCTTAGGTGAGTTATTACACCCCCGGTCTTTCTGTTTCTGTTTCTTTTATCTTTCTTGTCTATCCAAGTGTAGACTCCCTTAAGACAAAAACTGTCTTCTTCTACTATAATCAAACAGTTTCTTGCAAAACAGTGTTTTAATCTCTACACATATATCTAAATATATATTTCACATTCAGTAATACAAGTAAAATAAGTACCTTACCAGAGTGCAAGCATTTAGTTTCTGGTTAAAGACAATCGCAAGTTGAGCCAATTACTGTAGTTTTGTTATTATGAAGGCTTTGTTACTTCAAAATCATCTATAATTATGGCTAAAGAAGTGTTTTGGTTTTTTTTAATGCTCATATAGTTTTCTACTATATGAACTTTTCTGAAGAAAAATAGATGACAGCCCAAAAAATTTTAGGTAACATCAAGACCAATTTTCTTATAAGGAAGCAGAGCTTTACATGGATTTGTATCAGATAGAAATTAAAGATATTACCCAGAATGTGATACATATTAGGAGCCAGGACGCTCCAGGGCACATCTCCACTGGGCAAAGGATAAAGGTGCATGAATCTATGAACTATACCATGCGAGCTACCTCTGGAAACAGCATAGAAATAGCCACGAAAGTGTGTCACTGTGTCCTGGTTAATTAGCACTGCCGACAGACCAAGGTAATTGACTTATGTCCTGTGATGAATTAACACTGTCTTGTTTGCAGGGTCCAACTGGATATATCTGCCAAGTACTGTGTAATACTATATAAATGTTCCAGCTAGTCTAGCATGATGTATGGTATAGATGCATCCAGAATCAAGCTCTGAGAACTGATCAGTCTCATCTTTGAGTCAAAAGCCATTTATCTGCGTAGGGAAGAAAATGTTAACCAACTACTACATCATCCAGATGTTTAAATACATTGCAAGACTTCTTTCAAAACTGCTTTTGAAGCATCATTCATGACAAATTACCAGAAGTTGAACAACAGGTAAGACAGAGTGAAATCATATATTTGTTTCAAAAACACTTAGGCAGCGATTTTGGACATAGAATGATCCAAGCTGCTCAAATTTCAAACGTAACTGCTCTTGGAATGGCAATGAGATAATCCCATGAGAGATATCAGGTAGAATAGACACATCCCCTCAGTGGATAGATCAGGTTGAGAAAGGACAGTGATCATGAAGATGATTAATTAGACCTGACAGCACACTGTATGTAGTGAATAGAATATGGAACATTGCGTGGAGTGCTTGTATTGGAGTTGGATCTGGCAAAAGCTGAGTCAGAAAAATCCAATGATCAGAGCATTTTTTTACATATTGGAAAACATGAGCCTCTGAATATAAACTTCTAGAGTGGAAATGTTTATATCAGAGCTAGTCTCTTTCATTTTGGTAGAGAAGATTGACCTCATATGCGTAATATAGCTATACTGAAACAGATGACACCTAAATCAGTTTGCATGACTCACTGTAGACATGCTTATTTTTGTC
This sequence comes from Tympanuchus pallidicinctus, assembly GCF_026119805.1. Lineage (NCBI taxonomy): Eukaryota > Metazoa > Chordata > Aves > Galliformes > Phasianidae > Tympanuchus > Tympanuchus pallidicinctus. The sequence continues at coordinate 7,028,720 of NW_026294627.1, read as the reverse complement.
TTCCTTGGATTATAAAAAGTAGATCATAATGATTAATTACACAAAAAGCCTGTTTGCAGTGTGAATGTTTAACACTAGGTTAGATTAATCCCATTGATTTGTCCTCGTTTGATTTTCATGAACGTTAATTCCACAGAAATCTGCACTACTGAAATATAATAGTGATGAATATGAGCAAATAATGAGATTTATGACTTATTAGATAGTAATTAAATCTGATTGAATTTTCTTTGTCCTTAAAAAAAAAAAAAAAAAAAAAAAAAGAAAAAAAAAAAAGTGTATATAATGGTGTATGGAAGAAGAGCCAGATATTGCAAATAACATGGCACACAGCACTTCCCAAAACACAGTGAAGAAGGCAGAACAGGGCTTTACAGAGATTAGACTTCTAATGGCATTTTCATAGCTGATCATGCAACTCCAGGATGGGGGGAGCACACCATCACATGAATACCCTCCCTGCAGTTGTGACAGGGAGTCTGAAGGTATTCAGAAAACATACAGATGTGGCACTGAGTGACACAGTTTAGTGGGCATCGTTGTGATGGGCCAATGATTGGACTTAGTCTTAGAGGTCTTTTCCAACCTTAATGATTCTACAAATCTATAAATAAGAACTATACAGCAACAGAAACATAATTAAGGGTTCCCACATAATTTTGCTTCACTTTAAAATTTGGAGATGCTGTCATTAGCCATATACTCATATTCATCTGCCATCAACAGACAGGAAATGGAACCTTCATAGCTCAAAAAATCTCAGGTGTGAGCACCTGTTGGTAGTCTGTCTTCATTTACTGTACAATTTATGTTTTCCTTAGTGTTCTAACCCTGGTAGGATCAATCTGAACTAGCACAAGCAAAGCATTTGCTAAAGTACAAATAGTAAAACCATAACATAATTAAATTAGAACCAAGATTAGCTGCATAAAACATTACACCTTGAACTACAAACTATATCTACCTTGTCTTTTGGGTATGCACTGTTATCATACATAACTAGCTATGTTATCAAAATCAACAGGCCCTGTACAAATGTGTAAGGAAGTATCTTAAAATCTCGTCATGAATTTGTATTAGTACAAACAGAATTAGATTACTGAGTTAGTAGCAAGATATCCATTTTTTTAACAGTGAGCTGAAATCAGTATCACAGTGAAAGAGAAAGGACTGAACCTGACACTAGGATTGTAACGACTCAAAAAGATGAGGAGAACTTTTTCTTTCCATTTTATCAATGGTACTTTGGCCAAACTCCTTTCAGTGTCAGGATATTTTTGAAACGCTCAGTGGCAAAACAAAACCAATCAGCATAAACAAGAAATGGTTGTTTTCCCCTGCACATAAGTAATAAATTCTCTTGGACGCATTTGTCCAGAAGGAATTGCCTTGCCACAAACCCATAAATAATTGCTAAAAAGGAGATTTAGCCATAAATTAACATACGCTGGAAAAGCTCCATGTCATACAAAACAAAGAAATCTGGAAAAAAAAGCCACTCAGCACACTACTGCGATTGCTCCTTGAGCTCCAGCAGCTCGGGGCCGTGCCCACAGCCCTGGGCAGGCTGTTCCATGCCCACCGCCCTGTGATGCAGACCCTTTCCCTCACCCCCAGCCGCCCTCCCCTGTCACAGCTCCATGCCGTTCCCTTGGGCCCTGTTGCTGTCACACAGAGCAGAGCTCAGCGCTGCCCTCCCTCCCTACGAGGGAGCTCCCTGGAGGAGCTGCAGCCGCCATCAGGCCTCCCCTCAGCCTGCCCTGCTCTGGGCTGAGCTCACAACGGATCTCAGCTGCTCCTCAAGATCTTTCACGGTCTTTGAAGCCCTCTTTTGGATGCTCTCAATGAGTTTTCTTGTCTTTCTTATAAGAAACTCTGAAACTGTCAAAAACATAACGGGCTCTATGGATACCAATGTAAATAAAGATACACTCAAGCAATCACAGAATCACAGAATCACAGAATCGTAGGGGTTGGAAGGGACCTCCAGAGATCATCGAGTCCAACCCCCCTGCCAAAGCAGGTTCCCTACAGCAGGTCGCACAGGTAGGCATCCAGGCAGGTCTTGAACATCTCCAGAGAAGGAGACTCCACCACCTCCCTGGGCAGCCTGTTCCAGTGCTCCGTCACCTCACTGTAAAGAAGTTCTTGCGCATATTTGTGCGGAACTTCCTATGCTGCAGTTTCCGGCCGTTTCCCTTTGTCCTATCTCCACTCACCACTGAAAGAAGTCCAGCCTCACCATTCTGCCCCCCACACCTTAGATATTTATAGACCTGGATCAGGTCCCCTCTCAATCTTCTTTTCTCAAGGCTGAACAGACCCAGATCACTCAGCCTTTCTTCATAGGGGAGATGCTCCAGGCCCTTCACCATCTTCGTGGCCCTCCGCTGGACTCTTTCCAAGAGATCCCTGTCTTTTTTGTACTGGGGAGCCCAGAACTGGAATCCTGATGTCCTGGAATCCTGAATCCTGATGTCAGCAGTGTTTATAAGCCTGTCAGAAGAGGGAACCTAGTATCTTCGATTCTTGATACTTTAGACCTTCAGTAGGTCTAGCATGGGGCTGAGTGGGGCACAAGTAAGGCAACCAGTAGGAACCATCTGGTACTAAGCTTTAGGTGGAATAAGTGGCCTGACTGGTCCAGAAATTTCTGTGTCTCAGGAGCAAAAAAAACATTTGGCAGATTTCTGTGTTTACAACCACAGGTCAGACTCTTTCTCACAGCTTTTCCACAGTGCATGCAGGCTATAGTCATACAAAGCTTGATGTGTATTTTAGCTGAAATGAGACAGAGTAGCCATGGAAGAAGCAATCTTCTGCCCTGCTGTCCCTCCAGCTGCTTATTTGTATCTCCCTTTTACTCTTGATCTTATGTCACTGTTTGAGTGTGGTGCAGTGGAGATGACCTGGAAACTATCTGATTGAATTATTACTTTTCCACCAAAAAAGTCAATTTTCTGTGTTCTCCAACTCAGTGCTTAAAGTACCCCAACCTTGCCTGTCATGCAGTCACTTCCATTCCAGTACAGAAGTCAGTTATGCCACGATTTCTCTTTCCTTAGGACACATACAGATTCAGAGGGAAGGACTGAAGCTCAAGGTGATTTTGCTCCTATCACTTCATTTGCTATAGTGCTTGCTGTGTTGAAGCTTTAACTTAATAGGTATTTGTTCCTTCACTCTTCAGTATACTGCTTGGATTCTTACACAGAGTGCTTCTTCCTCTCTCAAAAGCAAATCTGTGAATGAGAAACACTGATTATTTGTGAATTTCTGGTCTTAACTTCAAATTAGCTTCCAGGCTTTGCATAACAAGACACAAATTATTCATGTGAGAAAACCAAGAAGTGATTTATTATCATGTCTGATTTCCAGGGAAGAATTTTCTTCAGATCACACAGCAAGGAGGCTTTCCTATTTTAAATAAGATAAATTACAATTGATGTTGGAATTCAAAACATTGTTCCAACCTTTCTAGATCTTTTGGTTACAGAAAAACTGAGCTCATGAATTATGTTGACATCAAAGTTCATTAACAGTGTTTCTGAGCTCAGATTAAAAAGTCTGAGATCCTTTGCACAGACTCAGTCTTCCTTCCTTCTTCTGCACAGCTAGAGCACTTTGTCTGTCTTGAAAAGACAGCAGTGGTCTTTACGCCAAACTCACAGAGATGCTGATTGAGGGGAACTATTTTTGAGAGACATTTTTAAAGTATTCTTTGGAAATAAATATCAGAGGAAAAATTTTCTGTGGCAAATGCATCATAATAACAATGAACATTTTTTTCCTTGCATCCACTCCATGAGCTAACCAAATCTCGGAGTGACACGCAGGAAGGAATGACAGTTTTAGTTATATCTGATCTACGGCAAACACGAAGCACAATTTTTAATTCAGAGCTACAGAATGAATGGAATTGTTTTAAGCAACTAGCTCACATGCTCCCTTTAAAGTCAACAGAGAAAGGAGAGTGCTAGCTACACTTTTAGTGTGTGTGTACTCTGAGTTGTCCTCCTTAGCTGTCTGATTCTTTCACCATTATATTTCAGTTCAGGCTTTATATTCAGCACCTCAGTGCACCCATGAAAGCCTTCCTATTAGTACTGTTTTGCAGACTTGAGTGAAATCACCAAATCCATTCAACTGTTAAAAGTTAAGCAGGTGCCAAAATGATGGCAGAACTTGGAGAATGTATTTTTTTTTTACTTCACGCTTTGAAGGATTACAGTTTTCCTACAGAGTGTCAACACAGCTTGGGAAAGTGACAAGTTCTCAAATGTGCTAAATATTTTATGCCATTGCAACAATATTTGTAATTGAGCTGTTGAGTGACCTTGACTGAATGAGCAGAGAGGCGATGGCAATCACAGACCATTTCAGAGAGAACACATACAAACATGTCCCCATAAGAAGTAGTGTTGTACTGTTTGCTTACTTCATTTCCGAAGTTATAAAACATCTAAATGGCAAGTAGATCATCGTTCTTTCAGCTCCGTGGGGAGCAACAGTGAACATTTGTAAGACACTGCCTCCCAGCAGACAGAACAGGGCAGGTAAGGATGAGAACACACATGTAAATAATTACACCAAACAGTTCCAGAAACACAAGTGGGGAAAATACCAGAAGATCCGATAGGCCTAAAGTGTGAATTTCCAGCATTGATTAGGAAATCTGCAGGCTTCCCGTGCATGTCAGGGGGTTATACATTAATCATGCCAATAGGCTAGGATAGAATTTGTCCCAGGGACTGTCCTGGGAAAGGCGTAGATGATGAAGGGGATGCCTGGCAAGAACTCCAGAGTACAGAACTGCAAATATGTGCTCTTTAAGAAAGGGTTACTGTCAGTTATGGTGGAAAAAAATTGGAAAAAATTCTGATCGACTGTTGAAAACTGAGTAATATGTTTTCAAGCCTTTATTCTTCCAACAGAAGTCTGTTTCCCCATTGCCTTGCAAAATCATTTGCAATTTAGGATGGCTGTGAAATATAATAATAGACTTCAATTTATTGCTGAATTACAGTAAATACAGTGCGATGCAGAAACTGTTCTGGACACGGTTTTGAGCAGAGCTGAGCAGGATAACAGCAGAAAGCTGCTGACAAACTGCTATTGAAATCTGATGCTTTTTGACAATCTTTGTGATACGAATGCCTTCAGCCCCTTCCTAGAAATACTACTGCACCCTCCGTGCAACACACAGCCAACTTCCTATGTATTGCTGTCAGCAATTGTTGCAAACTTTCAGAGGAGCCCCAGTGTGCCATGTAGGATTAGATCTAAAACTTACATAGCCTATTTGAGAAAGAAGAAACTGAGAATCTGACCACAGTGAGCTGATTTGTTTAACAATTCTTTTGTAAGCTGATACTGTAAGCAGAACTGCCTTGAAATTCTCTTTTAAATTATCATAATCAGAAAATGTTGACTAGGTGAAACTAGAATTTCCCTTGAGAATATAAGAATGAGTATGTAAAAAAGGATGAGGTTTCTGGTCAAAATGTAAGTCTTGCCAGGATTTAAAAACAAGTCTTGTATGTGGCTGTTGATGCTAAGGTATGAGCTGTAGTAATATGTCTGAAAATGCAAAGATGTCTCCTACTTCTTTTAAGTATTGAGAGCTCCTATCCCCCTGCCAAAACAGGGGGATACCTAAAACCTATCCTTGCAATAGGTTGCACAGGTGGGCATCCAGATAGGTCTTGAATATCTCCATAGAAAGAGACTCTACAACCTCTCTGGGCAACCTGTTCCTGTGCTCTGTGACCATTACCATAAAGAAATTCTGCATGTTTGTACGGAACTTCCTATGTTCAAGTCTCAGGCTGTTACTCCTTGTCTTATTGCTGTGCGGCACCGAGAAGAGCCTGGCCTCATCCATTTGCCTCCCACCCCCTTTATATATTTATAAACATTGATCAGATCCCTTCTCAGTCTTCTCTTCCCCAGATTGAACAGACCAAGGTTACTCAGTCTTTCCTCATGGGAGAGATGCTCTAGGCTCTCCATTGTTTTTGTGGCCCTCTGATGGATCCCAGTATTTTTTGAACTGGGGAGTCTAGAACTGAACATAGTATGAACTAAATGTGGCCTCACTAGAGCAGAGTAGAGGTGACCCTTGACCTACTGGCCACAGCCTTTCTAATGCACCCCAGGATACCATTGTCCTTCTTAGCTACAAGGGCACACTGCTGGCTCATGGCCAATCTGTTGTCCACCTGGACCCCCAGATCCTTCTCCATAGAACTCTCCTCCAGCAGGTCATCCCCTGACCTGTACTGATCATGCAGTTATTCCCCCCCAGGTTCAAGTCTCTACACTTGCTCTTGTTAAACCTCATCAGGTTCCTCTCTGCCCAACTCTCCAGTCTGTCCAGGTGTTGTTGAAAGGCAGCACAGCCTTTTGGCGTGTCAGCCCCTCCTCCAAGCTTTGTATCATCAGCAAAGTTGTTGAGGGTGGACTTTACTGCTTTCATTTGAATATGAAATTTTAACTATGTATGAGGAGAGAATTTGGCATTATGAAATAGGCCTACTTCTTACTGTGACTGAAAAGCATTTAAAATTTCAGAACAATACTTCCTTCGTAATTTTTTTTTTTTTTTGGTGCTTATTATTAACAGGACAGTGCTAATTAAGTAAGCAACTCAGCATGACACATTTGAAATTAGCAGAATAATTATAAGAAAGTTAAAAAACATTCAAAAGATATCTCTCTGTATGTGGACACTTGTTTAAAGTATAAGTGCAACGTTATTACAGATTTTAAGAATATTGCACTTGCAACATTAAAACTTCATTTGCAGCAGACGTGGTTTGTTTGAACAAATACACTTGGCACATGTTTTAAGAAAGGAATTGTACTGAAGACGTATGACATGCTATGCAGAATAAAGCAATCATTCATAAAAATCCACTTAGAATAACAACAAATATAATGGTTCCTAATTTGTTCTAAGAGAATTTGAACCATATGGCCATATTACTATTATAATGTAATGTATCTGTAAAAAATACTTGCTTAAATGTATGTTATATATGTAGCATATACTAGAGGAAACATTTATAAGAAAAAAAAATGAGTAGTCTCACAAAACACTGAAATTGGTAGTGGCCTTAAATTAAATGTAAGTATGTGGCTCAAAATGAAAACTACATCAAAATGTCTTTTTATCACACTGCAAATTCAAATCTGCATTTGAACTTTAAAGGTCAGTTATTTCTCAGCTACAGGACATGAAACACCTCACACTGCATCTACAGCGTATGTGAGAATGGCAAATAATGTAGACCAGACTAATGAGTTCTGGTGATTTAATATGGGGCAATTTAAGAAATTACCAACCCCAGCTGCCTGCCCAGCCTTTCTGCCAGAAATTACTGCCTTTATAAAAACTGTCAAAATAGGTGGTACGTTCTCTATTTAGCAAAAACTGTTCTTGGCAACTGGCATTCTAAGTGTTATCAGCTTGAATTTTTGCTTGTGGTACTTATTGAACAGTACAGTATCTGAGGGCTTTGCTTCATGATGTGTAGTGCATCTAGCAGGGGAGAAACTGGGTAGCCAATTCCAGTTGTGGACATAAGCTGTTTTTCCCATGAATAATAAGCTGCAGGAGAAGTGGATGCAAATATGTTAATTGGAAATTGCCTCATAAATCTTAGCAGAGAAGATTGTCAACACCTGGTAGATTCCATCCTACCAGCAAACTGCATTGCAATGACTAGATGATCTTAAAGGTCCCTTCCAACCCAAACTATTCTACGATTCTATGATTCCATGGCTGGGATGTACTGACTACATGAAATGGGCAATATGACACAGTAACATTTTCCTGGGCTTAGAAGATTACATTTTCAGCAGCTCAGTGTCCAGGTGGAGGCCAGTCATGAGCCGATCTTCGGACCAGTACTCTTTAACATCTTCATCAATGTCATAGATAATGGGATCAAGCAAATTTGTGGACAACACCAAGCTGAGTGATGTAGAAGGAAGGGACATCATCCAAAGGGATCTGCACAGGCTTGAGAAGTTTACCCACACGAACCTAAAGAGATTTAACAGAGCCAAGTGCAGGGTACTGCACCTGAGTTGGTGCAATCCCTATTATGTGTACAGTGTGGGAGAACTCACTGAGAGCAGCCCTGAGAGAAGGACTTGTGGGTTTTGGTAGATGAAAAACTGAACATGAGGTAGGAGTATGTACTTGGAGCCCAGAAGGCCAAGAATATCCTGGGCTGCACCAATGGAGGGTGGCAGCAGGGAGATGGGGAGGGGGGGGGAAGGGGGGGGGGATGATTGTCTCCCTTGTGCTCTCTGCACTCATGAGGCCCATCTGGAGTACTGTGTGCAGACTTGGGGCCACTAACCCAGGAATGATGCAGAGCTGTTTGAGAGTGTCCAGAAGAGTGCCACGAGGATGCACCACTCCTACAAACACAGGCTGGAGTAGCGGGGCTCTGCTCACTTCTGTGTGGACAGAAGCAGGCTGAGGCTCAGCTGGGGTGTTGACCCACAAGTGGGCCCAGAGTAGTGGGGCCATTATATTTTCATTAAGGTTCAGGTTTAAATTGCCTTTTAAATTATTTACATATACATCTAGGAGCAGTACAGATTAGTAAGCATTACCATCAGGCTTGTCTGAGATTTTGAATTATTTGGATGACAAATAAACCAAACTGATTTTTTTGAAGTCAGTGAGGCCAAACTTTCAGCATTGATCTGCACATGACGAGGACGTGGGCTACAACCTGCAGCACAGTGATCTCATTCAAAATCAGCCTGTGAAAGAGATCCTGTATTGAAAAAAAAAAGAAAAAAGAAAAAAAGAAAAAAGAAAATAAAACCAATAGCTCTGAGTACTCATGAAGTGTGATGTGCCAGCCTGTTTTTGGTCCTCCATGTTTTCATGTCCCATTGAAATGTTCAAAATAGGAGGCTACAGAAGTATATTGAGAACTTCTTCAGAAGCTGTGCCAAAATGGTGCAATCTTAGGACCAGAAAGATGGCAAAAAGAAGAAAGAGCATAATTGAGAATCCCAGTTGTAAGACTACCCAATTAGAATACAGGAGAGCATGCTCTGAATTCCATTTGTCAGACAGTTGAGGGATTTGGCATTTGGGTGACATTTGAATCACACAGAATCACAGAATGTCCTGGGTTGAAAGGGACCTTAAGAATCATGAATCTCCAACGCCCCTGCCACAGGTAGGGCCACCAGCTTCCACATATTTAATTTGGATGTTCTGTACCCATTGGCAGAGTGACTAAGAGTGCTGAAGCTCAGGAATGCCATCTGCCCAACAGGGGGACTTCCAGATACTCCTGTTGAGAGGAAACATAGAAGCCAAATTTAGATATTATGAGATCTCTGGATCCGTGAATAAAAGTGTGGATTCACTCCACTGCACACTGGGTACTGTAGAGTAAATTGCAGACAGGAGCTTAACTGTCCTCCAGAGGGTGATTCAAATGTTCAGTCAAATGAAACCTATCCCAGTTGTTTGACAACAAAAATCAACAAAGATAAATAGCCTTATAAATTAGGAGCTTCAGCTCGCTGTCTAAAATTAAGATGAATCTGAATCATAATCCCAAAGTGCTGGAATGCTTAAATTAGAAGTAATTAATGAGGTGCTCTTATCTCTCTCTTAGTCATTCAGTGTCTCAGTTTTTCACCCGTAAAACAGTAGTGATGCAAAAAAAAAAAAACAAAAACCTGAATTCAATTAAACTAAATGGGGACCAAAGTTTGTAGAATTAGCTTCCTCGTCTAAATAAGAGATCTCTGGGAGATGAGAGTTGAATAGTTCTGAGACAAAAAGAAAGTTATTGAGATGAACATTGGCTTCTTATTTTCATTTTTCAAAAAGGCAGAATTAAGCAGGCACTGAAAGTTTGGATTTTTCTCAGTTTATGAATTTATAAACCACATTCCAGGCAAGCTGAAAAACATATCTGTTCATTCTCAATCTTAAGCAGGAATTTGTAACTCAGAGCTTTGGTGATTTTTAAGTCTTCCATGAGGACTTCAGCGTTACATTTTAGGCCTTCTTATGTGAAACTCTTTTCACTGGTAGCGGTGTTCCTTTTAACACATGATCAACTGACTAATTAGTAATGACACACAATTTCCAGGGATAAACTCTCACCGTTTTATAGCTACAGAACATTGTGACCAGGATGGAAAATGGCTGGAGGAGATCTGGCTGCAAAATTTGTTCCGTGGAAGAGGACAGCAGAGAAAAGAATTATGGAACAATTATGGTGTGATTAAATGAAAAAAGGTAAAATGAAGAGGAAAGGGGAGGTGATGCAAGACTACCTGCCTTCACTGGGCATTCCAGTCATTTTGAATGTGAATTTGCTATTTAGAACTAAAACAAACAAACAAACAAACAAATAAATAAATAAAGGAAAGAGAATAAAGAAACTTTGCTAAAGAGCATCAAATTTAGGTATGTGTTAATAAGCAGGTCTCATTTTTTTCTTTTTTTTCAAGTTTTCACTTCTATTTCTCTGACTTGCTGCATGGAGATGACATTCTGGCTGACAGCAGAGCTCTTGCAGAGATCATTAGGCTTCACATTGGCTGATTTATAGGATAAAGCCCATAGGTCATAATAAGGCAAAATGTAATACCAAGGAAGAGTACTTGTGTATTTAAAGATTTATGCATGGACAGAGCTACCACCACCTCCATGGGCAACCTGTGCCAGTGCTTCACTACCCTTATTGTAAAAAACTTTTTCCTCATTCCAATCTAAATTTCTCCTCTTTTAGCTTGAAACAGCAAACAGACCACACTAAAGAGTCTGATCCCTTCATTCTTATGCCCCCCCCCCCCTCCCTCTCCTCTCCCCCTTCTGCTTAGATACTGAAAAATCAGTCAGATCTTCCCAGAGACTTCTCCAGGCTGAAATCTAAAAGTTTTCCTAAGGTATGCTTTATACTTATGAAGGCTATTATTGGGTGTTGTGAAAATGTATTTTCAAGCAAGTAAAAAAAAAAAAAAAGTTTTTTTTTTTTTTTTTTTTTACAATTTTATTAACAGGTTCTGTGATTTTGAATCTTTATGGTATTCAGTCTTCTTTGTGATTTAATGGACTTGCATGTGACATAGAATCAGTCTTAGTTCTGCTTTTGGTCTTTATATACAGATGAAGTTAAATATGCATTAATGAAAATCAATGAACTTGAATATTTACTTTAGAAAATCACTATGAAGGTTGAAATATCTATTTGTATTGGTAGTAGATAAGACTTCTTATTAATATGGTTCTTGAGATTTTTTAGAAATTCAGTAACTTTGAATTCCTATCTAACATACGCAGTTTCAGAAAATTTGTACTTTAATCCATACAAAATTACCTTCTGTATGTTAACTTTTAAATCATAAAATACTACTTTTAGTTCTCTACATTAAGGTTAGATTCACAGGTATTTTGGCCTACTGGCTAGAAACAGTGAAGGTTTTGAAAAGATGGAAATCTTCATTAGAAAAGATTTGAGATGTTTACTGGTAATTTGCCATTAGTATTTTCTATCACCTGAGCCAGTAGAGTGAGCAGCAGCAGAGGTTCTAGGACTCCCCTCCTGGGGGTCTCCAAATCTGAAGGAAGGTAAAAGATAGACTAGTTAATGACTTGATGTAAAATCATGGTTCCTAGGAACACAGAAACTATGACTTTACATCATGTAATTAAACCTTTATCTGTATCATACTGGCTGTAGTGGCTAATTAAAAAAAAAACCCAAAAACAAAGAAGCAAACATGAGAAACTCTATAATTCACAGAATCACAGAATCACAGAATCACCCGGGTTGGAAGGGACCTCAAGGATCATGTAGTTCCAACCCCCCTGCCTAGCAGGGCTCTTAGTTTCCTGTAGTCTTTAATTCTTCAATAGGCAATGAAGAGAGTAAGTATTTCAAAAAAGCAATGAATCATTTTGACCTTGGATAAACATTTTAAAATGGGATGAATACCAGAGAGGTTTATCTTTTTTAACACATTTAGCCTGTAGCAGATCAGGTGTAGCAGATGGAGCACTATGAGTTTTTGCCTTCCACCAGATCCTAAATACTAGGCCTGAATTGACCAAAGAAAGATGTCAATTTTACAGCTAGATTAGTTTCAAAGAATTCCTTATAAATTAATTAGAAAGTATATGCACGCTGAGGAGATAATAATCTTCACAACAGTTAATTTTCCTGTGATTTCCTTGATTTAGTTTTTCAGTTTGGAATTTTTCTTGCAATTAAAGGGCAGGCCTTTGATATGAGACAATGTTCTACTTGGGCCTTTTTAATTAAAAGACTCATTCCATAAAACATAAACACTTTACATAAAAATAAGTTAATTTAGTACACCTAATTAAGCATTACATTTTGGAACCACGCATCAGTGACTTGAGTTATATCAATGGACCATTTCATTTATCGAGGCTGACAACCCAAGTTCTTAAACACAATGATAAATGAGTTCCCTTCAAGGGAATGATACTTCACCTTGGCAATTTGCTGGGTTTTTTAATGCTTTAGAGACAGTTAGAAGTGATCAGTTCATAAGCATCCTAAACAGGCACTCTTCCATTTGGTTAGTTTCCATGGTCTATCTCCCTCACTAAACTCTTCAGGGTTATCTGAAGGTGACCATACTTACATTAACAGTCTGGTCTTTACAGTAGGAAACTATTCAGGAGCACATTTGTATAACCATCATGTCTCTTACCAAGCAATTTTGAAGACGAAAAGCAACTCTGCTTTTGTAAAACACACAGCTGGCTCTGTTTAATGTTGACGAATGCACAGCTCAGGCCAGGGAGAGATTTACTTTACTCACTAAAAAGTACTGAAGAGACGTTTCTTTCTCCTCTTTCACTTTCTTTGATATTATGAAAGGATGTAGTTCTGCTTGAACACATTGAATTCAGTGGAAGGAAATGTAAATTTCATTGATAAAAAGCAATGCATTGTAGCTCACTTAAAGGAAACTGTTTTTTATGAAATACAGCGAATGATGTCTTAATCATACTGTTTGTTCAACTTATCTCTTTTTCCTGTGCAGGATGCTTTCACCTTATATGAAAATGTTAAAGTTTCACAGAAGAACTAAATATAAAACTATTATTCACAACTGTATTTTTTGGAAGTTGCAGTATTGTTTCTGCATGTTGTTTTTCTTCATGGGCTATAACTGGCTATGTTGTGTAATTTACAATCATCCTGTATAAGTTATGTTTTTTTCTTAAGCAAACTAAATATCTGGCTTAGTAAAGACTTGGAGAGACAGTATATTATAATTTTACAGTACTTAGGACTAGCAACACTTTAAATCCTTTAGAAAATCTTACTGTCATCTCTTTTCACTAAAATTAATTTAATCCACTTGCTAATCAAATTCCTCTTACCTTGTTGTTGTTATAGAATAAGAGCTCTCAGTGCTCTCGCACCACATCCTATTTTCTACACTGTGCATCCAAGCAAGGGCTATGTTTGTGTGTTTTTTTAACTCTCCCCAACAGAGTTGTCTCCTGATCTGCTGAGAGCCGTTAACTAAAATAAAAACTTGTCCTCTGTAGTATTGCTTATATTGTTGCTTGACTGTGACATCCCAAAGACTAACAATTTCTAGAGAAAAATACTCTTTATCCAGTAGTTTCAGAGCTTAATTAATCTTAGAAACTACATACTCAAGCAAGGACCTTCCCAGTATTGATAGAAACAAATTCTGTTTTATCTTACAGTGTATGAAACTGGGGCAGGTTATGGTTAGCAATATTTCTTTTCACAACTTCCTCATGTTTAACTGCAAAGGACGGCCCATAGAAATGGTACTCCTGCAGTTGTTAGCGCTCACTGGTTTGAGAATGCTCAAACCTTGCTGACTGTAGAGGTTGAAGCAGCACTTGGCATATCTTGATCCCTTCTTTCTGTTTTATTCAGAAGAATACAGAAAACAAAACATGGAAGTAGAGGATAATAATAATGAGAACAGGAGAACGACCTACCTTTTTGCCCACAAAAGACAGGCAGAACTATGCAGGGATTTAAAGTGCAGTAGGCTGCTGATAGGAAGTGCTGTAAAAATCTAAATAGAGTTCTTCCAAAAAGATGTTTATTTTTCTTTTTCATCCCATGGAATAGACCAGAATATCAGCACACAAGGAGAGTTCAGATTTATTTTCAGCATTTTTCTACATTAGCTGTCATATGTCTGTATAGGAGTACAGTTGAGCAATTCTAGCACTATTTCTAGCACTGTTCCAGCTTTCAGCAGAAATACGTACAGATGTGTTAAATAGAGTATTTCTACTCTGAGAGTAGCAGTGGATCAAACTCAGCCCAGATGGATGCTGGGGCTAGTGTCTGCAGGACTGGTGGTTCACATAATAACCAAGATTATCAGTGCTGCTGTGGCACACGTTTTGTCAAGCACAGAAATGTGTTAATGTAGCTATACTGCCTGCAAAATCTGAACTGGATTTCTCTATCATTCTGCTGTGCCCTACAGCATCAGGGTTGTTAAGAACACAGGCCACTGCATAGTCTGGCATATCCCTAGATAGCCAGGAACTGCTAATATATATCTTGCAAGTAAATTTGAAGTACCCTAAGATCATGTAAAATTTTAAAGTATTTGGGTTTCAATTTTTTTTTAGTTTGCTTGAGTGCCTTCAAAATGTTTCAGGGACTGCAATTATTGTAGTTTTCTTAAATAGAGAGAGTGGGGTAAAATTAAGGGACTACCTTGGTCTTGCAAGGATGAAGAGAAACGTGCAGCACACACTGGTCTTTGTCTATGTATGGATGTTACGAAGAATTTCTGTGTCTAAATAAGAGATAATACCCAAATATTCTGGGCTCTTGAGAACAGCAGCATGCCCATACACAATTCCATATATATACATGATAAATGTAATACAATTTGAAAGATCTTCTGAGACTTGCTATCTTAAATTAGACCATGGCTACCATGCACAATTGGCAAGTATCTGATGTGTGAAATCAACCGTCTGCAAGATCTAAGAGAAGAGGAAAGCTGAGACAAATTGAGCTCTGTTGGCCTCTCTAGTCTGATTAGTTCACGCTGTCACTGAAAGTGAAGCTGGATCTTTGGATGTCATTCTTTTGCAGTCTTACATGTTGATGTCAGATATTTCTGCTTATTCCCATTAGTACTTCTTTGCAGTCATAATTAATTTATATTAGCGAAGACAATTTCCATTTGCTGTGACAGTTCTTTAGCTCACTCAAGCTTCTCAAATAATAATAAATTATCTTAATAAGAGGCATTACTTTACTTCTGCTCCAAAGTTTCACATCTTGAGGTCCCTAAACCTATCCAGTAATGCATGTTTAACAAACAAGAATGATAACTCCCTACTCGTTCTCATCCATATTCCTAATGTAGCTTGACTTTTAGGTTGTTGTTTTGTTTTGTTTTGTTTTTTTTCCCTTGCAGTGATGTGCCAATCCACCGTTCATAACAAGTTATATTTGAAACTACACATTTTCTTGCTGAGGGGATAAAAGGGTGAATTAATAGCTTTCCAGTTGGATGGAAGAATCCATTTTTCAGAATTGTGTGCATGTACAAATGCTTAAGAGAAAAAAAAAAAAAGAAACAAAGAAACAAACGTGTTTTGTCCTCTTGACTACAGTCAAGTTCAATGATTAGTGGCCAAAATCCATTCTGTCAAATGCTAAACTGATTTTATTTAGCATAGTTGCTCCATCACTCATGCCTCATCTTACACAGTTAATAAATGGATCCATGTCAAAGGAAAAAGTGAGGAAAAATGCAAATTGTTGGTTGAAAACATGTTGTTGATCTTTCATTTGGGGTTTAAGTTCAGTCTTTAGGTAGGCTCTGTGTTCATTGTTGTCACGCACCACCACTGTTGGCTACTTTTGATATTGCTATCATTTTACTTTGTGACAAACCATCCTTAAATGGAAGTGTGGCTTGGCAGCTCTGTGAAATAAGCTTGAGACTCTTTCTGCAGAGATAAGCACAGAACCCAAATTACTGGAAGTTGGAGTGATTAATAAGCTTGACGACAGACTTTCAATGAGATAGTGAGGAATAACCTCAGGGAATCAAGGATTTGCCTTCTCTGCAAAAGGGCAGTATGACTATAGCATGAACGGCAAGTTTTTCAAAGGTCTGGAGTTTTAAATAAAATCCTAGAAGACCCAAATCCCAGGATAAAATAACAAAGATGGGCCACACTGGCCAAAGATGGGCCATACAACATAGCAGTTGAAAAAAGTTTAAAGTCTTGTCCCAAATTCAAATATTGATAAGACAGGTAGAAAGATCACAATGGTGCATGTAATAAGAAAGTACAGTTACCTGGGAAATATTGAAAAGCAGTCTTGGGTTAAACGAGAACAAGTACTGATCATGTTCAATGATTCTGTTATTTTATTAACTATGAAGCTTTGCAGGTAGCTTATCCTTGCTGCACCCTTGAATGGATCAGATCTTAAACTCTTATCCTAGAATTGTAGAAACAAAGAATAGAATATCCCCTTAGGATCGTCTAATCCAACTCCTGGAACTCTGGGGTCCTTTCCCATATCTGTATGTCAAATCCTGCTTCATCATCTGCAGCCACAGACATGTTATTCTCCAATCTTTGCCTTCCCATTTTGTCTGTAGGGTCTGGATTGTTCAATTGTCTTCCAAAATCACAAGACTGGATGCTCCTGGTCTCTTATCTTGCAGGTCCAAGCTGACAAAGAAAAGCAAGGGACAAGAAAAAGCTCATATACAATTACAAATGACAATAACAAGCACATCATCAAGGAGAGAAACTTGGCATGTGGGAAAATGACAGCATTTATTATAAAAGCAAACTCAATATATTTTAAAAGGAAATGTCTTATGTATGCATTTCTTACTACAAATTACTAATGTTACTCTTTAAGAGATGCAAAAAGAGCATGCATATTTCCTTTCTCTCCACTGAATAAATATATACTATTTTCTTACACATAAAAGACATCTAATCAATCTAGCTTTACCTATCTTTATTATGGCTGATGGTACAAAATAATAAAATAAATACAGATAGTGTAGAGCAACAAATTTACATTAAAATCCAGGGTTCTAATGGAAACTATAGTACACAAGGAAACATAACAGTTAAAGATGATAATATATGCAAGAAGCAAGACCTCTGAGCATGGTAACATTCTCATACTTCTTGGAAATGGGAAAATAGATAATAATAAAAATTTAGGAGAGTGGAATAAGATATTCTTCATCAGACATTCTTTTCTCATGCTAGAGATTGTTATGGAAAAAAATAAGAGTGAGATACATTTTACAAATTTTCAGTGTACTGCATTTGGTGAGAGGAAAATGTATTTATGTTTTCAAATTGTATATTTTCTAAGCTCTCTTACAAAACTTGCTTTCTTTTTAATAGTCAAAGCAACAATACTGATTCTTTCTAGTTTTTGCCACTTTACCTGTTTCAGAAAAACCACAGCAGACAAAATTGTATAAGTGCCACAATCTGCAAAATCAGATTATTTTAATGCATGCATATCTATGTATATGTTGCTCTGAAAATATTTTTAAAAATATATTTACTTGTTTCATGCATAAAGATGTATTCTGTGTGCAGATTATATATAATTCAATTTTTAGCATTAGAGGACTAAATAGAGTTTCAAGAATTAAGTAATAATTGTATATGTTTTAATTTTGCTCCTAACAACCTTTCTTTTTAAATTGTATTCCAATAAATCTTGCAGCTGTTAGGAAGCCAAGTGGTAGAAAGATAAAGCTGTGCCAATTCTAAATAAAGGGGAAGGGAGAAGACATAGGGAATTACTGTCTCATCAGTCTCAAATTTATCCTACACAAAACAACGAAACAGCTGGTATGAGGCATGACTAATAAAGAAATAAAAAATAACTAATGGCAAGCAATATGGAATTATGGAAAATAAATTTCTCTAACATGCTACCTGTTCACATTAAAATGCTATTGAGATTGATACAAATAATTGTCTTTGTGTAATATAAATTACATAAATTTTCCTTTGAATTTTACATGATATTATAGAACAATTTATCTATGTGCAGTAGACAGCCCGTAATAATCAGAATAGTCTGGTTATAGGTGCCACATAGTTAGTCCAAGGGAGTTATACAAGGCTTAGTTGCTGTCCCTTTCACAGCCCCATTGTTTTTAGCCGTGTATCCCACAAATTTATCACTAATCCATACAGAGAAGACAGAGAGATTGAAGAAATAATACATAATGAATGAGTTGAAGAGCGATGTAGTTCTCCTAGTAAGTAGAGCAGAAGTAAAAGCTTTTCACACTGAGGTGGAAAATTCTGCATGCAGGAGAAATGCGTGAAGGCTGCCCTTCTCAGACCAGGCTCCACCTCTGAAGCAGAGGCCGAGAGACCTATGAGTGCACATTTCCTCTGACCTCTATGTTCAGACATCCCCTCCAGTTCCTCTGGTACCTGATTTCTGGTAGTTTCCCCTGCCCAGAGGTTGCACACAAGCAACATTCACGCCAGGGAGGGAAGCAGCCTCCATGCAGCAGGCATGGCAACAACATGAGGCAGTTGCTGGAAACTAAGCCAAGCAAAATGGGAATCAGGGTCTCATTTCTGAAACAAAGTGTAACTAATCTTTGCACCAACATTTTAGTGGCTCTTCTGGGTTATCTGACAAGATTGTTTAAAACTTAAATGCTCAATTCAGTCAAAGAATTCCTATGAATCTATGCTGTGCAGGTCGGTCAACCTTGTCACAGTGGTACTTCTTCACCTTATAAATATGACTGATAATACCTCCTATGTATTTCTCAAAGCATAGTAGCTGGGAAACATGAATAAATGGGATTTCCAGCTTCCCTTTAAAAAATAATAAATTGCATGAACCAGAGCCAAGCCTAATAAAGCAGAAGGCAAATGGAGATAAATTTATACTGCTTTATTTTTATAAGAATTCTTGTAACTTATTATTTTTTTAAAATGCATTTGCTTGAAAAACTACAGATGCATCCAGTTCTCTGCTTCATCCTCTGTGGCTTTTCCAGGCAGCAGTACTAAGAATGTGTCATATTTATCTCCAGGAAGGCAAAACACCGTTTTTCAGTGTAATAATCTGTGTCTTCAGCTCATATTAAAGAGCAAACACATGAAATGATCAGGACTTTTCTTGTAATGCACCTGAGCTTGACAATATCAGGCTATTATTTCCACATATTTTCCTATTACATGAGGGGATTGCCACAACTAAGACTTTGATGCTTAGTTTTTGCCTTTTAGTAAGTTTTACTTGTTTTAACTTTGAAAGAGAAGTTTTCTGTACCAAGCATCAGGTCCTTGCAGACTTGTTTGCAGAGTAAATACTATTCATGCATTTATGTTTAGTTTCTTTACTAGATATTGTGCTCTTGAAACAATCAAAATGAATCTGACAATGAACTATATGGTGCAAAAACTGTAAAACATAAATAAAATCTACTGTAAGTAAAGCCAAAGCCCTACTTCCCTTTACAAGCTCTAGCTATAACATCAGTTGGATATCATTCTTCATTTTTCTGCTATCTGGCATTGTTTGATAATTGTAAAAATAGTGACTGTCCTTCTAAAGCTTCTGAATGGCCTTTCGATAGAGCAGCTCTGTGCAGCACTGCTTGTTGTGATTCCTCTCTTTAACAATTAGCACTGAAAATAAATTTCTCATAAAGGGTCAACTCGGAAGCAGCCCTGGTGTTTCTTTTGCTTTTTTCTGCTTACTTTTTCCCCTCAAAATGTAACAGGTAGGGGACTAATAGAAGAACACAGCCTTTGTGTTGTATGTGTAAGGCCATTAATTTGAGTCCCAGAGATGGATGGCTTTCCAATCCACTCTCCTTTGTTGTACTGCATCTGTGATTACCCTGGAGAATAAAAGGAATGAAAAAGTGGCTCCCCTGCCTCTCTTCTTTATTGCTCCAGGCACAGAGTATCATTATCAGCCTTAGAGTTGATATAAGAAGAGCCCTCAGGTTAGTCAAAGTACAAGTGGTGAAATAGTGTCTAAGATTCCTTCTGGGCCTTCGCTTCCCACATGATATCACCTATATGGTTTATTTCCTATCACTTGCTGGCTTTTTAGCTGTGAATCTGGATTTAGCAGCCAAGAGTATATAGCAGTAATTCTTAATAATGGTTCAATCTGTGTTTTCTTAAATAAATCCCAAATCTAATATTTTCTGGTCAATGTCAATGCATTCTATTCTGTATTCTGCATTCATACAGAAGCCTATTATTTCCATCTCCTATTACACAAATTAATTAGTTAGGAAATTGTCAAACATTAATAGCAGGCCAGTAAACATTCAATATGGAAATGGATTTTGTCAGTGTGGTGGGTTTTCTTTTTCTTCTGCTGCTAATTTGGCAATCGTCCTTGGGTTAGATTGGGTCATTTTTCTTATTTCTCAGAATGGACAAATTTGATTGCATGACTGTTCTTAATTAACTAAAGGGGTAATAAATTCAGGAAAATCTCATGAAATGAATCTTTCCGAATTCCTGTGGGAAAGGAATTCAGAAGGACCACAAACTAATATAAAGCAGGAAATAATGTTGACATATTGATTCAGCTACAGACTAGTCTGCTGACAGACATTGGCTAGGTTTGCAGTTATGGGGGTGAAAGTTTGGAAACTGGGATATGTCTTAGATATTTCTCTTATGATTA
This sequence comes from Tympanuchus pallidicinctus, assembly GCF_026119805.1. NCBI lineage: Eukaryota > Metazoa > Chordata > Aves > Galliformes > Phasianidae > Tympanuchus > Tympanuchus pallidicinctus. The sequence continues at coordinate 7,007,982 of NW_026294627.1, read as the reverse complement.
CATGAATCACACTTGCAGGTTGGTTTTTTTTTTTTTTTTTTCCCCACTTGATTATGAAGGCAATCTAGAGTGATTAATTGACGTGAAACTCTAACTTTTAAATGTCCAATTTAAGAGAAATGAATCCTTCAGAAAATGACTAAGTTAAAATTAAATTCTTTGTCCTTCTAAAAGGAAAACATTTAATGGATTTTTTTTTTCAGCAATTTTGACACAGCACACATGCCAACTAGTGCTTCTGTTGGAAAGGAATGATCAGCTGTATTATCAGCATTACTGTTAGTCATTTTGTTCCCATTCTCCTTGCTACCTTATTCCAGAAGGAGCGATAGTAATAAAAGCTGCTACTCTTGCTGCAGAGCATCCCACTTGTGCATGTACCCCCTGCAGAGGTGTGTTTGCAAAGCTTTAAAGTGCTGAAGAAATCATTGAGGAAGGACATCTTTTCTTCTGCCTTAGCAAAGGGAGAGCTCATGTGCTTAGTCTGTTCATAAAGGACAGATAATAGAAAATGCCAACCTGTTCCTCCACTTTCTTAGTGGATATGACTTGATTTGAATTATGAGACCAGAATCTATTACAATGTGCTTCTTACGGAGTGATACAGTGACTTGAACAAATATCCTCAGCTATCCTAGCCATTTTCTTAGCTTCTTAATTGTTTTGAAAGCATAATTTTAAGAACTTGATTGCATTGTGCAAGTCTTGGTTTTCAGTGAGTATATGTGTTGTTCAGTGATAGGCAAAACAAGTTCTTATTATTTCCAGAAAATCAGGTTAATTAAAGAGAGTCCCTCAGCTGTTTTCACATCAGGTTGCCTTTGTTTCATGGGGTTTTATATGTTTTCTTAAAGCACCAGAATGCAATTTTCACCAGATGTGTTTCAGCGTTTGATATTTAAGCAGTAATGAGCAAACGCGAGCTGTGAAGCATGCAGCTGGAATGTCGCTTTGTCTCTCTAGGTTTCCTTGTCTAACATAGTATATCACATCTCTTCCCTCTCCTCCATACGTGCTTCCTGTTCTACATTTCCAATACAGTGTCATTCCATACCTTTCACTGATTATATCTTCTTCAAACCCGATCCTTCCCTTTTGCTGTCTGTCACATTCTGCACCTATATCTATAAATAAGTGCGGAGAATGCAAGATGTAACATGAGAAATACTTTTCTGATAGACGGTTCAACTTGTCAGAAATGTTCTTGTTGCAGAATTACAGTTTTCATCGTGCCTTTCAGCCAGCACACTGAGTGAGAGACTTCTGATCATTGCTCTGTTGCTTATGATTGAACAACAACTTTATAAAAATGGTGTCTATCCAAGTGGTTCCCAATCACTGGGCTAAAGCAATCAGAATTCAAGCGTCATACTCTGCACTTGCAAAAGCATGTCAGATTAGAAAAAAAATCAGAGGTTCTACAGAGTTGGAAGATGGAATGTGATGCAGACAGTAGGGAAAATGTGCTTTGGTGTACATTGTACTGGGAGTGGGAACATTGCTGAGTGGCACATTAATTGTAGGTTAGGGAATTCACTTTTCAGTCATTCCACAAACAGGTTTTTTGATCAATATGATCAATATGACAGTCTCTGGATCATGCACATAGGAGTCTCCAGTGAACAAGCAGAGGTTGTGCAAGAACTGAACCAGCAAATTCGAGTTCTGCAGTTTCATTGTTGGTTTCTTTTTTTCCTTTTTGTTTGTTTTATGTTTATTTCCTAAGAGAAACTCACTATTTTCCAGATCTTTCAGTAAGTTTGTATAATATGGTGATAATTAAAAGAAAGAAAATATAAAAATGTCAGTTAAATGAGCTATATTTAAAGCAGAAAATTTCCAGTGTTTGCCATGGAAGATAAAAGGTGAAAACAAAGCAAGGGTCTAGACCTGATGCTTCCTGATACACTAATAATCTCTAAATCAAACAAATAAATGTACTTTATAGTTGTTTTTGTGGCTACCAAAACAAAGAAATGAGCTGCTGATAAATCTATGCAAAGATGAGATTGAACAGTATTCTGTAAAGGTCGCAGTTCCTGCAGCTTCACTCCTGCAGAATTTGCAGATCACAAAGAAAGATCTTCACAAATTCCCCTCCTGTATCAACCCTGTCTTTCAGAGAAATCCCTTTTACTGATGGTTCAGTTAGGCTAGTCCAGAAACATTATATGTGTACAGTATCAGTGCATCTTCATTCGTCTGGTTCATCTGCCATCTGAGAGGTGACAGAGCGAAAACACATGATGTTGCTGAGAGCAGACTGTGCTTTGCCTGTAGAGGTTGCGGATGCCCTGTCTGTGGAGATATTTAAGGCCTGGGTGGATGGGGCCCGGGGTAACCTGATATAATTCTTGAACTAGCAGCTGGCAACCCTGCCTGTGACAATGGGTTTTGAACTTGGTGGTCCTTGAGGTTCCTTCCAACGCGAGCTATTCCATGGTTCTATGATATGATTTTTAGAGACTGGTACCTTCCAAGACCATAATGCACTGTATTTGCTTTTACATGTCTATTTTTTTCTGCATCCTCCTGCATCTATAATTTCCCTTTTTAATGAACCTCCCAATTATGGAGATGAAGGAAAAATAGCATAATAGAAATAGTGAAGTTTTCTAATTCTTTCGTAAGAGGCGTGCTTTCTTAATGACTTGGCATAAAGTGCTACTAGTTTTTAGAAATGGCAAGATTATTAAGTTTTTCCTGTCTCCATGTGGCCATATATGTTTTTCCATGGATGAGAAATGGAATAGTAAACTCAGTGAATCATGGCAAGTGGAAAGGATAAACGTTTTAATGTCCTGAACTGTGATGGCTCTGCTCTGGTGGCCAATGGCTCAATGGTAACTATGATCAGTGAAAGATGGATGCAAGCTTTTTTGCACTGAGTGTCTTCACACAAGTTCATAGAGGTGAAACAGAATTGAGTTCAACTGACATAGTGGCCTACTGAATATTAAAACTACCATGAGAAGGTGTGAAGAAATCGCAGTCTAGATGAAGCTGTTGGAACAGTTTTCCTGTGACATAATGGAACAAGGATTTCATCTTCTAGAAAGCAAGAGAAACTGATTCCTTGCTAGATAGGTTTTATTTTATTCTGTGAATTAAATTGCCAAGATGTATTTTTTCTTTCAATTCTGTAGTAGCATCTAAGAAGTAAAAAAAAAAAAAAAATTTCTGTTTTCCTTTTTCTTTTCATTATTTTCTGGTTTTATCTGCTTAGACTTTGCAATACTGGACATAGAACTCATTGTAAAGCGATTAAAGATTATAAAAATCACCAGAGAATATAACATCTTAAATATGAGATCTTTCATTATCTCCTATTCCTTGGCAATATCCTCATTTTAAGGTCCTCATGAGCTTCTTGAGGTACGTAGAGTTTTTGCTGGTTTCAGCTTTCTTATTGTCATAATAACATCACAAATAGTTTTCTCTCCCCCAACTTTCCAGTTCTGATTATATCAAAATGCACTGCAGACAGTAATCATACCTCCCTCGTTAAGGCCCCAATTAACACCAGGCAGATGACTCGCATGGCAATTCAATTAATCAGATTTCAGGGACAGCTGAGCAAGCAGGTCTACTAAGGAATCAAGGAAGAGCCAGGTTTCCATAGTATTCCATAATAAATGTTGCTGATGTCTTAGAAATACCAGTTCTGGTACTGATCATCCTGTATATGGTATAGATTCAAGAACTAGGCAGGCCATATGAAAAGACAAATACTATTAGCTGCCTAATTGTACAGATTCTTAAGCAACTTCATTGATTTCCCAGCAGAGCTGTTCAGAGGCCTGATGTGGCTTCTAATAAAGCTCGTCCTACACTGACTTTATGCAATTTAATTTGCACTCTCAATTCAATATGGGTTTCCTAACATCTCAAAGTAAACTATAATATAGTTCACTTCTGAATTTACGCTATACAGAATTACTTAGGATGAACATATAATTAAGGAAATAGAGCCCTTCTCTTCAAGCTGTGTATCAATGTGTAAAGTCACAACTAAAGAATACAGGTAGAATGTGTGAATTGTTCATGAAATATTCATGAAGAATCAGAAAAATACAAAGTGTCATATTTCCTTCCTGTTCCCAAAAGTTTTGGAAGTGCTGCAGTAAAGATAATTGAACTTGACCTTGAATAAAGACTATTATTGTTCTCACATCTTTAGTTTGATAGGAAAGCCAGGATCTAGATCACAATGGAAAGTGTTTGAATCACTGAACCTCAAGATGCACAAGGTTTGAACCTATTTTTTGTTGAATGAGTTCTTGGTTCCATATTATCTGCTAGGTTCAGCATTTATCTGTCTGAACTTACCAGTAGACATCTACTACCAAAAATTTCTCACTAAAAAAGAATGGGGAATACTGATTAATGTGGCATACAATTTGAATATTGTAAACTATTGTGATTTAGAACCTATATGCTTGTTTCAGCTCATACAACAGAAAAGAATTTTCTAGAGATAGAGAAAGCTTGTTCTATCTTGCTTAACAGACAAACAAGTGCGTCTACTTCTGAAAATACAGGTCTAAAAATATGAAAGGTTAGAATTAATCTCCTTTGCAGTATAAATTCAGTCATGCATGTACACTACTCTGGTCCAGCATGCAGTGTTTTGCAGTCAGTGCACATCCCTCAGGGCACGTGCATCTGCCTGGACTTACCTAGCAAAAGGAAACTCTCTTCAAAGTCTCTTGGCTTTTATGTAAATACAAACCTCTTTCAGATGCAGGTATTTTATAAATACATGCATGTGTAGATGTATGTATGTCTGTTTCTATATTCGCAAAATGATCACTGTAACTGGCAGCCACGTTTGTTGATCATTCTGAAATCAATTATAGACAGACTTACTCTGTGCTGTGATGAAGTAGTGGGCTTTTGCTTTCTTAGTATTTTGAAGAAAATGATATGTTTTGACAGATTATAGAGATGTTGAAATTGATTCTTTATTTCTTTGGTTTTAAATGAAATGGTCCATTACAGAACCTACTTGTTAAATAAATATTAACTCTGAAGTTAATACACTTTTTCAGTTCTTAAGCTTAATAATGGATGTTTTCTAGCCTTTGCATGAGGTAAATTGTGTTTTCTTTAAAAGCAGGCAGATTGCTTATGGATTTGAAACACTAAAAAAATTCAGAATATATCAAAGATGTTAATCTGTTTTCTTTTCCCATAGTAACAAAGGTTAATTGGAAGATCCTGTGCAGCCATTACCCCAAATGCATGCAAGTACAAACTGAAAACAAACCAGAAAATAAATTCAAAAGTGAATGTGATACTGAGTGACAATAAAATCCAAACTGCCTTTTAAGAAAATAAATAAATAAACAAATCTTTCACTTCATGTAAAAAGTTTTCTTGTTTTATTTTAACAGATTTTGCAGACATGCATGTTTCAGTGATGTTTAGGTTCTTATCATCCACTGCTTCAACTGTTTTAGTGTATTCTGAACAGCTAGGACTGCTAGGACACTTAGTTTGGGCCATGGTATGTCCAATACAACTTTTCTACATAGTAGTTGAATACCAAGTCTAGTGAGTATTTTAGAATGAAGATCTGATCCCACTTAGAATGGGAGACCTCACAGTGGTCTTCCAGTACTTGAAGGGAGCGTATAAACAGGGAAATGGGGGAATGACTGTTTACACTGGGTTGATAGTGATAGGATAAGGGAGAATGGTTTAAAATTAAGACAGGGAAGATTTAGGTTAGATATTAAGAGGAAGTTTTTCACACAGAGGGTGGTGACACACTGGAACAGGTTGCCCAAGGAGGCTGTGGATGCCCCATTCCTGGAGGCATTCAAGGACAGGCTGGATGTGGCTCTGGGCAGCCTGGTCTGGTGGTTGGTGACCCTGCAAATAGCAGGGGAGTTGAAACTAATTGATCACTGTGGTCCCTTTCAACTTAGGCCATTCTATGATTCTATTATTCTCTTATTATTCTTATATTGTATGATTCTATGATTCCATGATTCTATAATTCTATGATCTGTTAGAGATATCTCCTTTTAGGCTGCTTTGGAAGTTTTAGGAGAATTGCTGTCACCATTTTTCTAAGTGCTAGTTGGACAAAATTTGTCAGTACAGTGGAATTACAGATGAACACAAATGGTTTGTCTAGAGATCTCTCTAGTCCATCTACAGAGGGATTAATGAAGCTTTCCACCAATGATATCCACAGTAAAAAGCACTCCCAAAGGGCCAGGAGCAGATAAGATGAAGAAGACCCGAGGGAAAGCCTTCCTTCCCCATATTCGTATTCTACCTGAACATATACCCCAGAGATTTTGTTGATTGGGTGAAGAATATCTGGGTTAGGAGAGCTATGGTTCATCCCACCAGTATTTCACACGGAGAATATGGCCCCAAGAGGACTGTTTGTGCCAATTACAGAGCTTGAATTGCACAGTAACATTGAAAGTGGTGATCAAACAGCACTGATAATGTTTGATGCAAGTTACCAGCGCAGTGTAGATTCTCCCTCTGAATAAAATTATATTTTAAAAAATATCATTCAAGAAAATGTTATTGTATCTGAAGGGGGATCTGCTGAGGAGGGACATTTTATAAGGGCATGTAGCAACAGGATGAAGGGAACTGGTTTTAAATGGGAAGAGGGTAGATTTGGGCTAGATATTAGAAAGAAATTCTTTACTGTGAGGATGGTGGGACACTGGAACAGGTTGCTAGTGAGGTTGTGAATGCATTCAAGGTCAGGCTGGATGGGGCTGTGAGCAACCTGGTGTAGAGAGAGGTGTCCCTGCCTGTAGCGGGGGGGGGGGGGGGGGGGGAGGAGGGGAGGGTGGAACTACATGAGCTTATAGATTCCTTCCACTGCAAACCATTCTATGATTATCTGAAGGTACAGCGTGCATATTTATCTAAAAATAGTATTGCCAATACAACTTCAGTGCAGCTCTTTCAACCTAATCACATTTCGTTCTGCATTCCCAGCTCTCCAAGAATTATTTATTTCTCACAGTATATTTCCTCATCTGGAAGTCTATCAAAGATGAAGGCCAAGAAGATGAGTACTAAGGAATTATGCTGATCTTTCACTTAATACAGAACAGAAAGTACAGGAATTTACAGGAAACTTTATTCTCATCGGTGCAATTTCTCATGATTTCTAAACAGGAGTGTATTCACACAGTTCATGAAGAAGAACAAAGGAACACCTGTGGATTTGGTTTTTTGTTTTTCATCAGTACTTCAGACAGTGTATGAGAGCATGAGTTTCTCTTGATGTAATATAGAGAAAACACATTTTGGTACCCTCAAAGGTGAATTTCCACTGTAGTGAAGATTTAGTTACTTGCTACTAAAAAGTCATGTAGCCCAACATCTTGTAAGTGAAGATGTGTTGTAAGAAGAATGTTTGAATCCAAATAGCAGCCAGGTACCATTCTCAAGAATATCAAGAACTTTAGAAAGAGTTTTACTAATATTTGGAAAGTTTTCATCTGCTTGAAATCCTGTGCAATGCCAGTTAAAAAAAAAAAAAAAAAAAAAGTAAATAATAATGTGGGTGCATTGTGTTTCTCCTTGCCTGGTTTGAAACAAGTAACTTAAAATTGCACAAACAAGCTGTCATACTGCACATATATCACTAGTCTCCTAGCACTTACGTAAGATACAAAAAAATGATGATGCTTTCATAAATGCCTCTGTGAGGAACACAAATTTTACCCATGAGAAACTAAATTGAGATATATAAATTATTTTTTTCTCAGCAGATGTATCCTGGCTAAACAGAAGTGTGGATGTATTCTGCATCATCATTCTTGCCACAGTACTTTGTGACTTCTTAAATATTCATCTCTTCTGCTCATGCTTAGAGTAGAAACAAAAAGGTGTGGAGTTCAAACCCTCCTGGGCAGTCACATGGTTTTGTATAAGAGCATGGGCCACTATAAATTAAACTGTTGGAGCAAACCAATTATATGTTTCTGGACATAATTTGATCCCCTAAAGGAACAAGAAAAAACACACCAACACTCAGGTACCTCCCATGTCACTTGGACCGGGGCCATTCGATGTGTTCTGCCTTGTCCTCTGAACAGTACTTCCTGCCCACAGCCACATCATGATCCAGATTGAACAGTCCAGGGCTGTTTCTGAAAAGGAACTAAACTAAGCTAAACTGAGCTAAACTAAAGCATATTTCTCTGGAGTCCAAGAAGAGGACCAGGCAAGAGCAGATGTGCACGCTGCAGCCTATCCTGCACCAGTCTGTTCCTGAGGAGGGCACACCATGGGAAGGATCCATGCTGGAGCACTTCTTGAAGAATTGCCCAATGAAGGGAAGACCACACAGGGGAAAAACTTGAGAAGGAAGGAGCATCTGAAAGGCACCAACCATAACCTTAGGAATGAGGTCAGTTGCCTTACAGTCAAAAAAGCCAAAATTCCTGCGATGGCACAAGCCTTAGCTACGTATTTATTTTTCTCATAGGCCGGGAGTTGCTCCACTGGTCTTTCTCCTGCTTATACTCCTTGATGTTCCTTAATCTCTCCACCTCCTCTGTAGCTCTGCCATCATACTGAGCAGATAATTCCCCTGCTCATACCTCACACACGTCGCATCACTGCCAGCCTCCACCATCAGCAGCAGACTTGGGCATTGCCACCCTCCACAATCAGCAGCAGACTCAGGCATTCTCTGCAGCCAGAGCAGCTGGGCTTTTGGGCAGGCATTTTGTCTGTGTAGCTACATTCACTTTAGCAAGAGCTTTCTGCTTAGTGGTAACCATGACCAGATTCCTTGTCTGAGAGGCAGCCAACAGGTGAGTCAGTCCCCCAGTTGGCATGGGATTCTCTTCCATCCTTGTCTGCTTGAACTGCTGCCGTGTGGAAGGTAATGTCATTTGGCAGCTTGTAGCTGACAGGAGTTTGGTTGCCCTGCTGAGGTGATTCATTCCTTCAATGCAGAACACAATTGCACCCGAGCTGTCCACCTGCTGAGAAAGTGATGTGTTGCAACATCACTGATATTTATCATGACAGCTCTCTTTGTTATACTCTTTGTATGCTAAAAATATCTTAACACCTTCTGAAAAACATAATGATATCACATTTTTTCTTTGAAAAAACACGCATTTAATGCAATCCCTTTGTATCTGTAGGCATTTTGGGAAGCGTACAAATATCCATAAATACAATTCATTTATTTATGTAGATCAGCAAGGAAATCAGGACAATAAAGGCCCATATGTATTTCCCCACAAAAAACAGTACAGTTGACAAGATATAGGCAAAATATTTATGAAACATAAAATTGTAATGTGAGAAAGTGATGAAGATCTCCCTCTGTGCAGAGCGATGGGGAGTTTCCAGCTGGGTGAAAGGCCCTGGTGAGGTACAATCTGAGGCTGTGTTTCCCGCTTGTTAAGTCTGTGACTTTAGAGATGGCTGCAGAAACCACTGGCAGTGTCAAAGCAGGGGTGGGCAGGAGGAGCCTGTGTCTATTAAAAACAGGATGATGAAAGCCAACAGAAGGATAAGCAGCCCTCCATTCCCATGTGCAACACTTAGCACAGTTCATGACTTTCAATTCCATGACTCATGGCAGCAAGAAGGAAAACTGTCCTATGCTATACAAGTTAAAAAGACACAATCAATAAGATGCCCAATAACACATGGGTAATGAAGGCCATGTACAGACGCTTAAAAGCACAGAGAGGAACCTATGATTTTAATTACATAACCCTGAACTGACGTCCTTATAGAAGGTGGGACATCTCTCAAGATGAGCAGTAGAGGAAAGGAGGGTTACAGGATCTGAGAACATTCTAATCAAGGCCTATAGCACTCAAAGACAGAGAGCATCAAAACGAGTGTTTTCTTGCCCATGGCAAAGCCCCACCTTTCCCAACCTCACTGTCCCTCCTGCCACCACATGGCAGCATTGAAACCACATCCCACTCACCTTTGCCTGGGCTGGCAGAGGGGTCCAACTCTTTCTGTTCTCTCCCTGTGTCTGTCAAGTCACCAGGACCTGGGTGACACAGGGAAATGCAAACATGGTCCTTGATGTGCCATGCCCATGGCATCACCAAGGCAGTTGCCAGCTGCTGATGCCCACAAGTGTAGCGTGGCTGGAGTTATTTTGAATACATATCTTTGTATCAGTATCCTTGCTGGAGGAACACCTCTCTAACTGAGCAGAGGAGGACAGGATTGGTTCAAGGTGTGGACACAGTCTCTTCCAGTTTTGTGGCACGCAAAGACAAAGAGAACATCAAAACAAGATGTGTTCCCTGCCCATGGCAGCACCATTTTCACTTCCTCTCACAGTCCTTCCTGCTACTACATGGCAGCATTGAAACCATATCCCACTCACCATTGCCCGGGATGGCAGAGGGGTCCAACTCTTTCTGTTCTCTCCCTTTGTCTGTCAAGTCACCAGGACCTGGGTGACACAGGGAAATGCAAGCTTGTACCTGATGTGCCATGCCCATGGCATCTCCAAGGCAGTTTCCAGCAGCAGATGCCAACAATTATAGCGTGCCTGGAGTTATTTTGAATACATATCTTTGTCTTGATGTCCTTTGAGAAGGTGGGACATCTCTCCAGGTGATGATAGGACCACAGGATGGGTCCAAGGAGTGGGCACAGTCTCCTCTAGGCCTCTGGCACTCAAAGAGAGCGTCAAAACCAAATGTGTTTCCCTGCCCATGGCAACACCCCACCTTTCCCTTCCTCACAGTCCTCCTGCCATTACATGGCACCATTGAATCCACATCCCACTCACCATTGCCTGGGATGGCAGAGGGCTGCAACACTTTCTGTTCTCTCCCTGTGGCTGTCAAGTCACCAGGACCTGGGTGACACAGGGAAATGCAAGCTTGTACCTGCTGTGCTATGTCCATGACAACACAGAGGCAGTTGCCAGCTGCTGATTCGCACTAGTACAGGGAGACTGGAGTTATTTTGAATACCATCTTTGTAGCAGTATCCTTGCTGGAGGAACGCCTCTCCCGCTGAGAAGGGGAGGACAGGGTGGGTCCAAGGTGTGGGCACGGTCTGTTCCAGATTTATGTCACTCAAAGACAAAGAGAACATCAAAACCAGATGTGTTTCTCTGCCCATGGCAACACCCTACTTTCCCTTTCTCACAGTCCTTCCTGCCATCACATGGCAGCATAGAAACCACATCCCACTCACCTTTGCCTGGGCTGGCAGAGGGGTGCAACTCTTTCTGTTCTCTCCCTGTGGCTGTCAAGTCACCAGGACCTGGGTGACACAGGGAAATGCAAACGTGGTACCTCATGTGCCATGCCCATGGCATCACCAAGGCAGTTTCCAGCAACTGATGCCCACAAGTACAGTGTGGCTGGAGTTATTTTGAATACATATCTTTGTATCAGTATCCTTGCAGGAGGAATACCTCACTCGCTGAGCAGAGGAGGACAGGATGGCTCCAAGGTGTGGGTACGGTCTGTTCCAGATTTATGGCTCTCAAAGACAAAGAGAAAATCAAAACCAGATGTGTTTCCCTGCCCATGGCAACACCCCACCTTTCCCTTCCTCACAGTCCTCCTGCCATCACATGGCAGATCTGAAACCACATCCCACTCACCTTTGCCTGGGCTGGCAGAGGGGTCCAACTCTTTCTGTTCTCTCCCTGTGTCTGTCAAGTCACCAGGACCTGGGTGACACAGGGAAATGCAAACATAGTCCTTGATGTGCCATGCCCATGGCATCACCAAGGCAATTGCCAGCACTGAGTCCCCACAAGTACAGTGTGGCTGGAGTTATTTTGAATACATATCTTTGTATCAGTATCCTTGCTGAAGGAACACCTCTCTAGCTGAGCAGAGGAGGACAGGATTGGTTCAACATGTGGACACAGTCTCTTCCAGTTTTGTGGCACTCAAAGAGAACATCAAAACAAGATGTGTTCCCTGCCCATGGCAGCACCATTTTCCCTTCCTCTCACAGTCCTTCCTGCCACCACATGGCAGCATTGAATCCACATCCCACTCACCATTGCCTGGGATGGCAGAGGGCTGCAACACTTTCTGTTCTCTCCCTGTGGCTGTCAAGTCACCAGGACCTGGGTGACACAGGGAAATGCAAGCTTGTACCTGCTGTGCTATGTCCATGACAACACAGAGGCAGTTGCCAGCTGCTGATTCGCACTAGTACAGGGAGACTGGAGTTATTTTGAATACACATCTTTGTAGCAGTATCCTTGCTGGAGGAAACCTCTCCCACTGAGCAGAGGAGAAAAGGATGTGTCCTAGGTGCGGGCACGGTCTGTTCCAGATTCATGGTACTCAAGGACAAAGAGAACATCAAAACCAGATGTGTTTCTCTGCCCATGGCAACACCCCACTTTCTCTTCCTCACAGTCCTTCCTGCCACCACATGGCAGCATAGAAATCACATCCCACTCACCATTGCCTGGGATGGCAGAGGGGTGCAACTCTTTCTGTTCTCTCCCTGTGGCTGTCAAGTCACCAGGACCTGGGTGACACAGGGAAATGCAAACATGGTACCTCATGTGCCATGCCCATGGCATCACCAAGGCAATTGCCAGCTGCTGATGCCCACAAGCACAGCCTGGCTAGAGTTATTTTGAATACATACCTTTGCATCAGTCTTCTTGTAGGAGGAATACCTCTCTAACTGAGCGGAGGAGGACAGAACGGTCCCATGGTGTGGGCAAAATCGCCTCTAGGCCTTTGTCTCTCAAAGACAAAGCAAGAGGATACACAGTCTGTAGCTTCACAACCTCTCCTCTTTTCCTGCTAGGACCCAGCTCTTCCCTTTCATACCTTCTGTCCTGCTCTCTCACCTCTGCCTCTGTGCACCATTGTTTTCTCTTCTAGGCTGGGCTGGCTGTGGGGTGGAACATTCTCTTTTATCTCCCTGTGGCTGTCAAGTCACCCGGACCTGTGTGACAGGAAGTGCAAGCTTGTAGCTGCTGTGCCACATCCATGGCAGCACAGTGGCAGCGGCTAGTAGCTGATGCCCACAAGTACAGGCAGACTGGAGTTATTTTGAATACATATCTTTGTGCTGATGTCCTTTGAGAATTTGGGGCACCTCTCAGCTGAGCAGTAGAGGACAGGAGGGTTCCTAAATGTTGGCTCGGTCTCCTCAAGGCCTCTGGCACTCAAAGACAAATGAGGAGGACATGTAGTTGATTGTAACACAGCCAGTCCTACTTCTTAGATAAGGTTACAGACCTTATTCTCTTTGCCATCTCTCCTGCTCTCTCACCTCAGCATTATCTCACTATTCTGCTCTCTTCCTGCCTGGGCTGGCCCATTTTTGAAGCAGTTCTTATGATCTCCCAGTTCTGGCCATTTCTCCAGTGCCTGTGTGACACAAGGAACTGCCAACATTCTACCTGCTCTGCCATGCCCATGGTATCACCATGTTTGTTGTCAGCAGCTGATGCCTATAAGTACGTGCAGGCTGGTGTTACTTTGATTACTTATCTTTGTATCAGTGTTCTTTTCGAATGTGGAACACCTCTCCATATGAGCAGCATAAGGTGGGAATGTTCTCAGGTCTTGGCATGTTGTTCTCTTGGCCTCTGGCATTCAAAAATAAAGGAGGAGGACACACAGTCTGATGTATCAGAGCCTCCCCTGCTTCCCCGCCCAGGGCCCAGGCTTTCTGGGCCAACTACATCACAGTTCCCCCTGTGACTCTGCCAACTGCTCTGACACAGCGACTGCATCATCAGCGTGGATTCCAGAATGTGACAGACATCCTAGACTTCCAAGGATTATTTAAACATATTGTGAAAAATAACTCCCATAGCTCAAGTTCCTTGGGAAATTGCTTACATCGAAATCCTGCTGTCATTCTGTGTGGGCACAGCCTTGTATATACAGGTGTGGCCCCTGTTTGCACCAGAACTATGCCAAGCCACCTTCTCTTGGCCTCCTTGCTTTCATGAAAAAGGGCAGATTGGGGTCAAGTCCATAAACATTCAGATGACTATGTGAAGTCTCTGAGCCCTGATGACCCATTCAGCTGCTCAACCTACTTATCTGGTCTGCGTGGGCTGTCTTAAAAGGCTAATAGCATGTTATCCCCATAGCCCCAAATATATACCTATTACTATACTGTAGTTTTAAAAGGACACATGAACAATCTCTTTGAATGTTAATCAACATGTAGTTACTCTGTACACTGAAGAAATTGTATCTAGGTTTTTAGTGGTGATTAACTCTGTGTTTAGTAAGAGATACGATTCTAAATGTGAAAATTCCCAGTTGTAATCAGGTGGAACACACTTCAGACTGGAATCCTCAAGCAGATTGCAGCCAAGCTTTCTTAATTATTCATTGTTATTATCAATGCAGATGCATCTTTTAATTCCTGCTTGAATGAACATTCTATAATAATGTGCTGAGACAGGGCAAGGCTTGACAATGAGACTACAGTTTGTTAAACCAGAACTTTTTACTTATGTGTACTTTTCATCTGTTGAACTTCACTGTCGTCTATTTAAAATCTCTAGTCCTTAAAGGCACCAGTGGATATGATTTATCTATTCTGTAGAAGTCTAATTGAACCCCATACTGATTATCAGATTTTTATTTTTTTTTTTAATCCAAGCACCTAAGACTTTAGCATACATTTATTCAATCATGTGGTAAGTCTGCTTCAGAAGCAATATAGATAGAATAAAGAGTGAAGAAGATACTGTATTATTCAAGAGTTAAAATTAAGTAGTATTGATAAATTGAAATTGTGAAACACTATGATGATTACAGAATTTCCAGGAGAAATTTCAAGCCATTATCTGAATGCTAAATACTAACTCTATTCACTTACCACTGGGGTGAATGCTATAAATTTTAAGTTAATATTATGGTTCCTTAATTCTGTTCTTTAATATGAAAACTGCTTGTGAGCACTTTTTAGTTAGAATGTCAGCCACTAAGCTTATGAAGTAGCAAAATACAGACCAATACCTCTGAAAATTTTTCCTGAAAATTCCGACTCATTCTGCAGTGTTTTAAGTCCCTCTGTTATTAGTGGTTTCATCCATATACATACTTATATGTTTGTTCTACTAAAATGGGTTAATTGTATTTAGGATGAATATTCACATAGTATGGTTTCAGAGGTTTAGGGCTGTGGAGCATCCTTTCTGTCCAGTACAATCCTCGTGACTGATCATGACTCCAATCTTGCAAATCTGTTGACTTACACTAGGACTCTTCTTGCCTTAGAACTTGGCTTTGCCTCCTTTTTTCCATATTAAAGAAATGGAAATGAGATCTGCACCCTGAGGTCTCCACCTTAAAATTACATTAGCAGAGTAAGCACTGCCTTCTGGGAAATGTTCTCAAATCCCACAGTTTGAATGTAGCTTTACAGTCTCCACAGAGAAACAGAATATATTAATCCTCATGTGGTGTTCAAAGCCAATTTTGGAGGAGTCCAGTATTTTCTGTTACCTCTTGTGGGGTGTTAAGTGCTAGCTAAATATGTGTCCATCATTAAAACAACTAACAAAGACTTCAAAATACTTAATTTTATTTGAATTTATTAGCATTATTCTTAAGAAAAGAAAAAGCTGTCTTATTTAATTATAGTTAGCCTGTATTTTATTTTCAAAAATTAAAAAAAAAAAAAAAAAAGATTTTGTTGGTGGTGTTTCTTTTTTTCTGAGCAAATGACAGTCTTTCTACATTATTGATGCAGATAGAAAGAACACTTCTGCTGCTACCAAAACCAGCATCTAACTAGGACTGCATCATTTTCTTTCTATTAGCAATCTTAGTCTGTAGCAAAGTATTTAATCTATAGGATTATTCCTAAGGACAAGACAAAAAGAATTGGTATTCATGAACACTTCCTAAGTACACATATATTAGTCTGCATGAGTATCTTGGTTTTGGATAAAATAGACTTAGTATTTTTTCTAGTAGTGTATGTGGAATTACGTAATAATGTTGAAAATGCACTGAATTTTCGGTTGCTGCTGAGCACAGAGCCAAGGCATTTTCATTTATACTGCTCTGCCAAGGAGGATCTGGGGGTGAACAAGGAGCTTGAAGGGAGCAGAACCACAACAGCTAACAGTTAAAGGGCTATTCAATGCCATATTGCCTTCCCACCTGTGGAAGTTGGTTGTTGGCAGTGGGCTGCCACTGACCAAGGACTGACTGGGCATTAGCATCTGGTGAGCAGTTGCATTGCGCATCACTTGTTTTGTACATTCTTGTGTCATTATTATTTCCTTATCATTTTTCTCTCCTATTGAACTGTTTTTATCTCAACTCACAAGTTTTAACATTTTTCCAATTCTCTTCTCCCATCCCGTTGCATGGGGATTAATGAGCAAATGGCTGTGCAGTGCTTCACTGCCTGCCGTATTACACCACAACACTGGGATAACGACTAAATATAAAACCATGATTTATCTTTGCATTCATTAATTCTTGATTAGTTCCCTGATCATTTATGCTCATATTCATTAGTATTCTTTCTTGTGTAATTTGAGAATGAGGTAACCATACTCTGAGAAACATTTATACATTGTATTTGTACCCACATTTGCTTTAAGTTTGCTTTGCCCCTGTGGTTGTCTCAGGTGCAGAGGTAAAAATTTAATACTGGAATTATTTTAATTTCTATAATACTAGTACATCACAGAAACTGCTTACTATGTTTTGGTTTTGGTTTTCTTTTCTGCAAAGAATGCAAATATTAGTTCCAAAAAAGAGATTTGTGCCAAGAAGTCCAGCTGAAACAATGTACCTGAAGATGGTGTTAATGTAAATATGCAGAACAGCAGTCCAAATTCTTTTGCATAGTCTTGCAGAAAGAACTAAAAAACTTGAAATTTGGGCAAAATGAACAGTGCTCACTGTTTTGATTTGTAGTCTCTATATATCAATGCGCTAATTTAATTTATTTGAGTGGAATTATACATACCTGAAAATAAAGGTATTTTCAAAATCCTTGTTTGCATAGCAGTGTAATGGGACGAAAATATATAGGATCCACTTTTAATAAGTGTATAGTCATTAAAAAGAAAGATGAGTAGCATAATGTGCTTTCCTGTGTTCTTTTCAGAATATGACAGTAATAGAATTGATAAGACCCGAACCATGGAGTTTAAGAATAAGAAATTCTTCAGTTCAGAACTAGCAAATATGAGCAATGTCTTCTATGGTCCCCATCCTTTTTCAGATGAGGTCTTTCCTCTCTGCCTGCAATCCTCATGTACCTTTTCTTGTCCAGCAAAACTTTATGGTATACCAGGAAAGTAAAGGTCAAAGTTTTCAGACTGTGAACTCATGACATGTGGTTGAAGTTGGATGGATTCAGTAAATTAATGCAGTAAATCATTTTGATATGTCAATGACCAAAAACCAAAACAGCTAAAGGTGCTCTTCTGTGGCTGCAAATTGCTTTCTTCAGCCTGGTATTGATATGACAGGGAGCCAACTCTACTACTGGATTCCACAAATACATCATCTCTATACTGCCTGATGTGTCATGTTGTCCCCTGCACTCCCTGGAAGACCCCTATGAGGTATACATGTGCATCCATAAAAGTGACAAAGAAAACCCTACTCCTGTACATTCCATTACAACCAGAAGGTCACTTCAACTGATCCCCCTTACACAAATCCTTTGTCTAGTACTCTAAATTTGATGGACATCATGGGAATAAATGATTGAAGATTTCGGAGCAAGTCTAAGATCATTAAAGTTCCAGAGACTTCTACTGCACGGTGAGCATCTCAGTTACTCAGACTTACATGATCAAGAATTCTGTACTTATTACTGTTCCATAGGTCAAACTTCCCTCCATTCATTGTCAATGAATTGGAGTAATGGCTGTGTTCTATGCATCTATCCAAGCTTCTCTTGTCCTGAAGCGTAAATTCATGGGAAGATAAAGATATATACCAAAATTAGAGAAGACAGTGGAGAAAAATGAGATGTCAGTTTCTCGTATATATTATTTAACAGTAGCCACCAGTTGCTGCCATTAATTTTACAAGTGATTTTTCTAGCAACTCTTTGACATAAAGGGGAAAACTGTCTTAGTACTTTGTGATATGAGATCCCGCAAGCAGCAGGAAAATTTTTATTTACCTTTCTCTCTATGAGTGAGGTTAATTCATTAATTCCTTCTAGCTGTCTTAATTCTCTGGAGCTTCTCATTTCACTTCAGATCAAAATATGCCTGATAAGAAAGCCATTTTAACGCACAGCCTTAGAACAAATCTTACTGCATTGTTACCTTAGAAATTTTTCTTCTTCTTCTTCTTTTTTCTTTTTTTTACAGCTATTGTTCTTTAATACAGCATCTCAAATAATGCGATCTGAATCTTTGGGAAATAATTTCAGATAATTTCAGATTCTGTTACCTAATTTTATAAATCCTGTAATACATTAACATTTGTTCAAACTTCTAAAACTATAGTGCCTCTGTTTCTGCAGGTAGTATTAATTATTGGCTGCTGTTTTTCCCAGAGCCAAATGGTGTGATTTTCCCATTGATCCTAAGGAGAAACTGCCTATGAATTTGCAATCTCGTGGAAAACGTAATCTCATGTACAAATATATGCTTTAGATTATTTTTTTTTTTGTAATTTTCAGACTGCTTGCAGACAGTGGTCCCATTCTGAGAGCATACACTGGATAACAATATTACAGAAATATCCGTGTGACCCATATGACTTTCCTGATTGATCCTGATTCTGAATAACCAAATAGAATAACTGGAAGAGAATAAAGACAAAGTGATTTATGAAATTTCATATTATATCCTCTATGCATGGTGCATATCCTTGTAGAAGGACATATTTTGTCTTCTTTTATGTCATGGACTTGTGTCTATGACAGCAGACAAGGTGTTATTTGACTTTTTTTTCTAAACATAACTTCTATAAATCTAGAGAATACCATCCCTTTTTATAGGGAAATCGTTAAAAAGCCATTAAAAAATGACATGTCTAAGTAATGTAGGACACCGTGGCTGAGCCAAATCTGAAATATTTTCACTCTCAATTCCACTCTGTTACTCCTTTGCAATCATTGTCTATTAACAGTTTTCTTATACAGAATATTATGGCACAGCTATCTTTTTTACACATTTCTTATGCTGCATGTCCGAGTCTCAGAGCTCAGTTTATTTATTAATGGCACACACTCACAGGTAGGAACATCCATTTGCTGTGTCTGACTCTGGTCATATTTTATACAAATTAAAAGCTATGCAGAAGGCTTGGGAGAGCATATGGTTAATTATTTTTTCCAAACACTCATTCTATTTTCTCTTAGAGTCATTCTTCAACTACAGAGGGAGCATAAGGACTCTTATCGCTGTATTTTTGTCATACGTGGCAATCATCAGTTCTACACTTTATTTTTTATCTAATAAATTTATTTCAATTGTGGATTCTTTAGCATTCTGCATGAATTCCCATTAGACTTTATTGAATCAGAGAAGTTGCACTCTTACAGATGGAAGAAACTTAGAGGTTGTGAGATCTTTAGGTGTCCCCAGCACAACAGCACTGACTGTCTTTTTGCAACAGATGGGATTCATTAAACTGATTAGATGCATAGTACAACCTCCCCACACAGCACAGACATGGCTAAAATAAGCAACACAGGATTAAGAAAGAGAAGCCAGAAATTCTTTAAAGTGCAATTGTATGAACTCTCCATGATATTGTTTAAAAGCTATTGTTACTGCCTTCCTAATTGATGTTTCTTGCATGACTTCTATTGCATTTTGAGTACTTTGTTCACAGATTGCAATATTAAGAATTAGTTGTACAGACTTTTCCACACGTTGCTAAAAAGCTATCAACCTCTTAAATTTAGCATGTATCCACAGGAAAATCACACATTCCTATGGAAAGAGTGGAACCCATTGTTCAGCCTTCCCAGCAAACCTCATTAATATTGTGGAGATAGTCTGTTTAGAGAATTGAGCCATCTCCTCTCTTTGGTCCAACCAATTTTGTTATTTTCACAGAGGAATTCAATCAAAAAAAAAAAAGACTACATTTCCTATTTTATTCATACTAAGCTGGCTGGAAATTTTTTATCAATGACAGTTATTTTCTGATAGAAAAGGCAGCTAAAAAAAAATAATTTCAAAACTATTTTTTATCTGCTTTAGCCAAATTAGGATATAGTGAAATCTTTTTGTGTCCTTTGTCTTAAAGAAAAAATTAATTGATTTTCCCTATCATCTTATTGCCTTTAATGTATTATATTCAAGTTTCGGACATGAAGAGTAGAAAGAAGAAAACATGTAACACAATTCAGTGTTGTTTTTCCTCTAGTATGTTTGGACATGTAAGGAGAATACAGTTGTTCACATGGGCTCTGGCTCAACTTTCATTCTGATTTCATTCAGAATCTTAAATCACTGATAAATTATTCAAGATGGAAAATTCATCTTTTGCACATTTCTTTAAAAATTAAGTAACGAACCCTACGACCCCTCCTTAATTTCCCTTTACAGTCAAGAATACTTTCAATAGCATTTTCTTCCTTACAGGGAATGAGACAGAAATCCCCTGTGATGGGAAGTCCCATCACAATTAAAGGGCAAGTGGAAGTTTTACAGCTGAACATAATTCTGGCAATTCTGATGTTTGGATTAGGCCAGAACTACTCCAGCTGAGTTTTTTTCTATCTGTATCTCATTCACTACAAGAGTTAACAAGATAGGGTGAAACAAACTCATTATGCTTCATTGAAGTTGCCTCAAGCCTAGGTGTTGCCAAGTTCTTCCAGTTTTTGCTGAACTCAGGCTAAACCAGGAAGTACTTGGTAGTTTCATGAGGCAATTTTGAAGCTGTAGAAAGACTACAAATCAGTGATGAAGGAAATATCTGTGCATCATAATATTGAAGCTGTGTGACGCTACATAGATAATTCTGAAGCCTGTTAAAATGTATCTGTCATTTTCAACATGAGAAATATTCTTTAAACAATGTCATAGTCTTAATAATTGGACACGAAAGTGGATTTCAGATGCCTTATGCAGAACATTATTCTTTAACTGAGACATTGCCTCCTTTCTAGAGATTATTCTAGGGTGCTGTAGTCTATTCAATAGTCTATCTCAAAAATCCCTTCTCTGGCAGGTCTTGGGCTCTGAGGGTTTGCTATTTTAGTCTTTGGATAAGCATGAGAAGAGTGAGACTTTTTTTTTGCCAGAGAACATCCAGGAAAAACAAGCAAAATACACTACTCAACAGAAAAATGATGAGGCTCTTATATTACTTCTGAATCTCAGAAAAAAAAAAAAAAGTGTTGATTTGAGAATTATTCAATGCATTGGCTCAGGTGTGATACTTTCCAGTATGTTTCCTAGAGCCTGGCTTGTTCTAACTTCACTCTGATTCCTCTCTTGCTCACTCATTTAACTCCCAAACACCTACCAACCTCTGTATGCCTTCATCCAACTCATTACCTGATCTTAACTTCCATTTACCTGGTAGCTACCAGGCTTCACCCTTAAACAGCTTCCAGTCTCTCCCATCTAGTATTCTCTGAATTTCAGGTATCCTGACCCCAAAAATATAGTTTGGCTTCTTTGCATTGCCAACATCCTTTATTTCCCAACGGTCTATTATATATATATCTGTCTTCCCTTGTTGTCTTCTGCTTTTTGCATTTACATCAGATTTCTACATTTCTTGGGCCAAGAAGTGTTGAAAGAATGGAAAAGAAATGTTTCTTGGTCTCAGTTAGTGCAGACTCAGCACTGCTAACTCTAAGATCATCTTGATCTAAGCCTTTAGTGATAAAATGTAATTTAAACTTTGATAAAAAAGATTCTGCTCTAGAGATTTCAAGTCCCAGGCTTTTTTGGACAGTAGTTGTGCAGATAGGAGCTTTACTAATTTCATTCAGTGTAGTCAAAATGATTTTTTTTTTTTTTTAATTTTTTTTTTTCCCCACAGTGGTTGAAGATCTGTTGACTTGCAATTTTTGGAAAAGCTTAGTTTTTGTCTGAGATAATGTTTCTTTCACCGCTTTGCCAAAGTAATGAGCTACTAAACAGGCTATCTTTGAATAGCTGCTGTCCTCAATCATAGTTAGTTCTCTTAGCTAGATGCCTTCCTTTGTCCATAAAATACTTACATAGTTTCCTCCTTTTCTTTTTCTCCTAAGACCGTTTTGAAACATAAATGAAATCAACCCTGAAAATTACTATTTTTTAGTTTAATATAAGGAAGTGCAATTATCAACTACCTCATTGAAATGAAGGATTCTTGGTCACTCTGTGTTTCGCCACTAACAGGTTTGGCAGTATTAAACAGAGAAGCTGTTTTTCAGTTTGCATGTGAGAGAGCTGTTTTGTATTTTTCACACAGATGCATCAGTTCTTTACACAGCTTGATAACTGTAATCTGAATATCACATAATCACAGGATGGCTAGAATTGGAAGGGACCATAAAGATCATCCAGTTCCAATCACCTACCCCTTTGCTCTATTGTGGATGGGACATCCATAGCTTCTCTGAGTGACCTATTCTATGCCTCTGAATAAAGAAATTGCCCCTGGCATCTAACCTAAACTTCCCCTCTTTTAGTTTAAAATTATTCCCCCTTGTCCTTTCACTATCTGACCATGTAAAAAGACCATCTTCATCCTGATTATAGGCTTCTTTTAGGTACTGGTAATGTCTCCTCAGACCCAAACTGAACAAACCCAGCCTTTCTACACAGGAGAGGTGCTCCAGCCTTCCAATCATCTTCACAGCCTTCCACCTGCTCCAACAGCTCTACGTCCTTCTTGTGCTAAGGGCCCCCTGCTGGGATGCAGTGCTCCAGATGGGGCCTCACGAGGGCAGAGTAGAGGGGCTTCCCCGTGATTCTTCCTGGTGCAAATACATGTAACTGAGAGGGAGGATTTAAAAATTAAATTTTAATATTTATGTCTCAACACTGGCTACTTTAAGCATCTGTAAGTGATTTTAAAAGACAGCAGCTCCCTGAGGGCAAGGAGAGGCCCGTGGTGGATCAGCCTGTTCCCTTGCAGCTCATGGGCACCATGAACAGAGTGGATCTCCATGCGCAGCCATAGAGCAGCCCACAGTGCAGCAGTGGATGTAGCCTTGAAGAGGTACAGCCCATGGATACCCTGTCAGGAGCAGGCCCCTGCTTAGCACCTGTATGGAATAGTGCACTGCAAGTCTGACTGTAACAGTGTTTTTGCTTAACTTTGCCACATATACAATCTCTAGTCCACTAGGGCAATAAAAATTCCTTTTCTCCATCTGTGGACTATTTAACATTTCACAATCATGCCATGTGGTTATTCTAGGATTTTTCATAATTTTTCCTCCTCTTTTTGTGACATATATATGAATACCACATCTTGCAAGACAGGTAGATTGGAATAAAGTAGGTGACTTTTATAAGAAACTGGGCTTAGTAGAAGAATTTAATTTATTCAGATGTCTGTGAGCTGCAATCTTTCAAATGTTTGCCTTAAGATTAAGTTCCTTTTTATTTTCTAAACAAAATTCTTCAAAGTTTGTAAGGAATACATGGAATCTAGTCTCTATAACAAAATTTTGTTTTATCCACTAATGTGCATATGTTTGTTGCAAAAGGGGCTTGTTTTCTTCTCACTTATCCATTCATTTAGTTTTTCTAATTATTGCATTAAGGCTCTGCCTGTTTGTGAGTTGAGTCCTGTTTCCATTTCTCTTAAGGTGACATATAGTTCCAGCAAAAGAAAGGTCAAATTGTGATCAGGAGGTGCATAATAACCTCACATATCAATGTACATTTCTTCTTTCCTAACAAATGATCATAATTCGTCCTGAAAATTCCCTGCATCACATGGTCCCCTTTGACCTTCTGGTCAATAAATAATGCATTTTCACTAGAGTAATTGAGCTACCTTATTTGGCTGCAAAATCCTTCTCCCAGAAAGTGTGATTCACGGGACAATGAAAAATTACATTATTGAAAGACTCCAGTTTTTCTACGCCTTTTAGATGAAGACAGATTTCCTCTTATTATAAATTGTTGTTTTTTTTTCTTACTAACCAAAACCTTGATCAGAATGCAACCCAAACAAACAGCATTTCATAGACCAAATATATTGTTTCTTTTTAAAGATGCTTTGGGAAAATATCTGGAATAGATATAATTTTAAATCCAAACATACTTTTGGGGCTTTTTTGTCACTGCAAAGTGACTTGCTCTGGGAACTGCATAGTCATAATTTATTGTTGGAATTGACAGCAGTTTTTTAGTTATTCCCTTTACCTCCACCTCCTGGAGATGAGAATGTAACATTACACCTAACATAAAATCTCACAACAAAATTGATAAAACATATATATATATAAATACTTGGAGATACAACTTTCTATTGTGCTTCAGAGCTATTTCTAGGTTTGATGAGAGACTACAGAAGCCTATGGAGTCTGCAGAACTATAGGCATGATAAAACAAAATATTCTACACTTCAAGATCAATGATAAGATGAATCAGAGAGATAACCAATACTGCATGGCTTCTGCCTGTCTTCTAAGGATTTGTTCCTAAAAATAAGTGCCTTTTTCCATTTATTTGAAGTAGAACAGGGTTGACCATAATAAATAAACTGCAAAAGTAGAGATTTTGTCTTCTAGTATTTTGAGTTTTTGCAGCATTTTTCTTCTGTAATATGAAACCTAAATTTAGAATTCTTATGGCTGTTGTTCAGTGTTTTCTAAAAAGACTCTTGACCGAATAAGCAGTAGTTACTTTCAGTCTTAACTGGAAGTTAATAAAGTGTTTTGTCTGGAAATAATACATTATACCTCTTACAGCATGGTACTGAGTAGCTCAGGAGCGCATAAATCAAACTGAAACTGTGATTGTGATGCAATCACACAGTATTGTTTCATGATAGACTGTTGTGTTGTAACTGAACATTCCCTTGAGTAAAAAATACCATTTCTTTACTTTGCTCTCCAGGCTCTTTTCTTCTCTTCTCTTCCCTTTTTTTTTTTTTTTTTTTTCTAACAGAAATTCTACCTGAAAGTGCTAAAGCTCAAAGCTACCAGGAAATTGTCCTGAAACTGAAAACCTCCAGGAAATTGACTGGACATACCACATGCAACATCCAAGGTATTATTCTTGGTTATGTTTCGTGGGATTTAGTGTTGACAATTTTTATTATACCCAGCCACAGATACATTTCTCTGAACACAGAATTCTGACCAACTTTGAGGACAAGAATAACATTAGGCATACCAGGAGGAGTTCTCCTATGAAACAAGAGGTCATTTGCTCTCCCCAGTATTGCCTATAGTTGCAAAGTACCTGGTAAAGAAAATCATTACAGTGGTCATCCTTGTGATGCCTACAGAGGAAACAACTATAAAATCTTAGTGATACACTCTTTAGAAGTGCTACTGAAAGAGAGATCTTCTTTTTGTCTTCCATCAAGCTATTTCAAGGCAGAATCTTTCATATAACAAAACTCCCAGGGCTCCAAGTCAGAATGCTGACTTGTTTGGGGTTGGAAATGATGTTTTATAAAACATTTCAAATCTTACATCCTAAATTCTGAGAGTAGCCACTCGTGTAGTGAAGTTTTGTTCTACTGTGCAGTCTTTCAGTTGAGCACTGCCAAATTTGTGTAGAGATGCAAGGACATATCAGAAGTATAGCTCAAATACTTGCCTGTTCTCTTCTTGAGGATCAATGCAGTATTTCTTCAAAAAAGCTACAGGTCATACATGGTCAGTTCCTCATAGCTGTCCAGCTTTTACTAGTTTATGGGTCATAATACTTTCCAGATGGATTGCATTTCACCACTTTTTTACAGTTGGTCATAAAATCTTTGGCTTTATACTGCATGCCTCTGCTTTTGCAATCTGCTACTTTTTTTGCCCTCTTTACTGTACCGATGGGCACAAAACTCCTCTCGCAGAACAAACCAGGTCTTCCTTCTCTGAAAGCAATAGAAAGATTTAGATATATACAGAGATAACTTTAGCCAGCCGTGATGAAAATGCCTATTTTTCTGCATTTGGAAGAAGGCCATAGGGAAGAGTTTTACTGATGTCTTCTAGTTCTCAGGAGCACCCTTCTGAGAAGACATTTTTTACACTGAGTGAAGTCTGGTCTTCAGAGCAAATGAAAGGGAAAAGGAAAATTTTATGTTACAGGGATTTGCACCCACATGCTGGGTGGAGGAGAAGCCCACAGAGAGGTCTCCTAGTTGGAGAAACATTGTATGACTTCAAATCTTGTCATCAAATTGAACATTTTTGTCTTTGTTTAAAATGTTGTTAATGTATTAAATGATGTTAATGTTAATGTATTAACATGATGTTAAAAAGGAAGCTGCTCTGGGTTGTTTGGAAACTGAAGGAAAATAAAAAGCATTTTATGCTTTTCACGCTCCCCTTTAAATTTTATTATTTTGGCTTGGCTTATATTCACATGAAAAATGTGTGCCAAATGAGAGTTTAAAATAAAAAAGAAGGAATTCACATCTTCTCCCATACCTTTTTTTTTTTTAATTCACCTGAAGAACATTGACAAAATATTTCTAAAGGGGATAGAAAGTAGAATGAAAACATTTATTAACTTTTCTGAAATGTGGAAATATGAAAAAGTAAAGAAAATAAAAGAAGCACTTTCATATTTAATCCTTTATTTTCCTGATTTTTAATACAACAAAAAGATAAAGCAAGGGGAAGTAAGACATTCCTGAGAACATACAAGCTAACTTGGGAACTTGATATATTTTTTAAAATTTTTATTTTGCTTTACTTCTACAAGCTGAATCAAAATAGTATTTAAAAGGTGATTGTAAAAAGGAGGGGAATCATCTTTTTACTTGGGTAGATAGTGATAGGAAAATGGGGAATGGCTTTAAGCTAAAGGAGGGAAGATTTAGTTTGAATATCAGAGGGAAGTTTTTCCCAGAGAGAGTGGTGAGGTGCTGGAACAGCTGCCCAGAGAGACTGTGGATGCTCCATCCCTGGAGGTGTTCAAGGCCAGGTTGGATGGGGCCCTGGGCAGCCTGGTCTAGTATTAATGGGGAGGGTGGTGGCCCTGCCTGTGGCAGGGGGGTTGGAACTTGATGGTCCTTGGAGTCCCTTCCAACCCAAGCCATTCTACGATTCTATAATGATATTTGTGTCAAAATGAAGAAAATATTTTTTGCTTGTTGTTGAATGTATGAGCACTGGACAAACTTAAATGTGATTGTTACTGGTGCATTCTGAATCAAGGCAACTAATCTGCTGTGAAGTATTTCTTCAGTCAGTCTAATTGGATTTTTTTTTGTCCAGGAATTGCCAAACAGTCCCTTTCTTTGACAAAGGGACAAAGCAACCTCTAGCCCTCTCCTTTGTCTACTCATTGGATGTTTGGGGTTTGGTCTCACAGGCTCCATAAAAGACATCGCTGATGAAGCTGGAGAGCTCCTCTGGTGGCTGTCCCTGTGTGTGTCTGACAACAGTTATCTGCTGCCTGAGCTGCTTGAGGGGCAGCTTCATAGCTACATCCCAGGTTAAAATCAGTCAGAGATAACTTTATTTAATCTAGTTAAACAACCCAGAATAATTCATTCCCAAAATAATTTAGAAAGCAATCCCTGGAGGAGCACTATTCTCAAAGGGGGTTTGCTCAGGCTGAGGGAGGTGATGAGCTTTAGCGGGGAGACATGGCAGCAAATTTACAACCACCACATATAGGCAGAGAAAAAGAAACGGGATCCTGGCCTCATGCACTAATGGTGCATTACTGCTCAGTAATGAGAGACTCGATAAAAAGAGAATGGCACTGTGAAAATAATTCTTTATCTTTAATAAAAAGTTATGTATTTTTTTTCAAGTTGCAAAGCCTGCCAAAAAGGGCCCTGAAGCTTCAGGCTCATACATTTTTTTACTTTTTTTTTTTTTAATAATAAACCTTTTCTCAGAAGTTATTTGAACTCAGGAATGATGACAAAGCAGATGATTACATTTGTTTAAATGTTTACAGTCTGACAAGAACAAAACCTGTTTGGGAAATGCAAATCCTTATTTCCTTAACACATAGACATTTGAGCAGAAGAATCTTGCACTGCAAAAATGTGCCAAGACCTACTCACATCAGCTATTGTTTATAAAGTACGAAAGGCTCGTATCATCAAGACCTTTGCTCTCAGCAGTAAACACCTCTGTTTGAGAACAGTTAGTATCAATATGAAATGAGATGTTAAAAATAATTATACCTACAGTTCATGTGTTGCTGCTTCATCAGTATGTCTTCATTGAGCAAGATTGCTAATTAACCATCCCTAAAAAGTAAATATTATCTGCCAGGAATACTTTTGTTGACTTCAAAAGAAGTATAGCTTGGTTTGCATGTGATCTGAATCCAATTCAGAGTAAATAGCAATGTCTACCAATGTCCCCAAAGCAGGGGCAGCTGCTCCTTCTCACATTATAATATTAGGACAGGAAGCTGCTGCTTAAATAATAGTGGCATTAAATATATAGCACCTTCTTGGTATGATTGTTCCTGTTTTTCATTGCCATTGTCTTCTTTATATTCAGTTAGAATGTTTTCCAGAAATTGTAGCAGTAAACCATGAAACATATTGCACATGACAAAAATTTCAAGTGATTCAATTTCAACTTGGGTCCCAAAATATAGCAGCTTCACAGGGTTGCTTTTCCCCAGAGAGAACAAGGAAAGATTTAGTAAAAACAGAAATGGCTCACCACTGAGAAAAGAGACTTATGCTGGCCTAAGTACATATACATGTATCCATTCATATGTGACTATATTTAATGAACGACTTTCCTAAACACTGCAGATGTGGATCAGCACAGGAACATATGCCCATTTATCAATGCCAACCAGCTGTTCTGTCCTGTCATAGGTATATATAGGAATACAAACGCATCTATTTAGACTAGTGAAGACATGGATATGATAAACTGCAGTCACAGTGGACTATATTTCCTTGAAGCTATTCTACAGATTACCGTGAGAAAGGCTGTGAATGGCAGGAGTGTAGGGAGAGAGAAGTGCATCTCAAGAGGGATACAGGGGTGACAGGCACCAGATCCTCAGCTACGGCAAATCACCACGGCTTCATTGACTTCCAGCCTCCAGCCTTTCTACATTCTTATCCTTCGTCTTGTTAAATAGGAAAGTAGGGTACTAATATGTCTACCTGAGAACAGAAAGCAAGAAATGGAGAAACAGAGTGAACAGTGATTTTTCTCTCTCTCTCTTTCTCCCCCTTCCTCCCCCCTTATTTTTAGGACTGGAGTGACAAATTGGCCATGTTAGAAGTTAAGATAATGAAGGAGAAAAATCACACTGCACTTTTATTTAGAATCTTATTCTGATTGATTGCAAGAAAATAAAGTGTTCAATTTAGATAGCATTTAGTGATGCCTTCATTTTAAAACACCAAGCAGCTTGGTACATTTCCAGCAAAATCTGGTGAAATTTTCAACAAAAAAGAGTCTCCTGTTTATACTTCTCCATACATATTTTGTAACTATTCTGAATTTTGGTGGAAACAGGTAGAAGTATTTTAAGAATTTCAATCTCTCCCAACATGGAATACTTTGTAAATAATGATCAGAATAAAGAACACTCAAATTAATTTTCACAGATTTATCTGGAATTTTAAAAATGTAGTTTATTGACATCCTTCTCACTTCTCAATGGGAACAAGACAAAGCAAATATTCACTAAAAACCCAGTTCAAAAATACTCTGAGAGGAGAGAAAACAACAAATGAACAAACCAAGAAATGTAGCAGTTGTACAATGGAGTTCTGTGATCTTTAATGTTTCTAGGGAGTTCAAAGCAACAGTCCAGCTCAGCTGGACAGGATTCAGCTGCATTCTGTCCTACCTGAATAATAAGACGACCTCTCACCTTTGTGCGTTTATGTTTGCAAGCACAGATGGGCTTCTCAGGGTGAAAAATATTCCTCCATCTCCTAATAGCCAGAAGAGCCTTTTTTTTCAGGCTGCCAAGAGAGCCTTCCCCTTGCTGCCCTCTCCTCACCCTGAGATCTGTAGCACTTGCTACCTTTATAGCTACAGGTTTGGTCTCTGTAACGCAGTGAGACAAAAATCAAGCTGGTAACATTATGTAAGGTAACAAGAGCTCTGCCAGTATCTGCCAGTGTACAAAGAAGGAAAGAATGTATTTCAGATTAAACTATTCCCTTTCTTTGGTGTGATATGGCATTGTTCACTTTGCTGTGTTTTTAGTGGGTTTTTTTGTTTTGTTTTGTTTTGTTTTGTTTTTTGTTTGTTTGTTTTTAAAGGGAAAGCTATCAACCTCTTTACTACAGTGACTGCAACAGAATTTGTCAGTGAGGGCAGAATGGAGGTTACATTAAGTGCTCTGCAAATGAAGCTCTTTGAGCAGCAGCTGTAAGCAAACAATGAAGTCAATGAGTGTGGAAAGAGTGTTCATGGGGAAAGCAATACAGGAGGAAGCAGGAGGAGGCAGGCTGGGGAGTGCAGACTGAAATGGTAGGTAACACTCCTACAGAACTTGGAATTTAGCACATGGGTGTCTTTACAAACTGAAATCTGAAGATCCAAAATAAGGAACCATAAGAGCAAATGAAAACTTTGTTAAGCATGCTTCTGATCTGAATTAGGAAGCTAAAGTCAGCGCACTCAGCGTGCATAAGTAGTGTACAGAGGAAGCAGACCACAAGCTACTCAACTCCTGGCCTACCAGACTTAGCTTCCTATTACAAATAAAGAAAGTCAAGACAGCCAGGAGAAACTCTAAGCTTCTGCTAAATTTACCTGCACACCTGTGATTCTATTAAAGGAACGAAGCTATTGTGCTTAAGCCAGGAAGTGTGGTCTGTGGTCTGAATTGGTCCCCTTTCATTCTTAACCACCACAGCATGGGTCTGGGAAACACAATAGTTTCCTTGGTTTATTCTGTGTAGTTTTAGAGCATGCTTGGGAAAAGTGGCAGTAAAAATATCCTTGAGAATGAATATTTTCTCTAATGAAATATTTAGCTGATAGTCAGAGGGCCTCTAGTTGAAAGGAAGTGCCTCCTCCCCCTTGGACTCCCTCCAACTCACAAATATCCATCTGCTAACTGGCTTTAATCCACAGAAGAGAAAGACTTCATAGAACATGGAAAATACAGCAATGATACATCAATCCATTTCTGCGTTTCAAGCCAAAAAACAAAGCAAAACAATGAACTGCATTGCTTTAACCTGGAAAATTGAACAAGTAGCTCTAAAAGCTAAAACCAGTAGTGGGAGAATTAAGAAAAAAAAAAAAAAGAATGGGGGTGGGAAGTTAAGAAACGTGACTATTAAGTAGTAAAAAAACTTTTGCTCAGCAAATGTACACATTGTAAAATAATCAAAATCAGTCTTCCCTCAACAATAGGAGCTGGTAAAAGAATGACACAGTTAATACGTTTTCCATGCCTTCTCATTCTGCAATTAAAGCCTTTTTTCCTATGTTAGAGTGGGTCCTTGTGCATGAACACAAGGTGCTCTTTGAACCAAATCCCTCAGGTTTTCAGTTATAAAAAACTGATAAAAGCAAAATATAAAAAAGCCCTTTAGGGACATTTAAGTCAGAATGAAAACTGTATCTTGCTCTGCCTCAGATTTTTCCACACGTTTTCTTTTTGTACAAGACTGGGCTTCATCAGTAAAACTAAATAATAATAGCACATTAGTCAAGAAGCTTCTGTGCACAACCTCTCCCATTATCACACTAAACTTCACTCCCACAGAATTAAAAGATTAAAAATAAACTAATTACCCAGAATTTAGCATCCTAAGTTACTGGTTCCAGCCACCTGGCTCACAGCTGCTATGGAAACTACTCAATTAATCAAATAACTTGTGTTGCTTTTTTACTTTCTCCTGATTATTTAAAGGAAAAAGAGAAAGGAATGAAAACCCACACACACTCAGTAGGAACAACCTTCCTTTCTGAAATATTCCAGAGTGATTTTGACCTGTCCAAAATGTTAACATGTGAATATTACTATTGCAGAGAAGTTGGAGCTCATAATAAAATGGTGAAAAACTTTTTATTATTTTCTCTGACCTCTTAGTTCCATAAATGTACAAACATCTGGTGCAAAAGTTTACCTTTTATGTAGTATTTAGTAAAAATCACACTAAAGGAATGACGGCTTCAGCTGGCTCTCTTGTTCTCTTTTTACATCATGTTGAAGACGAATGAGTGCTTCATAGCTCAAAAATATCCCAGCATATGTGTGAGGAGTTCTGCACATACAAATAGTAGTTTTGTTGACACGATCACGCTGTATGTCTAGGGAGGAGGGAAGTGGCTGTGTAGAAACATGTCTTGTGTTTGCCTGTGACTTGTAAACAAATTTGGAAAAGACTGGGATTAAAATGGTATCTTAATATGGCTTAACATTTTCAAGAGAGATTAAGGAATTTTGGTAGTAAATCCCTCACAGGGCCTTTGAAAAGCCAAATCTGAATTGCCCCTAAATTTTCAAATTTAATGATTTTATCACTACAAGTGCTCTATAAAACTCTACCCCTGGTTTCAATGGACCTGGAAAGAGTAAGACTGTAAACAGAGAAAGAAAATAATACTTGAAATTAAGTAGAAACTGGATAATTAGTATAGTTCTAATTTATTGAAATCATGAGTAAGTAGAAAAGTGGATAATTAGTATAGTTCTAATTTATTGAAATCATGAGTAAGTAGAAAAGTTTCTGGCTGTGTTGCATCTTGAAGTCATATGGGCCAGGCCCAACATTTAAAAAGAATTTAACCTGTGATCTAAAAATAATTATGTAATCAGTAAGTTTAATGTTGACAGGCAAAACAAAATTTGGGAAAAGGTCTGTATCTGTTATTAATAGAGCCCTACAGACACAAACTTAATAAGTTGTTCTTGTTAAAACAAATTGTTCTTTAATAAAGCCTGGTTCAAAATTGCATGTCTAAGGCCAAGAAACTTCCAGATAATCATAGAATCGTAGAATCCATAGAGTTGGAAGAGACCTTTAAAGGCCATCTAGTCCAACGCCCCTACAATGAACAGGGACACCTACAGCTCCATCAGGTGCTTACAGCCCCGTCCAGCCTGACCTCGAGTGTCTCCAGCAATGGGGCATCCACCACCTCTCAGGGCAGCCTGTGCCAGTGCCTCACCACCTTCACTGTAAGACATTCTTTCCTTATACCCAGCCTAAATCTACCCTCTTTTAGTTTGAAACCACTTCTCCTTGTCATATCACCAGGGACCCTGCTAAGGAGTCTGTCCCCTTCTTTCTTGTAGCTCCCATTTAGGTATTGAAAGGAATTCCCTTTAGATACTGAAATAAGGGGAGGATAGAAGCACAAGCCTGACACAGATTGATTTCACCCAAATATAACTGTCTGAAAATGTAGTAGTTCTCTGCTGCAGAAGGGGAGAGATATAACTCCAGCGTACAGTTCAGGTATTTCTGTTAAAATCTCCTTCTGGAACATAATGAATCAACTCCTGAAAGTGCCTATTTTATACCATTGGTTGCAGAGATGAATGTAAATTTTTTAAACTGTCTGTGATTGGATGGGGTGAGAATGTGATTCTGGTAGAATCATGGTGTGAATAAACTGAAAGGAGATAATAACTTTCTTCCAAACTTTTTCTTCTTTTTCTTTTTCCTGTACATATTATACAGATATATATTTTCAAGATATATACATATATCTTAAAAAATATGAGGGATTGCAGTGAATTTACAATTGAATAATGGTGCTCCCATCAAAATAGGGCCAAATAGGCTAATGTGATTCATGGCTGCATGAGACACAAGATAATCACAGAATGGTTTGGATCGGAAGGGACATTTATCATCTAGTTTCAACTCCTGGAATAGTACACAGAAGGATCTCTGCTTCTGCGTAAGACACAGGTAAGACAGATATAGGAATACTGCATGTGGGTCTGATCTCTACCAATTTCAAAAGCACACTGATGAATAAGAAGAGAATATGGAAAGTACCAATAGCTTGTTTTGAAGACTGGAAGAAAAGTCTCAGAACTCAGTTTAACTTAGCAAAAAGCTTGAGCAGAAACTTGGGAACTGTGTATCTTGTTTTTATGCAGAAAATACTCTACAGTGACTAGGTGATTCAGTAATCCCTTTTGTTTTTTATCTCTGCTGAATGCAGCTGTTCAGGGCAGCTCTGTCTTATGGTAGAAGTGGTGTAATGTACAAAATAAGATAATAATATGAGACTGTATTGATCTTTCCCGTCATAGGGGATTTCTGGGGACAAAAAAAACATGTCTCTGGTTTGGAAATGGTAGTTGGTAATATGGGTTAATGTGCCTTGACATCAAGGTTGATGCCTCTGGATTTCATGAGAATTGAAACAAAAGGATAAAAAGGGAAAAACAAATAGTCCATATCATACTGATACATTCATTTCAGTTTCACGGAGCTATGTGATCTAACTGTGCAGCCAATAAGTGTTAAGATGAAAAGTGTGCAGGAACATGCACAGAACAGTAGCGCATTTTCAAATATTTATGTTTTCATTTAAGTTTTTCTTTTCTCTTTCAAGCTATCAGAAGGCATGAGTCTGCATTGAAGAGAGAGTTTAATGCCAGCAAAAATGTTCAGATCTTTCAAACTTGAAACTTAATGTGTTTACCTTTTGGCTTATTTTTGTGATTTCCATAGCTGACATTCCACTGGGACTGCTATGTGTTCTGTCTGGAAATGGGTGATGGTCCCACAAGGATATTCTTTGCTTTCTTCAAATAAATATAGGCATACATTAGCTGGAAAGCATCATGGGAGAAATTTACTTTTCAGCCTGGCAACACTACATTACAACCAGGCATTGTCGTACCTTATTTGGATTACAGTAGAGAGTAGAGTGGATGAGGATGTCAATATTGTAGGAAGTAGAAGGATAAAGTCTCTCCTACAGGTGGTCTGTCATGAAGATTTTCATAAAACTCTGAGTATGGTAAAGGAGTTAACAGACTGGGGAAGTGAGGTAGCTTGCTGAAGGTCATGCAACAGATCAGAAGCAGAACTGCTTGGGGAGTCCAAGACTGCTGGTTCCCTTTGGCCCAGTCTATTGAACCACTCCAAGGAAAAACGTCTTATTTTACCATGGGGAATGAATAATCTTTCCAGACTAACAGCTGGTATAAATCAGCCTAACCCCACTAAAGTCAACAGATATGCATTTATTCAAGCCACCTACAGGTAGAACTTGCTATATGGTTTGTCATCCTAATTCTTGAATTGAACTTAAAAAACATGGAATTTTCTAAAAGTATAATAATCATAATGAAATATTATGATAAAAATAATAATATATCTGAGAGATCATAGAGCAAATGGGAGGTCTGAACTTTAAAAAGCTGTGATTTGTGAAATAAGCTCTAAGGAGTTTCCTGGATCCTCTAGAGACCATTGTTAACATCTTAGTATCCAATTGATTTATTTCTTTGTGATTGCTCATCCTTTTTCTGAATACCGCATAATCAACCCTGCCAGATGCCACTCATCCCATGGGGACCTCAGACACTGAAGAATGGTTTTCTTTGTTTCAGGAGATGTTTGATGCCGTTACTGAGCAAGTATCATTTTTTCCTTAATTGTTCCAGAGTCCCCTTGTGCCAACCTACCATCTCTCTGCTGTATCATCAACTCAAATTATACACCTCCGACATTTTGCTTTATTAGCACTCTTCTCTATGGTCTTCCAAGGATCAAAGTATAAATTACAGGGCTGTAGGCCAACAACCTGAGAGCCTCCAGTTGGCAAGGCTTCAGGAGACGATGCAGATGACCATTGTCATGCTTCTGGGAAGTCTCATGAAATCTTTTCCTGCAAGAAACTCTTTTCTTCTCGGCTCTGGATCAGCCTAAGATCTGTAACATAGTGGTTTTTATATGAGTGATGTGAGGTTTTTTTGCCTTCTCCTGCATAACCATTGCTGCGTGATATGGTTTAGTACTAGTGGTGGCAATGGTGACGAGGAGACGGTTGGACTGGATGATCTTACAGGTCGTTTCCAACCTTGTGATTCTTGTGATTCTTGTGATTCTTGTGATTGCTTTTTTTCTCTGATTTCGAAAGAGAAAAATATGAAAGCAACAATTCTTATTTTTTTAATTCTCTCACTAATCCATCTTGATCTGTTTCACTCTGCATACATGAAGAACATCAAAGTTCAAGAAGATATTGTGGCATTTCACAACTTAAAATATGCAGAGCACATTGTTCCCAGTCACTGATCCAAAACACAGTGCTGCAAAAAAACAGAACCTACTGGATGTTCTTGAGTGAGAATCCCTAGGACAGTATGATATGCAAACAGCTATTCCATCTTTGTGCCTTTGTGAAATCAGGCCTTGAAAACTAATGAACTGAAATCTCCAAAAGTAAGTTACTTACTCCTGTGATCTCTCTAGCATGATATTGCTTGCCTTCTAGCATTTTCCATTTAAGATTAGTCCACTGTTTAACTGATTTTCACATTTCAGACTGTGCCATGTTATGGCATGAGATGATGCAAATTATCTAGTCTTTGTACTGCTATAGTACAGTGGGAGCTGGCACACCACAATAAACAAAAAAAAAAAAGCCAAAAATGCCACAATAAAGCATCTAAATGATAGTCAGGATGTTTGTCCAACATGCAGGGACCTAAAAGAAAATTCACTGGCAATTCTGTTTCCAATCAAACTTTTGGGAGGTAAAAACTTATGGTCTCCCGCCAACTCTGGCTAATTTGTAGTATCAGGCCCTCAGAGAAGATGACAGCTGCAGACGGTGTGGAAGGAAAGCCACCTTGCAACATATTTTGTCAAGTTGCAGTCTCTGGCATTGGCCCAGGGCCGGTATTGCTGGAGACATGATGAAGTGTGAAAAGTCCTGGCAGGCATTTTAGACAAATAAAAGATGGGAGGCAAGGGAAAATTGGGACAAAAAGAGATTAATATTTGTGAGGTTTATAGCAGAGAGGGAAAGCAATAGGAAGTAAGAAAACCCCCACAGGGGAATTCAGTGTGACAGCAGCAGATTAAAAACAGGATGAACTTGAAGAGCAAGCTTATTTTTTCCAGCTGGACCTTCACCTAAGAGCAGAGATCAGGTTGTGAGCAGCAGGCAAAGAAAGTAAATAGGTAATAATGAGAGAATTTGCAGCTCCAAAATGTGAAAAAGCTCAGTGAGATTGTGTTTGTCTACTGGGGGAGGCAAGGGATGGAAGAGCACAGGCTTTTTGGAGCTTGGAATGGTAACAGAAGTATGTGAAACTATAAACTGTGTATGTGCCATGCGGGACAACTGTGGTCTTTTTCTCACTATATGTGTCCTAGTTGCACATGGAGATGGGAGTTGCTGGGCACTCGCTGAGATCTGGGCTCCTTGGAAAGAAGGGCGTGAGGGTCAGGAGAGCGTCCCAAAGGGTCCCTTGATCAGATGGAACAGGGTTGGTCCTAAGGATACATAAGGTGACGGAGAACAGCAAAAATCTGATCAGAGCCACTGCATGTCCCTCTGGTCAGCCCTAGCAATCTCTGTGTCACGTGTGAGTTGGGAATGCTTTGTGTGTTGGTGGAGAAAGGCAGACTGCACTGTTCAAGGACCAGTTAGATAGTGCCAGGACTTGCCTCCAACAAAGGGGAAGACAGTACAAAGATAATTACATGGCAAAGTCTGTAAGAGTCATCTGGATCATCATTCCAGTCTCAGACCTAGTATCCTGAAGTCAGTATTTTTAATAAGAGGCACAGGCTGGCAGCAGTTCTTTAATTACCGGGAGAAAAGTTGGAGGGTGGCAGGCACCTACAATGCATGGCTGTTCTCCCCAGTCTTAGTGCTGAATTTAGGTATGGCAAATTCCCACTCTCTGTTCCATCTTAGAAACGTTCATTCCAATTTACTTTATTCTCAATAAGTCATCTACATTTTTGTCTTTTATCTCTGTTACTTTTCAGTCTCTGTGCTGTATTGATTTCATCAAATTTTCTCATGCATCTATTTTCTTTCAGTCTTGTCTTTCTAAGACTGGCAAAGAGATGGCTCCAACCAAGGGTGCAGAAGAGAGAAGATAGACTGTATAGGAAATACTATTCCCTCTGTTTTGGGAAGTACAATTTTGTTTCTTAGCAGACTCTGTAGAGAGTCTGAAATTCTAAGCTTGTCTGGAACAATCTGATTTACCCAGAAAACAAGGAGTGATTAGAAAGACAATATTCTCCTGACCTTGGAAAAGCTCTCCAATACCTGCCTAGAAGTATAGGAAATACTTGCATTAGGACTTCTCCAAAACTTTTGCTGCAGCTGTAGTTTTTTACTTTGGCTTTGGGTGAATAGTGAGATGCATTTTTCTGCAAAGATGGAAGATTTATCTTTCATTATGCCCTCAGGTATCCTAAATTGCTGTACAGCCTCTTTCAGTGCACTTTTCTTGGTATTTTAATTGTTGTGTTTTGCAGTTCCTTTCAGTCTCAAGTGCCAATGGCAGGAGAAAAGCCCTTTATTTTGAGGATGTTGTTGAAGCAGTGTAAAGACAAGAATTCTTCTTTCTGCCAGGAAGGCTTGCTGAAGTGCTAAATACCTTGAGAATCAAAAAGTGCAACCAATACCTTTCTTTCATCCTTCAGTGAGAAAATGAATGCTAAAGCAAGAAAGGTAGCTTCAGGAACTAGGTTGAGTGGGTGGAAGGA
Organism: Tympanuchus pallidicinctus; assembly: GCF_026119805.1. Taxonomy (NCBI): domain Eukaryota; kingdom Metazoa; phylum Chordata; class Aves; order Galliformes; family Phasianidae; genus Tympanuchus; species Tympanuchus pallidicinctus. Next base: position 6,969,280 of record NW_026294627.1, on the reverse strand, counting down.
AAAGGCTGGACTCCTCTGATTGTCCTTGCTCATTCCTTGTCAAAGTTGAATATTAGGAAAAAATTCTTCTCAGAGGAATGGCAAGGCTTTGGAATTTGCTGCCAGGGAGGTAATGGAGCCAGTGTCCCTGGTGGTGTTCCAGAAATGTGCAGATGTGGCACTAAAGGACATGGTTAATGAGAATGATGGGGATGGGTTGATGGTTGGACTAGGGGATGTTAGTGATCTTTTCCATCCTTAATGATTCTATGATTCTATAATAATACTTTAAAGATTATATTACCTAACAAGTGCACCTTGCTTTCTCTCTCAAAAGGATCATGGATCATATGAGTTTCCATCAAATAGCTTGGATTATGCTGTATACGGATGTCTGAGAAAAGAGACATCAGTTTTTGTGACAATCAGGATCTTGTCTTGATCTTCCTGGAGCAAATAATTTAATAATTTAAAATAATTTAAGAAAATCATGGTGGAAAAGTGAGGGAATAAGTTGATTTCCAATGAGCAGTGAAGAAGAGGGATACCAAAGGGACATAAAAAATTGGACAACTTAAAGCAAGATGTAATTGCAATACAACATCTGGATATGGCTTTGTTGTTACCCTATTTAAGATGTACCTGACACTTCATAAAACATCTACCATGGAAATATTTATGCCTACTGCTTATGTTCACAAAGATTTATCCCTTGTATCCATATACAGTTCACCTGAAGTTAGTGCGCCTTGTGGATATAACTCTCCATGCATGGATCTGTTAGCAGGATAAGGTCCTACATTTCTCCTGTTTATGCCACAGGCAACGCAGTGGAGCAGGTAAGAGCCGCAGCTAGAAAAATCATCAAAAATCAGTAGTCCAATAGAAATGAAAGATGGGCAGTGGTCATTGGTTGAGGGTTTGAGGTCTCATGCCTATATCGCAAATACACTGCGAGGTTTCCTTGGCAAATCTTTTTAGCATCTTGTGTCTCAGTTTTCCTAACTGATCAGAGATAGTTACCATTGTTAAGAGTGACATGACAGTAAAGAGATTGCAAGTGTTTGAGACTCCTATTGTGATGAAGATCAGATGTAGACCTAATCATAAGTCCATGCAGACTGTGACATGTGCCACTGACTGCAAATGCAGTTGTAAACTTCAGAAAAGGAAATCTTTGTGAACGCTGCTGTTTCAGTTTCATTTATACATTATACATATCCACAATTCCACAAGGTTAGACAGCTTAGACTTAGGTTTCTATAACTAGAGTATTCTGCAACAAAGAAAGGGTTTGTCTCTGCAAATGGTGTGGAGAAGATGGTGGAGACTCATTAGGTAAAAAAAACCTGGACTTAAAGACCTCTACCAGGCCCTAATGAAAGGAGATGGATCAAACAGTGAGATCTCAAGACAGCATTAAGGGAACAATTCCTACAAGGCAGGAGAAATAAACAGAGAGCAGCAACTTTTTGGCAACCATGAGTACTTCCCTAAGCTCTGAAGGGTAGCTATCTCAGAATTGAGTATGAGCACTCCTCCACCTACTTCTTTTACACATAGGAGCTTCTCAGACAACCTGATAATGCATTGCTTGAGAATGCATTTGAGCACACTAATTGGAGTGCCAGTCTGTTTACTGTCATGGTACTGACAAAACAAGAATGAGGATTTGACCTGAGAAGATTTCCCCTGTTCAGAAATGTGATCACTGCCACCTTAAGATGGTCCTCAGGGTGCTGAGGAATGCCTCTCAAAACAATATGAAAAGTCAATCAGGTACTCAAATAATTTGAGTATTGCCTTATTGTTGTTTCTGACGTTTTTCCCTGTGGCAGAGATTTCCCTTTTCTATCTATGGATCCAGTGCTTCAGTTATGAAAGAAAAGAAGCAAATGTGCTCATTTCGAATGCATGCATAGGCACTCTGAAATCAGAAAATTGAGTAGATTGTCACATCGTCTTTTCTGTACTTTTCTCTGCTCTAATGGCCTTTCAAGACTAAATAACATGAACTATAAATAAGTACTATCTGAACATCCATTTGAGTATTAGAGATGGCTTTAAAGGATGGACATTTTTCTTCCTGGCTCTTTTTTTGTTCCTTTTTATAGACTCTCCTGGTGATACTAACTTTAGTAGCACACAAGGGTGTTCTGCAGATTAATTAAGTGCTAAGTATTATTAAGCGGACCGCAAACCTAATAAAGTTTGAGTTGAACTTTTGAACCTCTGCTCTTCATGTGGGTTCTAAATTAGCTAAACGAGCTTACAGAGTATTGCAGTATCCAGATGAAACAACTAGGGTGAATTTAGGTATGTAAATGTAATTACTTGCCTTGGAATTTGGCCAAAATACCATAGATAGAGTACTAGCCATACTCTTACAAAAGCAGCTGCAGTTTTTTAACCACTACAGTAGTATACTTCTTACATGAAAAAGAATTTGAAGGATTTTTAATTTAGAGATGATTGGATTAAAGATGATTGAAGGATTACTTTTCAGGTTTTTGAAAATCCATCTTAAAATAGAATCATAATATATTCTGAGTAAAAGCCACGTGTTTTGTTGTGTTCTTTTTTTCTTTTTTCCAAAATTTGTGATTAACCATAAAACTTAAGAAGAAAGAGAGATTTCAGTTGATTTCTTCTAATTTAGAAAGAAAAATCAATTCAAAATATATTTTTCATTTAAAAAAGTCAACAGCAAGTGTGACAGAAAATCTATCAAAAATAAATTTCACTAACAAGGAATGTCATGTCAAAGAGTGTCAGTCAGTTTGTAAGTGATTGTTTCATCCATTGGCAGTGCCTTTGTCCCTTTGTACAAAAGAAAGTAGGAGTGCATTCATCTCATTTCATATTATCTATCAAAGTCATCTAAGTCTCAGTCTGAAGAATAAATGCTCTCTGTATTGTAAAGGGAGAGATGGACATCACTGGTTGTTTAACATACAAGTGTGGAATGGGATGAATCTCCTTGAAATGTCTGCCTCCACTTACTTTAGAAATGATCATACCAGAATAAGTGCCAGACTTCCAGATGACTACATTTAGGCAAAATGAGTGTTTTTAAAAGACCATAATGTTAATTTAAGCATCTCACCTTAGTGTGTTCAGTTAGGGTAAATAAATCTGCTCCTTAGTGTGGATGACACAGAAAGGCGCTAGCACAAGCAAAATTCCAGTAATTGAAGGACTATGAACTCCAGTGATGTAAAACATGATAGTTGCTTGTATTGAAAAACATCTTTGACACATGCATTTTTTTAAGTTGAAGAATGCCATTATGGTCAAAGTCTACCCTGAATGTTATAAGATCTAAAGATAATTCCCAAATCAGTGAATCTTATTTAGCTCTCTTCATCTCTGTGAGTTTTTAATGTTATCAACTTTTTAGACAACATATCTTCATGTGAGGTCTTACCTTTATTTATACTTATGCAGTTTATTATTATTATTATTATTATTATTATTATTAAACATTTACTGTATTGAATTTTATATCTTATTTAATTGACTTTCATAAAATCTAAACCACAAGAATGGCACACCCAAACTACCAGAAGGTTATTATCATCTGGACAAAAAAGCCAGGGGTGCACGTACAATGTATGAAGTCATCTATAGTATAGTGGATTTAAGAACCTGAGCTTTTTATTAAGGTTTATACTTATGGAAGGCTGCTGTGGTCTTTGTACACTACTGTAAAATCAGATCCAAACATTCATTCTTCTGTGTGTAGACAGAAAGGTCTTTGCTCAGAAATGCAAACAAGCAATGACAAAGCAAAGTTTTAGTGAGAACTATTGGTGATAGGTGGATGGTTGCACTGGATGATCTTGTAGGTCTTTCCTAACCTTGGTGTTTCTGTGATTCTGTGATTTTGTGACCATTGTTAGCATTTATTATCAGCTACTTTGAATTTAGCCCGCCCTCTTTTGAGTTTCACTAGCTATATGGCATTCATCTCAAGGGCCTTTTTCCAAAACATGCAATAAAAATTATAATCCTTACAAACTTCAAAAGCTCTTCTTTTTCTCATGCAAGAATCTTCATCCAAAGTCTTCCTTTTAAAGAACATTAAAGCCTGGATCATCCCTATGAAATGCTATTATGTGACAGCATGTAGTTTGAATGTGTACTGCACTGTTTGCATAAAGAAAATGGTTTCTGCTGATGCAAAAAAGTTGTAAGCACTGGTTATTCAGTGAACTCACTGTAAGTAGTCCAGTCCACACTTCTTAATAATTCCCCTGCTTTCTCATGGAACAGAAGCAATTTCTGCTCTCTATTTCATTTCTGTCTATCTTGCACACCATATAGTCCCCCAGAAGTTTTTGTAATTACAATAATGCAAGGAACTGTTGTATCATTTTGTAAATTAAGAAATGAAACACAGCTGAGGTAAGTAAGCCAAAGAAAAAAAGGTAGGGTTTTTGGTTTTTTTTTTTTTTTTTTTTTTTTTTTTTTTTTTTTTTTTTTTTGTTTTTTTTTTAATTGCACTGAAAATTTAAATCCAATTAGCTTTCAGTATTCTGGGCTACTGCTTGATCTATTAATTTTTTTGTTTGTTTTGAAATCTTGATGATAAGGAAAAGGTTCATTAGCTATTTCTCTATGTGTGTCTCAAGAACAGAGTAAGACTCGACTTTTAGATGTAATTTACATTCAGAATGTGGAAGACTGATGCATTCTAGTCTTGGAAGAAAATATGATAAACCAAAAAGGAACAGGAACGTGGTAAGCATGAATATTTCTGTTCTCTCCTGAGTCTTCAGAACTTTTGACAACAAGTGAGAAAATTAGTGACATTTCGACTGGGAGTTTGGTAAGACCTACCTAGCAGGCAGACTTGTCTTCTGGGAATAGTTAACTTTCCTCTTAATTTGTGATGATTCATGTATATCAGCTTTCCTTAACAAGCTGAAGATATGCCTGAGCTAAAAAATGATTTTAAGCTTTAGTCTTTGCATGTCTTTTCAGCACTACATGGAGCACCCTTCAATGGCCAGTGCCTCTGAGATGGCAAACCACTTTCTATTCCTTTGTATGAACGCACAAGCTGCCAAGACAGTTCAGCCCAGTAGTCCATTTTTTCTAGCATCCTGTCCCTGAAAATAACCAGGATGCTTAGAGAAACAGAAAAAAAGTTAAGCTGTGTTGCATAAACCTTCTGGAGTTTTGACACTCATTATTTTGGGAGTTCCTGAGCTAAGATTTTCCATGTGGTCCACCATGGTAGAATCTCCTCTCCATCATTGTGAAGAATCCTGTTATGAACTCAGTGTCTCTTCTAAACTCTGTTAATGACCTTCAGTTTAATATCTCTAGTGCAAAAACAGTACTTACATTTGTTTCCCTTTTTAATCAGCTGCCTGATTGTCTTGATGCATTTATAGTTGTTTCTTCATTATTAATTATATTCTAGCACTACATCATATGCCACTTATGTTGTCTGTTATCCAGAGATGGATAGATTGTTTAGATAGAAGTAAACCACTGATTTCACAAAGCTAAGGAATCTTACAGCCGCTCAAAATTTAATTTTCAATTTGGCTGAAATTTTTTTTAGTTATTCAAGAAAAATGAAATGATGTCTCTGTGTTTTTTGATTGGGAAGACTGTTTTTATATTCATCTCTACATTTAGGAGGAAGGCAAAATTGAGTAAAATCTTCCAAAGTTCTGCAGAACAGAGCTGCTGGAAAAGCAGTGCAGCTCCGTAGTGCCCTAGAGCTACAGACCAACTGTAGGAAACTTTATCATTTTCACCTTCTGCTAGAAACTCAGTTTATGCTGGAAACTGAAATTGACAGGGTCTTTTTGGATGATGGTTGGCAGCCAACAGCTCCTTCTGAAACAGATTTTTCCATCTCCCCTGGAAATCCCTTTACAAGGTAAAATTCTCACTTGTGAATTTCCCTTAAAATGTGAATAGATATTTTCCTTCCTCTCTTTCCTTCCTATCTTTCCTTCCTTTCTTAAATCTTTCTATTTTTCCTATCTTAGAGCTGTAGCTCTGGTAAGGCCTAAATAGAGATGCCTTAGCACAGAAGTTTTATCAATTGTATTTCAGGCCATCATTTGTCAAGTTCAATTTTGAAGTGCCAAGTGATAGGGATTTATTTAATTACATTTCTTTTTCCAGAATATCTTTGGTGATTTTCTTTCAAGCTCACTTTCATCCTTCCATGCTAATTAATACCTTTAGAGAGGTATATAAAAACTAAACTTCCACTGATACTTCACTCTTTGTGAACCTCTCTACCAAGGCTCACTGCCTTTGCATAAAATGTGATTCTTCTCTGAAATTGGTTGTACAAATTATATGTGAGATTCATTTTTATTTTATTTCTTCCTTTACTTTTATATGTCTGGCTACCTTGAAACCAGATCAGCCTATTAGAATAAACTTAATGACAATTTCTCAGACTTAAGTTACTTTGTATATTCTTCCTACAAAAAAAAAAAATCCATTGTGTTGGCTAATTACCTAAGTCTTCTTATGTATTTTCTTATTGCCATCTAATGTCTTGCAAAACTTGGTGTACTAATTTTTCTGCTTCATATTTGTCTCAAGCATTGCAGAATCTGAAGACTGCATTTCATTTATTGTTAGTAAAATGAAAGGGGGGGGGAAAAGGAAGGCCCAGAGACACAGGTAAATTCTTAATTACACCTATGGGAAGCCTCTGGGCTTGGTTCTCAGTCAACCACAATATTAAATATTATTTAATTAAATTTTAAGTTCTACCACAGATTAAACAGATGTGGAGCAGAGGTGAAGGCTGCACTAGGTGAATTAAATTCACTGAAGCATCTGTTGTCCTACTCTGATTTAAGACAAATTCAGATCTGGGTGAAGGTGTAAAGAGCACAAAAATATTACATCAAGGCATTTGGAAGACTCTTTCTCTTCCTAAAGAGGACAGTGCAGCAAAGAGCTTTCATTTCAGACGAGAACAAAGGTAGAGACTGCACATGTTTTTACAGTACAAAATTAAAACCTAAGCAACGTCTTGATAAAATGGGTTATACTGTTGCAAACTGAACATGATTGAAGGGAGCAATCATTTATTTGCTGCCTTCTGAAGCCAGTAGAAGAGTCTCTGTGTCTTTGCAGAGGGTAAGAATTCACCTTATTTACACAGTTTCCTCTGCAAAAGACTTTTATTCTGCACTGTCTAGATATTGCAAGCAAAAATTCAGGAAGACGGTCTAATTTTTAGATTAAAGAGGTTGGCAAAGTTTAGATGAAGTTCCTAGGAGTTTCGGGTGTGCCACATAGTAATATTTTGCTGAATTCCTCAGGATTTTTTCACATGCAGTAAGTACTTCCAAGTATTATAGTCCTAAGGTTAACAGGCGTGGTTCATATATTGTGAATGCTCTTCTCTTGGTGTTTCCAGTGGGACCGTGCACTTACCAGTCGGTGTAGGAAATTATAACCTCGGGCCAAATTAACTTGCCTTTAAGAGTTGTGATGTCACTGAATTATTTGATATAACGGCACCATTAATGAGAAGCCTTGCTGAATCCTGTGTTATGAGAGGTTTATGTTATGGTTTGATTTGAAAACTTACCAAGTTGCAAGCTATGGAGCATCACATGGGAAAACATTCTTGTTTGGATCTAAGAATGTTTTTGATTATATGAATTCTGAGTTCTGGACCACTTTCCACACCATCTGCAGACAATCTGCATAGCCTGGGAAATTCAATCAGACATCTTGCCCATCTGTAAAACCAGAACTGCTCCGTTACTGTTTCACCCTAATTAATGCGGTTTATTTCATTTGCTGCTTTGTTTACTGCAAGCCTGCTCTCTAAATCCCATTACGGAGAGTACAGAATAGATTCAGCACCTGATTTAAAATGCTTCTAGAAGTATTGTCTAAATTATCTAAAAAAATTATTTGACTTGGTAAATTGAACATGTCAAATTGTGCGGAAATGGAAGATATGAGAACTCATATGATTTGTAGTTTGGCCTTAAATAAGTGATTGCTTCTAAAATCTCTTTTTAACTTATAACAAATTGGTAATGCATGCAGTTCTAGGAAATGAAGTATTGTTGCTCAAAAAAAGGTACAATAAAATCAGTGTTAAAGGTAAAAAAAGGGCAGGGGGTGGTAGAAGGCTAGAGAACTGCCTGGATTTAAAGGATATAAACATGCACAGAATATTAAGAATTGGGAATTGTGCTGCTGATTTATATCAACTAAATGTAAAGGACAAAACTTTTCAATCTGTTTGTCTGAGATAATCCACATTTTATAGGCCATGTGCTTTTATTAAGAACAAAGATGCAGAGTGAGGAAGGGTATGAAGATAGACTAGAGAAATTTCCATTATCACATCCCAAAATTGCTTTGAGAGACCAGAGGCTGCTCAGAAGCACCAGTTCTCTTCTGCACAAACAGAATCGAAACTCAGCTGCTGCCAGACTAATAAAATCTGTTAATCAAATAACAGTGAATATTAAAAGAAAACCCTCAGACATATGCTTTGTCCTCTGGTTTGAATTGCAGCTACAAGCTGGTTGCCAGCTACAAAAGATTTCCATTTATAACCAAAGCTCAGATTTGTTGTTCCATGTTCAGACTGAACAGAAGTCCAGATAAGATCCTTAGTAGGACTATTGAATCAATACGTTTGTAAAAGTCAAGGAAAATCCCTTCAGCTATTTTAGGATGACAAAACCCACCCCACTCCACTGCTCGCAAACCTCCCTGGCCCTTGCTGATTCTGGAAGCCTGTGGTTGATGGGATACAGTCTGAGAAGGCTGGGACAGCTGAATTTTGAGAAGTGCTTTAGAAGTAGGAATTTTGTTACAAATACATAAAGCTGGATGCCGTCCTTTCCTAGGACAGGCATCTGAGCGAGAACTACAGGATGTGTGTTTTTCTGCCAGATACAGACATCCATCCCAAAGCTTTGGGAAGGGCCTTGGGCACCAGCAGCAGGCACAGCCTGGCTGTGACACAAACACAGTGCCTTATCAGTCTGACAGACGCAGAAAACTGGGATTTTCAGTACGAGAGGCTGAAGCACGTTCCCTGGCACGTGCCCACTCTTGCTTGTTTCTTGATTAAGTTCCATATTGTCATTTCTGTTGAGCAAAGCCTTTAAAGCAAGAGATGAATGGGTCTAATACAGATTTTCATCGAGTCCAAAAATATATATACTCTTTTAATGAGCTCTTTTTGTACTCTCAGCTCCTTAGGGCAGTTATTCTCTCTTATGAATGTCTGGAAATTGCTGAGCACTTTATGGTCACTACCATCAACAACTGATGAATAAAAATGATGGTGATTATATCACAAGAACCAGAACTCCAAAAAGCTTTAATCACAATACTGTAACAGATTAATTAGAATGTCCAAAAAGCAGAAGCAATGCATCCAATTTTGAACTGCTTGAGCAGGCATTTTTATGAGGGTACAGAGAATTTTAATAATGTGGAAAATCAATTATATTTATAAGAATAAAAATCATAAATACACACTAATGTTAATTCCAACTCTGATATAATGTCTTGTGTCAGTAGATCTCAAAGCACTTTTGGAAGAAAGTATTCATTAGCATTATAATGGAAATCAAATTAGTTTTGCTAATTTGCTATACTGCACAGAGTTGTATGATCACGGTAGAGAAGCAGACAGACAGCTGTGTGCAGGTGAGTCAGTAATTCAACTGCTTTACTGGGGTGGGGAAAGTGAATAATGGGAAATGAAATGTTTTGCAAGCCTAACAAAGAAGGAATAAATGGAAAAAAAAAAAAAAAAAAAAAGAAGCTATGGTAAACTGCAATGGATAAAAAAGAAGCAGTTGGGCTTTGCCTGGTTTTAAATTGCCTATGGCATGCTTCTAAAAGTTATGAGTTTGTATGCGATTAAGCAAGTGACTTCACATGTGCAATGGAATATTCTGCCCTGGTTTCAGTAGTTTAATCATCTGGGGCCTGTGGAATACTGGTAAACCCATTTGCAAGACATCACGGAAGCAGCATTACAGAAAAACCTTGAGAATGGCAATCCAGAGGGGCTGCTTATTTTCTGTTTCCTGAAATGTACTTATGTTCTTTTTTTTCAGTTTGACCTAAGATTTCCTATGTTTACCCAGAGAGCAATGGTGTATGTCTATAGAACATATAACACAGAAACTTCCTCTGAAACACCTTAATCATAGAAACAAAGTCTGTCACAGCTATGCCTCAGATAAGTGTCTTGGGTATATTCTGTACACATATTTTTCAAAGGAGTAATATTGAGCAGGAAAATGTTATGTCACATGATCTGTCGACAGCTTTTCATTTGGGAACAGTTCTTGCCTGCTATTCTTTTGCAAAACCTTTTCATTTTTCAAAGTTGTTTTTTTTTTTTTTCTTTAATCTCAATCTGGTTTCATCATTTTACATTTCATTTGGAAACTCAGAAAGTTAAAATGAAGTTTTGATGCAACAGAATATTCTAATAATTAAAGAATAACATCCTGCCTCTTAAAATTTCCTTTTACAGAGTATTATGATTTTTATTTATTTTTTTTTTAATCTAACCCCAATCTGGAATAAAATTTCATAGGAAATTTGTGGAACTTTCCATGAATCTTCCAGTTTTCCATGAAAGTTCCAGTTTATTAGCTTCCAGGTATAGGCACTGAAATGAGAAATTTGGAATGAATGTATTTATACAACTAAGCTTCATTTTCTGTACCCTAATTGCAGACATACAGAGGGATTCAATTTAAACAAGAATTCCTTCAAATTCCTTCAATGCCAGCAGTGGTGTGATCCATTGCTTGAACCATACTTTTATTGAACAGACCTTAGGATATTTTGTGAGCTGTCCATCTGAGCTCTCAATAACACACTTTCTGCTTGGCATTGCGCACAGTTCCAAGGTTTAAAAACATGCCCATCCTGAACTATTTCCCTTGTAACACCTGCTGTAAAGAGGACACGGAGCATCTCTTTCCAAGTTACTTTTCTTGTAGATATTGGCAGCTGTAACTCATAATGTCCTCACATAACCTCGAGAAATTACTAAAGGCTTTTTAGGGACACATAAAGACTATAACCTTAGGAATACATTTTACATTAATTTCACAGATAATATTTATGAATCCTACCTAATATTGACAGAGTATCTTTTCCCTTGTCAGCTGTGCGTTTTACACTCTTGTGCCATATGCTGTTATTTTCACCCATTGAAATTGTGATTAAAATGCTGTCCAAAAAGAACGATGTCCTTTTCTGTAGGTTTTTGACCACTCTCCATCTGGAGGTCTCAGGGAGACCTTCAGCATTTCCATCTGGTACAGTATTGCATCTCCTTCCACACACAAATGGGAGAAAGAAAATAGTATCTACTGATCAAATTCATGTGAAAATTTAGGAAATGAGCGATTCATAAGCATTCAGGTATCAAGAATGATTAGGGAAATTCTTCAAACATTTTTACCAGTCTATCCTCTAGATGCTCTAGATGCCAATTTATCAGCATCTGTTATCTTAAGTCAAATCCTTTTCATCAAAATTCTGCCTTGGCTAGCTCTGAGGAAAGCAAAGACAATAAATGGCATCAAGACATTGAGTCAAACACCAGTGTTATTTTCCATATTGTTTACTAGAACTTTTTGCCTATGCACCTCTCCTCTGTCCCAGATGGTGCTTGGACAGAGCAGGGACCATACCCAACAGGCACTTTGCCTAAAACCATCGTGCTTTGAAAAGAAATAAATTTATCTGGGTAGACATCAGCTATGCATGCCACTTGCCCTCAGGGTCAGAGGCCAGGCCCTACCCTCTCTGTTTTTCTATTACAGGAGTAGCAAGGAAGAGCATATGTGCAGTTGAAGGTGCTGTTTTGCAGTGTAATACGGCTTTATGGACACCATTTCAGGCTTTCTATGCCTTAACTCTTTATCCTGTGGAAAGGAAGGGTTGCTGTGATTCAAAAGATCATTGGCAGGTGATCTGCTGTGGTGAATTTGCTAGTTGCTGTAGATAGCCCAAAGTAAATTATTTGGCTTATTCCAATTAGTTTCACCTGGGACTTCTGGGAGCCTGCAGTGACATTACTATTTTCTGGTTTACATCTGTATTGGCACAGACTGCCCAAAGATGTGGAGATGTGGCACTGGGGGTTGTGGTTTAGTGGGCATGATGGGTTTGGACAGGATGATCTTAGTGGTTTTTCCAACCTTAAGGATTCTATGATTCTATCTTTTCAGGCCAGAGGTGCTGCTGTGTGCAGGCTAGTGTCAGATATCTCCTTTTTACACTCTTCCATTTCTGCTCTCCTTAAATGTGATTAGGTAACACAGCCCTAGCTGAACGGGTCAGTGGATATGGCCTATTTGTGGAGGTTTTACCATCAATGCCACTGGACTGAAATCACACACTTAATTTGATTGGCTGACACGCCTGAAGGCTGTGCTGCCATTCAGCAAGACCTGGACAGGCTGGAGAGCTGGGCAGAAAAAAACCAGATGAGGTTTAACAAAAGCAAGTGTAGAGTCTTGCATCTGGGGAGGAATAATTCCATGCACCAGTACAGGTTGGGGGATGACCTGCTGGAGGGGAGCCCTGCGGAAAGGGACCTGGGTGTCCTGGTGGATGACAGGTTGGCCATGAGCCAACAGTGTGCCCTTGTGGCCAAAAAGGCCAATGGCTTACTGGGGTGCATTAAAAAGAGCGTGTCCAGCAGGTCGAAGGAGGTGATCCTCCCCCTCTACTCTGCCCTGGTAAGACCTCATCTGGAGTACTGTGTCCAGTTCTGGGCTCCCCAGTACAAAAAAGACAAGGATCTCTTGGAAAGAGTCCAGCGGAGGGCCACGAAGATGGTGAAGGACCTGGAGCATCTCTCCTATGAGGAAAGGCTGAGTGAATTGGGTCTGTTCAGCCTTGAGAAAAGGAGACTGAGAGGGGACCTGATCCAGGTCTATAAATATCTAAGGTGTGGGGGGCAGAATGGCGAGGCCAGACTGTTTTCATTGGTGAGTGGAGACAGGACAAGGAGAAACGGCTGGAAACTGCAGCATAGGAAGTTCCACACAAATATGCGCAAGAACTTCTTTACAGAGAGGGTGACGGAGCACTGGAACAGGCTGCCCAGGGAGGTGGTGGAGTCTCCTTCTCTGGAGATGTTCAAGACCTGCCTGGATGCCTACCTGTGCGACCTGCTGTAGGGAACCTGCTTTGGCAGGGGGGTTGGACTCGATGATCTCTGGAGGTCCCTTCCAACCCCTACGATTCTGTGATTCTGTGTGATTCTGTGATTTCTTTGCAAGGGACTGGATCTGCAGCAGTGCTTGGTTCTCCCTAAAAAGAAGCACTCATGACTGAGAAGTCAGTGGGAGGTGAAAGACCTCAGCATCTCTAAGACTGGGCGCAGCATGGTGCAGGAAAAGCACGGTTTCCTACTAGTATGTACCTAATTGTACTGAATTGTAGTTCTATTTCTACAGTAAGATAAGTTAATGAACCTCAGCTGATTATGCCCTAGTTTACTTAATAGTTCACATTATTATTTAAATGTGAAGCAGTAAGTATGCCTGCCTGTAATTGTTTTTACAATTTCTCTTTTTTATTATAGTGCATCTGTAGTGTGGGGTTTAATTATGTTTTACTCTGTACTCTATATGTAAATTAAGAAAATGCTCTCTTTTGCATTACAGTAGCATTATCAGGGAAACATCAGCAGACTGAGGTGAGGTCTGGGGGTGGGAGATGGGTGTGACACAAGCAGCAATCTGTGAGTGACCCAAACCAACCCCTGAGGGCTGCATTTCCCATTGCAGGAGGCCAGAGATCAGTGCATGGAGCAGCCCTTGGCCTTTTTTGTGCCTCTGCTGCTGAGGAGAACTGAGCATGTCATGAAGCAGAATTACAGCTGTGAGATGGCTATAGCTTTAGAAGTTAATGGGTAGTTTTTCAGCCCCAGTGAGTGCCCAGAGGTCCTGCTTGCCTCTTCAGGAGAGTCAAAACTGTGGAAAATCAGGCCATTGCCTTAGTTTCCTAAATAAAGATTTAGTTTTCTGGCTGTTATGAACCTCAATTCCAGCACAGTCTTAAAAAAATAGATAGCCATCCTCTGGCAAAATATTCCTGCTTCAGAATGTCACAGTCACTTCTTCCCCACAAATCACAGCCACTTGGAAAATCTTTGGGAAGAGCAAGGACTGAATGCCATCAAAGCATGAGCCTCTGCCACTAACCCTAGGGACGGGCTTATCACAAACCCCTTGTTCAGTCATTTCTGGCTCCTGAGCTCTCAGGCAACCCAGGAGCTCAGCTTTCCATATGTATTCCAGCCTCTTGTCTTTGTGCCAGTGCTGTGCCATCTCTGATTGGTTTTAGCCAGTGGGCAAGTTTCTGAAATTAACAATTTTTTACTCATTATTGTAAGCAGAAGAGTAGGTGAGGTCCACACTCAAAATCCCATAACTGGCCTAAGGCGGAGGGAGTGCCTGGCAGCAGGGGGCAAGGAAGCCGTGCAGAGCAGATGGAGGAGGGTCCGTGTGGGACCTTGTCTGAAAAATATCCCAGGTTCTGTCAGTAGCTTTTTCTTCAGGGATCTGGGTGAATGAATTCCAGGAATGCTACACGATTTGGCTGAAGGAGCCTCATAAAATTGTCCCATATATGTAAACGCGGGCAAAAAATATTCTGCATTGATTTTATTGTATTTTGTAGTTAATAACTGCATGTCGCATAATTACTGCCTGTGCTGTAATATACATGCACAAGTGGGGACAATAAAAAAAGAGAAAATATTCAAGCCTTAATTAGTGCTCCTTAAATACTAGGTGCTTACATATGCAACCATATTGGAGAACGGGTACATGATGATTACTACCATTATCTAACAGAATATTTCTCCTCCTGGAGAGGAAATCTACCTGACGAATCTAAAGGAATATGAATGTGCCCAGTGCAATAAATGAGTCACAAAACACACTGTGCTGAATGGAAATCAGTTGTTTCACAGCATTCAGATCATGGGAGAATTGGATGGGGCCCTGGGCAAGCTTAGGTAGTTCCTGTTTTAGTGGTTGGCAACTCAGCCCTCAGCAGGGGGTTGGAACAAGATGATCTTTGATGTCCCTTCCAACCCAAGCAGTCTATGATTCTATGAGTCTTTAATTCTATGATTCTATGAGAGCTGATGAATTTAGACTAACTTTTTTATTCCCTGATGCATGGATTGCATTCCTTATCTTACTTTTTTAAAGGACATATATCAAACCAGAAGCCAATATGACACTGGTTATTTTCCTTTCTTCTGACCTCACCAAATGCCTACTTAATCATTAAGGAAATTTATTGAAATTCATTTTGTCCTTTTAAGTCATCCAGTTCAAAGCTAATGGCTTATCCCATCAAAAGGATTATACTGGTGAAGTCTACTACACTTTCTTTTATCATTGTGGTTCTTGCATTGGAAGTGTGGACTCTGCCTGGAACTGCCAGCTCTGGCTCTGCTCCCTCAGTGACTGGTGTTTGCTGCACCAAATCTGTGTGATAACACAGGATGTTTCAGAGGGCCCCAGCAGCTATTGTCTAAAATCCATCTTCAATTGTGACTGGATTTCATGAAGTCTGACTTGAAGGCTTAGACTGCCTCACTGTCCCTACTGTGCCAGAACAGACATTGGGCATTCTTATCTATTTTTATCAGAGAATAATAAATTCAAACCCAGCAGTAATTGCTACCAGCCCAACCTGCTCACAGAATTGATTGTTTTCAGTTAAGAGATTTTTTTTTGCAAGAGGAAAATGAAAGCTGTAATCAAAGGTTTATGGTGAAGGAGAGGTGGAAGGGAGAAAAGTGGTCCTGTTGATCATGATTACAAGGGCATTACCGTTCAGCAGAAACAGATTGGTGAGCTACAATGGAAGCAAAAGAGAAAATTTTGCTTTGCACTGTCACAGCAGAAAACAAAGCTGCTTGTTAAGATGCATGAAACTGTCTCTTTTGGTGATTTTGAGTTACCTCCATTTTTGACCTCTGTAACTAGAATGATCACAGGAATGCAGATCTTTCAAGGCTGCTTTTGTGGCTTTGCAGGAAATGTCTGGGCGTTCCATGAGAATGGAGCTCTGCAGAGAGATGGGGAGAGCGAGCTGCTTGTTGGGAAAGTCAACACATTCTTAGAAGCTAAAGTCTTCTAATGAAATAGAAGGAAAAAAAGCAAATATCTTTCCACACCTATTTTTACTGCAGCTCAGTTGTGTAGTCCGGAAATAATGGAAGTGCTCAGAAAAAGGTGTCCCTTGATTGTTACTTCAGGGTTTTAAAGTGACAAGCAGTAAAGGGTGAAACTGACTCTTTGATCTTAAAAAGCTTGAAAAGAGGGAGCTTTACTCTGTTCAAATAATTTCAGGTAATTGTAAGTAATCCGAATTGAGTCTTAGGGCTGCAGGGCTTTACATAAGTGATTCGCATTTGAAGAGGCTGTGAATAAACATAAATTAAGGCTTCAGTAGCCTCTTTAGGGTATTAGATCTTTTAGCAAACTTCAGTTAACCCTCCTGGGCTGAGGCAGGAGATATCATGCCTGCCATGAAAAAGGCACCAGCCTACATGGGAATGATGACAGGCTGGAAGGGTGAAGGAAAATGCTGTGGTTATGCTGTGTATTAGCACTGGCCAGATCAAGTGCTGCCCTTTCTTTCACACTCAGGAGAACAAGAAAGTCAAGGAATGTTATTAAATGAACAGGAAGCTTGAACTCAAGAGCTTTGGAGGGCCTTGCCCTACTGATCTCTGTAGGGCTGCAAATGTGGACGTAAAATACCTCGCCACAGGTGTACTTCATGCTGGTGTTCAGCATGGAACAGACTGTGCATGCAGCCTGCAGCTCTGCAGCACTGACTTCAGACCTGGATCCAGCATTCAGACACCTGATTTCTGCTGAGCACACAGCCTTTGGCTCTGAGGAGGTCTCAGGAAGCAGAATCAGTCATCTCTCCAGGGCTGAACTGTGCCTCAGTCATAAATCTGTCAGCTCTGGAAGGCAGACACCTGTGCTTCATCAGCATAATCACTTCTGGACCCTCTTTAGGAAGTGGCTTGACCTGTTATAAAGAGGCATTTATCAACACTTAATGCTCCTGTTAGGCTGGACATACAAAAAACCCACAAGTCAAGGGACACTGAACTTTGTTGCTGGAAGACTGTTATCCAAATGCCCATGTAATCTCCAGCTTCACGTGAGGCACCGTGGTCAAAATTACAATGTTTTGAGAGAGTTAGTGTCTGTCTGTAAAGCATAACAACTCAGAATAAGACACAGAGTAGTACTCAGACACCTAGAAAGAGAATCATGTAAGAAAGACTTTGACAGAAATCTACAAAAACACGTGAGGTATGAAAAATATAAGCAGTATGAGATCATTCTGCTTTTTTTAAATGAGATTCAGGGAGCATCAAAGGAAACCCGCAGGCAAAATCATCACAGTGAAATGGCTTTTAACACAATATGCAGGTAAGCTTTGGAAATCCTTGTCATAGGTTGTCATGGATGCTGCCCTAAATGGGATTAAACAGTTAACTAAAGGCAAAGGAAACCAAAGGCACCACCTCTGCTTTTGAAATTGCTTCTGTTGATGAGTAGAGAAGGTTAGAAGTCTTGGTGGCATATTGCTGTGTTCATCCAATTTTTAAACTGTTGTCTCGACACACATTTTTTGGCTACTGTTTTAAACAAGACACTGGAATGGAATAGTCTTTTCTCTCAATAGACCACTTCTAACATAACCCCAGGAAGAAGCAACTCTCTGAGTATTTTCTGATGTTGTGTTTGAGATTTAGTCAGTCTGTGGGGTGGTGTTATCTTCAGCACTGGATGTGGGGAAGCTCCAGCTGACATATCACAGCTTGACCAAGCGTCAAGATCTGAGATAGTGAGTGCTGGAGTGGGAAAAGGGCAATGGCACTGAGATGTAAACATGAAATGCTGTGTCCAGCCAATACCGGGCTCCTCTGGGGCACAGCATGCAGTCTCAGATGTATAACATCTCTCATGTAAGGTTTTCATCTTCATTGGTGCCTTTTTAAGAGCTGTACAAAGTTCTAATTTTATTCTTTAATACCATTATATTAGAGCATCTTATCCATCTATCCACTTGCCTATTTATTCATATATTTATTTTGCAAAGGTTTTACTCTTCTCATGTTTTTTAAAGATTACGAACACTTTCAAATCAGATGGAGCACACATCAGGGACTCCCAGTACAGCAACTACTCTAATTCAGTTCTTCACTTGAAGATAATTAGAATAACTGCTGGCTAGGAAGTTGAATCTCGTTGTAGGGTTTTCAAGAAAGGCAAGCTTGCTTTAGTGCCCCAGGGAAGAGATTTCCAACTTTCTCTACTGAATCCAAGATGAAAAAATATTGTTTTTCTTCATGTTGAAACTCTGCCCCTAAAAACAACTTTGCGTATATCAGTATAGTAAGGAATATATTTTATACTGACTTTGCTCCTCAACCACAAAAAGGTTTTCAAGGTTCAGACATTAAAATAAACAGATCAGATTCAATCTGATCTACCCTTAGAGTAAAAGGGTAGAGGAAAAGGAGGATTTGAGGGCATATTCAGACTTTAGAAATCACTGCTGCATGACTTAGGCTTGGAAGTGATGTTCAGAGAAAGATGGATTAACAGAGATTAGCTGCCAGCTTGGCTAAAGTTGGAGAATGTGGAGAGAAAGGCTGGGACTAGAATTCATCTGTGCCTGCTCTCCTCCTTTGATGCAATTGAAAGTTAAAGGGCTTGATTTGAATCGCTGCTTATGTACCAGACCCAAAGAAGCAACAAAGTGCTATAAACGAAGCCGAGCTCTTAGAGAATACCCAAAGTCAATTACACCATCTGAACTGATGGGCAGTAATTTACTAAAACAGTCTTAATCTCGAAACTGGCTGTACTCTAATGTGTCTCCTGATTTGCTGCTCTTAAATCAAATACAGACGGATAAGGACATTAAAGGCTAACTGAACAATGTTTCTGTGTGGCTGCAATTCTGCAGTTACTACAGCACACATCAAAAGGGAAGACAAGGTGAGAAGGCGATGCCTACAACAGGAAAGGGAATTTTCTACTTGGTAGCCTTTCTTATGAATTATACATACCAGAAAATATTTAGAGAATATCTGACTTATAACGAGGAATTGAATTAAAAGGAGCTTGCAAAATATCTGGATGGAAATGTGAGCAAGTAAGAAAATAGTAAGACATTTTAGAAGAGGAATGCTTTGGAAACTGAGTTTCAGTGATAGTATTTCTTCTCAATGCATGTGCACTCTCTGTGCACTCTCTCTTTGAATTGAACATGCAAGAAGTATGAAGGAGGTGCATTGGAGAGAGATGTTTTTGGATCACTGAACCATAGAGATCACACATGTCTTTCTTACTGAAGAAGACAAAGTAGCAGAGTGGAGACAGACTCAGCATGTGTACCTCACAATCCAACTCACCTATCTGCATATGTGTGAAAATGCTATAATTATGCTCTAAGCCAATTATCAGTCCACAATTTGATATTCCCAGTATCCTTCAGTGCATCAAAAAAAATGACACGTGTTTTCTTAAAGCGATTTTTCACACTTGTTTTGAGAAGAGGCCAGTTCTCATGTATTCTCAAGGGCTTTCTCATTACTGTTATAATTCTGTAATATAAAGAATAATCCTGTAATATAAAGAAAGAGGAAATTTCCTTAGGATTCAAACGCTTGTAAGGCAGTTTCCTCTCACATTTTACTGATATTGAGCTTTATTTTGTTATTTTTTCTTGCAAAAAAAGTCAAACAATGACTGTCACATAGCCATCAAATAAACCCAGCCATTGTTAAAGGATTGAGAGTATGGAAAGTGCCCATGGCATGGAGTTACAGCTTTCCCTCTGAAATCTATCTGGGAGTTATTAAATCTCAGTGGGCAATTTTATTATTTTAACACACCTTAGAACTCTAGAAGGTCCTAATACTTCATGGTGTTAATGCAGAGAGGGCAAGCCTATGTAATACAATACCTAAAACATACAAAGCTGTTCTTCTTATGAGTTCCATTCTCAGAAGAAGAAGAGCATTTTCCCCAATCAAAATCCAATTAAATCAACTATGCTAGGTCTACTTGAATTCACTGAATTTGGTAGCAATGTCTTTATTTACTGTTTCAGGTAAGCACGTACTCTCTGTGACTTTGAGCAAGGTACTCATCTATCTCACGCAAAACTGAGACTGGAAATAGTTTCATTGTTTGTTGGATAGAGGTACACAGGCACTAAAGGGATTATGTTGGATTTCAGTACTTGCACCAGTTTATATTAAAGTATTTATACAAATAGAAGCCTTTCTTCACCTTGGGCACATGGCCACACCGTGATTACTTTATTGGTCTTAATTCCATGAATTGCCTCTAAATCCCTGTGGAAATCTAGGCTGTAGAGCTGATAGTCTCTTGTTTCTAAGTCAGCTCCTTCTAAATTCTCAAATCTTTCAGCCTTGCCAGCTGAAGCATATTGCAAGACTTCTGTTGGGCTGTGATTTTCCATTCTTGAGGTTTTGTGTCAGCATGTCAGAACTTCTCAAATATCAGAAGTTGATTTTGTGGTGACTAAAGCTGATACACTTTTAAAATATTTCTGGGGGTATAATAGGGGTGCAGTATTCTGGTCATAGAACACTGATGGAAAAAGAAGTGTGCATTTTCATTTAATCCTGATGTTTGTTGTACACTGCTGAATCCTTGTGGATAAATAAGTCTTGGTATTTGCCTCATATATTGTGGAAACAGCATAATGGGGATTGCTTTAATTACTTTTTTTGTTTGCTTATTTTAAAGTTCTACAGCTTAATTTTTGAAAAACATACTGATGAGATTTGTGTATCCTACCAGTGTATATCAATACCTGAATGGAAGCTGCAGAGAGGACATGAACAGGCAATCAGGCTCTTGTCAGTGGTGCCCACTGCCAGGACAAGAGGTAAAGAGCATGGCCCTGGGCTCCCGGCTCTTGGTGACCCTGCTGAAGCAGCAGTTGGATCATATGGACCCAGTGGCTCCTGCCATCCTCAGTCATTCTGTGATTTTGTATTTGTGAAAATCATGCAAAACATGGATAGAAGGGTTCAGAAGGGCATTAAGATATAAAAATCCAAAAAGGAAAAAATAAAATAAAATTCCTCTATCATTACTCCTATTCCCAGTGTTTAATGGTTTAAAGTTTATTTGGCATTTGTGTTCCTGTGGTGTTCTAATGACAGGATGATCATCCAAGGGAAGAATTTGTTTTCCATATAGATATCTTTTTATCAATTTTTAAAATCAGGTAAAAAGGATCAGACTTCTCTTAGGACATGTAGAGGTCTTCTCCCCTTTAAAAGCCTGTTACTGACTCACATGTTAAGAATTTTCTGCCTTCCTGTGTGTTAAGGATGGTAATATATGTTCTTGTCAAATAAACTCAGTTAACAAAGAATAAGCTGTCAATTTAAAAAGCCCTTTCTCATTTCTGCCTATTCCTTCTCCTTTCTGCCTATTTCTTTACATTAATATGTTTTTCTCTTTTTATTCACTCATCAGCACAATTTATTTGGTGTGGATAAAAGAACAGTTGGTTTCAAGGGGTTAGAGCAATTGTAGAAAAGAATTGCAGTGAAGTTATGATCTAAGAGATGACTCAATTCTAGTTTATTTAAGGAAAAAATTTCTAGTTCTCTTCTAGTGAAGTATTTTATGTAGAAAAGAAGCATAATAAAACCTAATACTAAGAAGATAAAGCCAAAGAAATTTAAATTGAGGAAAATATGCAATTTCAAGAGTAAATTATGTTAGAAGGCAAATCAATTTAAGATGAATACCAGTGACTTTTAGTGTTCTCATATGAACTACGTGTCTGAGCTCCAGTAAGACTCAATGGAGATCATGGGTTTGACTCGATAGTCTCGGAGAATTCTAGAGCCATTTGGAATTCTCTTGCCTGGCTTATAGTTGTCATTATAGAAGGTTGATGGATATCCCATAGACCCTGTGTCACACCAGGCACACTTACTGAGTTCTGGGTAATCTGGGGCTCCTCAAAGGATGGTGCAGCCTTCTCAGCAAGGGAAAGAATATACAAAAAGAAAGCATTCAAATAAATCCCCAAATGTGAGCAAAGAGTAATGTAGCTTTGAGAGCGATTCAGCTGAATAAATACAGGTGTCCACTTTGAGAAACAAATACAGAGGGGTTTAACTTGTTCAGAAAAAAGATTAATGAAAGCAGTTATTACAAAAAAAAAAAAAAAAAAAAAAAAAAACAACCTGGACAATATTCCATAGTATTGGTTATTCAAGATTCAGATTAAATTGCACTACTGATTCTTCCTGGCCTGAAAACATTGTAGTCTATGAATAATAGAAATTCCATTATTAGATATTAAAGAATGAAAATCTATGGAATATGATATGATATATAGTAAATAGGAAAGTTGTATATGCTACTTAGTGATAAATGAACTTTAAAAGTTTTACTTTAAGAGAATGGAGAATTTTGAAAGAGAAACTTTCATATTTTGCAAAAATTATTTTATTTCACTTTAATTCTGATTTCACCAGCATAGATTTTGGTAGTTTTTTCAGTTGTTGATGTTTCTTGTACATGCAATACAGAAATTCAACCTCCTGAAGCTTTTTGTACGTAAGTATTTTTATAAACACATACTAATATGTAGATACAGTTTCCTGTTTCATGCAGCACATATATTAGGAAGATCTTCCTTTTTCTTTTCCTACTGTTTTCCTTTTTTTTTTTCTTTTCTTCTTTTTCCCTCAAAATTCCAGTGCTAAATGCACATTAACAACTTAGTGGAAAATGGAAATTTCTAATCAGCTTCCACACATGTTCTGTATCAGTGGAGTACTGGCAGGTCCTTTACAGGTGAAATATGAAGAACACTGCATATGGAAAAGACATTTTAAGCGTCTAAAAAGCAGCCACATTAAAACAGGTTTTCCTTGATATTACATGACTGCAAGTCATACTTCACTGTCCAAGTTTCATGTCTCTATCTTCTGCTGAGCCATCAGAAGTATTTCAGATGTGCAAAAATTCTGTAGAAAGAAAACATGGTTTCTGCATCCCCAAAAGAAACACAGCTGCTTACATTCATATATTTGAAATCCATTTGACAGCTGTCTGAGAACAGATCATTTCATTTTTAATGGCTAAATTTATAAGCTTTTAGTAATGAGCTTTAAGAATTGAAATCTAAGTGTGATATTAACTTCAGGCATCAATACAGACCATATATAAAAATTAAAGACCAGATGGTGGCCCATTCGAAAGGCCAGTTTTACACAGAACATAAAGGTTCAATGTTTTATTAGCATAAGACACTTGACTCTGCAGAATCAGAACCTATAAATTTTTATTTGAAGGAAATATGACCCCAAACTTGTTGTATATTACATGTGTTTTTATTCCATTGTCTAGGGTGAGATGCAGCAAAGGACGAGAAACACAGACCCGATCTGTGGTGCTTGAAGGCTACCAAGAAGACAAGGACATGTGCCCACAAACGGAGAACATCACCAAGAGGAACTGGAATGGTGTTTATCGTTATGATCATGACACAAGTTGTACTGCCAACAGCTGGCATATCAGCTAAAAAATGTTGTGGTCCATGTGGCATGATAAGATTCTGCTAAAATTCAGAGAAAATTACAGTGGGACAAGGAAATGGACTTACAGACGTTTAAACTGAACTTCTCACGAGCAGTATGTGCTTCAGAGGGCAAAGGGCATTGTGGCTCCATTAAATGGTCACATCTCAGCCATTTTCCCAGACTTTGGGTCTGAATGAAGGCTAAAAAAGCAGGATGGGAGCAATAGTTCAGGGCAATGGAATTGAAGATGGGGAAATGACAACAAGATGCCTTAGCTAAAGGAGCTGCTCCAAGGAAATGGTACATTAGTGAATACTCATTGCAGTATGGATGGAAACTTGCTGGCAAGGTGGCCTGACCCCTGTGAGTAAGGATGCTGTGTTAGCCCTGATGTGGGAGCAAAACTATGGCAGGGGGCAGAGGAATAGACTGCACTGACTATTGTGAGATCCACAATGCTGTTTGAGATGAAAGAGATTTGTTTTCCTTTCTCCTATTTCATTATTTTATAACATTTATCCTAAATCTAGTCAACAGTATTAGGATTTTTTTAGATTCATACATTGCTTTTGAGTATATACACATGAAAAATTTAGTGACTGATGAGGAAAATGAATGCTTGAACTCAAATACTTAGATTTGGATACTTAGACTTCTAAGTCTGAAGAGATTGATGCAAGGAAGTATGTGCTTTTCCTCTCAAAATATGTGTTTGGCCTTGACACAACCTCCAGATGGCCTCTCCCTAGGGATCAAAGGATGTACAGGGTGGCCGGCTAATTTGGATTCAGTTTGTCAACACCACATTCAAATGAGATGCCGAAACTCCAAAGTGCTTTCACTATGTTTTATAGTCCTCTTGCACTGTGTTTCTTTGAGTTTGAATCTCAATTCAAGAGGATTCCTTTTTTTTTTTTTTTTTTTTTTTTTTTTAATCTTCCCCTAAAAGTCAATACTGCTCTCAGATGAGAAATCGCATTTTCCAAGCTTTGTTCTGGAAGAAGAAAGTTTTGCTCTTAAGTCATCTATGGGAAGACATAAGTCAAAAAGTCAAGCTAGAGCTCTGCTAAACAGAAAGGGCTTTGAGGAACGATATGTCTGTAACTATCTATCTGCTATCTACCTGCACCTGCTGTTATCTGCACTGATCATTAGTGGTCCAAAATGGTTACTGAGTTGTGTTTGCTGGTCTCCTTACAAAGAAAGTAAAAATGGTTTATTCTGTCCTACAGAGAGGAATCACAGAAATACCAAGGTAAGAAGAGACCTACAAGACCATCCAGACCAACCATACACCTATCACCAATAGTTCTCACTATACCATATCCCTCAACACGAAATCCAAACGTTCCTTAAACACCTCCAGGGTCGGTGATTCCATCACCTCCCTGGGCAGCCCATTCCACTGCCTGACCACTCTTTCAGAAAAGCAGTATTTCCTAATGTCCAGCCTAAATCTCCCCTGGCGCAGCTTGAAGCCATTCCCTCTAGTCCTATCACCAGCTACACGAGAGAAGAGGCCGACCCCCAGCTCACTGCAACCTCCCTTCAGGAAGTTACAGAGAGCAATGAGGTCTCCCCTGAGCCTCCTCTTTTCCAGACTGAATAATTCCAGCTCCTTCAGCCGCTCCTCATCAGCCCTGTGCTCCAGACCCCTCATCAGCTTTATTGCCCTTCTTTGAACCCACTCCAGGGCCCCAGTGTCTTTCTTGCAGTGGAGGGCTCAAAACTGGACACAGTACTGGAGGTGTGGCCTCACCAGAGCTGAGTGCAGGGGGAAGCTGAGAATAGGGGGAAACTGTAAATAGGTGATATGGTCTACAGTTTGATGAACACTTCAAGCTCACAAGTTGTCAATGCACCCAGAGGTGGTGTTTCCTTCTGCTCTTTGTGCTCTGCTGTACTCTCCTCATGTTTTCCATGTACCAGAGCTGAAACTGAAGTAGGAGTCGTTTGGGGACAAAGGGGAAAGAGAAGGGGAAGGGAAAGGGAAGGGGAAGGGGAAGGTCTGTCTCTCCTGGAAACAACCCAAAATTACATTGGATTAGGTGTGGTGTGAAATGCTGGTTGTAATTTTAACATGATGTGCAGCTCTGTACCACCATACTGCTCTCTCACTCATCTCGAAAGCACAGAGGGATAAAGAATGAAAAAAGCTCATGGGTGGAGATAAGAGCGGTCACTCATCAACTGCCATCATGGGCAAAATTGACTCAGCATAATGAGATTAATGTAATTTACAGATTGGAACAGTGAGAACTAAAAGCTAACTACAAGTATCTTCCCCACACCTACATTCTTCTGCCTTCTCCCCCACAGCACCACAGGTTTATGGACAATGCACCCAGCCCACAGTGCTTTGTCTCTGCTGCTCCTCCATGGTCACTTTCCACTCCACCCCTGAGGCAGTGCTCCACCCAAGACCTCACTTGGTCTCCTGGGTTATGGCAATACACACCTTGGCACTCAAATGAAAACAGAACAAAGAGAATGGTGAATGAACAATGCCTGTGATCAATAAAGACAATGCATTTCTAATAGGTGAGTGAACAGAGTAATGTTAACTAATGCTTGAAGTAAAACTATGGCCATAAAAACTTTATAATCTTTTTCTCTAGAGAAAGCTGGACTGCTTTCTCTTTCTACATTCCCTGCAGCCAGACTTGAGTGTTGTTAAGCCATTCTGCATAACGAGCCTTTCTGGGTAACAAGTTGGTGAGGTGTCAGCTATTTGCTCTCTTCTGGTTGCATACTGTTCTCCTCCTTAACAAGGGGACCTCTGGGCAAGCAATTGGCCTGTTTTGATTATCCCAAAAATGAGGCACAAAAGTAATTGACTTTCTATGAGTAACCAGTAGACAGCACTGCTAACATTTCTTGATTCTCATCCATATACTTTAACTATCAGTTTGTTCTTTCTGCTCTGAAATCATTTATGGTACTACATGATAAATGTTTGCTAAACAAAATCTAGCTCATTATCTGGGTTGTGTAGTGTATAGCTTATAGATAATAATTATCAAAAAATGACAAAGAAGCAGATGGGAAAAATGCAGGTACAGTAGGTATTTATTTGTGTAACTTTCAGTAGATAATAAAATTAAATAATTATGAATATGTAATTTTACTAATCACCAATACATTTACATAATCCCATTTTCTCACAGTGATTATGGGATTTGTGTGGCAAGACTTACTTTGAAACAGCATATTATTTATCTCCCCATTTGGTATTCCATTTTTCGACATAGAAGGTTTTTACTTCTGATTTCCTCTTGCATATACAATCACTTCTTTTCCTAAGCAGCACTGTTCAAAGCTGAGAAGCACTCCTGGGATTTAGCCTCACTGTGTGTACTGGGTTTTAAGCTTTATGCAAAATTATTTGCTATCTATGCTGAATATCCATGCACACCCATGAAATAAATTGGCATTTTCTAACAGCTTCTGCAGTCTGGAGGATCTGACAGAGTAAAGAAACACTGTATAAATGGTTATGTTTTGTTCTCCTTCACACCTCTGTTTGTAGTGTCAACACATTTTCTTTGAGCTCTTAAAGAGAGCCAGGCAAATTAATTTTTAACCATTTGCTCTATGTATTTTGACTAATGTTTGTGCTTGCAGATATGCTGCAAAGCTTGGATCTCTTCAGTAGAGGATTTAAGTACTCCTGCCTTCAGTAAAAGTAATCCCAACCTTGAAATTAATCACATGCTTGAAGCACCAAACCCTTCCTATGTCAAATTACCCATTCCTCTTCGTAGTATGCAGAAGTTCTTTTTGGTGACCCTAACAAAAGAAGGCATAGTAATAGTATCACAGCATTTTGTCTCTGCATAGGTTGCAGCCATGGCATAGCAGGTTTTGCATATTTCAAAGCAAGCATCAGGAAAGCAGTTAAAAGGTATCTGCCTGCTGGGGAAGTTCTGCCTTTCTGTTAGCCTGTGCCTTTGAGGCATGAAAAGTCATCCCATTTCAGAACTGTAGTTTTTAGTATTACAACTGAAGTTAGAAATACCTCTGTTAGTGTCTGGTGAGTCCTTCCATGATGGTCAGCCACACAGATGTAGCTCCACTGCTACACCTCCATCGTTTCATGCAGTGATAACAGAGCTGCTGCCCTGCGATAAGGCACTTATGGGGCTCTTGTGTGAGCCATGGCTCCTTAAGCACTTTCTCACTGATTAATTTATCAAAGACTATTGAGTACATATAAGAAACTTCCTTTTACTTATAAGAGCTTCTTGGTTTTTCTTGTTGCAAATTTTATATAAATATATGCATATATATAAACTGATTCTATGGAACTAATCATTGCATCCTATCTTTATGTGTCTTGGCATTTTCCTGCTGGAGTTATACTAATGACTTTCAGTGAGATGAAAATCAACAATCTTGCCAACAAATTCCACCTAAACTCAGACTCTATTTTCCTTAACATAGATCTGTTCGTGTTATAGGAATAATTCCAGTTTACTGCCTGGTAACTTTAGTCAGAATCTATCCCTTAGTATTTCATAAATCTGCATTCCATGAAGCTATTTCAACAATTATAATAAGTGTACAAGAAGTCCTGAACTGGGATTTTTACTTTTCTATCTCGAGCTTTATTTGCCTTTTTACTTTTATTATTTCCCTGATAAAAGCAATGCTAAGCTTCCAAGGGCATAATTCTCCTTATATGTTTAGTAGCCTTAAAAGCAAATGCAAGACACTATATAAATCTCACAAGTAAGGAACTTGGCTTAAAGTATGGATAGTTTTAACTGTTTTCCAACCCACACGCAGGACAAATCTCAGTCTGAAGTCTCCTCCATCAGACATGCTCCTGCTGTTACACTCTTTTCTATTATGATTAATAACGTCTGAAATCTGAAACCAAGTCAGCTGCACTGTAATAAAGTTGGTATCAATTTTACAGGTCACAAATAACCATGTAATACAATAACCCTCTATATGTTCCAGACCAGTGTAGGACCACATGCTTGTGGCGGGGAAAATGACTGGGTAATTTCATGAGAAATGAAGACCATATTCAGGGAAGAGAATCTGAAAGCTGAAAGTGTTTTTTATATAGGAGAGCAGAAGGCAGAATCAGAAGGGGAAAGCATGTTTACAAGAGATGGTTACCTTTAATGGTATGAACTATCTGCAGGCTTTAAAAGGTGTCTGTGCATTTTGGAGTCTGTCCAAATGATCAATAATTCATCCTGAACTGCATGAACATGAACAACTAAAGAACGTGATATAAAACTAGAAATGGTCAGTTGGAAAATCACCTAGGTAAGATTAAAGAGAAACCTGCTTTCAAGATGAGATTTGGGATCACATATAAGTTGGTCTAGTTCAATTGTAGTGCACTGTAGTAAAAAACTACAGGAGATTATTAACCATGGGGATCAGGACCATCATGTAAAAGCTTGTGAAAAGGAAATGATTATGTGTTCCATATCCAGTTTGCAAAATGATGTGGTTAAGTGAGACTCTCATCTTTCTTTTTATATAAGAAAATGAAATGTCTTCAGTCACACATGTACAGAGAACGTGAAGAAAGTGAACTGTATAGAATGAGAAATTAGACAGCAAGATAAACCCTTTTTATCTTTTAAACTTATGATTGAAAAGCCAAATGCATGGCTTTTTGATGTATGCTTTCCAATTGTTCTGAGATCTAATGAAACTTTACAGGATAAGTTACTCTTTTATACCTCTTACTAACGAATTATACCTGAGGAAGCCTAGTGACTGCCACTCACATCCATTGGAGTTCACAGACCCTTTCTTTCCACTTTGCACATGTAGCATCTAAATCTCATCAAGTCATGTGTTTCTGATGCTGGTAAAATGCACAATTACACAACATCTGTGAATAACAGCAAATTGAAAAGTCATTCTCACACTTGTATCTCTACCTGTCATGTAGGTGTAGCCCAATTGGACAGATTTTTAGACATAAGCATTAATTCATTTTTGCCGTTAAAAATATAGTAGTAATAAAAAAAAATAAAAAAAAATAAAACTACATGCTACATTGAAGACATTTAAGGATTTTCTCTTTGCTAGTTTCGGCATCTCCTTTCTAAGCACTTGTGTTTGCAGAATGTATTCTAAGGTGCTCATTTTATGCCTATCTGTATCAGGTTTCTGAATGCCTAAGTTCAGTCCAGGCAGCAAGGCAGCTAAGATTCAGATGATTTTGAACTGAGTCTGGAGCCTTTTCCTAGTTTCAGTACAATAATTGAAGGCCCCTCAAATTTAAAGATAATCTAGATGTAAAAAATATATAGGCTTTCTGATTAGGAATATAATCTTTCCCCAGCATTATCTTCATTGTATGAAACTCTGCTCATTTCAAATAAAATCAACTTGTGAGTTCAGAATGAGAAAAGATAATTATTTCTGAAGAATTCAGGTCTAGGGAACTTCAGGCCAAATGGAAAATGAAGATGCAAAATTTGTGTGACAGATGTTCAGATTTCAACACATGGACAGAAGTGTGCCAGCACAGGCAAGAACAGAGAAGCTGGGTATTAGAAAAGTGGAGTTTACTTTTAGACCTGATTGAAGTACCTAGAAGTTCCACTAGGGTTGTGAGTCCTGTTCTGACAAGTTTTTTTTATCAACATCTATGTTGTGAAGGTGTGTATGGAAACTCTTCATCTTCAGATGACCTAAGTTTTGGATTTATTTTTAGTATACTCATTGTGTGAAAAAAGAAATACTGTGGAGATGTACTGTGGCTCTGCTGCTGCAGGTGGAAAAGGACCATAGACAAAACTCTTTTCTTGCCTACCAGTCTGCTGTCACAAATCAAGAGGTGGCAGCTGGTGGATGAGAACAGAATTTTATGATTCTGCAAATGAAGCTCTTGATTTGCATCCAAGAGAAATCACAGAAGACTTCAGTTTAGAATGGACCTTTGTAGGTCACTTGGTCTAACCACCTGCTTGAAACAGAGTCCCATTAAACCAGGTGCTCAGAATCCTCCCCAGGATGCATTTTTTTCCTAATATCTGAACAGATTTTTCCATGTTCCAGCTCATGTGTTGGAACTCTTACATGTTGGAACTGGTCTCCTGTCCTTTCACTGAGTAACTCTTCTCAGAGTTTGGGTGCACCATATGAAGATAGCCATATACATTTTTTCATTCCTTATTGTGGCTCATAATAATAACAGCACAATTTTGCCAATCTGAAAAGAAAATAATTTCATAAGATGTTGTTTCATATAAAATACTTTTGAAAATACTTAGCTTGCTTTTAACTTTTAAAAAATATTCTACAAAATGTAATATAAATTTAGGATTTTTTTTTTTTTTAATAAAACCTAAAATTAAAGCAGAATCTCCCTTGTCTCCTGAGACTTGTTTAGAGTGTATGTTTGCCTTTATTTGTTTGTTCAGCCAAACTACGTAGTAAATTAAACATATTCCATGACATTTCATATTTTTCTACTCTGGTTTCAAGCCACTAAATAGCACAGTTAAAATATCTCAGTTGTGGGAAAAAAAGAAAAGAAAATGATGGACTGGAGACCATATTGATGTCACTGCAGTAACCAAAGAATACCTAGTGTATATTTTGCGTCATGCATGCAAAGAAGTTCAAACTTTCTTTTCGTGCCCTGAAATCCAACACACTGGGAAGCATGCTGCTGAGCTATCAAACATGTTTTGAAAACAATATTTCCTTATTCATATTGTTCCACAGCTCTGACAGCATGATTATACCACTTCTGAAGATGAGGTGCTAAGCAAGATATATTGCTGTGTGAACATATTCACACACATGGGTTGCTGATAGCTTGAGGATCTCTGGATCACACTTCACAGCTTAGTGTGAATGGAATCACCAAGGCTGCAGGATAAGCAAAGAATCTCAGGCAGCATTTTCCATCCTAAATATCTCTAACTTCAACTGCAAAGTTTCACATCTAAAATTCAATGTCCAGTGCTAAAAGAAGGGGAGATATCTACCTATGTTGCATTTGTTTTTATCATCCACATTTGAGGTAGTTTTACTGAAAGCCTGATTTATGGCAAAATAGAAAGAGTGAAATGCTCATTGTTAAGAATGGTTGCACTCATCCTTGTTTTACCATTTATGATAGGCCAGAGAAACTTAGCCTTGAAGTGGTATTCATCTGTGAATATAAAGAAAAAATGAATATCAAGAATGGACATTTACCCTGCAAAGATCTAACACTTCGACATCTACCCATACAAATGCTTACCTCCAAAGCTGATGAATGAGCTCAGTCAGTTGCTCTGGCATTTAGGTAATTATTTCTAAAACTTTCCTCAGCTTGTTCATTGTCTTATATCTTTGTTTATACCAATGTGTCTGCTTACAGAAGATGATTTTCCACAGTGCCCTTGTTTCCACCTGAAAGTTATTCCATGTTTTGTACTAAGATCTTTACAAAAGATGATGAAAATCTGATTTATGCCATGCATTCATAACACTGGGCTGAGATGATTGTGACTGACTGCCCTCTTCCTTCATTAACCAGCAACAGATTGTCTAGAATATGCAGCTGCCCAGGTGCTTATCTGGATTCTTCCCAAGCATCATACATTCAGTAACACCATAGCCCTTTGTCCTGTCAATTGCTTGTACCTTCTTCAGCTGTCTTTAGAATGCAGCTCAAATTCTCACTCTTTTTCTTACTTGCTCTAACATTTTATGTGTTGAGCACTTGTAGTGCTTTATCTTTTACTTATGTCCCAGAGTTTCAAAAGGTTCTTGAACTGAAGCTTTCACTACAAAAGCTTGGATGTTCGCAAAGCTTTTCAAAACCTTCACTTGTTTATTGACTAACCCTTTTTGGCTGTTTTGCTTTAACTAAGGGCTGGCTCATATGTACCTTTTGTTCCTACAGTGAAGTCATAATTTCTCCAGTGATGCAGTACAGCTTAAATGTGTCTTAAATGTCAAATAAAGAAATAAATAAACCAGAAGGTTTAATGAATATACTTGAGCACTTGGGATGGCTAACGGCTTTCAAGATGCGGTGGGAATGTGATTCAGCGGTTTGGATTCCTGAATTCTGCTTCTAGTTTGCAGTTTTTCTGCTTAATCTTTCACATCCGGTGCAAGTAATTAACTTTAGTATAGTCAGTGTCAGTTCACCAGCTGAGATTCCCACCTTTGGAAATATTCACAGAAACCCTGTGGGTTAAAATCTTAGGGATCATTCTTTGAAACACAGAAGATAACCACCCCTCTGTATTCAGTAGAAATTTGAAGCCAGTATATTCTAAAATACAAACAACTACACCCTGCTGCCATCCATGTACTACTTCTCCAAATTCTTTTTCCATTCCAGCAAAATTTAATACGTCGTTGATATTTAAGACAAAAAAAGCAAAACCTATGGTCTTGTGCTTCTTTGAGATTATACGTGGCATCTCACTTGGAGAACTAGGAGAAGAGGGGTAATGTGTGACTAAGCTATCTACTAGCATTTATGGATTCTCCAAATGGGTTTTAAGAAATTTTAATTAGAAAAAAGGAAAAGAAGAAAAAACATCAGATGCTTGTATCAGTATTAGCTGCTCTACATGCATGCATAAATCAAGGGAATTTCTCTGAAATCATTCCAAAGTAGCTTAAAGCATGATTCACCTCACCCAGCTGTAGTTTTTTGTTAGAAGATCCTCTAGTGCTGATGAACATTTGAAAAAAAGGAAAAACAAAGGCTCCCTGTAGCTTTTGAACCACTGACCTCAGAGGGAATCTCAGATATGTTACTCCTCAAGCTGATTCCTCTAAGACTATTATGATAATGGGCCTTAGTCTTAGCTCAGCACTGCTTGAAAATACAGCAGTTGAGTTCTTTCCTGAGGAAATGGCAGCATGTAATTATGCTCATCTGGCAGTACAGAAGGAATTAAGGTATGACTTTGGGATAGAAGTAACACTTTTCCTTCTCACTGAATGCCACACTCAATGGAACATGACTGTGAGCACTGGAATAGTGTGGATGTCTGGATGAAGCTACTGTCCTGATCTGGTTTTTATCCAGATAGGCTGCCACAGCAGTGGAATAAAAGAGTGCTTATCAGTCATTTCTTCTTGTGTATATCCTGGGAAAGAGGTTTTAAGAGACTCTTGTATATATAAAATCTAAAACTTCTCACTGACTAATTTCACTTCAACTCCAGTTGCATATCGCGTTTTCCACCTGGAAGACACATGGCATTGATAAACATGCATGACTTTATGGCAGAGACACTCTCAGCACGCAGGGCTATGAAAGTCCATGCTACGTCTTTGCTGTAGGCATGTAAGTTGCTCTACTAGCTGGGACTTGACTCAATGCCAAGTGAAATCAGCGCTAAATCCTTCCATTGGCTTCATTGGCAGCAGATTAGATGCTTAATGGGTATGTGAATTACAAGAGAATGAAAGATA
Organism: Tympanuchus pallidicinctus; assembly: GCF_026119805.1. Taxonomy (NCBI): domain Eukaryota; kingdom Metazoa; phylum Chordata; class Aves; order Galliformes; family Phasianidae; genus Tympanuchus; species Tympanuchus pallidicinctus. The sequence continues at coordinate 6,935,223 of NW_026294627.1, read as the reverse complement.
CAGGCTTTGAGGAATGGTTTTATTGTGTTCTTTTCCAAAGACATTTATTCTATCAGAAGAGTTAAGAATCGGTGAGCAGAGTATTTTAAATATAGCTTTTAGCTTGTCATTGATATGCTTTAAAAAGAGCTGTGAGCTGAAACTTTTATTCTTCCCTTCTCTAACCTCTTTCTTCTTCTTTTTTTTTTTTTTTTAGAAAAGAAGTTGTAAAGTATACTTAAGTAGAGGTAGTTTGAGGGTTTTTTTTCCTGTATATATTCTTGGTGTATATGATTTTGACCATTATTTTTGATTACCTGTTCTGGCATGACCGAGATTTCCTGTAATATTTCTAATATTTCTTTTTCCTCCCTGGGGAAATTTTATGTCTGCTTTTAACATTTGTCCTTTATTTTTATTTTGTGAAAACTGAGGCAGGGAATTAATTTCATATTGTAGCCATATCTATTTCTTTGGTTAATGATACCTTACATTTACAATATCCTAGTCTATAATCTCTTTTGATGACCTTCCTGCCCTAACACTTTTCTATTGGTTCTCTTTTCGCCTCTTGCACTAGTTTGCTTGTAGCCTTTTTTGCTGAATTCTTCTCTCTTTTCTCTGGATTTTCTCATTTCTCTATTCCATAATCTATGTTTTATCCCTCACATTTTGTCCCTTTCTAAGCTTGATTACTTCATACAAAGCATTTTTCATTCTCATCAGCATCCCTTCTGCGTAATGATATATTTACTAGGTAGGTAATATACACAACATGTAACACTCCCTGAGGCAAACGTGAATTTTATTTTGAATGTATTTCAATTTCCCTCACTCACCCCTTCCCTTCAACATTCTACTTCTTGCAGTGTACCCAACACTTTCAAATCTAACAAAGCTTTCTCTGCTGAAATTCATCACCCATATTTTTTCTCACATTTCGGCTTGTTTTCTCCCTTTAAAAATGTAATTAGTCTATTCCTCTGTTTCCTCTGCTTCATGCATTTGCATGCTGCTTTGAGTGCCTGTTTAAAAGGACGTTAATGAAAGTTTATTTTTGCTTCTATTCTCCTACTTTATATATATAGTCCCTTACATTTTTGCTTTTTATTCTTACAGAGGCCCTTCTCTTTTCTCACCAATGCACATTTTTCATTCACTTTGTCTACACACTCCTTTTGTGTTCTCCACTTCCTTTTAGTTGATCTCTTTAAGAGCTTTGCCACTGACTGCAATAGAGCTTGTGTTTGAACTCACTTGCCTGTACTCCTGCGTCCATCTTCTTGACCTGCTAACAGGAGAGCCAGGGGGTACAAGTATGTGCCCTATAGCTTGCAGTAAACTTGTTAGGTTCACAAGAAGCCTATTCTCCACTGAGAAAAATTCTTCATCATTTCTACATGACCCTTTCAGTTCCATTACTCACAATGGATCTTCATTGCATTACTTCTCTTGCATTACTGCAGGCTGTTTATCGGCCTTTCTACCACCCTGCCTAAAATAAGAATATTCCTTTGTATTCGTAGTTCCTAGGAGTGCTAAAACAAACACCTGGCCTGCCTAGTGCAGATGCCAGCACTCAGGTGATGCTCCATTATTCTACCCAAAGTCATTTATTGATCATACAGTTTCCCATGGACAGAAAGAAATTTATTGCATTGGACATGTAAATATTATATACCACTACAATAAATTCACTCTCAAAGTCAATTTTCAGCTATCTCAGCTCTCAACAAGTCAGCACCCCATATGCATGTAATTCTCTCCCTGGATATTGTCTTTTATAAAATATTACATCTTGTCTTGTTTTCAAATCATAGATTTATTCTCACACAAGTACCTAATCCTCAGTCTCCCTAAACTTAATCCTATCGTCTACCTCTTCCCCAAAAATACTCTGTGAAGGAACAAAAGAAAACATAAAACAAATTGTAAAGGCAGCCAAGAACTCGTACCTTTTAAAACCCCAAATCAGTCCCATCTGTGGCATGGTTGAACACAGCAGTTTAGTATAAGTTGCATACATAGTACCTATACTTATCACTGGGTTTTAACAGAAGCCCTAGTATTTCTTTGAGGTTTTAAAAACATTTAGATCTCATAACTAATACCATGTAGATATTTAATTATTGTAGTTAATCTGTAAAAAAGATAAATTATTCGAAGAAATAGAGTAAGTACATTGAAATCTTTTCCAATCTTCTGAAGCACTTAATCTTTCTGAGATCTGACTGAAAAGGAAGGGAACATCACTGCCTACATGGAGTAAAAGCCTTTTTTCAGTTGTGATACCTTAATCAGCAGGCTGGGCTTGAGTCTGGTTTCAAGTCCATATTCACCAGATGTAGTTATACAAGAATAAGCTGAATTAAATGGTGTCATGCCAGAAGGATATCAACTTCTCACTGAGACTCTGTGATTCTTCTTGTCAAGAGTAAAACTCAAGAAAAGCCAATGAAGCCAAAGGATTTATTCTAATTTTATGCAAGTATTTCTAAGGAAAGGATCTATCTGATTAATCAGTCAAAATGATACAGTTAATCCCTTGCCATTTGTTTTAAAGAATTAAGATTTTTCTGATATGAAGGAAGCTTGATTTGTGTTCCCTTGCAGGAATAAGTCAAGATATTTTACAATTAATTTCCACAGATCAACAAATCATACAAAACTGTTTTTCTGGCTACAGACATTTTTCAATTTTTCATGAGGTCTGAGAGTAGAAATGAGAGAGGAAAATGTATGGAACTCTCACATTTCTTTGCTGAAACTTAATGAAAAAAAGCAGATGGGAATTGCTCGCCTTTTTTTGCTGGAAGGAATAATATTTCTGAGGGCTGTGACTCAGTCTTTGCAGAAAGAGACATTTTGTAGGCTTCGTTCATTATCTGGTTTCAGGAGATTATTATTTTGCTACTAGGGACTGAAGGGATAGGGTCCTTTGTTTATGGGTGAAAGGATGTAAGGATCATTTAACTTCTGCTCAATAAAAGTAAAATCTGTTATGTGAGTGAATGCTGTTCTGCATGCCTGACGGTCAGATATTTGAATTATCTTAGGAACAGAATTTCATGCAGAGTATTAGAAAGACATTTTCCAAAGAATTTAGCTTCCATACAGGAATCTGAAATTTTCTGGAAATGCTCACAACTTTGCATTGTCAAGGCGCGGACAGAGAAGTTTCCCCATAAACAGGAAGTAAAAGTGAAGTTATTTAAGAATGTTCTAACTTCCATTTCTCTTCTTTTGTGCTGAGAAGCAAAGAGAGGGATTTAAGTCTTTTTCAATTTTGTTTCTTCAAAACCACCTCCTGATCTAATTCTATGCATGTACATGCACACGTGTATCTCTGTATGGACTGCAGGAAGGAGGTAGAAAATGGTTGCAGCACTGGCTACTGAGCTGAGATTATCTGAGATGTTTTCACATAAACCATTTTTAATCCAAGAAAGATACCAAATAGAATAGGCAATAAATGAAAGAGGACACGACTGCCTAAAGGGCTGCCTTCCCACTGAGTGCAGACAGACTCCTGTCTGCTCTTTGCAGTGAGAGGTTAGTGTTACCTGGGATTATACAATGAAAGTTTAAAAAAGAAAAAATAGGAAAGGTTTAGAAAAGAATACAGAGAAGGAAACTACAAAAATTATTAGAAGTGAACTGAAAAAGAGACGGAACTAGACTATGACATCATTATTTATGCCACTAGCACAGCTTATTCTACAAGTGTTCTTTTTCTATTAGATGCAGAGCAATCTTCTTTTTTAGTGTAATTTTTGCTGCTGTAGCACAGAGGAGGTCTCTTTATGGGCCAGAATTTGTAAGATCCTTACAGTGTGAGAAATAAAAGATGGTTGTTATTTTCGAAAGAGTCCCTTATGATCCAGGTAGTCTTCCCACCATGCTGCTGCGTGGCCAGGATAGCAAGCTAGAGCCTGCCCTTGGAGAAAGATCTCCATTACCAAGTCCCAAACACTTCTTCCCTTAAAAGCTTAGCAGAGCAGCACCCAGATACCCAGCTACACCTTGGCCTTCCTGAGATGTGGCCTATGAAGATGTTTAGGATTAATTGTTCTGGAGTGTTGGGGTTCAGGCACTTCCCAAATAGATCTCTGACAATTGCCAAATGCAGATCCCACAGCCACTCTGGGCAACCTATTACATTGCATAACAAGTTGTATTCAGAATTTTATTTTCTTTACATCTATCTGGTATTTTCTTTGGCATGGTATTTTATCCTTGCCTCTTCTCCTTTCATTTCTCAGATCTGGAAAGAGTGAAGTTGTCTTACAAGTCCTTTTTGAGACAGTTCAAGACAGCAGTTAGGTCACTACCCAGCTTTCTCTTCCTCAGGCTGAACAAACTCAGGTACCTCAGCTGCCTCCTGCTTACCTCATGCTTCAGCCATGAGAGTGGCCCTCCATTGGAATTGCTCCAGTTTATGTAATTCTAGGGAGTTCAAAAATGGGCATAGCACTTCAAACGTGATTTCACAAGTGGTAAAGTTGAGAATAACTCTCACTCTCTTAACCTGCTGGCTATGCTCATGTTAATGAAGCCCAGATGCTCTTAGGGGCCTTTGCAACAAGGGCACACTTAATGGCACACCGCTGATTCCTCCAGTCACATTTCTATTGAGTGTAAGTTCTTCAACTCCAGGTTCTTGATTACTGATTTAATTAGGAAAATGGCTGACCTCTTAATTCCTGTCATCTAAACTGTTAAAAGTCTGACACAACTTTCGTTTAAAAGAATAAAATAAATGGATATTATATCCAGCTGTGGATATAATCCAGAGATTATATGGATATGTCGATCAGAGATCCACAGATCCAGAGTGGACATTGCTAGTACTAATGCTCTGAATGTAATAAGCAAATGTGTTCTCACGAGTGCTCCTCTTGCTGGCAGAGTAATCCACATAAAAATTTCCATCATTACTGAGTATAGACAAGTTTGCTTACAAAGTTTTTCATAAATATTACTTACGTAAACATTTAAATGAGAATAAAAGCTGTGACTCATGAACTAATTAATTGTGTGGATTCAACAAGATGAAAGATAAACAACAACACTGACATGGCATTAGGATTCTTTTAGGTAATTTCTAAACATGGCTTTTTGTGATCTGAAAATCCATGACAAGGTTCCAAAGATGTACCATCTACCTGTAGGACGCAACATGCAGAGAAAAGTGGAATACAGTGTTACATGTATGTTGTAGAAGTCTGTGGTATCTGTATCCTAAAGGTACAACCATTGTCAAGTTTTGCAATTAGAGACTCTTATGGAAGATGAGAAGAAAAACAAAATGAAATTAAAAAAAGACACCTGAGAGCAGTTCCTGAGGTGCTACAGCCCTGGAGGTTGTCAAAATGGAGGGGGATGTTTAAATATGGAAGAGAGAATAGTGGGTTTTGATGGCTTTGCAAAGTAACTTTTGACATAGCAAAGAAGAGGCAGCAGTTAGAAAAAGAATTTTGTTAGAGTTGTGTCATAGAAAAAATCAGAAATTGTTTCTGCAGAAAGTTTAAAATGGAGAAAGCAAGGCACAGCTATATCTGTTCCGGTTGTAATTATTATACATAAGGCTAATGGGTAAAAGCTTGGATTCAATCATCTGCATTTACTAGCTACCTGCATATGTTGTTCTGAAACTGGAAACTGAGCTACTGAAGGATTAGCCAGAGAGAGGGCTCCTTCAGCCTCAGCCCCAGACCACCATATAGATACATGGGATCATTTTAAATAAAAAAAATTAAATAAAGTAGAAATCATAAGGTACAATAACGCTTTAAATGAATGGCATAAAGCCTTCTTGGAATGCAAAAGACCTGAATAACCCTATTATGAACAAGCAAAAATAGGAATTTACCTGAACCAATGGATTCTGGACAGAGTTGTATTACAAGAAACACATCAAGAAACCAGAGGTTGTTAAATTAAAATTGGGGTGGAAAAATCACTTACTGCACAGGTTGTTTTTTTTTCAAATAAAACAAAAATCTAAAGCAGACAGCAGTTTTAGTGGAGAAAATATTTATTTTATGGTATAGCATATGCCAGAGATCCTGAAATATGCAAGGTCAGAAAGTAGTAACTGGAACGATACATACTAAAAGCAGTATTTCTAGAACAAATCCCTTTAGAATTGCCTTCTGTGGATTTTGTCCAGCTGCTGGAAAATGCTTGTGAAGTAGTTGTTTTAGAAACATTGCTATGCAGATGGCGGTGTTTTATACCCATTCTGAACTTCTCCTTCTGTCCTGATTTAGTTAAAACACTCACTAGAATTGATCAGTGAATGGATTACTTGAAGAATAACCCACTTTAGTCCTGGTTGAGCAATCTTTTTTTTTACGTTCTTCTCACTGCTGTAGCTCACAGGATAATGATATTCCTATATGAGTTTTAAATTGGATTTCTCAGCTGAATAAACTAACTGGTTATTCACTAACACAGTGGTGGAATCTATGATTTTCTTGTCTGTGGCGGCTGAAGCTTGGAGTTTGAGAGTTCCTCAGGTTTCCTGCTGTTTTGTGTGCTCTGTTCAGCACAGCATTAAAACATCCCTACTACCAGATAGATTCCCAGCCTGAGGCACTCCAAGTTCCAGGAGTGCTGTATGATATAGAGCCTAAGCCTATAGAGCGTGCATGTGAGGAACGGAATATCTAGCACTAAGTGTAGTTTGGAGTGAGAGTAGGTGGAAAGAAACTACTCATAATAATTTCAGCTGAAAAATAGAGAGGGAGGGAAATTATAATCCTGAATCACTTCATTTTGACATTTTTTAAGTGTCTAATATTAACTGAAATATTTTATCATGAAAACATGAGACTGTTGCTTTCAACATTTCTTAGGGAAAATCTGTCAATTCTTTGGTACCAAAATAATATTTTTTACTTTAAAGACTGAAGTTTGTTGTTTGTTTGTTTGTTTTTATATGAATAAAAGGATAAAAGGATTAATACATCATACCATTTTATTTTTAAGCAAAATAAAAATCATTTTGAATTTTTCCTCTTCTGAAAATAATTCTTAGCTCTACATGAATTAGGGACTTTGGTTTCATTTGCACTTTCTCTTTTCTTTTTCTTTATTACTGTACTGGCCTCAAAATTCAGTTCAAATTTGTTATGAGGTGGTATGGAAAAAAATGTGAGTCTGGAGTCAAAGATCTGTCCATATGTCCAGTTCAACAATACACTGATATGCAGCTTCATAGAACAATATGGTTTGGGTTGGAAAGGACCTTGGAGATCATGTAGTTTCAACCCCTCTGCTATAGGCAGGGACACCTCCCTCTAGAACAGGTTGCTCAAAGCTCCATCCAGCCTGGCCTCAAGTGCTTCCAGGGAGGGGGCATCCACAACCTCACTGGCAACCTATTCTAGTGTCTCACCACCCTCACAGTAAAGAATGTCTTTCAAACCTCTAGTCTAAATCTGCCTACTTCCAGTTTAAAGCCATTTCTCCTCATCCTCTCATTACCTGCCTTCATAAAAAGTCCCTCCCAGCTTTCATGAAGGCCCCTTCAGGTACTGGAGGGCTCCATCTCAGGTCTCCTCAGAGCCTTCTCTTCTCCAGGCTGAAGAGCCCCGTAGGAAAAACTTGATTTTCCCCATAGGAAAGGTTCTCCAGCCTTCTGATCATCTTCATGGCTCTCCTCTGGACCTGCTCCAACAGCTCCATGTCCTTCTTGTGTTGGGAGCTCCAGAACAGGACAGAGTAAGTACTCCAGGTAGGCTCTCATGAGAACAGAGTAGAAGGGCAGAATCACCTTCCTGGACCTGCTGGTCATGCTTCTTTTGATGGTACCCAGGATGTGGTTGGCCTTACGGGCTGCAAATGCACTCTGATAGCTCATGTTGAGTCTTTCGTCAACCAACAACCCCAAATCCTTCCCCTCAGGGCTGCTCTCAAACCATTCTCCACTCAGGTTATACTTGTAGAAAGCTCCATCACATCTTCAAACTGTAAATATTACTGAGGTAAAGAAAGGATAAGATTATAGACAGAGAAGGTGAGACAAAAGGTAGCACAATGCTCGCTCTTCAAGCCAAAATCACAGCTCAGTTCTTTGGCCAGAAGTTATGTTCGCTTAGTATTAGAATGCTGAATAAAGGAAAACAGAAAGAAAAACAAACAAATGAACAAAACACCATAAAGATGTATATGTACGTATTTTTTCAACTGGCTGTGCAGTTCTTTGAATATTTGTAGGGTAACTTGCTGATTTGCTGAAAAGGAAGATAGTTGCAGCATACCTTCCTAAAACAACAAAACATCTGCAGTTGTCTGAGGGCTTAGAGTTGTTAAAATAATTTCCATTAAAAAAAATATACGTATATATTTATTTGAGAAATAATTATTCCAAGATTGTGTCATGAAGGATGATTGAAATGTTTCTCCTTTTCTCAGACAGATTGCCTTTATTGTGTACCTCCACAGGATGATATTTCATTTGGCTCTGAATGCTCTGTGCAGTGCTCTAAAGAAGCAAATATCTCCTTGTGGAAAAGCCAACTGACACAAAGGAAGCACATAATGGTCTATCTGTGCTGCTCCTGGCTTTTAGGAGGCCCTGTCCAGAAGGTTGTGTCTAACTGTCAGGATAAGAATGCTCCTTCCACATGGGTCTGCACAGGACTCAACTTGGCACTGAATGAGGTATGCCAGGAGTCTATATAATGATGAGATACAAGGAGCAGGCCAGGAGTCATTTTTTATTATCTTTTTCAATACAAAAGCTAAGTGAATGTAATTATTGTCAAAATAAAAAGTCAAGATCAATAATTTCACAAGTTTCAAAAATGTTTTTGAGATATACATGGGTAACAAGAAGATCCAGAACTAAAAATTCTGTTAAATCTTGTTATTCAGGATTGATAATGACCAAAAACTATGACAGTATGATGCAGACTGATTTGAGCTACATTATCTGATTTTGTACAGTGTTGGTTTTTTAAAGTTCCCTCTCTGGTATTGACCAAATCTAGTTACGTTCTTGTTAAAGCTAATTCAGTATAGTGAGATCTTTGTTTCTATAATCAAGTTTGTGGCACTGAAAGAAGAAACTGATTGCAAAGGGATTGAAATGATGAGGAGCCAAAAAGGATGGTTTGAACAGGAAGGAACAGTAACAATTGATGGAATTTTCAAGTACCTTTCTGTAGCCCATTAGATACCAGCAGTGCTGGAAGCAAGCTGGAGGAGATAAAAGCAACACTCATTTCCTTACAGTTACAAACTTAGGGCCTTCCCTCAGTAGCCTATGTTAGACTTACTTTATCTGTTAATGAAACACTGAAAACTCAAAGTTTCCATTTGAGCACTTCTTCACTTGAAGAAATTCACTTATAATGACCCTTTCCTACAGAAAAGAATCGTTATGTTTTTATCACTCAACATTTTTTGGCACAAACATTATCAATAAATTTGTGTCTCTAGTTGCTTCAGTTGTTGGAGATCACCAACATATAAATGAACATCCCTACCCTTTACACTGTCTGCATGCTCAGGTAAGGTGTTAACAGAGAGATAATCACACTGTTTTCAGATTTTGAATAGAAGTTCCACATCCTGCAATCCTTGTCAAAAGAAACATACAGTGGCTAAACCATCTGCCATCCTGAAGCCCTAGCAATAGGAGAAGCATCTCCTAGCTGACTTTCTCTACAGGCAGTTCTCCAGACTCTACTATCAGTCTTCCATGTTGGTTAAATCAAACATGAAACTAACCATATCAGCTTCTATTAAAGGTCAATCTAATTCAATATCAGGGACTCTGAGTGGCCAAGATGTAGAAATGTAGAGAAAAATACAGAGTTCAGACCAGTAACACTGTGTAGTGACAGTGGAATATGTTTATTTGTTAGATGCACATTCCCTTTTATTAATGAAATCTTATCTCCCTTTTTTATAAACACAAGATTTCATGGGAAAAGAATAAAAAACTCTCACTAAGATTATCAGAAGAATTTGCCCTGTTTCTAAATATATGAGCTACTCTTTTATAAACATTTTTTTGTTTGTTGGTTTGTTTTCTTTTTATCTTATCTGTTTTTCCCCCTTTTGGAACTGACCCAGTTTTTAAATCCATGTCAAAGAGTTGATGGTTTGTAAAGAACTCCATGCAGTATATTTTAGACCAATTCAATTCAGTCCTTCTGTACCTGGTGAGGATAGATAGTGCTACGTCAATATCATCACACCACTGAAGTAGTTAATTTCATATAGATCTTTCTCAAGCACTTTTTTTTTCCCTTTTTTTTTTTTTTCCCCATGTAGTAGCTTTGAAATGAAAACTCAGATCTTTTTATGGTGGTTGATGCACTTTCATTTTATGTCCAGGAATCCCTCATTAAAAGCTTGAGGACTCTGCCATGTCCTTCTGAGGAATAAATATATTCATAGTCAGCAAAGCATTGAAACATATATTTATGTGTTCTTGAAGTCACAGAATCACAGAATTATAGAATCATCAATTTGTAAGGGGAGGGGACCTTTGGAGACCGTCAAGTCCAACTCCTGCTAAAGCAGGATCCCTACAGCAGGTTGCACAGGTAGGAGAGTAGAAGTCTCCACAGCCTCTCTGGGCAGCCCATGCCATTGCTCTGTCACTCTCATAGTAAAAAAGTTATTTTGCTTTATTTGAGTTTGTGCCCATTGCCCCTATTCTGCCACTGGGCTCTGCTGAAAAGAAGCTGGCCACATCCATTGGACTCCTGCCCTGTAGATAGTTCCAAGCATTGATAAGATCCCCTCTCAGTCTTCTCCAGGCTGAACAGTCCCAGGTCTCAGCACTTCCTCATAAGGAAGATGCTCCAGGCCCCTCATCATAAAGTTAAAAGAGAAATATATAATATTTGCACTTAATCAGGGTCACTTAAACAGGACACTTAAACAGTGGACGTTGAACAGGAATTGAAAGTTAAATTTGTGCTTAACAAATTTGTTCAGTTGGATGTGAATGGAGTTGCTTGAAGAAGATGCTATTGAAAGTACCCTTACATGTACTGCTTCCTCCTGTGGGCACTGCTGTGCATCAGTTCTGCAGTGCTTGTTTGTGCTGGTTGATGAAATTCATTTTGAAAAGCCAACAATGACAGGCTTCAGAAGTGCTGAAAAATCCTATTTTGCTGTTTTTAAGGGACGTTTTAATCTTCCATTAAAAAAGAAAAATATACTGAAGAGTATTGAGCCACAGAAAATTTTGATATATTTTTATTTCAACATGTTTCTGAAAGAAAAAAAAACAGAATTTTGTCACATAGAAAAAAAAATGTCCCTCTTAATCTCTGTTAAAGATGTCATAGAAGAACACTGAACAAAGGAGAAAGGTTATTTTCTAAAATGTTATTAATATTTAAGAAGGAATATATTTTTCCCAAATACTTTTTATGTTAGAGGAATTCCAATACCTTAAATTTAAACCTGATTTACTTTATTTGAGTGAGAGAAAGAATTTTTTCATTTATTTCCTTAAAACTTGTAATGGGATACAAATGCTTTCCATTTCTACAAACAGTACAAAAATGATCAGTTAAAACTGTAACCTTTACTGACTGCCATAAAAAATGCATAAAAATGTCAACTTTATAATACGAAAATCCTGGAAGAAGGAATCAATATCAATATTTCCAACTATCTCTGAAGTGATAAAGAACACACAAAAGCCTCAAAGGGAGCTGAAGTTGTGCTTGGCTGTACTATTATTTTATAGATTCAGGAAAAGAAAATTCTCTCCCTTGGATACCTTTTAACCTAAAGGATACAGACAAAGAGGAACATATGAAACCCAACGCCAAAGAAGGAAGGAAATGGTGATAGCTGATTTTATACTTTATTAATGTGGTTATTAGGTATAGGCATTGTAGCATTGCCTCAAATTACCTATCAAGTCCTGTCTATGTTACAGTTTGTACAATCTGATCTTGATTAAAGGCAAGATGCTGTACAAGAATGTACAAAACTATGTCTTTTCACTACATTGGCTCAGATTTTTGTTCTAATAAATCCCTCTGAGCTTCCTCCATTTTTTCTCTTATTTTTTTTCTATCTCCTCCAAGTTGAACACTAATTTAAATATTTCCCATAAAATTCACAGCTAAGTGGGGTGGAGAAAAATAATAAAGAGTCATCAAACACTATCTATACGTACCTTCATTTCTGATAGAAATATTGGGAGGGCTAATGGTGATTATGTGATTCACATTGCTCCATGCCTCCATGCCTCCATGCTCCAGCCTGCTCAAAAAGTTACAACATAAAAAGAAAGAGCAGACAGCAAACCTTTATTTAACATTTCAGCTTTTCTTACAATAACTCCTGAATTAAAATGGGTTTCAGATGGTGGTTTTCATTTCATTTGAATGTTTACTTTGATGGGAAAGTGTTTTCCTTACTTCCAAAACGGATTATTTTCAAACCCAACTCTGTCATGAGTAGACAAAAACGGAATAATAACATTCCCATGGCAAGCTTCATATGGCATGGCTTTGATAACAAAAATCGTAGTGGAGAGGATGGAGAGGATGGAAAGGATGCAGCACAGGGGATATAGGAAGACTATGAAGACAAGAGGCACTGAGTGAGGCTGCTGGTTTTACAGAAACTAGAACAGAACTAGACCTTGATAGATGGCTAGGGGAACGAGACTGTGTTGGATGTATCTAGAGAAAAGGTTTCCTTCCAAGTTATTTAAAGATGAACCAGAATTTTAAAAAAAGAAAAATTGGGCTAAATGCTCTATTGCACTGAGTTCAGTGAATTAAGGGCACATTTTACTTGCTGATCTGAAATGATATTCATAGCCATATGAGTTAGAACTATGAGGAGGCAAGCTGAATAGAGGTAAGACAGCCTCATATATTCATTAAAATATTAAAAGAATCCAAAGGGGAAAAAAAAGAATCTGCTCAGATGGTGCTTATGCTGAATGTCCTGAGGCAACTCAGACGGTATCTGCATACATTAAAAAATGAGTCCTACCCTGTCTGCAAGCAGTCTGCCAGAACAAATTCAGGAACTTGCTCACACTATGTAAGATAATACTGGTCAAACATGTCTGATGTTACAAGGACGTGATATTGCAGTGTAGTGCTCCAAGTGATTTATTTATTTATTTATTCCTTCCTTCCAGAATGCATTATGTCTATAATTCTTCCACTTGGAAACGATCTCCCAGTGGCTTTTGAACACTGACTCTTGAAAGCTTCATAAAACAGGGCTATAAAAGACACTGATTAATAATCTCCAGCCTTGTTTCATACTTGACATTAATCTTCCCTAATTCTTATCTTAAACAGCTGACTTTGTTTTGACCATGACAAGTTGGAGGGAAATTAAATCCTATTGTTTCATCTGTCTAAGGGCTAATACAGCAGTGGAGTTTATGACAGGGGACATAGCATTTACATTTGATTAAATACTGGAGCAAATTCCACTTCAATCCCATGTCTGGAAATTTCATCATAAAGATTGGACTGAATCATCAGATTGGATTGGACCTTTTATCGTCAAAGATGCATCTTGTAGAGCATTTGTTACTGAAGCGCATGTAATTCAGTTTAGAGATCAGAATTAGTAATAGTGAAAATAATCTCTAAAATTATTTTACAGGCAAAAATCTGGTCGTCAAGCTGTAAGATTTTGGCACAATGAAGTCTTTGCCTATGCTATCCCTCTCTCTCTCTCTCTATCACCCTCCCTCCCCCCCCACTCACACACACATACACATATAAAACCAAAGAAGACAACTAAACTGGCTATACTGAAAAGGCAAAGAATTTACTTACACAGGATTTTTTTTTCATGTTTTCCTGGGGAGTTGTTAGAGCTTTTGTATAATAATTCCATGGAGGAGATCTAAGCCTATGAGTTACCTTAAAATTTTTATTTGTGTAACCATCTAGAACTGTGTTAATTTTGGCGACCCAAAACTTCTAATCAGTAAATGGCAATCCTCAGTTTTTGAGAGCTGGACTGATGAGTCTTTTTAGATTTTGGAAATCAAAGTATTTGTGGGGAAAAAAAAAAAAAAAAGTCATTTTTTCTTAAGTTCTATTCTCAAGAATGAGATATGTAGGTTCTCCAAAAGTAATGCCTTCTATTTATTTCCATAGATACTGCAACAATGCAAAGAGCACAATGACACTATCTGATAGAGCAAATTCTCAGCTACCAATGATTATTTTTCAGCATAATCATCACCATTAGCTGTGTATTTTTGCTGGAAGTGAACAAGAGTTTGCAAGCTACACCCTGGAAAGGTTGCACCAGTAGAAGTGACCCGTTGTTTCACAGCAGTAATGATGGTATTTTGCTAGGAAAATGTTGCCCATATAATCCTTCTTTTATCAGCCTGAATGGATGAAAGCCAGAAGGCACAAAATCTGGACTATACTGTGGATGTGGTAGAACAGTCCAGCCAAGTCTGGCAACATACTCCATGGTCTTCAAAGTGATATGGAGCTTGGCATTATTGTACTGCAGGAGAAAGATTGTCTTCTCTTCTGACCTGATTCTGAAAGTTTGAGCCTTCAGCTTAATCAGCTCTGGGATGTAGCAATCAGAATTGATGGTTTATCTGAGTTCCAGGAAAGCCAGAAGGAACATCCCTTTCCTATTATCAAAAGACAGTACGTATCACTTTAGCAACTGAGAACTACGTATTGAACATTTTCTCTGATGAGGAATTCACACATTGCCTCTCCATGGACTACAGTTTTGACTCTGGATTGTAGTGGTGACACCACATCTCATAGCCAGTAACGATGCGACCCATGAAACTGTCATCTTCAGGCTCATATTGGTTCAATAAGTGTTGAAAAATGTGTATGTAGTGTTCTTTCTGTTCCTGGGTGAGCATTCATGGGACCCACTTGGAAAAACTTCACGATATAATATTGTCACCGTTTTTTCCAACACCCTGAAGCCAGTGTTCAGCTCCATATGCAGTACCCTGGTCATAAACCACTGACTTGTGCAGATGATCAGGATGCTCTTCCTTTCATGGCATGATAGCTGTGCATGGTCCCCCAGAATATGTTTTGTCTTTCATGTCCTTCTGCCACTGCTGAAACACACCACCGACCACCTCACTGTGCTTACATCAACTGTTTGGTCTCCATAGATGTTCAACAAGTGCCAGTGAATATCAGTGGGTGCCATTTTTGCTACATGGAGGAATTCAGTGACACATCTTTGCTTCATTTTCACTTCTATGTAAGATACCATTTTCTTGGACTGCGTCCCTGCTGCCATCCATCACATGGCAACAACATGTACCAGAATACTGGTGAGAAGATTCAACCTGTACTGCCATACCACCAACATCCACATTTGATACTGTGGGCCCACATAATAAAATAGAAGGCACTACTTACAGAGCAGCCCTTGTAGACAAAGCTAATCCGATAATTCCTGAAAGGGCATGTCAAGATTTTATTCCAACATTTCATGGGTAGTTTTAAAATATTTGAAAATGCAGATGAAAGGAGATAAGAATTGTTTGATATTTGGGAAACCTGCCTTTTAAGATACTTTAGCTTATACACATGCAGTAGGAGTTAAAGATTGCTAATAAAGTACCTTAAATGTCTGTGTAAATTTTCAAGACTGAAGGCTTTTATATGAATAGCAAAAGAAAATAACAGAAAGCTGTAATGATGGTGTACAAATAAATTTACATTGAGAATTCCAAGCAATTTTTGTCATTGCATATGAAAAATCACTGTTGAAGATAAACATTATCTGTTCATCAGGATTTCAGTTTTTTAGCACTAATCTGTATGTTTTGCTGAAAATATGCTAAAACTTGAAGATATAGGCTAGCTATAGCAATTTCAGGACAGATCTTTATGTCTCGGGATATGTAAAGACCAGTTTATTCTGAGAATCTTACTGATTTTAGAATCACTGGGTCTTAATTCTTCATTCAGAACTTTATTTTCTTATGCAAATTATGACTGGAATATAGGCATTCCTCTTACTATGCCAGTAGAGATTATCTAAGATTCACAAGCTCCAAAAGAGTTTTCATTTACACTGCTTTCTTTTCAGGCAAAGAATTGCACTTTGACTTTGAGCTTTATTATCCCTGTTACTGTATTTTCAGCTTTCTTTCTCTGTTTCAGCAACTGCCATTTCCTTCATCTGTCTGTGAGATATCTGTGGTGCAAGCAATCAGTTTTCTGGACTGTTGCTGGGTTTTTACATTGAGGTGTCTGCAGTTGTAGCTACTGAGACTTCAGGAGTTTAATGGGAGACACAAGGACTCTTATTTCTCCCCTTTTTGGTGGAAAAAAGATACTTCTGAGCTGCTTTCCTTTCTTGGCTATCCAAAGCTCTGTGCTCTACATGATTCTTGTCATTTAGCTATATCCATCAGCCGTCAGAATCCAGATTGCAAATATAAGAGGAGAAATACATGTTGAGATAGTTATAGGAGAAAGAATGTGTTGACTCAGTTCTCAATTCTGCTCTAGGCAATGTGGGTGAGCTTACATACACCCCCATTTTTGTATATTTTACTTCTTTCTCCATAAAATGAGATTAGACATATTTTTTTGTGTGAATACTTTCTGTGTTTTACTTACAGTTAGTGATGTCTACTAGCATTTCTATTACTTTGTATTTTACTGGAAAATTCATAAGAGTGCATAGAGCATGAGAGCAAACCAGAGTTTTTACTCATCCAGGCATCCTAGTCTCTCTTCTACTCATTTTCTCAGTTGACTGAAGGGCACTATTGTGTTGTACTTTGTAGAGAACATAACTGTATTATTATCACATTTTGAAGCTCTAGCCAAAGTCTTAGTGCCAGCACTTTTCTTTTACAAAATAACAGCAGTTACATGCTCAGAGTAAGACTAGAGCTGAGAGAGGGAGAAGTCTGATGAAGTAATGAAGCAGTTTCATTGATTTAGTTGTCCATCCTGTGCTTTGGTGTTCCATGGCACCACAAGAAAGAGTCCATGAAACTGACTTCACATTATGATATCTAAATATAGGATTCACTATGGTGTCTCTGGTGAATGAAATGTCTGTGTTGCCTTTACAGCAGGGGATGAGTGGGTGCCTCAAATCGCCTCCAACTGCCTCTTGTAGATGATACATACCAACAGTACAGATGCATACATAGGGCATAGCTCACCTTTCACTGACAATGTGACTTGCTGAGATGAATGAAAATACACAGTGTGAAACAAGATACCCGGAGACAAAAGTAGAGCCTGAAACATCCAGTGTTGCTTCTTGTTGTATTGCCTTAAATGGTATCTTTCCTAATTCGCAATAGGTTTACGATCACTCTGAAATGCTCTTCTCTTACACTGAACACCAAGTAACTGGAATGGGTATCTTGTGTGGAACACGACTCAGTTAGGAGCTGCCAAAGAGGATTTCTTCCAGACTTTCTGCAAAGCATCAAGTACCTCAGACAATTTGCTGCCAAGGCAGTGATGCCTCCGCCTCTGGATTTGTTATGAGAAAGTGAGTATGTCATGTTGTCCACTGTTCAAATGTAATGGGCCTGTTAAATGTTGCAAGCCTTTCTAAGAAAGAAAGAAAGAAAAAAAAAAAAAAAAAAAAAAAAAGAAGGAAAAAAATATAAAGCAAAAAAGGCCCTGCTTTATTATTGCTTTGTCTACCATTTTCTCTACCATAGATACTTTAAAGAAAGAAACAGCTGATTACTGAAGGAAGTTTTACATGCATTTGCATACATTTTTTATGGAAACTGTCTTTTCTTTTGATAAATATATTTTGTGTTTTTGATGTTGTTATAGTTCAAAATTATCATGAAGTCTACATCTGTAATGCTAATTTTACACATCACATGTACATCATAATTTTAAATGAAGTCATGGAATAGTGACCGAAGTGGGACATGTTTTGCTGTATATGTTAGATATCTGAGGAAATGTTTCATTCTCTGCATTTAGGCAAGATTTAACTGAGAAAATATGAGTAAAAAAGTGCTTTAATAGCTTGTTGCTACTCAGTCAGGAGGGCTAATCCTATAGCAAGAATTGAAATTATTTCTGCCGTGCTTCACCGAACTGCTTCTTGCTTTTCCAGAATCGAATTAGCCACAGAATCTTTGAAAAAGCAGCAAGATTATACTTTGAGATTGCTGATGTTCAAAATGCCTGTGTATCATCAGGTAGGTGTTGTTTTTCTGCACTGGAATTCTAGTTACAGGTGGAATTTCTAGTGAAAACATCTAGTGAAAGATGGGAAATAATCAGTTAAAGAACTTTAAATATCTTCCAAATTTAAGATGAACTTCCAATTGGACTGTGGTGCCAAAGTCCTAGCCACAATACTTACAATACAGAAAGATTTTCAAGCCAATGAAATACTAATAAAGCCCTCAAGTAGCAGGATCAGAACTTATGTATCCCCTTTCTCTGGGAAAATAAATAATAAAGAAAGGAAGGTGGAGATTAAGACTAGCTTCAACATCTTGTACTTATTTAGATTCTCCACATAGCAGCAATGTTGATACTGTGGTAATTTTTCATAGATATTTAGGTAGGGAGTGAGTTGCAATAAAGAAGTGAGAGAATCTTAAGGATATGTATTTTGAATTTTGATCATGCTATCTGTCAGTGTAACGAGAATCAGTCAAATCAGTCAAAAATCTGAAGCAAACACCTGGTATTAACCTACTATTGTAGTGCACTCTACGGCTGGAATAGGATCCTGTAGATACTTTTCTAAACATTGTCACTTCATTCAAGAATAAAGTGCAGCCAGATCTTCTCAAAACTCAGCAAAATATTTATGTCAAAAGCAATAGATGTCATTTCTTCACATACTGTTTCCACTGCAAGTTGCGAGTTTTCTGAGCCCAATGAAACTGAGTTACAGAATCTGTAAAATATATTCTTAAGCAGTTGGTTTTGATCAGAGTTCACAATGAACAAGAAGTGTAAAGGGGTGGATAATAAAAGGCTTTGTAACCTTGAGAATCTGGAAGTTAACCATTCCAATTACTACAAAAGCATCTTGGGAGTTGTTGAATTAATAAAAGAGATATAGCTGAAGATAAGACTAAATAACAAGTGCAAAGAAGATAAATTCTATAAAAGTCTTGTAAATGGTTATAAATGATCAAGAACTACATTTGAAACATGTATCTCAATACTTTAGGTGAATTTTATGCTCAGAGAACAGCTTTCGTTTACAGACTGGAAATCAGCATGTTCTGGCATAGTAAAGTCTTCCATATTCTTTAATGCTGATAAATCATAGTGTTTTAAAAGGGAGGTGGAAACTTGTGATTTTCAGCTGCAGATTGTCTAAACTGAAATATGCTCATACTGTGCTGCCATGCCCATGACTAATTGCTTTCCCATTTTTTGCACAAGAGAGGGTGAGACAGGTCCATGTACAGTAAGATTCATTAGTAGATGATATACATTGACTCTAATGTTGATATTTATTACCTATGGAGAAAAATGAAGGACAGAGTTTGAAAATGAGAGTCAAAGGAGTGAGAATGGGAATGGGAATGAGAATGGGAATGAGAATGGGAATGGAAGTGAGAATGGGAATAGCAAAAGTAAATATGAAACCCTCTTCAGGTAGGAGGAATAGTGATGGAAATCCAGGATGAGACTGGGGGCTTTCTGCAGACCAGCAAGTGTAAACAACAAATACGTTGCTACTGATCATGAGAATGAAAACTTTCACTACACTTTTGCTATAGCATCATTTATTTTTAATTTGGAACTGTTTGCACTTCCTATTCACCATTTCTGATTATGAAGCTATTAGCACTGGTTAGAGGGGTAATTAGGAACAGATATTTCGTGCTGATTGACTTAAGATTGCACACATAGCCTCAGATAGCATTTGTAATTATCTAATTTTGTTTTTTCTGTGTTGTTTCTGTGCTTTTCCCTTGGAATATTCTAAAATCTGCAAAGCAAGAATTGAATGGATGTGTTTCTTACACTAGTGGCAGTCACTTCCCATAAGAATGTGCTGTAACACCAGCATTAGGCTTAGCAGGGTGGTAAGGCCAATAGCTCCAAAATTACAGTACAAGGGAAAACTACCACAGAAAATCTGGAAAACCACTGCTATAGCACTTCATTTGAAAGGGTACAGGACTGCAAATTACAGGCCCTGAGCACTACTGATGCTAAGCCACAAGGGCATCTCTGCCAGCTGGTTTCAGTACTGACTAACGAATCCAATCTTGTCACCACTCTGTGTGATTGAAATAGCCAGCAAAAGAAACTCCTCCATGCCCTGGTCCATTAAGGTGCTCATACCTCAATTCAGATCTCAGTAATGGTCAGCTCTCAGCCACTGTCTGTTATCCTGCAGGAGGAAGTGGCAGCCCCAAGAGGTGGGGTGTGATAGATGGTTGTGTGAGCATGCTTTTGTTCTATTGCAGTGAAAATGTCCTCTAGGTCAGCAAACCACTTTGCCTGAAGAGTAATAATTAGCAGCTCACGGCAGTAACTTCTTCAGCTGTCCCAGCACAGTCCTTGTGAACTGAGCAGTCTGTCTCACATTTGACAGATGTAACACAAAAGGAAGAAGAACTGAGCCATTTTCAGACTGCGTCCTGCAGGCATTTGTCTAATGGACTGATCTCTCTGGGGACACATGTAGATTTGATACCTCTGTACTCTGCTCTCTCTACTGCTATACAGTAGAAAGGAACAAAAACTAATGAAATTTGGAAACTGTGAAGGATCCTATATTTATTAACAAGATCCATTCAGGGACCTCGTTAGCCTAGTATGGTCAAATGACATTAACTGCTTTTTGAATTTAATTGTTGCTGTAGAAACTGTGGTAGATTTTCCTGGAAAAGCTGGACTGCAGAACTGGTCCAATACTTCGTTTTGTCGGCAGTGATCTTAAGAAATTCATGAGTAAACTTCTTGGAGAAATTCAGTTAGGGAATGCTATCCACTTTGGTTTTGGGGAACTGCGTACACTGAAACTATTTCTTCCTCAAGATGGCCTTCACAGTCTGTCCACATTCCTATGTGACATACAAAGAGAATAAGAAATACCACTTAGACTGCATTCTTCTCTTGTAAGGTGCTTTTGTTAAGGGAGGACAGAAGAGAGAGTTGTCCACACAGGAGTGTGTGGCACACTGAGGTCAGCTCTGATCACTGTGGGAAATCCACTTCTTTACTGTTACTTCCAGGCTGTCAAATGGAAATGAATGGCAAAAACTTGACACCATCTTACAGGTCTAGGTAAAAATATTTCAAGTACACCTCAGCCATCTATTTTCATGGAGGAAAAACATCTCCTGTAGTCCTACCAAGCATGCCAAAGGTCTTTGTAAGATTCTGGTGGAGACCGTAGAAAATTTTCTCACTGTCACCTAACAAAAGGAGATTAGATGCTTTAAATATAGCATTAAAATTTGATCTGGTGGAAAGACACTGTTTTAATAAACATTATTATATAGTGTTAGTTTTATCAAGTTGTCTGACTATATCTTAGAAACTGGCTGAGTTCTGACACACACAAAAAGGAAAGGTGCACAGTAGGATTCAGGTGGTATTTACAGTGCATTGAGAACAACATTTCTTGCAGTACAAGCTGTTTTCAGTTTCCAGTTATTGAGTTGTTCTCTCTGTGCTTGTTTGTTTGTTTGTTCTCAAATAAGTAGAGATGGGGTGAGAGACTTTTCAGCACAGAGAGAGAAAGCAAAAATCTCTGAAGAGTGCATTCCTAACAGTTTCAGATTCCTCTCAAAAGTCTGAGTCACTCATTGCATTTATTTTTGATAATATGTAAATAATTCATTTTACTTGAGCATTTGAAAAATGATTTTTTTTTCCATAGTCCCTTACAAGTTTGAGAGGAAAAAAAAAAATTCATTTGAAACAGAAAAATGAAAATATTTAATGTGAAAATGTGCAAATGGAAAATTAATTTTGTCAAGAGGAGAAATTCGTCAAAGAAAAAAACACAAATCCTCTCCTCTGAAGTTGTCCAGTTTTAACAAGCAATATCTCTTGGTGGAATAGTATAAACCCTTCTGCATTTTTTTTTTCTTATGAATGCCAAGGTATAAATCAAAGGGAAACTGAAACTTTCAATAATCTAATTACTTTTTTTAAATTCCTGGTCTACGTATTGCCCTTTAGGAAAATTCCCATTGTAAATTGTTGTGAAATAAGGCTTAAATTAAAACCTGTGAATGAATTTCTAAGCAGAGAAGATGGAACATTTAAGGATTATTTACTTGTTTGGTTTGCAACAATCTTTTGGCCACAAGGTTATGTGGGACAGATGGGTGAAATGAGTGGATTTTTCTATGTTCCGTTGCTTGAAAGGCTCTTTAAGCCAGCTTCCACCACTGTAGTTTGTAGTGCCCCTTGGCTAAATGCAATTTATGACACTAGAACTCAAAAAAGCAAAAGACCACTTGTGAACTGGGAGATTTAGCTACTATAGTGTTTGGGGTAAAATTTGGAAAGTAACGCCTTCAGGACTGAGCATAATCTAGGAATTTCTAGGACTAAGCTAACAGCAATTATCAGCTTTTACTGAGCACATCATGGCTGTCATATTCACCTTACATTTACTGCACTGCACAGCACAAGAGTCTGTAAGTGTTTTGGGATAACCTGAGCACAACCAATATTTTGTGAAATGTAACCCTCCTGCTCGCAGCTGTACCTTACCACAAAACCCCCTTTAGCTGACTTAAACCATGAGAACAAAAGCTGAGAAAAGTCTTACCTCATCCTGTCAAGTTGAGATGGCTGGATTTAGGCTTTAAGATCTCAGCTGAACACTTCCTAGACATGGAATTATGTGTCTTGACGTATCTTACTCAGAAATAGAAAGAGCAGGAATAAAGCTGAATAAGCTTAAATCTGTGATGCCAATAGATGTGATTCAGACATCATGGCTATCAGAATCTTTCAGGTGCTATTGTTCCTGGCACTATCATGCATAGAAATCTTAAATGATCAAAGGATTAAAAAGGATGACAAAAAGTGAATATTGTTACAACATCTGTTTATTGTTTACTTCACTGAAGTGCCAAGGAGTCACATCCCAAAAACTCAGAGAAGACATCTGTGTACCTCATCACAAGATACAAGATTAGGCACTCCGTGTACTGCAGCAATGGGAAAACTCATGCATTACTATACAATAGATTATCTCGACTTCCTCTGATGCTAACATCAGAAAGAGGAAGAAAGGAATCAGGAATCTAAAGACTAAACTTATGAAAATGGAGGCCATGTTGAACTACAGTTATCATGTGCTGATCACTCGTTTGGAGAAGAAATTGTACCTTATATCCAACTTCAATCCCCTGGTGAGACTTGAGGCTCCTTACCCTCCTCCTAGCATTGTTACCTGGGACAAAAGGCTGACCTCCACCTCACCACAGCCTCCTTTTCAGTAATTATAGATAGTAATAAGATCTCCCCTGAGCCTTCTCTTCTCCAGACTGAACAATCCAAGTTCCCTCAGCCCTCAGAAGTATTGGCTCAGCCCTACTCAGCCTCATTTCTCCCCAACACAACAGCATCAGCCCTTTGACACTCATCCTATTTTAAAGTTTATAGAAAATAATAGAGTGATTAACAGGAGCAGTTCAGTATAACTCTAGAAGAAGGATGGAGAGTTCCATGCCAATTTAGTAGATATTCTCACAGGTCAATAAAATTGTACTTATTAATAAAATACTTATACAATTGGCTTAAGTAGTTCAGCAGACTACTGCTGCTGCTTCAGCTACTTCAAAGAAAACTTGGAGAAAAGTTATATACCTGAGGGAACAGACAGTTTTTATTCACATTCTATCCTGAATTTCTTCATTGTCACGGTAGCCAATAAAAGGAATATACATCAATCAAAGAGAATGGGGAGCCTGAATAATTAAACCTCTTTGGAGGGAAAGACTACTCATCAGCAAGTTTACCATTTCACATTAAAAATTATCATATTTGAAGTCACACTAAAATGTGGCTGTATGCCAGTAATTGATCTCACTGACAAATTTCACCAGAAAATAGGTAGCAATTCATAACCATCATAAAAGGATGGCAAATGCTTGGTAAATTCTTTATGCGATTAAGCTGAGGTGTGTGTGATTCTGCCTTGTCTAGGAGAATGGAGTCTAAGGAGAATGCTTTCTGCAGCTACTGGATTTTCTCAAGCCTGAAAGAATGAAAGATAATTCTGTTTTTAACACAGGGATTTTTCAAAGTTGAATGTTGAATGCTAAGTACTTTGCTCTATATTGTACGAAGTACTGAGACTTACTTGCTCTCACAGAACACTTGTCTAATACTTGTTTTAGCATTCTGCTCTCTTTGAAGTGCTCTGGGTGGCCCAGTGGTGTCCAAAAAGCCTCTTATGCCAGAATGCATTAGTTCAAGCACCTGGTTTGGATTCTGCTGGGGGGTATAATCCTTCAATCTGTTACATAGAAGAACTTCAAGCATCCACTTGAGACTGATTGCTGGTCTTTTACAAAGGAATACTGATAGGAATGACTACCCTAAAGAGAGTATTCATAAACATTCATTAAATACTGTCCTGAGAGGTGCTGTCTGGGCAAAATTTTCCTACTACCTTCCCCTTCACCTACTTCTGATTCTGTTGTGTGCTGTAAGTCATGTGAAACTCCAATGTGGCACAGTGAACAGGTGAACGAGCTTTTCTCAGATAAGTAAAATGCAAAAGGATGTCTGAAAGAGAGATTAAAAATAATCTCAAGCACAGAGCTCATGCATGATGCATAACGTGGTTCAAAAAGCAACGGCATAGATTTTTAGCATCCTCACAGTGATGAAATTCTTCATCCAGTTTAAGGTAAGGAATTTTGCTTCCAGGCCTCCCTTGTGTGTTTCATTCTTTTGCATTTAGGGTCATCATATTCTTGAAAAAATAAAAATGAAAAAGTTGTCCTATGTTATCCCACTGGGATTAGAACATGCTTTTGCCAAGTCATGATCAAATATCTTGTGAGGGAGTTAATGCCACATGCAGTGACACTAGCAGTTGTGTTCACTGTTCATGGCTTTTGGAGACAAGGGATTGAAGCAAGCTTTCCCAATATGCACAGTGAGCATCTGACCCTATGGATGCCTAGGAAAGATGTGTCATCATCACTATAAGAAACTCTGATGAAATTCTCCACATAATTATTCACAAATCCTTGGCCAACTGAAAGACAATTACATAAAATTATCAGTTTTTGGCTTCTGAAATAATCCCAATCACTGACAAACTATTATTTCTTCTGTTTATGCTTCTACTATGTAATATCCTAATATCTACTGTGTAATATCCTGAAGTGAAGGAACAATGCCCTTGGAGGCTCAGCTGTTGTTACACGTGTTGTCTAAAGCATCAGAGAAATGTTACTTTTGTTGTTCTCCCCTTTGTATCTTTTTCTTCTCAAGCATGCTGGTATCCTTTCAAAACACACCAATAAATTACATGGCTTTGTCATTATTATCTCTGCTTTTGCCTGACTTTTGCAATAAATGAAAAGGATTGAAAATATTTTTGATTTGAACATGGAAAAAATTGAAAATATTATTGTAGGTGCCCAAGAAAATTCATTTTATATTTATCTTAATATCAAGGAAAATAATTCTTTAAGAAACATACTTCAGCCAATTTTCCCCGAGCTGAAATTCCATTTAAGTCTCTGAGCCCAGCATTTCCTATTGGCTAGGTGCCTCTGAAAGCTTAGAGCCACAAAGGTACCAAGGCTTATGTGGAATTTAAGTTGAATCAAGGCCTGTCATAAATTAGAGAAAAAGCATCATTCATTTGCTTTTTTTCTGCTCATTCTGTGTTGTAACATATCTATAACATAACTATTGTGCTCCCAGCCATGCCTGGGGACTATATTTCAGTACTGAATACTGTCCTTTGCAGAACTCCTTTTTCAATGTCTTTCTTTTTGTTATGCATTAGGTTTTCAATATTCCTCTGTTTCAGGGAAGGTAGACATTTGAGTGAGTTCCAAAACTTCCTTCTGATCCTTGAAAGAAACCATCCTCCTATTCTGCCCAAGGGTGTATTCTGAACTGATATTACATATCCTGCAAGTTCTGCAAATTCCTCAGTGAGCTGCAGGTGGTGGGAATCAGGGATCCTTTACAGGGGCCTTGCTGACAAGTCAGTGGCTGTAAAGGAGTTGAAGTTGGCATTCCTCAAGTTCTCAGCAGCTCTGTTACCTACACTTTGCCTTACACCATTCTACACGTTTTTGTTAGCTCACTTCTCTTGACACTCAGTATCTGCTAGTTTTAGGGTTGCAGAAAGTGGATTGGCATGGCTATGAAAGAATACGTAACAAGAGACAGGTGCAGGATGGGCTGGAGATAAGCAAGGAGATGAAGATGCAATCCCATTTGGAGGGAGAAATAGAAGGTGTATGTCAGGGTAGGAAAGGAGGGGAAATTGAGCACTCCTCGATGTACATGTATAGAGATGGAAACTGCTGTCACTTCAATCCAGACCAATGGTTACTTCTTTCTTATTGCAGCCAATGTTAGTGGCTGCATTTCTGAAGCAAACCTTGGCTGTGTTAACTTGTCTGCCTTAAATATCTGAAGTCAGTTAATTGTGTATGCATACAATTCAGAAAACAGGCATGCATGCGTTTAATGTTCCTGTGCTTGTAGGCACATATCAATATCTTATATCAATAACTTGTATTTCATACATATAGACTTCTGCACTCATCCCTTCAGAAATGACTCTGACTTTAATAATAATGTTAGCCTCCTGTTTCTCTTTTTTCAATGTTCTATTTCCTTTGCCTCATCTAGAGAATATAAAAACAAAAATTCCTTTTAAAAACCTGATTACTTTTATATCAAGGAAATAAACCCTTCTGCCCTTTTCCCTTCCTAGAAAATACTCTGAAAGGAAAAAATGAATATTTTATTGTCATTTGGGGTATTACTCTTAGAAGTGTAGCTTTTGCAAGATGTTATGTATACGAAGTATATATCATTTTGTATTTTAGGCATGACTGAAACTCCCACCCATTGCACTTTCCGTGCGCACAACCCTAATAGACAAAGTCTGTCTATATTTTCTATGAAGTGAAGGAAACATTCTCACAGACCAGGGAATGATGAAACAGTGCAATGAGCTTCCCAGCACTTGTTACAAGTTCAAGGTCAGCTAGAGGAGCTCCTTGCAACCCTCTATGCTATTTCATAGAAATATACAATCATTACATTAAACAAGAAGCATTTCCTGTTTCAATTCCTCATTTTTGCTTTCAGTATCACCTATTCAATGTGCAAACATTAAAGTCAGAATAAAATGGTAGGTCTCACTGAAATGTAAATGGAGATTCCTTCAGTTGAAGAAAACATTGCTGCTCAGTGAAGAAACTGCTGCCAATGTCATTGTAGCACAAATTAGTATGTTAATGAATATTACTTTTCCATAGACAAAAATCTGCTTTAAAAGATCACGGCCAAGCTAATCTCTGACATTATCCTAATAAACTGGTCATTACCTGCCCAATTCCTGGACACTAACCATCATTTCCTTTACTTTAAAAGAAGCTAGATATAGTAAAAAGTGAGATCCCAGTCCCAAACACTGCATTCCTCAACTGGTAAAACACAATCTTTCACAGCTCATCTGCAGGGAGTTCTCAGGTATGAATAGCATTCTTGGTATCTAATAAGTCACCTAAAATGCACATTACTAAGTGTGACTGACTTTCCCTAACACAAAGAATGTAAATTACATTTTCATAAGTATATTGGTTTTATCATACTGTAGTTTCTTGCTAACAAACCTAGAGGAGAATTATATGTATATTCCAGTAGACAAAGCAGGCTTTAGAAATACAGATGGAAGAATGAAAATATGATGATTATTGCAAATGGTAAACAGAATCTTTATAAGCATTTGAGTTGATGGGAGGGCACAGTGCATGCAAATAAATTCAAATCTAATAAATAAAACAGTGAATTTTTAGAAGACATGAATAAGTGAGCAGGAAATATAATTATTTACAGGGAAAAAGCATCAGGATGACAAAAAATGTGCATGGTAATTCTGTAC
This sequence comes from Tympanuchus pallidicinctus, assembly GCF_026119805.1. NCBI lineage: Eukaryota > Metazoa > Chordata > Aves > Galliformes > Phasianidae > Tympanuchus > Tympanuchus pallidicinctus. The sequence goes on along the minus strand of NW_026294627.1, from coordinate 6,907,173 downwards.
CTGTTATCTTTGGCAATACGAAAAGACTTTTACAGTGTTGGGTTTTGATCTCTAATTATTGTCATGTCCTGGTGTAAAAATAGCCCCAGTCTACAAAAAAAAATAGCTGCTCTGGAACTGTGCCCTGAGGCAGATCCTTAGTTATGCTGCAATACACTGCCAAGTTACAAAGCAGTGTGCCTACATTTTTGGTAGATATATGTTCATTTAAATAATAATAAGGTGGCCAATCTATGGCAAGGATGCAAGCAGAGGTTATTTGGCATGGAATGGCTGGCTTGCTCCATCATGCATGCCCTCCCTATAATCTGAATGTGGGGATGCCTGCGGATCCCATCTATGAAGTGCTATTTCCCATCTATTTCCCATCTATGAAGTGCTCCTAACCAACCCCTTCGTCTGCCCAGTTAAGTGCTGTGTGTAGCACTGTGATATCCAGCTGCATGAGGAGTTAGTTCAGCATGCAGTTCCTGGAGTCAGCAGTGCTGCTCATCTCTGAAGCAGAGATCTGCTCAGGATGAGAGAAGTACACCTGGAGAAAAATTAGCGCTGTTTTAATTTTAGAGAAGCTCTTGGCTCAGTATGGCACTAAGTGATGTTTCATACGTCTAGCTGTTGTATACGTGTCACATATTCATGTGCATTTGCTGTCACTCACTTTTCATCTGAGATATCATGGTAGCTTAACACTTAGTTCCCATACTGAAGTATGTTATAAATCTCTTTTGACCAAATATAGTGGTCAATATGGTCAAGTGGTCACATAATAGTGAAATATACACATACTATCAATTAGAAGCTTGAGGCTAAGGTTACATTATTGTGCATTTTTGACAACAGCCCTTTGATATAAAGAGTTTGATAACTGCTACTTTCAATCTTTCCTCTATGCTTTCTTGTATCTTTTATCCTTATGCACAAGACGGAGCTATAGGGAATTGGTGGTGGGAGTTCCTCTTGGATCAAGCCACCATTGCATTACACTGTGATATTACAGCAGTGGGTCAGAAATTGGAATGGAAGCTGACCCTGCGGACCATGCAGTTTATCTAACCAAATAGTGAAAATGAGATGCTGTCAGTGCAAGCTGCTATTTTTCTACCATGTAATGAAAAAATCCACACGGTCCTAATTTGTCTGCCTAAATATCTGTCTATTCCTTCACTCTACTGTAGAGAAAGGGAGGCTGTCCATGTAATTAAGCATCCAGTCCACATGTCAATTACACAGAAGCCTCCAATGACTGCCGAGGGATGACAAGTTTGCCTAGTCTGCAAGAGCAGTAATTTCCTCTGGTAACCATAGGACAAATATTAGTTAATTTTTCCCTTGGAAGAGGAGTCCGAAGTTCCAACTGTCATGTACTTGTTTTTATTATTAGTAGTAATTATTAATTATGGATGTTCTTAGATTTCAGGGATTTTGCTTTGAATCTTCATTTCTAATCTCCTCAACAGGATAATGTAAATGTTGGGTGTCAAATAGCCCTTTTTCTAAAAAAAAGGAAGATTTGTTAAAGATTTGATTAAGAAATAATGCAGAATCTTTCTTACCATTACCCTATGGATGTAATGCAAGCAAAGCGTGAAAATAAAAGTGTTATATCAAGGGAATTTTTTATGAAGCAGTACTGAAAATGTGATTTCTTATAAATGACAAATAAATAAACAGAACAAATTCAGAAACTTTAATCTTCAGTAGGTTTGTTTATAACAGCTTTCCTGTAGGACATATGTAGTCATTATTGTCCTTTTCTGACATGGAAGATCTTTGTTGTCTCATTAATTACTCTGTACTTCCTTTAATAATTAGTGCATTAATTATTATGGTACAGATTTTCCCTTTTTCACTTTTCTAAAGCTTCTAAGTAAAATATAATTATATTCTACAATTAATACTATTCCAATTCTCATCTTGGATTTGTTTGTTTCTTTTAAGAATCACAAAATAATTTTTGCAAGAGGAGAGAGCAAGGGAACTTGACAAGATGCCCTACTGTTATCACAGTTATAAGGAAACCTTAAGGGACTATATTCCTTTCAAATGCTTTTGAAGCCAGTCTTACAGTAAATGTCATTTGTTTTACATAGGCTTTGCAGTGTAAAGCAGAATATCTGTCTGCCTATAAAGACAACATTAACTAAATTGATTATATTCACTGTCTTTCTCCCATAATCAGATTTTGAGCATGAGGTTTGTTCTGGATTTTGCTTTTAAGTCTGCATGTATTTTATATATATTATGTTAAGAATACCGAGTACTCAGAGATTGATAGCTCTGGGTTACTGTATGCTGTAAAGATAAGGATGGAGATCATGAACCTAATTTGATAGCTTTATGCCAGCAGTACAGTGTCGGGAAAATGCTGTAGTGTTTTCACTGTGGCCAGCACTCCTGAGGTGCTGAGCCTCAGTGCTCTTGGCAGGATAGAAATCTGTGAGTTGGGAAAGTTTCCCCCCTGGTTGTACTTCAGTATTCTAACAAAGATGGTGAAAATGTGAAATAATAAGACTTTGTTTGATAAGATGAAACAGTTTCTTCTATACAGCTAGCGATTGCAAAAAGTGTTCCTCATGGATATCAGTAGATGAGTTAACACAAAGATTATATCACAATGTTTTCTTACCAAGAAGCACATGGTCATGGTCTTTCATTTTAGCTCTGGATCAGCTCCTCCCATGAGTTGAATAGATTCAAACTTTGAGCTACACGAAAGGAGAAGATACGACATGAGGTAATGGCCTTAGGTTGAACTGGGGAGGGAGGGAGAGGGGACTCAAGTTGGGTGTTCAGGATGGATGGAGGTACAGTTTCTTCTCAGTAAGAGTGGTGAAGCATTGACACAGGCTGCCCAGGGAGAAGATGGAGTCACCATCCCTGGAGGCATTCAAGAAATATGTAGATGTGGCACTGAGGGACATGGGTTAGTGGGTATGCTGGGGATGGGCTGATGGTTGGACAAAATGATTGTTGTGGTCTTTTCCAAACGTAATGATTCTGTGATTCTATGACAGGTAACATTTTGTAGGTTGCATGAAGGAGATACTTGAATCAGAGAAGCCTCTGACATTTTTTCTTTGTAGCTGCGTTTGGCTTTTGGCTGAAGTTTTAAAGACAGCAGGTCTTTCCCACAGTCAGGCAGTGACAGAAGTGCAGATGCTCATTGCTCTTTTTTGGATGTGTGCATTTTTAGGAAAGACTATTTGACCACATTCCTTTAGAACATAGGTAAGATTGTAAGACTCTGTGGTTCTTATGAATTATAGTGTTTTATAGAGGTACAGAAAAAGTGGAATATCTTTCTGTTCTTTACCCACTTATATATAAGAATTCAAAATCTAGCACACCCACTGATAACATTGCCGTTCTGGAACTGCCTGAAAACTGTTGGATCAAGAGTATTAGCCTGGACTATATTTGTTACTAACGGATCTTTATTGAACTCACTACCACTTTGCACAGGAATATAAACTATTGATATTGTCTGTAGCAGGGCTTCAATCAGCACAGACAGGATAGGATCTCTTATTTTTTGTAACAATGATAAAGAGGCTTTTAATTAGATTCAACACTCTTTGCTTATGGTAGAATGGATGGATCCTTTAAATCTCTGGATTTTATCATTGATATCATAAAATCTACTTTTGTTTTCTGCATAAACTAACATTCCACTCATATTTCAATATTCCCTTACAAAAAACAATCGTACCTTCTTTTTGTTTTATTTCTTAAGCTTATGTTATTAATAAAATGCTGATCTGATAAGAATATTTAGCGAATTTGTCAAGCATTTTTGTTAAAATCGAGTTCTTTCCAGAGTAAATCTCTAGCTAGAGTGTTTGAATTTCTCTAAGAGTCATAAAATACATAAAATACAGTATAAATGAAACCCTCTTTAAAGGTCTGCCTCTTTCCAAACCTCTTTCTCCTTTTACTCTACGCACATCTGTATCCTATATTTGGTGTAACTGATACTTACTCACCTGTGTACAGTCCCCTGATATATTCAATTTGATTACAAGATTTACCACCCCTACTAGATCCTTAATGTTAGACTGGTCTGTTAGAATGTTTATAAAACTTAAACTGAAGACATAAAAGTGGACAAAAATAAAACATAAGGTTTTAATAATGTACATGTTGGAATAATTACAATTTATGGGACTGGATCATGCTGGGGAAAGCAGTGATACATTACGGTTCTACCTGCCTTCTATTTGGCCATGTCAAAATTCTTTAAAACTGTTAATTAACTTGGCTTCTCATTCCAAGGAAATTAACATCACTACCTTAATTTTGCATTTAGATTACTTCCCTTATTACACTTGAATATTTGAAAGCAGAACTCATGAAGAAATTTAACCCAGTTCTAATCAATACAGCAGCTACACAGGAATGTCACAATAGATTGAAGTTCCCAGACTATCAATGCAGTGTGCAGTCTGACATTCATAATAATTAGATGGCATTAATAGTAATTAGAAAGACTCTAGCTCGCTATGATATGTAAACTTGAGGCTGGAAATCATCAGTCAGTGAAAATTAACATTGTGTTATTTAAGTTTTTATATCCCTCTAAGCTGGCAGGAGCTGATGCACCTCTGCAGACAATATTGCTAATTTTCACCTTTTGGGAATGTGAGCCACAAGAAGTACTCCAGTTTTACCAGCAGGATGTCTCAGAAAACCTTTCTGCTCGCTTCATGCATATTGAGAATATGCAACAAATGGGTATTTTCCAGTTACTTTTGTTTACAGCAACTGAAGCTGTTTGCTAGTGACCTAAGCTCTTGAACTAAAGGAGATTCTCTTGCTATTATAGACAGCATGAAGTACAGGGGAGTTCTGAGTGCAGGAATTAGGAAAAAAAACACATTTGTATGGTCATTTAGACAATGCGAAGTAGTCACTGACTTTCCAGGTACTTTCCCACCACTCTTTGGAATATACAACAACTAGTTAACCTTAGCTCTGGGAGGTCTCTGCTCTGAAGGTTACTACTCTTCATGTTGATACAGTATTCTAGTCAGACAACAGGCTAAGCAGATCATCTGGATCTGAATCATGTTTATAAAATCAATTAATGTGTGGCTTTCTCTGAGGATATCCGTAGTTTATGCAGCTGTATCATCAGCCTCCACCATATCACAATCCTCATTTTCAAGGATGGCTGTGAACTGTGTGGTTCTCATCATCCTTCCTCTCACTGAGGATCTTCCTCTCTGTCTGTGGAAAATATAAGAGCAAAAATATGATTCTCATCAGAAGAGAAACTGTAGAAGACTGAATGCATTGTATGAAATTGACACCTGAAATAGAATAATTACACCCAAAACATTGCCTAGTGAACGTAACACTCATTAACAAGTGGATCTGATGGGTTCTTTTCTGATTCTGATCTGGAGACAGCCTAATATAAAGCTACAGTAATGAGTCTGTCTCCGGTCTTCAGCTTACTTGCAATGAGAAAACAGCATTTGCACTAGCAATCTTCAGAATGGTAGCTATTGTAACTGTGTTTCCCATCAACCATCATTTCTATGGAAGTGAGGAGAGTCCTCGGTACTGAGTGGCCAGAAGAAAGCAATGAGAAATATAAGAGATCAAACTTCAAAAGGCACTTGGATTTGTGAATATGCACTCTCTGAACCAAAGCTGTATGTTGTTATCATCTGCATTCAGACTGGTTTATGAGTTTGCCCTATTTTATAGAAAGATGACATAAAATGTCAGCTTTACATATATTATTTAAATGTATGATACTAGGAAAGCCTAAAAGAAGCAGATAGTGCTTGGAATAGTTAATATTTTACAGCTTTTGGAGAATATTATCCCTTTTAAAATAATCTCCTCAATATTTACCCGGAAACATATTCACTATTTTTTAAGAAGTCTTTTTCCACAGTTCTGCCTTTAGATCCTTGATTGAAGCTTTAGAGCATTAGAACAAGCCTAATGCTAACAATAAGGAAAGCAACATGTATTTTTTAAGGAGTAGGTCTCCTTTGAAAATTACACCAATTTATTCAGTAGATTTCGTCCCAGTGTCCTTTCAGGATCAAATTTTTTGAGGCTGCTGGGAAATGATGCTTTTTCTGCTTTCTGTTTCTGATGATGATTTAGTACTCAAATTCCGTGGTGCGGGGAGCAGTAGAAGAGCACATACGTTAAACAAAATGTTGGCCTGTTAGGCCTGTATTTATGTGCCCCATCATGGTCATTAGCAGAATTACTTGGCACAGTTAAAATTGCAGGACTAACCAATGGCACCTGTATAAACGTTCTGAAAACTAAGGAGTACTTGAGGTTTTATGGTATCTTAATTCATCTACAGAAGCTTCTATATGGGTGATGAGTTTTTAAAAGGGTATAACTCAACTTAGCTGTTGGGTTTCAGGTTGAATTTGCAGAGCTGTCAGTTAAGAATACAAAGTATTTCTTGTCCCTTCTCCCCTGTAGGTTTCACTTACAGTTTGGCTTTCATACATTCAAAGTTAAAACCAGGCCAGTTCTTGAAAGCTCTAAAATCATAAACCCAGGCAGTTTCAAATTTGTAGTGAACTTGGGTCAATTTTGTATTCAGCATGAATGAGATTCCTGTGGACATTCCGTAATTCCAAAAATAATATAATCTCATAATTAGGCCGAAACCAGCAAGACTTTTTCATATATTGATGCACATGCAGAGAAAGTGGGAAATATTAGTACTCCTATACAAGGCCCTGGTGAGCAGTAATCAACAAGGCTGTATATTCTCCTAGTCTCCCATGTGTGAGAAGAAGGAACTCAAACTAAAATATGTGCATGAAATGCCACTTGGCTATCAACCAATACAGAGAATGAAATTGGAAAATTTGATTTAGCCTAGCAAAACAAAGCTGAAAATTAATGAAGATGACATTTTGTTGCTTCTAAGTACATAAATGTGTTAGCAAGAAATAAAGAAATCTTCCATAGCTGTATAAAATTGTTGAAAGCTATTTTTTGGTACCTAAAAGCACAGAAAATAAAGAATAGAGATAAGCATTCACAGGGGATGAAAACCCCGTCAGAGCTCTGGAAAAGAGAGCTAAGAAAGATCTAGTTCTGAGTACAGTCACCATAACGAGGTACCTAAATATTGCAAGATGAATATAGACCAACGTTGGCAAAACAGTAAGTGATTATTAAAAATCTCATTGTTTGACCTGAGGAGGAGGAATATTAGCATAAGATTATATGTCCAGGGTTCTAGGATGAAATTATGTCTTGTTTCTCTCTAAAATGTAAGGAACAGATTTCCTAATTCACTTCTATAATATAGGGATTCCCAACTTCGCTCATTTTTTCACCAGTGACATGAATGGAAAACAGAAATTAGTTCAATTGTTCATGAAAAAATGCACACTGCTTTTCTAACTGGATTTTTATTTTATTTCAAACGATTTTCTAAGCTATTTTTTTGGTCCTGTATTTAATTGCAAAATCATAGATGATACAGTGTAGTAGATATCTTCATGGCATGATAAGACTAGTCCTCAAGGCCTCTTATTCCCACAGTTCTGAACTGTAAAAATACATAAAAGACTCTACTTTACATGCTCTGAGGATGTCTCCTAGGCTAGATGGAAAGGCCTTGGATATGAGTACGTTCGTACTCAACAGTTAATTTTACCTTCATCTTACGTTTCCTTATTATCACAGGGAGAGATGGTAAATTTGTGTATTCGTATGCTTATCTTAGAATATTTAAGTGTAATTTCAGGAAAAAATCGGGAATGTAGACTTAAAATTGGACTTTGACAGCTGTATGTCCCTTCTCTAAGTATAGTTTGCATATAGGATGACTGTGAAAATGTTACAAAATGCAGTTTCACTTTTCTGTGTTCTAGATTTTACTGTAGGCATGAACAATGGTGCACACAGACCTGTAAAATCTTTGCTCTCCCCCATATTATTTAAATGAAGATCAGCTAGCAACATAGCCTAGAGCTGCATAATGACAGTATAGTGTGAATGCTTGATAATTAAAGTCTAAGATTCTGTATTTACATGTAAAAAGACATTTGAAATCTGGAGCAAGCTGGAGAAAAAGCATGTTTGAAAACTGTTTACCTGTGATTTTATTTCAAGGTGTTAGTCTTAATAAAAACATTATTACTACATTTTAGGTATTTCAATATAAGAATGCCATAGAGACATACATGGTCATTTCTTTTTGAAAAATCAGAATTTTCAATAGATTCCCAAAAATAGTAGAAAAAGTTGTTTCCTCTAAAAGCCAAAGCATCCATCCTCTGCAGTGCAGAGCTATTAACAGCTGAGCTAACCCCCTGTAGGCACTTCATAGAAGTCACTTCACCCCCAATTCAGCATTTCAATTTCAGGGGAGAGCATGGTAATATTCAGTACTACTCCTTGCTGCTTCTGTAATTTTTTATGTGAGAGCAACTCAGGGAATGGGTGAAGAAACAGTCTTACTGCACTTAGAAAACTCTGCACTAAGTGATTTCTGAGTCTTTGCACTGAGAGATGTGAAAGCACCAGTGATAGGTGACAACAATTTTGTGTATTGATAAATACTGAATTAGACAATAATTGAGACAGCTCTTGAGAAAAAACAGTACAGAAGCTGGAACTGACTACATTCGCTGCAAGTTTGAAGGCAACATCAAGTTTAGTGGAGAAGTTGATACAACAGAAGGGAGGGAAATCATCCAGAGTGGCATGGACAGATAGTGGTAGATAGGTGATGATAGGACAAGGGGGAATTGTTTTAAACCAGAAGAGGGAAGGCTTAGATTAGAACTCAGGGGAAATTTTTCCACTGGTGAGGACAGGCTGCCCAGAGAAGCTGTGGGTGCCCCATCATTGGAAGTGCTTAAGGCCAGGTTAGATGGAGCCCTGGGCACTCTGATCTGATGGGTGGCAACCAGCCCATAGCAGGAAAATTGGAACTAGATGATATTTAAAGTCTCTTCCAACCCAAGCCATTCCATGATATTATGATATAACCTCAGTAGGAATCCAGATTCAGAATTTGTTTTCAATGAATGTGTTGAATAATGCTTGTATTCATGCGTCCCTTAGGGACATGAATCTAATTCATATGTATGTGTGACAAATAAAAAATCCAAAACCTCTGAAAAATAATATCCTGAGTTGCTTGATACAGATCTGTGAATTTATTATAGAACAATAGGTACCACACTTTAAAACTATTTCATTCCTGGAATTTCAAATGAGGGCCATTGTACCATCAGGGTCTCTTCCAAATGTCATTTTCAGTATTTCTTCACCCTTATTTACTGTAATGTAAATTCAGTGCTTGGATAAAAGACAATTGAAAAGTTCCAGTCCTAAAAAAAGAAAAAAAAAAAAAGAGAGAGAGAAAGTGAATTTTATCAAAAATGCACCACAGATGTTCCTCTAAAAGTGCATAACTTTAAATTAGCATTTTCTGCAAATAAAAGTGATTCATCTTCAGCTCCAGGTCTTCAACAAATTGTGTCATTTCTTACATGGTAATCAGTCACAATTTTAATTAGAAGTTGTCATTCACCCCTACATACCACATCTCTGGCAGAGATCAAGTACAATTTTGTACAGCTGCTATCCTGATTCTTCTGTCATCTTTGGCCTGACTTTGAATTGCTTCCTCTTTTTTCTCTCTTTTTTAGATAATCCTGCTTCTTCTTCTCACCCCCACTGAGCTGTCAAGAGTTTCAGTGCTGTGATATGGAATCATTGCCTCAGTTAAGACTGAAAAAAAGCCCTGCTTGCACTGGATTCTGATCAAAGAGAATCATTTATAGGAGAGATGCAGCAGGAACCTCAGGGAAATTTTTTTTTAGCAGCAGGACCATGTGAAATGGGAAAGACAAAGCACCAGATTTCAAACCCTTTTAAAACTTATAAGTACATGATTAGGGCTTTTATTGTAGAATGTTTGTCTTTTTTTTTTTTTTTTTCCTGTACTTTATGCCACGCTATTCAAAGCTACATCAAAATGGGGTCAGGCACATTCAATCCTGTGGAAATGGAAAAGCTTAGAAAACTTAAGTGTTACAGAGATGTTTTTTGAGAAAAAAAAGAAGGGAAGGGAAGGGAAGGGAAGGGAAGGGAAGGGAAGGGAAGGGAAGGGAAGGGAAGGGAAGGGAAGGGAAGGGAAGGGAAGGGAAGGGAAGGGAAGGGAAGGGAAGGGAAGGGAAGGGAAGGGAAGGGAAGGGAAGGGAAGGGAAGGGAAGGGAAGGGAAGGGAAGGGAAGGGAAGGGAAGGGAAGGGAAGGGAAGGGAAGGGAAGGGAAGGGAAGGGAAGGGAAGGGAAGGGAAGGGAAGGGAAGGGAAGGGAAGGGAAGGGAAGGGAAGGGAAGGGAAGGGAAGGGAAGTTTGTCTCTCCTGGCAACAACCCCAAATTACATTGGATTAGATGTGATGTGAAATGCTGGTTGTAATTTTAACATGATGTGCAGCTCTGCACCACCATACTGCTCTCTCAATCACCTCGAAAGCATAGGGGGATAAAGAAGAATGAAAAAAAGCTCATGGGTGGAGATAAGGGCAAAGGAAGAGTTGGGAATATTTCACAAGGAGGCAAAGAACTTAAGGAGAGAAGAGTAGATACCATGTTGAGGATGTAATAAGAATGGATGAGTGTTTTTCGCAACACTCCCCATTCACATCTCTGTCACTCTGAAAAGACCATATTATGTTGTGCCACTTCTTGTTACTATTCTTGTCATGACTGTGAAATATCCTGAATGTAAATGCTGAGCTTGCAAAAATCCACCCTCTTGTTCTCCTCAGCTTTTCTGTAGGCTGACATGCTCAGGGCTATTGGAATCACCCCTTCCCTACAGGCTGGTGAGGCTAATTGCCTCAGTGGGACAGGACAGCTATTAAAGTAAGAGAATACTGACAAAGGGTGCAAAAATTGAGTCATGATTCTTTTTTTCAAACTTTTGACACAGTTCCATTGGAATTCATATTCTAACATATCTGTCTCATATCAAGGCTATTACCAAACATGGAAAGCAGTGTGCTGTGAATCTTTTCACCACCCAGGGATAAATAATAAGAAAAATGGAAAAATTCTGGACAACTTCCTTTTTATTTTTACAGTCATTCTGACGGGATGCTTCAGTATCCAAGAATCAAGCACAATAGTCTGAAATAAGAAATACAGAGCTCTATTTCTTTCCCTTTATATTTTGTCTATTCAGAATAAAGATACAGTGGGAGATACAGGTACTTACTGATGCCTTATTCTAATTTTTTAACATGTACCAATGAAATGGATATAGCGACATCAGAATTGAGACTAAATTCATTGTTGCAAGTTATTAGTCCCCAATTTATTTTTCATTCACAAATTTAACACGGCTTAAAAACAGCTGCAGCTGCACATTGCCTGACAAGACCAGAAAAGTGAACTTTACAGAGTCTTGAAACAACATTCATTCACCTATTTGATTAAATTAAAACAGATTTTCCATTTTCAGTAGAAACCTGTGTAGTCTTTTTTTTTTTTTTTTTTTTTTTTTTGGCTGCTGGGCTGCTGTCTAGCTCAAAGTTGCTTGGAATTGCTCAGTGCTTGGGTGAAGTAAGGCTGCATTAGCTGCCTTTTCTCTAAGACTGACTTGGGAGAAAGGAATCAGACCCATATGTTCTGAGACGCAAATTCAACAGGCTGCATAGATACACAGCGTAGTGTATAGGTGCTGAAGTATGGGAGATAACTTCAGTAAAACTTGTCAGTTAATTAGCTGCCTGAACCGTTGAATGCTGATAATTGGATAGCCCCAGACAAATCTCTGAATACTATGAAGTGCTATTAATGTAGCAGCCATAAGGAAACAGACTGCCTAAAGCAAAAGAAAGATGTACTGCCTGAATCTAAAATATTCAGGACAGCAGGCCACAGGAAGCTTACATTTCCTGCTAAAATTGAACAAGAACATTGCTAGGAAGGAAAGAAGCAGTAGCCTACTTGCTGGATATGTGGAGTGCTACTTTTATGTACTTTTTTTGCAGAAAAAAAAATCATCCAGAATTTATAAATGGCACAAGGAAAAATAAAAGCATAGCATATGTCTATTGTTCTCCAAGATTGTGTTGGTTGTCCTCCAGATCACAAAACACCAGGCTTTGATTCACAGCCTCCCATGGGTGTCTGAGCTCATACAGGAGATACCATCGCAGCCACATCCTGGTGTTTCCCATCTGTTTTCCATGTCCTAACACTCATCATTATGGCTGTTGTGAATCACATTGCAGGCAAATCTCTCTCCTCTTTCATGCTTAGGAAATTACCTGTGAGCTTTATTTACTGGAGGTGGATATCTGTACGATTAGTCATTTCTGTGTTGAATAATCACATGCCTCATGTACTTTTGGTGGAGGTCCACATAATGGAGTGGCATTGTGGTTCTCAGGATGTAGCACTTATCTAAGGATGTGTCTAGTTATCAGCAACAACTTTGGTCAGTTTATGTGACTTCAGAGATTATTTGTGTACTGTTACCTGTCTTTTGGGAGCATGGCCAGATTCCTGATTTTCCTCTGGCCACCGAACACACAAAACAGTATTATGTTTTTATTTTGTGACTTCCATGATGTTGAATTTCTCTCCGTGTTTATGAACCTTCCAGGTGCTTTTCCAAGATCTGCACTATTTGTTTTTATCAGTGGTAAATAATACTGTATGGATTTCCAATAGAAAAACAGAAGTCTTCTGTAACACTGTAAGATTTCTTCTATGGCTCCACTTATCCCAAGAACCTGCTTTAAGGACTGCTTCTTTGTTTAAGTGTTTTGATGTATCTACTTATGTACTTTCTAATGTCCAAGTAGTTCATGAGTTTAAATAGGTCCAACAAAAATAGGACAAAAATCTGCTTTTTCATCATACATTAATGGTTATAAAGAAACTAATTGAGGTACATGTTAAAAAAAGCGCATGAGAACAAGATGAACAAAAAGCGACCATGCTTCATAAAACCAGCATCTGCGGGCAATTCTGAATCTGACCTGCAAAGCAGGACATTGGACTCTAGCCCTTGAGAGTGCATTCAAGTTCATTAAGTGAACACGTCTAATTTTAATGATATGTAAACACACTTCTGATACTGAATTCTGATAAATTTAAGTATATGCATATTTTTGTTTATTGAAAATGGATTTCTGAAGCAAGACCCAAGATGACAAACGGGTACTATGATGGCTCTCAGCCTGGAAATTAAATGTTTATTTTAGTTTGGAGCATTTTGCAAGTGGTTACCAAATGGCTCTCTCTTTGACTGCAATCTGTATTTAATTCCTCAAAATTGTGACTAGGATCCCTTGCTATGTATTTCATTTATTTTTCGTGGCAGCACTTTTGTGTTTAACTAAGCTGTTATGGACTCTTAGGTAAATATTTGCCTTGTAAGCTTTATAATCTTTGGATGAGAGGAGACATTTAAATACTTTTTAAAATATCTCTAAAAGTCTGATCATTTGCAAATTCAAGTTATTTTAAGAAAGGATGTGAAGTTTATCATGGAGTATTTATAATTACTTTCATTTTTAAAGTATACTTACATATACTAGAGATGCTAAGGTACCTTACCTGGACTGCTGAGACCCTGAACTGGACATCATAATAAAATTTTTGCTGATTTAATCACACTCTCCCTGCCTTGCTATGCCTTGGCTGAAAAACAAATTTTCCAGTGCAGAAACAGATGCATAATTTCACAGAATGTCTCACCCTTTAAGCTACTTCCCATTTCAAACTGCTTTCATCGTTTTATAATGTCATAAACAAACTGAATGCTAATGACTTTGTTTTTAGTCATTCCAAATCTCAGAAAAAAAAAAAGAAAACTGCTTTAGATATCCATCCTATATAAAAAATCTACTGTATTTTACTTTGTTCTGACAATGCATGTTGCACTAGTATCCTTATTATCAGAATTTCAGCATTATGAAAATATGGAATTGAGTGTAGTGAGAATGTTGATGGATCCTAAAACAGCTGAATAACTCATTAAATAATCATGGCTTGAAATAACACTGTGTCAAATGCTGTACCATCCCAGTAGATCCTGAAGCTGGGTCTCCAGAGTTGGAAAAGTAATGCATATATTAGTCCATTCTGATTTGTTTTGTCCTCGGTGAAATGACACCAAATGCTTTTCAGAAACTCATTTAGCAACTTGAAAAAAGTGAATAAAAAATACGTAAAAAAAATCTTAATTCTTAACTATGGCTAAGATATTTCTGGGGAGATGATAATTCTTCATTACGTTTTTCAAAACCAAAGAGTAGTAACAACAGTTTTTTAGGAACTGACAAGGAAGTTGACCAAAAGTCATCTAATCGTACACAGCTGTGATTATTTCGCCCTCCTTGGATCATCTCATACCTGAAGTAGACTCGTTCTCATCTGACACCTTCTCCACACGGTCCTGCTTTGTGGACAGCTGTGAGAGTTTGGTGCTACTGCTCTCAGGGGGAATGGTTCCTCCATCTGATGAGAATGGGAGGAAATGTGGTGGTGGCTTTTCTGTCTCTCAGAGATCCTTTCACAAGTTTATTTTACATATTCTTTCACAGGTACAGCCAGATCATGAGGAGCTTTGTGTACTGACATTTGATGCTGTTGCCTTCTATTCCCACAAGCAGAATTGTCTGAACTGTGCATTCTCTGTGACTTTCCATGCTCAGAGATTCACCATCTCTTGGCATGGATTATTATTATATCATGAATATGCAATCTGCTTTTATCCCCAACCATTTCCTTTATTATGTAACCAACTGAAAATCTTTTTGTGTTGATTTCCACATTATCTCATGCATCTGCTTTTTCAAATGTTTTCCAGTTTTCCTATTAACTTCTTTTTTCATGTGAGCACAAGAAGAGTATGGGACTATGTGGGAGCTACAAAGGAAATGCTCTACAGATCTTCATCAAGTGATGCATCTGTTTTACCACACTTGATGTGGTCAGCTTTTTGCTTCCAACCTGAAAAGGTGTAGCCATTGATGCAATAATGATGAAGCTAGATATGTGGAAATGAATTGAACTAAGAAGAGTAATTTTTTCTGTGTAAAATTGGATTGTAATGCAGTTAAGAAGACTGTTGATGGTGCTTTTTAGACACAGGAAATATTTAATAAGAAAACACATACTATGATATCATGTTTTGGATATTGATATGTATTCTGTGCTCCTGCAAAGATTTGGAAAGCCAGACACAATGCAAGTTAGAGCTTCATTTTCCTTTCCTAACCAAGGAACTTACTTGGTGAACCCACAGATACTCTCGAAGTTATGTAAAGAAAAAAAAGAAAGATAGGGGAGTGATAAAAAAATTAATACAAGTCCATAGCTGAAGAAGTGCCAGCAATTGACAAATGAGGCACGAATGTAACAGACTGCAGATATTTCCCCCAAGTTTTATATCTCATTACAGCATTATTGATTTTTACAAGTTTTACAAGTTAATTTTAATCTTCAAAGTCCCTCCTATTTAATGTATTTGTTTAGTCTTACAGTTATTTTCAGGATGAACTAAATAGGACTAGCCAACAATCTTGTGTATATTTTTTTCATGGCTTCTTTTATTTTTTTCCATTGAAAAGATAATTTCTTCTCTGACTGACCCGCTAAAGGTCTGACCTATGCAATTAGCTTCAAGTTAATAATTGATAGGAGTCAACTGTCATTTGCTCTGCAAGGAAAAAAAAATCAAGCACTCTCCTGAGAAAAAGCAACTTCCCTATATTCATGCAAAAAGATCTCATTTAGTGCTAGTCTTTTTGTGTACAGTAAATTCAGTTTCTTTTCAGAATAGAAAGAGAAGATTGGCTTTTATCTCAACCTTATTTCATTCCCAAAAGGTCATTTTTTTGCTGTTTTTATGGAGTGCTCCTGCTCTTTAGCAGGAGAAAAGGAGAAAATCCATCGAGGCAAAAGTTGAGCTCTAATTTATGCTTTATATTATTAACATTGCACTGACGTAAATAAAAAACTGTAGGTCACTTAACACTTTGTGCTTCTTGCTTCACTGGATACATCCCACTCCTTTGACACATACAATAAGACTCATTCATTCAAATTTAGGTGCCTCAACTGTAAATTTCTTCAGCTGAGTCGGTCACCCTGGATTCCCTTTGCAATTCCAGAGAGATGGAGTCATTACCAGGGCAATTCAATTCAGCCTAAGGCAGATGTCTACAATAGATCAGATGAATCACAGTCCAAAAGAGTTTGTTTCTCTCTGATGACAAAATGGGTGGCAGAGAAGACAGGTAGATATTTGCAGTGACAAGTTAGGCTGATGTAAGGTCAGGAATGTCTCCAAGACGTTGCAAACCTGCTACAGAAAAACTAACCTGAAGTCCATCTATGTCTTGCGGTTACTTCAACGGCTAAGTGAAAGGTTCTAGGGTTCCTGTCCTATGTTTAGGGGCAGGGTTCCAATATCACCGGGAAAAACACTTAATATCCATCTGAAAGCCCTGCTGGTAGAGGCTTCTATTATTTGTTTAGAATTTAAATTGAAATCTTTGGTCAAGGTTTGCTTCTAACTTTATTTTTTCTGAATCCATTTTTTGATTGAGGCTTGTGTGTTCTATTGTGCTACAGATATAGATAAATTAACATGTGTTGGCTTACAGGATTAAACATTATCTAAAATCAAGTCTAGAATCAAGCTTTTTAAGATATGTTCTGCACTTCATGCAATAGTGACGTAATCTGTAAAACTCATAGATACACATGTTATATTCTTGCTTCCCATGGTTTTATTTCAAAGTTTTCCATGGCACAAAAAAGCTGAGTTACTGTTCCTGTACTCATTTGTACATTGAAGTGCTAGGCAGCCACACTTGAAGATCTGTGTTCTATTTACCAATTAGTTTAGGTCTTTCTGTTGCTGGATATATACACATTCCTAGTAAAAAGGGCTTTAGTGAATGTGCTTGGTTTATGAAGTTCTAATCTACATTTAACACATTAAAAAAAAAAAAAAAAAAAAAAAAAAAAAAAAGTCATGCAATCATTCCTGGTTTGTGTAACTGCAAAATTATTGTGTCAGTAGAGCTATTTGCTCATAGATGACTAGAGTGAAAAAATATTGCTGCTTTCTGTTTATACATGATAAAAAGAAAACAACTTCTTTACCCAGAAGTATGTGTATATACATTTTTTCTCTATTAGGCTGGTAATCCCCTAGACAGAAAGTCAGCAAGAAAATCATTTCAGTGATGCTCATTAATTTTCAGGAAGTTCTCTGAACTAAATTAATAACAACGGCATGTTATAGATGGAATACATTTTCCATAAACTTATTCGTGTATTATTCTGAGATTCAAAATGGAAACTTTTTTCCCACCTATTATCAGATTCCACATTATCATAAGGTTGTAGAGGGCTTGTAATTATAATCTTCTACAAAGCAAGTGAAATCTATAGCTTCATAAGCATGTCTTGTCTCATGATTTTGAGTCCATCTCTGGATCTCAGAGTGAGCTAGAGAGGCTGTCTGAGCTATCCAACAACCTTCATAAATTTTTTGCTGCCATATCTAAGAGAAGCACAGCTTTGAGTATGGAAGTAATAAGTTTTATTAAATCAACTGATGTAACTGGAAAATAAAGACAGCATTTGGGCAAACAGTTTTTCAAGGCTCTGTGTGCTCACAGCATTTCTGCTTGGTTTTCCAACTACATTACTTGGTCTAATAAAACTATTGCCTCTTCTTATGGATTTACCTTGTTCTCTTTAAATATCAGAGCTGTGACAGTCTGGGCTCTGTATCATAGAAGAGGCTCTTTGAAATGGAGGTGATAATACTGGTGAAACCACTGGCAGGTGGATGAACTGTGCTCCTCTGCATAGCAAACTGTGGCCCCAATACTCCAGCTCTCTCCTCTTCCCTTTAACATAGCAGCTGCTTTTCTTATAGTCTGTGTCTGTTTTAATGGGATAGGTGTGCATATGTGTGCCATATTTCCAAAGGGGAATACACATCTTTACTGGAAAGAGATGAGCACATAGCATCCTTTGAAGCTGAAGAGCCCCATGACTTAGCTGGGGGCCTCTCTCAGCATTTTGTTCAGCCTGGAAAAGAGAAGGCTCCAGGGAGAATCACAGAATGGCCAGGATTGGAAAGGACCTGAAGAATCATGAATCTCCAACCCCCTGCCTCATGCAGGGCCACCAACCTCCACATTCAGTACTAGACTAGGCTGCCCAAAGATGATCAGGGGACTGGAGCACCTCCCCTACGAAGACAGGCTGAGGGAGCTGGGCTTGAACTTTACAGAGAGAACTAATAGCAATCTTTCAGTATTTAATAGGGGGATAAGAAAGAAGATGCAAGACTCATTAGTGGATGTGTTGTGATAGGACAAGGGGAAATGGTTTTAGACTTAAAGATTTGGATTAGTTATAAATAAAATAAAACTTCTTTACAGTAAGAGTGGTGAGGCACTGAAACAGGTTGCTCAGAGAGTTGTTGGATGTCCATCCCTATTGACATTCAAGGTCAGGCTGAACAGGGCTCTGAGCTCCTGATGGAGCTCTAGGTGTCCCCGATCATTGCAGGGGAGTTGTACTAGATGTCCTTTAATTGTCCCTTCCAACTCTAATGATTCTATGATTGTATGATTCTATGATATAGTGCCTATGGACCATACCTCTGACTCAAAGGATCTCTACACAGCCTTCTCTTTTCCAGGCTGAACAAGCTTAGTTCCTCTAGCCCGTCTGTGTAGGAGAGGTACTCCAGCCCTTGGAACATCTTTGTGGCCCTCTTCTGGACCCTGTACAAAAGTTTCACATCACTTCTATGTTGGAGACCACAGACCTGGATGCAGTACTCTGGCTGTGTACCCCAAGTAATCTTGGCATCACATCTTCCAAGAATGGGCAGAATAATATGTTTGTGCAGTAACCTCATCTTCAAGAATCTCTAATCACACAGAACTTCTTTAATTACCACAGAAACCTTCTGTCTTTCTTTGTGTTGTTTAGCTCCACAGTAGTGTTTTTACTAATTTGAGGAACAGGGAGTGTAGACATGGCTCCGAGCCCAAAACCAACATGCAAGCATATGATCAATAGGAAGCTGCTCTTGTTGCTTCTGGCTTAATTAGCAGCATTGTTAGCCATTCATCAGACTGAATACTGGAGGGCCGTATCTTGTTCCAATGCTGCATTAAACAAGCAACTCCTTCCCTTACAAAGAGGGAAGGAAAGAAGACGGGAAAGAAGAAAGGGAAGAACAGAGAGAGTTTTTTTTGTTGAAACTGCATTGTGTGAATTATTGTCTTATTTTGGTGTGTGATTATTGGGGAACAGAAGAAAAAAAATGACAGTCTCACATAAGACAGGCTCACATAACTGCTTCTGTGGAAACTACCTTTGTTAAAAATGTTCTCTGTGCATTCTGACCTTTGCTAAGAGCAGAAGCTGCAGTTTATATATCTGGCTAAATTTAGATCTAGGTGTTTTTCTCAAATGAGCCCTCTTGAATTTCTAGCAAGGCAATAATATTTATTGGAGGATTTTTTGCAATTTCCTACTCACATGTAAAAGAATGTTCATCCTGTGTCTCTTTTAGCTCTGTGATTTTACTTCCTTGTAAAAATTTTCAAAGGGCATAAAACTCCTAACTTTTGTTCCATACCCGCAGGACATTTTTAAAGAACTCGATGTATAATTTCTCATGTCTAGACATTGCTTACATCAAGTTCAATTCCTTGCAAAGTGTCAGTGAGATCTGCCAGACTGATTGTCCTGGAAGAGAGAATCTTCCTCTTAAGTCCAGAACATTAGATATTGGAAATGGGAGCATGATTTTCTCAGCATTTTTTCAAGACATAATCTCAATATGAACAGTTTAGGATACAAGGGAAGCATTGCCTCTCTACCACCATGTGAGCTAAGGCACAACTCTGTGTTACTGTGACTGCTTTTGCTTTGTTTTACCCAATTCCTATCTAAGTGCAGTGATAATACATGCACAGAATTATCCCTATTCAACAGTGCAGATGTGACATTACTTTTCAACTCTTATTAACATGAGAACAATATTGTAATCGTTCCTAGTGTTGATTCCTACTACCTATTGATTTTGCAAAGGATAGCAGCATATAGAGAGAAATAGTAATTAAAATGCAGAGCCTTTCTTTGCATATAAGGCCAAGCAGAAATTAGCCTCAAGACAAATTGTTTTCCAGCTTGGTGAAATCCCTTGGGCCATCCAGGCATCACAAACGGAACCCCAGCACCCGCTTGCTTCTCAGCTGCTCTGATGAACTCATCTGTTCTGAGTTGTCGCATAGTTAAATTTTAGTGCAATAGGCACCTGGCATCTCTGACTAATCTTTGGCATAAAATGGGAGAAATTGGGTACGGACCTCAATGCTTAATGGGTCTGAGAAATCTAACTTCCCAGAGCTTGGCAGCAGCAAAAAGAGGCATTGTTTTACAAAGTTTTTGAGTTAAATATAAGTATAAAACCACTTATTTAAACCTTAGTAAGACATTTTTATATGTGTTGGGTGAAAGAAGCTAAAAATATATATATTTTTGGTGTGTCTTAAGGACATTATGAGAAGATAATTTTATTATTGATAAACTTTGTGAGGTGCTTTGTATTTTCAGACTATATTTAAATCTATCCCTCTGCTATTTGTAAGGTTTCTTCTGTCTCTTCTGTTTCTCATCTAATGGAAGTCCCTTGCCAGATTTCTGACTCACTGAAAAGCCTTTCACACTTGCTGCCATGTAGTTGAGAACCTGCATTGTGTAACTTTGAGAGACTGCATTGTGTTAAGAATGCTCTGTTTATTAGATGGTTTTGTAGAAGTTTGGATCTAATCATCTGGATGACTTGTTGACACTATAAATTTGTGATGAAATTTGAAGTTTACTGTAGCCAATTGCTTTGCCATGCCAACAGTACAGGCTGTTTTTCTTTATCAAGTTTCCCTAAAATTTGGGTATTTCTGTCCAACAAAATCAGGGGAGCTGAACTACATGTATTATTTTAAATGGAAATTAACACAGTTACTGGTTTCACAGCATGACCAAGATATGATTCAGTCATTCTAGCATTTTATTTTGCTTATCTAATCGATTGTGCTTTCACTCTGTGGATTCTAGGCTGCAAATCTCCAGCCTAATTCTCTAGGAATTTTCCTAGTAGTCAGTGCAAAGGAAAGGGATTTAACTCTGAAGTTTCTTTCCAGTCTTCTGCCACTAGCTGCTGAAGTCTGGATGAATTACATAGTCTTCAGTCTTAATAAACATCTAACCATCTTTCAGACTACTTCTTTTAGTTTCCACCATAAAGCATGTTTCACTTGAATCAAGGGAGTGTTAGTACTCACTAAACCACAGTGTACTGTTTGCATACTATTGACAAAAATGTATTTCATTAAGTTTTCATGGCACTTTGTTTGATGAAATTCAAATAATAACACACGTGAATTCAAGAAATCTTTATTTTATTTATATATCTACATGGAAACTATTGTTTTAGATCTTCCTAACCTTACGTACAGTGTACCACATTTCAAACTCTTCCTTTGTACCTTAAAACTATAAGCAACAATGTGTAAGCCAAAGAAGAATAATTAAATAACTTTTCTCTGAAAGATAAGCCCTTCTTTCTATGTATTTCACCCTCAAGACTACAAACACAGATTCTACTTTGATTCCATCTAGGGTAGAATAATGACCATAGGCAATTTATCATAATTCTTTTTGCTCAAAAACAAAAGAAAATAAAGGTGATTGAATTTAAATCTGTTAAGGGAAAAGCTTAAAGAGATCCTAATTTCAAATAATGCTGTGTATCTTTTGGATAGAAGAGCAGCCTTCACAACTTTTTTTCAGTGAGAGCTGAGACAAGAATAGTATGGTGGTTTCCTTTGGGTGTGATTTTAAGGTGGGAACTGTGCTTCTTAAATAAGTGTTTTAGAAAAGGATAACTTCTTGTTCTTTAAAGAATTAAGGTAAACCTTTTATTTTATTCTTCCCATTTATTAATTTCCATCTATGTGATAATTATTGAATACCAGGTAGTCATAGAAAGCCTGGTTGAAAAGGACCACAATGATCACTGAGTTTCAACCCCCCTGCTATGTGCAGGGTCGCCAAAAAATCTCTTGATTACATCAAAATCTAGATGTCTCACAAATTTTTTATTTAGACTTAGCAACTGTTGTTTCTGAAGGGAGAAAACTGTACTTAAATGTATTGTTTTGAAAATATGTGTGTGTGCTTTGCCTTGTAACAGAGCTGTGCTCACATTTTTTGCATGGTAAGCAAAAAGCAACGAGTTGAAAACAGTCATACCTCAAAATCCCTTATCATAAATATACTCTAAAGATATGGCAGCAGCACTAAGTTACATTCTAGGATCTTCCTTTGTAACATACTTTTTAAGCATTTTTCTTTTCTGTATATGAGATATGAAGATACCTATGCACATTTCCATATGAATGAGTTTTACAGAAGTGTGCTGGAGTGTGTTCTGCTTTACTGTGAATCTGTATGTTATTATTTAATTGGATCTCTCCACCTGATGTAATGAAAGCTGCTAAAAGACTTTGTGATATAATTGTCAGGCATTTATAAGACTTCTCTGATTGTACTTTTATAAGAAAGGATGGATTGATAAAGCAATTGTTGGAGAAAACTGCAAGTACACAGAGCTAAAATCAGTTCCACTAAGTCAGATGACCAAAGGGAACAAATCCACTCCTGAATGCAGTGGTTTGCTTTTTGTTGCATTGCCACTTCTGCAGGCCAAACAGTTGATTCCCTTCTATATCCACTGCAATACTTGGGATTGATAGCTGTTCACCCTGAATGATGCACTGGTTTTTGACTGACCTGTGCAGATGGTGGTTGAAGGCCAGGAAAATGTTTTTGTGCCTGCCAATATTTTTCTCCCCTTTTTCTCTGCTGGTATGCTGTGACTCACTCAACTTCTAGAATGTCACAGTAACTTTTCTTCTGCAAATTCTTAGCATGTATAACTTCTCTTTTCTTTTAACATCCAAGTTGGGAACCATATACTCAGGCCTGAGGAACATAATCATTTGAGATCAACATCGACATGCAGTCAAAACAGGAATGACTTACTCTATTTTCAGTGCTGAAAAGACCATTGCACCCATTTTTCATCCAGCATTTTTGTTACTTCAGACCAGGCATCATTTGACAGTTGTGAAAACAAGCATTTTGGCTTGTTGTCTGAACCTGTCTTCCCTACTCACACACTTGTTCTTCTGCCTGTCTCCTTCATATCAGTCCTGATCTAAATGGCTCAAATCTCCACTTAAGATATCTCCATCTATCCAAGGTGCCTCTGGGACAGTCTCTGTTTTTGTTTGCCAAGACATGCAAACATGTCTCTGTCCAACCTATACTAAAATGTATAGTAAACTCTTAAAAAGGTCTGAGAGAAAAAATAAATCCCTATTTTGTCTAAATACCTCTTCTGTCTCTTTGCTTTCACCACTTTTGACTCCAAGGTCAAGAAGAGCTGGAGGAGTCCACAGATGAGTATAACAAAGTGAGTCTGAGACCATGCATTGATAGCTATGGGGTGGGTCTGAGATTCAGCAAGAATTAAGAGCTTTTTTTTTTTAGGATTTTGGCAGCTGCCATTATGAGTATTAATCACAACCAGACTTTAGGAAGGGCTATATGTCTAATTTGGGCAGTGATAGGAGGGTCCTTCAGATGCCGAAAATGCGCTGCCTTAAAAGGTAGAGATTTTCACATGCTTATATGTAGATGAAGAGCAGATGCTTGTGTTGACTGAAGGATGAGAATAGGAAGGGTAAAGCATGGATTGATAGTTAATCATTTAAAACATCCAGATGGCTAATTCATAGTAGATGAATTCAGGCTTTAGAAGATAATCACATCACCTCATTTTAGGTATATATAATTAGATACCAAAATTAGAAAGCTGGTCTTTCTATGTTCTCTCTGCAGCCAATGGGAAGACAATGGTCTTCTCAAAGATGAATCAAATTATATTTGTACTCTGAATTCTAGAGAAGTCTGCTATTTTCTGCTGACTTTAGAGGATATGTAGATAATTATTCTTATATCTAAAGTGATTAGACTAAATGTAATCATTGTTCTCCCAGGTTGGAAAGACTTGCATATATTCGAGGACAGCCTTAGGACTGAGATCCAGAAGACCATAAACAGATCAGCCTCTTCAGAGTTTGATCTGAACACTCATGCTTACCATATGCAATCCAGTAGAAAGCAGTATTTGTTAATCTGAGATGTTGTAGACTTCAAAATTTTTGTTTGGTAAGCTCTGCAGAGATTTCTAGAAGAGGAAGTATTTAACAAATATCAAACAAGATGTATCAATTAATGGCTACAATGCAAATAATTTTGTTTTTCTGTTGGGTGCACAGGCTAAATCTGCCCACAGGCAATTTTAATTGACATGCATAGCATTCATGAAACAGATAAACCATACAAATGATCTTGCCAGCATGAAACAGGGCTATATTAACATAATGATGCCCTTTGTCCATTTTATACTCAAGGAAATATTGATGAAAAAAAATATTATATGCCCATATACCTATTCTTAGGGTTGGACTCGATGATCTCTGGAGGTCCCTTCCAACCCCTACAATTCTGTGATTATTCAGCATCCTTCATGTATTGTACTGAGGAATATGTATGGTTGTTATAGTCCATGGGAAAAAAAATCTTTAAATTTACTCTGTAAGAGTAACAAAAGAGTACAAGAATGTGCTACATAAACCACAAATCTTTCAGAAGAATTTTCATTACATTACCAAAAATCAAAAGGGTAATAATGTTTGATTCATACCTTTGGTTTTAGATTTTGGGAATTGAAACTCATTTCCTTCATCCTGCCCTGAGTAAGTTTGGCGTGTCTGATCCTTTTTCATTGTCTCCAAAAGTATGAGGACCTGAAGTAGTTGCCAAAGTACTATTTAGATTATATCTGAAATCAACATCATGTTAGACTGTTGAGTACTGCTGTCAGAGACTGAATTGGGTATTATGCACTGGTATATAAATCCTAAATCCTATGTGCAACTTCCAAAGACATTAAAAAAAGAAGTAGGACTCGAGCTTGTGACTCTAAGCACTCATTAAACTGATGTGGGGTTTATTTACTTATTTGTTTAATCTGACTTTGGTCATGCCAAATTCAAAACGTCAGAAATTCAGTTTTTGGAAGGGTTAGTGAGGTCTCAATACTTTCTTGACAAATTGAATGTATGAAGACATATGAAGATAAATGTGAACCTAGTTTGAAATTTCAACTTCACATTATGGCTATACACTTGAAGTGACGATACAGCTTTTGTGAAGTTGATCTGAAGACTTCACAAAGTAAATATATCGTTTTGAAGGTAGACTTTGTTTTTCTGATTGTCCCAATGATTTTGCTTGAATAACTGTGATCTTTCTGCATAGTTTATAATAATAAAAAGAAATTTAACAACAGCCCTGATATCTAACATGACTAATGGCTTATCTTTCCAGGATTGACCTTAGCTACAACCACCTGATCAGTCATATTGCCAAGATGCATTAGTATGGTCATTCAGCTGATTTGCTCTCCAAAGCAAAGGCACACATCTGCAAAACTCAGGTTTATGGACAGGCTATACTAGAAGAGTATTGGTCCAGCACTGAATAATTTCTTATTATTTATAATGCTAAATAATGCCATAAGGAATGTTTATACTTTTTAAGGATAGGAACAGCAAACTCAAAATAAATATCTTGAAATGAATGTAATTTAGTATGTAGAAGATAACATATTGATATCATTTCCCACAGAAAAAGAATATCTATAGCAAAATATTTAATTTGAGAAGCATGGCTACAACTTAGCCACCGATACTCAAACTTTTACCTTCAAGCTACCATAACTCCACATGACCAAAGTCACAGTTAACCTTTTCAGCCTTCCAAGGTGCAGTCATCAGCATTCTCACAGTAAGTATAATTGTCTTTTTATAGTTATACATCTATAGCAATGTAAGATGACAGGTTGTGCTGGCTAAATGGAACCCTGCAGTGCTGTTTCCTGATAACACAGAAGATTACGTATGGCACCTGCACAACCCTGGGATTATAAAGGCCAGGATAAGAAAAGAAAAAGAAAGCCTTGGGGAAAAGAGGATAATCTATATTTAGTCAGTTTGTGACAAGAATAAGAGAAAGTCTGTTGGGAAAGAGCAGAACAGGACCTCAGGCAAAGTTACTCTCTCCAGCTAATTTTAAGTGGCACATCATAGTGTGATGACCTTGGCATCAGAACAAGCCCAGAGTTACAGTTTTTTCCTTCAGGTGCTAATTAAGCTGTATGTAAACAACTCCACTGTGTGATAGTTCAGGTTTGCTTCCTCCCTGTTGTGCCTTCCTCAGACGTCCAATACTACTGATAATCCTTATATTCATTCTGTCTGCTCCATGTCTTACATATTATTTCGGACCTAGTTTTCCCTGCTGTCTTTGGCCCTCTCATAAGATCACATCAGTTTTTTTTTTCTTGTGACATCACTCACTCCATCTTAAAAACTCTTCAAGAGTCATAGGTACAGAATCACAGAATCACAGAATCGCAAGGTTGGAAACGACCTGCAAGATCATCCAGTCCAACCACCCTCCCATTCCTATTAGTACCACAAGCACTAATCCATATCTCGTAGCTCCTCATCCAGGCGCCTCTTGAACACTGCCAGGGACGGCGACTGCACCACCTCCCTGGGCAGCCATTCCAGTGCCTGACCACCCTCTGAGAGAAAAAGTTTCTCTTAATGTTCAACATAAACCTCCTCTGGTATAACTTCTGGCCATTTCTTTGGGTCCTACTACTTGTCTGGGAGAAGAGGCCAGACCCTTTTACACCACAACCTCCCTTCAGGAAGTTGTGGAGTGCAATGAGGTCTCCCCTGAGCCTCCTATTTTCCAGACTGAACAATCCCAGCTCCCTCAGCCACTCCTCATAAGACTTGTGCTCCAGACCCCTCACCAGTTTTGTTGCCCTTCTCTGGACATGTTCCAGGGCCTCAATGTCTTTCTTGTAGTGAGGAACATCATCTTCTGAGTTTCTTGTTTACTTCTAAAATTTCTTCCTCTTTCTTTTAATCTTCTGCTGCACCAAATGTGCATTCTTCACATTCTCCTTCAGGACAGATATGATGTGTTGCTACGTATACTTTTTTATTTCTTCTTCAGTAGTCTTTTTTACAAACTCAGAGCTACACAATTTTCTTGGCCTTTAATTTGAAAGTTCTATCACACAGCAGTGTTTATTTGTGCCTATACATGAGCTCAGTCATCTTCATTCTTAAGAAAATTCTAACTACAACTTAATTTTGAATGCTTAAATAAGAAAACTTCATAAGTTGTAATGAAAAAGACACAGCAACTTAGTATATGCATAATTTCCATAGAACTATAATGTTAATGATATGCTCTCTCACCTTGTCTGATAAAATACAAAAAGTTTTCTGCTGCTTGCTTGCTTTCTAAACTCCTAATTGTCAAAACTCTCATATGTTGAGCAACATCTTAACAAATAGAAGCGCTCAGTACACAATTTCTTGTTCTGAGTCTGGAGGTGAGAGAATCCTACCCAGCTCTTAAGAGACATTCTCACAGGGAGTTTCTTCAGCCATGACTTGTAAATTATTGATCCTCAAATGCCTCTTTTTTTCTAGTGTTCACATTAAGCACTTACCATCAAGTCCTGGACCTTTCACTTTTCATTTACATGGCTAATAGAGATGATGGATTTGGGTAGGTAATTACCTTCTGCAACAAAGTATTATGGCTTTCTTAGGTACTTAAAATTTGTGTGACTTACCTAGATCTTGTCTGTTTCTAAAGTCATGTAAGTGTAAATTCAAGCTGTCTGGTTTTTTATGTATATGTTCTTTACTAGTTCTGATTCATTACTAATTACTGGAACCACGATCTCCTGAAAAGTCTCATTCAGGACGGTTGTCATACTTTCCTATCATAGGAGGAGAGTTAGTGAGATAACAGCAGAGCAGAAATGAATGAAAATGACAGTGTGATGGCAAAGAGGAAATTGTCCTTTTTTAAATATCTGGGAAGGAATTCTGTTACAAGATAGAGAGAAGCCCTTAGAAAGAGGGTTTTTGGGTTTTTGTGTGTTTTTTGTTGTTGTTGGTTTTTTTTTTCCTAATGAGCAGATACTACATTTTCATCTCCTACTTTACATTAGATATTTATTTATTTGTTTATCTGTTGGTTGGCTTAGTTTGTATTTGAAGTGTAGAATATACTGCAGCAAAAGAGCTAACCTCTTTTTCTGGCTAAGAGATATACACTGGAGACTGCTTTGACAAAATCGAATTGAATTCATGAAGAACTATAGAGATTATGTCCTTGTGCTCTTCCAGGAAAAAAAAAATAATCAATTTTCTTTGAAATATTTATTTTTCAAAATAACAATTTTAAGGAAAATTGGTAGTTTATGTGCAGAATCAAATAATTCTTCTCATGTCAAGTAGAGCAATTTTGTCAGACGCACTTTGCTGCTAACATGCATGTCATGCTGTTAAATGTAAGCTGACGGAACACATGACATAACTAGATTTACTCTTATTCATAGGAATCATTTTTTCCCTTCGAAGGAAAAAGAAAGAAGGAAAGACAGTTCTGTCTTTGGAGTGGCTTTGAATTGTTAAGGAAATACAATTTCTCAGCAGCAAGGCAACTCCTAAGGAAATCTGAGAGTTCTTAATGGAAGTCGACAATGATATAACTGCTTATGTTACATTAGAGTCCTAATTCTTCCCATCATATTTGGAGTATGGCCATCGATGTGCCACTTAGGTGTACTGAAAAGAAATAGAATGATTTTCTGTCCATATACAACTTTTCTCATTCCCAAAGTCCTGTTTTCTGAATTATTTCCTTGCTTATGAGTCACTAGCCCAGCTATAGAACAAAGAGTGGAAAGGCCATTTTTGTCCCAAGTGCTGCACTCACAGTCAGCTGCACGCAGACACAACACACACAGATGTACTGTTACACGGTGATAGCTGTAAATACCAACAAATGAAAGCAATGGGAAACACTTTTGAATCATAAAGATAGCACTTTCCTTGTGCACAGGTTAGCGTGTTACAGAACAATAGTCCCTCCACGTGGCACAATTAAGTAGCATGGAGACAAGGAGGTCAACATTAAATGATCTCAGTTCACAGCCAACGAAAATTGCTGTAATTCTTTAGCAAGGCATGTAATTGGAATCACACACATTGACAGTTTAAACATTTTTACTTCACTCTCTACACCAAGATAAAAACCTCCACAATGCTTTATTTATCTCAAGTGCCTGCAGTAATAACTCCTAATTCCAGTGATGGCCATTGGTGCATAACCAACTAGTACAGGCAACGCCACCGCCTTGTTCAGTGTGAGCTATTGTGAGGGGTGTTTCTAGGGAAGTCTGATTCCAGACATGAATTTACTGTGAGCATTGCCTGTTATAACTCATGTAAGTCTGTGTATCCAGTGTGGGAATAACCGTGCACTCTTCAGTCCTATCTTGTTTTAGATAGTCTACCCTTGCAACTGCAAGTACAGGGCATGAGAACCCTGCTGAAGGAATTAATTCAGTACTGGAACAGGATCCCAAGGGAATGCAAAGGGAAATGCTTGGATTTCAGCTGATTTAAGGGCTGTCATAAACTATCAGAATGTAAAAAATTGATCTTCACATGAGTTGAAAGTTAGTGTTAGCATTAATGAAATGATGCCAGTCGACTGTCTCACCAGGGATGAGCCTGAGAATGACAGGTGAGTGGTAGACTGGTGGGATGAATGTTTGCTCAGAAAAGCAACAACAGTAACAAAAACAACAACAACAAAACAAACAAACAAACAAAAAAAAACGAGGCACACAAAATAAATAAATAAATAAGTAAAATAAAATAAAATCAGCAAGAGATGTGTTTGACCCAAGAAGGCAATAATGAAGATCAGAGAAGACCTCAAAAGTGTGTTTCCATACCAGTCATACCAGTCAGGACGCCCACTTGAAACTCTGTAATACAGAGGAAAGATACTTTAAGAAACATTGTGTAGGGGGGACGACAGATTCAAGAAGCTATTGGTAGAAGCTGAATATCAAAGAATAAGCTAAAGAAAACTGGTTTAAGTTTTGTTAAGTGCTCAGCTCTGATGCAATAACCTAGATCTCAGGGTAATTCCTTTGTATTTTTACACAAACAGAAACTGAGGAAATGGAGAAAAGATTTAAACTGATAACAGACTAAGAAGATCAAGTGATGATTCTTATAATTGCTCTAATGGTTTACGGAAAAAGTGTTGAAGCAGTTTTGCTCCTACCATTTTCCTTCTTATTCTGACAAGGAATGTCTTCTGGTTTGAGAGCTATTTTGCAGGGAGCACAAAACCAGAGCGTGCATGAAGACATGAAGTATCATGCACCTGTTGTTGAGAACTGGCAATGTAAAACTGCTCTAAGATGATGACGAATCTCTCCTAGAGTGCTCAAGTCTGTATGGCTATGAGGCCTTGCTGAAAAGCCTTCATGTTCCACTTACAAGACAATGTAATCACTAGCTCCTACTAAGACAAAAAATTACAGCATATATCCATCTCAGTGAATAAACTTCTACTGAAAGAAAATGTGTAATGAGATATAACTGATCTTTCTGTGTATAACTTTGTACAACTGTGTCTTCAGAGCTTTACTCTTGTCTCTTTCATTTCCTACCACCATCCCTTCTCTCTATATCAGTTCCTTTAAGTATGATGTAGCAGTTAAATAGCATTTAAGGTCCACTGCCACCATTATACTAAAATTGAATGAATACTTCTGCAGAAGTAGAGCAAGACTACAGTGATTCCTTTTTGAGGAAAATTCACTATTTCTCTCCAGCTACCTAAAATCTAGCAGCCTTCTCTTCATCTCTAGAGACTCGCAGCAATAGGTATTAGGTGATTGATACCAAAAGAGTATCAAAGAGTACAACCATGTCTAGAGACTAAGAGAATCAGGCACAATTCTATACAGGGGAGAAACTTGTCTTCCTGGGGTCTGTAAGTCTCAATAGGCTGGAAATAAACATATAAACACCTGTTTCATACACTGATTAAGAAGGTACTTGTTTAAAAATGCTAAATCAGCCTAATTCTATATGAAGATCAACATTATGTAGATTCTTTTTCAGAGAGATTAAAATAAGCAGGTCTCATCTTCCAGCAGAAATGCATGACTGAACTGTCAAATACTATTTAATAAGAGGATTATATTGGATTTTATTTTACTTAAGGCTGCTTTACAGAGAGCAATTTATCTCAGTTTTGAGCAGACTCCTTCCTTTTGGGATATTGGTTTGGATTTGGCATTAGTCTTAATTGGTGCAGGTTTAATTATTTCACTTGAGTATTTTATTGTTAAGTCCTCCATATATCATATAATTTTGTACAAATAACAGGCTCCATGCATGTTATAATCCATCTACTGAGATGGCAGGCAGGGAAATAAAGGCCTGTTTTCTTGCTTCAGACACATGAGGTATATAAGTTGAATAGAAAGATTTGGTAGCAACAAGACTTACGTGACTCAAGTGCCAGGTTTATTTTCTGTTTAATTGTCTTTCTATTGATTCTCAGAATATATCAATACATTATCCCCAAAAGAGACATTTGGAAACTCAATCAGTTGCAAGAAGTTGGCTGAGTTTAATAAAATAAAAGAAAAGAAAAGAAAAATCAAGAAAAAAAAAAAATGCCCAATAAAATAATGAACCATAATAACACGTAAGGAAAACTGCAGACAAAGAGGCTTCAGTTATGTATCTCATTTTGGGAGACGTATGCTGTGGACATTAGCAGATATTCTCAGTTTAGATCAAACGCTGTGACAGACAGTTACAGAATTGGAACTTGGAAAGACTGTGCAAGGTGGAGTTTTGGGGGTGCATTTTAGGACAGCACTAAAGTGTGTTACAATACAGTAATTTGCTTTTGCATTTGGGATCAATTAAGTTTACAGGTAGTTGATGGATAAGAAGGAGGTGCAGGAGATGCAGTTAGAGAGTGGAATGCAGCAAATAGTGAGGATGACCAGGGCTGAGGTGAGAATTAATTTGCCCCTGAGAAAATAGTCCTGGACTCTGGTGAGAGAGCATCCAAAAAAGGTAAAATTGCCATTGCCTTCTGTGTTGGTAAAAGTGCCTGATATACATTTCAAGAGCTAGAGGGAATAGCAAAACCCAACCCTTAAGAACTCCTGTTTTCAAAGAACAGATGAAAACCATCTGCTTGTGAAATCTGTTTGCTCACCCTAATAAGGCTGAGGTACCTGCTCAGCTAATTGTGGAAGTAGCTCATGCATATTCCCTAAGAGCAGCTAAATAAAGCCAAGGACACAACTAAGTTCAAAATATTTTAACTTAGAAGAAAGAAATCCAGATTAATTTTGATTAATTCTATAGCATTAGACTTTGCCTGCCTGAATTTTTGTTGCCAAAACTTCAAACAATTTCAAGTAGTGTTAGAACAAATTCATCTCTGTTACTCAACAACTTGACCCTTCATATATATATTTAAAAATCTGTATCCTAGGCCTTAGAAATAAACATTATGCAGATTAAGGCAATACAATTCCTCTACATTTGCCAGATTTTGAGACACTGGGAGATGCACAGAGACAGAACAGACAAAACTCTGAGCCCTTAGATCCCAGGAGCATTACTCCCCTGTACATGAGCTGAAGAAAACCATGTGTGATGGACAGCAGCCCCATGTCCCTGTCTCCAGGCTCTTCTAGTATAGATCAGAGTCTGTGAAAGTTGCAATGACTTGAAATCAGCCATTAGGATAGACATAGCGATGCAGGCCATTCAGAGCAAAGAACAAAGCAAAGGTGAGGCAAGACAAGAGGATTTGCCTCTTGACATGACATATATTGAATCCAGTTTATACCCATGATGTGTCCAAGCAGGGATTTAACTTCACTTCCAAGCTTCACTTGGCTCCAGCTAATTGTGCCTACAGCTAGTGTGGGGCAGGGAGGAGTGTGTTGAGTTCAGCAATGCCCCTCCCCTTCTGGGTGCTAGCTATCTAACACCATGCTTTAGCCAAAGTGTGAGCTGGTCAACGTGTGTATGCATTGGGTCTACATGGAAAGGTTTTGGTAGCGAGGGATTAGTAAGTTACCATGGTAAGGACTGCGTTCTGTGGGAGAAACCCACTCCAGAGAGAAAGAAGAGAGGTGTGGAAGGAGTGGCAGTAAAAAATTGTTATGGACTGATGCAACCTCTCATTTCCCACTTTTCTGTGCTATTCAATGCAGAGGAGTTATAAAGATTGCTTTTTTGTTGTTATTTAGTTTTGGTTTTTAGTTCTCACTATTCTCCTTTGTTGTCAATTGGCAATAACTGAAACTACTGTCCAAGATGAAACTATCTCATTTCTGACAGTAATTAGTGAGTAATCTCCCTGTTCTTATCTCAGCCCTAAGTTTTTTAACATTATTTTCTCCCTTGACGTTCTACAGAGAGGGAGTTAGAAAACAGCTTGGTGGGCACCTGATAGCCAGCCACTCATAACCCTCCACAACATGATAGGTGGTTGGGAAATTAACCATAAATAATGAGATCCAACCTTAAGCTAACACAATGCGAAAAAAAAAAAAAAAATTATAGCTTTCAAAGAAATAACCACATTTTTATGTGGACAGACTGTGCAACTCTCACTAAAACAAGGTCAATCTTTTTCTCAGTTACATGATTGATTTTGATAATGCATGACTTCAGTGTTGAGACTTATACCCCAGTGAACAGTTACTGTTACATAATGATATGTCTGAGAGCAATATGCACCTTGCTGTCACACTGAATGCTAAAGAAATGCTGATTTAGCTCTTGTCTGTTTCTGTGGCAGTTACACGGTCTTTGGTTGCAAGAAAACTGATCTACAAAGTATGTATACCTCTGTGCATAGAAGTTGGCACTTTCCTACTAGATGATAGGCTCTGGGAGATGTGACGTGAAATAAGACAACCAAGGCACTGAGAGACCACTGACATTTCTGGTGATAATGCCCTGGCTATGCTGAAACATGAAAGGAAACATATTGTAAGCCAAGAATTTATTGCTAGAATGACTGAAATCTTAACAGTGTAATCCAAGAGCTATTATTTGTTCAGATCTAATTATGACAGAAAGAATACATTAAGAAAATATTTCAATAATAAATCATAATAATAAATTTTGAACTGCTCCTCTTTCTACTTTCCAGGAGTCAATAGTTTCACTGTGGGGGTAAAGAAAGGATCTTACAGTGAGTTATTGACACCTGGAGTCCTTCATCAGCAGGAATATGATGTTCATGTTTCTTGTCTATGTTTTCTCTTGTTGACCAGAGGATACACTTTTGAGGTGTTCTTGTTAACATACTGTTACTCTTTGTTCTTTTTACATTTGTCTGCAGTTTTACATAACATCTGAATTTGCTATGTTTGATGCATTTTATATGCATTATTTTCTCTTATCCCTGATACTTTTTTTTTATTGTTATTATTTTTTGGTCCAACTCCAGGACTGCATTTCTTTAGTGACCATCTGTGCATTTACAGCTGTGGCGTCCACACGACCACCTTGTGCCCCATCTACTTTTATCCAATGCCTGCACTCATCTGCACTGCAGCCTGTTTCCATTTTTCAAGACCTCCACTGTCATACCAGGCCTGTATTTCTCTATAGAGCACCTTTGTGTAACAGTCAGAAATAGCTCACTTTATAAAGAATAATTATTTGCATGAGGGAATAGCATGGAGCCGCGTCAGGAGAGTGGTAGCTAGGGGTGAGGGAAAGGGTCTGCACCAGAAGGTGGTGGGCATGGAACAGCCTGCTCAGGGCAGGAGCTGAAGCTCAGGGAGCATTTGGTTTGATTTTTGAGATGTCCTATGTGGAATCAGGAGTTAGACTCAATGATCCTTGTGGGTATCTTCCAACATTAAATATATTCTATGATTCTATGATTCTTATTCCAGCAGCTTCCAAAATTTACTTTGAAAAAAAGTCTCTGATCCCAGCTGTTCCCAGCTCACAGAATCACAGAATCACAGAATGGCCAGGCTTGGAAAGGGACCTCAAGGGTCATGAAGCTCCAACCCGCCTGCCACATGCAGGGCCACCAACCTCCCCATTTAATACTAGACCAGGCTGCCTAGGGCCCCATCCAACCTGGCCTTGAACACCTCCAGGGACGGGGCATCCACAGCCTCTCTGGGCAGCCTATTCCAGGTCATATGAAGGCTTGGCTTTCTGTAAGGAAATATGTCGATAAACCCCATTCAGGAAAACTAGAACAACTTCTTTAACACATGCAAGGTACGTGGATTAAAAACCAAACTGAATCATTTGCAGAGATTACAAATCATAGCTTTCCATAAATGAAATAACAGGGCGGCAATATATTAGGGCATAACTGTTCAAGAGGATACGACACACATGATGCTAGCATATGTGCCTTTCAGCTAATGATAACAGTTGACATGCATTATATGACTTTATGGCATATTTATTCACAGGAAGCAGTGTCTAATGAATAAATGGTTAATGAGACTGCATTAAGCATAAAAAATGCCATTTTAAACCACTAGATCATTACTTTAACAAGGTATTTTCTACTGCAAAGGAATTAAAGCAAATAAACAGGTTCTTTGAAGGCAGATAACTGCTTCCACAGAAGGCATTAAAAATATATATATATATATATATAAAAACAGAATTATTAACTGAAATAAATATGAAACCCAGGATAGGTAGTAATAATAATAATAATAATAATAATGATAATAATAATAAACCAGACACTTTGGAAACAAACAATTTGTACTGTCAAGATGAGTACTTTGACTTTTACTGCTGGTGGGGAGGTAGACTATCAGTCATTAGTGATCTGTTTGGTTAGTCATTTTGTTCTGGCAGAGGGCTAAATTAGCAGTGAGCTAATCACAGAGTTTCAATGATGAATGTCGATTTAGTTGTCTTACATTTCTGAGTCTTTTATTACACGACAGTTAGTGCCTAGTATGGGAGGAAAAGACAGTCCAGTCCTAAAGATACTAGATGGGAGCCTGTGAAACCTGACATTGCAGGTCCCATATAATGCATGATGGGACAGAGAGGTATCTTAAGGATTATGTAAAAGAGATATTTAGATTCCTAAAGAGATAGATAATTGCCTGATAGGATCTTTAAAAGCAATTGAGTCATGAAAAGTTAAATGTAAGATTGAACATCCACAGCATATCTGCTTCCCTAGGTACTTATCTAATCAGAGCAATGAAAGATTTCCAATCAAAAGAATTAGAAAGAAAATTATGACCGTGAGTACTTATATTGAACTTCTTCTGATTTATCTACAGACTAATAATTATAGATCTAATCCAGAGTTCATAGAATTCAATGAAATACTTTTTAATGAGTTAACAGACTTTCTATCAGGTTTTTGTAATTATAGCAAGTCATTTTGAATGAAGAATTCATCTCAGTGAATTGTAGTGTATTTGTGAGTAATATACTAATAGAAATTGGGCACAAATTATAAAGCATTCACATAAATTATTCACCCAATTATATTGCATCTAGATAGGCAGATAGGAGAATTATGCATTAATAATTATGTATCCCATATAACCATAGGCAATATGATGAAACAGATTTATCATGAAGGATCTGTCCATCAGTAGAAAGATTCACTGTGAAGTATTTCAAAGACTCCTATTTGACTTCAAGTCATTCACTAATAAACAAAGAATGGCTGGAGGCTGGCACTTGTCAAAAATCAAGATCAGTAAGGGAAGTGCTGTGTGGCAGAAGCAGTGTTTTTAATACATTCCTCTACTCTTAGCTCCTCTTGCAGGGGCTATGTCAGTGTGATTATGCTTTTAGGAGACAGAGAGTGGGAAGAGATCAATGGAGAATATTTAGGAATAGGACCCAGCCCTGAAGTAATCTATTATCATGATTTCCTATAGGGAAACTGTAAACTAAAAGATGCCATGGATTAAATTCTTCTTGAAATTAACGAGTGCAAAATTTCATCCTTTCATCAGTCCCTGTATCTTTCCTGTGAACTTAGGATACTTGTCATTTCCTTACAAATCCAGCTTGACCTCAATTAAGAAAAAAATTGCTTAGTATCAGTTATACCCAACACATAAAATGAATTTCTACATGACTGAAGAGAGAATTTCATTGTAAATCTAGGAGTGAATCCTGCCTTCCTTTTATTTTTATTTTATTATAGTGCTTTGCTGTGCATACAGTTCAGTGTGTGTGCATGGCTGGGTGCTCTGTATTGCTCAGCATGCACATGTGGGTCTGTGCATATTCATGCTTCATGTAAGTGCTCGGGTTTCACGCATTCATGGCTTTGTCAGAGTTCTTGGCTCCGTGTGTGTGCTTGTGTGGGTATGAATACATGCGTCTGTGTGTGTATGGTTCTTTGTGCTTCAGGGTGAAGGAAGAAGGGGGACATCTTCATACTGTGGACATTTGTGCAAAATAAAATCTTTCTGTTTGTTTATTTTCAAGAAATACACAATGTCATTTTAGCTTACCCTGCTGTAGTGACCTAAAGAGTCATCTGTAAATGGACATGAGACAATTCAATCTTCATGCTGCATTAAGTCTCAGCAGAAATGCGAGGAAGTTTTTGTTATAGAATTTAATAGTGTAGTAAGAAGGCTATTAGTGTACAGTGTATGGACTGTTTTATTGTAGTTACTTCACATGAATATAACTCCCAATCATCACTCCCAGGACTGTGTTGCTACTCACTGCCATTTTCAGTCTTGGATAATGCCATCTTTGAATGTGTGTGAACAGATATCTGCAAGGTTAAAATAATTAAAATGGAAATTCAGAAGTTTCACAGTGGATATATGAAATGAAAAAAGGAAAGAAAGAAAAAAAAAAGGCTTCTGATGTGGTGCTTTTTTGCCCCTATTTTCATACCTGTAGAATTGTGTGTTATTTGGGTATATAAGTTTGTACTCACAGCTGTGTCAGGAACAAAGCTACTGAGCCAGACTGATGTAATTCTCATTGTAGACATACAGAATGGAAGTAAATGGGCACTGTCATCAGTATTAGTGTGCCTGCCATTCACCCTGAATCCATATTTCATCTTGATCAAACCTTGTGAACAATCTTGCAGAGAAGCATGAACCAAATTTAGCTGATACAGGATACAATAGATTCACTCCCAGTATATTCACCACGTGCTGAAAGCAACACAATGTCTGAACCATTGCAGGATCAGTGTTAAGAGCAAGGAGCAGCAACTTAATGTAGCTTCATACAACAGGTAGGATAACTACTTCTGTTCTGAATGGGTCTTTCAGATGCTGCTCAGGATATTGAGGAAGGAAATAAAAAGGGAACTATGTAGACCTAGTGCCCGTAAGTAGCCATTGTACTACTGCAGTTTACTGTCTCCCTGTGTGCTTGGGTCTGATAAAGGCTGTCCTGTGAAGATGGAGTCAGTTTTCCCCTTTCCTCCACACTCAGTCACCCTGTCATTGCTCACCTGTGCGGAAAGAAGAGCTGCATTTAGATAACAGTTGCTCTCTTCCCTCAGAGGAATCTGGCAGTACAAGCAGTCCAAGTAGGAGACTAATGACACTTCTCATGGACCATTACTTCCAGAGTGTGATTACAGAAGGACTTGCAGTTGAGTAATTAATGAAGTAGAAGACTAAGGCTGACCAGTGGGATATAAGGAATCATTCCTGGGGAGGGAGCAGAAGGCATGCAGTGGGATCCACTGCAGTGATGGAGCTATGTTGCTGTTGCTCGCTAATGGCTAATGACTGCAGCTGGAAGAAATGCTGGGAACAACTCTCCCCAGCTGCTGCCTCACATCTGCTCAGCTGGATGGCCTCAAGCCTTTTCTTCAAGGCTCCTGCAGCTGCCAGGTAGAAGCCAAACTCTGCCTCCCAAGAGCAGTGAGGTGAGACACACATGCACTTCTTCCTCTTGTTATAGTTGCTGAGGACATTGGAGAAGAGAGAAAGATCTGACAGAAAAAGAAAAAAAAAAGACCTGGAAAGGAACAAAGAAAAAGGTAAATGATATCCACAGGTAATCAATACTCACTCTGAATCTGCACTGTTGGTGAAAAGTGGGTCACAGCTTGTTCCCCGCTCTGAACTTCTATGCTACACGGTTTGTTTTCTTGCAACAATATGACCTGTAGCAAACAACATAACAAATATGATCTGCAGAATAACAACCTTTGAAATCACCTGGAAAGCTGTACGTACTCAGTTTCTTGACACAGACTTCAGCTCTGCTGTAGAATTTATCTTTTTTGATACAAATGAAAACCGTCTGGAAAGAAGCACATGGCAGTGATTTGTCTCAAACTTAAGCTTAAGAAGACAATTTTCTGAACTTGAATCTCATCAAGCTGAGAACAATCAAGAATGCACCAGAAGTAAACAGCTGGATTGTCCCAGCAAGCTCAAGATACCACAGTGTTGTCCATCTCTCATGGAAGATATACATCAGTTATGTTGGCACTGACATTTTCTATTCTAAGATGGCCAGATATGGGAAACCATCTATAGGGCTAAGAATCGATTTCTTCAGGGTCACACAAAGAGTAGCAGGCTGACTAATGTCATTGTAGTAATACCAGCTCCCACTGTACTCCAGTGATACCAATGATTTTGCAAGAAACATAAACCTGGAAGACTTGGCGTGACAATGCAATCCTATGGTTTAATTCTTCAGCATAGTGCTGAAGATCGTATTATCTTGGCCTTTGTAAAGGCACATCCATGTATCTAGAAGTGAATAAACATTGGGAGAGCAGCTGAGCTTATTTTATTAGCAATCATTTCAGTGACTAACAGAACTGCTGAAAGAGATGCAAGTCTGTAACCATCACAGAGCTTTATTTACTCTTCTGATTAAATTTCCACTGTCTACAGTAAATCTAAAAATAAAAT
The DNA here is from genome assembly GCF_026119805.1 of Tympanuchus pallidicinctus. Taxonomy (NCBI): domain Eukaryota; kingdom Metazoa; phylum Chordata; class Aves; order Galliformes; family Phasianidae; genus Tympanuchus; species Tympanuchus pallidicinctus. The sequence continues at coordinate 6,867,125 of NW_026294627.1, read as the reverse complement.
AAAATCCAGACACTGAAAATCAAAATGTAATTCTTCCAGTCTCTGTTATTTTTTTCCCTAAGAATATTCTTATTCTGTAAGGATAAAGATTTTATATTTAGGTTGTTCAGTACATGACCAGGAGTGTGTATGCTCACCTGCATATGTTCATCACCTCTGAGACTCTTACAAGGGTAGAAGGAGATGAATAGTTAAGTCATTTCGCAAAGAATTAAGGTTTTTTTTACCTTTTCTTTGAGGATAATTTTCATTCAAATTAAAAAATCTCCCCTCATCTCTTCATGGAGCTATCTCATGGAAATAATTACGTCTGCACTACAGGTCAGGGATAAAAAAGAAACACCAACATTGTAATTAACCACCATCTTCATTATATATTCGAAATATATTTTCTGCATCTCAGTTCCTTCTACCAGTGACTTTTGGTTTAAGCGGTACACACAGTTACAGAAGTCATCTCTGGAAGCTCTTTATATGTTTGAATGAAATCTCATGTATGCCACAAATGATTAAACAGGCTGAAATTTTCTTTTTCTTTTGTCATCTCCTTTTGTCATCTTTTTTACTAAAAATCATTATATTGTCTAAATGAATTCAGCTCTATCCAATAAACTGTTATGAAGTAAATGACTTTTAAGTGAACTAGCATCCCCTTCTTGAGAGTTTGATGTCTAGAGATCCCTCCTGACCCTTATGATTCGGTGTGTGATAATGTGAAACAACCTCTGTAGGGCAGGGAAAGTGATCTGTGGCTTTTAGGACTGCCCACATGAATCAGTGTTGGACTTGGATCTGAGCAGGATACGAACTGCTGTTCTCACAAGGGCACTCAGCTGAAAAAAATAATAATAAAGAAGAAAAAAAAAAACAACTAATAAAAGGTCAGCACAGAGTCTCCTGGTAAAGTTTTATTGATTTAAAGATCAAAGATAGTAGCTACTGTGCGCTCATCTCCTAATTATCAGTTGATAATGTTATGGTTTGTGGTCACCAAGTACAGCTCAGCTATATAAAGCATGGTCTTTGCACAACTGCTGCTGACTTTGCTGACTTTTTCATTTCCTCTCAACACAACAGCTTTGAGTTACTTGGTATTACGGAGCAGTTTTCACTCCGCCACACACATGAAAAATATTTTATTAGATTGTAAACTAAGTTATCTTATTCTCTCAGGTTATTTTCTACAGTGGTTTCATTTCTCCCTTCTTCTGTCTTTTTCTTTTTTCTTTTGTTTTTATTGGATCCTAAAGTGTGAAATGTAAAACAAAATCAGCAAAACAAACCCAAAACAAATATACCTTTAATGTACTGGGAGAGAGGAATTAAATTGTACTTCCACTTCCTCAATCTAATAGCTTATACAATGCAAAATGGAATAGTGCAAGTTCTTTTACTATTTCAGCTCCTAGCAGTGTAGTTACAATTAAAGATGTTTCACATTTCCCATTACAAATACTCATTTACACAGCTTTATAGGGTGTCATAAATATTCACTCCTGATTGAAACTTACTCAATAAGGTCATAACCTGAGAAAAATTTCAGAGAAACATGAGGTGAAATCGAGTTGATGAAGAACAAGGCAGCCTGTTTAAGCAAAGTGAATTAATGGATTGAACCTGCATCAAGGGAGGGTCAGGTTGGGTGTTAGTAAAAGATTCTTCAGCAGATGTGACTGAGCAGACTCTCCAGGGCAGTGGGCCCTGCCCCAAGCTGCCAGAGTTCAAGAAGCATTTGAGCAAAGATCCCAGATGTAGAGTTTGGATTTTGGGTGGTCTTGTGTGGAGCTAGGAGTTGGACTCAGTGGTCCTTGTAGGTTTCCTCCAACTCATGATGTTCTACGGTTCTTTGATTCTGTGAATTATCTAGGAAGTTGGCACCTAAAATTGTATCAGAGCTAAAAATACTGAGTTGTAAAAATACAACCTCCTGCAACAGGTGATGGAATCAGCACCTTCACAAGAGTTCATCTGTTCTTAATAACAGAGATCAGTGATACTTTGTCAGAAGGACACATCAAATATATCGATCATTTTTAGGACATTAAACTAAGATATGCCTGAGTCATATGTAGGGGGAGGGAGAGAAGATGGAGAGCTGGAACTGAACAGCTGTGTGAGTGTGATTGCTATTTTTAAGTAGCTTCTCTTCCCAGGCTCTCATTGTCCTTCAGGTTTCAAATTATCTAAACTTTATTTCCTGAAACAACTCTTTCTTTCTCTAGAATATTTCTTTTTTTTTTTTTCTTTCCTTTTTTTTCTTTTCCTTTTTTCTTTCTTTTTTTTTCTTTTTACTGAACGAGATTAGCATTGTGGGTAGAACAGACCTGAGGATGTTCACCTGCTTCCACTTCAGGCAAGTAGTGCTACGTAACAGAATTACAGCTCTATGTAAACATTCATACATATATATTCACATACATAAACAAATATGTGTACTTACCTAATGGGAACATTTCTGTTTCATTAAGATGGAGTTCCCACTCAAAATGAAAATACTGATGTTCCCCTCTTACACCCATCTCCATCCCCAGCCTTGTTAAAGTCTCTGCATTAGTGAAGCAAGATGTGGGTGATCCACAAGCTACCCCTGCTTCATTTTTGGAGGCTCTGACTGGATGTATTTCTAAATTAAGCGTGTATCTGCCTGTTGTGTTCTGACAGTTCTCTTTCTTAGCAAATACTTCTTTGATTATATGCCGTGGAAGAAGTAAAAAGAAAGTGAGGATATAGAACAATAAATTAGTTGAGGAACTAAATGAGGGCATAGTAAAATTAGATTCAGTTAAGATGAAGTAGAGAATCTTGTGGACCTATAAAAGTTTCTGTGCTTCCTTCCATCTGCACCCTACATTTCTGTGTTTACAAACAGAATAATTCTTTTTCCTGTGGTTTGATGGGCTTACAAGCTTATTGGTATGATTTGTAGAACTGAAACACCTCTATTTTAAACTATTTTTCAAGAGATACTACAATAGTACATAGAATGGCCAGTGATCATGCCTGCCTGGTTCTGTGATCAAAGCAGATCAGAGCTTTTCTTTCAAAAATATCTGACTTTGGAATTTGAATTCTATTTTCAAAAAAGCCTTTGCGGACACAGGTGGGAAAGATTTCCCAGGGTTTAAGTCACGAGCACTTACATCCCATTGATTTCTTTGTGAACTTAAACTGTCAGTTGTCATTACTCTGAAGTAACTTTCTGTTCAAGGAATGTTTAGATGTTGTGTTGAGAGACATGATTTACAGAGAACTACTGCTGATAGGTGGACAGTTGGACTGGATGATCTTCCAACCAAGGTGACTGTATGATTCTGTGATTCTAATGTTTATTACGTGCTACCTGAGTCCCGCTACCTGTTTATATACAGCCACATGGTAGATGTGAGGTGAGATTAACTTTAATTGATTTCCACTCTTTGCAGTTGTAGTGGAAGACTTCACTCTGGGCTTACAGCAGCCCAAGTCGTTATCTGGAGGCAAGGCTGAGAAAAAGTTGCAAAATTGAGGTCATTGAGTGCTATCCAATGTACATGGAAAGATTAAGTCTGCTTTGCTAGCCTTGTCTCAGGCCTTCTTTGCCCATATAAGTTTGTTTACTTGGATTTTGTTTGATCATATTTTTTGTAATCTTCGCTTGGTTGATAAAATAGCAAGAGAAAACATCAGTATGAGGTTTGTGGCAAAGAAAAATACTCTGTGACTATGTCTTATTAGGTTCAATGATTTCACTGAAGCCCCTCACAACACTTATATATTTTCCAGGCAAGGTCATTTTCTGTCAATTATAGTCACAAACTGTGACTTTAAAATCCTCCTTTCCAATAACACTCACTGACTTACAGGAAAATGAAGTACGCTGGCTTGCAAGGAGCACAGACTGTAAAATAATTACATTCATTCTTATTAAAATGTTCAGTCATTTGCTGAAAAAGTACAATTCATGATGGCAGAAGAAAGTAATTTGTTAAATAAGATATTCATCCAACTATTAATAATGTGATTTAATCAGTAGATTGTATGCAGACTTTAAATATAAAATGTCCAAAATCATCATAGTGAATTATTAACAGTTGATATCTTGGGGAAGGGAGAAATACAACCAACGTTCACAATACAGCAAGAAAGGGAAAGAGGAAAAGACAGATTAGATCAACCATTGTGTCACATTTTTCATTCTCTAAAAAGTTTTTCTCATCTTCTTACTGAGCTTGGAAGTCAGTGTCCTAACGAGCGTGAGGTTTAATTCTCACAATCTTCTCAGTAAGCTAGGACCTTAAAACTTATTAGCTTTTACTAAAGCATCATATTTTGGTGCTTCTGAAGATGTTGTTTGACCGCAGTTATTAGTCTAATCTACAGCACACATGTTTTCCAGTAGCTCAGCCAGAGCCCACCAAATTTCATACATATTGTACTGAAATACATTTTCTGCCCTGTGGTTCTTTCATTTGTTCATGTAGCCCTTACTCTGCAAAAACACATGCTTGCTTTCTCTTTCCCAGGCAGTATTTGCTACAGGCAACTCAGGCAGTCCCACTGGCTTATGAGATGAAAAATTCATGTATGATACATTTACCTTTTTTTCAAAATCTGGCACTTTTTATGTGCATGCAGGAAAATTACCTAAAGCTTATTTGGCAGTTTTGCAGAGTTCTAATATGTGCTACCTGTATATGTAAGCAATTTTCTAACAACATATGGTAGGTGGAAGGAAGCCTTTAGAAGTACTTTGTTTTTCACTCTATCCACTTTTAATAGCCTGTAGAAGTCTACAGTACTTTTTTTTTTTTTTTTTTTTTTCCTTAAATCTGTAGCAGACAAAGCATAAATTTATGGAACAAAAAGCAATGCCAAGCAGTCACAATATGCTGTTCTAACAGTTTTGTATGGTGTCTGGCATATGCCAGGCTGTAATGCAAAGGATTAAAGGCTTATAATACATCTTGCACACTGAGATTCTCAGTTTATTGGAAAAAATTACAAGTCTAATTCTGTGCTTGTTTAAAAATAGCACAAATAATAAGAACCTATTATAGTTTGTGACAAGAAAGAACATCAATTGCATTTACTAATCTGTTATGCCTCAGAACATGTCCCTTCCACAAAGAAAACCTTTCATTCCTGTAGATCTGATTCTCCAGTGCATGAAACCCATTTTATTCCAAAGTAATTTCATCTATTTTAATAGCATTATACTTTGATAGCACTGGTGTGATTGAGTAGAGAATTAGTCCTGTTTATATAAGGTAGATAACAGCACCCTCCTGCGAAACATGGAAAGGAGCTGGAATTTAATCCCACTCCTATTGCTCATGTTCTGCCATCAGTCGCAGATGCCGGCATCCATATGCATCTGATACACTCAGGCTCTGAGATAACAATCCTGGACTCTCAGTAGGTTTTCCATCCCCTCTGTGCACTGTGGTAGGACAGCCTCTCTGCCCTAGATGGGAAATGGTTGGTGCCCACCTGCCTGGAGCGAGACCTGCATGTACCTGCCCTTCCATTGTACTCTGCCTGCCCTTGGGAGGCACACTCTGGTGCAAAGGGACTTTGCCAGGTTGGCCTTCCTCAGGCTGTGCTAATCAATAATAATGCCATGTTACACCAAAAGCAACAACAGATACCAAAGTACAGCATTGCTACTGTACCTGCTTGTTCCCCATAGCGACTTCTGGGAGTATTGAACAGAGAAATATTCATAGAATCATAGAATTTGTAGAATGGCTTGTGTTGGAAGGGACTTCAAAGATCACCCAGTTCCAACCCCCTGCTTTGGGCTAATGTTGCCAACCACTAGATCAGGCACTACATCAGGCTGCCCAGGACCCCTCAAGGCTCAACCCTGCCTTGAGCACCTCCAGGGATGGGACACCGCAGTTTCTCTGGGCACCTCACGACTGCCTGTGAAAACTTCCCCCGATATCGAATCTAAATTCCCCTTGTCCTATTGCTACCTACCCTGTAAAAATTGATTTCTCTCTTGTTTATAATCTCCCCTTAAATACAGGAAGGCAGTACAGTTCTCTGTGAGTTTTCAGCAGACAGTGCCACTCTTCAAACTCTCATTTACCGGCACCAAAGAAATATTCTGATTTATTAATAAGAGTAGATGTTATGCCATTATGCAGAAGCAGATTAATTGTGGCAAGGAATGAAATAGATTCATAGTAAAGGAAAAGCAATGCAATGTGTTTCTGTGGAAGCCCATAGGTGCTATATATTTCCTGAGTAACAAGCATCACTGAAGGGCAGCAGAAATATAGTGATACTACTGCATACAGTGATATCTTCTTTATATGAAAATGCTTTACTCTCCAGAATCAATGTTATATGTAACTTGTAAATCAGATATACAGGTAACACTCTAGCCTCCTAAGTACAGATTATAATTAAGTTTCCACTGAGCTTTCATGAATTCATAATCACAGGAGAGCAATAATTTATTTGGCACAGAAAACAAAATGACAAGACACCCAGAGAGACACCTAGGCAATTGTTCAGTTTCTTCTGGGAACTTAGTACTTGCTAAATGAATTAGTTGAATATTCAAAATGGCTCTATGTGTGATCACAGAGCAGAGCTGCCTGAAATAACTTATGCCAGCATGTCTGATATCTCTTACCAGCTGTAAAAATGCAGCTCTTTGGTTTAGATTTACTAACATTTTCTGTCAGCCCAGAAGCCAAAAATAGCACTAATAACTTAAGTGCTGGTAATTACACTGGCACAAAATACATGCACTATTTAAGAAGTTAAATCAATTTGGTAGTTTTTAAAAGCACTAGGAAAATCTAACAATTGGGTTAGAAGGTTGGGTTGTTTTATTTTTCTGAGTTTTTCAGAGACTCTGAATGCTTTACTTCAAAATAATCCCTCAGGTATGTTCAGGCAATTGTCTGTGTTTGTTGAAAGAACTTATCTTCACAAAAGAATGAAAAGATTACTGATGAGCTATTTAATTTCTAACTTGCACCCCGGATTTTGTTCTCATTTTAATTAGAATGTCTTTGATTATGGCAGTCAATTTTATGTTTACTTAGCAGTGGACATTATAGTTTGCATGCTCTTGGTACTAGCAAATCCATTTTTTAAAATGAATGATCTTTCTGCATTCCTTAGGTGAAGAAAGGTGTAATTCAAGCCATTTAAAACCACATAAGAAACATTTGGGACAGGTGGTGAACTAAAAGTTTCACATTCTAAAAATGGACTCTGCTCCCCAAAATGGCGGCATAATTGGTGCAGACGTGTAGCAATTAGGAGCACAGGATTAAAAATATGGTCTGAAGTCAGCAAGTCAGTCCTGCATGCTCCTATTGAGAATAACCACTTCCCAAAACCCAGCTAAAACAACCAAATTGCTGGACTCGAAATTCCTCCATGTGTTTGTCTCCATTGCTAGTACTATTGAAAAGCTGTTACAGAACATAAACTGCTGTAATTACCTGCCTACATTTGCTTGTATCCAAGTTACACCTATGTATTTGCACACTGGTTTTTTTTGCACACCGTATAGACAGCTCTTCTTCCTTGTACTGTTTGTTCTCCAGAAAATTTTTAAGGAAAATTCCTTCTCTCTTGAAGTTTCATTTTATGAGTTTGAGCAAAATTCTTACCTTCCCCTTACCTTCCCCTAATCCCTTGAGCACTTCTGAAGGCCTCCTAATTTTTTTGAGTTTGAATTACCCTTCTCTGCACATGAAAGAGTGAGGCAGTACTGGAGTTTCTTGCAGATCTGTATGAATAGTCTCTTTTCTTTATATGAAAAACCTTGGTGATTCATTGCCATCCTAAGATCAACTAACACATCTTCCTCCTCTTCCTCAGGTCTTTCTAACTGATGACCTCCCAGTTAATAGCAATGTGCATGAGATTCCTTTCTATACTACTGATTTGCCTTCATTTTCATCTTAGACATCATGTGGATCTTTTGATTGTTCTGCGTATAATCTCCCAGAAATTCACTCCTTACCTGCATGCTTTCTAATAGCCAGGAGATATCCTTCTGTGTTTATGACTCTTTGCTTGTTTTGCATCTTTTATTTGTGTCTTCCTTATTTTTTAGCATCTTTCTTGATAGATTGAGAACTATTTAAGAACTAACTCTCTTCCAACAAGGTTTATTCCTCTTCTTAGGGGTGGATTCTACACAGTGGAGTCCTTTGACAATGAAAAATATCATATACCTTTGGCTTCTGAGAAACTAGTCTTCCTGTTCACTGCTTAACTAATTTCAAAAGCAAGCACCTTTATTTCAGGCACTGTTCATTCATTCCAGTTTGTCATAGAAATCCAGAAACTAAAACTCTTATTATAATGCTCTCATTCCCTTTCAAAGTTATGCCTAAAGCAATAGTTCCTCTGAGCATTTCTCTTGTGATTTCCTGGGAAACATTTGGCTACCTCCAGGAATAATAAACAGCAATTGCAGTAACATCTGAAGTCCTTCTGGCAAAGAAAAAAAAGAATAAAAAGTAAGAAAGGATCATGATCCAAGTGACACTCTTCCACAGGATTCATCATCCAAATAAAAGGAAGGAAATCTCTGCCCTCTTTAAAATCCAAACCTGCACTAGCATGAGTTCCTTCATTTTGTTGCACAAGCTCTACACAACAGTATACAAATCACTTCAAATCTCTGCTGAAACTTAACATATTCCTTTCTCTAACTACTCCAGGAGCCTGACTGCAGTCTTGACATATTAATTTGGGCTTCACTTCAGGTATGTGTGCTGTCTACCATGATGCTTCACTATTTATCATGGCAGCATCTTCTCTTATGTATTTTTACCAAGATCAAGAATGGAAATCACAAATCTCACAAAATTCATTTCTTATTCCCACTCCAAAACTTTTTAAATGATTCTCTATGGCTTTGTCCCAGACATTTCTCTTCTAAGATATAAGACAGAAAAACTTGTTCTTTCCATGAGTGTGTATATACAGTTGACTGTTCCTAATGTGGCCTAATTAATCAATTCATTGGTAACATCTTCACTTTATTATCCTCTCAATTTCTACCTCTACAGAACTTAAAAAGAAACAAAAAGCAAAGCAAAACAAAACAAACATATTGATGACCAGCGGTCAGACATTTTTTGAAAATGTTTAACATTTTCAGACATCTGTGTGCTGACAGGCAATGTGGGAATAAGATAGTTCTTGGTGATTTAAGTTTATGAGAAAATACAGAATAAAAAAGTCTGGACTGTGCACAGAGAATTTCAGATTAAGACATTAAAATGGTTCCAGATCAGAACAGTAACATTTCTAGAGTTAAATTTCAAGTTTATTAAAGATATGATACAGAGTTTGCTAGAAACTAATGCAGAGACAAGCAAAACCTCCAACAGGAATGTTGTAGAAAACCTCTGAAATAGAAATTTTTATAGTGCTTGAATTTCCAGTAGGAATGAAAAGTCACTGCAGATAATATTTCATAAGAAAGACTTTGAAACCGTTGTTAATTCTGCCAAATTCTCATGACTGTAAGATAATCACTGCATTTTACAATTTAAAAATACAATCGAACTTGCTTGTTTATCCCATGTTCAGCAGTAGGTTTTTTTTTTTTTTCATTTTCAGCAATAGTCAGGAAAGTTTGGAAAGCAAAAAAGAGATATGTGTGCAACAGCACAAAATTTGATGTCATTTAGAGATAGTCAGAATGCTCTTGTGAAAATTGAAAGAAAACAAGCTCTTATAATGTAATAATTATTTTTCTGAGTACATTTGATAGTACATAAAATATCGCATCACGAAAAGATCTATTAAAGGATAGTTTTTGTTTACTTTGTGCTGTAAAATGCAATCAGCAGCTGTTCAGATTGATCAACAACCAAAATGAAGAAGAAAGATTGACTAAGTCTCAAAATCCTTTTCTTATATAGCAGTAGAGAACAGTCCTAACATACGCCACAAAAAAAATAGATAGTGATTTTAAAAAAAGGAGCAGGAGTGGATTTTTCTTACACTTCTGTAGAGTAGGATTCTTCTTAATTAATTTATCCATTTAATCCAAACCATATATGAAGATTTTTATTCACTATATAGAGTAAATGGAAAGAGACAGACTCATTGAGAAGATAATTAATCCAGCCTTTCATAAACACCTGTCATTAGACAAATCATCCTCTAGAGATCCCTATCTCCCTCATTGATTTCAGGGAGCCTAGACAGCTAGGTCAAAAGAGACACTTAAGATGGATGAAGTTGGTATGATGCTGAAGTGTCCCTTTCACTCCTAGCATGTAGGTGAACTCCCATCCCACTGAGATTAGGAGACTTCAGTAGCAACTAACTATACTAGAAACTATCACTATATTTCATCTTCCTTTGGGCAGAATTCTATTATGGAATGTAAAATGCACTTAAAATTTCAAATAATCTTTTCAACCCTATCATCTTTGCTGCTTTTTATACCAACATATCCTTGAAAATTCAGTACGTTAGATGACACTGCAAGAGCTGGTTTACATCCTGAAGAAGGCTCGCGTACGCTGGTGTCTGTAGCTTCTGTCTTGAATATTGAGAAATCAGTAGATGTTCGTGGTAATGCTTGCAAAAAGAAGCACAGTGAAAATCTCTAAGTATCCATTCCCCTTTTCTCTCTGAAGCCATCACACAAATTCCTACTTTTTCTAATTCTGGTCAGGTAAGTCCAAACCAGACCTTAGAACAATCTCATATTTGTAAGTGTTATACAGATGTGTAAGGATGAAAGCAGTGCCAGAGGTTTGTTCTTTTGTAGGGTTTGACTCTGCAGTGTTTAAAAAATAATGTTAATTAGTGCAACAGATGTGAAAGGAAGGTTGAAGAGGGTGTAAGTGTGAGGGAACAGCGCCCTTTCCAAATTTTACTGTATAATCTGAGACAATTAATTGCAGCAAATCGATTGAACTGCTATACAGAAGATAACCAAATCCTGTTTTATTATCCTAGATTTAGAGGATGCCTGTACTAAGCATTAACAGATGGACTAAATAGGTTTGGATGCCCCTTTCTGGCATTACCCCAGGTTTCTTGAGTGACCATAGACTTCTGCTGTGGCTGAATTTTTCTTGAAATTAATTTTATGGCACATACATCCACAAGGACACATCATCAGCATTTTGTCATATTCAGAATATTTGTTATGGGTTGTGAGCATCCATACAAATACACAAAGAGGAAGGCAATTACATCTGCAAAACCCTTTGAGAACCATAACTGAAGGAATATGAAGGAAAATGATTAACCATTGATGGACTCAAGTTTTACGGGTTTGTTTGTTGGTTATTATCATTATTACTATTATTATTATTGTTATCATCATTATTATTATTATCATCATCATCATCATACTGTTTAATTATAAACCAGTGCCAATCTCCAATAAATATATATAGCATCTGATTAAAATGGGACTTGCAAAAAGATAAAGTCTAGTGTAAATCAAATTCACTGGAAGTTTTAACATAGCAGATTCACATCAGAGATTTATTCTGGTCTAGCTCCTTTTAAATCCATCATTGTACTGAGCATGGAAATGTCATATCGTTTAGAAAAGTCACTGGAAAATGGACAGAATCTTCGTTGTATATTAGCATACTTAACCCTATTTTATGTCAACTAGTGATCAGAAATATATATCTTAGTATAGTCTTCAGTCTCCTGTTGGTCACGAAAGAGACTGATGTAAATTGCTGTGTTGTTTGTTGGTCATAAAAATTAAATATTACAGGGTAACTTGAACAGATGATTGCAGTTGCTGATGTTAGATGGCAGACTTCCACTAATTTTGTTACAGGGAAAAAGTATTTCACAATAGTTATGACGAAGTTAATTATAGTACATCGTTTCTCATTAAAATTGCTGATTGTGTGTGGACCTCTATGTATCATTTTACCTTAATCTAGCCAGGAATATTTGCAAATAATTCGTCAAAGAAAAAAATGTAAAATGTCAGAAATATGTTTGTTAAAGTATTTAAATAAATAAGATTTGAAAATGAAGGATCCAGCTCTGACAGCTCTCCATCCTCTCCATCTCTCATTAATAAAATGGAGGTAGAAGTGTTTGTGTTGTCTCTATGGTAAAGAAAATGGATGAAAGATTTGTACAGAAAACAGGGAAGAAAGCAAATGTGAGGGAAACCAGAATGTAGGTCATGGTTGCTGCAAAGACAGAATGAAGTTTATCTAGAAAATAAGTCTTCACTGCTGTTTCTCCCATGCAGCAGAATTATTGTCCTCTGTGAATGATGTTTAGTGACAAAAATGGGGCTAATGAAAGGCTATTGAACAGCCAAATGGGCTGTTCTGACACTTCTGCACCATGAGTGATGCTTTCTTAATAGTCCAGAAATATGTCTGCTCAGAGAACTGTACTGCCAGAAAACTGGTAAGGTTTTTAGGAGTGACAAGTCAAAGGATGCAGGAAGAATGAAACTGCTGTTTTCTGAAGCAGCCATCTATTAGATTGGCTTAATCAGCTGTCAAATTATGCATGGCGATGAAATTGCAGTAGAACAGAATGCAATATCTTAAACTGATGCAACTGGAACACAATTATACAAAAGGGCTCTCTTTTCAAAGGTTAAGGGCAATTATACTGGTCTATAGTGAGGATTTCACATCCAGAATGCTAGCTGGGGTAGCACTTTCAAAGAATTTGTACCATACCAAGTGAAGCAACAGTGTCAAATTGATGCCTCTAGAATATACATGGTAGGATTTTCTTATATTACTCACTACTAATGGTTCTGCACTTCTTATCACTCCATAGATGTTTCCTAAGCAGACCAGGAGTCTGTAGGCTCATATTGTAACACTGGGGTCTGCCTTCCCAAGGAAGAATTTAACAGTTTGAAAATGTAAGCTGTTCAAAATGTATATTATCAACATGGAATTCAAAAGTGAGCTCTCTTTAATCTGGTGCTTTAAAGGATATTGAAAGGTATCCAGAATCTTTGGAATTCGGTGTGAATTACTTTTCTGCCTTTCTGGGGCTTCTGGAGCTGGAGCTGATAACTCACTATCCTGTAACATTTAGGCTCTGAAATTCTTAGTGTATCCTGCAATTACCTAAAAGATTTAATTCTGCATGTGCAGTAAAATATGAGCACTTTGCCTTCATTCCCTACTACAGCAAAAAAAGTAGAAATACTTGGTAAGCTGCAAAGAAACTTCTGTTTAGCAGGGATGAGCGCATAGATGACACTAAAAGAGAAGACTTGGATTTGACAGTAGGGGAATTCTGTATGTGTAGGATACTGTCACTCACTACTAAAGCTTCTGGTTCTGCACTGCTCTAACAGCAATAATTACAGCTTCTGCAGACATGAGGGGAGATACACTTGAAGCCTGAACTAATTATATAATGACAACTTGAAATCTGATCACCAAATGATTTCTAGCCTATCCTTGTTTCTGCAGTGCAAAGAAGTTTATCTGCTACAGTTGTGCATAGGGTTTCATCCAAGTAATTATCCTGTTATGAAGTGACAACTCAGTGCCCAAAGATCCATTTGGTACTAGACAGGCAGCCTGGACTTTCTAGGGGTTATGAGATCATTTGAAAATATAAAACAAATGTACCAACCTGAAGTGGTACAAGTCTGCTTGTAGCAATTTTATTCTGCCTGTTCAAAATAAAATTCATGAAATGTTCTCTTTTTTTCTTTTCCACATCATATTCTTACTTCTAAATTGGAAAAAGATGGATTTGAAGAGTGATTTACTGAATAGATAAGGAATTGGCTGTATGGTCAAAGCCAGAGGGTTGTGGACAGCAGTCTTATGTCGAGGTGAAGGACAGTGATGATTTGTGTCCCCTACAGGTCCATCTTAGGACCAGTGCTATGGATAGTGATGATCTGAGACGGATGATCTGCATAATTGGATTAAGTGCCCTCTCAGCTAAATTTGCTGACACTCGGCTGTGTGGCATGGCTGATGGAACAGAAGGAGGAAATGTCAGTCTGGAGAAGAAAAAGCTCCAGAAAGATTTGAGAGCACCCTTCCAGTGATTAAAAGGAGATTATAACCAGGAGGGAGAGCAAATTTTTACATAGAGAGTAATAGGACATCGGGAAATGATTTTATAATAAAGGAGGGAATACTTAGATTAGATCTGAGAAGTGTGTTTTTCACTCAGAGGGCAGTGAGGCCCTGGCACAGCTGTCCAGAGAGAGCTGTGGTGCCCCATGCCTGGAGGTGTTCAGGGTCAGGTTGGATGGGCCCTGGGCAGCCTGAGCTGGCGGGGGGAAACCAGTCCATGGCAGGGGTTGGAACTGAGTGGGTTTTAGGATCCCTTAGACCCCAAACCACCCCATAGTTCTATGATTTTATATCTTTGCCCTTTGAAATCTATTAGCCAGTATCTCTCCATTGGAAAATTTGGTTGAGGTCTATAAAATTCCCTGTACTTTCTACTTGTTCAAGCGGATGTCACATGTCTGCTTTTTCAGTTTATAATTACCTAGTCCTAACATTTTCTTCTGTTCTATCTAAAACACTGATGAAAGTGAGGGAAAACTGTGAGGAATGTTTATGGAATCTCTGTCACTATTGGCAATGGAATTGCTCAAGAGTTGATGTACTGTTTGTATGTCTAGTGAAGAGTCCAATCAATTCTGTACATTGCACTGTGGCTATACAATATACTATTGTCCATGTAATGTGTGGGAAGCCTCAGAAGCTAAGACTGTACGGGTTTTATGTCTTCCTTTCAATAACTCAGAAGAATAGAGAATCTAAATTGAGAGCTTTATCTAATTGTAACCCAGTTTGTGAAGCTGGCATTATGCTACCTGCTAAAGGCTACCTCTTTGCCTAAGCAGAAGAGGGAGAAGTAGAAGTGAGACGGGAATGTGTATTTAATCAAAATGCATATTAGCAAAGTTTGAATCTATTATTATATATGTAATGTAAATTTAAAATATCTAGATTAAGGTGGTGGTGCTTTTATCCTTCATATATTTAATATGTGGAGTGGTGCCAGTTCCATTGTAATAAGGATCAAGGATTGTGTTTCAGTGCTCATACAATATCCTATACCTCTTTGTTGGGTAATGAGCTGGTCATTCTTTTCTTCACATAAGCAGGAATTACACAAATAAATGAAAGTGCTCAAAACCATCTACTGTGCTTTTCCCTCCCTAAGGACTGCATGACAATAAAAACATTTATTTATTCCCAATCCTGATTTCCTCAAACTCTTCAATGGTTTTCAGTTTTAATGCTAAGTCTTTCAAGGAGTAGATATACATTACCTTCTTCCAGAAATTATTACGTCTATTTTTCCTGGATATTGTCTTTATTTAATCTCTTCTTCCCATGAAGTTCTCTTACTTTAAAGGAAACTATTGAAGTTTAAAAGTTGACTGTTTCTTCCTTGGGAAAAATATAACCCTGGCAAACCATATAAACTGAGGTATCACATCAGCCAGAAACTGTGCAGTCAGATTCCCCCTGAATGCACACACTTGGAAGGATATCTTGGTAGAGAGAACTGAGTAATAAGATGCCTTATGAGACCTAACAATTTAGGGACTGCTGGCACTGCCAAGACTCTTCTACAACCCTGCTGGCGTTAAACTAGTCTAGCACCTCAACATTCAGCAGTGAAATCCCAGAGACACTTCAGACAACTGAACACTAAATTATTGACAGTAATTGTTAGCTTAAGTGGATTCATTCCACTTAGTTTCCTTACAGGCTAAACTCATAGATTACTCAATCCACTGACTACAAGACTTGGCACAATTATGAACCTCTTGTTTTACAAAATAGCTAGCAGTTGAGAGTAGTAAATTCCCTATCTGAAGAAACCTGAACTAACATTTCCAGTTTCTGCTTGTTAGAGCTGTCTGAATTTTAACATGATTCATAAATATGTGCAGCTCTAGGTAATGAATTAAGTGGAGTGATGAATAGCTTGGAAGTTACGGGATGAGAAATGCTGAGCATTCACCTTGTGAACATAGGCTGGATTTTTCTCAGTACTATTCAGGATGCAACTCTGCCTTCAATTTACTTCTGACATCTACTTGAGCCGCACTGTGCAGGAAACATTTTCGGTTATATGAAAATAAATCTCTGCAACAAAACTTGGTCTGTTCAAAACAAAATAAAGGCAAAAAACTGTCAAAGCTCAGTTTAAAATTAGTGGGGACTGGACAGATATTTTTTCTGGATTTTCTGAGTAATCATATGTGGCTGGAAACCTGCAGTTTTCAGAAATCCTCAGGCATGGAAGAATTATCTTGCTTTAGGAGAAATACTCTTGCTGTTTATGACTCCCTTCTCCAGTACGTTCCCTCAGAAGGCCTCACTTAATATCTGCTTTAACTTACATTTCCAAAAGTGAATCACCCTATGCTTCTGTGACAAGCAAGTGCCTTCTGGATGTCAATTCATCTAATCTTATAATAGGCAAATGTGGTAAACTAGCAAAACTCTGTCTCCCATCTTTCTATTACTTCATCATATATCCAGCTCAGCAATTTTGCCACTTCTTGGTGGATCATAATGTATCAAGCCTTCAGTATGATTACCAGAGTTCATTAGACTCCAAAGGAGCTGTCTGTTTGGGGAACCACTGTGTTGTGAGACTTGCAAGGTGATAAGAGTCCCTCCTGATTCAAGATGTTAGAATTCAACCCAGGAATGTGGGGCATACTCCATGGATGCTATGGACAGAGAAAACATACGGACGTATGACCTCTTGCTTCGAAAAGCATCACTGCAAGGCTGCTAAGGAGAACTCCTTGAGGACTCATTCCCTAATGGAAGATGTTTCTCAGCCAGACATGAAAATATCTAATTGCTTCATCTCTTCTAAGCTGCTCATTGCTTGAGGAAGTATTTTTCTTCTGCTTAATTAAACAGCATTATGGTTTCTGAGACAATAACTCTCCTTCAAAAAACAATGTTTATGTTCTCTTCCTTCTCTGCACCTTCCAAGTCACATCTATCTGTATGATATTTCAGACCGAATTTGTATTTCAGTGTTGCCAACTTTTATGGTCTCCTAAACTAGCAATGTAATTATAACTGTCTACCTCCTGGTATTTATTATTTATATGAGTATAATGAAGTGGGTGATTAAGCAGTCGCTGGTTACTACTGTAATCACCAGACCAGCCCCCGAAGGAAACTGGGTTCAATAACATGTCACTAGAATGATAAAATCTTAATGAGTCATCAATGAGATGCAGAAATGTAAGGCTCAACAGAGTTCAAGTCCTGTTTATCATAAAAATGAAAGGAGATGAAGCTGAGTGAGGAGGAGGTATAGCACAAACTAGAGGGATAAATCCTCAGCTGATGCAATTTGCATTACTGTTGAGCCTCTGAGAAATAACACCTGGTGAGAATCTGCCCCTCATCATTACCACAGTAGCTGCAACATATATATATATATAGAATGTAGTTCTGTTTCCACACACTCAGCTCCTGCCTGGCTTATGCATTAATTCAGAGTACATCAGATATGGGACTGCCTCCTCCCCACTTGTTCCTGTAAGCTCACCTCCCCATCCTTTCACAAAAAATGTCTGTGATAGGAAGTGGTTTACAGAAAAAAAAGTTTCCAAACCCTCTGGCATCTTGAATCTGCTTATACAAGCTTGTCCTGATTAATTCAAAATTCCTCTTGTTCTAATAATTCTCTCATTTCAAAGCTTCTTTGTAGTTCCTTCACTATCCTTTTTTTTTTTTTTTTTTTTTTTTTTTTTTTGGCATGCAAACGAGCAACCTCAGGTATGGATGTTTAACTTTTTTTGTTCTCTTTTTTTTCAAAATCTTACAGGTTTGTGAAGCTGTGATATGCCCTGGCTTTTTCTTCCCTGAATGTATTCTTCATGCCATTAATAATTCATATTCTTAAGAAGGGGAAAAAAAAAAAAATTGCTCAAACCCTGTTAGACATAAAGAAGTGACAACACTCCTGGAAGAAAGACTTCAGGTCAAGTTCAGACTTGGGGAAAGTGGCTGTGACTCTATTGAACTACTTCTAGATTATTCATAACATCAAGGCAGTATGTCAACTACTCAATAATGTATCCTACTCCAACCTTCAATTAACCTTTTTATTCTTAAGCATTTAGCTTGGTAAGTCACGCAAATGAATTTATTGAGAAAGTAATAAAGAGTGAGTCACAAAAATCAGGAGCTGGGTGATTAGGTGTTTAGCTGTATGGTTTATTATTTATTAAAATGGATTTTGATGAATTATTGAAGCTTTAACATTTTATCTTTTTTTTTTTTTTTTTTTTGAATGATTGTTGAGATTTTTTTCTAAGTGCAGAACAGTATTCTAAGAGCTGCATATAGCATGATCTGATGCATACCGTTTTCTTCATGAATCCAGTATTTCAGTACTTCATGCCCTTGAGGTGCAGCTGTTACGGTATAACCATGAATTAATGCAAAGAGAAAAGTGGGGAGTAATTTAGTTACCTGGGCCTACATGTCTAGTAGTTTCTCAGATACCTCCAGATGTCCAACAGTACAAGACTGGCTAATGTGGCACATGACATAGAAGAGACATAACCTTTCTGCAAATCAGGTAAGGCATCCCAGAGTGTCTATGATGGCACTACATGGCTTTGTTTACACCTATTACACACACTCACATAGTCAAGTGACTGTATTTACCTGATGTCAGCTGATATACAGTAACTCTGTGTACATGCATTATTCTTTCAGATGGAAGGTATTTCACTTTAACTAATGGCCAAAATTCACGTGCATGAAAACTTCCCAAAGTAAGTATTACAGAGGTATCCAACTTACCCTTGCAGATAACAAGAGGAAAGTTAACAGCAGAAGAACTTCAAATCTAACATATTCTTATCTATTTTCCTGAATTTGGCAATATGTCTCCATTCTGCCAAAAAAAAAAAACAAAAAAGATAAGTAAAATCAATGACCTTCGCTAGCACTGATGTTGGGCGTCCTTACATGAAATAAACCACTCAGTCATTTAGAACTTGCTTCTTGTTTTAAGTGACACTGTTATGAATTTTGTTTTTGTACTGCAAACCTGACAGTTGAAGAGCAGAAACAAATCTGCCTTTGCTTTATAATGTTAGGCTGTGGGTTTTACAGGTTCAGAATGCCTGGGTGAACTGCCAGATTCCTCCAATTGTTTCCTGTGTTCCATCTAGTCCCCATAGGTTTGGTTACATACAGTCTTGGAAACTGATACAAACAGAGCACACCTTTGCCCATATATTTTTTTCTGATGGGTTTGAGAAATTCAGAATTTGTGAATAAAGATGAGTGAGTGGGCAATTGCCTTTTATAAATTGTATGTCTACTCAAAAAAGTGGGAAAAGTAAGTAGTTACTGCTGCCTATGAATATTGTTGATCAGTGTCATGAATTATGTATGTATCTCTCCTGGGTCCAGTGTCCTCTGGCATTTCTTATGCAGTAGCTCAATATTTTCTACCACTCTGATAAATCATTCAATAGGAGAAGGGTAAGACTGGTTTCTTGAGCCACTGTTCAGAGTCAGTGACTCATAAGGTTTGTTGAACAGCTTGCTTTTACATTGCACAGTTGAAAGTCTGACATTCAAGTCTTTATAGTCCACCAAGGTCACGGGGATGTCAGAGTTGTGAAGTGTGCCTTCAGTTTCTTGGATGCTAGGAAATGGCTTGAAATTCAGCAGAAACATTTTTGCTTTGGTAGAGGTACAGGTTTTTCTGACTTTTTTCCCTTTCCCTTTATAGAGGTATAAGAAATTAATGGTGTTCCAAGGAGCCAATGTCTCTCGTCAAGGAGAATTAGGGGTTAGATACTTCTGTAGCATTCACAGTGTCTGTGATAAAAGCTGTTCAGTGAAAAATAATCCATGGCTTTCTTCCTAGGACTAAATGTGTTCTAGACACCTCCTCTGTATATCTAGTAAAATGCTTTTTGCTGGACTGATGGAGAAATTACACATATTATAGGTTAACTAAATAATGCTTAAGAAATAAATAGTATGGTTTCTTTCAAAATGCGTAGTTGTAACCAAAGCATGAATGCTAAGAAACTTTCCCCACTGCTGTACACCACAACTTCCTTTTGGTTCCCAGAGGTAAATCAAATAACTGTGTAACCATGCTAAATATGTATTGACCTCTTCTGTATTTTATCTGATGCTTTTAGAAGCAAGCTTACTGCAGAGAATTTATTTGCAGGATATTCAAAGCAAGTGGAATTCTAATACAAAATCATGACAATTAATGGCAGAGAGAACAGGAAGGTTCCCGTCTCTTCCATCAAGGAGCAAAGATCCCTGCCTAAGGGGGTCCCTCAGCCTCCTCTTTTCTAGGATGAAATGTATCATGTATCCCACACACTTAACAAACTATTCTGTCACTGCTGCTGATATCTTTGTTATTTTGTCTTGGTGCTCATTTCTTTTTTTTATATCCAACTGGGGAAGGATCTTGACATAAACACACCTTCCCAATACATTACATAGCTCCTTGTTAGTACGCAGCAGGAGCTGATCATAAAGAATCCCAATTCTATTCTTGGTTCTCAGAGAGATGCATGCTGTGCACAGCCTGGGGGATTGAATTGTCCAAACTGATGTAGTTATCCTAAAAAGCAAGACAAGAAGGGAGATAAATTGAGATCTGACATGTTGTCAGGTTGGCAAGTCCTTGATCTGACTGTGCAAACTCTCTTATAACATTTTAAGTCTGCCAGCTTTATTCTAAATTGCCTACCATATTATGTTTATAACCTTCTTCAATAGTAATAGCAGAAAAATAGAAGGGGTTTTAGCAGCAGTTAGGAGTGAGATTTGTTTTGTTTCATATTTATGAGGAATGTAATGTTATTTTATGAACTTTTCAGTCTCCTTCTCTGATTCTTTGTCTAGTTGACTTGCTTCTTTTTTCTTTTCTTTTTCCTTTTTATTATTATTTTTTTAATAAAGAAAAATTTGCTCAAAGGAATGATATCCTTCACACAGCAATAGAATGAAATTAAAATTCCACAGGTGTTGCTTGAGAATGTATTTTCCTCTGTATCTGAATGATTTGTCTCTAGATAAACTTCACCAGGATCTAGCTGTTACCCTAGAATTGAGTATGTAAGAAACTATGAGGCTAAAGTACATTTACTTTTCTTCCAAAGGGGTACAAAGAGAAATAGTCCAGTGGAAAACCTGTCAAAAGATGAATTATTCTCTTCTCTTTCTTCCTTTGTCTATTCCTCAAGTCACTTTAATACCTTCTGTTTGTGCTCTAAATTTTCATTCAAGAGACTTTCACCATTGCCATGAGTTTTCAAAGACCTCCAGCTTTAGTTAAAACTGAGTCCTGCAGCAGTCCTAAACACAGCACAGCCTTGTGGCACTGCACCAGTGCTCTGTTCTCTGTTACTCACACAGATGTCTAGCTGCTGCTCACAAGTCAGCAGGCTATGCCTTTACATCATTTTGTAGTTGTGTTATCCAAAAACTCAGTAAACCATCATAGGTTTGTTTTTTTTTCCAAACAATTTGTGCTAGAAGTCTGCAAAGAAAAGCTAAAGCTTGGACACAAGAGCACTAAAACACAGATCTATCCAGAAAAGGAGGCCAGAGTGCTAAAGGTATTCAATGGATTTAATGGTTGTGAACCAATTTGTTCTTAAATGTGAGCAATTCAGCAGAATCTTATGACAGTGACCTAGTTTTTCTCTGTCTAGCCAGAAAAGAGGCAGTGCATTCCATCTAAGACTGCATTTGTTTGATATAATCATCTGCAACCAGCAAAGATGGACAGGACCTCGTGGACACTGAATCACCCCCATCACATCTATGATATTCATGCTTCCCATAAACTACTTAGTTTGCTTTTTTGGTTTTTATTTAAATGATATAATTAATTGTATCATATAATTTCACAAGTCTAAACAAGTGTTTGGGTCCACGTGGAAGGATATTAGTGAGCAGTTTTGTATTATCCTACAACTTGCACTCTTAAGTTTAAGGGGAGAATCTGCTCTTTAACTTCTTAAGCTATCTAGAATCACACTAAGTGGTTCAGAGCAAGAGTGACTTGACTGATAGCTCATTAGTTCAACAATGCAAGTCAGTCTTGCTGTTGAAAAAAAAAAAATAAAAATCCTGCAGTTGAAAACAGATTTCTTCATCTTAGTCTAAGCACTTATTTGAACAATAAAGAAAAATAAATGCCACTTATTTCAAGAGAAAATGTAATCATACACGAGGCTTTTATGCTCACATTCAAGTTAAATTTATGCTTATCAAAGAAAATCAGAAATGGAACAGGACATTAATGCAAAAGTATTTGTAAAACTAGAAGCAAAAAAAAAAAGGAACTTCTAGTGGTGCTATCCTGGACGTCAAAGCAACTGATTCAATGAGTCATGTGCTCAATATATTCTTTCTAAGTGGTAGACACACACCAGCATTGAGAATGGCACCTTGCAACTCAAAAGAAGATCGAGGTTCTAGCTGTAACACTCTGGCCTTTTTGTCCATATGCAATTTTACACTGAACACCAATCAAGCTATTGTGTGTTTAGGAGGCACTTCCTATTCAAAACACATCACAAAGTCCCAGACAATGAAAAAGAAGGAATACTGATGACAGATTAAGCAGTCAGAATACTGTTGAGTAGTGTGAGAATGACATGAACAACTTAACTGGAGACACAGACTTTAATTTTAATTGATCTTCTTGAGGACATATAAAAAGGACTACATGAGGGCACTGTGTTGATCAAGTTTAACTCCGTTGTTATGAATCCAACCTACAGGAGTGGGGAAGAAGCTTCTTTTCCTGGGACTCGTGAAAAGAGTAGAGAAAGCACACCTGGAGAAATGATTTTGACTTCTACTTGTGACTTCAGCACAAATGCATGGATGGAGCATACAACACAAACAGTTGGGCCTTTGCAAGAAATAGGAGATGAGGGAGAGATCACAGACCATTTGGAGAGGTAGTAAATACAAGGGAGAGGAGAACATAGGGCTTGTAAAATGTCTTCTTTCACTGATGCTTTTTCAATTATCATCTGATAATATCTCCAGGAGATCTGAGTGGGTGCTCTTTCATATTTCAGAGCCCTGCAGGGCTAGGTGAACTGTTACTGCTGAGAGATGGACACCCATGTGTTTTTTCCCAGGGAAGAGAAAATGGGGGAAGAGAAGAGGGGAACTTTCATTTAATATCATTTTCTATCTCTTTTTATCACATCCAATTGGTGGCAGCAAGACAAACAGCAAGGCCTGTTCTTCAGATCTCTGCACCTCATTCTGTCCGATCCCCGCCTCTTTTTCCTGCTTTTCACATCCCGTGAGAGAATTCTGTTTTGCTGTGAAGTGTTGCACCATTCCTGTGTGTCCTACATCAACTCCTTCACTTTGATTCCAATTTAATTTTGTTAGGAAGTATTGAATCTGCACTTCTTCAGATGTTCAAACAGTTGAAAAATGTAACCTAAGTGACTATTTCCCATATGCCCATTTAGTTTCAATGATTTCTCAAAAAGAGAAAAAAAGAAAAAAAATAAAATGCATCTCAGAAAGTTCCAGCTTTAGGCTTTAGCACAAATTTTAGTAAAAGAATCAATGAATGTGGGTTTATACTGCAGTTTCTTGAAGATTTGGCCTGTATTTGTAGATAAGAATCAGGAAAGATGCAGGATTAAGCTGTTCTGTTTTTAAAGGTTGACGCATGGGGATTTTGATATTCAGATAAAATGTACCAACAATTCAATAATGTATAGTATCTTTTTTAAAAACGTATCACATGTGTACTTCGTTTTTGTTGTTCAGATGCTAAACTGCCTCCCTAGGGTCCATAGTGGGAACCCTTAAGCCAGCTGGTTTCGTCTGCCACTGCAGTTATGAACATTATGTGCCGTTATATGTATTACAAGTATACAATACAGAAAATTTGCACAGATTACTTGGCAGAGAAGATCAAAAAAGAGACAAGCAACCTCTTAAAGAGATATCTGTAGCACTGGACTCTGCTATTGTTACCCACCTCCTAAATATGACAACTTCTGTTCCAGGCACTCCCACTGCAGGAAAGCCACCATCTGAGCCAAATCTTATCACCTCCAGTGACTGCCCAAGACCAGGGCATGCCTGGTTTGGAGTGATTAATAAGCTCTTCTACAAAACTTTAACTGAACTATCTTAGCACAATTTGAACCCAGTTAGCCAGAATCGGAAGAAGGTGTCTCTCTGACCCTTTAGGACATGGAGTTCTAAAGCAAAAGGCAGTAGATTTAGATTAGACATTAGGAAAATTTTGTTCATGACAAGGGCAGTGAGGCTCTGGCACAAAGAAGCAGCAGATGCCCCATCCCTGGATGTGCTCAAGGCCGGGTTGGATGGGGAATTAAGCTCTGAAGGGCATCTTTTCAGCAAAGCACAACCTTGATGGAGCCCTTTCCTGTAGAAGCTGTGTAATTCAGCTGAACTTTTTTCATCAGTGCTCTTGAAACTTGGCTGGAAACAGCATGAACTGAAAAACCAGGCTCCTGTCATTATGCACCCAGGGTTTTGCCAGGATAACTGAAAGTTTTAGGCTGCAGGGTTTCTTCTATGTCTCTCTCTGATGTATTTTCTTGGTTTTGTCATTAGACCTTTCTATGGTGACCGTGCAAATGCTGCCAGATGGG
The DNA here is from genome assembly GCF_026119805.1 of Tympanuchus pallidicinctus. Classification (NCBI taxonomy): domain Eukaryota; kingdom Metazoa; phylum Chordata; class Aves; order Galliformes; family Phasianidae; genus Tympanuchus; species Tympanuchus pallidicinctus. The sequence goes on along the minus strand of NW_026294627.1, from coordinate 6,842,488 downwards.
ACACTGGTACTCAGTGTGAAAAGGCAATAGTGCTGTTCCTGCCTTCCCTTAGGCTGCCTGCATAGTCCTTCTTCTAACTTGTGCTTCTGCTTTTCCAGCATGCTACCATGTGATTTTCAGCACAGCATGGAAAGATAACCCCCAATCAGTTCTGTAAATTATGATTAATTAAGTCTTATGGCATGAAATGGCTGATCTGCCCCTCTTGTGAGACAGCAGTCTGGCTCCTTCAAGGGAAGCACAAGACCCTCAATCCTCATAGCACGAATCTGGAATGTAGATGCTTAATCTATTTGGGCACTCTTGAACTTTTTAACCTGCATGCCTAAATCTGCTCCCAGTAGAATGAAAGAATTTCAGCAGAGCTAGAAAACAGCCTGTGTCAGAGAGGCTTCTGATTGATTTTGTGCATTCACTTGCCTAAGTACAAAGGATCTCTGAAATACGTTTGAAATCAGTGCACCAGCAAGAATTCTGCAGCCGTTGTACAGGTGTGGCTGTGAAGCCCCATGAAAGTGTGGAATCAGGCTGACCTCTTGCTCCTTTTCAGCTGGGATGTGTGGCTGCTGTGCTGCTATTCAGGCTGCTCCCTAATTCTGTGCTGAAAGTTTTTTTTCCCAAGATGTGTCAGATCCATGAACAGAGAGAATCAGCAAAATGAAGGCAAGTGTCACCAGTACTTAGCAGTGCAGGGAAAAAGGTGCCATAGAAGTCAATATTTCAAGCACAGAGCTAAACTAGATGGCTGATCCATAGCTGCCATGTGCTTGTCATACTCATTAGCTCAAATCGCCTGTCCGCATGGAGAACACGCATTCAGCTGAAATTATCATGAGATCCAAAGCTTTAGTCTAGGATAAAATCTTATGTATTGTGATAGACAGAACAAGGACAAGCTGCTGCAGACTCATCTACATCTTAATCAAGCTCTGAATTAAACAGGAGGTTTGATCTTATTACTGTTGTCATCTACTTGTGATTTCAGCAGGGAAGAGAAAGCAATGGAGACATTTTCAATCTCTGTTGTTCCTCAATTGCAGAAGTTCTTATGGCAGAGTGGAGGCTTTTATATGGGCTGTGTTTGCTGTGCACGTTTTCCAAACAAGTGGGCTTGGAAACAAGCAATCTAGGTCAGCTGAGATGCAGTGATCCTTGAAGTGGCTTGTTTGTGCAAATGATATGTAAAATCTGGAAGCTCAAAACTCAGCTGCATTTTCACATTTGCATACTCTTCTTTTTATTTTCTTATTTTTTTAACAACGTTTATTACTACCTTCCTCTGGAGGCTTCTTAAGGGGGAGGCAAAAGTGTTTTACTCTTCAAAAGAAATAGATTGAAAAATTCAATAGAGCTTCATGTCTCTTGCTAAGCACAGTAATTACACAAACTGCAGCAAATATTTAAATAAAAGAAACTCTTTTTTTTTTCTTTCCCATTGCCAGTTTTGTTGATAATAATAAAAGAATTTGAGGATATGAAAAGCTTGAAATGAGAAATATGGATGGAGAAATTGAAAAATGAATTAGCACAGAATTGTCTTCCCATAGGAAATCTTCTGTATTTAGGAAAGCACTTCCAGGTTTTGTGAAAGGTTTTTAGGAACAACTGTGGATTAAACATGTTGTATCGTTATTATCTTGCTATCTAAAACCCCTAAAATTGTCTGGTGGTGTTGAAGGAATGTCTTTGTTGTCTCAGTCAGTCTTAGTTCCCTAGGAAGAGAAATATCTTTAATGCATTGCTCTTTCTTAATTAGAATACTATAATTTGTTATTGTTTTTTAAATTAGTTTTCTTTCAAAATGGCTCCTAGAAAAGAACAGACTGTTATACATCATTTGTGGAAATGAGAATACTAATTGATAACATTGAGTACAGATTTAATTTTTTTATTATTATTATTCTTTGATAATTTGTTGTCTGTTCCTCTTTACTGTCCCTTTTCTGGTGAGCAAGATGATGAAACTTCATGTTAATGTTAACTTAAAACTTTGGGTTAGTAGCTAGTTTAAATCCAGTGCACTCTCAAACACCTCTGCATTTCCAGACCACTGCCTTGAGCTGGGTTGCCAATTGCCTGTAATCACAAGATGAAATTGACTTTAAATGCTGTCCTCATCTGTGCCAGGTGAAGCTGAGACTTGTTTTTTTGTGAATGGGCACTGCTGCAGCGTTGGTGGGTGGAAGGGGGTGGCCCAGCACACATCATGCACACTGTCCTACATCTGTGGCTAGTAGATGCAGGACATCCCATTTTGTGCCGGAGTCTCCTTGGTCATAGAATCATAGAATCACTAAGGCTGGAAAAGATATCTAAGATCATTTAGCTCAACCAACCACCTCCTGCCAATATTGCCCACTAAACCATATCCCTCAGTGCCACATCTACACATTTCTTGAACACTTCTAGGGAGAGTAACTCCATCACCTACCTGAGCAGTGTGTGTCAATGCCTCACCACTCTTCTGGGGAAGCTTTTCCTGATATCCAACCTTGAAATCGTATTGGAAGTTTGTGTTCAAGAAATGTCCTCAAGTGAGTACAAAAGTACCCAAATGAGCTATAGGTGCTCCCATGTTTGCTTACTTCTCTCCTTTTATTTAAGATTGATGATGATAAATTCTACTTACGTGAGGTGAGAGATTGTTGGAGGGAAAGGCAGGAGTGTGCTGGTGCCTTTTTCAATATCTGTCCATAGGCATTACGTTAGTCCTACAAAGTTCCACCTTCACTTGCTTTAACAGCTTCATTGCTGCTTCATTGAGCTCACTTAACGACCTTGCTAATTGATGTAGATGTTAGAACAGTTTTCTTCATGTTCATTCTTAATACCTTTTTTTTCCGTAGTTTTAGACCATTACTCCTTGTTTAACCACCTTCAGTATTTCCCCCCACACTCTTTCATATTATTTCCTCTGAACATATTTTCATTTCTGCAGTCATTATAGCTGCTCACTTGTTATTTTCTTTGAGCTGCATTAAGCTTCCAATACAAAAGGATAATCAGAGACTCACTGTCTCAGTGCAATTTGCCACTACATGAAAATGGCCTTATTTAATCTCTGATAATGCACACCTTATTCTGTTTCTGGAAGGAACATTTTAAATGGAGAACACACAAACGATCCACAACTGGATATAGTTTAGCATGCCCATTTAAAATAAAATCAAAGAAATCCAGCTCCATGACAGTGCAGCATTAAGCTGACATGAAGAAAAGTACGGCAATTAATAAAAGGAGACACATAATCAAGTTCTGCTGCTCGCATAAGATGAGCATCAATACAGGCTAGATGTTGTATGACCCTTACATGAAGAGGGGTTATTTATTCAAGCCTCAGTAAATGAGATTTGAATTTCAGGAATCTCACAGATACCAGGTTATTTCTCTTCACTGCACTGTAATTCTCTGAGACATTAGACTCTCTCTCAGGATTCATGGGTGACTCTATGCAGCATAGACTCATGTGCTGTGAAGGAGTGAGTTGAGAAGGAGCATAGTTACTATTGCTGCTATGCATATAGATGATTTCCTCCCTTGATACTGGATAATTTCAATAGTTATCTTTTTTTTTTTTTTTTTTTTTTTTTTTTTTTTGTATGTACCCCAAGGTTCAGAAACCTCATACATGACATGGATAAATGAGCTAGCCTAAATTTGGAAGACTGCCTTTCCCTTTGGTGAGAGTTCTACATTCAGTAAATTCTTCATACATAGCAGCACTGTGCAGTGGTAAGCTCTGTCTTGTTTTCTGGTCTGGAGCTTGAGATTCAGGGGTTGAAAGTTCTTGCCCACTATCACGTGCACCCAATATGTCATGCCACATTAAATGCAAATACTGCCTGGTTCTTAGGCTGTCAATTTCAGATGTCAGTTGGTTCCTCAAGCTAGAATTCAGCACATAATAAAAATAGAATCATAATCACATATAATAACAATAGAATCAGGATGCTATATTTGCTCTGCCAGCTGTATTTTCCTTCTCTAAGAGGCACAAGATTTGATAACACCTGATCTCTGTGGTGTTGGTTGCTGGAACAATCTCAGGCTACTAATGTGCTCCTCAGCCACATCCAGGCAGCAGAATAGAAGTGGATGAAGAGCCATCCCAAAGGATTTTCAGTTCACTCTAATTTCTGTCTCCTTCAGGATAGGAAGCTCTGACAAGTTGCTCCCATGTGCTGTTGGAGTCATCTCTGTGCTATCGACTGCTGACCTCCAGGCTACATCATTCTTCTTCTCTTTCTCCTTTTCAATGGAAAATCATTCAGGGGAGACTTATTAAGGCCTAGGAAAATGTATTTTGAATCTAGAAAAGTCAACCCAGAATAATTGCTCAGGAGCTCCTTTTTTTAAATGCTTCTCACTCTGTTTTTAATGTTCCAGCATTATGGAGGGAAGTTGCTACAAAGTGGTTGTATGTGCCAGTAATTGAAGCCAAGTATTATGCTCGTTAAGGCCTAAATAAGAAGGAAGAGAATAATTATCCGGACATTTATGATTGATAGTCTCGAGTTAAGTATTATAAAGCTGTTCTAATTATAAAAAACCCCAGGTCTTCTATCAATCATCCTACTTTCATTCACCTTTTCTGTTTTAATCCTCACATACATTACTCCTACAGCCTGAACCAGGTTCCTTGCTATGCCTACTGTATAGTTCTAATGGTGGTTACTGAGTGTGCACCTTATGAGGAAAGAAACTACAACACTAAATGCAGCACCAGCTGGAACAAATAGCTCAGTTACACAGGACTTGTGGCATACATTCATATTTTCTAATTCCTAACGCAGGTGGTTCTACTATATTTGCCCATTAATGAATGAGAAAACCACATTTCAAAAACAACGTTTTCCAATTAAATCTCAGTTACGTTAAGGAATGGCTTTTTAGCTATCTTTCAAGGTATGACCTTTGTGCATGTTGCAGTGTGTTAGAATAAGCAGACTTGCAAGAAATTCTGTGATTTTTCACCCTTTTCTTGCTTCAAAATAGAAAAAAAAAAAGAAACAAAAAAATCAGTTATTAAAAAAAGCTCTTTCAGCAACAGAATTATTATTATTTTTTAACAGTGACAGGTAAATAGTTACTATTTATAAGTTTTTAAAACCCATTTTCAAGTCAAAATTCTGAATTGTAATATGAAATTGCACATGAAAAAAGTAGAAAGAGAAAGCTTCTGATTTTCATAAGCAGTGTCTTATGGACACTTTGACATGAACCTTTAGCTATAAAAACAAATAATAAGAAAACAACCCTAAGACAATTAGACATAGATTTAAACAAATATTTAGAGAATTCTTATGAAGATTTTCTGTCTGGCAGTGTTCCAACTGCTAGCGAGCAATAGGATTTGCCTGCGCAAGGAAAAAGCCATTGGGTAAAGTCTTGGGACCAGCTCTGAACTTCACACTGGCCACCAAATTGCCAGGGAGCAGTAGGGTCACCCATCAGATCCAGAACTCTCTGAAGTGTGTGGAAAGCTGCCCAGTCAATTTCAGCTGCCTTTGATCAGAACACAAGACGAAAGGAAAAGCAAAATAATGATCACAATTAAAGAATGAAAATGTAAAAATAAAAAGAAAATTGTAAAAGCCACCCTTGTCAGTGTAGTCAGCCTTAAACAGTTTTCATGTTCCCTCAGTAAATAATTCTCAGATCAGATTTGGTACCAAAGTTCCAAAATCAAGGAAGATCTAACAAGTCAAAACTTTCCATGAAAATTTTCAAAACAGAAAAACATCTTCATTAGTGTGACTTTAACTGGAATCAAAGTATTTAATTTACATTCAGCTTACACATGGACCAAGACTGGTAGAGGTCCGGTTCCTGGTTCCCATACTCATCCCTGTATTTCCAGTGGAAATGAGAAGTTGCCTCTCTCCTAACAAACCTCCATGATACACTGAGTACCATAGGATTTCAGATGTATCACGAGACAACTTCTGAGTTCATATCACAGAAAAAAATGTGTGAGATGTACAGACTGCATCAACTATGGAACGTGCCATGTTTCTGATCTAGAAATACAATTTTGAACTGATTCTAATGAAAGCACTATGATTCCATGTAATAAAAGTTAAAACAAACAAACAAACAAACAAAACCAGCTGTTTTGACTTTTCTAAAATCAAAATTTGTGAAAAAAATTATGTGTCATAGAATCACAGAATTGCAGAGATGATATCTAGCTCTAAGCTGAAAGAGTACTATTTCTTCTGTTTGCAGTGCAAATCACTGCTGGGACAGCTTATGGTGCATATTAACAATATAACCTAGACTTCATCATTTGAGGCTGACACTTTCACCCCTCTGGCATCGCATACCCTTTACCAAAGGGTACCACTATGTTTTCCCCCTAAGGAAACTAAAATTGAAACCTTATTAGTGCTTTGGGAACCTTCACTGCATATATATGGATTTCATTACTGTGACTGTGCTCAAGTGAGAGAGCAGGTGATATTGTCCTTCCCTTAACATGTAATATCATTCTAGCATTATTATAGCAAACTGTAATGCCAGCAATGTGGGAATGCTGGATGAGTCATCATGGTCCACTAAGACATTTTCCAGCTGTCTCTCTCTCCTGTCTTTGTTTCTCTGATTTTATTTTCAGCATCTACGGAAAGAAACAATATGCTTCAAGGTTACTGTGTGACATGCCCTACTTAGAAGAGCTCAAAGAAAATATAAAGGCTCAAAACGAAGGGGAGATTCCCTCTGTGTTGCTGCTACTCTGCCCCAAGTAACCTCTCAGAATGGGGGAAATGAGAGAGTGCTTGGGGCTGCTTGCCTCCTAAGCTGCAGCTTTGCAGAGGTACTGTCTCAAAATGAGTGTTTCAGCAGCCAAGGAAAGGCTGCTTTTGAAGCACGCTTGATAAGAAATGGAAAAATCAAAGTAATTTGTTGTGATCATTGACACTGACCCAGCTCTGTCCCTTTCTGAAGAATGTCCCATCTTCCTTGACACGCTGCCCAGAGAGCTGTGGGTGCCAATTCTTTGCAGGTGCTCAAGGCTGGGTTGGATGGGGTCCTGGGCAGGCTGATTCAGTGGATGGCAACCAGCCCACAGTAAGGGGTTGGAACTGGGTGTAATTTGAGCTCCCTTCCAACCCAAATCATTCTATAATTCTATGATTCCATCACCACTGGGTAGTAATGATCAGGATGTAACTACCTCAGATCTGATTTTAGATAGCGAACTTAGAAGACTCTACTTCATTCATAATGGACAATAAGCCGGAGTAAGGCAAGACTTGAAAAACATGTCCATCCATAAGAATTTCAGTAAATGTTCAGTAAGCACAATAGCAGTCCTGACCCTTTTCATTTTCTCAAAAACAACAAAAAAAAGAAAAACAACCCTTTTTGATAATTTTACATTTTCTACAACCAGTTCATGTAGTTTTTCTTCTTTCCAAAGGTAACGTAACAGAAGAAATATGAATTCTTGTTATAGATCTTCATTTTGCAGTAATCACTGTGGATACTGAGCACAGGAATAGATTTTGCAAATCAGCCTGTGTATTACACTGTGGTGAACTTGAAAGGAAAAGGAAAATAACACCTAGCTATTTATATTTAACAAGTTTTCCACTTTTTTTTTTTCTTCTTTTTTTAACCAAACTATAGAGACAACTGTGAATTTTAAAGTGCTAGTCCATTAAAACACCATGTGGAAGATGGAAGATGAGGAAGAAGAGAGGAAAAGACCCTAGGTGGATGATAAAGATGCATCAAATCTTGAAGCTAATATTTAGAAGAGAGATTATACTGCCATTCCTTAGAGTTATATAAATGTTTTTCCTGCTTCTGTTTTAACCTCTTTCCTTTCCTACTTTTAAGTACTAGGTTATTGCATTTGAGGCTGACTTAAGATTTAATGACCAAGCAGCCTAATAGAAAAGTTCTCAGCAAATGTAGCAACTTCTCTTTTCTTTTTTTCTCTTTTCTTTTTTTTTTCTTTTTTCTTTTTTTCCCTTTCCTACCCTTTCCTCCCCTCCCCTCCTTTCTCTTCCCCTCTCCTCCCCCTTCCCTTCCCTTTTCTTTCCTTCCTTTCCCTTCCCTTTTTCCCTCTGTAATTACTCTTGAATTACTTTCTACTTGCCTATCCAGCTCAAGTTGCTGGTTTGTAATTAGTGAATTAGTTAATCTAGTTTTTTTCTACTTTCAAAAAGATGAATTTTATTTCCATGTTAAGGAAAGTAGAAACATCTGGGTGGTGAAATGAGACCTGCTAATTTTAAAATACAAGACTCTGTCTGTTTGCAGCTACCTCAAAATCAGTTGTTGCTTATCCTGCTGTGATATCACTGTAGACAAAAGGCAGATTATATTTGCATGTGTATGGATGACTTCATTGTCTTGGCAGAGAAGATTTTGACTTACAGTTTTTGTTAGCACATGGCCAACTTCTTTTTCATAGAATCATAGAATTATTCAAGTTGAATAAGACCACCAAGATCATAAAGTCCAACCCCCACCCACCCCCACCATGCCCACTGACCATGTCCCGCAGTGCCACATCTCCGCGGTTCTTGAACACCTCCAGAAACAGTGATTCCACCTCCTTTCTGGGCAGCCTGTGCCAATATTTTACCAGTCTCTCCAGGAAGAAATCCTAATAGGTAGCAGATAGTCATTTCTGTAATAGACATTTCTGTGTAAACAGAATCTCAACTGCTTTTGAAAACTCCACCTCAAATATCAGTATTATTATTAAAGGGAACATGGGGCACAAATATGTGTACTTTAGATTATCTAATACACATCTGACTACCATATTTTCTTTTCTCCATGTGTGAAATCTAAACACAGGATTCCTTATGTTCTTTGTTTTTCCGTGTGCTTTGACCGCCTCCTGAAGGACTCAGAACATCATTTCAGGATCCACGTAGTATCACTTGATCACTGACAATTGCTTTTCTTACATTGGCTCATTGTGAAAATCTGACTATCTTAATAGAATTAATTTCAGGGAGTTTACTTAATTTAACACATGAGTGTGGACAACATTTCTGTATTCTTCACAAAATCGTAAAGAAATGCAGGATCTGCTTTGCCATCTGTTAAATTTCTTAATTTAAATTAAGTGAGCTGAATTGCATTAAAATCATAAAGGATGGAAAGGAAATAATGAAAAAAATCCAAGAGCTCATTTAAAATATGCGCACTCTACTTCACCTGGTGTTAATGGTCACAGCTTTATTGTAATGTATGCAAATAATGTTATAGGGATTCATAAAGAGGCATTTATGCAATTAGTTACTTCTGTGTTAGAGATCTTATTGGTCTACTTACATAGTACCTTGAACAATGAATTCTTTATCATGCAAGAGGCAGTGCTATTGAAATGACAGTGCTGTTTATTTCCACTGGGATAGCTTTAAACAATGAAACTGCACTCACATACAAGCAAATAAAAATAAATAACAAAAAACAAGCCAGGAATTTCTTCCTCTTCTCCTATGTATCATGGAATGTCTTCGATAGATTACATTGATTAAGGCTAAGATACATGGTTTTTATACTGACATCAGTGTAACTGCAGGTTTACATTCAGAGCTTGCCAGTACCATTATCTACACTCTTCATTCTCTCTTCTAGTAAGATAAGGACAATTCATCTTACCATAAATAATACTTCCACTAGTCCTAAGTTAAGTAAGTCCTCAAGCTAGAAACTGTAAACTTTCTCCCATCATGCTTAGAGCATTTGGAAAAAAATGCTTAAAGCATCTGAGCTTTAAGACTGCTTCAAGACTGAATTTCAAATTCCTCCTTCTTTTTTTTTCTTTGCTGTTCAGTCTACTAAAAGCTCCAAACAGGACTGGAATTAATCCTCAGGTATGCTAAGTTGTGTTGTTTAAATTACTTGTCTTGTTGATTGATCTGGTTCAGCTTTTGTTTTTGGGTGAAGTTGCACAGCACAGCACTTGGAAAAACAAGGTCCAGGTCTTCAGACATGACTGTATGTAAGGGATTCATCTAACTAAGTACATATTCCTATAGTGGAATATATTTACATAGAAGACAGACAAGTTTCACTTTGACTTATTACAAGCAAATAAACTCCTTTTGGGATAATAAGTCAAGAATGCTTGTTTTGTGATCAAGTATTAGCAAGTAACTATGAATTAATTAGTGTGGATATTTATCTGAACTAGGATTTTACATGAACTAGTAGCTAGCACTTACATAGAATCATAGAATGGCTTGGGTTTGAAGAGACCTCTAGGATCATGAAGCTACAACCCCCTTGCTGCAGGCAGACCCACCAGACTCCATACTTAATACTAGACCAGGCTGCCAGGGCCCCAACCAAGCTGGCCTTGAACACCTCCAGGGATGAACAGGGCATCCACAACCTCTCTGGGCAGCCTGTTTCCAGCACCTCACCACTCTCTCTGTAAAGAACTTCTTCCTGACGTCCAACCTAAATCTTTCCTCCTCCAACGTAAAACCATTTCCCCTTTTCCTGCTGTTATCTACCCTTGTAAAGAGTTGACTCCCCTTCTGTTTATAGGCTCCCTTTAGGTACTGAAGGGCTGCAATTATCCTTCTTTTCTCTAGCCTGAACAAGCCCAGCTCTCTCAGCCTGTCTTTGTAGGAGAGGTGCTCCAGCCCTCTGATCATCTTTGTGGCCCTCCTCTGGACCCCCTCCAACAGTTCCCTGTATATCTTGCAGATAGACACTTGTTTAGCATCAATATTGTCTGAACCCCTCACAAATTGTTCCTCCTCTCTGCAGTAAATATCAGTTTACATTTCCAATTATTTCCAATCCAGTGAAAATGATCTTTCTTAAACATTAAGTTTTCCTTTTAAGGCTCTTCTGAGTGTTCATCAGTTTGCTTCTCAGGATAGTAGTAAGACTGATAATTTTCATGGAAAAGGGACTTGTCAGGGTATTCTTTCTTGTATGAGGTTTATTTGTTCTTGGAATGTTGTCCTTTCAGACTTCATTTAACCAAAACCTGGCTGCATTTGTTTTGGTCTCCAAAGTGAAATAATGGTATCTTCCAATGCCACTTCTTCTCAAAATAGCAACAGCTTAATCCTTGTCATTTTTATTCCTCCCACTGGGCTGGAGGAGAAGAGTCACTTATAAGGAACCCTATTTTAGCATATGAGCTGATTTTCAGTGCAATATTGTACCATCCTGAAGGAATTAGCATTGTCTACCATGCAAAGATCCAGGAGACCATCTGCAGCCACTTGATTTTTTCCATCTCCAAATACTATTTCCTCCCCTCCCACTCTTTTTTCTGAAAAGGAATTGCAGCAGGGGAAGGACTGCCTATGTACTACCTAAATGTCAGGGCTCTGACCTCACTGGGCTTCCTGGCTGCTAATGCAAAATAACCAAAACTGTCAGTAGACTGCATTGCCTTTGTTGCAATTGCCATTGCAGTTGTGAAGACTTAAGGAATTCTTCATGTAATCAAGCATTCACATGATGGTTTCATCCTCTGGAGGAGTTTGAAGCTAGTGTTTTGTTTCTCATTAAAAGGAGACAGATTACATTTATTTTAGAACTTGGATTTTTGCCATTCCATTACTCTGTGCCTCTCTGGATCTGGCTCCAGAAATCTTGGTGTGATCCAAGTACCTGCTGTTGCATCTGTAGATAGTAACAAAATTTGAATTACGCAGAGTGAATACCAAGTGAAATTTAAGCAAAATCACATGGCTTTAGGGATTCTTTATTATGAAATGTAATATCTCACTAGCTAAATTTACTAGATAAAGCACACTGTTTTTGTTCAGTTTCACTTGTGTTTGAGAGAGAATTTTTGAAAAGATCAGTTTGTTAGTAGGTGGCTCTAAAACAAAGTCAGAATTGTAATGAGCACAAATAAAGAGACTTAACTGGGAAAACTTAGCAGAGTCAGCACCTGCCCTGCAGAGCAGTGGCTGTGGATGTGTATCATATGACTTTTGAAAGTGAGAAGTCTTCCTTCCCTACTGGCTGTGGAATCGGCTTAGAAAGTTGTAACTGCAGCCTATATTGCCAGCTACTGGCATATTGCACTCTGGAAAACACATGTTCTCATTTTAGAGAGCTTGCAGTGAGAAATTCCTATTCATATCCTACAATCAAGCAATGATCATGACAATGTGTCTTGCTAGGAGAGCAGGAAAGAGAATCTGTATTTATATTTATCTGCTGTGTAATTTCACACATTTTTCTGTACCTAAGGGTAACAGCTAGATACCATGTGATGCAGTGGACTCATATGCTAATCAATGTGTGGCACTATTGAAACCCAAGCAGCAGGTAAAGCCAATTCATTCTGCCCAAATTTTGATTTGGAAAATGTCTGAGTGATTTTTCCAAAGGAGGCAGAACAACAACAACAACCAAATTAATGCTGTGTTTGGATTTTTCATCTGAATGATTCCTTTCCACACGCCTTTGTTTTATTATTTGAGGTTATCATGTTTTGCAATAAAAGGTGAATTTTCAGAGCTACGATCAAAACAAAAATCCTTCACTTCTGTTGACATAAAACATTTCAAAACAGAAGGAAAAAATGTCATCCAGTTGGGTGGGTATTTTTGGAGAAATTTCAAATGTGCTCCAATTTGGAAGAAAGCCAAACATCAGAATCCTAAAATCCTTTGCAAAACCAACCAGACATTGTCTGCAATTGCTGTGCTACTACTCAGGATTATATTCCTCCAGCCAGAATGAGCTCAGCAATTACAACTACTGCCTGAGTCTAAGAGATCTGGCTCTGGTAATGCCATTGATTTTCTTAGTGAGCGAGACTGGTCATTTGCCCTCTCTCTATTTCACTTTTCTTATCTACAGACAGAGGATAAATGCTACTGACCTTCTTTTTTATAAGTTTTGAGATGTACAGAGAAGGGTAAGGCATTCATCTTTTCTCAGTATTCCCAGAGATGTTGCAGTGCAAATGGAATGCAGTCTAAGGGCAAGACTTGCCAAAAACGTGGTCTCTAGAAAACAGAAACTGAAGAAAATAATCAGAGTGGATCAAAAACAGAGGTAGCTGATCCCAAGTAGAATGGATTTCAAGATGACCCCAAATATTTTAAAAGTTCCATGGAAGATTTTGAAAGACCGCCTATTAAAGAAAACAGTCTAGATGCCCAAGCAGCAGATGAAGTCAGGTCATTTTGCTTATATTTTACTTTGAAAGTTCTCAGTGGAGATTTTTCCAAAGTAGGCAGAACAATCATGACATCCCCAGTCACTACAGAATATCTCATTCCTGGAGGCTTTCAAGCTCTGAGCAACCTGATCTTACTGTTAAGTGTCCCTTTTCACTGCAGGGGAGTTGGACTAGGCAACCTTTAAATATCAAATATCTCTTCCAACTCAAATGATTCTAAGATTGTGTTAAATAAGTTTGGCTAAAGAAATCAGTACATTTTCAGTACATCTTCATTGTATTTAAAATTATTTTTTAATCACCACTACTGTCTGTTCCACATTATGTTATTAGGACTTCTGATCCCATCCCTGAGTTGTCACTCTAAGTGCATAGTGGTTTTTTTTTTTTTTTTTTTTAGAGGAAAGGAAACTTGAAGCAATAGGATCAACAAAAGAGAAAATCAGGTTGGAAAAAAACCCAGGATCTGTTCGTGACAGACATTCTCACAGTATGTTATGTCTGTGCAGTACCTATGAATATCTTCTTTATTTTTATAGTCATAGGAAGGTACAGTATGTGTCACCTCTGAAATTTAATGAATCTAACATTCCAGGAAATGAAGTAAAACTGTAGACCTCAAATACGTATCTTTAAAAATGTCTCAGGCAATTAATCTTTTCCAGTAGGGAAATTGGCTTTCTTAGTTTTTAGGTTACCTAAAGAGATATCCACAATATTATGCCATATAACATGTTGTCTTAAATATACATCAGCACACAAGCACAGAAACTGGTATTTAATTCTAGGGAACAGAAGAGCTGAAGATGGCTGAGTGGGATCTATTGTTTTTCCCTATAGGTTAAGGGAACAAGGCATAGTTCTTCAAGTGTTGGATCTTTATCAATATAAAAGGTAATTGTATCTTATTTTATGGTGCCTTCTGCATCACTGAGATATTCTGGTCAAATTTCACAGTCCTTCTTTTGTCCTCATTCTGTCCTTTCTTGGAAATTTTTCTGTCTTTCTTGTCCTACGTTTGGGAAGCCTTGAGGAGTGTGCACAATAGAGTGATGCCCTTTGCTCTGAACTCTTGGTTTTCAAGCTAATCTTACTCATGTCTTAGGATGACCTTCATGCTGATCCAAGAGATCCATTTTGTACCCAACTCCTGATTATGTGTCAGGCATTGTACATGCTCAGAAGAATATTATAAATGGGTTTCTTTTCTCCACTTTTCTCTTGAAGTAAAGCCAAACTGAGAGAAGTTAGATATCTTGCTAGTTAAAAATAACCTACATGTAACTACTGGCATATAGATGGCAATCTGATCTCAGTTTTAAGGAATACACATATTTTCAAATATCCAAACCCTATGGATGTCTACTAAAAGCCGTAGGAAGTTTTTTTTTCTTTTGCTAGTTCTTCTGCCTGATCCTTGTGCCTAAGCTTTATTAGGTAGAGGGAATTTCATGCCTAGGTACGACAGGATTTGGGTTACCACAGGATAAGCATTACTACCCATGTTGTTCAGATTTGCTCCATCAAATTCATAATTTACACATCCTCAGTCACCTTCAATCCTGCACAGGACATGTCCAAAGGTAAAATAAACCATCTTTAATTAAGCAAGATTTACAGCCGAAAGTGCAAACAGGTTATAATCAAAGGAATGCAACTGCAACCTTCAAGTATAATAATCTGCTGAACATTTTGCCCATTAGTAGTTAGCTAGTCAAAACATTTCACAGAATCAAAGAATAATAAGGGTTGGGAGGGACCTCTGGAGATTATCAAGTCCAACCCCTGCTAAAGCAAGTTCCCTTCAGCAGGTTGACAGAATCACAGAATTGTAGGTGTTGGAAGGGACCTCTGAAGGTCATCAACTCCACATTTCCTTGCGGAAAAGTGAGATGTACAGGTGAAGTTAAAGAGATATATTAGATGAAGTTAAAAATTACATATAGTGAACATGTAGTAGACATATCACTGTTCCAGAATTTATAATTTTATTACCTTCCATGACTTTGTTGTATTAAAATTAGTCGTTCAGCTATTTTACTACACTGATAGAGACACAGCAGCAATGCAGGAGGCAGGTCTGGTATCATGTGCCATTGTCTACACTTCATCATTTTCTGTGCTAACTTTTCAGCTTTTGCCATTACAGGTGGCTTCAGTTAAACTGGTGGCTACAAAAACCTGGAATTAGAAGTGTGGTCAGGACTGTCAGTAATTCATCAGCTGACCTCGAATCATTTGCAATGATCTAACCATATCATAGAAAGCCTAAGCTGTTAGTCTGTAGCTTTTCATTATCAAATCTGCCCTTTTAATTCACAACCTCTCCTGACAAAATTCTGATATCCAAGCTTCAGTATCAGAGACACGCACAGAGACACACACATAGCTAAAAGACATATAGACAATAGACACACACAGAGCTAAAAGTAATCCAAGCTTCACAATTCGCACTGAACAAGCAAAAATAGTAAACCAGTCCTTGGAAATGCTTCCTCTGACGGGACATTTCTTCCCTCATCACTGCCTCTTTCGTATGTTATCAATTTCACAGATGAACACCAGAGATTCCCACTGATGTGAATCTACCTGCTAAGGAAAAATGTCCAGACATACAGAGAACAATGAATTATGCTTTTTTTTTTTTTTTTTTTTCTTCTCTCTCTCTCTCATAAAGTATAAGTGGAACAAACTGGATTTTTCTTCAATATTTTATAAAAAATTTAACAGCTTTAAAGCTCATCTAAACTTGCAGTTCAGCTTGAAGATCTGTCATCTCTTACTGAAAGGATAGTTTCTGTGCTTTTTACCCCCTAAATTCAGCCAAAGAAATTGAAAACCTCTCACAGAGTCTTCCCTGAATGATGACCACTTCTGAAAGCCTTCTAAGTCAAGAAGATCTGTGTGAGTTTAGGAGCCCTTCTGTGAAATGAGTTTCCACTGAACAGTTTTTGGAAACAACATCAATTTAATAAGTTATTTTTCTTAAAACTGAGTATTTCATAAAGTTGAGTTGTTCTGAACACTCTTCCAGAACAAACATAAAGGATCTTTGGTCAGAGAGACCCTACATCTAGAAAACTAGGAGAAAAAAAAAATCCATAACTGTTATTTTCATGGATTTGCACGAATCTGCATCATCTTATACCAGTTGTGTCATGTTATCTCCTTAGAGCATGATTGCTGTTGAGACAGTCAAACTCACTGTACTCCCAGATGTAAAGCAGAATGGCTAGGCTGAGGACACATTATTTACAGTCAGGAATACTGAGGCCTTAAGCTTTCATGGAGATCAAGGGTATTGCCTGAAGCAAAGCCATATAGGCAGTAAGTACTTAACGATTGCTTTCTTTGATTAAAGGTAAGAAAAAGGATGAAGTGCTTTATTCAAGGTCATCCTGGAGGAAATCAGTGGTGCTGAAGAGAGATGTCATGGCTCGTGGCTGAGGGATACTGCTCTTTCCTCAGGATCACAGGTCTCCCACGTCTCCCAAGGGAGGCACCTCTACATCACAGGCTACAAAGCACTTCTAATGTGGGTGCTGCTGTGATGATAGCATTGGTTCTTACTTATTCTTACAATAAATCGTCCTCCATGCAGGCAAAGACAATCTGTCCCTCTGCATTCCCATTTCTGCTGCTGTTGTTTGGGTTGTTTCTTTTGGTTGTCAGCTTCAGCACTTCTCAAGCCATTAGTGATACCACCAAAAAGATGTGAACAGGTTGGAATCAGAGCATGCTAAAATAATATCCAGTGTATGTTGGAGACCTTTTCTGGGAATTGATAGAGTTACGTGGATCTCAATTATCTCTGTGTGTCCATTACCATGTGCCATCATTCCCTATGAAAATGGGGAAGAAGCCTTTCAATACTTAATGTGAATTCAGTGATACACATTTCAATACCAGACATTATATCATTCTTCCTAAAATGACTCAGACACTGGTCTGGGCCTTGCCTAAGGGAAAGCTGTTAAATGCTCAAGGAGCTGCATGGGTGACTATTAAATTATGGGAAGAAGCCTGTTGCTGCGCCCAACATCTATAAGCCAATGAGGAAAGAAGAACTAGTAAGGAAATGGAATTACTGGAAAAAAACAAACAAACCTGCAAGTGGCAATTTTACAACGTCACTGACATCAGTGAACAAGAAATGTAGCAGTGTTATTAATGAACTCATGGAGAATTATCCCATACTCTGGGACCTTGTGCTCTTTAACTCGACAAAGTGAACTGGTGAGAGACTACCATCTGTTAGAATCCACAAAGAAAAGAAAAATTTGACCACAGAAAGGTATATAACAAGATCTACTAGTAAAAATGCAAGAACTAAACAAATTACTAGTGCTATTTAGGTGGTAGTTCTTTTATGGTAGAAACTTTCCTTTGTTTCCACTGCAACTTGGGTAAATGAGTTTGAACACTCTTTCACGATACATGCTGATACTACAAACAGTCATTAATTCAGGGATTAACTATGTCTTTGTTATGCAAATCTCATATTAGATGATGACAATCTTGCCTTAAAATCCAGGAACCATTAGAAACAAGAAGGATTTAATCCAAGAGATAGTGGCCTAAAGTGGGGTAAATGCATCAAATCTGGAGACACAGCACATGGAAAAGAACACTTAAATGGTGCCTTATTATAAATCCAGAGGGAATAATTTAATCCTATCATTGGGCACTGACTGAAGTCAGCATCCATTTAACTGTGAACAGAAATAAAACTGCCCATGCATTGTGCTGCCCACACTGGGGCTCTGCCTGTGGCGTTGAAAGATGACATGTCCAATTGAGAGCTGAGGTGAACTCCAAGGTGAGAATGTGGCCATGCCATGCCTGTACTGACATAATAGCATTGGCATGCTGGTCTGAGCAGGCAGCTGTCTTCTCTGATGTGCATCTTGTCTTCACCAAGAATTCAGATTCCTGGACAAGCATTAGTGATTTTGTTCTTATCACTGCTTCTGCTTGGATGTAAGAATCTTCTGCACCTGCTCCTTACAGTAGGATTCAACAGCATCCCTGCTGCTCTTGTGCTCTTGCTTTCACCACACTGTTTTGTACAAACCAGTATCTACCTACTGCAGTTCTTTTCTGCCTAGATCTCTTTATACCTTTTGAATCTGCACTGGAACAGACAACTTCTACAGAATTTGAAACATCTCTAAATTCTTGTTTCATGCTGTCTTTTTCCAAACTAAGATGGTGGACACATCGAGTACACTTCCTTCATCCACCTCTATCCCTTCATGCCAGTGCCTGGAGCTCCTATGACATCCCAGTGTTTTCAGAAAGAGTGACTTTTGAAAAGAAATTTTGCCTTGATGATAAATTATATCTAATCTAATCTATTGTAAATAGACTCTTACATAGTAATATTTATGTTTTAGTGAGTATATATATGTATTATACAAATAATTATACTACACTGTGCTCAAATCTAATTATAGATCCACTGTGGCAAGAACTCTCAATTTGAGGGAGAGAGAAGAGATTGGAGTTGAATAAATTATATATTTAATGGATTGTAACAAATGGACTGCAGTGGCTCAGAAAGCATAGGAATTTGAATTTTTGTAAGGATTTATTATGTTTACAGTATCTATGTTAGCAAAAACTGCAACTGCATAAGCAAAACTTTTTTTCAGCAGACATTGCACACAGCAATTATTTTCCTCCTTTTGCTAAAGAAAGAGGAGGTTTTTTATGAATTAGTGTACTGCAATACTAAGTTTTATATTACCTATAAACTAAGGTAGTAAAAAATGTCCCATCGTTTTAACCTTGGAATGCAAGAGGGGACGTGGTGAATGTATAAAAATTGAATGCCCTCCAGTGGCTGGTTAAGTGGTCAGTGCTGATGAGTGGTTGTTTACATCTATCCTGTAGCAGTGTATTTTCACTGCATTTTCTTCTAGAGGGATCTCTGAAATTTAGGTTACATTTCCGAAATGGCTAGGCCTGGTAACTAATCTGCTGGTAAGAAGATGAGGAGACCTTGACCAAAGCTTTTTTGTCCATCTTGAAGGCCAGGTAAATCCAAAGCATTTCTCCCATATCAGTTTTTTCATCACATTATACATCTTGCAAACAAGCTGCTTCAGTCTGGAAAATAAAGCATTCATGCATGGTCTCTTTCATAATGTATAACCTAGAGTTATTCAGGTGCATACTTGTCTAAACAAAGTTGGTGTCATGAGTTGCAGTTGTAGGGTAGGTATATAAGATAGTAATGCCCTTACTATTCAAAGAACTATAGATTCTATAGTACTTTACTTCAATGCTGCATTCCAGAAAAAGAAAGGATAAGCACTTCATTATCACATCATCAAAAGAAAACTATGCTTAAATATATTTTGATGCAAACTCTCACTTCATTCACTGACAGTTTTGAGTGAAAATCGGAACTGGTCTGAATGAAACAAAATTTTTCCCTTCTTTTTATCTTCTTGTTTTAGATCAAAGCAAATATGCAAAGCAAACAGAGACTCTCTGTTTGAATAAAGAAAGGCAGTTCCATAAGCACAGGTTTGAAGAAAGTTATACAGTTGCTTTATTCTAAATTAATTTAGCTGGTATGTGAAGCCAAGTCTATTGTAGCTGAGCT
Source organism: Tympanuchus pallidicinctus (assembly GCF_026119805.1). Taxonomy (NCBI): domain Eukaryota; kingdom Metazoa; phylum Chordata; class Aves; order Galliformes; family Phasianidae; genus Tympanuchus; species Tympanuchus pallidicinctus. The sequence continues at coordinate 6,822,734 of NW_026294627.1, read as the reverse complement.
GGTTGTTTTGGAGACCTATCTATTTCCCATTTTTCAAGAATACCCATTTATTTCTGAACTTCTCTCTATGCTTTAACAAAATATTTTCTTGTATTCTGTCTCCTGGCCTGCATTAGAAATAGTGTGGCCAGCAGGAGCAGGGAGGTAATCGTTCCCCTGTACTCAGCACTGGTGAGGCCGCACTTCGATTACTGTGTTCAGTTTTGGGCCCCTCACTACAAGACATTGAGGCCCTGGAACGTGTCCAGAGAAGGGCAACAAAACTGGTGAGGGGTCTGGAGCACAAGTCTTATGAGGAGTGGCTGAGGGAGCTAGAAATGTTCAGTCTGGAAAATAGGAGGCTCAGGAGAGACCTCATTGCACTCCACAACTTCCTGAAGGGAGGTTGTGGTGTAAAAGGGTCTGGCCTCTTCTCCCAGACAAGTAGTAGGACCCGAGGAAATGGACAGAAGTTATACCAGAGGAGGTTTAGGTTGGACATTAGGAGAAACTTTTTCTCTCAGAGGGTGGTCAGGCACTGGAATGGCTGCCCAGGGAGGTGGTGCAGTCGCCGTCCCTGGCAGTGTTCAAGAGGCGCCTGGATGAGGAGCTACGAGATATGGATTAGTGCTTGTGGTACTAATAGGAATGGGGGGGTGGTTGGACTGGATGATCTTGCAGGTCGTTTCCAACCTTGCAATTCTGTGATTCTGTGATAACATAAAAATCCTAAAAATTAAAGATGATATAGTATCATCTTTCTTTTGATGTTCTATTGTGTGTCAGTGTATAGTGCTTCCAAATACTGCAGTAAAAGAGCTACTAAATGATTGTTAATAGAAGTTATGCCCTAGTTTGAATGGACTGATTTTCGCTGATGTCTTTCCAGCAAGACAAGCAGCAATTGCCAGAATTAAATGACATTATGAAACCTGGTGTTTGCTAATTTTTCAGTACCTAGGCTATCTTCACTACATTTAAGGACGTATTTATTTCTGTCAGTAAATGAAAAATCAAAAATAAGGAAAAAATTAGGCAAGAATAAACTTTCAAAAGCAGCTTTGAACTTTTGGTTTTGATTTGCAATTTCAGAAATTAAATTATACAATAATAAAGTCACAGAATCACCAAGGTTGGAAAAGATCTTCAAGACCATCCAGTCCAACCATCCACCTATCACCAATATTTTCCACTAACCATGTTGCTCAATACAACATCTAAATGTTTCTTGAACACCTCTGGGGATAGTGATATCCATCTCTGAGTATAATTCTCATTGAAAAACAAAATTTTTCTTTAAAAAGAAAATTTGTCCACCTTTTATTTCTCTAAGACATTTTTTTCCAGTTTTTTTTTCCCTGCTGATTATTTTCCATAGCTAAAAAATCTATTATTTACAAACAGTTCTGTTGATTCCCTTGGATTTTCACATGCTCACAAGCATTGTCTCTATTACAATGTTTTTCCTATTCCTGGGCACATATTTCTAAACTGATGCTTTATATGAGAAACATAAGTGAGTTTTTGCTAATATGTGACATTTCATAGCACTGAATTCAAATGCCAAATACACTTTCATATCTAACAACTCCATGTGCATGAAATTTCTATTATCATGCTCCCTTCTTTCACTGAAATAGGGAAAGTAGCAGTTTTTGCAAGTTTGTGATTTTTGCTTTCAAATTTCATTTTGTACCTTGTTAATAGCAATCACATTACAATTGCCTGAACTTGAAATGTATGCTATTTGGAATTTGGACATCATCAAGCCTCACAGATGTCAGTAACACTATAGTAACTGGAAAGAACTGACACTACTGGAACTTGTAATTTTAGAGTTTGCAAATGTAGAGGTCTAGTTAAGGTCAAGTTAAAAAGGAAGATGGCTTTAATCTTCTCAGCAGTTGTTCAAATTGTCACACAAAACTGGTGCTGTTTCTACTTTCTTTTGTGAGCTGATTCACTGCATTTCTTCCTGACTTCCTTGTTTTTGGCCCATTGCTTACTGTATCTGAAATATTAATTCCCGCTGGTTGAGAACAAAGAGCTCCCTTTACTCCTCAGTGGTGTGGAAATTTTCTGCCTCCATTGTGTGTCACTAGCTTGGCAAGCTGGTTTGATGATACAAACTATTCCCAGCATAATCCATCTTGCTGTCTATCTCCAAAGGGAAAATTGCTTTCATTAGAGGCCAAAAACTATACATGTCACTGGGATCACAGGACTCTATTACTATTTTTTTTTCATTGTTGACAAAACTAGCAGTGCCAAGAATTAAAATGTTTCTGAGGAAAGTGATTGCACTATGTATATGCATTGAAGACAATATCCATTTTTAGCTTTTGACCCTTCTATTCAATTCCTTCTCTTTTAATAATAGCAATCAATACTTACAAAGGACAAAAATTTCCATCAGATAACAAATATTACCACATAGTACAATTACTATCTAATGAATCAAGTCTCATCAAAGAACTCCTGGTTCTTCCTTATTTCTACACTCTGTTCTTAGAAACAAAAGGAGTGCATCTATAATCTCATTTTTACAACCTAACAGAAAGAATGTGAAGAAGTTAGGCCAGCCTAAAACAAAACCAGCAGGGATACTGAAATGCCAATGGGAGATTTGAGATCCACTGCAACACAAAGGTCACGTTATTGTTCCAGGAGCACCCTGCAAGCTAGTTGGCATAATTTCTCTTATGTCCAATGAAGTTAAGGGAAACCTTGGAAACCTTTGTTCCAAACAGAGGAATTAATTCAACACTCCTAGCACGGTTCAAAAAAAGACTGGATTACCATTTGAAGAGATTATATATATTCCTGCTTTAAAAAGTTGTATAATTCTGGTACTGATGTAAGATCACCTAAAATGGATCCTGTCTCTGTCTGCAGGCAGTGGAAGTGTGCAACTCAAAGTAGGGTACAAGAATAGAGCAAATCTATAATGATACTTCCCCAGGACTCTCCCAAATTCCACATTTTCTGCAGCTTAGACTCCCAGCTGTCTGCAGACTGCTTGCTACCTGAGTTTTATTTTTGGTGTCTTACAAGTTGAGAATGACTTTCTCTCTGTTGCTACATGTATCCTTTAATAGAAAACTAAAGCAAGAGGAATATTATTTCTATAGTAACTTCTGTGAACTTCTATAACTTGCTTGCCAACTTGCCTTTTATAGGTTTGTTTCAATGGCATTATTTCCAGAAGTTATGGACAGAACCAATCCCACCACAATTATGATATTTACCTCCTAGACACCCATTGGTGGGCACCTTAAGGGAGCAATTAAACTCATTCGTTAGTTGCCATTAATTTTAGGATCACTCACATTAGAATATGTTATGCACTCTCTGATTTCTGAAAGGATACATGGAATGTAAATACATAGACATGTAGGAAGCTGTAGATCAAATGCAGACATCAAAGATCCATAGAGACTAATCCTTTGCAACTCAATCCTATCACAGCAGAATAGTTTGGGGGTTCAGTTTGGTATGATAGAATGTGGTATGTATATGTTTTAAATTCAGTTTTGTACCTTTTTTTTTATTTTGTTTTGTTGTATTTGTTTCTTTGTTTTCTGCAACTGACAGAATAATCCCATTTTTTCGCTGGAATTTTCCTATTTTTGGAAGAGTCAAAATAATAATATTTTAATCAGAGACTAAAACCAGAAATTGAATAAAAATATTGTGTCATGTTTCATTGTTTCATCAGATTTATCATTTCTGTCATGTATTTCTATTTCTTACTAGGGACCTGTATGAACTACAGCCTCTGCCTGGAGTTGTCTATTTTCTCCCAAGGGAGAGAGCTCTCCTCTGAAGAAACAGTAGAAACAGATCTTGAAGAATTTGTTCCCTAAGTACTTTGTCCAATATAACTAGTGAAACAAGTTCTAACAGTTAATTACAGATTTTACAGTTAGAGTACAACATATGATTAGTTTGAGCCCAACCTGGTGATCTTTGCATTCCTATTGCTGCTGTGTCCTTCAGGAACTTATATAGAGAGATTAGTTGTTTTTGCTTAATCTCAGATTCATAGGCTATCTTTGAATTTTTGGATGGAATCTGGAGTGTGAGTGTACTAGGTTAAGTAGTTCATTATCTACTTAACAAACTTTTTTTCTCCTCATTTCTTATTTCATTCACTTTCAAATCTTCAGAGTTTGGGGAACAGCTTATCTTTCTTCTTTGGGATTTCTTCTTTATTTCCTTTGTCTAATTAATGACATAATTTCAAATAAGGTTGTGGTAGCATCAACATGTAACAGCAATGGAAGATTCCATATACCTTTTGTGAAAAACTATCTCCTTGTGATTGCTGACATTGAGAGGAGGGCATCACTGAGGCAGCCTCAGGACAGAGCCCTGTTCAGTCGTGGAATGGAGTGACTCAAAAAAATTCTCAATGAACGCTGAAAGGTTCATGTGGAGAATGTCACCATCTGTACGGCACTAAGAGCTTGGCTTCAAGATTAAATACTGAGTGTTTCTCAATTCTATTTGTATTACCAACAAAGGGAAAACTCCTTTGGCACTTCTAGGACGTAAACATTTAATTCAAAGTATCTGTTAAAAGTAATCGTAATTAAAAATTCCAGAACTTTTTCTTCTTTACAGAAAACAGTAAGAGGGCAGGAACTGTGATAATGCAGTATTAAAACCTTATCTTTGGCATTTTTATAGCAACAACACATATTGCTTGCTAATTGCAGCAGAATATTTTTAGAGCAGTGCTACCATAATCTTGCATTTGTTATTCCTTGGTAATATTCCCCAGAGAAATAAATTGGAAGAAAAGGAATATAACAAGTTGCATTTCTAGATGAAGATACCTTTAATAGATATGTTACCACAAATGACCAAGATTTCTTATTTTCAAAACTAATATGCTGCCATCTGTAAATCTTACCAAAGAAGCAGTCAATATGATTTTGTAGACAGCACTAGATTTTAGTTTTAAAGATGATACAAATTGCTGTTGTAATTTTTTCATATTTATACCAGCAGGCAACTCTACAATTGAGACAGATTTTGTGAAATTAATTCTGTTTAATAAAACAAAAAGTAACTGGGAAAAAAAAAGGGCAAAGACTCCAGCTCTTTCAATGTCAGATGTTAACAATTTTTTTTTTCTCTCCAGAAATGCTAATGAAATTGTGTGAAAATGATAAAGAACTGTGACTATGCCCCAACTCGTGTTTACTTGTGTTAAGTTTTGCATTTCAATATGAAAACTCTTGAAACTGCAAAATAATCAGGGACCTATTTATTTTTACCTTACTCTTCTTCTGTTTCAGTGACAAGTCCAACTGGGAGATCAAATTAGCACTGTACAAATTGCGTATGTTAAAGTGTATCTTTGGAATTATACTTCCAGGTAATGGATCCTTGAAAATCCATATGCATTCTGTTGACAGCAGGTGTTTCACAAAGAAGCTTATGAACATGTTTTTGAGTGACTTTGCAATGCATACTTGAGGGGCTTCAGGCTACAAATCAGTGGGAGAAATACTCTTCCTTTTTGTTATTCCTTTTTGCTGTAAAGTAGCATAACTTCACCAAATGAAGTCTTTATATCCATGCTGAACTTGACATGACTCATATATGAAGCTGATTATTAAAACATAGTGAAAATCTATGCATTTCATTGCTTTGTGTATATGTATGCATATTTATGTATGTAAATATATGTGTGTATATATATATTACTATCCATGCAGAAGTAAATTTTTTTAACAAAATTTCTCATTATTTTTCTGGAATGTCTGAATTTGCTTCCCCTCACCCCCACCTGAGCAATGGGCCTAGATGAACCTCATGAGGTTCAACAAATCCTAATGCAAAGTATTGCACCTGGATAAAGGAAACATCCACTACCAATACAAGTTGGGAGATGAAAAACTTGAGTGCAGCTCTGCTGAAAAAGACCTGGGAATGCTGATGGATGTGGTTCTGGACGACAGCCAGCAGTGTGACCTCACAGCCCAAAAAGCCAGCTGTATCCTGGGCTGGGTCCAAAGAAGCATGGCCAGCAGGGTGAGGGGAGGAATCCTGCCCCTCTGCTCTGCACTGGTGAGGCCTCACCTGACGTGCTGTGTCCAGATGTGCAGTCCTCAATACAGCAGAGACATGGAACTGTTGGAGTATGTCCAGAGGAGGGCCACAGAAATGCTCCAAGGGATGGAACACCTCTCCTGCAAGGACAGGATGAGAGAGCTAGGGCTGTTCAGCCTGGAGAAGAAAAGGCTGTGAGGTGACCTGGGAGCAGCCTTTCAGTATCTAAATGGAACAGACTTTTTAGCAAGGCTTATGGTGATAGGAAAAGGGAAAATGGCTTCAAGCTAAAAGGCAACATGAATAGGTTGGATATTAGGGAAAATTTCTTCCCAGAAAGAGTGGAAAGGTATAGAAACAGACTGCTCAGGGAGGTGGTGGTCACTGTCCATGGAGGTGTACAGGAAAAGTGTACATGTGGCACTGAGCTACACGGTTTAGTGGGTATGATGGGGATGGGCTGACAGCTGGACTAGATGATCTTAGTGGTCTTTTCCAACCTTAACAAGTTTATGATTTATTGTTTAGGTAAGTTATATGGAAAAAGTATTTTACAGTGAGAGTGATGAGGCACGGGAAAAGGTTACTTAGAAATGTGGTGGATGCCCTGTCCCTGGAGACTGTCTAGGCTAGGCTGGACCAAGACACTGGCAACCTGAACCTGAGCTGTAGATGTCCCTGTTCATTGCAGAGGAGTTGGACTAGATGATCTTTAAAGGTCCATTCAAATTCTAAGGATTCTATGATTCTACTACTGTTTCTCTCTTGTTCTCTTTGGTTTTGGATTATTAGCTAGAAAACATATGCTTACTCCACTGGTGAAATGCATTATTTAATAAAAAATAAAAAGAGAGGATAAGAAAAAAAGAGAAAAAAAGAAAAAAAAAGAAAAAAAAACCATTCATTCTTATCACATTTGTATTCATGCAGTTGTGACTGACTTGAACAAGTTTCCCAGCATAAAAGCTTACTTGATTTCTGGATTCAAGTCTGTTCCTTGTGATAGAACTACTTGTAAAAGAAACACAGGGTTTAAACTTTGCTATTTCTTCAAATGCTTTATTTATAACCTGAGGTTCACTTCACATTCTAAGATTAAAGCACGGTATGTAAGGTTTTTAAAGTGGGAGACACCAAGAACCAAGTCAAAGTATTACTGCATTATAGTATATTGCAGGAAACAAGAAGTAGCATAGATAGATTCAAATGCATTTTTAATTACCATATATCCACTGCAGTCTAATGTATTACATTACAGTAGTTGCTGTTACATAATATATCTAAGGACCTAATTTCACCTAAGTGAAGGTGCTTCCCAAGTGTTATAAAGGCACATAATGAATGTCCATCTAATCTTCAAAAAGTGTAAAGTAAAATTCATTCTGTGAACTAAAGCCATCTATCTTACCTACCAGTAAACTCATCTTTCTCGCATTTTGGAGGTGCCTTATTTTATCATCCATTGACTTTGCAGAGATCCCCTTGTCTTAGTTGCCAACATTTTTTGTTATTGAAATTGAGATGATTCTCACCTGGAATAAATGCAGATAAATAAACCATATTGAAGTCAAATAAAATATTATTTGACTTATTATGCTGTAAAGCCTACTGTGGAATTTACTATCAAAATAGCAGTGAATAATTGAAATAACTTACTCTGCTGATAGAATCAAGAGAAGTATTATAATGGGAAAGCATAAGGCTTTGTAGGTTATCTCAATAGGGCCCTATGTTAAAAATGTTGTCTTAGTGTTACGTAGAAGGCCCAAAAGATAACAGTAATGAAAGATGAAGAATGGAGTTTTTGTCACTGTCCATTTTCAAGGTGGAGAGAAGCCGGAAAGGTTGCCTGGCCTCATGTCTTCCCTAGTCTATCATAGTCAATGGAAAGGAAATGCTGTCCTCTGGAGGCTATGACTGAACAGCTTAATTAGGTTTCTGCACTAATTTGTCCTCTCATTAGCTGCAGCAGGAGCTTGCAAGTGGTAATTCTCACTCTGCTAGCCTTAAAATTTTGAGTATCTGCTGTTAGATAAGTCTGGACAGAGCCTCCATCTCAGTGGCAGAGCTGTGCATTTGAGTCATCATTTAGTGCCAAGTGCACAGAAATCTGTGTTTCACTGGACACTGACAATGGAGGTGTCCACAGTTGCCAAAGCTCTCCACTTATCTCCATCATTGTATCATCCACAAGATATCTCCATCATTGTATGCCTGCTGTATGTGCTCAGTTTATAGAGCTTCAAAGCTAAAACGTGTCTAGAACACATTGGTGATTATACTTTTTGCATAAGGATAACAATGATGATCTTTACCTGTAGCAAGCCCTAGACTATCCAAATTTTAGCAAAAGCCTTTCATCAGCAGAAAAACACTCATGTTTTGTCTTCAGAAAAGGTCCATAGAGAGTTTGGAGTTCAGTGAAAGGTGTTTGTGAAGAAATGACTATGTTTTTCTTTTGGAAAGGCATCTACTGCATGAAAGCAAATATAAACCACAGAGACAGTCTATATGAACTCAAGATATTTTTTTCCATTGTCTTTAGTACATCTAAAAATACATCTCCGTCTATCACAAAGATACAAAGGTCAGAGTTCAACGCCCAGATTCTTTAGATGATGTTGAACTACACAGTCCAATTGAAAGACACATATGGCCCTGTCTCACTTTTGAGTAGCTTAGAATAATGCCTTTTCCATTTTGGAAATAATTTCCAAAATTTGAACACTTCATATTTAGAATATTAGATAAAAAATAGTAATATTTTGGACTTTTACAGACTGCAGTTAGAAAACTTGCTTAAACTACTTTTCTTGGTTAATTTGGTGGTTCTTTTCCAGGGCTTAGTGCTAGCTACAGACTCTGTGAGAATCTCTATTCAGGAGCCTTGATCATTTAAACAATTCTGCCCATTGAATGTTATTTCCCTTCAGCCTACTCAAAGCCTACCAACACTACTAGAAGAAGAACTGGATTTGATTTGTGTCCTTCTCTACAAGGGGAATCATGCAGCTGATACAATTATGTATCTTGAACCTCCAAGGCATGTGTGTTCCTCTGAAGCAGAGGGAAGTGATTTACCCTAGATGAGCTGAAAGTACTGCCATCTACCATCTTGTACCCATGTCTGAGATTGAGGCAGCATTTCTACATATTGCTCATAGTCCATCAGAGTTGAAGTCTCATAGTAATAAATAATAAACAATAAATGCTATGTTAAAAGGACATTAAGCCACATAATTGTTCAAAACAAACAAATAATACAAAAAGAAATGTTATGTCTGTTTATGAAACTTTAACAGAGTGCTGGTGTGAATGTTCATCATAAAGCCATATTTTATGATACATTATTATACTATTTCACAATAAGGTAAGGCATATCAAACAGCTATTCCTACAACTTTCCTTTCTGTCTGTAACATCCTGAAACTCTGTAAATTGTGTATGTACCCTACTGACAAGTTTAATCTTCCTTAGCTGGAAAATTTCATAAATATTTATCACAAATATATTACCATTTTATCCTCTTCTGCAGAGTAATCCAGTAAGCCAGAAGAACTCAGGAATTTCCTTAATCTTCCCTGGGAGGTGACGGAGTCACTGTCCCTGGAGGTGTTCAAGAAACATTTGAATGCTGTAATAAGGCACATGGTTTAGTGGAAAATATTTGTGAAAGGTGGACGGTTGGAATGGATGATCTTGGAGGTCTTTTCCAACCTTGGTGATTCTATGATTCTGTGATTCTACAAATACATGGAGTTATTGATTGATTTATTTTAATGGCTAGGAAGAATACAATGAAGGATTTGAGTAATAAAAATCATGTGGAAAACATTAAATGATAAGAAACGAAATAAAATAAAATGAAATGATGAGATATGACCTGGTCATATTTGTGAACACCATTCACCTATGTATTTTGGATAGTAAGAGTGTCTGAATTTAGATATTTAAATATACTTGTCTGTCTAGATCCTATAATCACATCATAACCAAAGCACTTCTCATTTGCAGTCTAACCAAATGATCTTGTACAGAAATGTTACAAGACAAACCGTGTCCTCTACTTAGCCATTTCATCCCACTGACTTAAAAAGAAAGGCTGTTGGAGTGACCACAGATGGAGATATCTGCATCCTATCAAGTAAGTTCATCCCAAATTTTGCACTTTGCTGTGTTGAACCTCATTAGGTTCACCCAGGCCCACTTTTCAAGTCAGTTGAGGTCTTCCACATTCATAGACACTTATTGATGTGTAAGGCAATTCTAATGCAAAAACAAAGTTATAAGGGAAATTAACAGAAATGGTCTTTTTTGCTCTTACCAAATCAGAATGCATGAAAACTGAGTTAATGATCTAGGCAAAGCATTTATCTGCTCTGGATAGGCTGCTTGTTTCATCTGTCCGATTGCAGTGCTAGAACTCCAGCAGATATTTGAGGAATGGGACATTTAACATTAAATATTTAGGTCCTATTAATTAGCAAATTAGCAACTGGCTCTAGTTGCCCCTGTTTGAGTAAGAGGGTTGCACCACGTGACTTACAAGGGTCTCTTTAAACTAGGCCATTCTGTTTCTATGATTAATATTGTATAGCCACGACAATGGAAAGAGCCAATAAATGCAACCCCTGATGATTAAGAGCTTGAAGGTAATCTAAGTAGCCAAATGAATCCTCTGCCTTATACAGACCATGGTATTATGGTCGCTAATTCCTGTAAAGGTCCAGGCAATTTCTGTTTGATTTGAAGCATTTATCTTAGAAAGGCGCAAAGGCTTTTCTTGGGTCAAAGGTTTCAGATAACGGAAAATACAAGTTGTACTAATCTTCAGTGCTGAATTTCTAGAGTATATTTTTAGTTTAAGTTTGTTGATCTTCAACTTTCAGCTACTGAATCATATCGTCCCTTTGTCCTTCAGATTAAAGAGCCTTGCACTGCTAGAAATTGTCTCATTCTGTAGATACTCATCAACACAATCAAATCACTTCTTAACCTCTTTTTCTTACATTGTTCTTGCAATATTAAGTGGGAGAAAAAAAAAGGGGAAACAAGAAAAAAAAAAAAGGAAACTGGCATTTTTCAATTAAATGCATTAGAACAGCTTCTTTAAAAGAAAATCAGTACCACAGATGTGCACCTGAGGAAGAAACATGTCTGTTAATGATTTGGAGGGTATGGTTTTCAGAAAATTCTATGAACATCAAATGATAGTCCTACTGTTTTTGTTGATGCCAGATTAGTAGACATCACATACCCTCTGCTGAGGGTAGTATTGCGGTTGGGTAAATCAAATGCAGAGCAGTATCTGCAGCCTTTCCAGCTAAAGGAAAGATGTATTATGCATTGATTGCTAAAGATGAAGGACTAACAGTGGGATTAATACAGTCTACTTTCTCTCCTATCACAAAAAAATCAATTCTAACATTTCTTCTATGTCATTTAAACATTATTTTATTTTATTTTTTTAATGTTTGCTTCAAATAAGGAAAGTTTTGCTTTTTTGAAATCACATCATAATGATACATCTACCTTTTTCTGTTATTGATTAAAAGGCAATGCTTGAATAGTAAGTATCCCAGAAAAGCTGTTAACATTTTAAGTTACCGCTGGAAACATTCATCTAATGAATTAAATTAAAGAAGGCAGTCACAACTGGGACTGTGGATCCACATGCATCCACTTACTCCAGCCTATCTATCTTTAGGAATACTTCTAATGGTTTCTGGCAGCCACGATTCTGCTCAGTTTGCCCTGAACATGAGACTGTCAAAAATTAGGCTGGTTCTGAGCCATTTTCTGTTTTATTGACACTTTGTATCCATTGTCAGTATAGCTTTCTGATTCACGGGATCTTTCATTATGCATCACACAGTCACTGCTTATGGTACAGCTAAAATATATCATAGAATCATAGAATCATTTGATGAGGAAGGGACCTTTAAGTTCATGTATTCCAACTCCCTTCATTGAACAGGGACAACTTCAGCTAGACCATGTTGCTCAGAGCCCTTGCCCTTTCCAGACACACTAAGTGTCTCCAGGGAGTATCCGCCACCTCTCTGGGCAACCTGTTCCGGTGTTGCAAGTCCCTTCTTGTAAAAAAGCATATTTTTTTAATATCCAATCTAAATCTCCTTTATTTTAGTTTGAAACCATTCCCTCTTGTCTTATCACAACAGACTGTTAAATTTACCTAAGGTTGTATGGGGTTATCATTGCAAATATTAAAATTTCTTCTTCAGAAAAAATATGAACTCATTCAAAAACAAACAAAAAATATAAGATTTAAAATAGGACATCCATAAGTTCTGTGTTATGAGTGTGTTACCTAAAAAGCCTTTCAAATGATCATAGGATGAGACTGAATATTCAGAGAATAGTCCTTTTTATAGAATCAAAGAATCATTAAAGTTGGAAAAGTCCAGGAAGATCATTCAGTCCAACCACCAACCCTTCCCCACAATGCACACTAACCACATGTTTTTAACACCTCCAGGGTCTGTGACTCCACCACTGCATGGGCAGCCTGTTCCAATCCCTCACCACTCTTTCTACGAAGAATTTCTTACTAGTAATAACCTGAACCTTCCCTGGCACAGGTCCTTCTTGTCCTTCTTGGAACCTTAAGGCCAGTCCTTCTCATCCTATTACTGTTACCTGGGAGAAGAGTCTGACCCCAACCTTGTCACAACCTTCTGTCAAGCAGATGTAGAGAATGATAAGGTCACCCCTAAGCCTCCTCTTTTCCAGACCGAAAAATCTCAGGCTCCTCAACTGCTCTCCATAAGACTTGTGCTCCAGACCGTTTACAGTTGACCTCTTCCTGCATAAAACTTTGGAACCGTCTCCTTCCAGAGGTTCTCAATCAAGTACATTGCCACCAGGCAAGAAAGTATTAACAGTTACTCAGCAGTATGGTGGATTTGAGTCTTGTATGTGCTAATTGTTTTATGCACATAGTTATCTGGTCACTGCGTGACAGTGGTTTAACAAGGACAGTGAGCAGGGACCACACGTGTTTATATATGCTAGTCATTTTCTGTGACTAGGGTGTCTGAAGGGCAGCTCTTTCCTATCATTCTTTTATGTGTTTTTGTATATACATGTATTTACGTGTACATATATATCTGTGAATATGTTCATATATGTTTGCACATATATAAAATTCACTGTACAAAATCCAAAGGGATCTTGATAAACTCGAAATGTTGGCCCACACAAACCTTCAACAAAGCCAAATACAAGGTATTACACTTGTGCTGGGGCAATCCCAAATATGTGTACAGATCCAGAAAATAATTTCCTGTGATTAACCCTGCTGAGAAGGACATCCTGGTAGATGAAAAACTTAACATTAGCCAGCAGTATGTGCTGCAAACTGGAAGGCAACAGTACCCTGGTGGAGGAGCGTTGCATAGCCAGAGAATTCCTTCACCAGTTGAGGGAGTTCAGCTCTTTCTGTATCTGACCGTTGACCAATCTGTGAATACTCTTGTGGGTAGTTCATGGTATTCAGTTAACTCATTACCCACATGCTACAGTCACGGCATGAAAGCAATCATTAAAAATAATCTTAAAAATCGACACATAGAGGAAACCGATTACATGAGGCAATGCTCTCTCTCTTTCATTTCACAGCTGTTCTCAAACCTTGTTACCCAACTCCTGCAGATCTCTGCAGGACCAAGTCAAGAAGGGAGGAAACAAATGAAATGCAGTGTTACAGCAGTCCATCTTGATTAGGGAACTCAGAGAGAGAAGGTAGGGCACAAGAATCTCCAGTTTGTGATGCTGAAATGAGCTATGTACTCAGACACTCACGAGACACATGCTTGTATTAGCAGGGCTGCTGTGAAACTGTTCATAGGCTACAGCAAGACGCTTCAAATTACCTCACTGTGTTTGCTAGTTGAAAAGAAGCTTCATCCTTGCTGCTAACCTGCTTTCCCCATGCAAATCCCTTTTCATGTGGGCTTTGTGAACAGGAGCACTGTTTGGCAATGTAGGCTTTTACTCTGATGTCTTTCTGTGACATGTGAGATCAGGAAACCATGTGAGATCAGGAAACCTTAAAATATTGTCTATTATGAAGCTTATTTATTAGTTTTTCATAAGCCACTGGATAAAGCGACTGAAATCCTTCTGTGGAAGGCTGAGTTTTACTCTTTTTCTCTCCAAATATCAAGTAATATTCTATTTTGCTGTTTGTGCTTTAAGCACAGTTTCTCCAACATATCATCTAACATACATATGAAAAATTTTTCTATTCGGTGCCCTTGAGAAAATCTCTACCTTTTTTCATACAGAATCCAGACTATCACCTCTTAAATGGTAAAAAAAATGTCATTTTTCACGTTCTCCTGCCTGCTAAAATGCCCGGTGCAATATTCATGGCTGTGTTTCATTTATGTAACTATGCTAATTTTCCTCTGTCATCTTCCTGTTCATGCTGAAATGCAAAAAGCTTAATTCATTAAGGCTTCTAAGGGGCCTTAATTGTGCTGGCTGGCACACACCATAGAAATACAGCAACTTTATCTGTTGTAAAATGTGGAAGGGTGGGGTTTGGATGAAAGATGCTCTTCAGAAAAATATTCATTGGATTTTAGTTCACGGACACGTTGCATAATTCTATTCCTGCTCACCAAGAATAATGAGAAAACTCTTGGCACTACCTTACTCCAATTAGTTCTTCCCTTTGCCTTGCCTCCCTGGGGCTAACACAGCTCTATCTGTTCAAAAGATAAACTGTGGCATTCAGATCTCAATGCATTCAGGTGGACCTTACGCAGATCTACCCTTTGAATTATTACATGATATGTAAGCAGTGCTTTTGTGTTGATAAAAGTTTGAACTGACAGATTGTAGCTCCATCTATAGGCCCTACACCAGGGTGGCTGTGGCTCCCAGAAGCTGGCAAGGCATCTGTCAGTGAAGGATCACAATATGTTTGCCCAGTTTTTAGTGCGCTGAAAAGGCAGGTTAGAAGAACAGAGATATTGACAGCCTACCAGTGCTGAAGCCCTCCCTGTTCTTGATTATTTTTGCACTGAGCCCCTCGTGGGAAAAGTAACCCAGGTGTAACACAGCAAGCTGCTTTATATTACCATTCCAGGTTGTACACAATGGCAGCTTAGAAGCAATGTCACAGATTCATTACATGACAAATAGATAAGATAATTTCCAACATTTCAGTTTAATGAGTCAGTATGCTTGTATTATTCTCTTTTGGCCCACTGCTGACCACTGAGACAACACTTATCTAGAAAAATTATTGGGCCCAGTGTGGCAGCTCTTACAGTCTGATCTCACAAAATGTTGCTCTGAAATCCTCCAGCAGATTTTCATGAAAATGCAACAGTACAGTCTGATGCCAATTTCATCTGTTTACAATTGTTTAATTTCTGAATGCTCTAACAGCCTACTATTGTGTTAGCCTTTTAATGCTGAGAGGCTTTTAGATTTTTATTTAGTATGTTCAGCTCAATATGGAGGCTAAAGCCAGACAATGGAAGCCTAATTTGAGTAATTAAATTGTGTTCTAAAAATAAAATTGAATAAACAAGAAGGAAAAGCATAGCATTTTCCTTATTTCCTTCCAAGCAATGGAAGGATGAAGCATAATTGGAGGTTGGAGGCAGCCTGGGTTGTAGTGACCATGCCCTGGTCAAGTTCGTGGTCTTGAGGGATGTGGGCCTGGCAAAAAGTGGTGTCAGGACCCTGAACTTTGCAAGAGCGAACTTTAATCTGTTCAGTGGACTGCTGGCTGAGATCCCCTAGGATGCTGTCTTAAAAACCAAAGATGTTGAGGAGAGCTTAACATCTATTCTTCAAGGATGCCTTCCTGAGAGCACAAGAAGTCTCCATCCCTCTGAAGAAGAAAGCGGGCAGAGGAGGTAGGAAGCCAGTGGCTCAGTAAGGGCCTGCTGGGTGTGCTGAGGACGAAGAAAGGTGTATACGGGCTCTGGAAACAAGGCCGTGTCACCTGGGAAGAGTACAGGGATGCCATCCAGGCTTGAAGAAGTGCGATCAGGAAAGCCAAGGTGCAGGTGGAACTGAACTTGGCGTGGGACGTGAAAAACAATGGGAAGAAGTTCCACAGGTACATTGGCCACAAGAGATGTGCCAAAGCGAGTGTGCCTCCTTTGGTAAATGTAAAAGGAGAACTCGCTTCAACGGACAATGAGAAGGCTGAGGTACTGAACGAGTTCTTTGCCTCAGTCTTCATTGGTGGACAAGATTCCAGAACTTCTCATGTTCCTGCATCCCTAAACCTCTAGGTGGGGACCAGGGCGGCAAATCCTCCCCACGCTGTGAGGACAGAGCAGTCCTCACTGCGAATGAGATTGAATGTGTATAAGTCTATGGGGCCAGATGGCGTGCATCCCAGGGTTCTGAAGGAGCTGGCTGAGGTGGTTGCCAAGCTCGTGGCTTCAGGTGAGGTCCTGGATGACTGGAGGAAGGGTCACGTCACTCCCATTTACAAGAAAGGGAGCAAGGAGGACCTGGGGAACTATAGGCCGGTGAGTCTCACCTCTGTTCTTGGGAAGATCATGGAACAGATCATCCTGGATGACATGCTTGACCACACGAGGGATGGGTGTGTCATCCGTGACAGTCAGCACGGCTTCATCAGAGGAAGGTCACACTTGACCAATCTGGTGGCCTTTTATGATGGAGTGACCGCATCGGTGGAAAAGGGAAAGGCGACTGATGTCATTTACCTGGATTGAGCAAGGCCTTTGACATGGTCCCCCACCACATCCTCATCTCCAAATTGGAGGGAAGTGGATTTGATGGGTGGACGACCCGATGGATAAGAAACTGGTTGAAAGGCCGCAGACAGAGGGTAGTCATCAATGGCTCTGTGCCCAGGTGGAGGCCGGTAATGAGCAGCATCCCCCAGGGCTCTGTCTTGGGACCGGTGCTCTTCAACATCTCTATCAATGACATCAATGTAGGAATCGAGTGCACCCTCAGCAAGTTCGCTGATGACACCAGGCTGAGTTGTGCGGTTGACATGGTTGAAGGAAGGGATGCCATGCAGAGGGACCTCGAGAGGCTTGAAAGGTGGGCCCGGGTGAACCTGATGAGGTTCAACACAGCAAAGTGCAGAGTTTTGCACTTGGGCCAGAGGAATCCCAGGCATCCATACAGACTGGAAGGAGCGGAGCTTGAAAGCAGCCCTGTGGAGAAGGACCTGGGGGTCCTGATAGATGAAAAACTTAATATGAGCCAACAGTGTGCTCTTGCGGCTCAGAGGGCAAATGGTATCCTGGGGTCCATCAAAAGAGGGGTGGCCAGCAGGGACAGGGAGGTAATTGTCCCCCTCTACTCTGCTCTTGTGTGGCCCCATCTGAAATACTGCGTCCAAGTGTGGAGCCCGCAGAACAAAAAAGACAGGGAGCTGTTGGAGAGGGTCCAAAGGAGAGCCACTAGGATGATCAGGGGATTGGAGCACCTCCCCTATGAGGACAGGCTGAGGGAGCTGGGCTTGTTCAGCTGGAGAAAAGAAGGCTGCGGGGTGACCTCATTGCAGCCTTTCAATACCTAAAGGGAGCCTACAGAGGGGAGGGGAATCAACTCATTGAAAGAGTTGATATGTGTAGGACAAGGGGAAATGGTTTCAAGTTGAGGGAGGGGAGATTTAGGTCGGACATCAGGGGGAAATTCTTTACCCAGAGAGAGGTGAGGTACTGGAACAGGCTGCCCAGAGAGGTTGTGGATGCCCTGTCCTTGGAGGTGTTCAAGGCCAGGTTGGATGGGGCCCTGGGCAGCATGGTTTAGCATTAAACGTGGAGATTGGTGGCCCTGCATGTGGCAGGGGGGTTGGAGATTCATGATCCTTGAGGTCCCTTCCAACCCTGGCCATTCTGTGATTCTGTGATAATTTCAAAAGCAGCGTGGGTTGCTTGCACTCAATGATGCCATGATGTTTTAACCTGTTGTTACTAAGTTTGCTCTCCCTGAGAGCATGTCATACCTTTCTAGAGCATTCTCCATTGACAAAGGTGAAGATCACTGACACAGAAACACGCTAGGATTCGTGCTATTCTTTTTTTCAAGTAATATGAGCTTGTACAACAGCAATAGTCTTTTCGAGCTGTAAAAGCACCACTACACAGGTTTCAAGTATAACTACAAATGGTAAAATCTTTGCCCCACTCTAGTAAAGGGCATGTTGCTATTAGCTTCTTTGAGACCAAGCTTTCCCTTCAATGTGATATTGCTTTCACAGGAGAACTCTCGGAGGGATTGCAACTGAAGGCAGCTATTTCACGTGCCCTTGTTGGACTGCCTTTCTTTCTTCTGAACACTGCTTATTAGAGGGGTGGGGGCTAAAAGGGAGGGCAAGCCTCCTGGCTCACAAGACCTTTCCACAAAAGGATTTCTTTTGAACTCAGTGCCCATAGGAATGGAAGGAAGCAAAATATATGTGCCTGCTCAGTGACCACAGTAATGCCTACTCTCTTAAATTTACTTGTAAGGTCTTTAATGATCAAGAAAAATATCTATTCTAAGCGTATACTAAAACTAGTAATGTGAAATTTTGGACATATAATGTCAGGATACAATTGGGGAAAAAAAAAATAAAAATTGATATATCCTATATCAAACTGCCTGCTGTGCACAAATATGTATCATATGCTAAAAGAATCTGATAAAGTGAGAAGTGTTGGACGTGTCATGCATACGTGGATCATCTATATGTACAAGACCAACTCTGAAAGTTGTAGTTTCCATGGAAATGAATGGATGGCCTTACTTTTGGAGCAACCTAAGTATTTGCATATGTATAGTATTCCTTTTCTTGATGTTTTACACTTAGGCCATAGAATAGCCTGAAAGTGTATATCAACTGACCTCATGTACTCTTTGTATTTAGAGAAAAAGAAGAAATGGGAATAGAATTAGCATCATTTATCTCTGTTGCTACCAGTTTCCAAACAGAGGAATGGTTCTATTTGAACACTAACAGGATCATATCATAGATGGGTCAGGGACTGCTTCTAGCATCCACTGCAAGAGAAGAGAGGAGATTCCAGGAGCAGAATAGATGACTCTTGAAACTGAGGCTAACAAAAACTCTAATCTGTTCAGAGCATAAATCTCAGGTGGAGGTACAAAGAGGGCAAATTAGTCACAGGAGATCAGGACGTTTGTTTAAGGTTATGTTACTGAAGCAGTAAATAAAAGGTGTTATCTGGTGGTCGTACATGTAAGTGAAACCAAACAGATGCCTCACAACACACTCATAAACATTTATAGCCAACAAACTGTGCCTCTGGTGAACAAGACTGTGTTTCTCACCATGAAAAAAGGATGTTTTCCAGAAAATATCTACGATGTGGCAACATTTTGTTGTTCATAATATCATATCTAATCATCAGAAAAATACTGTTAGCAGATGCTTGATTCTGTACAATGAATCTTTCATTCATCACAGGCTTCTCTAAAGATGTCCCAAGAAAAGTAGAAGTGACTGGGGTATTTCATGCTTTTCTTCCACCCTTTGAGTAGCTTGAGCACTCTTTCTCATCTTCAGGGTTCCTTCAACACGAATGTTAACCCCAAATATTCCCATACCCATGCATGCTTCTTTCAGCCTGCCATGTGAACAAGTCCCAGCCTTTCTGTCTCGACCAGAGCAGTGCATGTGCTGACTGGCAGGTATGCATAGCACACGAGATGACTGGCCAGCCTTCTGCTGGCAAGCACATTGGATGGAATTTTGCCAAAAAGTTTAAATATATTTAAAGGACATTGACTACGAGTTAACTGCATCTTTTTCTTACATCAGAATGCCTACTGAAAATCCTCAGCCCTTTGGTTGCTGCTCCCAGATACTCTTGGCTGCTCTCTTCACATGTCAATCCTGTGCCATGCCATTAACATCATCCTTCCAAATTCAACAGTCCAAAAATAGCAGGCAAATAGGAAAGGGATGTCCAGGACACTGTGATAGACTTCCATGAGGGTTCTAAAGTCAAAAATGGTTATGAAAACGTGATATTGGATCTGCTATCTGCATTATTTGTCCCTGAAATGATTACAGCTTTAAAGCCAACAACAGCATGAAACCAGTCTGCCTTTTTCCCATGTCAAACACCACATGCTTTTTTCACTGTGGGAACATACTTTACGTTGTAAGAGAGGATAGCAGAGTGCCTCCTCTCAAGATCATATGCTTTCTTCAAAGTAGAAGATATTCTGGGTATGCTGTAAAGTGTGGGAGACTGACAGAATCTTTGTAATGCTCCTTAATGACAGTGAAAGGAAGGCTTTTCTAGCTATTTAACTAATATCAGTGAAATTGACATTGATGAATTAGACACTTATGTATATTCAGAATGTGTTCTTTTCTAAATGCATACATATAACAAATCTGAAAACATAGTTTTTGAGTATGATAAGATTCTACTGGGAAAGAAAATCATACATAAAAATATCCAAAGTTAGATATTATCCTAATATAACACAACCTGGTAAATTAGAAAGCAAATCAATCGGTAATTGCCAAGTTCATCTGGTCTGTGACTAAGATCTGGGAAGACAACATTTGAATTTGTTTTTTGTTGTTTCATATAGTAGGGGTGTCACTGAATTCCTCCATGCAGAAATAAAAGTCACTCATTGACATTTGATATTTGCTGAACAAACAGTGTATGGGAGCACAGTGAGGTGGTGGGTGGTGCATTTCAGCAGTGATGAGAGTGACAGTGGTTCATGTCCAATGGTGCAGATTTTCACAACCACTCACGCAGGCCCTTGCTCATCTCTGACAAAAATGCACAGCTAATGGTGTTCCAAAATAGTATTTTGTAGTTGAGAATTTGCTCTATCAAATAATGCCATTTCCCGTAAATAGGATGCATTACTTTTGGAGAAAAAAAATCTTTGGCAACCTTGTTTCCTGTGAGTATTCAAAAGATATTTTAACACCTTTTTTAATAACAGGAAGGGTGTCTTGTTCCCAGGTTCTCCCATTAAAAAATGATAATTCAATGAACAGCTTTTAACTGGTATTGATGTTTTAATTGGCCAGATGTTTTTAAATGTATCTTGCTTCTCCCACCTAAGAATTTTCCACAAAAACTTTCAATTAGGGGGAAGTTTTATTACCATTTCTTTACACGATCCTATGAGCTCTGAAGGAATAAATTAATGGTTTACTGGGAGGAATCAAGCCTACTTTCCACTGCAAGCCATGAAAAAAACAACTCCTTTCTACCATTTTTTTACAGCCAATACTTCATTTTCTCTGCACAAAAAGTCTAACCTTAAGAACTCTGCATTATTCAGTTGAGTTGCAAGGCAAGGGAGAGCTAGGTATATGGAGCTAATCATTCTCTACCAGTTCTGTACTCTGAAAATTGTTTTGATTAATTAAAAGCCAACTAAACTGTACGTGAAAATGCCAGTGCACACAGCATGAGCGAGACAGGCCATATTGCTGCAGTTATTGAAAGGTGGAGCATGAAATCTTCCTAATGCTGGATAGGCACTGTAGCAGGGGCAGCTGCCATCTCCTGGACTTGAAGATATTGTCTCTGGAAGGGTATTTCCCTATTTCTTTCTATTCTCATTTCTGAACGGATGGAGACAGAACTGGAACTTTCATTTAGTATGCCTATAATTTCCCATGTCAAAAGGCTGCAACTATTTCTCTTTGCATCTATTAGTTCCTTCTGAGAACATGGCACTGCTTCTTCCAAAGTAGTCTGGAATTTTCTTCAGCCTCTCCTGAACATCTCTATTTGATTTATTCTAGACAAGCAAGTCAAAAAGTTCTCTGCAGTTTTTCTAGGATACTGTCACACACCTGTGCTACATGCACCAAAAGCAGAACACATTATCACTGAATTGCAGGGGCTGGAAGGGACCTCAAGATACCATTGAATCCAACCTGCTGTTAAAGCAGGTTCTTTCTAATAGGCTGCACAGGTAGTTGTCCAGACAGACCTTGAATATCTCCATAGAAGGAGACTTCATAACCTCTCTGGGCAGCTTGTCTCCATCAGCCTTACCCTTACAAAGTTCTTCAGCATGTTAGTTTGGAACTTCCTATGTTCAAGTTTTAAGCCATTACTCCATGTCCTATCACTACCCACCTAGAAGAGCCTGGCCTCATCCATTTGCCTCCCACCTCCCTTCAGATACTTAAAAACATTTATCAGATCCCCTCCCAGTCTTCTGGTTGTCAGGGTGAACAGATCCAGATTACTCAGCCTTTAACACACTTGGTTAGAATGATTTTCTGTAAATGAGAGATTCCAGTACACTACTTAGTGAAAACTTTTGTGCAGCATGTCAGACGAGAGGGAAACTACCAATTTTGGAGAATTGTGCTTCTAATCCAATTCTGGGGAATTATAGTTTGACATTGCTCTGCCTTTTTATCCCTACAAAGGCCTTTTTTTCCTTGCCACAGTGAGGTCTTTCTACCGTTCACATTAGCAGCTTTGCATGAGCATTCATAATTGTTTCTTATAAAATACGCTGATTTCTATCATCCTGTTTAATGATGTGCTACATTGTTTATAAGATAATGCAATGAACCCACATTGAACTCATTCTATTATCCCATAAGTAATGCAATAAACTGCTTAACAGGACAATTAAATCAAGTGATTTCAGGTTAATGTTATTAGACAGCGTTCAGGAACATGTAGCTTTTTTTTCCAGGCTTGCATTCCCCTCTTATATATTGGAAAATGTACTTTGATAATGTTTTTGTTTGTATTCCCTAAGGTACTAATCACATTATTCATTGCTGGGGACTAGAAATATTATAGCAGCTTTCCAAATATAGGAGAGAGTTAGTGTACCATCTAGTAACTTGTGACAAAGCAAGGGATTTAATAACCTTGGAGAACTCCCCAGGGTATTAAGCAGCAGTGTCTGAAGCTTAGAAGAAAAAGACATTTTATAATATACAGGCAATAGAAAATCAAATACATAAAAGAAATATAAAGGTTAAATACATTGTGTTACTGGAAAAAAAAAAAAAAATTAGTCTGCTCAGCCTATATATTGTACTTGATTTGAATTTCTGAAAAGTCTATTAATGAATATTTTTAAACAGCATTACTCTTTCCCTTATACCTTTCTTTTGACCCACCCCCAAGAAAGTAATTCAAATACGCCGCATCACACAGAATCTCATTAGGAATGGTTCCAGTGAAATTAAATCTGCATCGTGCATCTTGAGCCTGTTCTAATGATTACTGCTCCACTGAGTACGTAATTTAAAGTCTCTCGTTAATAGATGAGGTGCTGAACAACAGCTAGCTCTCCCAGACTGCACAGCTGAAGAGCTGTCTTGCTTGTAAGCTGTGGCTGTTCCAGAGAAATCTACTTCCAACTGGATTTCTGAAGAACAATACTGACATCTAACAGATTCTGGAACAATCCTTATTTAATATTATTCTACTGTTTCCAAAACAATCCTGTAGCTATTATTTTTCTTTCTCAAGTTACTCAGTGAGAGTTATGAACTTCAAAAGTAAGAAGAATTGCGGACTTTTTATTGCCTGGATTCCGATATTCAAGAGTTGGCTGAAGAAGACGCAGAGGAGCAAGCAGTGGAGAGATGGAACGGTTAGATTCATTATGTTGTTAAAACAAACAAAGAGATAACAAAATAAAATAAAAAAAACATAGAAATTTTAAATGGCCCTGCAGCTATTTTGAACTGAAAGAAATAAAAATCAAATGGTAAGAAAATGACAAATATTGAAACGGGTTATTTTGAAACATTTCAAGACTAAATATGGTAATGTTTACTTTTTGAGGAGTAGGATGTCTCAATGGACATGTTTTGCTAAACTCAAAACACTACATATTACATTCAGATTTTGATTCACCACCAAAGATAAAGCCAGTTATTTGCTGAATTTTAAGGATGAGGTCATTCCGTTTTCTAAAGGAAATCTCATTCCCTATACAGATTTGTGGCATCACATCTTCAGATGTGGAATTTCAGACTACAGTCTTCTAATAGATGACTCTCTTCAGCAATGCTAAAAACTCAACATTTTCAGAAGATATACTGAGGAAAGTTGGGTGATTCAGCACTTCTGAAAAAAAAAACACAAAAACAACTGGGTTGTTATTTGGACACTGAGCAAAATTCAGCAGCCCAAAACTTTAATTTCCAATTTATTTATACTTTTTTAATGTAGTCATAAAGAGGAATTTGATGAAGTCCAAATGACCTCTTTTCTCATGTCCGCTAAACTCTCATTGCTTTTGAGTACTGGTACAACTGTAGATATTCAAACCATGAGTAACTTTCTGTGTTTGTGGAGATTTCTATTTTTATTTCAGTGTGTGATTTCTTTGCTAAAGAAAAAAAAAAATCTAAATTCCAAGCATGTGATCACTTCTTCATAAGTCTTTGTGATATGGTTCACATAAATGTCATATTGAACTGCTGCATGGATGCTGCATGGATGGACTGCACAAACAGTAAGAATGCTTCACATTTATACACTTTTTTTCACATCTTCAAAGCACTGAATAGACATTAATTAAGTAGGACAGAATTTTAAAAACTGTCTAAAAGAATGAAATCCCAGCCCTCCTTGAAATCAACTGGAGTAAGCAGTTAAATTCCTTCTGGGAACATGGAAATCTCATTTTCAACCATAACAAGTCCTCGATGATGGTAATTACCATTTGCCCTTTCAAATACAAACTACTTGAAATACAGAGCTAAATAAATGCCCCTAGATCATGGATTTTGTCAGTGGCACTGCTTGGACTTGAGCAAAGATACTCTCTTGCTATGCAAAAGAGCCATGTTACATGGGCAGGTTAAGCAGATGATGTTGATGTCACAGGTGTTAAAAGAGGAGGAAAAGATATTTTCCAAGGCTGAAGTGATCCTTCATTGGATTATATGAATTTTTCCTCATCTTGAAGGAAAATGAAAGGGAAGCATTGCCTGGCAGCCATGTGAATTTCTAGATCTTTTTTCAGAAAATGGTGTTTCAAACAAATAGAGACCAAAATCAAAAGAAAACTGTAGTTCAAAAAGTAAGTTAAAAACATTGATATAAATTAAAGCATGTCAGTTTCATTATTCAATAAATGCATTTTTCGCTAAATTTTCTTTATCATTGTTGCTGAACAATCTGAAAAACATTTTTGACTCAGTTCTATGCACTATTTTGTCCCCTCACTGCAAGAAGGATATTGAGGCCCTGGAACGTGTTCAAAGGAGGGCAACAAAGCTGGTGAGGGGTCTGGAACACAGGCCATATGAGGAGAGGCTGAAGGAGCTGGGAATGTTCAGCCTGGAGAAGAGGAGGCTCAGGGGAGACCTCATTGCTCTCTATAACTTCCTGAAGGGAGGTTGCAGTGAGCTGGGGGTCGGCTTCTCTCGTGTCATTAGTGATAGGACCAGGGGGAATGGCTTCAAGCTATGGCAGGGGAGATTCAGGCTGGACATTAGGAAGTATTACTTTTCAGAAAGGGTGGTCAGGCACTGGAACGGACTGCCCAGGGAGGTGGTGGAGTCACCAAGCCTGGGGGTGTTCAAGGAAAGGCTGGATGTTGTGTTGAGGGACATTGTTTAGTAGGAGCTATTGGGAATAGGTGAAAGGTTGGACTGGATGATCTTTTAGGTCTTTTCCAACCTTGGTGATTCTAGGATTCTATGATTCTATTATTCTATTTACTTTGCTCCAATTTTTAATTTCACCAAGCCTGAAAAATGTTATTTCATCCTGCTTTATTTGGCATACTTAGCTACTTCGGTAGGGATGATGGTTATTAAAATTGTTTTAAGATTATTATGCCTTTGTGATATAGGAACTACATGCCAGTAAATCAAATCTAAGTTTCCTTTTCCTTCATCTTTTTTCTTTTTTCAGATGTCTGTCTCTAGCATAATTAACTAGCTAGTTCTAAAATGTAATTTATATCAATCAAATGAGACTGAATTATGTTGTACTTAGAGAGGCAGAGTGAAATGGGAAATGCAAATTTGAGTTCATGTAAGTTTTTAAAAAGTGAACACCAATCCCTCTGGGATTCTGGATTTGACAAAAAAATTATATAAATGATGTATGCTCAGAAAAAGTAATGCTGATAAGGAGCCTGATCCTGATATACGTTGAGTACAAGAAGAGCATGAGCCAAATTTCAGTAATTCTCATGACTCACTTCAATCAGGCATGGAGAGAAATCTGGGGAAGGTGACTCTAAGCTACCTTTTTGCTCCCTACTTGGCAGGCAGATTCACTGAAGATTCAAATTTCCAGGTATTATTTCTGTAACATCTTTTCTGATTCTTCAGTACTCCTTGATGCATTTACCTAACTGTGTATTTCAAGGATAGCAATAGAAGAATGCCACGTTGCCATGGTTCTGGTCATATCCCCATGCTGGAATCACATTAGCTGGACATTACTCATGAGGTATGTATGATAGAAGCCTTCTACATTCAGAAGATGGCACACAGGGTTCGCTATTCTAAAACCCTTTCATATTATAAACATAACATTTGCACAGTTAAATGCAAGATGCAAAAACATAAAGATCGTTATGAACAGAACATAATGACAGCAAATTACGTTAGATCAGTATTTTCACAAACTGCGATGGCTTTTGAAGTAGGCATTAAAAACACTTCTGCTGGGATTCTGTACAAAAACTTAAGCTTTACATATTCAAGGAGGACCAGAGAAGTAAGTTAGAAAGAACCTGTGAGAAAAAAAACATCCTTACTTTGTTCAGCACTGGAAGATAGAAGCTCAGAGAGCTTTGATTGCTTTCCTTCCATAAATAAATCAGCAAAAGAGCAAAGAATTTTTTATGCCAAACATAAGTCAACCACCTGACTGGAACCAACTTTTGGCAAGAAATGCGAAGGTGCGTAGTATGAAGAATTCATGAGCAACCTTTCAAAAGAAGACGTGAAAGCAAAAGCTCATGCTCCACCAGTTTGTGGAAAAGGAGAATTTGACATGGCAGCCTGTGATGCCAGGAAATGAGATGACAACCCAGAATATCTATTCTTGTCTGCTACTGTTATTGTTCTTCAAAAATAAAATTGAGGAAGTTGCAAGGTGTCTTTCTTTTATTTCATGAGAAAGGTAATCAAGTTTGGGTTGTTTTCTCCTAAGTCTACAGAGCATATTGTATTTATTTTCTTTGAAAGTCAAAGGGTGTTTGCTGTGATATAAAATAGGAACAAATTGTTTGTGCTGGGATTTGCATATATCATTACCATATTTCCTAATTATTTCTGGATCTATTTGCATAATGAAAAAGAGAATAGTTTCTTCTCAACGACAGTAAATATAAAATTGTGCATGTCACTTCTCCAAAGAGAAGATTTAGTTGCTCCATTCTTAAATATAAAATTTAAACTTTCAGAAATAGCTAAACAAAAAGTAAAATGAAAATCTAAACAAGATCAGAAACAACATGACTCCTCTTCAAGGACATAAATGATTCATATGCTAACATAGATTTATCATTATCAATACTTTCATCTCTAATTTATGGACAAATAAGTAAAAAAGAATGCAGAGACATTTATCTTTGCAGGTCAACTGCCTAGGTGGCCAAATAAGTATCTTGGTGATCTCTCAAGTAGATGTTCCTGTACTGTTTACATTGTACTTTTTACTACTAATGGGAAATGTCTGACCTGAAAATGTGGTGAAGATTGGTGCTTTGTAGTGATACTTAATCCTACCCTCACTTAGAGGGAAGAAACCTGTTATTGATCACATATCTGTCTTCTTTAAAGGCCATCAGATTCACTCCTAGGTTTTAATGGCAGGAAATTCTTTTGGTAGCATTTGTTAGAAACCAGATGCATTGAGGCAGGAACCAGAACATAAAATATTAATTATACAAAACCTCTAGATATATTTGAATTTTTTTCACACTCATTATCTAAAAATATAGGAAGGATAAATCCATGTTTTTGGTGCTGTGGTGGGAGGCATGGGCTATGAGATCAGTTCCCATCACAGACAGGAGATTGTTATATAATACTGAGCAAATTACTCTGGGAATAGTTATGGGTCAAAATACATTGTTAAGCTACACATAGGAAAACTAGCTTTGAAGAAGTTTGTGTCTCCAGATCAATGTTGTGCAAAGGAACTAGCCACAGTGGTGATATCAGAAGAGCAGTGTCACTTTGATAGTACATTTCAACTAATAAAACTCTAATTAGCTCTGATTAAAACTGCATAGCCCAGCTGCTAATCATACTTCTTTTGATTTACTGTTGGGGTTGCAAGTGAACATTGCCAGCTCATCAACCACTCCCACTCCTTTTCCTCAGGGCTGCTCTCAATCCATTCTCTGCCTAGCTGATGTTCATGCCTGGGATTGCCCCAACATAAGTAACACCTTGGCATTTCTGAACTTTGCACAGGCCTACTTCTCAAGCAGGGTCAGAAGATCACACAAATCTCCAAATATATTCTAATGCCAATTGTCAACATTCATTATCACTTACACTGCAAATTACTTCATCCTCAAAACAATAAAAATCACTAAATTTGCTGATTGCCCTTATGACTGATGATTTTTTCCCCCTCATTGCTTTGTGTTATAGAACACTGCATTGTGCTGCAGACTTTGGAAAGAAGGAGGAAAGAGATGCTTGCAGGGGAGGTTATAAATAAGATCCATGTATGCGGAGGATTATGAAAATGCTTAATGCATAAAATTTCAAAGAAAAACATGGAGTGGATTGTCAAAATTCAGCCAATGGGAACATCAACAATGCTAACAGATATATTTCAGCTATATGATATAAAGAGTCAGAATGAAACTCAGAGAGAAGTTTTGTTCAAGACTTGTTGAGCAAGGCGAGGATCATCACTTCTCCATGAGCAGTGGATCTTTACAGAAATAATGGGAAGAAAAATTCCTCAATAAATGCGGATTCATCAAGATTTCTAGATAGATAAGACAATACATAGAAAGAGAGATAATGAGAAAGGAAAGGGTAAAAATGGAAAAGGGAAAAGGAAGATTGAAAAGGGAAAAAATAAGAGGAAAATAGAAAGGGAAAGGGGAAAGAAAACAGTGAAATAAGGGAATTTCCTAACCTCTGTGGAAACAAAAAATGTTCTGCCTGTCAGATTCTCAAGTGCTGTTATACCTCTGTAATATTCCAGATTAAGGAAGACTGAATTAGCTTTATTAATTTTCTCTTCTAAGTTCTGTAAAGAAAGGTCTATTTAAAAGACTTAGGGAAGGGGCTGCATTCAGACTTGTTCCAGTTAGTAATTTCATGACATCTTCCAACTAAGCAGATGCAAAACCAGAAAGCAAGAAAATGGAAAGAGAAAGCACTAGAAAGGAAAGTGCAGCAAGAAAGTAAGAAGCATACGAAAAAAAGGAGATGTAAGGGAGAGGGAATAGAGATGAAAACCTGTATGATCTTGCCTGAAAATCAGAAGTGACTGACACAGAAATAATTCTATCAATTAAAAAATAATTAGATACTCTGTCCAATATGCTTTTCCTGAGATGAATTTTACAATTTTAGCGCAAAGCCTCCTGATTAACAGAAATATCAGTAAGCATTACAATAATAAAAGTATAAATAATAATAATGCCATTCTTTTCTGTATAGAATTATTTTTGTTCATACAAAAGAAAAAAAAAACAGAAAAAGAGAATATGCATTAAAACAGCAGATCTATTAAAAACTCATGTTGTGAAAAAGCAGCAATACACCTTTTACATATAATTAACACTATTTTATTCTTCTATAGAACTATAAAAGTAATAGACTCCTAAATTAAATTCCTTTGAGGCAAGTTTAAAATATTTTAAAAAAAATATTTCAATGATTTTTAAAAAAAAATTAAATTCATTTCTGCTGTGTGATACCAAATTATTTTGAAAATTCTCTTGCAAGAGCAAATCAGTGAAAGAGTTCCAGAGTGTGTCCTTACCTTGTGTACGTTGTTGTGCAAATTTAACTCCATTCATATCAGCTAAAGAACCATACCATGGCTTAGTTTTAATTAGCAAAGAAAGTGCAGCTGCACTCTTTGGAATTCTTTTGTCCAGACAAGCCAACTGGGAGTGTCATAATACGCTTTCTCATCAAATTTTTTATACTTCTTGCTTCCAGTATGGTCAGGACCAAGTACTGAGAAAAGTGGAATTCCTCTCAGTAGACTGACAATTTCAATAACAAACTGCAGAGGAGGGAATCAAAACTATAAACTGGGAGGAACTGACTGGCTAGCAATCAGGTACATATGTCTTGTACTTTTCTTCTTGCATTTTACATGAAAAAAAATAAGGTAATAAAAGCAAATCCCCTTTTCCCAAGCACAAAAATGCCACTAAAAGAAAGCAGTACCTATAAAATATTAGAAATCCCACCTAGAACAAAATTTCACTGTGTTTTGTAAAACGTTACATATATGCAATATTATATAGATTTTAGACAAATCCTTCCAGTAAATGTCCTTACAACACTTCAATAAAGTGGAACCACTGCCCTCACTTTCCAGATATTGGGGCAGGAAAAATGAAGGCTTTAGGTTCCACCACGGGAGGGTTAGATTGTGTTGAGGAACAAATTCTTCTCAAAAAGAATGGTGAGGCATTGGCACAGGCTGCCCAGGGAGGTGACTGAGTAACCATTGCTGGAAGTGTTCAAGAACCATGGAGATAAGGCACTGAGGGAAATGGTTAGAGGGTTTGGTGGGGGTGGCCACAGAGACAAGGTGAGCCTAGAGATTGTTTCCAACCTCAATGATTCCATGGTTCTAAAACGATAAGTCTGTTAGCCTTGAAGTTTCCCAGGTCCTGATGTGTTATAGTTTTCCTCAGAAGACTTCACTAACACGGTGCAAATCCTCCCACCTACCACGAGGTCTTTCATAGACTTAGGCATGTTCTGTGTATTTTCTGGTAGATTTGGTGATTAACTCAGGGTTGGACTTCACAGAAGATCATGAGAATAAAAACTGTCCCTCCTGCCATGAAGGAATATGGCGTGTTACAAGTGTAAGTCTCTCAAGATGACAGAATAACCTGGAGTGTGCTCCAGGACAGGCTGTGTTTAAAGCGTGTGTTAAACTGAGGTCAGAGCCCTGACTCATGTCCCGGTCGAATCGTGACATTCCTGATCCTAGCTCGTATCTGAGTACTTCTGCCGACCTCTCTTGCTTTACTTCCACTATACACTACCAGTGGGAGATAAATTACAGCTGTCAGGCAGGTTAGGAAGCTGTTCTTAATTGCCTGGTCATGTAGCTCCCAGAGCTGCCTGGGCTTGTTTCCTCAAAGCAGAAGGGAAGAAGGGATTTCTTAGTAGAGTTTCATCCATAAGAAAGCCCCAGTATTTGTCCTACTTTACTCGCTGATGCTAGCTGAAGGGCACCTAGCAAAAATAAAAAACTGTGTCTTAATGTTCACAGAATCAGAGAATCACAGTATTATAGGAGTTGGAGGGAATAATCAAATCCACCCCCCTTGCCAAAGCAGATTCCCTACAGTAGCTTGCTTAGAAAAACATCCAGGAGATATTTATCCAGAGAAGGATATTCCACAACATCTCTGGGCAGCCTGTTCCTGTGCTTTGTCACCCTTTGTCACAGTATAGAACTTAATCCTTCTGTTAGTATTGTGCTTTTTGCACAGTATCCCTTGTCCTGTCACTGCACACCACTGAAAATAGCCTGTAATCACCCACTTGACTCCTGCACTTTAGATATTTATAAACAGTGATAAGATCCCTTCTCAGTTTTCCCCAGCCTGAAAGTATAGGAGGTGCTCCGGACCCCTCATCATCTTTGTGCCCCATCACTGGACTCTCTCCAGAAGATCCCTGTCTATTTTGAATTGGGGAGCTCAGAACTGGACACAACATTCCAAACATGCCTCACCAGTGCAGAGAAGAGGGAGAAGATCTCCTCCCTTGACTGGCTGGCCACACTCACTTTTATGCACTGCAGGATACCATTGGCCTTCTTGGTCACAAGGCCACAGTTTTATGGACAAACTGTGGTCCAGCAAGACACCTAGGTCCTTCTTTGCAGAGCTCTTTTCCAGCAGACCACCCCTAATCTGTACTGATGCATGTGGTTATTCCTACTCAGGTGCAGGACCCTGCACTTGCACTTGTTGAACTTATTGTTGAACTGAATTTCAGGCTCCTTTCTGCCCAACTCATTGAAGACAAGAAGAGCAAAGATTCCTGTCCCATCCAGGTAGGCAAGTTTGTCTTAGCAGAAACCTGCCATTGAGTGTGGACATGATGGGATATGCAGACGGACAGCAGATACCAACAGCTGCTACACATGCTGCTGCTTCATAACCAGAAGGCAGGGTGCACTTCTCAGGACTGCCTGCATGACTGAAAATGCAGGCTGCAGCCTGTGCAGGCAAAATATGAAAAATTGTTCCAAATCAACATGTAGCTTTCTGCCCAGACTAGAGAAAAGGTTAGAGAGAATAAATCATAGTGAAAAGAAATTATTTTCTCTCAAAGAGAAAATAAATCATATGACCAGTGTTGGGTGTATCACTTAATATATGACTGCTAAGTGCACAGAAATTGCGATGTGAGGAAAAGGAGCCTGGCTAGACTGAAATGAATGTTGCAGCAGACACAGGTTAAGAAACGCAAGATAAACACAACAGATAAATCTGGTGCATTTCTTTGATACAAGCATTAGATGTCAGGTGACAGCTTTGTGGCACTGAGTGATATGTTTTAGTGGGCATGCTGGTAATGGGTTGACAGTTGGACTAGATAATCTTTTTCAACCTTAATGAGTCTATGATTCTGTAATTTAACTATCATTGTGTCATCTCTCACGCACCTTTCGGGCCCCTTTCAAAGGGGATTAGTGACTTTGCAGACAAGGTAGTACAGAGAACCTGGTTCCCATAGGCTGCACTTCCTTCTGCTTTGTCTGCTTTCCCTGGTAAAAACTTTTAGGCAGAAGTTTGAGAACTGCAGGAAACAGAAGATTTGGGTTTATTATCAAACTCTTCCTGAGGCTGCTGAAATCATCATCCAGCAAAGCACCAGAAATCTTGAGCTACATTACAAGTGAGGCCTGTGGAGTTCTAGGCAACTAAATGTGCTTTGCAGGACCTAAATCCAGAACATGTGCAGCTGCATACTGATAGCAAGCCCTATTTTTGGTACCTAAATCATGGTTTGAATCTGACCTTTTCTTAATAGATATGACATCGTTTGTCTCCACACTTTGTTCTGTCAGGAGGTGTTAATTGCAATCCATATGCTAAAGTTCACTTCTACAGAATCTAAATCCAATTATAGCTCTGAAATTTGCTTCATTTCATTGTTGCAGAATAGAGGTCTGATAGAGCCCATGATAGAGGAACATGTTTTCAACAAATCCTTTCTCCCTTGTTGCTCAGAAATGGGAGGTAGCTGCTTTAATCAGTGATTTGAGGATTTTTAGAAGTTTATGTCACAGAATTTCTTCTACAGCATAAGTGCAGAACTTAATGTGGTCTTTCAGAATCACTGATTTTTTATCTAACATTTTTCATGCCAAAGTTTTACCTACAGTTGATTGTGTTTCGAATGACAGAAAAAATACCAACAGATATTTATTCTCCCTAGAGTTTCATGTAAATTTATTGTAACACTTATTAATAGCACGTACCTCTCCAGTATCTTTTCCTCAGTGGCTTCAAAGCAACAGCTGCCTCTGACCTGGCCTAAGAGATCAGTGAAGAATGTATGCAGGGACCCTTCATATGATACTGGTATTACTTGTAAAAAGCAGTGAACGAGAAGAGTGCAACATCATGCAGTGATTTGCAACAAGGTTTAAAATGACTATAAGTTATCCTGTTGAATCCTGTGCAAATCTACTGGGAGAATTTGCTCGATTCAGCCTTTGAGCCTTCAATGGAATATCAGAGCTTCGTGCTCCATAAAGTAAATTAGTATAATGCCCTTGAATTCCAGTTATTTCAGTGAAACATTAGCAGCAATCCAGCAGTGTCCCTCAGATACAAATGAATGCTGCATTTTTTACAATTGAATTATTCACGCGCATTCGAGAGAAGAGTACGGCCTGTTAATGCTTTATCACTATTATTGATTCATGAGCCAGGAAGATCATATTTTGGCTTTTAGCTTCCAAGGTGAATTTACTGTGGCAGTGGTTAGAAAAAATGATCATTTTGCTTGTCTTCTGACCAGATCTGACATAATGTCAATAAGACAAAGTAAGCAGAGCACTCTGCAGCGCTCTTCTTTCTCTGCAGACTCACTTTTCACTATACACATTTTAGAAATGTTTTGTTTTCTGGTTTTTACCAACTAGCAGTGGCATCTAAAACTATAAGTAATGTCTTGTATGCTCTGTAAATATTTGCCCAGTGGTTGCAGAAAGTCTGAATCATAGTCATGAAAATCTAGATAGATTCCAATTCATTTCATTTCACCACTTATCTTTCAATTCAAAAAGTTTTAATGTTGATACAAGAACAATTATAAATGTCAGTCTACCCAATCCCATAGACATCAGTCCAAAAGAGCAGTTTTCGACAGCTAATGCTTGACCAGAAAACTGGAAAATAATCTAAACTTTTGTAGAAGGGTACGGAAACTCAAAGCATTGAACTAAAGGGGCATAGTTTTATATAGGAATGATGTCACTATTTAGATAATTTTCACCTTCAGACTCGCTTTGTGTGATTGTATCATTTCACCCATTATTTGTGATTTCTCATCCAAGGACTGGACTGCAAATCTTTGCAAAGAACACTATGGAATTCCAGACAAAATAAGACCGTGGAAGTTCTAGGAGGATAGAAAAGATGGATCCTCAAGTATTTTGGCCTGTGATGTCTTAGTCATGAATTGGATAAGCAGTATCAATGGTTTGAATTCTCACCCTTTTTCTCCAAAGTAATCGGAGGACCTACTCCCTGTTGCATGGGGCACTGGAGCAGGTTGCCCAGAGGCATGGTAGGTGCTCCCAGAGACATTAAATCACTCTGGACAAGGCTCTGAGGAACCTGATCTAACTGTAGGTGTCCCTGATCACTGAAGAGGAGTTGGTCTAGAAGATCTTTACAGGTCCCTTCCAACTCAAAGGATTCCATGAGTCTATGATTCTACTGGACATTTGAATAGAGCAACACTGATCTCAGCAAACCTGCATTGTGATCAAAATTCTCTCTCTCTCTCTGCAGTGAATTTTATTACCTGAAGGGAAGAAGAATCCTCTTACCACTTCTGATCAAGTTATACATTAAGTAATAATGTTCACTTCTTAGCTCAGAAAGAGCAGTGATTTGGCCTATATTATTATTATCAGCAGCATTAGCCAAAAAGAAGATCAAAGGTACTCAAAGGAATATGTAAAGATAAAATATAAATAATAAAAAGAATCTGGGATTATTTTATTCTCTTGAGTCAACCACTGGAGAAAAAAGGTAGTGTCAGTTATTTGAAACAATTCCAGCATCCTCAGAGCTGAGTGAGGAACGCTAGAAACACCAAAGAACTGTGGACTGACCAGTAATGATGGATAAAACAGTCAAAACTTTTTATGAGTACTCAAGGGATTCCCTGAGAAAAATAACGCAAGATTATTGTATGTAACTTGGAAAGTGTGCTAAAGCAGATTAAAATCTGTAGAGCCAACAAAATTCAGTTGCCCTAAAAGGCAATAAGGAACAGCAACTTCTGTACTACATAATCCAAATATGCTTACCTGACTTTAGGAAAAACATAGATGAGATTACAAAACTCACCGGGGAGCAAAATAAACACCAATAAGGCATAAATGGAGGTGTCACAAAGGTTGGAATTGCTTAGCTGCATCGGAAGAGTTTAAAGGGAGTTTAGTGTGAAAAATATGACGGACTTATTGCACAGGAAATAGCACAGTTAAATTAAATTGTGAGTTTAGAATAAAAAATGCATACTTCTGCATTGAGCGATTTAGGTTTTATTGTTGAAGGAGGTATTTGATTTAAATACTGTGGCATAAATTTTGAAGGGCTGGATAATTTTTATGACAGCTAATAAGATTTGTCATTATGTATGTTGCCATTATGATAAGGATAATCAACTCTCATGCTATTGAGCATAAAGTTATCACCTGTGGCAATTTTTTTTCTGGTTATTAGGTGTCCGTTATGATTTTTCTCACTTGTTTTTGCTAGGCAGTTTAGTGAAGTATCCTCCAACCGACACAGATCATTTCCTACTGCTTCAAAGAGACTACATCAGACTTCCTAGGGGTGATGTCTGGTTAGGTGACTCTTACCCTGGTAGAGTGTAAACCCTCCTTCTGGGGATGAGGGAGGTTCTTTTACTGTGAATCACAAAATGAACAATAGGGTGTCAGTATAATTAATTTGGCAGAGTAGCTAATATTGTCTTTATGCATTCATTTAATAGATTAAATGAGTCTCAGGATTTGAATAGTGCTGGGTGACTATACATAGACAACATTGATCAGTTTGTGTTGTTCCAGGAGAATAATCTTAATTGGGCAGAATACATTTATCTTAAATCAATATCTTACTGGCAGTAAAAATTTAATTGTGAAAAAAAAATACGAACTGACAAAAACTTAATGCATTATTTTGATAATATGCTTTATAGCAGTGCCTTAGGAACTGTGAAGAAGTAAAAACATGTAGAAAGAAAGTAGATGAAGAGTCAGTGTTAAATATTTCACTACCCCTTGCTGAACATTTTCTGCTGTATAATACATGAAGGGTTATGTCAAATTCATTATTTTTGCTTTATTTCTGCTGATTCATTGTAACCTGTGGTTGGGACAATTCAAGGCTAATAATTCTTTCATAATCATACTTATGGAAACCTTGTAAACTTCCATACATTTTCAGAGAGGAAAGTTTTTCAGACTTGTTCAGTCCATTCAGCTTGGGAATTTGGGATGGAAGGAACTGCTCTCTGAATAAAAAAAAAAAAAAAAAAGAAACTTCTGAAGTGCTTAAATCGAACATACAGGTTGATGTAAACTTGTAAGAACAAAAGGCTATTGCACCATATTCTTTTAAAATTTATCTGTTTAACTTGATAGAAAATAATTAAAATAGATTTTTGAAAGAACAAATATGCTTCTAGAAATACAGAAACAAAAAGATTAAAATAGATTTATTACCTTATCTTAAAGGATCTTAAAATGTATAGATGTGGCAGATTGGCTTAGAGAAGTGTAAGCAATTGCATTTTAAGGATTTAATCTAAACTAAACCTAGGTTTCAATCTTTGACCCCTTAAAATTTTAAATTCCATGAAAAGTTGGCAGAACCAACGCATAAATTACATTTTTTTACTGTATTTCAAAACTCTCTCCTTTTTTCCAAACAGAACCAACAGAAGTAATGAAAGGCCCAGAGCATTTGATTGTTTGGTTTTCATTGTGTCTGTTGATGAAGGTGTGCAGAAATAAAGCCTGAAAGAGCACCTGTGACTTTCTCAGACTTGACTTTTGAAAATCATTCATCACTTCAAGGAGATCTGGAATATGAATATTTTTCAAGAAGAAAGTTCCTCTTCCATATGGATTGGTAATTTTCCCACTTCTCTTGAGGTATATTGAGTTCGTACTTCCTCTTTATTCCTGTGCTCTCTCTTCAATATGGGTAATTTCAGCTCTACAAACCTTATAATAAATTGCCTTGATAGAGATATTCAACTTTCATAT
This sequence comes from Tympanuchus pallidicinctus, assembly GCF_026119805.1. Classification (NCBI taxonomy): domain Eukaryota; kingdom Metazoa; phylum Chordata; class Aves; order Galliformes; family Phasianidae; genus Tympanuchus; species Tympanuchus pallidicinctus. The sequence continues at coordinate 6,785,001 of NW_026294627.1, read as the reverse complement.
TCATGAGATATTCAACAAATGGTAAACTGTTCTTTTCTCTGTTCCACTTAATTTTTTGTATCTACAGGTTTTGCTTCTGACATTCCTATTACGCATCTGCAGAGGGATTCATCTGCAGGTTCATACAATAAGAGAGTAGGACCTGGAACATATACGTATTATCCCTCCTTCTATTACATCCAGATTCAGTATCCTGGATGTGAAGACATGGTATGACATGTTTGGATTGTGACTATTTTGTCTTGTGGCGAATATTGAAATAATCTATGTTATCTAACATGGCATCTGAATTTGACAGGTGTGCTGTATTTCTCAGGGAAGATTTGGTTTGTTTGACTGCATATAACATGCCCACCTCATTCTTCCACTATCAGATGAGTATCCTGTAGCTTTTGTGCCACTAGACCCATGTGGGTGTCATGGATGCCCTCTAGATTCCCAAACCACAGTGGAGATCCAATGCAAAGCCTTCAGAGAGCAAGAACCAGTGTTCACTCCAAACTTTAGAAAGAGCCATGACTCAATGTCATATGCACCTTTTTATCAACTGAAATGATTATTAACCCTAGGACAGCTTCTGCATCCATAAAGCCATCATGCTAGCAAGGAAAAATATATCTACCCTTTGTAAAGAAGTCTGCAGGCAACACTACCTGCTGGCTCTTAGATCTGAGGAGGAGGAGGACATAGGAGCTTTGAATAAAGATTTACTTACAGAAAAAAATATTAGCAGGGAAAAAAAAGCTAACACAAAGCCAAGGTTAACTGAAACATATAATTAAACTTCCCATTTGCTTTAATAAAATACAATATTGACTTTGCTCTTTAAAGTAGATTAGGTTGTTGACATTAAAGCAGTACAATAAACAAACTGCTAAGCTTTTTACTAGCAGAACAGAAAATTAAAACTGGTTATGACAAGCCAAATAAAATGAGTTTATTCAGGGCTGTATAAATCATCAATAAGAATTCCTAATCACTTGCCTCCAAAAAGCTAGATTATTTGATCTGCAACAAAACTGAGGCTGTGTCAGCAAGTTGGATGCAAATCAAAAAACATTCAGACATCTCAAAAATTCTGGAAGTGTGTGTATGGAATACAGATGAAAGCCAGAAATTCAGTGAGGCCATCTTAGGGCTGTGGAAAAATAAATGAAAGCTGTTTTTTACTCAGAGATGTGGCTATTGAAACAGTAATATCTCATCAGCATGATGTATCACAGCTTAAACATTGTTCCTGACTTTCTGGTTTTATTTGCTATGTATATTTTAACAAAGACTTCTCTTTGTTTGATGCATGCATTTTATGTATAGTACAGTACAAAGCTAAGCTGTTCGTTTTGATGCTTTATCATATTGTATTGCCTTTTAATACAAAACCACATGGTTCCTGAAAAGGTCTACTATAATTTAAGGCTTGCCAAGCACAATAGCATTCTTTGATGCATGTATTTCATATACAAAGTCTTATCGTAATGTTTGCGATCAATAAAGATGTTCACTCAGGCATGGAGTGAATTTGTGAACTATTAATATTTTATTATCTAGTTCCCTAAGCCATAGTCCACTCCCATTTCAATAAGAACGCAGTTTCTGTTCTTTTCATACCATATAAATAAGGATGAAGAGCAAAATAAAAATAACACTAAAACATGTGTTAAGAGGCTTCCAAGAGAACTCTGAAAATATAATGCAGAATTCAGGTGCAGCATGAAACAGCATATTTACATTTTACTGAACATGGATCTAGCAAAAGTTGTTCATAATACATGATAAAAGCTGAGGAATGCGAGTTTGTGCAGAAGATATATCCTTTTTTTTTACTGCACTATAATTTATTTTGAAAGTACCAAGCTTAAGTATTTGCTTAAAAATTTCTCTTGGTGGGTCTGTATTTTTATTTATTTTTTACTTTTATTCCTAACTCACCATTTAATAATAATAATAATAATAATAAACTTCTAAAAGTTCTTCAGGAGGGAAAATCTTGAAGTAATCATGTTGCTGTAGTCTTCTTTTTAGAGTCCAGTGATTCTGAATGGGGCATGAATGAATGATTTTAAGGAAAAAGAGGGGAGATTTAGATTAGGTATTAGGAGGAAATTCCTTTACTCAGAGGGCAGTGAGGCCCTAGCACTGCTGTGCAGAAAAACTGTGGTGCCCCATTCCTGGAGGTGCTCAAGGCCAGGATGGATGTGCCCTGGGCTGCCTGTGCTGGTGGAAGGCAACCAGCCCATGGAAGGGGATTAGAACTGTGTGGGTTTTGAGGTCCCTTCCAATTTAAGCCATTCTATGATTGTATGATTGATTCAGTAATTCAAAGAATGGCACACAGACGAGATCAAAACTGCACAAACTCCTCTTGCATAGTGACTCCTTTTCATGTTAATATGGCAGAATAAAACAGAAATTAGGCCCAAAAGGCTTAGTGACTATAACACGCAGAGGATGTTTGCTAAAGATTAGATAAAGAACAAAAAGAATACATGGAAGGAACATGGAAGACTAGACACACCTGAAAGAGGATTCTGTGAGATTAGCCTGCTAGATTCCTTAGCTTTTCTGAACAGAAAGAGTGCCTCTGAAGTTTTGGACTTTGATGAATCCTTTCATTCAGTACAACAAGAAAAAAAAATATTTTAACTGGAAGAGATAGAAATTGCTGAGGTTAAAGTACAGGTGAAAGTGCAAATAACAATTATTTGCCTAATTGGCAATTAGTTGTCCAAGAAAAGGGATTTGTTCATCTGGGGGAGGGTTGCCAGTAAAGTTCATTACAGTTCAGGTTTGACTTCCCCTTAAAATGATCATTACTGTGCACAATAAAAAACTGTGAATGCGATAATAACTGAGGGCTGAGGGATGGAAGACATCTCTTGTTCAGAGAAAAGTAATAGCATATTATGGCAAAATAAATTAAATAAATAAATAAATAAAATAATAACAAAAATACATCCGAGAAAATGCAATCACTTTGGACCATGTAAGATCAGGGCTAATAGATGGGAAGTAGGAAAACCTCGTTCTCATGAAAAGAGATTAAAGGACTTCATTTTATTCAACTTAGCAGATAAAAAGCTAATAAAAGTGAAAGGACAGAACTGTCACTTCTGGCATGAAAAACAGCCATGAATATCCTTATATCTGAAATCATAAGGATGCTAAGCATCATGTTCTGAAGAGCCTTTCTGCAGAACAATGGTGACACTGGAATTCTCTAATGGAAAGGGATCACCTGCCCAGAGATTATGTTCTGTGCTCATCACATCAGGGTGGTGCAGATGATAATTCAAACAAGTTTTTTGTATGTTCACAACTATAGAAAAACACAAAGTAGACTCCTTAGGCTACGACAGGCATCAAGTAATTCCTAGGTAGTAAATCGGATTGGATGAAAGTATTCTTCACAGTAAGACAACAAAAGACACTCTGAGGTTTTCTTGGTTTATTCTTGGGGACAAGATCAAGGGGAGCTGAACACACACTGTGGGAAGTGGAATCCAAATTTTCTTACTATATTCCTGTATTTCATTGTTTTGAGTACAATTCCAACACTAGATATAGGCTTCTCAGGGTTCAAACAGTGTTTCTGTGCCCTATAAAATCTGTAATATCTCTCTCTGGTGATATTCAATTCACACCAACACACTCGGCAGCCTTACTTTTTATTATCCAGCTTTAAGAGGCATATATCAGTGTTCAGATAATGATCCAAAGGACAGTAAAATCAGTTGAAATCAACCTATTAAAATTGAAAAGAGAATGAAACAAGTTAGCTCAATGATTTTTGCTTAAGTTAATTACCAAAAGAAAGAAATCGAGACCAGCTCCATTGTTTAGTTCTTGAATTAAAGAGCAGTCCTATCCCTTGGAAAATATTTTTAGTGGTTAGGCAAATCTTGCATTCAGAGACCTAGAGAATACATCTAAAGGAAAAAAAGTCAAGTGTGTCCCACTGTGAGTGAAATATGTTTCTGTCATTCAGTATTGTTGTTCTTTTAAAATATTGTTGGGTCTGAATTGGAGACTGGTATCAAAATGAAACTCAAAATATATAGGGGGTTCAAATATGTTATTCTGGGGGGGTTGATTTTTTCTGACATACAGCTGTGTTTGTGTTTTGGAGCAATGTTTGAAATCAAGGGTCATCTCTGCTGGCAACTGTGCTGGGAAATATTAACTGGCACAGCCAAGGAAGAGAGCTTGATTAAATACTGTTTACAGCTGAATGGGAATACTTTAGGCTGGTTATAACAGAGAGGCAGTGTCAAAATCTGAAAATACATATTAACAGAATATATAACAGAGGGACTGTTTTCCTTAGGAGATTAATGAGTAATACATTTCACTTCAAAAATTGAGTGATCTACTCATTGAAATGGGAATCCTTTTCAAGAAATCCCAGATATACCAGGGTGCTGGCCATGAAGAATGACTCTAAAAATATGAACTTCACATTAAGCTCCAAAGACATACATCAGCATGACTCTTCTTATTGTTTATGGAGTTCATTAAATGCTAGGAATTTAGGAGGTTACTTGGACTATGCTGTGTTAAAAATAAAAGGTATTTGTCTAGTGTGCAGATGTAAATATGAAGAGCTTTGGAGCCCAAACTAGGAAATTTGATTCAAACTGGGAAGATATATATTAGGAGGTTCATACTGGCCTTCTGGTTTTAACAGAAATGTGTGTAATACCTTAGTGAATTCAGGTGCAGCCAGAGGAACTACCAGCAGGAACTTCTGCCATATTCTGCCTGTGACATTTGGCAACTTGGGCCTTCTAAATGCATTTCTCCTCTCTTTCCTTCCTTCCTTCCTTCCTTCCTTCCTTCCTTCCTTCCTTCCTTCCTTCCTTCCTTCCTTCCTTCCTTCCTTCCTTCCTTCCTTCCTTCCTTCCTTCCTTCCTTCCTTCCTTCCTTCCTTCCTTCCTTCCTTCCTTCCTTCCTTCCTTTCTCTCTTCTTATCATTTTTCTTTTTCTCTCTTCTCTTTCTCTCTCTTTCTCTCTGCTTTTCTTTCAGTCTTTCTTTCTTTCCCAGTGGGAAGAAAAGCATAACTGCCAAGCACTGACTATTATTCTTCCCCATGCCCATCCTATTTGTCTGCCCCATGCCCAACAAGTCCTCTAAGGCAGCATAATGTTTGACAGGAATTCACTGCAGCTGCGGGTCAGCAGAAAACAACCACTCCAGAGGCAAGAGGAAAACAGAGATGAATTGCTTCTGTGATCAGCTTACTCTTGGAACTAGTCTTCATGCAAGGCAGGCTTGTGTTCTACAAATGCCTACAGGCATGTTCTAACCCCTAAACAGATGGCTGAATTTGCAAGCTGCTATGAAATGCCAGTTTGCAGGTGTATGTGTAAAGAAGGAGGTTAGGATGGGTTTGATTTCTTTGTAATTTAATGAATATGAAAGTGTGTTTCTTATTTTGTGATTATACAAGAAACCTACACCTTAATTTTTTCTCTGTGGGACTAATGCAAGAATCTAGTCAGAGACTATCTGCACATCCTAGTGTGGAAATGAATATAGTAGGTCACACCCAAATGTTGTTTGGTTCAGATGCCTGTTTCATGAAGAGGCCACAAGAGGCTTTATAAAATGCACAAAATCACACTGAAAGGAGGTAAAGGAGAAGCTGATACACCTTTTGACCTGATAGATATTGATCAGAAATGAAGAACTGAGTTCTTCTGCCCTTCTAGTTATCCTTATTGTAGGATAATAGTAAATACAATTAATTTTTTCTTATACATGCAAATAAATTTTGAATTCTTTTTTTCTTTCTGTAAAAGCTGCATTCCAGTATTAGTGGGACACATTTGAGAGCACAGCTTTGTACTTTTTAGGCAATTAATAGACTTTTTAGAGTGCAATTTCTCAGTCCCATTTTAAGAATTTACAGCATAGTTGCCCATAGTGATGGTAGACACCCTGTCCATGGATGCATTTGAGGTCAGACTGGACAGGGCTCTGAGCAGATTGATCTATCTGTAGATGTCCCTGTTCATTGCAGAGGAGTTGAACTAGATGGCCTTAAAAGGTCCTTTCAACTCAAACAATCATGTGATTCTGTGATTCTATGAAATTGTTCTACCAAATTGCTTTTTTCACTGATTAAAATGACTTGAGATGATATCTGCAGATGTAGAGACTTACATTGTAGATATCTACATTTCCTTTTGACAGTGAAAAACACTGTTTCTTTGTTTACCATAGCAAAATGTTTGCATAAATGTCAGTACATAAAAAAGTGGATAAATTGTGTCTCTGGTCTGTGAGCCTAGTGACTTAAAGCAGTCACTGAAACACAGCAATTTGACTTGAGAATGGCCAACTCCAGTAGTAGATACGTTTAGGTGTATCTGAGAAATGAGCAAAGAGATCCAGAATTTGATAAGTGTAAATGACAGAGAATTTCCTACTCAAGGTTTGAATGAATTCCACTCTGAAATTTGAAGATCATTTTAAGTTCAAATGCTTTTTGTTTCATTTTTAAAAAATAAAATAAAAAAAATCTTATGATATATGTGAATATTCTTCCTACCTCTATAAATGGCCATTTCATCCTTTACTGTAGTGAACGCAAAGTTCCTGCTACTACCTTTCCTTGGGTAATCAGGTAAATGTATATGAAAGCCCATTTCTGCCATACTGGCAAAATACTAGCATACAGAGCTTATCAAACTTGCTTCCTAAATGTTTAGCTCACAGCCCTGTAGTGCATAAATATAAATATGGAATCCTGCTGCTACATTCAGACAACGTGGCTGCTGTGTGAAACCTGCTATTTTTAGAGCAGCTTTACCTGGATGTGACAGCACTCATCTACCTCAAGACTTCTATGATGGAGTTAAACCAGCCCCTAACAGTGAAATGACAATTGCAGGATGCAGCAGCTGCTTTAGCAGCTGTTTGTCCAAGGAGGTAGGCACATCTGCCAAAGGGAACTTCAACCATTTGTTGGCTGACCTCTGCAAAAGCAGAAGCTTTCAAAGTCCTTGCAGGAGAAGAAAGAGATGAACGTCTCACATATATCCTCTAAACCTCAAAGCTGTTGGCAAGGGGCTTTGATGAGCAGGAGGCCCAGCAAAGTAACTGCACCAGGAGGCAAACCAAATACTAGAGCTGTATTTTACTTGTGTCAACAAAAGGTGCTAACATGAAGCATGACACACCATTCCCACAATGAGGGCAAGGCTTAAAAGCCAAAATAATTATTTTAAAATATGTTTTTTTCTGTAATAGACATTTAGAAATGCCCAGTTCATTTCTGCTTCAGCCCATACTTTCTGGTGTCCTAACAATTTTGAAATGTGGTACTTTAAGAATTTCTATCTCAAAAAAGATTGGAAATATAAGGACCCATTTTATCTCTAATTTAAATCTCATTCTGGCCAAAGTTTTGTTTCAGTTCAGTGCCTCTGTGTGGCACTTTCCGTATCTTTTGTGGTATTTCCTGCCTTAAAATTTTTATGAAAAACAGGAGTTAAAACAACCATGCTTAGAAGACATCAGTGGTTTGTGGTTTTGGTCACACTGACACAGATTTCTTCATCATTACAATTACAAAAATATAGGCTGCACAACCACTTTTCTCTAATTAACATTAGAAACAGCAGGCTGCTAACTTGCAACACCTATCCAGCTCCTTTCCATGCTTTGGCACTGCATAGAGTAGGAATTTACCATGAAATCAGTCCAGAGGAATAACTAGGGAGGCAAAATGACCTCCAAACATCCTCCTTCTTTACGTTAGTGTTATTGCTGAGCATGATGCTATACAGCATGTGACATCACTTTGGCCAGTTTTGGCCAGTTCTACTGGTTCTGTCCCCTCTCAGCTCCTTGTGCCCTACTTGCTTCTGGCTGGGCAGCATAAAAAGCAGAAATGTCCTGGGACTTAATGTAGCCACTGCTCAGCAACAGGTAAAGCATCAGTGCTATTGCCTCAGTTTTCATCAAAAATCCAAAACATGGCATCATACAAGCCTCTACAAAGGTCACATTAAAAACTGCCAGCTTGCAATGTCTTTAAATAAGACCAATATCATCCTTGCAATATCATCCTCTACATACCATGTTTTTTTGCATTTTGTAATGTTAGTATACACAGTGCAATGAATTTAGTAGATCTGTTAGCAGAAAAACGATGCAAAATAGATGAATCTGTGGTCTGACCAATTATGACTCCTTTGTGTGCTTCTGGCACGTGAAGAAAAGTCTCCTTATTGTGCCTTGACTGTTCAGATGCAGATGGAGAAAAAAACAGAGCACTGCTTTGAATACATTCGTGAGGTAAAAATGCAAGCCCTTTCTCAGAAACAAGCTAACTGTTAGTGATTTGTAGATCAATGCCTGCATTATTAAAAATGTGCATTTTCTCATTGCAAATATCTGACTTGAAACTTGCCTCATAAATTCTTCTCAATTTCCTATGTATTCTTTTCTTTGAAGTTTTTCAGGCCACCACAAAAGCTCTGCAATTTTGTTTTGATTTTTTCCCAGACTGTCAGAAATTAGGGAAAGAAAAAGAGAAGACATTTTAAGATAAAAACCTCAGACTTCAGTAAGGCTGGCATTTTAGAGACTTCATTTTCCATGCTTCAGGGAGGCAGATCTTGCTGTGAGGTTGATCTCCAGTGCTCTGTATGTGCTGATTAGGGGGTTACAGGGTCTGTGGAAAGAGCCTCCTTCTGTAGTCTGAGCTGAAGAGGAGCATGATTGTAATTGAAAGTTCTTCATTTAACCCCAGTCAAGGCAGTGTCAAATGAACCTGCAATGTTGACCAAGTACATTGTGTCCACATGAGCCGAGGAAAAGCCAGCCTCAATTTCTGTTCCTTTTAAAGTATTTGATTTTCTAATATTTTTATAATTACACAACCTGGGAGTTGATTTATTTTCGCAGTATTTGTGATCCTAATTAAACCTCACATTTATTATTAACACTGCATCCTATTTGCTATGGCGGAACAACCCCAAGAGGCTCGGTCCTGTTATGCTATGACACCCGAGGCCTACAACTTCTCTAATTATTGTGGCTGCCTGTGCTCTCTTAAGATACTACCCCATTTAATCCCCTCTTTCTTTTACAATCTGGGAATGGTTTCTTCTTCTAGTATTTGAAGTTCAAATTAAGCCTCATGTTTATTAGTAAGAGTATCGTTGCATAAGAGAAACACAAACCCTCCTGAGAAAGATCAGAGAGTGTTATGCTGAGCTGCAGCCATCAAGGGATTCCCCACAGTGCAGAGGGGGTTGGGGCAGTACCAGCACCATTGGCCTAATAGTGAACAAACAAACAAAAAAATAAAGTAACATCTGAGGGAACAGAAAAGCCTGAAACTTAGAGAGTAGCAATCAGTGGTAACTATTTATCTTTGATAGGGGTGGGAGGAAGCTGGGAAGGTGCTATCCGTGAACTCAAGGATCACAGTGGTGCAGTCAGTGCATTGGTGCAACAGGATATACAATTGCACAAAGAAGCACAGCTGCTTTGGCAGCCAAGTCTTTATACATGCCCTCTTCTCATTGCACGTATTCACTGTAAGTTTTAACCAAAACTAACATAAAAAGATAAAGTGAATCTGTATTGTGAATCAGTGAACTTGAACTTGTATTGGTAGCCTGAGCCCTATTACTGATACTACCATGGCCTTTTATGATTATATAGAAATATATCAATGGTTTCTTACCAAAATTTTGCTTGCTACTTTTCTCTCTAATGCCTTTGCCCTGTCGCTTCATCATATTCTAATCAACTTCATTCTGCTGCTGATTTTGTATATCTGCCTCTGATATACAGCTGACTGTCTCTCCTCACAGCTAAAAGACATCAGCCTAAATGCAGTAATGAGATGTGATTCCAAAAATAGAGCATTTTCTGTGAGGAATCTTCTCTCTGCAGGTATCAAGACTTCAGCTCCTTTTTGCTGAACAAGAATATCATCCTCAGCCCTGTGAACTTCTGCCTGCTTTGCAGATCTGGATTCACTCACCTGTAATGAAATTGGAACAAATAGGAAAAATTTATTCAGATACCTGAATAAAAGGACAGCAATCCTAAAAGGTTACAGTCGTCTGCAGTCTAGATTGGTAGATTGAATTCAGGCAAACTCGTGATGACAACCAAAAGCTGAATTGCTTCCATTCTCAATAAAGATAATGGTCTGGAATGCAGAGTTAAAAAGCAAAATGGGCAGCAAGGCCATGGAAATAAGAAATTACCATGTCATAGGTAGAAGCAGCAGTTAAAAAATCCAGTGTTCTCACATCTTGAAGGAGCAGATAACGTGCACCTGGCCCAGCGTTATAAAGTCTAGCAGCAGGGATTTTTGGAAGCCACAGAACAGTTTCAATAACTGGAGCAAAGCAGATGTGTGCAGCGTATGAATGAAATTGAACTGTCCATTGCCAACTGTGAGCCTGGCCTGGATGGGCCTTGCAGGGCAGCAAGGTTTTTTTATTCTGGACAAATAAAAAAAAAGAGCAGCTAAATGAAGAAAGAGAACAATGTGATATCAACATTTTACCAAACACTGGTTCTGCCAGTCTAATTTGATAGCTCTCCTTAATAAGTGAACCAGTCTTGCAGACAAAAGAAATGCAGTAGATCTAATCTACCTGGAGATCAGTAAAGCATTTAATGTAGCCCCCGTGGGACGTTATTAGTTAAGCTAGATGGGAATCAGAGCAGGATCTATAAGGTGGGAAATAGCTACGATAAAGGAGAGAACTTAGTAGGTTGTTTCAAGAGAGAATTACAAGCCTGTAGAGAGGCTACCTTTGGACTCACTCAGACACCAGCTTTGGAATGAAAATTGGAATTTTCCAATGCAAAAAAATCTGATAAGCATGGGGCCTGCCTGCAGCATCTTTTACATCAGAACGAGAGCCTGACCTTCATCGAGTGACAGGCTGTGAACCATATCTTGATCCAAAGATATGTGACCACATAACTGCAATTCTGTTATGCTAAGTGAGGGAATTAGAGACTCATCTGTATCAGGTGAAACAAAACTTTTGCAAAGAATCCATTTCATGTTCAGTTGGGCTAGAATCATAGAGATTGATAATGACCACTAAGATCACCTAGTTGAACTGTCAAGCCATCCCCACCATGTCCACCAACCACATCCCTCAGTGCCACATCTTCACATTTGCAAATCAGCAACATGAACATTTCTCCTTTGTTTCAGGACAAAGACACAAGAGTTAGTTTAAGCTACAATAAGAGAGAAGGGCTCATAGAATCACACGCTGATCTTAGCTGGGAGGAGGTAAATGAGTTCCATGCGGTAATTTAAAAATCTGTTTCTTATTGTTTCTCAGCTGTTTGCTGTTGCCTTCCAACTGGGTCTGTGCTTGAGAGTGTGCTAATTGGACCCAACAAGCAATGGTGAGGTAGGTTAAAAAACCAAAGCCGTGGCTTGGATCTTGGCCTGTGATATAGGTAACTTGTATTTGTTCTGTGTAGCATCTGGAAAATGAAGTGTTTGTATGAAGCAAAGGACAAATTGTTATAACCTGGCCATAAATAAATTTCGGCTGGAATTATTTTTAAAATATTTCTCATGAATATAGAATTGGGAATTTGGAAAATTCATTTATGGAAGAGGCTTCATGATACCATTCCAGTCAACACCAGAGGACAAGCTCAGTAGCTGTGGGCATCCCTTCAAGTTCTTTGTTCTTACCTTTAAGAGAGTTAGTAGCAAAATACTGTAGTATTATGTAGCTTAGATTATAATGCACAAGCCAGAAAAAGAATGCAAAACACAGCTTGATTTTTCGTTCCCAGGTGGAGTTTGCAGAACTGGCATGCACAGCAACCATCTGATCTCATTAGATATGGAAACCATCAAGAGATGATAAACATAGAATCCCATAGCACCATTTTTTGCTGTTACATTTTAAGAGCTGAACAGCATTTAATGCCAAGCTGACTAAAACCTGCCATTTGAAATATTGCCATACTCACGTGTTGACTTAAGGAAATGTGTGAGGGCTGTGTACACCCCACTCAAATCAAGATTCTTGTATGCCTGTTGTTAGCATGATAGAAGATGTAAGGGCTCAAAGAGTAAATCCAAGAAGGGAATTTAGAAGAGTTCATAGGCTTAAAGCTCAGCTGTGTGGCTGCCAGTGGCAGGATAACACAGTGTGTATGTAGAGTTTCCAAAGAGCACTCATGGTGCATATGTACCGTTCAATAAACTCATACAATCAGGTACATATGTTCAGCCAGCTTCTTTCTGCCTGCCAGGGGGGTTTGTCCATAGTCCCTGGTTTCTGTACAACAATCTGTTTTTGTGCATGTGTGTCTTTAATAGTCATATTCTCCTGTAAGTTTGAAAAGCACAAAACATTGATGCAAAACAGCTTTCAGAAATTTCACACATCAGTGTAAACATAAGCGTAGGGAAGGTGAATGGAGAGAATTTATTCTGCCATCTTTATTTGTTTTTTATAAATACTCATAAGATATAATGATCCAATTACTTGAACAATAGAATTGATTGAATGAGCTCATGAAATAAGAAGGGTTGTTAATGATGATTACAGTAAAGTTCTACTTTAGTACTCTTGTATTTATTGTATAAGGAATAGATGCTGTGTACTCTTGGAAATCAGAGAGTAACTTGCTTTTGAAATGTTTTGGAACCAGAACTTTTTTCGCATGCTAATTTCCTATTGTACTTCTCACTGGAGGAGGCAGAATTTTCTAAAGCAGAAGTACCACTGATTATTTTTCAGATCTTTTCCTTCATTTCAGTAAGCAGTATGTAAGGCTGCTAAAATAAATGGATGCCACTGGACATATAAATGTTGTCTTGGCTAATGAGTCCTCCCTGTCTCACTGAACTGAGATGCCCTTTATCATCTCAGCTACTGATGTGGACGCAGGTGAAAATCTGCACTACAGGCTGTAGCAACCAAGAGAACAAGTGGGCAGAAACATTATTTTCAGAATTTGGGATGTATGGTATAATATAACTTAATATATATACATGGTACTTCATATGTATGTACAGTATTTATAAAGCATCATTTGAAGAGTTCAGAATATTTTATCAAGTCATATATCCCTTTAATATATATTTTAAGACCTTACTGAATCATTAGATCATCCAGTTTGGCCGTCAGGATATCAAAGGACACAACATTTCAGTCTGTTACCCTTTACCAAATGAAAGAATTTGCTTGCATATCAGTCAAGCTCATATCCCATCAGTATCAATACTGTGTGTAAATCTTAGCAGTGGTTTTAAAACTTGTGTTGATATATTCTTATTGATCTTGTCTCCTGCATTCTATCTCTGTCATAAGATCAGTGATTTCCTCCTGCTGAGTAGATTGGTCCTCTGGGGGAGCTGGGAATCATCTGAATGGTACACAGATAAGCCTCCTCTAAACCAAACAAATGAAACAGCACTGAATTGTGCTAGGGAGATCCTCCTGGGCATGGGGAAATCCAAAAGTCATCCTAAAAGATACCAGCAAAGAAACAGCCCCTTAGAGTGGAGTCTATCAGATAATGCAGAGAAATGCTGTGCTGACGGCCTCCCCATCTTGAAGGATCTGAAAGAGAAATTGAGAAAATTCTTATGTGGAAGATATACTGAGCCTAGGGAAAAGCTAATAAGATGGAAGAGCTCTTACAAAGTCTGGAAAGCCTTTGAGGCTGCATGAAGATTTATGTGGGCATCATAACCCATCATAACCTAAAGGACAGTTTGAAGGTGACAAGTAGGCAGAAGGTTTTCAAAGAATCATAGAATCTTTTTGAGTTGGAAGAAAGTTGGAGAGGCCATCCATCCAACTCCCCTGCAATGAACAGGGACACCTACAGCTCCATCGGGTCAGCCCCATATACCCTTGAATGACTTCAGAGATGGGGCTTCCACTGTCTCTTTGGGAAACCTGTGCCAGTGCCTCACCACCCTTATTGTAAAGAACGTTTTCTTACATCCAGTCCAAATCTTCACCCTAAAATGTTTTGAGTAATATCATATCCTATGACAGTAAATCATGTTCAAAAGGAGAAGAGCACAGAGGAAAAATGGTTGTGTTTATTATTTAATGTGAAATGGATAGTCACCTGAGGCAGCACATAGTCCCATGGCAATACAGACTAATTCTTCATTGTGTTCCCTAATTATATGCCATAAATGTCAGTCACAGTTCATGCTACCTGCAGTTATCTGTAATCCAGGTACATGAACCCAAAATAAATTAGCTGGTTTCTATAGTTTACTATTAAATGCACTTCAGCGTAGGGTACATCTTATTGGTGGGAGAGCTGAGGGAAAACAACTCTGTAATCTCATACTATAAATCACAACTTTATACCCAGGAGGGCTTTTAACTGTGCTTCTTAACACAAGATCTGCATCAGTGTAAAAGTTTAGCCTCGTCTCTCTGTTGAATCTTCTAAATGTTTGTACTTGCACAAAGTGAAAAGAATTGCTCTTGAGGCAAAGGCAGATCTCTGACTGTAAAAAAAAAAAAAAAAAAAAAAAAAAGGCAGAATATGAGAAATTCAATTCATTTTATGACATGGGAACAGTACATTCACTCTAGATTTCCTTAAAAAAGAATGTATTTGAAACTATGGCTATTAGCAGGCTGTTTATGACCAGAAATATTTTCTTATAGCAGAGTGCTCCTTATATCTTTAGATTAGACACTTGTAAAATAGGCCATTATGTGTAATAAGAAGCATTTAATGAAACTTTCATTTGGAGGACATTGAATTCAACAGACTTAACTTTGACACTGACAAATGTCTCACAAAAGATGATTTGCATGGAAACCACTGGGGTCTCATTTTAGTTCCTGTGACAAAGCAGAACAGTGATTTTTATCATTTCAAAGTCATTTATATTAGCCTGCAGCTACATGACACAATGGTAATGCTTAGGAATGTAGCAGTACATCATCTGCATAAGTGGCGTAACTTTCACTGCTGTGATAATCATTTGCAGAGCCTATATCATGCATATAAACCTGCTCCAGTGGGGCTGGGGAGGGGGGTGAATAAAAGTCTAATTGATCCATTATTTCCCAGAAAGGCTTGTTACCATGTACCACCTGATTACCTCCACGGTAACATGGACACTTAATGAAAAGTATGGTTTGCAGGTTGGGTTATCATTTTGCCTACATTTTAGAAGACGAGATTTCTCTACTTCAGTTTTTCACAGTTGTAGTAAAACATCCAAGCAAGTAACAGATAAAATGCATGAATACATTTATGCCAGCTAATTCTCTTCATTGCAGGAAAGAACAATTTTTGGGATCTAACTAATATTCTAAATTGAAAGAGTCTTGGGCTGTGTTTTCAAATTTTTTATGTGAAAATTGTTATATGATAGTTAACAAACCTACCTACATGGAGACAGAAATAAACAAAAAAGGAGGCATAAAGGAAAATCAATGTAAATGTAGAGCCTCCAAAAACTAAAAAGGTTGATAAATACACTGTGATGTTAATACCACTGGGTTAGATTTATTAACCATCTAGACATCTGAGAAAGAATTTATATAAAATCTTAACTCCTCTATTATAAGGATTTATATTAGAAGTTAATCTTGCAGAAGTCTATTACAGTAGGCAGCCTCTTTACTTAAAAAAGCTCCCTAAAGCAGTGATATTTCTTGTATAAATCACTCCTAACTTCCACAAAAAAAATGAAACTAGATTTTAAGCCCATGATAACAGTTTTCAAAAACATCTGAATTCTCTTGAGAATGATTTAAGTGAGATTTTTCAGAGTTATTTGAGGACCCAAATGCCACTGATTTAAGGGGATCCAAGAACTTCCTAGTTTAGTTCAGAGTCTGTCTGGACTGAGACAACAAGTGATCTCATTCTGGAACATGCTGCCCAGAAAAGTGGTGGAGTCACTGCCCCTGAAGGTGTTCAGGAAACCTGAAGATCAGATACCCTTGTACCCTTATATTACCTTACTCCCTTATTATTAACTTCATTGTTTAAGTTCCTTCTACTGAAGTAACTTCTTTCCAAAGACACCCACATCCCTAGAGATGCTTGAGGCCGAGTTGGATGGGACCCTTGGTAGTCTGATCTGTTGGGTGGTAACTAGCCCACTGTAGAAGGCTCATTATAAATCACTTTTCCTGTGTACTACTCCACAGTATTTACTTGGTACAAAATCCTACTGTTAGAACCTCTTATTGTCTGTCACAGTCTTTGCAAATTGACTGTAGGTCTTCCTGGTTTTTTTGAGATTTCAGACCTTTGCTTTCTTTTCCTAAGAACCATCCCCTCTCAGCTGAGAGACTTGTTGCAGCTTTTCTTATGTATTAGCTCAAGGAGATATTTCCTATTAACTAATACTGCAGTAACACTTTGGCAACTGTGCAAAATATGCATGACATATCAGGAAGTCAAACATGGTATTTTTAAAATCATGGTTTTTTAATCTTAAATTAAATAAGACACGAATTAAATAGACATGAACTGGCATCCCGTGAACCCCTGGTTCTGTGGGTCTCATTTTCAGCCCTATAACAGACCCCAAGGCATCGCTTGGGATGTTTTAGTATTAACACCACTGACGTTGTTATAGGGGATATATGTTATTCAGCAGCTGTAAAAACCTTTAAGGGATATCTCGCAGTCCTTGCTGAGACAAAGCTGTTTTTGAAGCCAAATGACACTGTGCCCAAATAAAACTCAAATTTGGACAGCTGGCTATATTCCTACAATTCTTCACTGTTTGCCCTGAGTGTCCATACCATGAGGTTCAGGACTTACATTAAAGAGATTTCATTTTGTCAAGGTGAAGGGTTTTCAGGCTGCTGAATATTTTGCTTAAAATGGGATTTACTTTCTCTCTCCTTTCCCAGTTCCCTGCAGTTTGCTTCCTGCTGACAGATGATTTTTCCCTAGCAAAGGTATTTTTCCCCAAGTGTGAAATTGATTCCAGCTGACAACAGAGTGTGTCAATCACTTCCCACTTTTGTCATCTTCAAAGACTCCTCTTCCCCCTTATTTAAATTGTATTTTCATAATTGAAAATTGCTTTTAGATGACTTAATGAATTCCTGCACTCTATTAAAGGCTGAAAGCAGATGAAATACTGCAGCTTTCAGATTAAATGCATTTTCATAGGGAAGCCTTAGCAGAAACTTCACCAACAACAGCAACAATTTTTCTGCATTAAGGCATGCTCACTGAAGAAGCAAATCAGAGTGGTAGAAATAGCATTTCCCACCAGCACTCCTGCAAGCAAAACAACTACTAAATTATATTTTGACCTTACTTATATATTTTTAAAGCTTCTGAATTCCTGGAGCTACCATCAATCTCCAAACAGCTAATGTAACACATTGATCAGCTGAGATTTGTGTGCTTTCCAGTTGATAAAGTGTTACATCTTTCTTTATGGCATCTCCTCAGAAGAAGGCTAACCCTGGAAAGCATAAATGTTGATGGTAAAATATACTGTGTAATCTCTATTAGATGTCCACAGTTAATCTTATGACAGTAAGTAGAGAGAGGCATAAACTGTTTTCATACGATGATACCTCGATCACTAGGGCTTGAGATGCAGACTCAGTCAGCAAATCTGAAGCTGATATATACATCTGGACTAGTAAACTATCTGAAGTTTTGCCTTTAAGAGACTGCAATGCAAAAATCTATTGAACTCTGTGTGTCATATAGTTTATTTTAAAAGTAGCTTACTGTTGAGATCCTTTTATACGAAAGTATCAGATACAGATTCCTTATACTCTTAAAAATAGAAGTATTTCAATTTGGAAAGAAGAGCTTTCTAAATCTTACTACTGTCTTATTTAATGTTTAATCTCTAAAAAAATTGGCTGGTGAATTTGTCTGTACTGTTGGGCTTCAGCATTTGGCTAAAAAACAGTATCTCCTGCATTAGAGTGAGCCAAACTTGCTTAAGATGCCCAGTTATTTATTTGAGCATTCAAATGCAAATCTAGAATAATTCCTCTAAGGCAATGAAGTTACCCCAATTTTTTGCTGGTATGCATGACATCAGACATGAGGCTGCTGTGTTTATATGCATAAATCCCCCTTCCCTCTTGTTGACTTGGATTTCACTTCATTTTGTTTTTTTGTAATAGCACCAGGGATAGACAACTTGTGCCTAGGTCCCTTTGTGCTGTATAATTCAGCAGTGCATAAATTTCCAAAGAGGGAAATGGGAAGATGAAAAAGCATGCAGGTGAGCAGAGGCAATATAACACATAAGACCTAATCAAGGCATAATTTTCTAGCAAAGTTTCTGCTGGTCACTTGTGGTAAGCTTACAGTACCCCCAACACAGAACAATGTTATATCTAATTTCGTAACCCACACTTGGGTAAATGTAACCAGAGTATTGTGAAAGCATCACAGCACTCACAGTGCTTATCACTGGTCAAATTACCACAGCAGAGCACAAAGTCCCAGCTCTGTGAAACAAGGAACATTACTAATTTACCTCGCAGGTTTGTCACTGATAAACAGTGTGATAAAAATATTCTAGGTGCTATGATGTGAAGCAACCCATTTTTGTACACAGGGTTTGGGGAAAAAATGATTAATTTTTTAGATAATGAAATGTATATGCCAGGGCATTACTAGCATATATGTAGTGTTTGAAAGATCTATGGACTAATTTAAGATTGATGATTGGTGGCCCACTGGCTTGCATTGTCTCCCAGTATATTGCAGAAAAGTTCTATTAAAAAAAGAAGGTTTTTTTCTTCCTTTTCTAATAGCTTTTTCATAAATATCACAGCTGAGATGTCTTAGCTGTGTGGCAGAGATCAGCTTAGTGGCTCCAGGCCACCCTTCAGATTTTCTGTGTTGGAATAAAGTATAATTTAAGGCAGTCCTGTGATACCTTGCACATCCAAACATATTCAGTTCATAAGAACAGTATTAGAGCTGCCTGTACTGAAAGCACACTTTCCTGATGTCCTACTTAGTTGGGACAGTTGCTGCAGCAACATTTGGAATAAGGGGTGAGACCCTACTGTAGACAATGCTTACCCAGCTCCTGAGGGGTTTTCTGTTGTCATTGCTTTGATGAAGGAAAGGTGAATTTTGGTTTCCTGCTTGTGAGCAAAGCTGTAGAGCAGTCAGGCCTCCCCACCCCAGATCTATACAGCTTATCTGAACTTTTCCTACATGTTCAAGTCCTACGCAGCAAAGAGTATCGTAGCTCAGTTTAAATGTGGCCTTGTTGTGTTTCTGGTCATAAATAGAACACAGTTTTCAAAGATTGACTCCAGATCTACTCAGATCTACACACAATTTACAATATAGAAACATCTGTGGTGGTCCCTGATGGTTCTCCAATCTTTTTTGCACATGTATGGAGTGACTGCATCAGGAATGACAGTCCTAACTCATATCTTTAAAGATGAAAATTTATAGTCATTTCAAAATACTCGGAAGCAGCTCTTTCAAGATGCTTTTTGAGACTTGTTACCAGGAAGAACCACTTCCTTCTCCAGCATTTAATCCTCCATGAAATTCAGAAATGGCTTAAAGTCTTTACAACTCTCACCTGTATGGATGCTAGAATTCTGAAAACTCCAGCTAACCAAAAATTGTGGATCTGCCTGGAGATTAACCAATAGGCTTCTGAGAAGCTTCTGTTATAGCTCTGGTGATGACACTTACCTGGGCAGGCATCATGTTACCAGATAACCCCAAGCAGCAGCTCTCTGATTTTTTTGTAATAGCACCAGGGATAGACAACTTGTGCCTAGGTCCCTTTGTGCTGTATAATTCAGCAGCATAAATTTCCAAAGAGGGAAATGGGAAGATGAAAAAGCATGCAGGTGAGCAGAGGCAATATAACACATAAGGCCTAATCAAAGCATAATAGCACCGTGCTATTTAATAAACATCTGAGATGATGGAGATCAGCTCAGATAATTCCAGCATCCAGACATGGCATGTTATCTGAACTAGCCTTCCAACTTTCCTTGAAAGGGAAGTGAGAGAGAAAGAGATATTTTGATATTGTACTGCCTTCCATATATAGAGATGATCGTGAGATGTGACGAGCAGCTTACTGACGCAGAATCATAGGGAGTTATGCGCATTTCATTCTTATCGATCTTTCAGATACTCATAATGTTGGGAAAAAAGAAAGTCCACTGTAAATGCTATTTGGATATTCAGGGATAGGATCTGGTAGATAAGGTACAGTTCCTGACCCTGTGTGTTTTGTCATTGTATAAATCACTTTCCGTCTCTCTATATGTAGCAACTGTAACGCTAAAAAGAGACTGCCAAGCAGGAAACACTCAAGTTATGAAGAAAGAAAATCAATTGACGTGAAATGCCATACTGTTGTAGCTGTATTCTTAACCTGAATTGGACTCTGTACCTTTTGTTCTGCCATGTCTAAATTATAGCTTAAGAAGTGTAGCCTCATTTGGCGGGTTGTTTGAAAACAAAAATGCATGTAAGAGCTCTGTAACTCAGCTTCAGCAAAACTTCAAGAAAAAAATCTCATAACAGAACTCATGGAAGAAGAAAAAAAAAAAAAACAGAAATATTGAAGTCGCTCTTTAATTCTGATATGGTTCCCATCATCATTGTAGCTGAGAAATGCTTCTTCAGGAAAAGTCATATGCTCTTTTACTGTTTCAAAAGCTGCAAAAGTAGTAAACGGTATTCTGGACTACTGAGAAAGAAAATTAGAAGTTAAATAACATTGTGTAAACGAAAAGTTAATTAACATTTTCCTACATTCTTTGTTCCAAAATGGATAATGTGTAACTGTCTTGCTAAGTTCCTTGCAAAGCTTTTTTTTTTTTTTTTTTTTTTTTTAATTCTGCAGAAGAGTTAAATACTGCAAAATAGATCTTCTCCACGTTTCATTTTATTTAAATGCTTCTTTCTGGCACTAGACAATGAAATGTATATGGGCGTGGATGGTCTCTCACTGTAGACGTGGTTATGAAGAAATGAAGGACAAAAAAGATTATAATTAGAAAATTCTTTTTAAATAAATGAGCACAGAAAATGAGGGCCATAACAAATCATAGGATTTTATTTTGGATTGGTGTGCGTTTATTTATATATCGGAAAATATTGCTTACTCTTCTAAAAAAGCTTACAGTGATTGTGTGTGTTGCAGTGGCTCGTAGCTTAACTAGGGAAATACAAATAGGATGGGTTTGAACTCACAGAAGATTACAAATGCTCAGGAAGGCAGAAGAAAATATTTATTAGGGTCATTAAAGCTTTGCATAATTACTTGAAGATGACTAAAAGCCTCTGTGATAAAGTAAGTTTGAGGTTATTGTACATAGGAGTTGACACGGTGGAGAGCACCAATACTTATCTCCAGTATTTTGAGTATTTTATGTTGCCTAGTTCAGGTGCCTTGAATATGAAGTCAATTAAACATACCTACAGGATATTTTCCGTAACCATACAGATGTTATTGGTAGCTGCAATTTTAAAATCAGATTCCTTTGCACACTTATCCTTCAGTTATCAGAAACATCTTATGGAGTTACATGGTCTGTTAAACTTTATTGGATCTTTTTAACTAATATTTTCTTAACTATTACTTTATTTCCTGATATTCTGTGTTGTATGTATTCCTTGGCTGGTGAAAAATAACAAATAAAAAAAGTTTCAAGCTATCAATTTATTTTTTTTTTAATCTACTGACATTATATCAACTTGAGATCTATTGATGACATATATTTCTATGGATATAATTACCTATTATTATACGTATGTTACATGCTTTCATTTAGAAAGATAAAAATGGAAATAAAGGTCCATTATTGAAAATTCTGTATTTACTTTAAGTTTTGCACTATATAAGAAACATAAAGTCACTGAGCTGATAAAATTATTTGAATCATCCCCTTTCCCTAAATGAAGAAATAATGAATAACAATGGGAAATAATGATCCATGATGCAATAAAATTTCATTGACTTTTAATTTGCATCTTTTCTACCAATGAAAGTATTCCATTTGATTTTCCAAATCAGCAGAATAAAAGGGGATGTATCTTAACTGCTATCTAATTTTAAAGCTATGCTTAGATGAAGATAACATTGTTCTCATGTCCTGGTATGCATCATCAGCAAACTACAATAATGGCCTCCAGCCATTTGAGACAGATTCTTTTCTCATTTACACCACAGCAAACTCCACTCATGAAAATTAATTGAAAGGGGAATTTAGGCCTTTGAGTGTAAATCCAGTTTATGAAAGGCTGTTAAACCCGACAGTGTGAATTCACTTCAGGATGAAACTGATTAGATGCTATTTCAACCTGATAGAACTATTTATAAATTGGGTTTTATCTCTTTGTGTTTTATTGCTTACTTTAGAAAATTTCATTGTGATATGAATAGCTATTCTAAAAGACATTCATTTAGATCAAGACAAAAAAGTCATGTCTGCCTTCTCCCATCACAACTGGCAGAGGACACTGCAAAACAAGTTTAGGTAACAGCAGGAAATGGCATAAGTGCTGGGAAAATCAGTACCAAATGTAACATTATTTCACTCTGTTCAGTACAAAAGCTTTTAATTAATATTTTACTATGCTTGTTTAGAGGTTAGGCTCATTGTATCTAGTTTTACACAAGAATTGTAACTTAACATAGCTAAGCTTTAAAGTCCCATCCAATAAAAACAGAGGGACAGATACCTCTTAGAGATGCTGGCTGACCCTGCCTGACATGTTTGTTTTAGGAAGGCCCATACTGCCTGCTGGAGGTGTCTGTTTCTCTAACACTGCGTGTCTAGACAGCCAGTTTAGACTACACACCTAACTAAAGTCAAATGAGATTAACCCAACTGCTCAGACTTTTTTCCCCAAGCTCACAGGCTGCAGCGGTTGGGAATTACATCAGAAACTCCAAATTCATCCCGAAGACGAAACAAAATCATCTCCGTTTTAAGTGACATGCTTTTGATTGCAAAGACTGGGCACAACAAAGCTCATGAAAAAATCTTTAAGAAGACTCTCAAGATTTCTAAGTTAGTCTTACAGTTAATTTATTTCAGAAAGCAAATGAGAATACACTTTAAAAGACTCAAGATTTCTAAGTCTTGCAGTTAATTTATTTTTTCTCTCTGGAGATGGATTTTCAAAAGAGGATTTTTAATAGGATTAATATGTGAGATTTACAGCATAGCAGCTTCCATCCACAGAAATTCTGGTAGTTAGATGCTGGGGACTTTTCTCGCTTTTACTGGAATATTACAGCACAGAACAGTGAGAAAGTGAAATTGTGTTGGAAAGTTAATACAGGAAATATAGTAGATTCAGGAAGACAAAGGATCCTTCCTATATTAGTTTTATTACCATCTGAAATCATTGATTTAGCCCAGGGCTTGTTTGCTGTTTTCCTACAGTCAATTAATTTGCCACTAATAGCAGGCAGAACACAAAAACTGATAGAAAAAGAGAGGGGTTTTATAGGCCTGTAATTCATGTCACTAAAAGCACACTAGAGGCTCAAGAGCTTCTCTTAAGGACAGATACAATTGTACGTGTAACAGTGTAATTGACCACACATTTACCCATTGTTTAATAAAATTTGGGCAGGCACAGAATAGCACATTTGACTGAATGTACACAGTGGAGTAATTACACGGAAGAGACGAAACGTAAGTCAGAGCTGGGAAGTAACAAATACAGAGCATTTAATTATACTGTAAGCAAACACATTAAAGCCTGCCAAGAATGTGAACACTGGGTTATTCAGCAGGACAGTAAGATTGCAAATGGAAAGCTCAGAGGACGCACGGCTTTCCAGCAATGGAAGAGAAGCATCTGGGTCTTGATGCTCAGTGCTATCCCTGACATGCTGTCAGTTTTCAGGATAGTGAGCTAACCTCTTTGTCTCTTGTATTAACCCACCTTTTCTGTAAGGCTGAAAACTCTCTATGGCAATAATGTGTTGAAAATGGCTTATGTATGTGGACAGTGATCTTTAGTGGACAATTAAATTGGGTGGTGAGGCAGTGGAACGGGTTGCCCAGACATGTGGTTGATGCCTCATCCCTGGAGACTTCCAAGGCCAGTGTGGATCAGGCCCTGAGCAACGAGATTTAGCAGTGATGTCCCTGTTCATTGCAAGGGAGTTGGACTAGATGGACTTTAAGGGTCCCTCCCAATTCTAAGGATTCTATGATTGTATGATTAAGCGCAACATAAGGAGCTTATGAAAAATGCTCTTCAGCTATTTTGTTTCAGGTAGCCTTTGAGTTCATATTTTCAGCCCAAGTTTCTGTGACGACCTTGGTTTAAAGAGGGTGGAGTAATTACTCAGTCAATTACTACATTCAAACAATGACATCTGGGTGCATTTTTCTGAGCTGCCCTCTGTCAATGACATTATAAACAATATTCCATGCAAGTTAAACCCATTCTTTTCAGATTCATTTTGTTTTGGTTATGTTCACTGTGAAATATTTTCTTCAAAATAAAAGGTATTCCTCCATTTGCAAATACCAGATGACAGAAAACATTTTGAATTAAGTCAACAGTGAAATGTTTTATTATTCCTAAGGATAAAATTCATCAAATATGTTGTTTTTCCCTAGTAACTAATTTAAATTTTATTGCAAAATATTTAAACAGATTTATGAAAATGCATACTTTGCCAGGAAGTTTAACTGTGTAAGAGTTACTTTCTAGATGTTATTGTAAACACACAGGCAATAACATTTATGCTCAGATAAACAATATTGATTTCAGCCGTTCACTGTACTGAACTATTCTAAATCCTTTCTTTCTTTTGTTTTTAAATAGTAAGAATTTCACACAGGCAAACAGAAGTAAAACATAGCGGTAGTTTAATAATGATTGCCTTTATGGGTACTGAGCAGTCTGGTACATAATGTTTGAGTATTGTGAGAGGAATAAGCACTTGGAAAGGAAAAAATTATGTAATTTACCAGATAATTCTGGAATGTGGATCAGATACCTCTTGTCAACTTACCTATTTTGATAGTATAGCACCTCTATGATTCCTTCACATCCAGAGCTGTAGTATAGGATGAAACAACATACAATTGATTGTCAGTTATCTCTGGTAAGATGTAAATTGCAGGCAGTTGCATACTGATGTCACAGAGCATAGACATAACAATGGGCTAATTAACAGTGTTAATGGCTTGACTATGGTTAATCATAGCTAAATTTTCTGACTGTTATTGGAGCAGGCAAAGTAACGCGAAGAACTAAGTTTAGAAGATGCATATCTAGTCTAAGAAAGAAAATTCTTCTTTTAATATACCCTATCATCCTTGCTTTTGTGATAACCAGGAAAATAAACCCATCAGAACAATTAAATTTAAGTAACATATTTCTTTAGAAGTCATCTCCCTTCTTAGATTGTCCCTCCTATATGGAAAAGCAAACTGGGATTCTTCTATGGAGGATGTACCTCCAACACAGTCTGAGTTTTCTTCTTAGAATCTGTAGAATATTCAGAACTTTTAGAGGACTGACCTTCCAAATCATAAAACTCTGAGCAAAACTGGGGTGTGGATAAGAATTAGGATTAAAGTTAATGGTAGAACAATAAGGACCTGTATCTCTTACTGGTCAGTTATGTCAATGTGAATCCAGATAGTAGTAATTAAAAATATTTTGTATTGATTCTATAATCAGCTGTCATTGGTAGAAAATTTGAAGAGGAGCTGAACTGCCAATACTTTCTGAACTTGTTTTGTTTTTCTTGGATGCTATACAGTCCACAAAACTTGACTGTGGATTGATTTCCGCTGAGGTTCATAGTTTATATGAGGTTCATAGTTTTGTCAGTACGTACTGGACACCTGTCTCCAGTTAATATTAGAGTTAAAGCTTACAAGAAAAGGAGTTGAATTGAAGATTTTAGGCCTGATCTGATATTTCCAGCAGGGAACAGAGTGAGCTCTGTTTCCTGAAAGTGCAACCCTTGCAAAAGCAGTTCTAGTCAGAACTTTTAAAGGTCAGCATAAGAGTAAGCCTTTGAAGAAATATTGAAGGTTGAATCTCTTGCATTTAGGAGACAGGCTAAAAATAGCAATACCCACAAAAAAGTAAGCCTGGAATAAGGGCTACTCTCACTTAATTTTTACAGTTTATTCTAAATATTTCTGAGGACAGTAGTCATCTGCCTCTGGACAAAGTTTTGGAAACAAAGATTGAACTAGTGCATGTCCAACCATGGCTCGTGGGCCACAGACAGCTAGTAACATGGCTCCACGAGATCATAAGCTTTCAACATTATTATGTGATTTTTATGATATTTTTCATGAATCAGTTCCACATAGATCAACTGTGGGCTGTGTAGGCAGAACAGAACACTATGGAGAGAAGGGTACAATGCAATGCATGCTTCACGTTTGGCACTTGCCACATATGCTCAGCTGAATCAAAATCCACAGACGTTATATATTACATGCACTTGTGTCACTCGATGAGTAAAACACAGGGATTACTGACAATAATATTTCAACATATCAACATGTGTCTGTGCATGTGGTGCTCCAGTCATGGCTGGTAAAAAAACAGAGGGACTTACAAAATTAACAGAAGACAATGTAATCGCTGCCAGCAACTCCTGTTTGATGAAATATTGCATTGTACATGAAAATTTGTGTGAAAAAGCTTAAAAACTGGATGTTGTGCAAATTGTCATCAAAGTTGTGGATTCATAAAGTTCGAGGGATGAATCTTTGCCAGTTCCAGGAGTTCCTTAAAAATATAGCTGCTGATATGGAACGCCATTTACTGAAGGAAGGGACTTTGAAGACCACCTAGTTCCAACTTCCCTGCTATAGGAAGGGACACCTCCTCTAGATGAGGTTGCTCAAAGCCCCATCCAGCCTGGCCTTGAGCATCTCCAGAGAGGGGGCACAAGCAATTTCTCTGGTCAACCTGTTCCAGTATCTTACCACCCTCATAGTAAAGAATTTCTTCCTAATGTCTAGTCTAAATCTAACCTCTTCCAGATTATAACTATTATTCCTTGTCTTATCACTACATGCCCCTATAAAAAGGCCCTCCCCAGCTTTCCTGAAGGTGTTCTCTTCAGGTAGTAGAAGACCACTATAAGATCCCCCTGCATCCTTCTCTTCCCCAGACTGAACAACCCCAGCTCTCTCAGCCTGTCCTCGTAGGGGAGGTGCTCCAGCCCCCTGATCATCTTCACAGCTCTCGTCTGGGTCCACTCCAACTGGTTTGCATTCTTCTTAACACTGTGGATGCAGTACTCCAGGTGGAGTAAGGGTCACACATTTAATCAGTCCAGCAATGTATCTATTCCCCAGCTTGGTCTACCACACAAGATGCAGAGAATTATTCTTTAGCCTGCAGCCAAGAGATGTACAATTCATCAATCTAAGAGGTCTCATTTGTTGATATGTTCTTTACACTGAGTTCAGTCTCACTTCCATGTGATTTGTCACTCTGTGTACTTGAATATGTGATAGATTAATAGTTCTTTTACTATGCTGCCAGTGCTTGCCCCTGTGCTGACAGCTCCATTATGTAATAGAAATCTAAAACTAGATTCTCTACTGTCAGAGGATTCCAACAGAAATTTGATGAGGTACAGCAGATTTTGTAACAAACCAATTTTGGAGAACTTCATGAAGTTCTAACATACAGTTATATGGCGACTGGGGAAACCAGCTTGGTGGTAAAGCCTCACCCAATAACAATTTGTGATGACTATAATTCAGCAAATATTCCTCTGCATGGAGTCTGCATTTTGAATTACCACAGGGATCCTGTTCATGTTTTAAGATAAGCGCAGTGGCCTGAATGTTACAAACAAACAAACAAACAAAAGCCAAACAGATCAACAAGACTTATATTTGTACAGAATTTGCTGAATTACCTTCATGTGTATTTTCTAAAGGAGTTAACTAAAATCATTCTACCTTCTCTCCACCTGAAAACTCAATCATGCTCCATGTATCTTCAAAGACCATATAAACTAGTCCAGGCAATATTATTAGGATGTTGTTTACACTGCAGAAGATGGTGCTTTTATTTTGCAAGCCACTACAGGAATTTCTCCTGTAGTGAGTATTTCTGACAATACTTCCATTCCTCAGCTCATCTTCTGCATGTCCAAGATTAGGAATGATGCAAAGTAAGGGACTACAAATCTAACTTGTAACATTAATCACAGTAAAAGCAAGAAGAAAACAACAACAACAACAAAACCTGATACTTTCAGGGAGTAAAAACAATCTCACATTGTCTCATACAGATTCTTACAGAATTCTTATTTCCATCACATTTCTGCATGCTATAATCCAGCTGGATTGAAAGAAAAGCATCTAACAGAGGATATGAAGAGTTGAACTAAATGACCTTTAAAGATCCCTTTCAACTCAAATGATTCTATGATTCCATGAAAGCTACGTCTCAAATCCACTTCTGTTAAAGAACTGAATTTTTTATATGCTCTGCTGCACAACTGGTGCATATCCTACATTTATTTTAGACATATAAGAGAGGACATGTTGCAGGTCCAGTCACGCCATGGGGTGACTCCATATATACAAAAAGCACTCACATTTTGTTGGCAAACATAAAAAAAACAGCGCCATAATATGCTAGAAATCACTTCAGAATGAAGATATGTAAAACCCATTTGCTATCTCTGAAATTCCTGACTATTTCTGCATTTCTCCTTTTCCCATTTACACAGTGGATGACTGTCTCAAAGGAGGAGAAGGTACAGGAGCGTTTAGAGATCGGATTCTTTTATTCCTCTCCTGTAGCAAGAGAGAATGTACACTGAATTTACCAGGCTAAGGTTCATTTTTCTGCTTTTCCAAAATCTTTTCTTATTGTAGCATTTTCCCTCACAGTTTATTTCCCTTTCATCCAAAGCTTTGTTCCCTATATAACAATCCTCCTCTCATCCCTCTTTCTCAAGCAAGACATCTTTTGCTACTGATGAAGGAAGGCTGATGAGCTGATGCAACCATGTGAAACATTTTCTCCCCTAAGTCCTATTGTATAATTAGGCATAAACAGGGAGCCTCTATCAGCTCCTCGGGTGCCTAAGAGTGCAGGAGAGGGTGACAGGTACCAGGCCACCCTGCTCTCTGTCCTCCCAGCTGCTTGTTATTACACTTACGACTCTATGACCTTCATTCCCTTATTCACTGTTCCTCAGAATAATTTGTTCTGCTCAGAATCTTTCCTGCAACTCCCCTCGTTTGGTTTTGTTAAAGAAAAGTTGCCTTTCCCAAAGAAGATAAATGGAAGGAGCAAGGACCGTAAATGAATGTCTAGAGACAGTGTTTGTTTGTCCTTCTTATATTGTCTCATCTTCCAACTATTTAGAGCTCTGAAGAGATTCTGATCTGAATGTTGTTTTGTGTATTTTATAATCTTTCAAGAATTTCATTTCCTCATACTTGTCCACTTTTAAACTCATGTGAATTCATCTCTACATAGCATTCTTTCGCAGAGAGCTTCACAATACTAACACGTTCTGTGTAAAAACACTTGTTCTTCTAATGAAATAAATTCTGATGTCATTATTTGGCATTCCACACCTCCTTTATGCATGTAAGGAGTGACTGACAAGCAATTAAGACCTATCTGCCCTTTCAATGCCATTCATAATTTTATAGAAGCTTGTCATATCTCCTATTAAATATTCTGTGTTGAGAACTAGGAAATCTTCACATTCTCAGTAGCAACATGTGGAGAAGCCTTCTATATCTTTTACCCTTGTAGCCTTTCTGTCAGTCTTTTCTTATTCCCCTTTTTAAGATGAGAGGAAAAGTACTACATACAGTGTGTGCAAAATAGAACTGAACTATCTGCATCAACAACTATCATCTTGTTCAGAGTCTTTGCAACCTGCCAAGGAAGAGAGAGGTGATCCCAAAGGGCAACTTATTTTCTTCTCTCAGTGCTGCTGCTTTTTCCTGTCTTTTAGTTTTCACTATAGCTAAAGTCGTCAAACAAACAGTCAGAGACCTCAAAGTCTGGCAAGGACAAGCACAGAGTGGTAAATGGAAGTAGGAGTGAAAGCCCAGATGTGCACACTGCAGCACAGATATGACCTGGTAACCTTGAGAACTAATGAGTTACAGGGAAAAAAAAGAAGAAAAAAAAAAAAAAAGAAAAATAGGAAAAAAAATAGAAAGAAAAAAAAAGAAAAATATCGAAAAAGAAATAATAATAATAAGAAGAAATTAAGAAATAAAACCTTAGACTTTATACATGGAAATCAAGTGGATTTATTCACAGTTATCAAATTGAAGTGCAAGTGAACAAAAAATGTGTGAAGACAAGGGCAAAACTTACTGGGACTTGCAAGTTTACAGATCCACTTTTTCACATGATAAAGAGCAGTAAAATCTGAAAGGCAGCTACAGTCCATTAGCATTGAGCTAAAAATAGTCGAAGGGACTAGTCATGCAAATTGAGATTTTTGCAAGAAAAAAAAAGAAACAAAGAAACAGTGAACCACAAGGTTCACTTTGTTATCAGAAAATATTCTCATCTCTTTGAATGAATTAGTAGCTTTTTCTCAGTTACTGTATTGTGTCTTAGGAATAGTAGGTTCTATTTACATTCCCATAAATGCTGTACAGGTAGGACTGAGAGATTTCCTAACCCCTCCCCCCCCAAAATGGTTTTGATTCATGCAGGAATAACATTAGTGCCTTCATTTCAGCTCGAACAGAGCTGTTTTTCTTTAGAGTGTCTGGTACAATACTGTGCTTTGGTTTTAGGAGAAAAAAGAATGTTGATAACATAACAGTGCTTCTAGTTGCTGCTGAGCAGTGCTGTGCAGAGCCAAAGACACTCAGCTTTTCCTACTGTCCTTCCAATGGGAGAGTGGGTACATGAGGAGCTGGCAGGCACAAGAGGCCCAAGGAGCTGGGAGGGGACAGAATCAGGACAGCTGACTTAAGCTGGCCAAAGGGATATTCCATTCCATACGACATCATGTGGAATGAGTTTTGAAAGGGGTGAGAGTTCATCTCATTCTCTTCTGTTGCTCAGAGGGCTAGCTAGGTATTGGTCAGGGGGTGGTGAACAACTGCTTGTGCATCACTTGTTATATCTATCCATATATATTTTTGCTGTAACTATTATTCTTTATTCCCCTCTTCCTTTCCTCTATCTTAGTAAATAGTTTTATCTCAACCCTTGAGTTCTACATTCTTTCTTTTTTTATTCTCTCCCCCATCCCACTGGGAAGGTGGGGAGTGAGCAAATGACTGTGTGGTGCTCTGCCATCTGCCTGGTTAAATCACAAAAGTCAGACATAAACAATTATCAAATATCCTAATCAAAATGATGATCTTTTTTCTTTTGGTACAACTTTTTTTAACAGATTTCATCACTCATGTGGGTGATGATCTAGCTTTACCAGCCAATCTCTCTTGCAAGATTTAACAGATTTAACAAAATGCATGCATGTCCCCTTTAAAAACTGTAATTATTTATGTTTAAACTAATGCATATGTAAAAATGTGAAGGCAGCTGGCATTTATTTTTTTACTTTCAAAATCATAGCCTAAATACTGGGAACAGAGACTTCAGAAGCTGAGTTTTCACATTACATATATGTTCTATATTTTCATATTCTGGACAGGAAAAAAGAAAATATTTTAGTTTGGGTGGGAGGTGAAATCCATCTGTGAGTGGAAAATAACACTGCACTGCCTTTCCATCAGATTAACTTCCCTGGAGCCTGTTGTTGGAACTGACAGCAGAGTAAGGCTGATAGTATTTGTACTATGCAGAATGACAAACATGACTTGCTTAGCAACTGCACAGGCCATTTACTTATGAGCTTCTGAGTAATACTGAAGGAAAACCTAATTCTTGCTTTCCTGTCCCTCCAGGATATACCACTTAGCTAAATATTTGATCTGGGGAAGGCACAGATGACTCTCTCGCCAGTTTTCACATTCTACCAGCTTATTTGCCATGGTCTTTATATCACAACTGATCTCATGAAATCAGAGCAGGCCAGATCCAGAAATAAATGTGAGGTTGGAGTTTGAGTCCCACCTGAAAAGGCACTAAGAATGATTGAAATACAGGATTTCCTCTACCAGGACCTAAGTTAAACTCTTAAATGGGATATATAACTTTTCACATCAGGTTTGAATCCAGCTGATGGAAGCGACAAAGCATTCACTCAGCTCTACCAGTGATATATCCCAATATAAATCAGAAACATCGCCAAAGAGTGAGGGGTGTAAAACCCACTGAAGTAAGTGAAGGCTCAGACATGTGGGATGCAAATTGTTCACCTCCAATGAGTGCTGCATTCATTTGATTGATTTTAAATGGCTCTATAAGTGTTCTCATACATGTTGAACCTGTATAAAAATTAAATAAGGCCCAGTGGGATCTTTCTGATATTACATTCTGAAATTGAACTTAACATGAACAACAGAGTTTAAATACCTTGGGATGTAGTTCATTGCAGCATGATTTTAATTTTCATGCAGAATCATAAAAGCTGAAGAAATGTGGGTGACATCGTCGTTTTGAACAGCCTCGTATCCAGGAAGTGAGCCAAATTCACTATTCCCAGGAATATTCCACTGGCTTTCTTCAGATATAAATCCGGTGTGGTTTTTCAAGCAAACCAAGTCCATGTAACTTCTGATTTTAGGTTCCTGACAGTGATGCATAACCAAACGACCATTATGTATCTCTTGGCACAGTGATATCATTATATCCATGTGTCCTTCTTTTACACAGTCTTGGAAAGGAGAATGACTTGAACTTTCCCATTTGTCACTTTTTGCATGCATTTTAGCTCAGTGTCTGGATTTGGTCATGAAGGTCATTATTGCCATTTCCTCTTTCTTATTTATAAACAGATGTGCCTCCTTGTCACTGAGTTCACTGAGCTTATTGTGGTTTTTGGTCTTTCTACTATTCGGTGACCTTGCTCAAAATACTCCCAATGCAGTACATGATTGACATGTAGTGCATCTCCACTTGATCTAAAATATGTTCCAGTTTAAACAGAACTCATTGTTATGTTTTGCATTTAAACCACAAATGGATTTTTTTGCTAATTTCATTCAAATTTCATGCTTCAATTCTTACACTCTGTAGGACACAAGTGAAACCAAACTTCATAAACCAGAAACCAATATTTGCAATCAAAATTCAGAAGTTACCAAACAAATTTGTTATTTGATTCTTGTAAATTTAAAATTATGGAAAGATCAAGATAAATTGAAGCCATTTCCTGCACTCTTTGGAGAGTAACAGAGAGCTTGTGCTTCCGTCCCTTCACTGTCAATACCTTTATTTAAACTCAGTAGAATTAATGGCAGACTTGCACCACATCGCAATTTCTTGCTATTAACAAACAAATCACTTTGCTTTGCTACCTACAATCTTTCTAACACTAGCTAGAGGAGAGAAGTTTTTTTGTTTGTTTGTTTGTTTGTTTGAAAAAAAAAAAAAAAAAGGAAAGGGGAGAGAAGAGGAGAGAAGGGGAGAGAAGGGGAGGGGAGGAAAGGGAAAGTCATAATCTTCTCTGAATTATCTCTGGTTCTATCATTTTCAAAGTCAGAAGATATACAAAGAACTGTGTACTGTGAGCCTATGGGTTATTTGGGAAATGTACAATAAGAGAATCAGTGTGTAAGTAAGTGCAGTTTGAAAAGCATGCAGAGGAAAAAAATCATTGAATTCCCAGTACAAAGCTCAACATTTGAAAAGCATTAAACTCGAAGTAAAAATCATTAGCTGCTGGAAAAATTAACACAGTGGTATTCTGTCTTGGTAAATTAAATTCTTCTCTCTTTAGCCATCTCTCATGATGCAGATTGTACTTGATTCTGTTTCAGGAACCAAGTTTCATTCACTATTTAGCTGACTTTCTGAGATGTATTATAGTAGGCTTGAGGCATTATTCTTCAGCTTCTTAGCACTTCAGTGGATTTCAAGATGCAGATATTGAGGTGATGTCTTTCCTCCTGTGCAGCTATAAAGGAATGGGAGAAAGAGACAGAATAGTAATGCATTTTCCATCACTTTGCCCTAGAATAGTTATGCCCAAGACTCACTCTATAATTAGCAAAGAAAAAGAAAAAAAAAAGAAGAAGAAGAAGAAGAAAACAACAACAACAACAAACAAACATTCTAATAATCAATTTGTTTCCTTCTAAATCAATGTATGTATCTGGTCAAATTAATCCTGCCTACAAAGCATCTGTTTCTCTCCACTGACTGAAAAGAAATTCTACTCCAGAAAGTGAGAAAATCATGTTGTACATGTCTAAATGAGACAAGGTGATACTCATCCCTACAACATGCTTGGTCTAATCTGTGTTGATTTACTAATACATTACACATAATATAATATATTCAGGAACTCTAGCACAGCCCATAACTAGAATTCTAGGTCATAAGAGATGCGATCCACTGAAGTGTTTTGGACAAAAAACACCAACAAAATAGGCTTTAGAGGTATTACCATTTGACTGACAAACACTCCATTACCAATGAAGAAGTCTTCCACTCTTACTACTACTATTTAGTAGATGTAGGATAGCAAAATATGAAACTACTAATCATCAGGAAAGGAATATATGTTCATAAGT
The DNA here is from genome assembly GCF_026119805.1 of Tympanuchus pallidicinctus. Taxonomy (NCBI): domain Eukaryota; kingdom Metazoa; phylum Chordata; class Aves; order Galliformes; family Phasianidae; genus Tympanuchus; species Tympanuchus pallidicinctus. The sequence continues at coordinate 6,750,390 of NW_026294627.1, read as the reverse complement.
CATGCAAGGACCATGAAATCCCAGGTTGGGAGTACTAAAATACAGGACATATGCTTCACAGTCCATACTGGAATTGATAAATCATTTCTAGTGTGAATAAGTGATTTGATTTCATTAATTTTAAAAGTAATTGAGTCAAAATATGTGGTATTAGTGGTTTTGGCAACTGAGTCAGAAAATATTCGTAAGAAGTATCTTAACCTAGCACGGTACAGATTTGAATTGGGCTTCAATTCTGAGGAAGGAATCTGTTTAAAACTGAATTTAAAACTCTCCTTTGTATTCTTTGTATCTTTGGACGACAGACTGGGAAAAAGCAGCATTTAATTAAACCTAACTCAAACCTACACTGCACCTGCCCTTGAATTACCTCCACACCTCCAAGTGGTGTTGCACAAGAATAAAATTTATCATGACAGATCTTTTCATCATACTCTTCCTATGTTAAACCACTGTCTTTTCTCAACACTTGCTGAGTAGCGTGACTATGTCACTTTTGACTTTGCAAAACATGAGATTTATGCACTTTCTTCATATCTATTGACATTTCTGGGACAGGTCTGGCTCAAAAAAATCAGAGCAGGAGGCTAGGAAGCAGGGACACAAATCTTAAATTGCTAATGAATTTAAGACTCATTTAGAATCTCACCCAGACAATATTCTAATTCTGTACCTCAACTGTGTCAAATTACCTGATAGTCACAATCATTGATTTATAATGACGAAAGGAAACTATAGAAAAGTATTAAATAATATTCCCTTACATGGGAATTAAAACAGTATTTGTAGTAGGTTAATCCTAGCTGGACAGCCAAGTATCTCTACCTTTCATTCTTCAGCAAGACATGAGGAGAAAATACAACAAATCTTGTGGGTTAAGATAAGGACAAGAAGGGGAGCAAAGCTGATGAGGGGTCTGGAGCACAGGCCTGATGAGGAGCGGCTGAAGGAGCTGGGAATGTTCAGCCTGGAGAAGAGGAGGCTCAGGGAGACCTCATTGCTCTCTATATCTACCTGAAGGGAGGTTGCAGTGAGCTGGGGGTCTGCCTCTTCTCTCTTGTAACTGATAATAGAACTAGAGGAAATGGCTTCAAGCTATGCCAGGGGAGATTTAGGTTGGATGTTAGGAAATACTGCTTTTCTGAAAGAGTGGTCAGGCACTGGAAGGGGCTGCCCAGGGAGGTGGTCGATCACCGACCCTGGAGGTGTTCAAGGAAAGACTGGATGTTGTGTTGAGGGACATGGTTTAGTGAGAACTATTGGTGATGGGTGGATGGTTGGACTGGGTGATTTTGTGAGTCTTTTCCAACCTTGTGATTCTATAATTCTATGATTCTATGAAATGCTGCCTTGCCCTGTCAAGAGAATACAGATATTTGCCATTCTAGAGAATAAATTTATACACTGAAAATTGGAGTTCAAGAATATCAGTACTGTGATGGATAGAGAAAAATGCTTATTTTTATGTATGTTAGTAGCAAAAGGAAGACTAAAGTAAGCACTGGTCAAATAACTAGATAGCATGAGTCTCATGAGGGCCTACAGCTTCACAAACACAAACACAAGCAGAGGGGCACGAGCTGATCTCTCTTGTGACAGAAATGCAATCCAAGTGGCATGAAGCTGTGTTAGGGGAAGTTCACATATGATATTAGGAAAAGGAGTGCAATAGAGCACTGGAACAGGCTACCCAGGGATGTCGTCGCGGACCGAAGCCATACAGTACTCAAGAAGCATCAGGACAATACTCTTAACTATATGATTTAAGTGTTAGGTTTCCAGGTTTGGAGTCCAGAGTTGGACTTGGGTCCCTTTCAACTCAGCATATTCTGTGAATATTCTACACTCATCTATTAGGAATGGAACACTCTTTGTATAGAGTATTTCAAGTGCTTAAAGTTAGGTCTCTAGTGCATTGTTAGTATACTAGAATATCTGACTTGATCCCAAGAGGTTTTTTCACAGATCTTTTCAGAGATCTCTTGTCACATGTGGCAGCACTATGGCACAGAAGAGTCAGGAGTAGAGGAGTGAGTTTGAGCCTTGAAGAAGTGGGTGGCACAATGGCAAAGAGTTTGTTTTTGTTTTTGTCTTTGCTTCTCACTACCTATGTCTGTTTTGATGGGCAATGAATTCTACAGTTTTTCCTCAAGTTGAATCTGTTTTGCCTGTGACAGTAATTTCTAGGTGATCTTCCTGTCTTTATCTCAAACTATGAGATATTTTATCTTATTTTCTCTCTCCCAGCTTGTCTTATTAAAGCAGGGGAGTGAAAGAACAACTGGGTGGGAATCTGGCAGCTATCCAGGGCTGGTCCACCCCCATAGGAACTGCCTCTCTGACAGTGGTTTATCCATCTGGCAGAAGTGTGACAGTGCTCTGAAGAGGTGGTTTATTTTGTTGACTCTGACTGCATAGCCTTGGGGCTGCTTAAAGGGTCATTCTGTTGTGGAAGCAACAGGGCCTGAAGTGTCTGTTCCAATGCACTGGTCTGACACAACAAATGAGGAATTCATTTGTGCATGAATGCGACAACATTCTTTGGCCATCTTTTTTAGTAAGTTGAATAAAGCTAGAAAAGTGCTTTTACCTATGCAGCACTCTACAGGTTGAAAGATGAGCCTCCACCTTGAAATCTCACCTCTTTTTTCTTTTAATAGTGATGGACAGATTTTCTAGCCAAATATACGGACATTGCTCAGTCTTACTAAGCATTTCTTGTGTCTGAATGTGCAGATGTACAGACCTGACCATGGCAACAGTGAGACTGTTGTCCATTTTGCCTCCTGTTATGTTCTACTACTATTGAAAGTATTGAAATAACATTGGGTTTTTCTATCTAAAACGTTACTTCCACATTGATTTTACTTATTTTATCATGGCAATATCTCTATTAATTGCTAAAAAGCACTTAAACAATTTCATTGTCACCTCTGGTAGAAAGACGTGGTAATCAAATAAATCATTTTATAAAGCACAACTGATCTGCAGCAACCTGGCTCCATGTCAGAATGAACAGAAATTTTCTTTTCAAGACAGCAGAGATACTCTTTGCTAGCAGGTCATATGTACAAACTGATCCTACGACGCTAACAGTAGACCTGAACAGACTTTCTCTGTGACCTTGGGTAGATTTCTGAAAGCTGCGTTTGTAAGAGTGTAGACACTTCATGATGCACATAGGCAGTAACGTTAAGTTCAGACATAATGTTCCATTTTTGTCTGCTTCTTTGGGCATTTAATGGATTTTGAAATTCACTCTTAATGTTTATTCCTTTATTCACCATTTGCTAAATAGCAAGGACCACTTTTCTGCCTTTTTTTGTTGTTGTTGTTGTTGTTGTTGATAAGGCAATAAGCAAGTAAACTCATATGTTTGGTATTCAGGACTGAAATGAGACAAGTGGATAAATTCTGATAGATGCGATGCAAACTAATGCTGATCTGCTCCCTTTGCCTACCTCTACCTTAAACTACATGAGTGTTCTTCAGAAATTTGTCCTTTACTATATGTTTTCTCAGTGACAGTTCAGCAGTCTGATCTGGGGCCTCAGGAAACAGGAAGTTAATCATAGAATTATAGGATGAATTAATTCATGGGTTTCCTGAGGGCAGGGAGGGGAATTCTATGTTTATTGTCAAGCAGTAATCAATACTAATTCTAATAGCACATTAAACACACACAGGTTTAACAGGTTCCACCACAATAAGTGGCATGAACGGATTCCTGAATTTGCAGTGCTTGAACTAGGTCTGTTGAAAGTCTTTTCCAACCTTGGTGATTTGGTGATTCTGTTAGCAGAACTGATGCTCCAGGGCACAGCATTTCATTTGCTTGAAGAGGCATAAAATGAACTTCTTCCTTCTTAAGAGTGTTTGATATAAAAGTCTCTCACACAAATAGAACTGTAGTGTCATTATATGAATTAATATATAACAGTAGCTATCCTTAGCTGAAATATTAAGAACAGGATGGTTTACACCTCAACATAGTACCATGGCTGCATTAAGGGTTTTATATAAGCTTAAAATACTTTTGCATCTACTTTAGAATCTTCATACAACATTTTCTGGAAATGCCAACTAAACACTGCTTTAGGGGACATAACACCCATTTTGATCAGAGCAAAACAACCCTGATGAGGCAAAGACAACACAGTGTGCAAAATAGCGGTGATTCAGACTGATAGTATCAAAATTTTTCTGCAGGCTGGTCTCTAGCATGGCTAAATTTGGAGCACAAGAATCAAAAAGCATGTCTGCACTTTGTTGTGTAGCAAGATGGAAAGACCCCCAAGGAACTGCCGTGTACACTGGCTTCTACAGCAGATGCATTTCAGCATTTCATTGGCTAGCTGGCAAAGTTAAGAAGCAGACTTATCTTTGTTAAGCCTAGTGCCCAAATAAAGCTTTCAGAAACTGAAATTGTTGAGGTAAGATACACGATCCTTTGTGCAGGGCCGTGTCAAACAGTGCATGCATATTTTGTGGAGATGTATTCAAAAATTGTATTTTGCATTGTAATGAAAAGACCAAGAGGCAAGGTAAACCATTAATCGTGAGAAAATGTTTGTCTTGTGAATAGTGTTGAGGTTTCTCTGCTTATTTAATTTGATCTTCTTTGGCATAAGTGCCAAGATTTTTGAGGATTTCTGAAAAATTCTTTAGCAAGCAAGAACTGTCTGCTTAATCTTTAGGAGTCTGACTTCAATGGGAAGTCAGAGGAAAATTGTGATTTTCTTAATGCAAAATGGAAAATTAAGATCCTATTTTTAAAAGCCCACTATTGCTAGAAAAGCCCCTCTGACAGATTCTACCTTACAGTAATTTCTCATTTCCCTAAGACTTCAGAGAAGTCCTGAGAGTAATGCCACTTCCTTCACTAAGAAAAAATTAGCCATTCTAAAAATATGCAAAAACATGCTTTTAATGACATCAGAATGGCAGTGGCAAGGGAACAGATTCTCTCCTTACTTTTTGTCACATTGACTACATGTTTTAAAGGAAACCTGCCTCTGGTAAACTCCACAAAACAGGAAGATAAAAATATTCATAATTTTTATAAGTGCCTTTGTTCTCATTCACTTCAATTTTAACTTGAAGCTGAGAGGAATACATATAAGAACTCTGGGGAAAAAAATGTAAGGTATTTTATGAACATCACTGAAATCCCAAGGAATAAGTCACTAAAATTTCAAAATTATTCAACAGCATCAGCCAACCTATAAGAACATCCCAAATTTCTAAAGTGTATGTTTTATTGTAATATGAAATAGAGTAGAAGGTAATAGAATAAAATGTCAGGATATTTAATAGGATATTAGGATATTAGAAAAAGTGATCAGTCACTGAAACAGGCTCCCCAAAACAGTGGTGACAGCACCAATCTTCTGTAGTTTAGGAAGCATTTGGCCAATGTTCTAAGACAGTTTTTCTTTTGGGTGGTCTTAGTGTGGAGCCAGGAGTTGGACTCAATGTTCCTTGAGGACTCCTTCTAACCCAGGAAATGGTAAAGAAATTTTTCTTTTTGTCCAGTGTGAGTCTCTGCAGCACAGTGTTCTGCTGTTGCTATAAATGCTGTCATCAGTTCCCAGGATCTGAGTACAGTACATCCTTCTGCAGGTCCTTCCTCTCCCCAGGGAGTTGTGGAAAACATTGAGGTCACCTCTCAGCCTCCTCCAGACTGGACAACCCAAATGTACTCAGCCTCTCCTCCCAAGATGTGCCCTCCAGCCCTGTTACCAGCTTTGCTGCCCTTCTCTGGATGTAGTCAAGTATCTTAAAATCCTTTTAATATTGTGGAACCTAGAACTACACACAATATTCAAGTTTTGGTCACATCTAGCCAACTGGCTCTGCTGTGCTTAGTTCACTCCACAACACAGCTTGCCCTCTTGGCTGTTAGAGCACACTGCTGGCTCATGTCAACCAGCACCCCAAGTACCACACTCTCCAAAACTCATCTCCATGTTTGTGACTGTGTCCAGCAGTGCTCTGTTCCAGGTTCAACTCCTTGAATTTTCCTTTTTGAACGGTATGCTTTGGTAATTACCCAGTACTCCAATCTATCCAGATCCATGTTCAAGGCCTCTCATAACCTCAAGAGAGTAAATAGTGCCACTGAGTATATTATCATCAGTCAACCTGCTTAAGGATGCATTCATCCCCTTTCATCACTGATAAAAAGTTGAACATGACTGACTGTAGAATTGAGCCCTGTTGAACATCATTGGTGACTTGTTGCTAGCCAAATGTAGCCTTATTCACAAGAACTCTGTGCTTCAGAGAGTTCCCCATCCAGTGTAGCTTCGACCTTTGGACAATCTCTCACAATGCTGTGAGGGAGAGTATCAACGGTTTTGCTAAGATCCGGAAAGTTTACCTTTCCTTCATCCATAAGCAATGAGCTTACAGTAGGAGATAAAACTACTAAGACAGGACTTTCGCTTAATGAATCCATGTTGACTGTACTTGATAATGCAGTGCCTTGCAATATTCCCAAAGACAATTTTCTCCATAATTTTTCCAGGGTTTGAGGTTAGACTAATAGATCTGCAATGTCCTTGGTCTTCCCTCACTCCTCTTTTGTAGATGGATATAACAGTGGTAATTTCCAGCCAGCAGAGACCTCCCCTAGTTCCCAATATCTTTGGTAAATTATTGACAGGAGTTCCATTATAACATCCACTAAATTCTTCAGTATCCTGAGATGAATCCCATGAGCCCCCATGGATTTATGAACATTCCACTGGCATAACTGGCCACTTATAATTTTAATGCCCACAAATGGAAAGTCACTGCTCCCTCAGTCACTGGTCTCCAACTCAAAGGAGTGAGCAGTCTGTCATTATATACTGTATATTAAATTATATCGGTCAATATGTATTGCTTTTTTTTTTGTTTTGTTTTGAATCAAAAAGCCCCTAAAGATACTAGCAGTATTTATGGGAGTTCTCCCATGTCTGTTAGTTTTTTGAACTGTTCAGGATTCCTAATCCTGTCTTGGCTCCTCTTCATAATTCATCTTCAGTTTACTCACTGTATGGCGAAAAAAAATAACTTGCCAGTCTGACAGATTTAACAACTAAAACGATGGCCTACTTGTTCATGAGATACAAGTGTTTACTTTCAAGAGGAAAATCTACACATCACAATAATTATCCTATCTGAGCAGCAAAGCTCGAAAACATTTACTGCCAATTTTTCAGTTAAAGCTGCTAACTTTATTGACCTGATAACATTAACAGAGCCATAAAACTGAAAAAAAGACCAAAAAAACTGAGCTACAAGTGTAATTAAGGCAATGTTGCTGTTGTAAGCTCAGAATATACTTTCATAGCTTGAAAATGAACTTTTATTTCACTTTTAAGTCAGAGTTTTTAAGCATTAGAGTGAGTCCCTGAGTAACTCTTCTACAAATAAAGAATCTTAGGAGGCTGAAGGGTAATTTCCTATTCCAAAATAAATCTAAGAGATTAAAACAGCTATTACTTAGAAGTCTGTATTTCTCATTCATGTGCTTGTCGTTTGGATGTGTATCGAGAACATGAACAGGCAGGGAATCATTGTTAAAGGAAGAAATCTACAGATGAACTATTTTGTTAAGAAGGCAGTGTGGTTACTTGGTTTGAGTCCTTTATCTGACAACATTTTTAAAATACCATAACTGCCTTTGTAGTCCATCATTTCCATTTTCTTTGTATCAAATCTGGCAACTTTTAATGTTAAGCTTGAAATTTTATACCTGAAATGATAAATCAAAGACTCTGCATAGTTGCATAGAACATTCCCATTTGTCATTCATTTTTTCCATCCAAAACCCAAGATAAATAAAGATCAAACTCTATGTTTTCCTTTTTTTTTTAATGCCTTTCTTATTCCAAATGATTTCTACATTAAGTACTCCAACTTTTCCTGCTTACATTTTGTAACTTCTCTCCAAAACTCCTTCACTGATCTCAGTAACACCATTTAGAAATATCAGAGAATCTTAACTGGACACTTACAAGAAAAAAATCTGAAACATTCCCAAAATCACTGGAACACGAAACTTTAGTTTTCATTAAAAACTTTGTAAAACCAATATTTTGATCTTTTTTGCTTTGTTTTTAATATCTATTATGAACCAGACAAGCATGGTTCTCTGCAGTTTTGGGGCACTCAGTGAACTGGTATGCACTACTCAAATACTTGGGAAGCCGCAAATAATCCAAGTCCATGCCCAGTCTGCAGAAAATAATAGAGAAAAGACATCATTTCAGTGTTCCAGTACCATATGGCAAATAGCATTTGCTGCTGGGAATCAGCACATTTTAACTCCAAGGAATTTGTAATTACATTCAACTAATTAACTTCATTTATTTTTTTTACCAGGCTGTCCCTTCCATTAAAAGGAAAGGAAATTCAATCTCCACCCCCCGTGATCATTGTTTTTACTATGTGTGTAATTGTTAGGAGAGGATTTTAAAGGAAAGATTTTAAAGGCTACCTAATAAATATGCACGTAACATATATCAAATGAGGGAAGGAGGAAGAAAGGCAAGTAAACTTTTGTTTGAATCTCAGTTTCTAACAAATACAAATTGTCCAATTATCCCCTGTATTTTTTTTAGGGTCATCAGGGGGCTAAATACGTATCTTACAAAGATGTAGCTTCCTCAAGAGCCACAGTATTACTGTATAACCTGCTGTTCTTCTGCTGCTTTTGACGACAATCAAGTTTACTCCTCTGTGTATGCATGCATGTGCATTGATGCCAGATGCTACTCATACTGTTTTTTAACTCCTGCACTGGCAATACAACACTCCTCTTATCCAAATGGATCACATTTTCTCTGTCAGAGTTCATAGAATCATAGAGTGGCTTTGGTTGGAAAGGGCCTCAAAGATCTTCTAGATCCAACCTCTTGCTATGGGGAAGGCTGCCAACCACTAAATCAGGCACTATAACAGGCTGCCCTGGGCCCCATCCAACCTGGCCTTGAGCACTTCCAGGGATGGGGCAGTCCAGTTGATGCATCAGGTAATTCAGTTATATTCATGGACCCAAAGTTAGCTTTCTATTGCCATTTCAAAATATTTTATTCAAGAATGATTTATCACTGAATCTGTGAAATACTGTGCACCATCACCCTGGATTTCCTAATAAGGTAATAAAGCAAAGGGAGAAAGACCTCCACCGAAGCAAAGCATAAAGATAGGCTTTATGGTCTACACAAGTCTCATATTTCTTAGTCTTAGACAGGTTTTAAAGGAGGAAAGGAGCTATGCAGTTACTGTGTAGGACTGAATTTCAGTCATACTGAGAAATATAAAACAGTTTCTCCATGGAGTGCCACTGTGGTAGAGAAAGCAGAAAGTTTTCTGTCCCCTTGCCCATCGGAGTTGCCTGATAGTACAGCTTGATTTTTTCCCCCTACACAATTGGATAATTTCTTAATTGTTTACAGCAAGGTAAGGAATGCTGTGTCAGTCCTGACACTGTGACATCTGCTTTTGAAAAATAAATATAGAATCTTGAATGTCACATTTCTTCATCAATTAGAAGCAAAATGACTTACAACATCTGAGTTTATTCATTTTTGCTCCTTTTTTTTCCTTTTTGTTACTGCTCCTCACAGATAAAATCCCATGTGACTCCTGTTTTCAAAATCAACCAGTTTTGAGGGATGATTCTTCCAGTTTGGGAAGTCTCCTAAGTGGACACAGCAAAGGTCAGAGACCTTCTGAACACCTCGCATGTCATCTCACCACATTAAGGTACTAAGAAGTTAGACATTTGCCAATGAGATTGATAACCCAGTCTCACTTTATAATCAAGGCAAAGAAATTGAGCTCAGAAAGGGAGTTCTGAAGGCAACTCATCTACCTTAGTAGATAATTCTAGGAAGAAACAATTCTCTGAAATTGTCTACTTTTCTCAATTGACTTTAAAACTACAGTGACAAGAACAGACATAGAAGTCAAACTATTGGAGTAAGTTAGCATGATGGCACCTATGTTAGAGGTCAGTAAGTCTTTTTCAGAGTGCTGGGACCTTTCAGTCTTAATAAGGTTGCCTTAACAGTGCCTGTTTTTACTTGGCCCTTATGTATTCAGAAGCACATTCTGTAATATTTGTGATTAAGGGACCAGAATGATTGAACTAAAATGACGAGGTACTTGTATTGGTGGCTAGAAGAGATAGGTGTTCAGAGAGATCTTGGGAACGTATCAGGATCACTAAAGGCTTCTAAAACACAGGAAATGAAGACTTCATTCATGGCCCTGAATTTGTATCCATAGTCTGACCAGTTCAAGTCAGGTGGCACAATAGCACGATGGGTGATGAGATCAGTAAGCAGATCCCATGGAAGAATCAGTGCTGAGTTGCAGCACTTGGTTACAGTTTTCAAGCCCTCAATCACTGTTTCAACAAGGTACTGCGTTGACCCAGATGTACTTGTCAGGTTGGGTGACATGTTTTGCACCCATCACGAATGTGTCCAAGACTGAAGGGCTATGTGATGAGGAATTGAAGGTCTTGTCTTTCCCGCTTGACAGTTCTCAGATACCTGAGTCATTAAAGAAGGAAAAGCAAATCCAATGTCATGTGATAAAACTGGAAATGTACAGGACGATTCTCACACCATCCAATTTCATTTTCATGTACATTAGTATCAATTTTTGAGAGAATCGTAAGAGTTCCTGTACTTCAGTCTAATCATAATCTCTGCTCTGCCATGAGCTACCGAGTGCTTTGGGCAGCGGCCTGTCGCAGAGCCCTGCCAGGAGAGAAGTGCTCTTTGGGGGATAATGATATCGTTTGGATAATGGATGCTGTATGTGATTTGGAATGCTTACTTAGCATGGTGGATTGTGAGAAAGGAGTTTGCACATAGCTCGCATAAACTATTTAGCTGTCTTCATTGGACTCATTAAAACCCCCACAGAGTGGTCTAAATCATAATCCCATTATGGTCGGTGGCAAAACTCCCACTGGCTTCCACAGATATATCTCTTCTTTTCAATTTCACTCTCCATCACTCTCTCTCAGTCTTATTCCAATGTACACATGGAAACAGAGCTGAAAGCAGCAGGATCTTTTCCCCCTGTTTCACCAGTTGATGGGATGCACAGATGGCTTTTCTCTGCCATCCCTTCCTCCTTCAGCAATCCCAACAGAGTAGTAGGGGGAGGAGATGGACTGCATTTAGCCTGCCTGTTACAGCACTTAAGATGGACTAAGAGACCTGTCACAGCACCTAAGCTCAGAATTAGCTTTTCAGATCTTGTTCTGCTCAGGGACTTCAGGCCTTAGTTCCCCATAGCATCACAAGAAATAAATAGTCACAATGGTTAACTTCGGCACCTCCTGCTAGTGGTATAAATGTTGATTCTACCTTGCTCCACAGGCAGTACAGGACGCCAGCCCTACACAGCCAAAGGTTTGAATTACTCTTTTAGGAATTTAGACACTGTAATTGGAGTTTCATTTCATGTAGTATCCTTAATAGACAGGCCACAGCCCTAAATCACAGTCTGAGCTATTCATTGCTCTCACGAGGTTACTGTATGCCACAGCAGATGGCTTGAGGTTACCACAGGAGGTACTCTGATGATACTTTTAAGGGTCTCTGATAAAGCTTACCTCTCACGTGTATTTTATTAGTCTTTTGCATAAGAGTTTGGAACCTCAAGACTATCATGTATGTATCTTCAGATTATATTTTCAATGCAGTTTTGCCTTTAGTCAGATTGAGAAAAATATGCCTTCAAAATAATAGCAGACTTGTTTCCAGCCCATATGGACAAAATTTGCTTTCATTTCAATAAAAATGAAAATTAAAAGTTAGTATTGAAACAGTGAATCTAATGTGTGGGAATGGTTATGAGTCTGGTTTCATCAGGTGGGGAGCTAGCAGGGCTGTGAAGCCTCTTCATGGTGACTGAGATGTCCAACTAAAATTAGAGCAGAGCATTAATCATGACTGGACTCAGTAGGATGACAACAGCTCTGTCTGCTGTCAGTGTTCTTTTAGTATCCCTTAAGATATTTGCTCCTTTATAACTGTGCTACTTAAGCGCTATTGTGCTACTTACCAGCCCTTCATGCTGGACATTTTGCATATATTTAAAGGCATTTTACCAGAAGTGCATTATATAAAGGTAATAGATACATGCAAATTCCTCTGTTTAAGGGTGGGTGATGGGTAAATCCCTCAGTTTCAGCAGAGCTGTGATCATCCTTATAAACAGTGGAATACTACACTGGAATATGATTCCTTTGGGTGCTTGACACTGTTGTCCTCCCAAGACAAACATTTTCAAACTGTTACCTGGGCTTTCTTAGGATACAAAATCCTGAGTACAAACCATCACCAAAGATGTTAGCAGCATTTTAGAGCTGGTGGGGGGCAATCAGACCACAGCATGGGACTGGAACAGGGTAGGCGTTGATGCCCTTTTCAAGCAAAGTCATTCTGTGATTTTATGACTCTATGAATCTTCTATGATTTTATTCTTCAGACAGAAGGAACTGTTCAACCCTGCACTGTACAGGTAGAGAGAAAGACAGATATTCTCAAGTACAGAGGTTGCTCAGAAAGTAATGCCTCCTATTTATTCCAGTGGAAACTACAACACATAGAAATAGCAAAATAACACTAAATACTAAAAAATAACACTGTTAGAGAAAATTCTCTACAAAACACCACTTTCCAACATCATAACCACCATTAGCTATGCATTTTTGCCAGTGATGACCAAGAATCTGCCTGCCACACTCGCAAAATTCTGCACCAGTAGAGGTGACCCACTGTCACTGTTGCTGTCACCAAAGATAAAACACACCACACAATAGCTCACTGTGTTCACATCCACTGTTTGGTCTCCATGAACATTGAGCAAGTGTCAATGAATGTCAGTGAGTGCCATTTTTTTCCAGATGGAGGCATTCAATTCCATAACTTTGCTTCATATCACTTCCATGTCAGATGCCATTTTGTCAGAATGTCCCTCTGCTGCCATCTGTCTCATCATACTGGTGAGAAGATACAGCTTCTACTGCCATATCATCACCATCCACCTCTGACATTGTGGTCAACATTAAAGAGGAGGCATTCCTTTTGGAGCAGCCTATAATCTCAAATGATGATGAATTTGAGAGAAATGCATGCACTTATTTGAAGGAAGTAGATATTATAGAGTAAGCCAAATCCTGCTCAGCTAAAAAAAGAAGCAGGATTTCCCAATTGGATTGGATTTGTTCCCAACAGTTTCACTGTTCCTCAAAGTGTTGAGCTGAATGGAAACTGATGGAAGCACAGAGGAAAGTGAATATTCAGCAAATAATTAAGACCAACTGAAGAATAGCTTTTATACAGCTGATTTCTCAGGCAAACCACTACGAAGCATTATGTTGATTTTATGTTACAGCTGCAGGGAGGTCATCATTAACTTTAACCAGTAAGATCTTGAGCTCATCTGACGGTTTTGATCAGAGGAGTGTTGTCACATTCAGGCTGGATCTGATCTAGTTCATTTTTCTGGATCCTTCTCATGTACTATTCTCATGCTGACAATGGCCAGCACAGAATGCCTGGAGAAAGGGGCAATTAACTCATCATAAAGTAGATGTGGATAACAAGCCAGTGTATGATACACCTCTCTTGGGCACTGTTAGCATTGTTCTTCCTCTATGCGTGCAGATGAGAGTGCTATTCTCAGATCATGTGTATCACAACATCCTGTACAGACTTGCTTCAAAATCTGTTGACACTTTCTTTTCTGTTGTTTGCCTGGGACTTGGGACAGCTGCAGAGGGTAGTATGTTGGATCAGAGAGTACATGTTGCAGTCTGCTTTGCTCCAGAGATGATAAACTGCAGCACAAGACAAGATAAGCAACTTGGGGTAGTGACATTATTAAACTGCATAGGCAAAGTTTGCCAGAACTCTTTTCTCCACACTTTAAGACAAACACAATGAGACTCCACACAGCATTTTGAATTATTATTTTCTTTCTGTTTTACTAGAGCAATACAAAAGCAATCAAATCTACAATCGTTATCAAATCTGCCTTTTGGGCTTGGGTCAATGGGGGAAGAATATTCCTCTTTAATCTAGGCTTTTGTTGTGTCTCTGGGAGCCTCTCCTACTTTCTAAGCTCCGGACCAATAGCTAGATTCATTATACTTGGGAGTTTGCCATGTAGCATCCCCTTGCCTCCCGCGGACATTTGGAACACACTGGCTCTCCAGAGTTTTAAACAGCCACATTAACATGTATCAAAAATGCACATATCAAAGTACACTCATTATGATTAATTACTGCAGATCACCCCTCAGGGCAATTAGATCAAGAGGACTACTGCACAAACATATTCAGGATGATTCCAATACCAGAGACAGGTCAGCCATCTCCTTGCAATCCTGACATTTATAAATACCATAAATCAAGTAGGCACATGTTAAAAGTCTTGCAACAAAGACAGAGCCATATGAAAGCATTTCATGCTGAATCCTTCTCATAGTTGCACCCAAAATTCTCCAATTAATTTTTAAGGTTTTAAACTTCTCACTTTATAGTTGATGGTTTTTGTTAAATGGAAGAATTATACTACAATTCCTTGAGCTGATTTTAACACTAAGATAGCTTTCCTCCTGGGAACAGCCCCAAATCATTATATGTATACTTTAGAATGGCAAAGGCTTTGCACACAATTTTCACTGTACATACAACAAAAGCTCCACTGACAATGGTGGGAAAACATATATGGCTTACAGAGAATCAAGTTTATGAATAAAAACAGAATAGAATGGCTGATACCTCAGGAATGCTAGTTTAAAAATGATTGCTTATCTTAAAATGGAAAACAGCAACGCATCCTACCATGGCCCATTTCCAGCAGCAATAAACATTTTTCCTACTAAATTTTCAATGCAGTTCTTAGGCATATATTAAAATTTGAAGCTCAAAAATATCATTAATTTTCTAGTTAATGTGTTCAAACTCTCCTGCATGGTGAGTACTTACCAGAAAATCCTTGGAATGAGCTACTGCTCTTTAGTCAAGACATCAGATGACTATCTTTCACTGCTAACGTTCTTGTAATAAAAATGGACTGCAATTATTAAGATATCTAGTTAGAAACAACAAACACTTTGAATTCTCTATGCTTTTATCATTATCAGCGCTTTTGCACGCGGGAAAAGAATGCGTGGCAATCTGCCAGAACTATCCCAGGTTATGAAAAGATTAACTCTTGTAAATTGACTAAATATATCTGTACGTATCATCTGTTTATCTAAAACTGCATATACACAGACCAAAGCCAAAGGGTAATGCTTTTCACATACAGACCGAAATTCTCTTGTATGTTTTCACAGACTGGAATAGAACTTGGCAGAATAATTCTTTACATTATTTTGCTTTTATGTATTTCTTTAGTTGTGCAGAGTGTTTTATAAACAGTGATTCATCTGCAGATTGCTCCAAAAATCTAGTGACAATTTGTCCATATAGGGGTACACGCAGTAAAAACAACAAGAATTTGAAAATGCATCTTGCTGCTTTTTGAGCCCATAACTGAGGCTAAAACTAGTAACTCGTGAGTATAGATAAGAAAACCTTACTCCTTAGTGCACCTGGGTGCACCTAAACCTTCTAAATGGAGCACTCAAGATCTCGTGTGCTGATTGTGCTCTACTTTTCAAATCAGTGATAGCAAAGTAGTCTGGTTGGGTCAGGAGGACTGTAAACCTTTGCATGTGGAGACAGTATTTCGGTCTGTATTATGGATTAAACTGATGCATTGTGCAGAGCTTTGGTTGGACAGAGCCAGGGTACAACATGAGGTGAAGCACTCAGAATATGGAATATTGCTTATGGAAACCGAGTTGGAGAGAGATCTGCTTCACAGAGAATCTCAGAACTTCATTATTAGCTTTCTTTATAAGGCAGAAAAAAAAATAGCAACTTGAAATTTGCTAGGAAAGAGAATGGACCAGCTCTGGGATGGTCTGCCTGGTGGGCTTCCCCAGAGGTTACAGTAAATAGCAGCTTAACTTTCTGGGAAGCTTGAAGCCTGGAAACAGATTTTCCAACAGCTTATTATGTAGCTGGTATAGGGCCAGATTAAAACCAAACCAGCTTCAACAACTGCCTAGCAGGCAGAGTTTCACAAGGCCTCTCTGCTCAAAACCAAATGATTTCCACAACAAAGCAATTCAATTCTGATAATGGAACAAATTCCAGTAGGAAAGAAAGAAGGATTCTTTCTGATTTACAGAATCACAGAGCCAAATGGCTGGTAGGGATCTTCAGCTGTATTAGGCAAAATAACAGGCCTCCAGCTATAATCTGAATGATTTTGTGCTTTGTAACTCCTGACAAAACATGGCCCTCATGTTCTCCTCTCCTGACAGAAGCAGGATTCCTATTTATATGTTAATCTCCATTTTGTATCAATAATGACTACCAGATGTTGGTGAGAAGATTCATCAGGAAACATACAAGACACGTCCACAACATTTTGCTTATTATGTTGCAACTTGCTTCTGTATTCCAAGTCTGAGAAAGCTGGGGAAGGAAGCTTACTGGGAAAAAAAAAAAAAAGTGTAAAGAAATGTACAGACAAAAGTGTGACTGAAAAAATCAGACTTCAGAATTCTAAGAGAAAAATAAATATTTATTCTTAGGCACTTTTATTATCCATTGGTAGGTAGATGCTACTATAGCATTATTAAGACACAGCCAATTCTGAACCGTCTAGACAAGGTTGGAATGAAGAGGCACAAAAATAATGTTGATTGATTCATCCAGACCTACATTTGAAAATATTTATTATCTAAGAAAAAATCCTGTAAAACTGTCCTGTAGCTATGGGAACGGGTTAAGGGAGTTGGATTGTAATGTTCAAACATATCATATATCCTAAGAATAAGTAGATAAGAAATGGGCTCAATATTTCTCAGTGAGTGTGTCTTCAACATTGCACAAAATTTCAACAGAATAGGGTAGAAGTGAAATTAATGGGATGAGAACGCCAGATCCTCAATCAGGTAGAAAGAACGTTTATGCGTTCTAGAAGACCACACACAAAGCCTGCATGTATGTGTACACAAAGAAGATAACCCTAATGAATCCTGCAGACAAATGGAATTTTAAGATTGCATTATGAAGCGAATGGAGAAGGCAGCTGCTCTGTTCTGTTAAATAATATCTTCCATAAATGTGAAGTCTTACAGTGTCTAAAAGACTTTAATGATAGTCAAGGCTTGGGAGGTGTCATGTTTTCAGAACTCATAGCCTTTTCCTGGAAGAAAGGTCTGTTTTTAGCTCCACGATAATTGCAGGATGTCTTCCCATTCTAGAGTGAAGGCGATTATCTCCAAACACAGAAGTTAACTATTCCCAGACAAATACTAAGACATTATCTTTCTTTTCCAGGACACTAATTTAAGAGACTCAAGATGTACCAATGTGTGTATAGAAATTTCTATGTTATTGTAACTACAAAAATTAGTGTCAGGTACCAAAAAGGTCAGGAACAAAAAACACACTGTTGAAGGATAATGAGATAATTATTACCTTAATATTCAGGAAATTATATTATATTTGCACTGTAAAAATACTCACTAGCAGATTACCTATTTCATCCACAGATTTTTATAATCTCTTGCTGTTTATCTTTCTCTCAGGATTGATCTATACAGCTGTCAAATTCTTGGACCCCTCACACCATTTTCAAATTAAAGGGGACATGAAAAAATCTGTTTTTTTTAGTGTGTTTGAATGAATTTTTTCTTCTCAAAACATCCATGTTTCTTGAAATGTTCTGCTAGGATTCCTTAGCACAGTAGAGTAGATACATACTCAATCTTAAAAGAACAAAGTTGAAGAATGAATAAATGCAACTCTAAAAAAAACGAAGGCACCCCGTGTGGCGGCCCAAATCATTCTTCCATCATCAGAAGGAATCACTGTTTAAAGGAATAAACCTATCCCATCAGCCTTTTAGACGGCTCAGAGACAAGGGCAGCTTTGACCCTGCTTTATAGTCCGTGACTGTTCTTCCGTGACAATCTTCCTTTTCTACTGTTCATGATTGAATGCCTCATACAATACATGCTGGAGATATTTGTAATTGAGACATTGAGTCAGCATTGTAGGAAATACCAGTATCACCTTTTCCCATAATATGTCCCATAATATGTAAGTTGCAGTCATGTTCATAAAAACACCCCTACGGAACCTTTACAGAGTCAGAGAAAATTATTCCATGCGATTAACATATTTCTTCATTCAAAAAAGTGAGTGTGGGACAAGTGGCTTCAGAGGAAATCTGTCACTATTTCAGGACCTCTTCAACAAACCATGTGCAATCAGGTTTTAAGGGTTATACTCCAAATGTGTAAGAAAATTAACTGGACATCAGGTTTGTAAAAATCTAGCTGATGAGTTGCTGACCTGAGACAATCAAAACAGCTTTTAGAACAATCTGGTTCCAAATTCTGAAAGTATAGCTATTCACATGGAAGCAGTTTCTCACCTTAAGTTAACATAGTTCATTCACCTCTGATGGAATTATATAAACATACACCAATTATATTGGTCTTATTACAAAAGCAATACCATCCTTTGTGTTTTGGCATCTGAAACTGCTACTGAGCACATTAGAAGGATGAGTGTGGCCAAATGAAACAATGGTAAGCGCTGAAAATTGCATTTTTGATAGTAGTTATTGCTGAAGCATTAACAACTGAATTTCTCATGTCCCCTTCATGACAGTAAGCTATATAGTTCTAAGTTTCCTCAAATAAGATAATTCCGTTTAGAAAAAAAATTAATTCCTCATCTTGATGAATAGAAGCAGCTTCTCATTTTGTGGCTATGTCAGTTACAGAAATATCACAAAAACAGTTACAGAAGTAATGAGCGAGCTCCTTTACTTCAAACTGAGGCTCAAATTATTTGAACAAATAAGTATGTTTTCAGTATTGCAGAAGTTGAAATTGCTGCATAAGATACAAAACCAGGAAAATAAATCCAAATGTCCTCCTCTACAGAGAGTGGTTTCCATGGCAACCTCCAACATTTTATTATGGGATAGGTTAGCTGCATAACTGTTAAAAAGTTATGAGGTCTAATTTTTTCTAATGGAAAAGTCTCTTCACTCCTCTTCTTGTTAAATTGCTGAACCATGATTGAGTATATTTTCAGCAATAAGACCATTCTTGGGCAGAGCCTTGACAATTTCAGCTTCAGAAAGTTGTGTAATAGAAACTATTACTCAGTCTTAGCTATAATAGGTACTATTATTCCATCCATGACTGCATCCCAACTGCCTTAACTGTGGTCAGTAGGATTTAGATCTTATTAGATCCTGTGAGAAGGGAGATGTCAGAAGAGAAAGGGACCTAACAATTACTTTATGTCACAAATCTACAGATGTGATGTGGTACTTACCTGCCACTGTAGTTGTAGGGAAATATGTTAATTATTTTGAGTTGTATGTAATTAAATAAAAAATTTAAGGTTTAAATGTCCCTTGTAACTCTTGAGGTCTCTACATCTCTATAAGACTAGTGAGAGACATTAGAAGAAATAACTTGAAGCCAGATGTCTGGTATTAGTTCCTTGTTTATCAGGAAATAGTATATCCTCCAATGGTCATCTCTTGATGCTTCTTCCTAAAGGCACTATGAATTGTTTAGGTAAGCAAAATAGAGGACATGAAACTAAGTGTTCCACACTCCAGCATAGTAAGCAAACCACCAAGCTGTTATGCTATGAGGAGATTCGGAAGGAAGGAAAAAATGTGGCTTGATAGTCTTATTTCAGCAAAATGTTTTCAATGCATCAGAATCTCCTAAAACTGGTGATTTGGTGGGAAGAGGTAGGGGCACAAAAAATGATCATCATTTTGAAATTGTAAAATCATAATTCAGAGAGGAGTAAAAAGAAAATAAAATATTGAAGTCTTTTTGCTAGTACAGTCTAGGTCACCGAGAAGGCTTGAAGGGGTAAGTCCCCACCCCTAATTAGTTCCTTAATTCCTCAGAGCATTACAAAGGCAGATGAAGCAGTCCTGTTGACATCACTACGACTTATGGAGTCATAGTATCATTAGGGATGGAAAAAAACGCTATGAACACCTAGTCCAGCCATCCACCTACAATCAGTATTGTCCACTAAACCATGTCTGTAAGTAAGTACTGTATCTCCACATTTCTTGAACTCTTTGAATGGTGACTATACCACTTCCCTAGGCAGCTTGTTCCAATGCCCTTTTGCAGAGAAGTTTTTTCCAGATACCCAACCTGAAACTCCCTGAAACTCCCCTGGCACAACTTGATGCCTTTCTGTCTCATCCTATCACCTTTACCTGGGAGAAGAGGCTGACCCCCATCTCACCTCTGTTTTGAGAGTTATACAGAGACTTCTCCACATTTCCATAATCCACATCCACAATTCAAGCTTCCTCAGTCAGTCCTCATAAGACTTGTACTCCAGACCCTCCACCAGCTTTGTTTTAAATTGCCTTTTCACTGCTAAGACTCAGTCTCTCCTCTGATTTTAGTTCTGTCACTCCTCTGAATCTAACTGCATATGGAGAATACATCTATTGTGGCTTTCTCTGACACAGAGTTTATTGCTCAAAAAATAGGAACTTTTTTTCAGGAATAAATAACATGGATGAAATATCCCATCAGAGTGAGAAAGACAGCTCCATCACTCCTGAACAGAAGCTGGCCAAGGTCTCAATGCTATCACCTAATACAGAATAAAATACAACTTGAGAATGCCAACCATATCCTGGTCTACATCAAAATAAATGTGGTCAACTTGTTGAGGGAGGTGATTTTCCACCTCTACTCCACTCTCAGGCCCCACCTGCTGTGCCAAGCTCAGTTCTGAGGCCCTCAACATAAGAAAGATGTGGAGATGTTGGAGCAGGTCTATGTCTACAAGACAGCAACAAAAGTTGCTGAGAGCTAGAACATCTCCCCAGTGAGAAAGATTAAGAGAGCTGGGGTTGCTCAGCCAGGCAAAGAGAAGGCTTCAGGGAGGACTTCTTGCAGCCTTTCAAAGTATAAAGGGGTCTTATAAAGACTTTTTAGTGGGGTGTGCAGTGACAGGACAAAGTATATTGGTTTAAAACTGGATGAGGTAAGAATTAGGTCAGCTATAAGGAATGAATTTCTCTTATGATGAAAATGTTAAGATCCTGGAATGAGTTGTTCAAAGAAGTTGTGGGTGCCTTAACCATAGAAGAGCTAAAAGTCAGGTTGAGTAGAGTTTGAGTGAGGTAGAAAATGTCCAAGCCCATCACAAGCAGATTGAACAACATGGTATTTGAAGATCCCTTCCAAACCAAACTAATCTATGATTCTATCATTGCAAAACATTTCTGAAGCAAAGGACATTCTGATTCTTTTCCCGTTAAAAATCAGGAAAAACATGTACAAAATTAACTCTTTTTTATTTCTCAAATTAATCTTGCTTTCACTTTATATGACCGAATTATTTAAGCCTATTTAAGCCTGAATTATTCTACCCTAGTTTTATTCTTCTCTTTGCACTCTGTGCATCACATTCTCATCCACCAGCAAGTGATTATCATTGTAGTAAGCCTCTGAGTTTGTTCCAAGATGCATTTGTTGAAACATCTTGCAATTTTACTTCAGTCTACTGATTTCTTTTCAAAATCAAACCGTATGTTAAAATTCCTCTCTCTTAATGATCTGATCCCATTCCTGTGCCCATGTGCCCTCTACTTTTGTTGAGACAACTTTGTGCTCAGAATTATTTGATTTGGTTACTGACTGTTATGGAAACACTGAATCTTTGTGATTAATTGATCACACAATGTATCCCATGCTAGCAAGCATTTCTTTGTCACACAGAGCTGGGATTTCTGTTTTTGTTGCTTCAAAAGATGATACATAAAACCAAGAAACCCAGAGATCCTGTTTAACATATCCATAGACTTTGTTTCAAATAGTCGCTGCTCTACATGCATCTAAGTCACACATTTCAAAAAATACTTGCCAGTCTCAAGTGTTCTTCAGCCTCTCAACACTAAGTATTGTACTAGAACACAAAGCTACCTATGGTTTAAAGAGCTCTGTGGCAATAGTATGGAAATCCTATAACAAAGGAAGGGACTCTTCCAAAAGATGTGGTGCCTGAAGCATTCAGCAGCTTGCCTCTGTGAAACCATGCGTGGTTGGAGCTCTTTGCCCAAAAAATCTGGCATGACACTGTGTGTGCCGGCATCATGCCATCCAAGCAGATGGGCATAACTATACGCAGCCAGGAGACCATATATGAACATCAAATGTGTTTTCTGAAAGTGTAGTTTATAGCCAAGAATATTTCAATCGTTTGCTGTTTTGTCAGCATGGTCAGGGAGAAAAAATAGCCAGGGGAATCAAGGACTCAAAGCAGCCCTCAAAAAGTCACCCATTTTTTAATTGACAAAACTCACAGGATGTCCTTGACTACAGCTCAAAGTACTTGCAAAGATTTTCTCCCCCAGCCAACTTATGCTTGGATACAAAATCTGAGTACAGGAAGTTGTTTGGAATTGCCACTGTAAGCAAACTTTTTTGTTAGCTTCTCCTAAATTGCAGTAAGACACTCATAAAGGTCAATGAACCTAAACATGGTGGTAGGAGCCTTAAGCCAAGGCTTCATCCTGTGTCCAACAGAGGTCCCCCTCATGAGGCCTGATGCTGACTCCCACCATGGGCTGGCCTTGCCTTGAACTGTCCCCATCAGCTACGGGGACAGTAAGTCAAGCACCTTTAACACTAGCTCTAGCTAAGACAAAACCAACACCACAAGATCAAGGCTTTGAGAGGAAAACTGTATTCTCTTCTGTAGATTCATAAGAAAACTCTGGAATTTCCTGCACATCCAGCTGTCTTTATTTTTAACATCTTGCTATATTAGTAAACAACAGTTTTATGGCAAATGGTTGTTACCCCATTAGAATTGTAACAACCCAGAGTAGAGCTCTTTTTCTCTCCCATGGGGAAGACCTTGATTCAGGGAGGAAAAAAAAAGCAAAATAAAAGAAACACACACACACAAAAAAAACCCTTATGATTCAAGCACCATATTAAACTCAACATGATAAATCATGCTCTCATATACTTAAGAGCTCTGCTGAGTCAGGGCTTGAAGGTGTATGATCAGTATCATTGTTCACAGGAGTATTGCAAAGATATAAATGCTGGGCTGTAACTGAATGGCAAAAAGAAGCAAAAAGGTATGAAATAGGCGGCTATTTTCTTTCATTGATGACATGAGCCTTTCTTGAGCCTTTCTTGTTGCCTATTAGTTGGGTTTTTATATTTCTCTTCACTTTATTTCTCCTGATCATAGCTGGTTACACATAGGCAGAAAGGTCAAACTACAAGTACACTTGCTTTCCAGTCACTCCTGTTTTCTAATTCCACATGTATCCAAGCTTCACTTGATGCTAAGTGGCTTGTTCTGTTTAGTCCTACAAGGTGCTAAGTGGCTTGTTCTGTTTAGTCCTACAAGGTGCTACAAAGATAAGTTCCAGATAAGTTTCCAGTTCTGGGCAGTGACAGTAAAAGTCTTACACAAAGTCTTTGAAGTTGGGAGACTTTTCCAGAATAGTTCTGTTGGCTTTCTGCCTGTCATAATAGAGGTGATTAAAAATATTACCAAGTAGTATAATGTATAACTTGTTCTGAAAGCCTCAGCTAAATCTTTATGACCTTACTTGCTTTCAGCAAAAGTAATTACTAATGAGAATGCACTAATCAGTAAATCAGTGTAGAGAAGTGATGATGAAAGAAAATAAAAGTAGATACTCTTTGTTTATTTACTGTTTTAATCACATAAACTTCGCGTGATGACTTAGAGACCTTTGTAAAGATGGTTACTAGACTGAAAAAAGAGAAGATATGCATGAAAACATCTTCCTAAATGTAGAGATTAATTGGAAATACCATAAAACAACAATTAAAAAACAAAAACAAAAACAAAAAAAAAAAAAAAAAAAAAAAAAACAAAAAACAAACAAACAAAAAAAACTAGATGAAATAGAGCATAATTAGGGAAAACTTCCTGTGGAAGAAGGGACAGGCAACTCAGAGAGAGTACAAAGAAGTTGTTAGGGTTTGCACAGAGAAAATTAGAAAGGCAACAGCCCAGCTTGAACTCAACTTGGCCGGTGGGGCAAAAGGGAACAAGAAACTCTTTTACAAATATATTAACAGTAAGAGGAGGACCAACAAGAATTTCCATACCTTACTGGATGCGGCTGTGAATGTGACCACTGAGGAAAATGAAAAGGCAAAAGTTCTCAATGCCTTCTTTACATCTGTCTTTAAATGTCAGACTAATATACTCTACTCTCTGACCTGGAAGTCTCGGATGGGGAACAGAATAAACCCCCCACAAGTCAGGAGAAAACAATCAGACCTACTATTCCACCTGGACTGACACAGGTCACTCAAGATCCAACTGAGAGTGCTGAGGGAACAGGTGAAATGATAGCCAAGCAACTTTCCATCATCTATCAGTGTTCTGGGTCAACTGGAGAGCTCCCAGAAGACTGGAGACTTGCCAGTGTGACCCCTATCTACAAGAAGGGTTGTAAGGAGGATCCGGGGAACTACAGACCTGACAGCCTGACCTCAGTGCCAGGGAAGGTTATGGAGCAGATTGTCTAGAGTGAGATCACACAGCACGTGCAGGACAACCAGGGAATCAGGCCTAGCCAGCATGGATTCACGAAGGGCAGGTCCTGCTTGACCAACCTGATTCTCCTTCTATGATATAGTGACTCGCATGGTGGATGATGGAAAGACTATTTATGCGGCCTACCTTGACTTCAACAAAGAGGAAATGTAGAGGAAATGTAGAGGAAATAGATCTGTGAGTATTGGTCGATGCTTGGCTGAACATGAGCCAGCAGTGTACCCAGGTGGCCAAGAAGGCCAATGGCATCCTAGCTTGTGTAAGAAGTAGTGTTGCTTGTAGGAGCAGAACAGTAATTGTACCTCTGTACTCAGCACTGGTGAGGCCGCGTCTTGATTACTGTGTTCAGTTTTGGGCCCTCACTGCAAGGAAGACATTGAGGCCCTGGAGTGTGTCCAGAGAAGGGCAATGAAATTGGTGAGGGGTCTGGAGCACAGGTCTTATGAGAAGCAGCTGAGAGAGCTGGGATTGCTCAATCTGGAGAAGAAGAGGCTCAGGGGAGACTTAATTGCTCTCTACAACTACCTGAAGGGAGGTTGTGCTGATGGGGGGCTCAGCCTCTTCTCTTATGTAACTTGTGATAGGACTAGAGGGAATGGCCTCAAGTTGTGCCAGGGGAGATTCAGGCTGGGCATTAGGAAACTACTTTTCCAAAAGAGTAGTCAGGCTCTGGAATGAGCTGCCCAGGGAGGTGGTGGAGTCACCATGAGGTGTTCAAGGAACATTAAACATTGTCTTGGGAGACATGGTTTTCAGAGAACTATTGGTGACTGGTGGACAGTTGGACTGAATGATCTCGTAGGCCGTTTCCAACCTTGATGATTCTATGATTCCAAAATGAAGAGACATGGATCTGATGGATGGACAGCATGGTGGCTATGAAATTATCTGGATGATCACATTAAAAAAGTTGCACTCAAAAGGTTGATGGCCAAGTGGAAATCAGTGATGAGTGGTGTCCCACAGGAGTCTGTAACTGAACCACTATTCTTCAACATCCTTTATTTAAATTGTATTTCAATAAAGTCTTTAAGAAGTAGCAAAATAAGTAGATCTGCCATTTTATTCATTAAATATTACAGATACTGATTAAAAAACCCTGCATTCAGTAACTCCTTTGATGGATGTATGAAGAAGAATGAAAAGTGGTTTTATAAAGATAAATTTGTGTGCTTTAGAAATAAATAGAAAAGGACAGGGAAAGACCGAAAGGCTCAAACAAAGTAAATTTTTGAAAGTAAACAAGATTCTACAACTTTGAAGACTGATCTTTAAAAAAAAGTATATATATGCCTTATTGCTTTTGATATTTAACAGAAACTGTAGAAGAGAGCAGCAACTACAAAATAAGCCTGGGTAGTTTTTTCCTTAGTTTTCATAGATCTTTCACAAGAACATAGTTTCTGTCCTGTTAATCAGATGTAAGGTTTCCCTAGAATCTTATCTGTTATAGCAGACAGGAGCAGATGCATCAGAAAAATTTTAATTCTCAAGGCAGTTGTATGTAAAATAAAGCATCCTTCATACTGTATATCATATTCCCTCTTGTATTAGTGATTGGCTTCAGCCTTTCAGTTTGGGTTGTTAATTATATTAGCTGTACTGTTAGCATTAATTAGTAAAACTATGTGCATTATTGCAACCCAAGGCACCCCTTCCTAGTGGAGATATGTAATTTTCTGTGGCAATGAGTTCTTCAATTTCAGGCAAATTGTACATTTTGTAGACAATTATAATTGTAGATCATTTTGTATTTTATCGGCTTTGACTGTTCCTCATATTCATTTCACTGGATACCCTCTTGTTCAAATATTTGAAGCAGGCAGAGGAGGAGTTTTAAAATTTATTTCCACAGGCCAATGCTTATTTTCATATTATATATATTATAAATTCTTTTTTGTTCTTTCATTTTACACATGACATTCACACAGTATCTGCTTAATTCAGGCAAACTCTGGAATGGAACGACATACTCAGATTCATTACACAAACTCTGTCATCCCCACTTTCTGAACCAATAATATATATTCAGCTCCAGTTCAGAAATCATACGTCCACTTCAGCATGAAACTGAACTGCCACGTCTTGCAATCTAATTAGCAAATTCTGCAATGAATGGGCAAAAGTATCCCCAGCTGAAAAGAATTTTAGAAGCAACAGATAGTGAGAGTTTGCTCACGCTTACAACTACAATCCAAGGAAGTTCAGAATTAAGGTATAACCAACAGGTCATGTTCAAAGACAATTTCCTGATGGTAAATCCTCTATTCAAATTAACATAATTAATATTACGTCTGTTGGGAAATCTCATAGCTGTTGGAAATTTCAGATTATCACAGGAATTCTGCAGCTGTAGAAGAAATGCTCCTCTTAAACTATTTCTTTTTAAGATAAGCTTTAATATTAGGTTAAAAAATATTTTTACTTGCTTTTCATTAAGAAGGATTGATTTTTAATGAAAAAACACCCCAGGAAATCTCAAATTGTGTGTTTAGAAATACTGCTGCTGAATTCACTTGTGGACAGAAGATCTACCTGGGCTTTCTATTCATTTGGAAAGGCCAAGGCACACATGGAACTAAGGGAAAAAACATCTGGGGCTTTCACACTTGCCTAAAACAGCAGAAAAACAGCATTTCCACATTCAGAGTTTTAAATTAATCTCTCTCTGCTGCATATTGTGGTGGGCCAACTGGGCATTTATGGCTTATTATCACGTTTCAGCTAAGAAGGGGTAACCTTTTTTCATTAATCTGATGATGCTCTTGTGTTTTTCCTGTATTAAAAAAAAAAAAAAATCACTGTAAAATGCATGCAAGACAAAGAGTCTGATCTTGTCAGCAGTCAGAAGAGTTGAGCACTGAGGTTCAATTTTTAAGGTGATACATTTTTTATTGCTGGTAATAAAAGCTGGAATTACACATGCTAAGGTAATTAAATCTCATACTTCCTGGAAAAAATACCTCTGTCCTACTGATGGTTCTGGATATATGATTTATTGAACAGATGTATCTATATCAGACACTGCTGAGCAGTGTTTGATGAATCTATTATGTCCCCTGAAGGGGAAATCACCACTCTTTTGGTTTGTGCTAGTCACAAGCTACATTAGCATATCAGATCAGACATAGCAGAAGGCAACTACTGCTGTGGGAATAGAGGGCCAGGATCACATCCAAACTACAAGGCTTATTAGTGGAACAAGCAAATATCAGATCAGCATCTGCAGGACCTGATGGGATTCACTATGAGATGAGAAGTCAGCATATTCTCTGGCATGGATCAAAAAGTCATTAAAATCAGAGATGTCACTAGAAGACCAGAGCATATCTAATAGTGGTGCCAATGATGAAAAATGAAGTTATGAGAGCAACAGACCAGGAAATTTGGCTTCTGTAGCTGTAAACAAGTTGGAATGAATCTTTCATTAGAGATAAGGTGTTATTAAAATAAATTCAGAGGAGCAAAATAATACAGTGGCAAAATCTGAACATGTGCCAGTGCCAAGAAAGGAGGAGCTATGGCTCTTTTCTTTTTTGCTCCATAGGATTGACTAGTAGATACTGACTTTGTAGAGGTCTCTGCCATAAATAATAGAGAATTGCACAAGAAAAACAATTTTCGGAATAGAGGCAACATGATAATAGGAAAACTTCAATTTTAGAGGAGTTATGATGAATTCTTTTATAGGATAGCATAGGATAAAGTCAAATTAAAGCTGGTAAACAAGAAAGTCACAGGAGATCAGTGGAGTAAGGAACTGACATGTGGCCAAGGCTGACAGGAGCAAATCTACATGACAATAAACAATTTTTTATTTTTTCTTTCTTACTTCCCCTTTTCAAAGCATTAGAAAGCAAAATGGAGCCTACGATATCAACAAATTTAGCCCTCTTTTACCAGCAACCATTGCTCTTTTCAGCCTCAGGCTGTCCTGTATCATCACTCTGGACAGAATTACCAGGAGACCAGTGAATCATCCAATATTCATTTACGTCCTCCACTTCTTATGACAATTATTATTAAGGAGGAGATGCTAGAGAGAATATATGAACACAGACTTGATTGTATGAGCATGATTTATTACATTACATGGAAACATTCCTAATAAGAATCCATACTTGAAGAAAAATTAACTGAGCTAGTGTGTGAATCAGTATCAATCTTCTCTATTCTGTAACAGTAATAGAAATTAAAAAAGACTCATGCTAGAAATCACTTTCAGAGACAGAAACGGATATTGCGCTGCTTAAATGGATGTCCTAGGCAAACAGGCTATTTGAATCATGGTGTAAACTGCTACTGCTTTGAGATACTCTTTGTAAACCATAAAGGCATTCCTGTCAATAGGAAATTACAAGTTCCAGTTCTTCATCACTGCCTTTTAGAAACACCCAATAAGAGATCCTTTTTGATTTTAAGCTTTCATGTAAAATTTTTTACTACTGGAAGAAAATAATGAGGCATTATTTTTCTATGGATAATTTTATCCGACAGCTTGATCCAGCAGCCTCAATAAAATTAAATTTATAGGCTCATATCAGTCATTGAACATCATGTACAATTCTGCTAAGTGTCAAAGTAAGCTAAGCTCATGACAGCTATGACAGTTGCACTCAGAACTGCTACAAGGAGGTGATCAGCATGTAAAATATGAAAAAAGACCCGATAAGTCATAAATGCCTCCATAAATACTAGACCGACAGAAGCAGAGGACTTGAGAGTATTTTTTGTTAGCAGCTAGCATAGATTTGGTATCATTTAAAAGAAGCAAGTCAAGACAGAAGAGGGCTCCTGCCTGATGAGTTTTTCCTGAATTTCAGAAACATTCTCAGTTTTCCTTATATAGTATTAGAAGTCACTAGGAGAGTAGCCAGTTTACTCTCACAAAAACAGGAGTCTGCCCACTTCAGACTCCAGCTCCAAAGTGAATATTTCTGCAGCAGGTTTCTGCAAGTTCACATACGCTAAATGGCGAGAAAACAGTGAAAGCCAAATTTACAGATAATGAAAACTGGACCAGGTTCCACATCTCTGATTTTGCAGTGATTGTCAGCAATGAGACCTCCCTCAAACAAAATTATATCCTTTGAGAGGAGAAATCTGGCTGATTATTTGCCCTTCTGATTCTGTAGCAGGCAAAGGGTCTTTTTTCTTGCTTCTGATCTGAACTGCTGGAACTTGGAACCACATAAGTTCTGCATTTGCTGTTGCCTAAAGGAGGACACCAATCATGAGTCCTTAGGTCTCAATCAAATTTCATCAGTTGCTCTTTTCTCCCCTAGACAATCTGGAATAATCCTTTGTCATCTTGCTGAACTATTCATCTTCTAGAATGAGGAAATTAAGTGGCATAAAAATAAAAATATAATAAAATTAGAATTTTAGGTAGCATTTGGATTGCATGAGTGTGAGGATTCATAGAAATTCACTTCTGAAGTACAGATGTCTTTTTCCTATTTCACGTTTGCCTTTTATATTTGGAAATTCCTATTTTAAACAGGACTGAAAACAGTTCTGTAAAAGAAACTCTTTTAATAACCTTTACATTAATCTAATTTTAGGGCATGAAGTATTTCTAGGACACACTGAAGTTGAAGCTTTTTAGAAAAGAGAGAAGAAATGGAGTATTTCTAGTTGCTCAAACTCAGTTTCTCCTTGGGATAAGATAACATTTAATGACCACATTGCTGGATTGTCACAAATACTCATCTGACCTTATGTAAAGGGAGTATCTTCTCTGTGAGATGAAAACAGGTTGAAGTTAATGACTGGTTATGTTAATGTGCTACCTTTTTGTGATCACTGCACATTGCTGGATAGCTGAGTTCATGCATTACCCTCAAATTAATGCTAATTGCTATGAGACTGTCATTATCATCTTATTGTAAAGTGAATTCAGTCTTCGAGCCTCTTATGAGGTTGCTTTAGTTGTTTAAATCTAAAGACTTATTTTTAGATGACACCAGGGAAGATAGAAGGTCCACTACTGTAGGTCCACTACACCAGCTAGTAAACAGGTAGAAGCCTGCAGCAACCATGAGGGAAGAATCTTCATTTAGAGAAGAAATACATCTCTCATCTTCTGAGAAGAAATCTCAGAATATAAAGATTAAATGTGGACGTTGAAAGCCCTGCCTGAGGCAGAGGAGTTGGAGCTTGATGATCCTTGAGGTACTTCCAGCCCGAGCCATTCTACAATTCAATGATTAAGATCAGTATACTTAGAAAGGCAATTAAAATACATAGCAGAACACCTTTTTAAAACTCTTGCTAGTTCCAAGTACAACTTATCAGAATGCTGGCTTGGCTGGATAAGAAGAAAGTATTAACAAAACCTATGTTGTGGGATTTTAAACAGCATGCTTCTCTCACATCATTCTGCTACTGAGAATGCCCGTGCTGATTTGGATAGCCTGCTATATTTCTGGCCCTCATCCAGTCCATTTTGTGCATTGTGGCAAGGGAACAGGGAGAATATTTTTAGTTCAATTTCATTAAGAAAAGAAGCTCATGTGACCATGTTGTTACTTTCTTCCTTTGTCCTTTTCTAGTCACATTTCAGTGTAATAGCCAAATGTGGCAAAGGATTAGGACTATCTAAATAACTAGATTCCTGCATGCTTGTGTCCTCTAAGTGCTCAGATGAAGGGAAAGGCTGAAACATTAGCTTCATGTCTTAGAAAGAAAACATATCCCCAAGAAGATGCACACAGAGCAAAGCATTGCCAAATACTCCAGCCATTGGTTGCTTCAAACAAAGCTCACAAAGAGGAAATTCAAAGGAAATTGAGCTTCTAATTGTCCCAGAACGCCTTCCTTTTTCCCTCTCTTTTTGATAGCTGTTTATTTGTACAGATATTATTGGATGACTGAAGGCTGTTGAAGACAGTGGGAGTGTGTCCATTGGCTCCTACAGGGTTCACCCTAACACAGTAAGGACTGAGTAATTTCAGGAACCAGAGATGTGTCTTTGTCAATTCACAATTTGTTTTTGCTACATCCCAGTTACTGTTAACATCATAAAACATTTATATATCAAAATGCCAGTAGGTAGAAACAGCAATCAAAAGGTATATCCAAAAGCACTGTTTAAGTTTAAGGCTCCTAACTTAACAACTAGTCTTGCTGAGTTTTATATCCCCTTGTAGTTAAAGACTGCTCTTTCCCTTTCCAGAGAGAGTACAAATACAATCTCTCTGGCAACTAAACCTTCCAATGGATTTCTTTCTCTTCACAGACCCCATGAAAGTTATGATAATTCAAGATAAATAGTGTGAACTTTGCCTTGGAGAAGCTGACATAGCTCCTGCAACTATGGGAAACAACTGCCTCTGTAACTCATCCTGCTCTGAGCTCCCTTTGTAAGTTTTTAAGACACAAACGAGTTGGTTTTTGATACTCCACCTTTTTATGTGTCTGCCTGTAGGTACTTAGCATGAACACAAATATTAAAACTAACCATAAATTCACCTGTCTCCTCCCCAAAACCAGCTCTAGATTCCAGCTCACTGATCTGGCAATAGCATATTCCATATAGAGGCAGGCTATATGCTTTTACTGCTTTCCTTCCAGCAGCCGACAATCCATATGCTTACTGAAGACCAAAGAGCTGTCCAGCATTTCGAGAAGCCACACAGAAGCATGTGCCCTCCAACTAATCTGCAAACAGACATGGTCACTGTTGATAAGAAATGAAGCTGCAGGCTACACCCAATTTCCTGGTTCCCAATATTCCACAGTGTTTACCTTATCAGGATTGTCACTGTGATTCCTTGTATTTTTTATACAAAGTAAATGAGAAATGAAGGACTGCTAAGCTTTGATGCCGCCCTGAAAATCATGAATAGAATTTCTCCATAAAAAAAACCTGTGGCCAACCCATTCTGAAGTTACTGATAGTTGCACAAGAGCAGAACTGGCCAACTGGTGATTTTTAGTGTTGTCCTACATAATAGAAAGCACATAAAATATTAAAGTGTTTGTGCACAGAATTTGCTACAAAATTACATCATTTTCAGTTAGGCTACAACTGGGAATCTAATCACTTATTACCTAACCAAGCAGAAGTAATCTAGAGCTATTATTTATGCAGTGATTCTATCTGAGGCTAGTCCTAGAGGAAAATAAAACCCCATTTGAATAGGAGTCACATCTGCCTCCAAATGCTGTACTTCAGCTTCCATGTGTGAACAAATCATAGAAAATAAGACAGAAAAGAATCTGAAGAGGCTACTTAGCTTAGGCCTGTGTCCCTGCACAACCATTCACATCTATCTATCCTGTTACTAACTACCTCTGTTGATAAAAACTCCAAGTTCCCCAAATAATATTTTCCTAGTGCCACTTTTGCAAACTCTTACCTGCAAGATTCATGCCACTGAGCTTAACAGATCTATATAAAGGAAAAAAGACTTCTTAAATTACTGTAAATTATTCATCTGATAGTTAATTTGCTCCTGTAGGGGGTCATCAAAGTGCTGAGGTTGCTCAGAGCCATGTCAAGTTGTGTTTTGAGGATCTTCAGGGCTGGAGATGCTATAGCATCTCCAGGTCACCTGTTCCGGCCTTCAATCATGCTCAGAGTAACAATGTTTTTTCTTATGTTGGCAGCATCCTAGAAAGAGAATAAGCAATTGACCTGAATTATTAAAGGGATCGGTACTAAAAAAAGTCTATAAAAATAAGCAAAAATAAAGAAATATTCCTGGCAGTATATTAGTAGGATAAATCACAGCTAAAAACCAAGTCAGAGCTGCAGGGTGTAGGTAAACTTAAATTTATTTACTATCAGAAGCAAACAGCCTGGAAATCTATGGCACAAAGAGTAATCTAATACACATGCTCACCCTAGAGATGCTTCCTTTTGTTATGCTCAAAATATTATTTATGGGCAAAGGAAAAACATTTTATTTATAAAAGCTTTATTAAATTTTAAGTCTAATTCAAGAATCGTTATTAGACCAGACATAACTAACATAGAAAAGAAAGATAATATAACCAAAACATTTAGGCACACCAAGTAATATTTATATTAAGATTTAAATCACGACAAGCACAATTAGCTTTTTTCCTTCTTTTCCTGATGCTATGTTCACCCTTCCAGCGATTCTCTGGTCTTAAAATCAGTTTCTAGAGACTGCCAGAGAGTGTAAGACACTGGGCCATTAGCCTCTGGAGTCCTCCACCAGGGCAAATACAATGGTCAAATACAATGACAGTCTGTTTTTCCTCCCTTGGGTCATTTTTATCTCTTTACTAACAGGCATCTAAATCCTCCTTTTTCTTCATTGTTTTCCAGCTTTAAGTTACACCTGAATTATCTGTATTTGGTGTCACATATGTAAGTTAACTATTACTCCTTTGTAAGTTTTCCAGCAAGTTTTCAGCTAGTGAGATTCTACTCTATCTGTCTGTCATTGGAGCAGCTCAGAGAATCATGTCAGGAAAGGCATAGATATGGCTGGTCCCTCCTTTGGAATGTTTGTGCCAGCCTTCTTGAATTCTCTTCCTATGATTTCTTCAATTATTATGATCTATGTTAATAAGCTTTCCCATATCCTTCTTTGTCCTTTCTTGTTTTGTATTCCTTGGGGAATACATCACATGAAATAAAAAGGTATTCCTTCACTGGAGTCTCTTTTGTTCTGAATTCAGCAATTACGAAATCAATACCCGTTAGACAGCAATAAAACCTTTCTGCCTTCCCTTCCTCAAATAAACCCTATTTGAAGGAAAAGGAGAGCTGTTAGACCATATATAAAATATTGATCTGAAACATACTAAACCCAAATAGTGGGTGAGAAAAGCTGATATTTCTGATTTTAATAGCTGTAGGAAAATTTATTTTTATTTTGTTAAGTAACGTTCTTTTTTATTGTCATTTTATTTTTCTCTTGGAATATGAATGAGCAACCTGTTTGCCTATATTGAATGCTCACTCCTGGTAGTAAAAAGAAATATTTAAAATGCACGGTGCGCTGCCAAGTGACGTTTCTTTGTAAACATCTAGTTTGAAGTCCTAACTCTCTTTTTTTTTTCTCTTTTTTTCTTTTTTCTTCTTTATTTTTTTTTTTAGTTTCTACATCTCTCACTAGAATTGGAATTTAGGTCATCAACATCATGCTAGTCAAAGGTTGATCTTCTTTGATCATGAGGAAAAGCTGATAAGGATGACTGTCAAATGCATCCAAGCAATCCTTGCAGAATTTGTAGCAGGCATTCTTGCCTTGCATAAACCAAAGCATAAACCAGAATGGCAATTCCTTCCTACAAAATTGGTTTTCACATGTATTATTACACATAAAACTCTCCATCTAGACATAGCGAGGTTGCAAACACATTATGTTTCCCACAAGCTTCAAAAATAAAGTCATCCAATGCCTGTTCTGACATCTAAATTTTATGTGCTTGGCTCTGAAGTGGTATTTAATATTAAATAAAGCATTAGAATTATTGTGGGAGAGATCTCTCATACTCTGATAAACCCCTCAGCTCAATGAACTACACTGCCACATTCATGCTCTGTTGTTTCACCAACACAATGGTTCTTGAATTGTTCTCTGAAAATCACTGAAAAGCGTTGAACTACTTCTCCCACTTCCCTTTCCCCCTCAGCTGATATATGCACTTAGGTAAGCAAAGAATTTTCCTGAATGTCAGCAAATGGGGAGCTGACATCTGCAAAAGTGACCAAAAGAGAAAGAATCCCTTGCTTCCAAATGCTACTGGTCAAGAGGAAGGAAAACTCCTTCAACAGAGGGGAGCAATGGCTTGGAGACTCACCTTCCATGTGCTCCATGTTCTTAGGAAATCCCTCAAGGGAGATAGACACAGGAGTGTAGGATCTCCCGATCAGTCTGACTTGGACATGACTCCACCTGGACACTTTTCTGTGCAGCGTACTGTAGAGAACCTGCATCAGCAGAGGCTTTGGCTTGATGATTCTCAGAGGTCCCATCCAAGACTTACAATTCTGTGATTCTGTAGTTCTGGGATGACAGAATGACCAAAAGGGTTGGTAACTGTCTGAAGAACACCACAGTTAAACAAATTGTGACAGTTGCTGTAATTTCCGACACAATGGGGAAGCAACCTAGCAGGAGTACGTGGGATTGAATTCCACCTCAACCACTCTTCAGAACTGAACATTAGATACTTAAGCTGCAACCAGGACAAGACAGAAAATACCAGACATGTTCATCCTTTCTGGCTTCCAATTGATTGAAAGTTATTGACTTTATGCTTTTGATTTCTGAAATAACTGTCACAGATGTTATAAGGTGGGAAAAAGGCAACAATGCTGGCCCATGGCATTGGTGAGTCAATTCACAGCCTCATACATGCAAAGACTTGCTATTGATTTTAAAGTACATGGTCAGATTTTAAGAGATTGTTGGCATTTTCTCTGGAAACTTGAAGTCACCAAATACTTTCTTTCTTGGAATAAAGAAAGCATGTGAAAAATGTTGATATTTTGTTATCCTTTGGCATGTGGATATGCATTTCTATACATGCACAGTAGTCTGTAATGCTTACACAGTCTTCTAATCTCACAGATTTTTTTAGACATATGGAGATGTGTGTCCGAACACTGGTAAGAAGCACTGAGTCTTGGTAGGGTAGATAATCAGCTTAATTTTCTTCTTCATCTGTTTTCATTTTCACATTTTCCCACGGGGGACTCATCCCTCATCTTACTATAACTTAGTGGCCTTTTATTACAGAGTTTTGGTACATTACCTTAGTGGAATTCGGTTATTTCAAGTCATAAAGTTATATTTTTACATCCACCTTGTGGCACTGACATTTACAAAATCATCTAAGTGACCATTGCTTCTAAATGAACCTAGGAAAAATATACAACAATACCAGACGTTAGTTCTGGTTGAGGAGATTCTTTGACAGAGATGGAATGATTCCATTGTCTAGGGACTGAATCCTCACCTGAGAGGAAAATCACCTCCTTGTTGTAATGATAATTTAATAGAAATGACTGGCAGACAGCCCTCTCCCCCTTCCACTCTCAGCAGGGTGCTCAGCCTCTCAGCTGAGAACTTGTGGAGCAGGTCTTGCTCTTCTGAGATTAACACATCTTTAAATACTTCATGTGTAATGGTACAGTTTCCATGGGAAACACTGAGAGTTATTCAACCAGATAGCCAGAGCGTCATAGCAGATTCCCAGGAAGTAGAAGTTTGGGCATCTTGGCCAAATTCAGAAATCAATCTACATCTGGCACATCCTGGAGAAAAACTCCAAGCTGGCAAGTATTAGAGGGAAAAAAAAAAAAAAAAAAAAGTTTACAGCAGCTGCTACTGCTTTTATTTAGGATCAAACTCAGCAATCATGACCTATCAATTCCTCACTGTTACCTCCCGCAACCATCCTGGAGAAACAGTGAGAAATGATGTACTTCTGAGCTGAATGGGGCTTGTACAAATCATGGGCAACTGACTAAGACACCTAATTTTATATATACATGCACATACACATGTATATACATCCAATACATATATTTTAAGCTCAAAGAGGGTAGATTTAGGTTAGATGTAAGGAAAAAATCTTTTACAGTATGGGTGGAGACAGAGGAACAGGTTGCCCAGTGATATGTGTAATGCCCTGTCCCTGGAGGCATTCAATGCAAGGCTGAACCAGGCCATGGGCAGCCTGATCTAGCTGTGGTGTCCCCGTTCACTGCATGAGAGTTGGACTAGATGGCCTTCAGATGTCCCTTCCAACTCAATGGATTCTATGATTCTGTGATATATATACATGTACACATAGAGAGATATATTTATTTCCACGGAAATGACAACAAAGAGCAAAATAACACTATTTTTTAGGGGAAATTCTGAGCTACAAAATATCTTTTTTTTTCAATACATTCAGTGTTGAAAAGCAGACAGTTCATACGGATGAGCTGATTGAGAGGCTCTTCATTTCATAGTTAAACAGCTGTGCATGGCCATTCAGAACTTGGCTTGTTCTCCACATTGCTGTCATCACAGCTGAAACTCACCACCCACCACCTCACTCTTTGATCTCCATAAACATCCAGCAAGCACTGATGAATGGCACTGGTACCATTTTTTCAACAAACAGGGATTTGGTTCCACATGTATGCTTAACACACATTTCCATGTCAGACACCATTCTGCCAGACTGCCCCTCTGGCATCAACAGCATCAACAACAAAATGTAAAGAAATATTGATGTGAAGGGTCAACCTCTACTGCCTTACCACCACCATCTGCCTCCAAAGTCGTATGCCAATATAATAAAATAGAGGCATTACTTTTGGAGCATTCCTAGGATATGCATATTTAGGCACTTAGAGGTGAAGACAGGATTTTCACAAGTTCTTAGATTTTTAAATGGAGTTTGGAGATTGCATAATTGGCAGTTTGTGACACTGCATTAAAAATCTCACCAGGCTTTACACGTTTTACCCTGGAATTTTCACTTTGAATTGACCTTTCAGCACACAGGATCACTTCTTCCCCTTTTCACCCCTGTTTCATACTGCCTTGGCTTCAGCAGTGTTGTATGCTTCACTGATGCTGGTGCACAGAAGAGTCATGCCTGAAGAATGTCCCTTTGGATACATACCCAGACTCCGCTTCCAGTTAGAGATGAGTTCCAATAGCATTGGTGCTTATGAGATTAGATTTCACTGTGTGAGCTGTTGCTGCTTGATACTTACGATGAAGTCTTAGTACACCAGGTGGTAAGTAGGCAAAATATATGTACACCTCTACTGAAGTGGAGCAACCCAGGGGGCTCAGCATCACTGCAGTCCCTTTAATACTGAAAACACCAAAGGTATGCAGTTGTGTGGTGATCCATTTGGGAGCTTACATGTGCTAAGATATATAGATCTAATATTTCACTTTGCAGAAATGGTTTATTTCCAGCAGTAAATACGATGTTTGTGAAATGAGAATAGGCTATTTCAAACTGTTATAAGCCCACTGAATAATTGAATTACTACTCATCAGGGGGCACAGTAATTTGTTACCTGTGTGATTCCAACACTCTGAATCAAAGTAATTACATCCACAGTGTCATTTAGTGAAATAATGCCAGAAAGGTCCCTATGAAGAGAGGCAATTGCTGAAAGGATTTTGTTGAAATAATAGCATCAATTCAATTGGTCCTCTTGCTTCATTCACTTTTACTTTATTATATGGCTAAACAGCTCATTCAGCTTTGCTTTGCTGGAGTGACAAATATGAGCTTTGGAAAATATCTGCATGAGGAAAAAGGCACAGCTTTTAAGGGGAAAGCAACCAACAGTCATTTTTACTATCATGAATGTGCAAATGCTAAATGGCTGATAAATTTATAAAACAGAATGGAGAGGCAAGCTAATATCCTCTGAAAATTCAGTGGCCGGCTTCCACTGGAGGTTTGTCTAGTGTAAAGAATTGGTACGAGATGTCTGGAGACTGTTTCAAACCACAGAGCAATATTTTCTATATCTCATGAGATAAGCTTCGGAAGACCATGAAATTGCAATGTATATATACATACATATATATTTATATCTAAAGGAGTAATTTCTAAGAATAAGGATTTTGGGGTTCATGTGTGTGCATAAATAATCAGTATATATATTATTGCATGTGAGTATAAAGTGATTGCTGTTTTGCTACTTCATCCTCATCTTGATTTTTAATGCATTTATTACCACGACCTTCCTGTGAGACAGGACAATCCTGCACGCTGTGCTTTGAAGAAATAAAGCCAAAGAGCTAGAAGTACCATATAGAAGATAAAATTATGGCTTACATCCACCTTTTCTAAGACTCACGTAATTTTTTCTTAGAGACATCCCCAAACTGACCAGGATATATTGGTAATGGGCCCCTTTCCAAGATTTTGAGAGGGAATTATGTCAAGTTAGCAAGAGAGAGGCACGTGCCAGTTCCAACAAGCTGCTGAGTACTTTGGTCCCTAGGGATTTTTGATTTCCAGCCAAAGGCTGAAACTCTGATAGCTGGAAAATTTTTGCCCTAAAAATAGATTTTTTCCACATTGTTGGATTCATTTCACATTTTATATAATTGCAGCCCTTGTTGGAAAATTTATTTCCTACAAATCTGGCTCATAAATTCCCTACTTTACAGTACTACCGTGACTCTGTTACAGGCCCTTACTGCTGAGTCCAATATTTATTATTGGGGAAAAGGTGGAAAGCAAATCCACACTATTGAAATTGTTCCATAATATCACAGTGTTTTAGCAAATTCTGCACTGTTACTTTCATCTGGGGATTTATCATGGTGCCTACATGTGTAAATAGCAGGCCCATATGCAAGCATTTCTTTCAATACGAACAGAGAGTTGTGATCTTTTTTAATAGGAACACAGTTTTCTGGTGAGAGCAATCATTTGGGGAGGCAGTCATTCTGTTGTGTCATTTAAAAATGAGTGATTTTTGCTGAGGGTATGTTTTCGGTCCCTTTTGAAAACCTGACTCTCTCATTATCTTCAGGTGATCGTCAGGAAACTGAGTGCTGCTCTGCATAGTGGCATCTCAGGGCCTAATTTCACGCTGAGTTTTCCCCACAAGGCCAAAAAAGCAGAAAAGGTTTTTCCATGTGCCTGACTGCCTGTTTCCCTTTGGTTGAGCAACATCCTCACAGAGGTCAGTGATAGAGACGAGTGATTTGTTTTGGAAAGCTAAGGACTTTCACTGGTTTACTACCAAAAAAAAAAAAAACAACTAACCTCAGTAACACTCTGCTTTTCCTAACCCATGAAGCAGCTCTACTGCATTGTTTAAAGCTTTAAATGTTAGAATTGAAGTATTAGACTGCAAGTGAGGGGATTTAAAAGCAAGGAAGTGTTTAC
Source organism: Tympanuchus pallidicinctus (assembly GCF_026119805.1). NCBI lineage: Eukaryota > Metazoa > Chordata > Aves > Galliformes > Phasianidae > Tympanuchus > Tympanuchus pallidicinctus. The sequence goes on along the minus strand of NW_026294627.1, from coordinate 6,709,807 downwards.
GTAGGGAAGAACTAAAAATAAAAGGAATGGAATACAGATGAAACATGATGGAGAGGGGAAGGCAAAAATCCTCTCAGTGTTCTCATTAACAAGGACAGAGAATATCTACAGATGACACAGGATGAGCTCTGAGCCCCCAGACTGATTTGCCATCCCGGTGAGAATACAGCAGATGGCAGAGTTCTTCATCTGCGACGCTGCTCACAGTAGTGCTGGGGAGCCAGCAGTGGTAATGCTTGTCAGATGCCATGGTTTAACAACTATCACATCCAAAGCACGAGGTCATCTTGGAACTGCAAAAGGAGAAACATAACTCCCATTTTCAAGAAGGGAAAAAAAGTAGATCCAGGCAACTACAGGACAGTCAGTCTCAACTCTGTGCCAGGCAAGATCATGGAGAAGATCCTCCTGAAGGCCCTACTAGGGCAAAAGGGCAAGTCATGCCTGATGAACTCAGTGACCTATCATGATGGGAGTTTTAGCATCAGTGGATAAAGGAAGAGTAACTGATGTCATCTACCTGGACTTGTGCAAAGCATTTGACATGGGCAAGGCACGTTTGTGTTTGAGCATAAAGCCCTAATTGCCTCCAAACAAATGCAAAGCTTGTAGTTAAATATATGGTAAATGTGGGTTATTTCCAAACATCCATGGTTCCCTGTCTGATATGAATGAAACACATCTGCCAGAGACAGCTGCTTCTGGTCTGCTTGCTGCCAACAACATTTAGTCTCTCCTTCTCGGCATTTCTGTCATTTTTTCCTTCTTTCTTTTATTGTTTTTATTTTTTTTTTCCCCAAGATTTTTACCAGAGATATTATAGCACTCAAATCCTCTTAGATTAAAATCATGCCAGTATCCTTGAGCTAAATTAGCATCCTTAGCTACACGGATCCACTAAAACCATAGGCCTGGACCAATGCTTTAAAGGAGCTGATTTCTTCACCTGGGTCTGTACCCAAAATGTGGATTTAACCAGTTGAGGAGCACAGGGTCTCCAGGGGAATCATCTTCTGAGCCTGTTTCACCTGCAGAAAGAACTCTGTTTTTCACATCTTACCAGCTTAACGACTGTAGAGTGTTGTGTATCTGAGTGTGCTTTGTGCTTCCTTGGTGGGAGGATTCTGGAAAGAAAAGGGAGAAGATCCCCAGTTAATCAGCTACAGTACATGCTTGATCTGCACAGCCCACCAGGTATTTTAGGAGACTAATAAATATATGTTATGAGGATTCTAGACACAAAAATTAAATAGTTTGGTAAGCATGAAAATGCACTGCACAGGCTGGCTGTCTCTTTGAGCTGAAAAGCAAGCTTGATCTATGAGACAGCACTAATTGTGGGTTTGGATCAACCTTTGGGCACATGGGTAGGGTATGGCATAGAATTTGTACCCTTGAACACATTGATTTTGGCAACTTCACTATGCCAGATTATACACTGTCCTCACGTAATGGCTTGCAATTGATTTAATGCAGCATGAGTTCCTGCTCATCAGCTCACCCACAGCATCTGACCATGATCACAATAGCAAAGTGAGTGCAATTGCATCATGGCAGCTGATGCTCTTCATTCAGCACTTGGAGCGTATGCCCAGAAGGTAAACTGCGAGAACTCAGTTTTTCTGCATTATCTGCCAAGAACAGCAGTGTAAGACTATGCTTTGCAAAAGACACTGAAAGAGTTAAGTTTTCAGTTCTCACCGGGATTTGGATGCCCAGATTTTTAAGAGCTTTGGGAAAAACTCAGGGAAAATAAACAAAGAAAAGAAGGAACCTAACTGGTAACTTTAAGTCCACAAAGTTCTGAGCAGATGTATAGAGGTTTCAGTGTATGAGGCCTCTATTATCTTAGCAGAACCAAAGTTCTTTCTAATATGTAATTTAATACAAAATAGCTCCTATTTAAGCCCCTTCTGGTGCTCCTGAATTCTGGATGTATATTTTGGCTTTTAGTTACAGCAGTAAAGTAGGCTAGATAACTAAAGGTGTTAATCAGCAATGCCATTCATCTGATTCCATATTTATTAGCTCATTTATTATGGCTATTTGTGCTGATATTTGGTTTTTTTTTTTTTTTTTTTTTTTGGAGTGGTGGTAGGATGTAACACCTTGAATTTAATCATTATTTGTATTTGACATCACTGATGATAAACACCTTTAATTTCAGAAGTGTAGAACAGGGTTGGGTTTTCAAAAGGTTGTATGAAGCATAAGACCAATGATGTCAGGTCATTGCTTTTGTGGAAAATGACCTGTACCTATGACTATCCTAGCTGCCTTTTTCTGAATCCTTTGGGAAGGTAGGGTTCTGCAACATGGAAATTAATTGGAACTTCCAATCTTGTATACTATGTATAAAGCATTTCCCTGGACCCACATTCAGATCCCACGTTGGAAGGAGATCTGAGCAAATACTAGCACCTCCTTCCCCAAGTAATGTTGTAGTACGTGGTCTACCAGGAAAACAGATCTCCTTTTGTCAGGTCATGGAATCATAGAATCATTATGGCTGGAAAATATCTCTAAGATTATTTCATCCAGCCATCGCCCCATCCCCACCATGCCCACTGACTGCGTCCCTCAGTGCCACATATCCACAGCTCCTGAATGCCTCCAGTGGTGGTGACTGCACCACCTCCCTGGGCAGCCAGTGCCAGTGCCAGTGCCTCTCCACTCTTTCTGAGGCTTTTAGAGGCCTTCACTGTGCACTGAGGAACTACTGAAACACAGAGGGTACCTCATAGCTCAAACACTCATCAGGCTGTGGTAGGAATATCCTAACTCTATTCACTGCCTCTCCTGATCCTGAAAATCTCAATATTTATATCTGCCTCCTATGAACTCTTTATGGTCCTAGGAGAGGCTGAGGAGATTCAGTGACTTTTATAGTCTTTTACAGTCTATATGGTCTGTACCTCATTAAACACGAGATGCACTTGCCCCTCCCATGAGGCTGTGCCACCGGTAACACACCTGCACTGACATTTCTCAGAGATTTGCTGAAATGGATGCATGCATTTTTTCTACAGGCTCTTTAATGTGGTATGTCACGTTCCTCAAAGGAAAAACACACAGATTGTGTTTTGAAGTGCTTGCTAAGAATGCAGGAACGATAAACCAGAAGGGGTGCATCTTTTTCTTCTTCAGGTTCTCCCCATATCTGTGACTAAGTGGTGGAGTATTTACAGAATTCAGAGAGGGATCAAAAACATGGCACTGTATCTGAGGTTCATTTGTAGAAGGTAAAGTAGCATATGTTATGAGTCAGTTAATCTCTTTAGGGCTTTATCCAGCACAAATTAGGTTCTGTGGTCACTGAGTCACAGCAGGCTGTGGGCCGCTGTAGCCTTGGAGCTTTATTCTGATGCAGCTGCCAAGAAATGAACTGCTCTGTGGGCGCAAAAATTGGCTTACGCTCAGCAAACTGCAGCCAGGCATGCTCAGATCCAAAGGATGCTCCTCTTTCCACATACAGCTACACTATTTCTTTCTCACCTGCCCTCAAACAACCCGAATGCTAAGACACAGCCCCTAGAAAATAATGGAGGTGGTAATTCAGTTTCATTAGAACTCAGAAAAGGTTGTGAAATAGTATTAAAAGATGTGAAAGCCCTCACTGCTTTGGCAATTTAGAGCTAGCCAAGATAAATGCACTGCGCAAGGAGTAGAACTGTACTGCTGTTGGGCCATTTTTTTAAATGTAACATATTTGGCCCCAGTCTTTAGCTGGAGATGCTACAACACCAATAGAAATAAACTGTCTTTTGTTGCCAAAGTCCTTCTTACAGAGGAACAGACCAAATCCTGGGGAAATCACAAGTGCTCACATACGACAGTCAGGGTGCCTGGTCCTGTGTGCAGCTTCCTCCTTCCCCGCTGAGTCCTTGACCTTGTTAAAGCACATCTCATCTTTGTGCCATATATTGCACATTATGAACAAGGCTATAAATATTTGTGCATGTCACAGCAGTAGCACTGAGATCACACTTTGCACAAGCTACAACAAAAATCATTTTTTTACCATATTTATTGTCACTGTGTTATTTATTGATGCCATTCCTTTGAGTTAATGACTACTAAAGGCATTGCCTGGTCATTTTCACTTCTAATCTCTGATACTTCTTCATGCAGAAGTGGTTCATTCTGATATGCTGAAGTATAAAACATAAAGGATGTGCACTGCCATGACATCCTGAACGTACAAAATGTATATCTATATACCTGTATATTGATAACAAGAGGCTGTTATTGCAGCTTTCCAGTAACCACAGCTTGGCTAGAAGTATTGCTGGAGGAGGACAGACATGGGATTAAAGTCCACCCTCACACAAAAACACCAAGAACTCATTTCTGGGCACCTGGGACAAGAGCTAAAGAAACAATCAGGCTGGTGACTCATTATTTTAACTAAACTACCCCCATTTGTGCCTTTCCTATATTCAAGTGCCTAAAGCTGTGATGCTGCAGGTCTGGGACTCCTGCATCCAGCTCAGGCTCAAGCACTTCTTCTCTAGGGCCATCTGGGATCAAAAACTTGATGTCTTTTCACGTGAAGTGGCATAAGAAATCAGATCTGGTGGGTGCACTTAAATCACGCTCACAAAGGTTGTTAGCCCTCATTTTGGCACGAAGCATGATACTGAACTTGAGCAGCACAATCTGAAAAAGAAATCTAGTAGCTAACTTATGTATTTACAACCTCAATTTGGCAAGGTATATGCTTTACTTGAGGTTATTTAAAATGTGATCAAACTTAAATGTATGCATGTTTTTAAGGGTGAGAGGTTTTTTTGTTTGTTTGTTTGGTTGGTTGGTTGGTTGATTGGTTTGTTTTTTTGTGTGTTTTTAATATATATGACTCTATAGGACTGGTCCTCATACATGAGCTTCTTCAAAAGTAATGCCTTCTATTTTATTATATTGGCCCATGACATCAGAGGCAGATGTTGGTGGGATGGCAGTAGATATTGAACCTTCCCATCAATATTCCATTACACTTTGTGGCTGTGCAACACATGGCAGTAGAGGAGCAGTCTAACAGAATGTCAGCATGGAAGTGAGTATGAAGCAAAGCTCTGTCATTCAGTTCCTCTGTGTGGAAAAAATTGCACCCACTGACATTCACTGATGCTTGCTGAATGTTTGTGGAGACCAAACAGGGATGTGAGCACAGTGCGGCAGTGGTTGGTGCGTCTCAGCAGTAGCAACAATGCAATCCAAAAGCCAGGAAACAGTATTCTGATTTTTACCTATTTACCTATTAGCAGATTACTTTATTCAAAATGGGTGAGAGCATCATGCAAATACATGAGGATCAGGCCACTACTGGAGAAAGAAAACCTGGGGAACAGAAACAAACTTAGGAATGACTTCATATTCCTTCAGGCTTTCATAGAGTCCAACACAGAAAAAGAAGCAGCGTTCAAGCACCCAAATCTCCATTTGATAGCATTGATGTTCTAGAAATTAGGCCAGAAATCACATTGCTCCTGCTCTGATGGGAGTGACAGGTGTCTACTCGAGTGACAGCTGAAATGTTCTCTGTGCTGGCAGGACACAGCCCTAGGCTTTTCATCCTGAATACATTCTTTACCAAACCAACAGATTTGGGTTTGGTTACATCTTTTATTAACTCTTTTTCAATAAATTAATCAGAAGCTTTGGGGGAATTAAGGCTTTTAAAAACTGATCAGTTCTTTTGCAATTCCCTTCTGAGAGCTTCAAAACTGGATTTCTTCCCATTCAATTTTTTATATTTCCATTTTGCAAAATTGAAGAGTCTTGAGCCAATGCAAAGACAGGGTCTGTACTCCCTTTGAAGAGAATTTGCCAGAGGCCTCACAGCCACATTCTGAGGGATCCAATTCCTACTCCATGTAATATCCTTGATTCAAAGAGCTGTGACAAATTGTGACAGCCACCACAGGTCATAGATATCTGAGCCATGGTTCCTCCTGATAGTTGAAAGTCTCCAGACACCACCACATCTCAAACTGTCCCTCTAAGTTTGGACAAGGGGAAGAAGCAGCAGAGCTTTCTGACATTCTCTTTGCACCGGAGAGCAAAATACTTTTCCAGTGTTCTCTTTGAACCAACTTGGCTGCACCCAGTGGCTATAATGAAGGGCACCCATAGCTTTTAAACTTCTTCCCACAGTTCAGGAAGTCAGCTCAGAGTTAATAACTGTCTTATATTAAGAAATAAAGGACACTGAGATCACCAATATCTTATGCTCCAGAAGACATCAATAGACTGAATGAGGGATAGAGGGATCTAAGGGTGTCTTAGTTACAGCTGGGGCAGAATGATTTTCTTCAGAGTATCTAGTAGGATGCTATGTTTCAGTTCTAGGAGAAAAACAATGTTGGTAACACACCAATGTTTATCACTGCTGCCTAGCAGTGTCGTACAGAGCCAAGGCCATTCTCAGTGAATGGCCAAAGGCACAGGGAGAGAACAGAATTAGGACAGCTAACTGAAACTGGCCAAAGGGATATTCCAGACCATATGACATCATGCAGGAGGAGTTTTGAAAGGGGTGGGAATTTATTTCTTGCTCTTCCAGTACTTGGGGGGGATAGCTGGACATCGATTAGGGGGCAGTGAGCAATAGCTTGTGCATCACTTGTATACTTCTTTTTGTGTGTGTGTGTGTATACACATGTCATAATTATTCTTTTCCTTCTCTCCATCTTAATAAATTGTTTTATCTTGGATTGAGATCCAAGAGTTCTACATGGTTGTTTTTTTCAATTCTTTCCCCCATCCCACTGGGGCTGTGTGGTGCACAGCATCTGCTGAATTAAACCACAGCACAGGATATACCCACTGCTAGTCAGCATAAGGAGTTATTTTCAAGCATTTTCCTTGTTGGCCAATAAGTACTCTTCTGTTAGGAAAGACCCAAAGGGGATAACAAAAGTCCTTGGAACCCCACAAAATGAACCTGTGCATTATCTACAGCATAGTTTAAAGGATTCTCCATAAAACAAATACACAAAAGGCAGGTTATTTGGGATCTTTTAGGTCTTCTGCTGTTCACACAGTAAAAATCCAGGGGAAGGAGACACAAGGGTACAGTCATAGCTTGTAAAACTTTTTACAACAAATACACAAATGTACCATTCCCAACTCTACCTTTTCAGTCACACTTGTCAAATTTCTGGTTGGTTGTGCAATATATAGTGCCCTGTGTACCATCAGAGGTCTCACCAAGTACCTCAAAGTTCTACTGTCCAGATACCCAACACGAACACCAAAGGAAGGTTTATACTGCTTCAGTGTCGTCTTGATTCAGGCAAGCGCTTAGTCAGAGTCCTCATGGTAAGAAGAAATAGGGCATAAGAGCTCAAAAATCCCTTTTAATATAAATATCAATCCCTTATAATATTAATATAAAGCGCTTTTTATATTAATATAAAATACATATGTAGCAATGCAGAAAACAGTTGTGGCTGAAAGAGTAGACTGAATGCAGTGGTGTAAAGGAAAATACAAAACTGAGCCAACTAGTTCCGAGCAATGTCTCATTTTCTGGTTCTCCACGTTCCTTAGAAACTTTAATGTTTCACAGTTTCAGGTTTGGCTTTTCTTTTGATTAATGATTTTTTTTCCTCACTAACGAGTACAAGACCTCAGTAGCCTTTATCAGGTAATCTTGGAAGACCCAAAGCCAATAAAAGCTGGAAAGGGTAATCATGGTAAAGGTTTTTCTTTTGGAATTTCTTGGTAAGAGATGAACTTCTCATTTGCAAAGAATATATATTTCCTATAAATAGGAGTGTTAATATGCAATTGGGAGAGAGAAATAACAGTCCAACAGACATGGTTTTTATGGCAAATATTTGGATATTTGGCCTGACAGCCCATGGAAAATTTCTAAGGTCAGAGGGCAACCATGAAATATAGGGCTTTTTTCAGATGGCTAAAAAAGTGGTATTCAGAGGTCTACACTTCCACAGGGAACCTCTTAGGAGTTCAGAACTGAAAGAAGTTGAAAGCCACAGGACTGGCAAGATGCATGAAAGAGAGAAATGGAATGTATGATTAGGTAAGTTAAAAAATTGTTAATATCCAGAAGCCTTAAAGAGAAACTAGTGCACATATACCCTTCATGAAAGACGGCTTACAATTTGAGAACTCATAGAATAAGAAAAAAAAAGAGAGTAGCAATTCATACATTTGTCTGAAACTCCTGGCATATACTGGCATTTTATGTCAACGTGCAATACAAAAATGTGCTGCACTACAGTCAGGGGACCTATATCTTCAAATAATGGATTACCCTCAGAGGAGAACAAAATTTGTAACTTATCTTGGAGGAAAAACAGATAAGACAGTTTTTATTTTTTGTATGTACGTTCTGAATGCTGACAAAAAAATTTAACAAAAAATTTTACAAATATTTCCAATAATATGAAAATTTTCTTTTGGCATTCTTATTTGGAATAAAATATTTTAACTGAAGTTCTGCTGAACCTCTGAACAGCCTCACTTTGATTACTGATATGATCTCACACTCTTTGTTTGAAATTAGTTTTATACACCCGCAGGATGTTACCCATTATAATGCCTCACCACACAGGCATTGTATCTCAGGAGAGTGATGCCCATGTTCTCTTTCGCAAATTAGACTGCTTTATCATCTTTTATGATGCACCAGAGTCAGATGATTGTTACCTTGAAACACAGTATACTCACAAAGAAATCCATTTTGTCTTGTGAAGGAAAGAAGCTGCCCTTTGGAGACCTCTAGATCATCAGAGATGATAACATCTCAAACTGCCATCTCGTGCCCCAGTGCAAAGAACTGGAATGCAGGATAACAATTTTCTAAAAAGCAAATTTAAGATTCAGCTTAACAGAGTGGAGTACCTCTACCAGGGTCAACCCAAACCAAAATAAAACAATCCCACTGGTTCTTCGCAAAGGAAAGTTCATTTCCAAATCAAAATTAAAACAAAAACAAAACCATAACTTTTTGACACTGAAGAAATTGCATTTTTAATCTAAAAATAATTGCAATCAGTTTTACCTGCAAATTCTAACAAAACCAAAAACATCAGTCTTGATTCACAGCTTTTGTTTTCATTTAGCACCACTTTTATGCATGCAATAACTTTGTGTGAGCAATAGTGAATTTATATTATGTCCTTAAAAGGTATTGGCAGCTGTCGTTTATCTTGGGATTCATTAAATACCATTCTTTCACCTGCAGGGAAGGAAATTATGTTCCTTCATGGAAGAAAGGGCCTGGTAGCAGCAGTATCTGGTGGCCAAGTGAGAAGGGACCTCAGCTCGGATACTTTGTGCGGGCTGAATTTAGCTGTGCCAGGAGCAGGGTTTGCAAGGCCACGGGTCTTGGTGACAGGGGTCAAGGTGGAGGCCAAAGCCAACAGTGAACAGAAGAAATGCTCTCATGTGGGTTGTGTGGGTGGCTCCGAGAGGGGCCAGATTAAAGACACTTGAGGTACTGGATTTTAAACTGTTCAGAAGCTGCCTTTAGTGGCTTCTGACAAATGCAGTGAAGCGTAACTTTGTGGGAATTCATTGTATATAAGCAAGGCAGTACCAAAGCAGCCAATCTGATTCCTGTCATCAGTTTCTCCTCTTAATGGAAACAGCCTGACCAGGCCTCAAATGCTAACTGCTGAGGTCAGAGGGACAGCAGTATAAATGTTTGCAATAAAAGACTTCTGGGCTCAAAACACATTAGTTTAATCAAAAAGATTTGTGTAGTGATCAAAGAAATTACTCTAGCAAAAGCCATATAGTTTGCAGAGATTAGGCAAGTTGTCCAGTTCTACAAGTAGAACCATCCTTAAAGCTCACTGCTATAAATCCTGCTGCTTTCAGCAGGAATTAGGGGTGCACTTAGCAGTCAAGACCTACACTACTTAACAGGCCAATCCTGCACAAATGCTTTCTGGCCAAAGCAGCTATAGGTCAAAAGCATAATTGCAAAAAGGAGTCAGGAAAGAGTTATGGACAATAATCACATTTGTAAAATTGAGATAGCAGACAACAAGCTAAAACTTGAAAAGAAATGCAGCTCTCTGAAGAAATGGCTATTTCTTTTTCCAATTGTCAGTCTGCTGCTGATTAATGGACAGATAGGTATGGAACACAAAATGATCTATGACAGATGGGAATTAATTCTTTTTTTGTGTGTGAATATTAATCGCATCATTATTTTGCTTCTTTCTACTTCTACTCTCTGCTCATCTTTACTGGAGTGGTTTAAATGTAATTTAAATATTAAAAAATAATCTACTCTCACTGCGATCCCTGCCACAGTTAATCACCATTTGCTCTCTTTATCAGTCATACTATTTGCTCTGGACGTACCTTACCTGTATACATTAAGGGGGCTGCTGGTGACCTCAGTGGCCAGAACAGCCCCACAGAATTAGAGGAGCTGCAGTAACATAAGGGAAATACATCTGGGTAAACAAGGCTCTGGCACTTCTGTTGGAAATCCAATTATTTTTCTGCTGCGTGGGAAAAACTATGTAGCTCCATTTATTCTGAAAGAATGTCAGAACACAGATACATGAACGGAAAACTTCATACGAAGCTCTTTTTCTTTTGTGAGCACACACTTTCATGTTACCAGCTTATATAGGTTTTCTGAACAAACACAGCCCATTAAAAAACTCCCCCTTCCAAGCAATATTCCGTTCAGATAATACTTGTAAAAAGACCTGAGGGACTGGGAAACCAAACACTGAATATACCGGTGCCTGTCACTTTGAAAAGATTCTGGTGAAATTTTCCAAATAGCAAAGTGTCAGAGCCACCCAAACACTGCTGACTAGGAATGGGACTTCAGCTCTTTTGAAATTTGAGCAAACTCACTCAACTGAGAGGCTTTTACCACATCCGAGAGAATACAAGAGAAGGGAAAGAGGGAATCAGGTCCCAAATCTAAATTTCTGGCACTGTAAATTATGTTTTTTGCCAATAGCACGTAATACTGCTCAATGAGGGGACTGATAATTAAAGGTATTCAGATGGGAGTCTGCAAGAATGGAGTAGCCTTCTTATTTTCCACTCGCCTGATCAGTCCTTGTTCTTGTCATTCATTTTGCAGTTTTCCGAAGAAAGGCCATAAGGTGAGAGTTGAAAGAATTATCAAATGAAATGATTAATGTTGTAAATGGACACTCTCATCCTCGTATGATGCACAGGGAGAGCTTTCTCATGAGGAAATATAATAAAATAGTATGGCTGATGGTATCCAGGCAGTCCAATCTGAACTGCACCCATCATAGAAATATTAATTACTTTAACTGATGTTCTGCATTTTGAATGCTTTTCGAAACTGTGCCCTCTCAGAACTGGAAAGACTTGCTGTGATTTTGTAATTTACATGGCAAAGAGACTTTGTTCATCTGTAGTGTCAAAGGTAATTGTTAGGCTAATGAGATTTCAGATCAGACATTTATCTGACTAAATAAACGGACTAGATTCAACTTGTGAAAATGGCCAAGAGATTAATTTGAGATGTGCAAATGAAGGGATGGCATATGGGGAAAGTATTCTGTTTTACAGCATGCAGGAAAACTCCACCATCAAACAAGCCAGAAGCTTTTCTATCACGTGGCATCACTTCTATTTATCAAGCCAGGTTGAATCTCTTACGTATCCCAGATAGCTTTCAACCATTTGAACTAATGGAGTAATTGATGGCAATAGCTGGTTGTCATCTCTGATGTGAATCAGCACGATCAGATGAGAAGGCACTTTGCAGAAAGCAGGAAACAGACTGGCAGCCTCTGTCTGTGCTCTGCCCTGCAGGAGGGCAAGCAGCAAGCACAGGAAGGACAGCGGTCACTGTCTTCATGTCTGGCACACCGCACAGCCCGTCCTTGAGCAGCCATGGCTGTGCTTACAGGCATTCTCATCACAGGAAGCATCAGATATTCTAAATAGAATAAAAAAACATGAAACAACACTAAGCTGTGCATCCCATCTGCATTGCAGAAATATTTCCGCCCTCACTGGAATGCTGTAGAGCCCTGCTGCTTAGGTGTGCATAAATAAGACCTTACTGGAAAATTTCCTGGACACAAACTGCCATCTTACGTTTACTCATTGGAGCTTAGGGAGAGAACTACAAATGCAAGAGGCAGCCTCTTCGAGAAGCACAGCCAAAGCAGATTGGGGAAATTCACCAGAGGTGCTCTGAATACAGCAATGGAGAGCAGAAGTGAATTTAAAGGCTGAAGAGGAAGGATGTAGTACACTGAGCCATGAAACACTGGGGAGGATGAGGAGACAGCCGGTGCATCCAAGCCTTCAATAAACTGTATTTTTCTGCTGACACAAGAGATATCAGAAAAGGAAATTGGGAAAAGCTCTGAGGGATAGTGTGAAAAAAGAGGGGCTTGCCCTGGGCATCACACAAGGTTTCTGCCTTTCTCAGAAGCTTCTCTGCAATGCTTTCTGCCTACTCCCCAAAGGTTAGTTTTGGTAATTTTTTCTCAGGGGCTGCAATGGATGCTATATCTCCCTCTGTTTTATAAGAGATCAGTAACTTGCTTCTCTATAGACCTTTCTTCCTTAGAGGGACATTTCTCCCAAACCTAGCAGTACTATAAACTCAGAAGAAACAGAGCTAAGGTTACATGTCAAAAACATCAGCTCTGTTTAGGGAGATGCTATAGAAAAAGGAGTTGTGACATTTTAGGGTTCATGATCTCAACTTACACTAATTAGAATCACAGAATCATTAAGGTTGGAAAAGACCACTAAGATCACCTAGCCCAACCATTCTCTTACAGCAATTGTTGCCCACTAAATCATGTCCCTAAGTACAATATCTGTCCTTTCTTTAAACACCTCCAGTGATGGTGACTTCACCCACTCCCTGGGCAGCCTGTGCCAATGCCTCACCACACTTTCTGAGAATAAATTTTTCCTAATATCCAACCTGAACCTCCTCTGGTGCAACCTGAGGCCATTCCCTCTCATCCTTTCACTGCTACCTGGGAGAATAGGCCAAGCCTCCACCTTACCACAGCCTCCTGTGAGGGAGCTGTAGAGAGCAATAAAGTCTCCTCTGAGCCTCCTCTTCTCCAGACTGAACCATCCAATTCCCTCAGCCACTCCTTTTAAGACCCTTCACCAGCTCTTTTGCCATTCTCTGGACACACTCCAGAGCTTCGATGTCTTTCTCGTAATGAGTAATAAGACTGTCTGCCCATATACAGATCTCTGGATAAACAGAGATTTTAACACAAGCAATGACTCAGAATAATTCCAGTTTCCTTTGTGGGACCAATCATCCCCTCCATTGACAGCAGAAGAAATATCTTCCATTTGATAGGAATTTGTTCCAATACTACAGAAGGATTGCTCCTATTCCTACTCCACAAGAAAAGCTGTGTTTGTGTGGTACCTTTTCTTTAGTGAATTAACCAGTAGTCTCTGTGAGTTTGCACATGAACATTTCCAGTTTCTTTCACTGTGTCAGAAGACATTTGCATGCATATAACAAGCGATGCAATATTATGAGTTGAAGACAGAAACTGCATGCTGTGCTTTTCAGCTCACCAAAAGCCATATCCTTTGGCAGGGATAAATCTCCTGATGCTTTTCCTCAAGAGCTCAGAATGCTGAACAATAGAAAATTAACAAGGTAACTTTCCCCAGGTGACAGGTGAAGTTACATTCCTTAAGCTATTTTTTCTTTTCCAAACATACATTCAATGTGCGAGGATGCTATGAAATAAACAGCAGTGCAGCTGAGCATTCATACAGGAAACTTAATGTTGCATGAACTGCTGTTTTCTGCATTTGTTTTGTAAACTGCCTGTGTTTAGTCCTTTTGCCCTTGTTTGGTGGGATTGACAAGCTGTGCACAGAAAGTATCCAGAACTAAAACAGTGCAGAAGCCAAAGGTCTGCAGTGAGACAAAGCAGAGTGTGTGCGTGGCTGCAATGAACACTGCTATGATTGCTGACCAAGAATTTCTTACCCTGTGATTACCATTTGAGTCCAATACATTGCATTCCTTTGCCAGTGGTCTCCCCAGGTGTGTTCATCTCCATTACAACTGGAGCAACCTGAAAGAGCCCCACTTTGAAGTGATAGGAATTTGGGGGGAAACTGAGGCACAATGGGAGAATGACTGGTAAAGGGTGTGCAGCAGATCAGCAATCTGACATTAAAGCTTGTAGAATCACAGAATGAAAGAATTGTTCAAGTTAGAAGGAAACCCTAAAGGTCATCTCGTTCAGCTTCCCTGCAATGGAACAGGCACACTGCTGGCTCGTGTCCTGCTGGCTATCCACCAGTACCCCCAACTCCTTTTTGGCACAACTGCGCTCTATCCTTACATTCCCCAGCTTCTATTGATCATGGGGGTTGCCATCACCCAGGTGCAAGACCTTGCTCTTGGATTTGTTGAACCTCGTGAGGTTCTCAGGACCCGTTGCTCAGCCTGTCTAGGCCTCCCTGGATGAGGCCACTTTTCTCTGCTATGCTTATACTACAAGATCCTACTCCAGAGTTCACTGAAATTGATTTTAAAAAACAAAACAAAAAACCCACAACTACTGACTTAGTGGTCTTTGAACTTTGCTCTATAGCTCCAGGAATAAGCACACCGTTTGTTCACAAATATCTACAAAAGGCAGCAAAAGTACCCTACTAGTTTTATACTCATTAACTTGTTGTAACATGCTTGATTAATTAATGCGTGTCTGGAGAATGCTGGCATTAATGAAACTGACAACCTTTCACTCAGATCAGAGTGCTATGGATCTACCGGGGAACTGCCTGGGGGAGGCATAGGGACATGTACCTTGTCAATATTTATTAAATGTATTACCAAATTTGTATTTGGAAGCAGAAAAATCATGCTAGTGTGTTTTCCCTTCTTTGTATTCCTTCCACCTGTGTTCTCCATGGAAGATATTGTGCCACTGGTCATTGCTGAGGTGACACAATCCCCTGTATCAGCAATGAAAGCAGAGCCCTGTAAACAGCCTCACAGAGTTCTCCATTCTTTTAGGCAAAAGAAAGTTCATGCCCATGGTTTTGCTGCAAGCCACTCAACAAATGCATTAATACTCCAGAAGTAGGTAATCAATCCCTGCAGGTCAGAGATGAGAAGAAATGGTATCAAGACTCAACCAGCAGCCCTGCAGCACCTCATCTGGGATTGGCTTTGGATTATGGTGATTCAGCTGTGAAGCTTAGAGCCAGGCTTTGTGTGTTCTGTCCACGCTTCATAATCCTTGGCTATGGTTTATTTTTTTAATTATTTTTAAAGGAAAAGCTTCATAAAACGCAAAGTACAATCAGATTCCTTCTGGAGATAAATGGCACATATCATGACAGAAGCAGCACCTTTCATGCAGGCAATGCTCAAAGCATCTGAATCAGATGGCAGTGTACATCTGGAGCACAAATCCCAGGGAAAGTAAAGGGCACTGCAAAGTTTGAAAAGTTTGAAAGCTTGAAGCTGCTTTCCACACTTGAAGGCCAGAAGCCCTCTTATTCCCAGAAAGCACAAAATGTTTACTCTTAGAATGGGCAAATGCTGAGTGAAGCTTCAGTTTCCTGTAACATTCTGTTCCACCAGCTCTGACTGACATTAGCATCCACAGTGCCCTCTCCAGCATTAGCTGTGAGCACCCCACAAAAAGAAATACTTGTAGCTGAGATAGGATAGCTCTTCCTTATGCATGAGGCACTGGGTTAGTATATGGAAACTTGCATAAGAAAGTTCTGCTTGCATGCTAGTAGATTTTTAACATTATCTGTATTGTGGCCAGTAAGGAAAGGAGGTGATTGTCCCACTCTGTTCTGTCATCACGAAGCTCCATCTGGAGTCCTGCATTCTGGCCTGAAGCCCCTAACAAAAGAAAGACAGAGCTGTTGGAGTGGGTCCAGAGGAGGGCAGTGAAGATGGTCGGAGGTCTGGAGGACTTCTTTATCAGGCTAAAGGTGTTGGGATTGACCCTTGGATTATTCCACTTACTGGTGAAGGGAAAGACATGATGATGCATGAATTACAGGATGCAGAGAATTTAACAGAAAAGGTACGTGGTATCCAAGAGCATAATTTCTTTCCAAATAACTTGGGGCTGGTGGACCAAAGGAGTGATCCTACCAATTTTCATTAAGCAGAGCCCAGTGCAGAAGCTGTGGGAGGGCAACTCCAAGCTTTTGGGGCCAGCTGTGGCAGGGCTGAGTGGCTCTCAGAGCCATGCCTCCTGGCATCTGCACAGCTCTGTCCCACTAACAGCTGCCAGATAGAGGGAACGATGCATTCCCCATTGCATGGATCTATGTGCAAAATCTCATTCATTGGAGACTGGGAAGAAGAAAAACATGTTTCAAATGAAATGAACTTGCTGGTCTGTTTATTCTAAGGTGGACAGAACTGCACATTCAAGGCAAAGGTATCCACTTGGTTTTATTTTTCACTTTTCAAGCAACTCAGCAGAGAAAAAAAAAGTTTTTAAAGAAGTATCTCCTAAATAAATGGCTTATGCCCACTGACTCATTGCATGCAGTAGTAGTACATGAGTAAATAAAAGGAGTAAAAAGGTTGAGCTAATTCAGCAATCAGATGCTCCAAGAAAAGCTGAGGCCATCAAACATACACAAAGAAAATGGCTCCAAACTCCATAAATGCTGTCCTGCATTTGCTGCAGAGCAAACAAGTGAAACAGCCCGGGTGTCATTCTGCTAATCTGACACTACAGTAGCACGGTGCAGAATCAGATGAGGAGATCGGAGACCTTTCATATGATTTAAGACTGCTTTTCATTTATTATTTATTTTTGCCTTTTTAATATCTAGTGAAGATTTCACAAAACAGAAGTCAGATAATAAATTGATCCATAGATTAAAATACTCAATAGTGCCATGAACACTGCTAATCTCAGTTTAGTAGCTCACATGGCAACTAAATCCCGTACCATCCCTTCCAAAAACGAGTCAGGCAGATTAAATCTGACAGGACAGCATGGGGTAATTTGTGCTGTGGTAGCATGCAGTGTACTAGTTTTCAGATAATTTCTCATTTCCAGGGCATTTGAACATTTAGCTTTGAAACTTTGACACATAAAAGGGAGAAAACATTGGAGAAAAATTGTTTTTTTCCTTTCTTCCTCACCTTTAAATTCCCTTTTAAAGAAGCAAAGGGAAGTGAAGACAGATTGCCATCTATTGGTGTAACTGAGAAATGCCACCAGTGAAAACTTCCTGGACACATTCAACTCGACTATCTGTTTTCCAGTAACAGAGATGCGACACCCTCATATGTAGCACTTCTGAAGCTATGACATGCTTACAGACTATTTTAATTAAAGGACATGCTAAGACAAAGGTGGATTTCCTTCTTTTTCGTCTTTTATTTCCCTCAATCAGTACACCAGGATTCCCCCAGCCCAGTTAATTCTTAAAGTAATTAATAATTCTAAGAGATTGCATCCGCTCTCTGTAGTGATTTATAGAGGCCTTTCAAACTGCATCCTAGCTTTACCAAAAAGAAAAAAAGAGAAAAAGAAAAAAAAAAAAAAAAAAGACTAGAAATAATTTAAAAACAAATATCTAGCTCATGCTTTAGCAGAGGAAATTTAGGTATGTTAGGATGAGACTGGCTTCTTTGCTGGTGAAAATATTGGAGTGGAGTGAAGAAAGAAGAATTAATAGATTTAAAGACACAGACATGTCCTTGTACACAGGAAATGGAAAGGTTTTGTCAGTGAAAGGGATGGGGAAGGAAGGGAATGTGGGAGAAAAGGTAAGGAGAGCAAACGTGAATGTACTGTGTTTGTAGCAGCTATATCCCTCATCAGCCTTTCCAACACAGAGTATGTATTTTTTAGCTAACCTCTCCGTTTCATTGATCTTCAAAGTGATGATCAGACAAGATTCCCCTTTGGGTGATGCTGCCTTGACTGCTGGTTACCACATACTGGCTTGAATGTTACCCTCTCCAGTCACCACTTGAGCAGTTTCTGTGGCATTTTTCAATTTCCTTCATGCTGACACTGCTGATCTATATAACACTGCTTTTTCTAGCTCAGCTAAAATTTCCTAGCTACAATTGCTTTACAAGAGCAGAACTGCAGAAGCCACATTCCCCAGCAACTGGAATGATGGTGATATCTGCTATCATGGGAATGATGATAGTGCTCACATCTTCTACCATCACAGCTGGATCCAGGGGCACCAAACACTTCTCCAAAAGTACTGAAATGTAAACAGCTCTTCAGCACTTCTCTATTTCCAGGAAATAGACTTTCTGTAACTCATCTCCTCTGTCGCTAGAAGGTTAAAAGTGGCTGATGTTAGTATGGAAGTAAAGCAGAGTACCAGGGAGCTGGGCAATAAAGCATCTCAGAGCTATTTACAAGGTGGATTGGTTGATGTTAATGCCTGTTAGATCAGCATGGAAACAGCCTCCAGGGGTATAAAATAAACAACATTATCAGAGCTGGAGTGCGGGGAATATCAGATTCCACTGCTGACTGACAAAGTGAGAGATGGGTTTATTTACTATTAAGAAACCAATTTATAGTGCTGTGGGGTTGCTGAGTCTCTGTTTACTAGGAAATAATATATAGCTCTCATGTTCTTCTATTGTGTAAACATGCCTTTGTTACTTGATCCCCAAAAGGCAGTCGGTGATACTGTTACAGTATGGGAAGACTTAGTTGCACAATAGCATTTGCTCGTTTTGGTACTGTGAAAAGTTTTATATAAAGTATATTGTGGGTAAAAAGAGCAGTAATTCCTGTCTAAACCCTGAAATGAGTTTTTTTAAAATAAGAGAGTTTCGTGCATAGATGAAGATTAAGAGTTAGATGTTGCCCAAAGGTGGTGGATGCCCCATCTCTGAAACATTGGGGACGGGACTCTGAACACCTGATCAAGCTGTAGATGCCCCTGTTCATTGCAGGGGAGTCTGACCAGGTAACATTTAAGGCTCTCCTCCAACTCAAACAATTTTATGATTCCATGATTTCATGACATCTTGAACCACCTTTAGAGTTTGTTACTGTCAGTTATTTTCAAGTGTCCTGTTCAGATGGCCTAATCAAGGTGTTGAACTTGACATTGTAAGTACAATGGTGCCAGAGCTCAAAAAGTTTTGCAACTTTCCAAAAGTAGTGGCAACCTAGCATGTGGCTAATTTACTTCATAATCCACAAGCTCTAGGCCTTGAATCCATATACAGTATGACAGAAACATACTCCCAGTGCCTTTTGGGCAAAGCATTCAGTGCAAGCGCAAGGCACTTCATGATGCTTAGCAATAAGAAATTGGTAAAATCATTACTGTGAAAAGATCTGTGAAAGGTGAGGTATGAGTAAACACTGTGACTGGCTCTTGTTATTGACACCAATTTATAATACAGAATGATTGGATTCAATGAATGAGTATAGCATTCATACCAGTGTTACAGAATCTGCAATGTTTTGGATGAGTACCTATTTTGTGGACTCCTATAGAATATCCAAAGACTATTATAAAGCAATGCCTATAATAACATTAGACTTAAGTGCTTCATGTATCATCGAATGCCTTTGTGTAAATCATTCCATGCTTGTGTCAATTCATATATGTAAATACTTTATCTTCCAAGTCTCTACCTTCTTGAGCATTCAAAAGCCTGGGTAATAACTGAATCACTCCCATATCATGTCAGAAGTGACAGTGCACTCATTAATATCATTCAATAACTATATTTGAGCACTTGAAAGAAATCATTAAAAAAATCATAATGAGTATAAGAACAGGGTTCTGGAATGTGCAGTGTAGAAGGCTGTGAGCAGCGACTTCTGAAACTCTGGATTCCTGGGAGCTAGTTTAAAAGTTTCTATGCTAGCATGAGATGAATCACATCCTGAATATAAAAACAGAGTTTGATGAATTGTCCAGATTTGGTCTTCAAATGTATGTCTGTTTCAGTTAGGGCAGGTGAATAAACCCATTTTCCCCTCTGCCGTTCCACTGGTTCCATAGGTTTGGGATTTGGGAAGACAGCCAACAGAGTACTTCCAGTTATTTAAGTCATGCTGGTGGCACGGAGTAGTTTACATGATGCACTTAGCTTTTACTGGCCATTTGCAGAATTCCTTCTCCACCCCTGCATGTTTTCCCAGCATTTTTGACATGAAATACACAGCATAACAACATCTAGACATTTTCTTCCCACACACTGGACCATAAGAACATAACAGTGTTACAAAATCCAGACAGGTTCTGATGTAGGACCACTGTAGGATCCTTACTCTGTTCTCTATCAATATTCACTGCAATCTAGCTCAGATTAAGGTTGGAAGACAGTCTGGAAGACAGCTTCTAAAAGAGATTTGTTGAAGAAAAGTTTGCCCTTAGCACCAGTTACACACTCCGCCTCAGAATGATGAAATGATTAAAGGCTCCTAATGCCCTACTGCTTCTGGGATGCTACTCCTTGTGTACAAAATACTGACTGCACAAGTATTGCACTATTCAAATTGCACTATTCAGAGTTCTGGGTATGGATGGAAGCAACTATGGGTTTAATAATGTCAGTTTTATTGATTATAGATTTGAGAAAACGTTGTTTTAAATTTCAGAGCTGGTCTTTCAGCCAGTTGTCACTTAGCCATTGTCATTAATGCACTGTGTATGTAAGGAAAGCAAGACCTGACCACAGATATGCAAAGTTTTAGTGTTGTAGAAGGAAGATGTTTACAAGTAACACATGTGCAGTAATACTGACACAAGAATACTGATGCACTGCAAAAGGACCTGCAATCAGCATTCTGCATTGCAGCTAAAACCACAGCATTTGACTTAATAGCGCTGAACAGGAACATAATCATCAAAATGTATGTTGTCAGTGGTGGGGCTAATTGAAACAATAAAGCCAACACAATGGGAAACTTCACTGAGAAAAGTTCAAGGTCTTTCCCCTTCACATTTTTTGTTTCTGAATTTTTATCAGGGCTCCTATACAGCAGATGCTGCAAGTGCTTCTCTAAAAAGAAAGAAATGAAAAAATCCAAGAGACCTTAACAAGGAAGTTAAACCACATTTCTTCATCTACATACAGCATCTTTGCACGATACTGTCTTGAGATGATGGTACATACAAAAGGCAATGCCATGGCATAATCTCAGATTTTAAGAAAAGCTGTATAAGAAGTTATGAACTTAATGCAATGATATTAGTAGTTCTTACAATTCTTCATAAGTTGAATGGTCTTTGCTGGACCTGTCTCTCAAATACACTTCACACTGCCACCATCTTGCTCTTGGGTTCTTCAGCTGTAGTCCATTTTCTTTTATTTGAGTACAAGTCCTCTGCAGCAGAGCTCTGGGACTGAGCATACTTCCATTTCTCTCCATTTCAAATGCCACATGGTACAATCACTCCTTTTGCTGGCAATCCTTATTCTGAAGGAGCCATTATTTGTGACCCCTCTTTATCAGTTTCAGCAGAATTTCATAGTAATAAAGAAAAGTCTTAAGGACTGATTGCAATTTTGTGCAATAGTCTGACTTCGTGTTGCTGTGCAACTGATTATTATTTATCATCTGCTTTTGTAAACCAGTAAATATTAACCATTGTTCCTGATCCTACACACTTTTTCAAAGAACTCCATTTTATTCCTGTAGGCAAGCTCTTTGCACATGACAAGTGGATGACTTGCTAGGATCTTTTTGTACAAGGAAACTAACGTTAAAGAATAACTCAAGAAGAAAAAAAGAAAGAATCAGACTTGGTTTATTAACATGCATCACAGTCAAAAAATGAATAGTGACACTGCATTTGCAGGGCAGCATTGGACAGGATATACTTGTGACCATCTTCACTGCATTTCATTTTGCTGAAATGTTTCCACTGAGTTTTTAATAACAGTTTGTTATTTCTTAACATCTGGATCTAATCTAACAATAATTACACATGTTGGGACTTGGGGTTTTGGGTCCTGAGAGGGTGGAAAAGTGGTTTATGGTAGGGGAATGAGCCTTGTGTCATTCAAAGAGAATTCCATTCATGACAATCTACTTTCTCCTTTACGTTAGTGAAATGAGACTCAAAAAGACCCCACCCTGCCTTTTATTTTTGCCTAAGAATTTCAAAAGCAATTGGAGTTGGATTCAGTTACCCAAATTAAGGCATTTGCACCATTTGGGGCTCACTAATGTATTCTAATGTCCTTACGGAGCTGTCAGACACGACACTGGTAAGATCTGTGCTGTTCTGTGCTATTATGTGGAAGAATACCCTAAATGCCAGACACTTACATCTGGTAGTTGAGCCCTAGCAGACACGTATATAGAGGCAACTGAGTTAAGCTCTGTCACCTCATAAACAGAAGTGGGAGTTAAACTGAAGTAGCTCATCTCTGGAAACATATGATGTCTCAGGAGACACCTGTGAGTATGTGGCTGAATCTGAATTTCACAAGAAAGGTCTCCATTCATGAACACCAAAACTCTGAGCTAATGTACCTGATTTTCAGATAACACTAAATATAAAGTGTGATTCAAGTATTTCAGAGTAAGTATTGAAAATCAGTATTCACATTTGCAATTCTTGGCCATAATGCTAAAACAGGAATTTCACAGTCATTACACCTTAACAGCAGTGACATCAGGGTATTTAAGAAAGTTATGAATCAGTAATCTGGAAAAAAAAAAAAAAAGGTAAAATCTGAGTCTTAAGACTAGCAAGGATAGCAGCAGTTCAAAACTGTGGTAGTCATGACTGAAAACTGAAAAGTTAGAAATATAGCAGGTAGAGTGCAATTGCCACTGATAACTGTGATTGGTGCTGATCTCCATTTGCTAGAGGAGCTAAAGAGGTTATTGATTTAGTTACTGTTAAGATGAAAATTGAATACAAAATTCTCTCATGAGCAAGCAACATTTGATTGACTGCTACCTTTGCTAGGCAAAAAAAAAAAAAAAAAAAAAATAGAGATTCTGCATAAAATCCTCTCCTTGCATAAATGGAGTTTGTTCCCCTCCACTAAATAGAAGTATATTTAATTGCACCCAAAAGGAACTCAATCCTTCCACCCTACATATATGGAAAATGCACTTTAGTTCAAATTCTTTATATTCCAGAAATGTTTCCTCCACTGATATTACTCTTTAGGGGGCAGCTGGCAAATTTTATTTTGTCCACACCTGGTCACAGTGGTAGTCGTGGGGCCATTATTATAACAGCAGACATCTGTAGTAATAGTTACTGCTTAAATATAAACTTCTGCATTTGAACTACACTCTCTAGGCTTCTTCTATAATCAGTAGGAAAAAAGTAAACATTTTTAGTTCCTGATTTTTGTATGTTAAAGTAAGCGTCTAAAACAGGTCAAAACAACAGTGCCCTAGAAATTTATCTTTACTAATAACATAAAATTTCGGTGGGGAGCTCAAAAGTAAATGTCAGCTCTGCAGATGTCCATACTTAGATGAGATTAATTCTGTCCCACGAACAAGGAGAGACGCCGATTATGTTAATACATCTTAGCAGCAATTGCCCACTTTATGAGGTATACTCAATTGTGGATTAAGAAACAAGCTTAATGTACCTTCTCCTCAAGCCCATAATCATCTTACTATTGCAATATTTCTTCTAGAGGGAAATAATATAGCAGTGATGATATACTGATATTTAATATGGCAATTTATGACAAGAATTGAATATCAGTTCTGTAATGCCCCTATTAATGTATCTTTCAACATCACAGTCCATCAGAAATGTCTACATTAAACACTGGGGGAATGGAACAGCATCTGCTTCGTTGTAGAGAGCTACAGTAGAGATGTTTAGATTGATAGGAATAAAGATGTACGGGTGTGGGAATACCAGAAGGAGCAAGTGGCAAGAGAAGGGCTACAATAACAATGTGTTGATGCCACATAAATCATGAGGTCATCAAGATGGTAGAACATCCTTGTGTTTCTTCCTAGGATACCCAACCTGGGAAGAAAAAGATAGCAGTCAAAACCTAATGACTCCTAGGTGGGACAGAAGGCAGAGATCAATTCCTGCCAATTTGCAAGGGGAACAAAAACTGTGTCAAAAGTCAGCAATGTAAGTTGAACTCAGAGGACATGAAGAGGAGCTGGCCTGTTTCCTTTTGCCCTGCACTCCAGCATCTTGGTGCTCCAATAGCAGGTAGACTACCTGACATGCATCTTGGTGCTTGTATATTCTTGTGGAAATATATGAATGAATCAGTGAAACCAGTTTGATTTTGAAATATAATCACCTTTCTGCTATAACATCTCCCACTGAGATTTGCTACATTATTTCCTACAAATACTTCTCTGTTCCTGTCAAAAAAAAAAAAAAAAAGAAAGAAAAACAAACAAACAAACAAACAAAAACAAAACAAACAAACAAAAAAAACCAACCAGCTCCTCATCAGTCTAAATCTTCTGGCTTTGCTTTCATGTCATTAACTATCCAACAGCAGGAGTTATCTCAAGCTACTGTAACACTTACAATTTCATGAGCATTTGGCTTTTGGAGGCATACAGAAGACTACAGTTCTACTTAACTTTTTAAGTCAGACGAGCAGCATGACTAAATTCACAATTGTGTTATTTAATCTGGATGACACAAGAGAAAAATGGACAATGACAAACCCTACCCTAGAAGGCACTGAATTATGTGAGACAGGGAAGTTCAAAACTGGTTGTATTCCACAGCTTTGTGAATGATCAGGTTGAAATCTGGCACTTGTAATAAGAAAAATGAATAGTTTGGGTATATTATTCATTCAAATGAAAAAGAGCCAAGCCCTTTGCTGGCATAAATTGCCACAGCTCTATTGATTTCAAACAAGAGCTGATTTGCATCGGATGAACATCCAAGCCATATTTTATAACATGCCCAAATTTGATTAATTGTTTATACAGTCCTGAGCAGGATTTTTCATTGCTCAATTATTTTACTACAAAAAACCCTGCTGCTGAACATACCACTCTCTCTACCATAGGAGAATTAATATTACTTTCTCCAAGCTGTGTGGTGTGGTGAACACACCCAAGGGACAGGATGCCAACCACAAAGATCTAGCTCAAGCAGTGGACCTAGGAAAACCTCATGCAGTTTCATAAATCTAAGTGCAAGGTCTCACACCTGGGTGGCAGCAGCCCCTGCTGTCAGTACAAGCTGGTAGACGAAAGGACAGGGCACAGCCCTGATGGAAAAGACTGGGAGTACTGGTGGGTAGGAAGCTGGACATGAGCCAGCAGTGTGTTTTTACAGCCTAGAAAGCCATCTGTATCCTGGGTTGCACCAACAAAAGTGTAGTCAGCAGGGTGAGGGAGGTGATCCTGCTGCTCTGCTCTATGAGACCTCACCTGGAGTACTGCATGCAGATGTGGAGTCCTCAGTCCAGGAGAGACATAGAGCTGTCAGAGTGCGTCCAGAGGAGGGCAGCAAAAACGGTCCAAGGGATGGAGCACCTCTCCTGTGAGGACAGGCTGAGAGAGCTGGGGCTGTTCAGCCTGCAGAGGGCCCTGTGGAGACCCAAGAGCAGACTTTCAGAATCTAAAGGGGAGTTATCAGAAAGGAGAGACTCTTTAGCAGGATTTGTGGTGATAGGACAATGGGGAGTGCTTTCAAACTAGAAAAGGAGAGATTTAGATTGACTACAAGGAAGTTTTTTACAGTAAAGGTGGTGTAGCACTGGCACAGGTTGCCCAGAGAGATGATGGATGCCCCATCCCTGGAGACACTCAAGGTCAGGCTGGATGGGCTCTGAGCACCCAATGGCACTGTAGGTGTCCCTGCTCATTGCAGGGGAGTTGGACTAGATGATCTTTAAAGGTCTTCTCCAAGTCAAAGAATTCTATGATTCTATGAATTTTAAGGATTATATTTGACGTTAACAGTGGACTCGTCTATGAAAAGTGAACATCTCCTAGATCTCTACAGGTTGACTCAACCAAGCTGTCTTTGTGCAATTTTCTGAGGTTTCTTTCATCAGCTTCTTGGATTGTCAGACATGTTTCCTTAACAGAAAATCCCAACTGGATACTTTCAGCATCTGGACAGAACAGGACATGGTTTCCAATAAGACGGGTATAGAAATGGCTGTACAAGATAACTGAAAAGCTCTTGAAATCATTGTTCAGAATTACAGAAGTATTCATGCAACATTATGGATTTTCATTCTTCAATTACTTCTGATTTTATCATTCCAATTCTAACTTTAAAATAATAATAATAATAAAGAAAAATCCAATAACTTATTCTGAGTACTGTGCTCCCCTGTGATACATGCTAAGTTTTTGGGGTTTTTTTTTCTTGATCTGTCAGTGACTTTATGGTTCATTCCTTTTCTGTCTGTATTACTGCTGTAGTAACATATCAGATGTTTGGAAGGGATGGGAAGAAGAAGGAAGGGAAAAGGGTGGATGGAAGGAAGGAAGGTAGGGAACTGAGAAGGAAGGAAGGGCGGAAGAGAGAAAGGAAGGAAAGAACAAAAGAATGAAGGAAGAGTAAACTGAGGAATAAGGAGGAGAATGGAAAATGGACAGCTGCCCTGTGGCTAGGGGAATCATCACAGCAGCTTTCACTCAGAAGCAGTGCTGAGTGAATTGTAGACCAAAGCACAAGACAAGAGATAACAGTTTTTTTCAGCCAGTTCTTCCCTATGAAAGGCCTTGTGGATAACAGGCTTATTTACACCTAAAGTGCTCCTCTCTGATAAATCTCTGCCTTATTTTTGTTTGTTTAACATGTTTATGTCAGTGGCTTTATCTGGAAAACATCAGCATCCTTCATCTCATTCTACATGGAGCAATATACATGACACCCCTGTCTCAATTTAAAGAACATTTAGAATTATCTCACAACTTATTTTTGTGCCACTTAACATTATGATCTTTTCAGACTTCATATGCTAATCAGCCTGGGGCTAAATTTATACTTAAATGAATGATCTGAAAAATACATCTATACAAAAAGGCCAGTAGTTCTGACAGTTGAGAAAATAAGCTTATTCTCTGTGAGTAGATAAGCTCAACTCTACAGAAATATGCTAAAGAATTTGATATAGGATTAAAAAGTGCCATATAATTTTAAAGCTAGACTGTAAGATTAATTGCCAGGAAATCTTTGCCCAATTACACTTTATGGTTCTGGCCCCTCACACTAATAAACTCTGACTGATTAAGTATACCAAAGCATATTTGCTTCAGTAAGCTGGTTAAAAAAAAATGCTGTGGTTCCAAAATCAGGCTCTTCTCAACCATCAACAGGTACAGACATTTGTAAATATGGTTCTGCTATCCTGAACACAACCAGAAAATTCCATATGGAAGCAGCTAGTTGAACCAAACCAAATGAAAATCTATTCCCCTTTCTTTCACAAAGTTGTACAAAACTAATATCATGCAATCATAGAATGGCTTGGGTTGGAAGGGACCTCAAGGATCATCAAAATTCAACCCTCCTGCTACCTCCAGGGACGGGGCATCAAAAGCCTCTCTGGGCAGCCTGCTCCAGCACCTCATTGCCATCTCAGTGAAAAACTTCCCTGACATCTGATCTAAATTTTCCCCTCTTTGCTTTAAAAAACACTTCCCCTTGTGCTATCACCATGTACCCATGTAAAAAGTTTATTTCCCTCCTGTTTATTAATTCTTTAAATGAATGGCCATAATACTGCAAGTTTCCCTGAAATTATTCACATGCACACAAAAAAGCCCCACATCCATTAGATATATAATTTAACAAAGCTGGATAACTAAGAGAAACTATAAGAGCAGGTGTCTTTAATACAGTTTAAACTGAATATGTGGGGCTTTATATGATAGAGTAATTATCTATCTAGAATTATAGGAAATGTTATATTACCTCAGCAAAATGCCATATCAGTATGCTAGCTTAGCCCACACATTTAAAAACAGAGATAGACAAATAAATGAAAGCAAGATTGGGGACTGTGACATAAATATAGAGAAAACAGGAACCTAATATATACTGTCAGATAAAAGGAGCCTGAAGGGAGATGATAAAAACAGTTCAAATACCTAGAAGGATGCAATATCAAGGAACGAAGAGAATTATTTATACCACGTAAGAGAGCTAAACCAACTTGTGTTTACCAGGGCCTGGAAGTTTAAAACAAGAAGATACAAGAGCAGGCCAATATAAACATTTTAGGGGAACAATTATGCATGACTGGGACTCCAGCAGGGAGAATGCAACATTCCTCAATTTTTTTGAGTGCTTTGCAAACCTACTGGTCCCTGAGCACAACCACTGGGGCTCTGTCCCCTCAGTTGTCCCCTTTCTTGTTGACAGAGCCCACCTGCCACCCACCTTCGTCACCTTGGTTGGCTGGAGCTCGATTCAGCAGTTGTTCTCTCACTGCCAATGAGGGTGTTAACTAGGGCCCACAGAGGTCTCACCTACAACAGAAAGCAGCTATTTTAAAAGTGTGAATGCTGCTGTGCGTCTCCATATGAAGGTTCTGGCCCATAGTCAGTGTTTGAAGCCCGTTGTGTCGGGGTCTGTAAGTACAGACAGCCACGAAAAGATCAGTAACCAAAAGGCATGTGCCATGCCTTGAGGATGTAACAACAGAACCACTGAATTGTGGGGGTTGGAAGCAACCTCAAGAGCATCGAATTCAATCTCCCTGTTAAAGCAAATTCCTGAAAACAGGCCACACAGGTACGTGAGAAGAAAAATACAGAACCTCCCTGGGTAACCTGTCCCAATCCTCATAAAGAAGTTATTCCACATGTTTGTATGGAACTTCCAATGATGCAGTTTTAGACCAGTGCTCCTTGTCCTATCACTACATAGTGCTGTCAAGAGCCTGGCCTCACCCATTTACCTCCCACCTCCCTTTAGATATTTATAAACTCCTCTCGGTCTTCCTCATGCTGAACAAACACAGGTTACTCAGCTTTTCCTCATAGAGGAGATGCTGCAGGCTCTTCATCAACTTTGTGTCCTTCCACTGGACTCTCTCTAGGAGATCCCTGTCTTTTCTGAACTGGGAAGCCCAGAACTGGACCCAGTATTCTAAATGTGGACTCACTAGGGCAGAACAGAGGGAGAGGATCACCTCCCTTTACCTACTGGTCACGCTCTTTATAATTCACTCCATATCACATCATTTCAGGGGCTTTCTTCAGCATTTTTCTAGTCCAAACCCATCTCATGCATTCTCATCACTAACCAAAATGTGTTAGACATGCTACCAGACTCCCATCCTGTGCTGTGAATCAAAGCATGCCAAGGGTTTGGAGATTCACTTCCAAAGTGCACTCTTGATCCAAATTAAAATGCTAATGGAGATGAATCCAGTTCCAGAATTGGCATTTTATTTCAGACTATTTTCTCCTTAGTCTACTTTAGCTAGGTCAAAAAAATCTGGCTTCCTTCCTGCAAAACAGCATGGAGATGTTTTGTTTCTGCAGTTTTGCATTTGCATTGCTCACCACTGCACTTTCATTTTCTGAACAAAGCACCGTCTAGAACAACGATTTTCAAATTTTCCTATTTTATAGAATACTGATTTATTTTCTGTTTTTCATTGGAAATTGTAACCCTCTGTTTCACATCGAAACAATATACTTGTCATACTCTAAAACCTTCTCCAAGATCTGAGGAAAAAGTAGAAAGCCCCTCCGAGACCTAATTTCTGCTCATTATTTTAGATTATCCACAGAAAAAGAGAAGTGTCAATAATGACAGCATCCCAGTATATGTTGACAATGCCCTACTTCTGGAGAGGTAGCTGTGCTTTATTATTCCGTTCCATTGCATCTCTCCCATATGGTTCAAGATTAAATCAGAGTAATCATACAAGGGGAAGACAATTCCATGCATGTTACAATTAGATGAAAATAAAAAAAGGTCCTTTTTAAAGCTCAGCATCTCAGCTCAGAAGATAACTTTGATTATAAAGACATTTTATTAGTTACGATATCTCCATCTAGGCCAAAATCTATTGCTATAATATGGAAGGTGACAACATAGTCAAAAAATAAAAAAATAAAAGAAAATCAAGGTTGGCACTGTCTTTATTATTCCCTTATACTGTAATATCCTCTGCAGGATACATGAAGTGGATTATACAAGCAGTGTGTTACAGCACAGATTCATTTTTCATAGCTTTCATAGACATTTTCTGCATTAAGCAAACAACTGTGAAATAAAGGCTAAACTGTGCTTTTGGAGTCGAGCCATTCCTCAAGCAGTTTTGCATGAATCACACTGTGTCTACAGGTAGCCTCGGACAAACAAGCAGTAGCCCTAACAAATACCTAAAACTAAATGTAATAAAATAGCTATGCCTCATTGCTTCTGGAAAAGAGGACGTAGGTAGTGTAACCACATTCCTGCTCAATCTGCTGTTACACATGTGTTTCTGTCATTGCCAGACTGGATAAACATCCATTCCCAAATTATTTCCTAAGGAGGGAGCATCTGACCATCAGCAAGCAAATTAGGTATGACATAGGTTACCTGGATTTATTTCCTTGCCTTGACAAAGACTTTCTGTCTCATTCAGACAAGCTATGTTTCTGTATCTCTGTTCCCATGCATGATGCATGGAAATATTTAATTACTTCAGAAAGTATTAAGAAAATGTACACTGATGTTCCAAGAGTCCATGGAAGAAGAGTCAGACAATCCAAGATCTCTCCCATGTGTGAACAATCTAATTGTTTTGAGAGATGCTATATACAGTAACACTGCTATAATTAAAAAAGAAAATCCTGATTCATTATTATAATTTTCATCCTAGGAATACATGGAAAAGATTACATGAGTAATATTTAATATTATTTTTCTTTAGAGCCTCAGAAATTACTGTGATATTGAAAAAAAAAGAAGTTTTAGTGTTTTTTTCCCAAAGCAAGTCAGAATACGCTGGATACAGTGCAGTAGCACCATCTCTCAGCAAATTTGTTACAAAGTTATATAAAGCAAATAGGAAATCGTCAGCACAGACCATAAAATGAAATGTTGTGATATGACCTGCGAAGTATATCCTCAAGGGTGCCATCTTACTGCCAAGACCTCATGTGCAACAAGGTCCCACAACAAGGCGTAGCCGTATTGTCAGTGCCGCAGAGCTATTATTGCACAGAAACCATTCATTGACTGGGAGTCATATTTTCATGAACTAGAATCTCACATGTTAACCTTAGTAATTTTGCAGCAGCAAAGGTTGCCTAATTTGCACAGAAGCTTCAGATTAAAATAAGGGTAGTTCCTCAAAGTGAGTACACACGGAAAAGAGTGTTCTGGGAAGAGGCAAAGCCATCATGAGTGGCAAACAGTTTATCAAGCTGTCAGCAGTGTCAATTCTGGCTGTGAAATCCAAAAGAGCAGTAAATGTAAGGTTAACGAGTGATTATTACTCCAGGAAGGGTGGCATTCACATAACTGTGAACACAGGGAAATCTCACAGCTCCTACTGATGAGATCATTTTTCCAGTGTGGAATAGTAACTGAAATTACTAGGAGATTGTAAGGAAAATACACACCTCATCACCTTAATCTCAGAAACAGGCTGCAGTGTATAGATAAATATTTTGATTGCTGCCATAGAGGAGATCTTAAGCAGTGATTGTGGCATATCACAACAGAGGCAAATGACATGGAAAGGAAACTGTCATCAACTGCAGAGATCAGGAATCCATCCTCAGGCAGGTGCTGCTGTGCTTAGACTACACAGCGTAGTTCATACGAATATTTGAGCACGCACTGAAAGGCACTGTTTTAATTTACAGTTCAACCTACAGTGCTGGGATAATCCTAAAGCAGATGTGATCATCATATCAAATTTTTTCCACCTGAGCATCCACCCAGAAGAACTGCTCCACAGCTTCTGTGGTCTTCTATTAGCAGCAATAAGTCAGCTCTCCATGCTCTTACATCTGCTGGGACCTGTTTTCCAACAAGAAGAGTCTGAAGACAGAACATCCAACTCATCTTACATGAAAAATATTCATCACAAAATCACATCATAATTTAGTTTGAAAAATACCTTCAAGATCATCAACATGATCTACCAAGTCCCATGACTATACCACATCCCTTGGGTCACATCCACACATCTCCCATCTTGTTCCAAAGCCTAGCCATCCCTTCTTTGAGGAAATTCTCCTTGGCACCACTGGAGACCATCTCCTTGTGTCCTATCACTTGTCACATGAAGAGAGATTGACATCCTATTCACTGCAACCTCCTTTTACGTAGTTGTACAGAGCAATGAGGTCTCCCCTCAGTCTCCTCTTCTTCAGATTAAACCCCCAGTTCCCTGTGACACTCCTCATAACTCTTCTTTTCTGGTACCTTCACCAGTTCTGTTGCTCTACTTTGCAAATTCATATTCTTCTTGTAGGGAAGGGCCCAAATCTGAGCACTGGAGGTGCATATCAGCAGCGCCATGTACGAACAAGGGGACAATCCCTTCCCAAGCCCTGGGGTCACACTATTTCAGATGCAGGCAAGGATGTTTCAGCCTTCTTGGCCACCTGGGGACACTACTGACCTGTGTTCATCCAGCTGTCGACCAGCAGCTCCAGGTCCTTCTCTGCCAGCCTCTGCTCTCCAAGCCTGAAGCCTTGCTTGGGGTAGTCGAGATCTGAGAGAAGCACCAAGCAATTACTGAATGCCATACAATTAGATTCGACTCACTGATGCAGCCTATCCACATCTCTATGCAAAGTTTTCCTACACTCAAGCAGATCAACATTCCCACTTAATGTGGTATCATCCACAAACAGTACTTTGAATACTTTGTTCTAGTACTTAATTGCCTGCTCATATACCTTATGCAATAACTCATTATTTTTATTATGGATTTAGTCTTAACAAGAAAGACACAGGACTACTTGCATCTTGCTTTGGAGAACTGCAAGTCCAGCCAGGCAGCTTAAATTACACACACCCTGGTTCTGTCAGTCCTTCTTCTAATTACTCATGCCTGACAACATGATCAGCATCAGCAGTTTCAGAGCTTACTTTCCCATACTTGTTACATATGATCAATTGCACAGCTTTCCTACTTCTTTGTAAAATTTCTTACTGACTGACACATCCATTTATTTACAGTTAAATAGACACAGGCTACAGATTTCACTTTCATCAGTGCTATAAGATACAGAGAAATAAGACCAGTGTGGAGTAAAAGTAGCATTTGGGCCTCCTCATGCTTCACTTGGTCTCTAACCATTAACAGCAGAGCAAAATTTCAAAGGGTTTGATACAAGCTTTGCCTTCCTGAGCATGTATCAAAACCAGATAGGAGAAATCACTATAAAAATGCTGCTTCCTCTTTCCACAGACTACAAGGGTAGTATAAGGGCTGGCTGATATTACACGCCTAACCTTTTCATAACTAAAGATAGGTATAGTCATTTTTTTTCTGTTATGGTCTTTCCCACACTTTACTAGAATAGGGTTTTCAATTCATTTCTAGGAATCTTACTCTACAGAATGTTTGTGCATTCTGTCCTCTCTGCAAGACTAGCTGTGCTCCTTTCTCTCCAGATGGAAGCATTAGCTGCAAATAACTGCATTGACATTTTCTTCTCTGCCCTCTTACACTCTTGACACAACCACATTAATAAGTCAGTAGGAGCAGGAAATACAGACCAAGATGTTTCAGATGACTAATAGAGTTCAGGTACCCCAATTAATTTGGTGTCTGACACAAAACATCTTAAAAGAACCTCCGTTTCTCAGCAAGTAGTCACTCAGCACTACATGAAGAGAAAATAACCTTCAAAAACCTCCAAGGAGATGCCAAGTATCAATTTAAAGCAATTGGGAACGTCTCTGGGTTTCATGAACACTTCTCAAAGACTTGGAGATATAGAATATATATATTATTTCTAAAGTACTCATTTGTGCCCATCTAGAAATTCTACTTTTGTATTCTGTACATTTGAGGGAAAGTTCAGTCACTGCAGTATTATGCTGAATTAATCTGCAAAATACTTTTGATTAATGTGGTCTCTTTTCCCCTACACTGTAAGGAAACACGAGGATAATGCATTTCTTTTATCAGTACCAACAGCATCTTTTCCTTCACATCATCCTTTGTCAGCTCATTCAGATCTCTAAATAAGATTAAATCAAGTCCATTTTTAACCATAAAAGCAGTTATTTTCACCGTCTAAGTTTTCTTTTGATTTATCCCTGTATGAGTTATAGCATCAACATTAAAAAAAAAAAAAAAAAAAAAAAAAAAGGGTTATTGGCAAAACTGCCATTCATCATTTCAATTGCTCAGATGCTACCTGGCAATCCACAGCCAATTTTCCTTAGGTAACACCTAGTTTTTTCCTAAAGCACCCTCTGCCCTGTGAGTATGCCTTCCCTGCATATGTGCAAAACAGATGATCTAAATATCTATGTATGTTTTCTATGTTGTATATACACGTAGGTTCTTTTTAACTATGCTTTGTATCCCTGTTTCAATATCCATAGCTATACATACCCATTATTTGCATCTGCTGCAATTGTTTGCTGCCTTCTTAATCATCTCATCAAGTCTCTTTATCACTATAATTGCTGAGGATCTAATACATACTGCCCTACGGACACTACCACAAACAGTTTTGTATTTGTACTGTGAAGAACAAGAAATGAGGAGAAGAGAACAACGAAATAACACTGTTGTTGTAACCTCTGCTGAATACTTTGCTCTGTCAGAACTTTGGCAGAAGGAAACAATGAAAGCTGCAGGCACTGTAAAAAACGTCCAATTCTAAAAGTCTGCTAGCTGCAAAATTTTAGCAGCGGCAGGACTTGCTTTGGGCTTCTTCTTTGCTTTCCTCTACAGTTCTGGCAGCTCTGAGCTGCTTGTCTTACAAGCCAGGTAGGGAGACTGATGGCCTCTTGAATTGCTATTTCAGTTTACAGATAAACAGATCAGATACAGAATATTTTGTTTTTCCAGCCTATTTCATCACTGCATTCCCAATGTCACATTAAAACTCTGTTCCTTCCATCTCCAAACTGTCCACTAAGTTAAAAAAAAAAAAAATACCACACATAGTTACCATAGAAACTATATCTAAGATAGAGAACAGTTTCTTAAAGAAGTCTGCACAGGAGGATTGAGCATCACCAGAGCAGTGATACAGTGCTTCAGAAGGAAATGGAGGCTGTGTTCCTGAGCCTGAATTCCTCACTCGTTTCTCTCAGTAATGCAGAGTGTTTCTGGTGATATATGAATGACTGCACAGTGAGTGACTTATCAGTGGGTCACATGAGTATCACAAGTCCTTCACAAAACAATAGAACAATAGTAAGAGTTATATCTCACATCTTCAAAGTGTAACAGTTGGTAAGAATGCTAACAGTATAATGTGGCATCAGCCCCAGCCCTGGGGGACACTCTCTGCCTTTTGCTGGTATCTGGAAGAATGGAAAGCCAGAGACAATTATATAATTCCTCGGGGTGGAAATAATACACTATCTGGTCATCTCATAATACTGACATCTTCCAGTCTTGCAATACTACGACATATAATACATACCTTGTCATGTCAGCCTGTAAATGACTCCTTTTGGCATTAAAAAGTCTGTAGAAATCTTAATTACAATTGCAAATAAAAAAAAAAACCCACAGACAAAAAACAAGTAACAGATCCCACATACACCCCCAGTGCATCACATCTCAGGGATAAGAGCAGGCACTTTTCTACTGAACAATGCTGCCAAACGAAAAAAAGTGTCAATGCTATTTGTTCCTGCCACTAGAAAAAATATGTTTTCTGAACTGCATTTCAAAATCACTTTGTATTAAGAATGCTTGCTGGAACACAATTCAGAGCTGTTAGAGAGGATTCTGCTACCACCTTCTGGCTGCCAGAAATACTTCATGCTTATTTAACCAGCACACAGAGTTCATAATGCATCTACTGTTCCTTCAGTCTGCACACTTAACACAATACTGTCCCATTTTCTTTAATTCATAAATAAGAAATATACCCCCCAAAAGTAACACCTGCAGCAATAATTTTGATGGTAAACAAAAAGAATTTCAATACTTTAAATGACCTTACTTTAAAACAGTGTTGGACCTGGGGAGCTCTCCAAGGGAGAACCTTGAATGTCTGAGTCTGGCAATACTGACCAAATGAGACTGAAAACATGAGCAAAGAGTACAGAGTAAAGATTAGAAATTTCCATAACGAAAACCAGGTCTCTTCATCTAACATAAGCCTCCCCTATTGCTGAAATAGGAGGTTTGAACCCCTCCCCCCCATCATCATCCACAAAAACATTATTGTACACATTACTTCCTTCTAGTAAAAAGAAGGGAAAAGGACAAAATACCTGGAGATAGCGGAAGCTCAACCATGCATTTGGTTATACTGAACATGTTGAAGTGAACACATTTTTAATATCTGATCTCAATATCTTAATTGTCGTGGCGTTGTTTTGTTTTGTTTTCTCTCCCACAGGTATTCATCTAATCCAACACCTTTATTTTCAAATTCCTTTGGGTCGCAGCATTAGCGCACTATGTGTACTTACAAGTACATGACTTATCTGAGTATTTTCTCCCACCTAGGGAGTTGTATTTTTTAAATATTCATAGGTCCTGTTGTATTTCATCCTTGTTTCAGCTGCGGGAAGGATGAAAAAGATCATTATAATATATGTACCACTGCAAGGTATTACAAAGCACTACTCTACATAACGGCTGTAAAGAAAGGTAGAGATTGCATCAAAGAGGTTCCATTCCGCAACTAAGGCTTAGAAAAAAAAAACAGATGAAGTATCACTGCATTATTTGTACTTAACCCATATCCTACTGAATTCAATAAAGAAATTTCCAGTCTCCTGAAAGCAGACCACTGAAAATTGATTAAAAAAACACGTTTTTTAGATTTCAAAGACCCCTTGGGAATCCAGCCATAACTGTCTAAGCGTCTCTCAAAATGAGATGCCGGCATCTAGGTTACTTAGATGACATCTTTGAAAATTCCACCTTAAATGAATTCTTAAAATCAAAAGGCAAGCCAGCAAAGCCAGATATTAAAGGGAGATGGCAAGCTTTAATGAAGCATCTACTCAAATTCGGGCCATCTTTTAGCAGCAAGAGTTCAAGTGGATTATTAGAAGTGGGTGCTCTTTAATCTCTTACCTCCTGGGAAAAACTGGCATTTAAAAAATGTTAGGAACAGCAATCACAGAAGGGATGAAAAAAGCCTGAAAAGCCAGTTGTTCTGTTTCTCTGTGAGATGTGACATTTTCAAGTTCTCTGCCCATCATATCTGACTATGTTCAGTTGAACTGGACAGTGTATTGCAAGCTCTGCAGGCTTGTGACTCTGTTAGTTTTTCAGGGATTTACATCTTATTTTAAACCTCCCCTAAGTTACCTGAAGAAAGGAATTGTTTTTAATTCTTATATTTCCAGATCTGAAACAAAGCTCCCTGTCCTGACTGTCATGGACTCCTTAGATTCCCTTTAAATTTCCAGAGTTCCTTGACTGTTCCAAGGAAGCTGAGGGAGGCCAAATTGCCCACTGCCACTAACAAGAAGCTAGAACATTCAGGCAGCATTTTATTACCCATAGCAGCAGCTCTATCACAGAAGCACAGAATGGTTTGGGTTGGAAGGGAACTTTAAGATCATCCAGTTCCAACCCCCTGCTATAGGCAGGGACACCTCCCTCTAGATCAGGTTGCTCACAACCCCATCCAGCCTGGCCTTGAATGCTTCCGGGGAGGGGACATCCACAGCCTCACTGGGCAACCTGTTCCAGTTTCTCACCACCCTCACAGTAAAGGATTTATTTCTAATATCTAGTCTAAATCTACCCTCTTCCAGTTTAAAGCCATTTTCCCTTGTTCTGTCACTATCTGGAGGTAGAGCCTTGACAATCACTCCCCTGCCTCTGTCAGTTTTATTCAGAACTGGTGTAGTCTGGGGTTTGGGGAAATCCTGGGATTAGCAAGTCTGTGTGAAAAATGTCCTGGCTCGCAGATAGCAAGACTCAATGATCTTCCAGAAAAAAAAAATAGTAAAATACTGCAGCAGCTTCTGCATTTCGAGAAGTTAAATGAAATACTCCTTTTCTTTAAAGATTCATGTTTGCAGTGAAATGCTGCTGCTTCAAACACAATTCTTGTCAGTTCCATAACGTATGTGTGTGATGGGACAACTTTTGACTGTTAGATATCCAGAGTGACTTTTTGGCAGAGGGAATCTGCACAAAATCTAGCTCAGAGACACCAAATGCTTCTGCTAATAGCCAGAAAACACATACAGCATGTCAGGCTACATGGAAAGCATTCAGCATCCAAGGGATCGATGTGGGAAATACTGACATGCTACCTTGCCGTGGAGCTGACAGAGAATAACTTAACTAAAACATGATAGACCTAATGATGCATTTTCAAGCACCAAGCACAATAAATAGGCATTTCTTTCTACCTAAGGCAGTCTTTGAGAAAGAACTGCTCTGCAATCTGTCCTTTGACAATTCAACAGCCTCTTAGGACCAGAGGGAACGGTTTCAAGCTACAGCAGGGGAGATTCAAGCTGGGGCTGGAATGGACTGCCAAGGGAGGTGGTGGAGTCACTGACCTCGGGGGTGTTCAAGGAAAGGCTGGATGTTGTGTTGAAAGACATGGTTTAGTGGGAGCTATTGGTAATAGGTGAACGGTTGGACTGGGTGATCTTTTAGGTCTTTTCCAATCTTGGTGATTCTATGATTCTGCTCACGTGTTCTGTTCCTTTCACCCACCTGCTTGTTCCGAAGCAGCAAATACAAACTTGGTAGAGGCTTCCTACTTGGTACAGAGTGTCTTGAAATGAAAACTTAGCTACCGAGTCATCAAATATTGAAGCATAGGTTTTAGGAATATAAATGTTAAGAACAATACAGCATACCCCACAGTAGTTGGATGGAAAAGATGAGAATGCTTCGTATGACAGTGGTCATCTCCAGGATCTAGTAAGAAAACATATTTCATGGCTTCTCAGCATCACAGGATGGGCAGTAGCTCTGCAAACAAGGAATGAACACGCATTTCTTGTGGTACTAGTTCACTCTAACTTCCACTTCGGCGAAAGCAGAAAGGACTGAGAAAGAGAAAAAAATACCGTCGTAATGAATGTGTTGCTGACACTTCAGTCTTTCCCAAATTAAAAGGGTTTTCTCTGGGAAAAAGAGATTTATTTCCTCCACCATTGATTTTCATACTCCTTTTCATTAATTTCAGTGACTGTATCTAGAAGAGCAGTTTTCCATGGAATTATACAATGATGAAGTCTGACCTATCTCTAGAGTTACTTCAGAAATCCCTGTTATCAGAAAATTCTCCTATTTTATCACCAACTCCAATCAGCAGAATAAGTTGTGTTCTTACTGTCAGACTGGGACTGACAGATTATTTATCACCCATCATTTACTGCTTCTCTAGTAAAGCTTCTCAGAAAAACAAATAAAAGAGTCAGTCATTAAACACATCGTACCAGTTTGGAAGACTTTGTAAATCAAAGGATAAAACTCATCAAAAATTATATATAGAATTTGAATGTTTTAAATGCCAGGGATCTGAAAACATTGAAAAGATACTGAGTATCATTTCAAATCTCCTGAAAACAGAGGTTTCTACGCAATAAATATTCTACAATCATGAACAAAGCTTTTAAAATGTACTGTCATACACACATAATGACAGTCGAAATCTTATGTGAACAGTTTACTCTCCGAATCTTCAAAAGTGGATTGAAAATCTCTTATGCCTTCCTCTAAGCATTGAAACTGCCATTTGAAGTTATACCCAGTTCTGTGAGATCATCATTGTGTGCTGCAAACTGCAGTGCTTCATGTAGGCAGTGATAGGCAACTTCAAAAGACCCACTTAATTGCAAAACGGTATTCACTTGTATGCTGGGAAACAGAAAAACTGAGTCTCTTTAACACTACGTGCAGAGAAGACCAATAAAGCTTAGTAACCTTCACAGTAAGTGTATATGAAAGTTAGTAGCAAAAAATATATTTTTTAATGTGATACACCACAAAATTCTGAACTGTGAAACAAACATACTTTCAATGGATTTCCTTCTGGAAAATCCATGAGTAGATTTCTATGCCACTGAAGTAGTAACTAAGAGTGGAGTAGCACCACATGATACTTCTGGGAAACTGTGGATTTTCTACTTCATTTTTCTCCATCTTTTGTTTGTTAATGTTTATAACAAAATCCATTACTAAGTCAATAAGAATGCTATTGCTTAATCCAGCAAACATAATGTCATAATAATAATGTTTTTGAATTGTTCCCCAAATATTCTCAGGACAAGAATGAAAGAAATTGGTTTTCTCAAACAGAAGCATGATACACACAATGGTTAAAATACAACCACAGACACAGGAAGAGCACAATGTTTACTTTACAGATGTAAATTAGATTTTTATTCTCATGTGTTACTTTTGTTGACACTGTGTAAAGTGAATTTCAAGTTTTAAGAACAATTCTTGGCCCTAAGACAACAAAAGCCCTTAATTACATTCTCCTGTATGAGGTGTTCAAGGCCAGGTTGGATGGGGCCCTGGGCAGCCTGGTCTAGTATTAAATGTG
The DNA here is from genome assembly GCF_026119805.1 of Tympanuchus pallidicinctus. Lineage (NCBI taxonomy): Eukaryota > Metazoa > Chordata > Aves > Galliformes > Phasianidae > Tympanuchus > Tympanuchus pallidicinctus. The sequence continues at coordinate 6,669,230 of NW_026294627.1, read as the reverse complement.
GAGGTTGGTGGCTCTGACTGTGGTGGGGGGGTTGGAGATTCATGATCCTTGAGGTCCCTTCCAACCCCAGCCATTCTGTGATTCTGTATGTTCCCATCAATCTTCTCCTTACAAACGAAGCTATCCAACAAACAGAAACAACTGAAATGTTTTCAATATGAATAAGAAAACTTAAGACTTAATTATATTCTTACTCATTCCTTTGTAAATTGTTATTACCACACCCTACATTAAAATGTTCTTGCTAAATAGCAAGAGGGCTTTTTTTTTTTTTTTTTTTTTCCTGCTGGGTTCAAAGCAGACGTTTATCCTACGAGAAGCCTCCATGGGAGCTTTATTTTGACTAAGAGCTGAAGCAACCTCTTGGTCTAGATAGCTCTACCAAATATCTGCATCAGGTATGATATATAATGAAGTGAATGTTTTAAGTTGAGGGAGACAAGATTTAGGTTGGATGTCAGGGGGAAGTTCTTTACAGAGAGAGTGGCGAGGTGCTGGAACAGGCTGCCCAGAGAGGTTGTGGATGCCCTGTTCATCCCTGGAGGTGTTCAAGGCCAGGTTGGATGGGGCCCTGGGCAGCCCGGTCTAATATTAAACAGGGAGGTTGGTGGCCCTGGATGTGACGGGGGTTGGAGATTCATGATCCTTGAGGTCCCTTCCTACCTTGGCCATTCTGTGATTCTGTGAATGATATTAACTTCCAGTTGGTAGATACATTGGAAGAAATCTCCTCATGGTCTTTTTTTTAGCAAAAAGCACGTCTGCTTTAGGATTTGTTCCCCTGTATTCAACACTGGTGAGGCCGCACCTCGAGTACTGTGTCCAGTTTTGGGCCCCTCACTGCAAGAAAGATATTGAGGCCCTGGAACGTGTTCAAAGGAGGGCAACAAAGCTGGTGAGGGGTCTGGAACACAGGCCATATGAGGAGAGGCTGAAGGAGCTGGGAATGTTCAGCCTGGAGAAGAGGAGGCTCAGGGGAGACCTCATTGCTCTCTATAACTTCCTGAAGGGAGGCTGTAGTGAGCTGGGGGTCGGCCTCTTCTCTCGTGTCATTAGTGATAGGACCAGGGGGAATGGCTTCAAGCTACGGCAGGGGAGATTCAGGCTGGACATGAGGAAGTATTACTTTTCAGAAAGGGTGGTCAGGCACTGGAATGGACTGCCCAGGGAGGTGGTGGAGTCACCGACCCTGGGGGTGTTCAAGGAAAGGCTGGATGTTGTATTGAGGGACATGGTTTAGTAGGAGCTATTGGTAATAGGTGAACGGTTGGACTGGATGATCTTTTAGGTCTTTTCCAACCTTGGTGATTCTATGATTCTATGATTCTATGATTCTATACCACATGCCTTATAAACTGGCATTATAAACTCAGCATTTCCATAGTTAAAAACTGTAGCAGACATTAAGTTAGAAGAAGCCTATTTGGTTTTGCCCATACAAATGTAGGTCGTTATCACTGCTGTAACACGTTAAAGAAGCCATAGGGCCATCGAGTGACGGCAGCACTCAGCAGAACAAATCCTATCAGCAATACAAATTCTAAATTCCGGATGCAATTGCCCTCATTTCAGCACAAAGCAGATGATCCCTACTACACGTTTTTTAAATTAAGTGCCCACATACCAGACACCTAGCAACCAAAGCTCTAATTGTCACATCTTCATATATATTTCTGAGGCGACTATGCAACCCTCAAACATAATTAAACTACCAGAAGCCAAGTGCCGTGATGGAATCAGCCTCAGACCGGTTCCTCGGTGTCTCCTGACCACAGAGGAGTGCAGCCATTTGATAGCATCCCTACACTCATCATCTCCAATCCACGTCGCTGCGGACAAAACGCAGCCGCCACCCCACACAACCTTCCCACACAACCTTCCCGCCAAACCACGCGCATGCGCCCCGCCGTGCGCATGCGCCCCGCCACGGCACTCCGGGCTCTTTGGTTTCCCTTCAGCACTCACGGCTCCCGCGCCGCGCGGCAGCACATGCGCAGTGACCGCCGGTCTTTCTCCCCTTCCCCCGAAGCTTCGTGAAGCTTCCGGAAGGCTGCGGCCGGCTGCTTCCGCCGCGCCGCCCCCCCATCACCCCCCGGCTTCCGGTTGCCGCATCCCGTTTCGCCGCGCTGCCGCTGCTCTCCTCTGCTCCGCGGAACGCCGCCATGTCCTTGCTGTGCTACAACCGGGGCTGCGGCCAGCGCTTCGACCCCGAGACCAACACGGAGGGTGAGGACGGGGCGGGGGGTCCGTCACGGCGCGGGGACCTGAGGGAGCCGGGATGCCGGGCGGTGACGGGGCCCGGCCGCAGGTTGACTGGATAGCGAAGGACGGCTGAGCTGCGGCTGAGCCTGCAGGGCTGAGCGCGCAGCCCGGCTGCCCGCTTGGGGGCTGCCAGCGAGTGCCTGTCCTTCCGGCTTGGGTGGGAAGGGACCTTAAAGCCCATCTGTTCCAGTGCCCTGTTGTGGGCTGGCTGCCCCCCAGTAGATCGGGCTGCCCCCCGTCCGACCGGCTGCAGTTCTCAACAAGCTTTGCAACTCGTCTGATTTGCGAGGATTAATTTCTAGGGGATGGGCCTTCTGTGGTAGCGTAATTTCTAGCGCAGTGCACGAGTTTAGAAGTCGGCTGATGCGATCTGACACGTGCGACTAAGAAATCACTGCGTAAAATGTTATTGTTCTGAGATAAATATCTGCAAAGAGAGGGGCAGCGCTTTGTGTAAGGCTTGCTAACGTTAGGAACAGCAAAAGTGGGCAGACGGTTTTGGAATGCTGCCATTCAGAAATCCTATCCCACTCCAGCTCGGCTCAAAAGGCAAAGTAGACAGGCTTTAGGTAGGTTTTCCTATATCAGAAACTTTCATTAGGTCTTTATGACCTGCTCTCGTTGTTGTAACAACAGTTTTTCACTGTGTTTTCTGATGTACGTGATATAAGTTGGAGTGGACCAGACCTGACGGACATGGCCCTATGCTAACTGTGTGATTGTGACAGGCAGCTTTCTACAATGAAGTTTATTCAGTAAGTGACTGGGTCTTGGAGTTCCTATGTCCTGGCCTAAGCAGTTCTGATGCGGTTTTTCAGGAGTGCTCTAGAAGACCAGGTCTAACATGTTTAGCTGAAAGAGAGTAATTTAAGCTTTCAGCACCACTAAACTTCACTAAGATCAATAAGGCGATGGCTACTTGAGCATCTAAGACCCTATCTGGCTGCATTTAGCTGTCAGCTTTAAGTGTTTTAGAGCTGGGGAGAACATTTAAGTCTTAAGGATTAAGTGAAATGCATATTAGACACCAAAATATGTATTCCTGTAATCTTTGATAAGCTTTATATTGATATAATCTATCACTTAAGCTTAGAATCAATAGTTATGAGGAGGTTTTTATATCTTTTTTTTCCCCAACAAAAATAGAAGATGAGGCCCAGAGGCCTCAAAGATGTTATGGATGTATCACAATTTCAGCCTACAGAATAGATATCCCATAGCAATGATTGATGTAAGAGGCCTTTAATGTTCTCTTTAGAATCAGAGGGCTGGTGTAACATGCATGTATTTTCTGTAGAAGCTGTCATTGTTTCAAACAAATGATCAGGTGGCAACTGGCTGACACAAAGGACGCAGTGCCTCTTTAAAGAGAGGCAGAAAAAACAGCCTGAGGGAAAGCATTAAAGGTATGACTGCACAGGTATGACTGAACACAGTTATGAAATCATTTGTGGCATGCCTAGCAAGGTACAAATTTAACATGCATTTCAAATACAGTAACAACTAGCTACATCCATACAGTTAGAGAGCTGTGCAGTGTTGGATGTAGAACTTAGCTTCCAAAAGGGGCAGTAAAGTTTTAATTTATTTCTCTGGGAATTAATGACCGTGTGGATATTTCTAATCCATTTCAATACCACGTCCAATTTTGCCACTAATACAGTGGTGTAATGTAATACTTCTGTATAGATTTAAAAGGGTGTTGCTCACAAAGAGGTTGAAGGTGTACACATGTTTGTCTCAGCTTCCTCACTTTACTGCAGAGCTTTGTTTTAGGCTGCAATTAGAATCTTTGTTAATGCAGTTTTATTTGGTTTGTTGCCAGAACTGAAGGGCTTAGCTCATTTGTCAAGGGTATTGGTATTGCACCTGCAGGATCAATGTGATCCTGATGAAAACTTATTTTACATATTTCTGAGGTGGGGTGAGCTGGAGTCGAAAGCAGTGATAGCCTAGATTTTTATCTGACCTTTCAACTTTGTTTGACTTTGGTCTCCATTGTTCAAACTCTGTTACTTTAAAGTGCATCCTCTGATCCATTCTGTTTCTCAGCCTGAATCTTTCTTTGTGAACTGTTTATAAGCTCTTCACATACAATATTTTTCATGTTATTTACGTTTTATTCCAACACTGAGAAATTAAGTGGAATCAGAACTCTCCCGATCACATTCACATTCCCGAGGAGCTGGATAAAGTTCATTGAGTTAAATGAACTTCCATTGCTTCTGAGCTGCAAAGCATAGCTTGTGAAGTATTGGAGTGCTTCCAGAGGGCAGCAAATCATTTATAAGTTATATGTAGACATACCTCACTTTGTCATCAAGAATTCAGCAGGATTCCATTGTAAATATCTTTAAGTTTGGAAAACCTTGACTGTTTTCTGCTTTGCCTTGTAACAGGAAGTATAAGAATGGGTAAGCAGGGATGTAGTAGTAAAGTAATAGCAGGCAACAACGTGTGCACTGGTAGACTGGAATTGATTTGAGTATCAGATTTTCATTTAAAGAAACATGACAGTGTGGTACTTGCATCTGCAGAAATGTTTTGAAATGATTTCTCTCTTCATTGAGAAGTGAAGAGAGAAATATTGATTGCTTTGAAAAGCATTTTGTTTTGTTTTGTTTTTAAGGAGAGGTATTAACAGCACTGGAGAGGTGAGTTGAAAAAATGTTGAATAGCACCCAAAGGCTGGAAGCTGAGCTGAAACAAATCAGACATAGATCATACTTCTGCATACTGCTGATGTGTGTCCTGATCCTTTCTACTCTCTGCTAATCAGATACAGGATATTGTTTATGAATGTAAACTTCACTTAGACAAGTGTTGCTGGTCTCAGTACAAATGGTAACAAGGGATGTTATTCTGTTCTCTGATGCACAGGATGGTCAGACTGCTTAGAGATAAACTGCCACTGCCTCTTCTTGAAGCACTGTAGAGCTGCTTGCCGCTGCAGCTTCTGTTGTTGTGTGCATGTGGCTCTCATGAGATAGCAGCAGAGAGTGGGTTGTTGTTTCTTCATAATATACTGCCTGCCAAGGGGGCTTAAGGAAACAAGGAGAAAGGACTGGGCTTGGCCAAATGGACAAACAGGCCAAACAGGTGCTTGTCTGCATCTGATATGTGACGGATAGCTACCCTGAATTGTTTCTAAGATTGTCTCTAAGTTTTGAGAAACATAGCTCTAATTAATAGCACCTCTCTCTTTTCAACTCACGTGCTAAGTAGTAATTTAGGTCTTCTCATTCAAAAATAATCTGAGGTGCAAATAGCTTAGTTCTGCTACCATGATGATGCTTGTGATGGCATGCTTTCATAAATTTGGAAAAGAGCACCCTTTGTTTTTAAGTAAAAAAACAAAAAACAAAACAAAACAAAAAAACAAAAAACAGTGAAGCCCTGTGTTCTTTGTATAAAATAAATGTATTTTCTTTTATTCTTAGAAGCTTTATTAGCATTAGCTTTTCATCCTGAAGCTGAAAGTATTGGTGGTAGTATGAGGATATGTAAGTTTTCCTGAAGGACTAATGTCCTAAAATGTGTTCCTTTTGACTGAGATAAGAAGCATCATCGTAAGGCAGTGTGTCTGTCTGAACACATTAGTGCTTGAGACTTAAGCACTGAGTATATGATGAAAGAAGATACTAAGCAAGAGAAAAAAGTCCTTCAAATTCTACATACTTTTATATATATATACACACACACATATAGAACATACTGATTTGTTGATAGTCCACTTAAAATCTGTAGGCAGCATATTAGTAAAGTTGTGTGTTGCTCATCTTATTATTTGAAATGTGGTATTATGCACACTTGTGTTTTATGGAGGCTTATAAAAAAATGTTACTGTTTGTGTCATTTTAAATTTTAGCTGTTTCTACAAAAAAATAGAAATAAAAAACCAAATTGCTTTAAAGGCTGGAATGCAGCTGGTATTTCCCATCTTGTTTTTGATTCACATCATTAAATTATGCATACGGTATATGTCAGAAGTGTTACATATTGAAGGCAGTTATATTACACTTGGAAAGTGTACATATATTAAGTAAAAAGGAACAGTTGCTACGTAGAAAACTGTAATGTTGATAAACATCTATGAATATCCACGGTTCAGTTAATGAAAGAAGTGTTTTAGCATCGTTTGTACAGAACCTAGTAGCAATTGATAGTATTGACAGAACTAAATTGTGCATGTTGGAGATTGGCCTCTGTCTTCATGACCTCAAACCTAGGAGATCACAAGCAGTGGTGTAAGAACAAGGTACTTATTGATTTCAGTGAACTCATAGTGCTTGTATGTTTGTGATCAAACAGATAAGAATTCTTGGTACACCTGAATATTAATAATAACCATTTTTTTCTAGATTCATGCACGTATCATCCAGGTGTGCCAGTCTTTCATGATGCTCTCAAAGTGAGTATGCAGATACCTTTTTAAGTCTCACCTTTTTTCCATATATGTAAAACAGTGCACTTTCCTCTTTCTCTTTGTCAGTCTCTCTGTCCGGTCTGCCATTTTTGAGCAACCCCATGAAATTCCACAAAGCTGCAGAAGAAGCTTAGTGTAGCTTACTGTATCCATATGGTTTAAGTCATACAAGTTCACGTGCCTTGTTTCTATCATTTGACTCTCAACGGTTTAATTAGGTCCTGTGAATAGATCTCTGGAGGTATTGAGAGTTATCTTACTCTCTGTTAATTAATCTGCTTGGAATGTAGACCAGATGCATGCACTCTTATACAACTAGAGCACTAACGTGAGTGTGACATTTGTCTGCTGCAGAAAATAATTGCATTATGTTAACCTGATAACCTGATACCTTGGTTGAGTTGGGACTGCTCACCCGTTGCCTCTGGTGTAACTGTCCAGTGTTCTCAGGATAAATCTTCAGTAATGAATTAAATGTATCTGTGATCGCTGTGTGTGCTTTGGCCAACTCCATAGCCCGCATTCATTCTACTGAACTGTTTTCCTGCTTCAGGATCTGCTCGGTATATACACAATGCCTGTTGGGAATTATTTGACAGAGAACTGCATAGGTAGGCCAAAACAATACTGAAAATACTTTTTAACCATTCAGCAGGTCAGGAATCTGGTGTCCAGGACCCAGCACTGTTCAAAATACTTAGACAGTTGAAGCGTAAGTGGCCTTTCATAGGATTTGGAGCTGTTATTTAACTGAGGAGCAAGCAGTTTTCCATGGTATTTAGAAACTGCTTCTGCTGACAGTATGTCTCATCCATGTCCAGCCATGTGGTGGTTTGGAGTACATGGAGGTACTTATGTGCTGGGTATCACGTATTCTGTGAGCTGATGGTGATTTTGCTGTGCAGTACAATTCAGTTAAAAATAAATTGCCATAGTCTAAATAAGGTTGCAACTGTACTCATAGTACAGTGCTTAAGACTTCTACATAATTACAAGGACAAAAATTATAAAGATATCTCAAAAGGCTGTGTTTGCTTTCTCTTAAATGAGCATGGTTCAGTTTCTTCCCTCTCACCCCTGCTTTTCTAACTCTAGGCCTAATTAAATTTATCATAGTTTTTCTAGGTTTTCTTCCTAATGTGGATTGTAGGTAATCCAAGTGAGCAGAGGTTAACCTTTTACCTCTTGGACTGTGTAAATAGTGAATATTTTAAGTATATTTTCAAACCATCTACTTGAACAGTGAGCCAGTGCCTCACTGCTTCAGCTCTCAATGTGGTGGGAAAGTGTATCTGCAGTGCAGATTTCCAGAACTGTGGGGGGAAATGAGTACTTGAGAGATCTGACTAGAAAGAAAGTCTCTTCATTTTATCTTTTGCCACAGGTGAATGTATTCTCAGGTATAAAATTTGTTTATTCTTCTCAAATGTTAACTTAAGGGTTGAAGTAACATTTCTGCTTTCCCTCGTATGGAGTTGACACCTAACTTGTCATGAAAATGTTCAGTGAATTCTCTGATGAAAGCAACATGAGTGAAGTAGAAATGGCAGAAGGAACAGCTGTACTTGGCTTCTAAAAATGCAGGGGATTGAAAATATTGTCCCATCTTGTAAAAGAATAGAACTGGTCTTTCAGAAGCTGCAGCTAAGTAGGGTAGTCACACTTGTTCTATTTTTGTTCCAAACTGTTTATAGGGTTGGTCGTGCTGTAAGAGAAGAACAACAGACTTCTCTGACTTCTTAAGCATTGTGGTATGTATTCATGTCTATTTGCAGTTATTACGCTTGTGAAATCACAGTGATAAATATCAAGTGGTACATCTGCTTACATGTTTAAAGTTTGCTTACTTGTTTTACAGCTGTCTTAAATCTTGGATACACTGATTTTCTTGCTCTAAAGCTGTAGCTGCGTCTTATGTTTCAAGCTTTAATAGACGTGCTTTGTTTTATCAAAACTTATTTACACTTGGTAGGAATGAAGGACAATTTTTTTTCCCTCAACTGTAAAAAATATGTATTGTTCTTTAAAGTGTATCCAAATGAAGGTATTTTCTGTCGTAGTTGTAGGATTACCTTCATGACCAATGTGATATGTGGGCTAAAGTGGAAGATGATCTGAAGATATAAAAGAACTTGCTGCAGTTTTTGGTAAGTGTGCACAAAAAATAAACTTATAAATAAATGCACACTTATCGAAAACTGTAGCAACTGCAGCATTTAAGTATAAGCATAAAAACATATGCTTTCCCTGATAGGGCTGTACAAAGGGTCTCCATAACAGTGAGAAACCTCCTGAGCCTGTTAAACCAGATGTCAAAAGTACCACTGAGCGAAAAGAGCTAGCTGAACTGAAACCCAAATTTCAGGAACACATCATTCAAGCACCAAAACCACTGGAAACAATTAAAAGACCAAGGTATTGTATACAAAACCCCTTTTCTTTCCCAAATTTGGTGTGGTGGTTGATTTGCCAAATTAAAGCTTGTTTGATTATTAAGTGTTACTCATTTCATACAGTGTAAAAATTCCCAAAGAGTTTGGTTTTGCTTGCAGTGATGTCTCTACTATGTTGTCTCTAACTTCGAAGTGAGCTAAAAGAATTCTGTTTAAGACAAGGTAGCACTGGATTGCTGAGCATTCAGCTGCACGGCAAACCAAAATTGCAGTGTAAAGCTCTGTAGCTTATAAAGTGTTTTGTAGTAATGTCTGTGGTTTCATATATTCTTAACACTAAACATAAAGGAGTTTGTATGTAGATTCCCTAATCTCTCTGATTTTTTTTTGTTGTACAGCACTTAGTTGCTTTCAGCCTTTGTTGAAAGGCATTTGAAATTTCTAATCTGTAAGAATGGACACCAAGAAATCTGGTTTGTTACTTCAAGGGACATTAGAAAGGAAGGGCCTTATCAAAAGATTAAAAGTTACTACTGTCATCTTTTATAAGTTATTTTCCATGAAGTTGATATGAATGCATGGACTATTTTTATTTTTTTTTAGCCCAGATGAGCCAATGACAAATTTGCAGCTGAAAGTTTCAGCTTCCTTGAAGCAAGCTCTAGATAAACTGAAACTCTCATCAGAAAACGAAGAGAAAAAAGGTAAGGATATAAGGAAGTTAAGTTGATATGTGATACTTACCATCAGACAAATTACTTTTTTTGTTGTTCTTTCTAAGGCAATTATTTGACAAGATTATTCATGTTCTCAGTAATCTGGGAGATAACTTTGCTTCTGTAGAATTATAATCCAAGTTAAATGTGAACAGTGTGGGAATTTGGGTAGTAGGTGGAATACATTCCCACTGCAATTATTGGAGCTGCTTATTCGTAACCAGTGACATTCCCTTGAAAACTGGTTGGTTCTCCCTTGTCTGCTTTTCCTCTTTTTATCTCACTGATTACTTCAAATTTAATTCCTTTAGAGACGCTAGAATTGCTGAATTCAATCTGTGTGCATTTATGGCAATTTTATACCCTTTTATGTTTTAGCAAAAAATGTCATTTAGCTTTTTTTTGTACTTGGTATTCAGATTCTTTGCTTGTATCTATTTATAGGCAGCAATTGGATCCTTTGATAGTCTTTATAAACCAAACATAATGAGTGATTGGCGTCTTCTGATTGTTTCTCTTTGTGTATGATTGTAGCAATCCTTTTTAGCCTTTTTTTTTTTTTTCTTTCACTTAAAACAGTGTAAATGTATAGAAGCTAAAATCTGAGGCAGAAATAATGAAGTTATTGGAATATTAGCATAATTTCTGTTTCTTTGTACCCTTCTGGAAGACTTCAATAACATGCAGAAGTTGCTTGTTTCTTTTTTTTTTTTTGTAATCTACTCTTTAATTCCTTTAAATTCTCAATAGCAGCAAATTGTTTTTTACGTTGTAAACTTCTTTATTGTAAGCTGTTTTTTTCTACAATACGATTGTGTTTACAGAGGAGGACAGTGATGAAATCAAGATAGGGACACCATGTAAAAATGCAGGCTGTTCAAAAGTAAGTCATTCAGTTCCACATTTATGCCTTCTTCCTAAACTATTACATGCAGGGTTCTGTTTTTTTCTTTCTTTTTTTTGTTTTCTTTCTGCTACAAATTGACTGGAAATAAGATAAATTCCACTGGGCTTAACAAATATACTGTTGTTAACATACATTAGTATTGACACATGTAGGCTATTTTGTATTGTGCATGCAGTAGGTCTAAGATTTCTTTCTCTTGTTATCCATCCTGAACTTCTAATTAGTAAGCTTACCAAACATACAATACTGAAACATTAACTTAAAATGCTAAACAAAATATTGGTAAGAGGTGACTTACTGTTAACACTTGAATTGTTTTTATGTACATACATACCAGTATATTCCTCAGAAGCATTTTCAGAGGTTACCACACAGTGCATCCTGCCCGAGGAATCCCCAAAGAAAATATTTTAACATCTAACACTGAAATTAGACTTTTTATTACATTCTCACTGAAACAGACAGTTAAGTTTTTTTGCTGCCACCATTGTTATATACAGAAAAATAAATTTTAAGTTGGTAATTCATTGTACATCTGACAGATGTGGGCTCTTGGCTGAAACTGTGGTGGGGGAGGAATTCATGTAATTCACTTGTTTGTATTAGGAAGAGCTGATGTAGTGTTCAGTATTAGAGATACATCATTTATTTTCTTTTGAGAATCCATGTTTTTTATGAATGGCAACTTTAAGTACTCCCTCTGAATTTTCAGTGTTTTTCAAGTGTCCTCTGTGAACATAAATGGTGACACCAATGCTGTATCAGTTGAAGCAATACAAAGCATAGCTTGTAAGCATGGCGTGCCAAGGAAGCTTTTGTGAATGGAGATATCTTTTCAAAATAATAATTCCAGTTGGACTTGGATTAACTGCTGGAAAGCTTTATCGTATTTTGTTCAGTGTTCATTTTGTTTGTTGTGTTTTGTTTTCTTTTTTGTTTTTATTCAACTTTGGTCCAACTTGCTGTAATGGTAAAATGCTTTGTTTCACTAGACATACCAAGGACCACACAGCACTGAAGAAGTGTGTCAGTACCATTCTGGCGTGCCTATATTTCACGAAGGGTTGGTACTCAGTTTAATTTTTTAATTAGTCTTTAATCTGCTACTGCTCTTGTCATAGATGTTGTCTTGTATTCCTTCTGTATTTCTGCAATCAAAAATAGTAATGACTGAAAAACGTCTACTAAATTAATAGTAATTCTACTTAAAGGAACAATAGTATCCACAACAGTGTCCTGAAGATTGCTTTTTCATTACTTTCTTTGCAAACTTTAAAGGATGAAATACTGGAGCTGCTGTAAAAGGAAAACATCTGACTTCAATACGTTTTTAGCCCAAGAGGGCTGCGCAACAGGAACACACGTATGGACTAAAAAGGATGCAGTGAGTACCATTAGCATGGCCTTATGCAGCTGGTTATTCTAAACTTTCAGTACTGAAACGTAGTTCATAGGCTGTTTGAGGTTTTACTATTGTTGAGCTGCTTTGTATCACTACCTATGAAATAATGTGTAGGATACTGTGCACAGCATGGCAGAACAGAAAAGGAGTTTGAAGTGATCTGTGGTAGTACTCCATCACAAGTGTGCTTCTGCCTTTCTTTGCCTTAATGCGTGTTTAAATGTAAAAGTGTTCTTGGCAAATTCAGCTTTAATAGAGAGGCTTATTGTTGGATGCAGCTTAACAGACGTTTCTTATTAATATTCTTAATTGCTGGGGTAAATTCAGTTTGATGCAGCAAAGTGTCACTTAACAAAAGAAAATCAAAGATTTATTACAGAAGCTGTGATTCTGTTACCCCATTTTATAATGACTGCTTTCCAAGTGCTTTACTTCCTTACTTAGAAGATTGCTGCTTGCTTTTAAGATTTGCTTGTATCTAAGCAGTAGTTTCAGATACATAAATAACCAACAGAAAATTTGAAGTGATAAACCTAAAGCAAGAAAGTAGCCTTGTAGAGTAGTTACTCAAATGTTAAGAAATTCATTAAATGTTTTTCTATTCAGATAATGAATTTCTAGTTGACTGTTGTTTGACTGCAGATTTTTTTTGTTTTTAAACTTATCTTTTTACTCGTTTGGATCTTGTGGGTTTTTTTTTGTTTTGTTTTTTTACTATTTCATTTTTTCATGCATTTGGGAACAGGGAGAAATACTTAATTTCTTGCAGCGATACAAAAATTTCTTGGAGTTCTGACTTCTTTTTTCTTTATGTTCCATACTGCTACGTGCTGGAAAACTCCAGTCTTGAAAAGGAGGTTGATCCAACAGAAAATATTTCTATTGCATTTCAGTGCCCCTCTTTTATTCCCATATTTTCTATCATGAAACATATATTTATTATAGTTTTATACACATGTGTGTATAGTGTATATAAAAAAGTATTTTGCTCTCTTCTGAACATATCGTAGCTGGGTTTACTGGCTGTTGGAATAGCCCCAGAATTTTATCCTAATATTGTAAAAAATACTTCTGAATTCTTCTTTTTCCATGACCTTTTCTTTATACAGGGGAAGAAAGTAGTTCCATGCAGGCATGATTGGCATCAGACTGGAGGAGAAGTGACTGTTTCTATATATGCTAAGAACTCTGTTCCTGATCTGAGCTATGTAGAAGCAAATAGCACAGTGGTGAGTGTCTGCCTTAAGATGCCATTCTTGACCCTTGTGTTTAATTATATGTAGTTTGGGTTTTTTTCCTTCCTGTTAAGACGTCTGTACTTTGATAAGGCTGCAAAAAATCGTTAATTAGACTTCTGCAATTAAATCCTGAGTGCAATGACTTCCATTGGCATATATGTAAATAATTACAGATTTTTAATTCCATTGTGTTTGACTTGAAGTAACTGAACGTTGTTCTTGATGGCGGTTTCACAGGCAGTAATATTTAGGGAGTGCTAAAAATGATGTTTCTGTGATTTCTTCCTCTTTTGGACAAAATGCAAGGATTTCCACTGTATGCACACTGTGGTACTGTGTCAGAGTCTCGTAGAATGTATTTCCACTTCTGTGTGTGAGTGACCATTTGATCACTTTTCATTTAGGATCTGAGTCCTGATGTAATGCATTTTACTTAAGCATACTTAAACATAGTTGAGGTGCTTCATATTCTTAGTCTGACTAAATTTTCTGCTGTTTTTCCTCTTCAGTTAAATATCCATATTGTGTTTGAAGGAGAAAAGGAATTTCATCGCAATGTGAAATTATGGGGAGTAAGTATAAGAGCCATTTTTCTGTTCTAAAAAAAAACCAAGCACAACAAAACACACAAAACTTCAGCTACTTCTCTTTAAAAGCTGTTTATTTTTCCTGCTTTCTTTGCTTATTGAAAGAAATTCAATTGCATATCATTCAATAGTTAAATTCAAATCTAAAGCTAATGCCCTGAGTGACTATTTGACTCTTCTTAGATCAGCAGGTTAGATGAGGTGACTTCTTGAAACCCCTTCTAAGCCAGTTATATCCTAAGATCTTATCCTGGAAATGATAGTTGTGTTACAGAAAACTCTTGACTTGATCTGTTGTATGTATACTGTGTGCATTAGTCACATGTTTTGTGACACACATTTGTAACTTGAGAATGGGAGATAGCTGTTTTTGTCCAGATAAGAGGGAATTTCACCTGCCTAAATATTTGCTGATGTCTTATGATAAGATACTCTTTCTAACTTGATTCCAAACCTCTGAATGTTTATTTCTTGAGACGAAGTGTGAAATATGTTTTCTGTTTCAGGTAATTGATGTAAAGAGGAGTTATGTGAACATGACAGCTACAAAGATTGAGGTTACTATGCGAAAAGCAGAGCCTCTATTATGGGCAAGTCTTGAATTACCAGTATCCAACACCCAACAAACAAGTGAGAATTCAGATCAATAATAATTCCAAGAGATGAGATTTCCTATTGTGAAGTGGTGACTTGCTACTGTAATCAAGTATTTAATTTTTATATAGTTTTTTTAATATTTGATCTTGTTCCATTCTACAACAAAGTTCTAATGCGCAGCGAATGAAAGTATCAACTTCAAGAGTAATAGCTATTTCTTCTGCTCTTGCTCCCATGAGAATATTTATTCTAGTTGGAGTGTCTCCATGAGGATTTAAAATAAAAGAGCTATTGCTTTCTGCTTACCATCTTACCTACTGTGCACTGACCATGAAAGCAGATGTGCTGTCAGTCTGCAGTGTGTGTTAATTTTCCAAGTGCTGTGTTTAAACTGGGACTCTTCGGTGGTACGTGTTAGAATCAGAGCTCTTCATTGTGAAGCACACAATTTTAAAGGGAAAAAAAGCCTGACTTTTTGAAGTGGTGAACATGCAATTCCACATCTAAATTAAAAATACCCATGAAAGTAAATGTTAAAAAGCACTTGTAGACTTCTATTCTTGTCTGCTGGAACTAATGTTTGTTTCAATACCTGTTGGCTGTAAAGGGATGGAATAAAAGGTATTTTCATAAGAGCTTCAGTACTTCCTGACTCTTGCTGTCTTTCAAGCATAAATGCAGGAGATCAAATTAAAATAAAAACAAAGGTGACAAGAGAGGATATTTCTTGTTCTTGTACCTTTGCTGTTTGGTTTGTTAAATGCAAAAGCCAAGGAGTAGTAAAATGAACAAGAGTACCTCAAATTTGTAAAACTGCCAAACTACTGTATGTATTTCACAGCATCTTCAGAATGTATGCTCTGCTCTATCCCACAAGGTTCAACATCTTAAATATTTTCAGTGTGGATGTCTGTAGTAGGAGAGGGCAGTACACAATGTAGTTGTCTCAGGAAAATTATTTTGTTACAGATATGCCTTCTCTTGTTCCTGAGTGATCTGAGAATTAAATTTACAGAGCAAGTTTTAGGAGAAGCAAACAACAAGTGTTAAAATGTCTGTCTCAAATCATAAGTGTACCATTGAAATAAAATATTTTAAAAGTACCTTTTCTTTTGAAGAAGCATAAGCAGAACTATAATTAGAAATCTAGACCTTATGTTTGTTTCCAGTTCTGTAGCGTTTAGGATTTGTGTCTGAAAGCACGATGGTTTTACAGATGAGGCTTTTACCTAAGCAAAACTTATGCACTAATGTTGCTTTCTCTTTCTGCTTGTAAAAGCAATCTGGGGTTGCAGCTGAAAGGGGGGTAAGGGGAAGAAAACACATTTTTACATATATAAGTTAAGCAAAGTATATAAAATTGTGCTAAAACTTAAGCAGCTCTGTTGATCACAAAATGTGCTGATGCTCATCTACCTACCTGCCTTTGCTTGACCTGATATCCAACAGAAATGGGGAACTTTCACTCTGAAATGAAGCAGGGATTTCTAAGACTCCTACTGTTTTCCAGCAGGTATAATTTGAGTCCGGAGTTCTGCCTCTAGCAGTATATATCTCTGATGAAGTAGCAAACACTTCACCAAATAAACTGCCCCTCACACCAATGGTGTGTTTTGGTGCTTCTTCATCCATTTCCTCATCAACTTGGAGGAACTGTGGCTGCTAGGCCATAATTAAAAGTTGCAGCTCAAAATTTTACATGACAGATTCAACCGAATTCTAATAATGCCCTTTTCAAAACTGTTTTTGTTTAAGGGTCAGATACTGTGAAGTGGTAAGGTACAAGCTTATGGAAGCATAGGCCTGCAGGTGGTCCTCTAAAAATTGTTCCAACGTTCCCCAATGTGTTCTGAGCCAACAGCTGGAGCTCTTATTAGTCCAGTGCTAAGAAAAATTGTTTTAAGTGGATGAAGAATTCTAAACAGCTGTAGCTATCAGCATGCCATCTGTGTTCTTGCATGTAGAAGTCTGGGCAATGTTTAAATGCAGGATAAAATTTTAATTTAGTAAGCAGGTTAAAATGCATGTGGATATATAAATACTGTAAATGTATCCTTTCTGCATTTTTACAGATTTTCAATATAATTGCAGCATCATACGCTGTGAGTTACATTGTAAGAATCCTTTTTAAAGCACTACAAGGGAAACTGAATTTCATCAGGAAAAAAATATGTTTTTAAGCAATTAACTTAATAAATGGCCTGAATGCATTTAACCCTCAATTCATGAAAATCTGAGTGAATGGAAATTCTGCTGTTAATGCTGCAGCTTTGAGACCCTGTAACTATTTGCCTCTTTAGAACTAGATTCTGCTGGGACCTGGATCAGCTTGGTAGTGAAGGGATGAAAGGTTCTACAGCTACAGACATGGTCTTCAGTTGTGCTTTAGTATTTTCACTGATTCCTTCCACTCTTTCCCTGTTGTTCATACTCATCAGGGAACTCTGCAAATGCATCAGGAGTTGCATAATGATTTTTTTTCACATCAGTGTTGATGTAAAGGCTTTTAAATAGCACCTGTTTAAAAAAGCAAGCAAACAAAAAAATCCCAGCTTAGATGAGGTGAGAAGGTCTAGGTTTTACAAATAACAGCCCAGTCCTCCATGGCTGATGGCATTCGAAATGGAAGGACAGTATGGATTGTGCTAAGTTTCTTGTTTAACTGCATTCTTTGCAGCTTTTTAAATTCATTTTACCATCATCAAGTTACAAAAACTTGCTGAGTGTACTTGCTGAATCTGAGTGCTTTGAGTGGTACACAGCACAGTATTTAGCACACTGATGTCTGATACCTTTACATGGCTACTGAGAGCTGACACTGCAATGGTATGTGGATTTGACTGTGACTTTTATTAGTAAATGAGGGGGAAAAAAAGTGTGGTATACCAAACGAATCATAATACCTCTCCAAAGCAAGATTTCAAAGCTAAGATAAGCATTTTTTGTTTGATAATGGTGAAATTCAGTAGTGCAAACAAATACATACTGGGTTATTTGCAGTTTAATTTACCCTCTTTTCCATGTTCTTGGACGTTGTGCTGTATTTAACAAGTTGGTTAATGGTTTAGCTATAATTTTATAATTTGTAAGACTTCAAACCCATACGGTAGCACAGTGTACCTTATGTAACACAGTGTTACATGTCTCAGATAGACCTGTCCAGGTGCATGTCAAGCTTTTTCTTCATAACGTGTTTTTAATAAGAAAAGCAGTATGTGTATGTACCAATTTGTGACAAATTCTAATCTTTTCCTTCGTGTTTAGGCCCATTTTCCTATTTACTGTTACACTGCATATCTGGAACAGAACATTCCTTGGATGTAGTTTAGTTTTAATGCTAGAACTGTTAAGCACTGGGCTGTTCAGCTGCTCTGACATTTTACATGGCACTGATGTAACTTTACAAAAATCCTTCCATCTGATGATCTTCTGGAGCACTTGCACTATCAAGTCACCATTTCAATAATTTAGGGACTAGTTCTATTTTGAATAGGATTTTGCCTTGAAAAAAAACAGCTACTTATTCTATGTAACAATGCATTTTTTTGCTTGCATTCTTTAAAACTGGCATGATTATTGGTTAAGTACTCTACCCGTTAATCAATGGTGTTCTCCAGTTGCTACTATTTTTTTGTTTGTTTGTTTGTTTTTGTCTCTGTTCAGGAAAGAGAGAGATCATATTTAAAGTAATGAGTTACGTGTCTGGAACACTGTTTGAAATGATAATTTTGTCATAAATAAGAGTCTTGAATTACGGTTGGGGGAGGGTGGAAAATGTCCTTTTGCATGGTTATTTGATTCTGCACATTCATAAAACTCATGCAGAAATTAATCTCATGTCTTCGTTTTCTTTTTTTCTCAATAAAATTCTTATTACATGCTGGTTAAAATCGGATTTTTTTACTTACTTTATTGTAGGAGAGAACTTCTCTTTTGATTTGTAATGCAGTTATTAACATGCTGTGGGCATTATCCACAAGTTGTTGGCTGTGAGGGATGCAGTGGCCAAGTGGCACAAGCATCCAGTGATGTTTGTAAAATCAACATTTGCAGTTGAACTGCTGACCTTTTTATTTTCTTGGTAGCACGAACAGAAATGAAGACACTGCTGCCCATGAGTGCCATCAAGTTTGCATTTGTAGTCAGTCTTTTGAGCCCAAGAGAAAAAGGGTTGTAGAAACAGCTCCTGTTATGTAGAGGTATGTGAAAAGCTTGAATGTGTTTTTAATTCAGCTTAACTCATCGTGCAGTTGAGCAGTCACAGAATCACAGAATGGCTTGGGTTGGAAGAGACCGCAGGGATCATTGAGTTCCAACTCCCTTCCACAGGTAGGGCCACCGCCCTCCATATTTAATACTAGACCAGGCTGCCCAGGGCCCCATCCATCCTGGTCTTGAGCACCACCACAGATGGAGCATCCACACCCTCTGGGCAGTCTGTTCCAGCCTCTCACCAGTCTCCCTGTGAAGAACTTCCCCTGATGTCCAATCTAAACCTTCTCTCCTTGAGGTTGAATGATGAGTTTAATATCATCCACTATATGACAACCAATTCTGGATGTTCAGAATGTGTTTTTTTGTGTTTGATTTTTTTTTTTTTTTTTTTTTTTTTTTGCATCTAGTTGCTCCTGTGTGAGAGGAAGCATCCTCTTGCATTGAGTATTTGAAAAAATCACTCTTGGTTAAATATTAATAAAAGCTGCGTTGCAACCAAAAATCATCGGAAGTCAGCTGGAGGCAGCGCTGCACCTTCAGCCATCCGAAATATCTGTAATCCAAAAACCTTGTTCTCTGAAATGTTTATTTTAAATTTGACATAAATATTGATACTACAGTACTGTAACAGAATTCATTGCTTAAGGTAAAACTGACTGTGCTTCAAACTTAATATGCTTCCCCTCATTTGTTCTTCCTTTATTGAAACTGAGATCTGTGTGTTGGAGGCACCTGCTACTCTGCACTTCCACACCCTGAGGGACTTTTTAGTTTTTGTAATCAGGTAGTACTGTATAAACAGAGCCCAAACTTCAGAACTTCTGTTTTTACTTGTGGATGCTGTTAACATTTGGATTGTGTACTCATGAGTATAACCTAAGCAGAGGTGTTCTGTTCAGAATTACTCTTAGATATTCGCTCTGAAAATCAGAAGCCTGTCAGCGCTTCTGTGACAGAATTTTTACTTCAGTGAATTTATAAATTAATTTGGATGCTTATGCTTGCCAAGAGCCATGGTTTAACAACTGAAAGAAGATAAAGGTGGAAAAAGTAAGTGGAGCGTATTTTACTTCTATTCCTCTCTAGTCCTTTTTTCTTAAATCACCCTGTTAAAATCATTGCACCATTATGTTGATCCACTGCCTGAAAACTGAGGTGTGGTTGGGGTTTGCTCAACGAAAGCTGGCGTGCACTTTGCTGAGTGGCAGTACTAAGACATTGAATATATAGTTCTAAACCTAAAATGTGCCATTTGCATGAGTTTTTCCACCTCACAGTTGTCTTATTAACTGAAATGCATGTTTGAATTGTGGCATTGTTGTGCACCCTCATTTTTATGAGAGGAGATTTAGACTCTATGTAAGGAATAAGTTTTTTTCAGTAAGGGCGGTGAAGCACTGGTACAGATTGCACAGAGAGCTGTGGGTGCTCTCTCCCTGGTGGTATCCAAGGTCAAGTTGAGCAGGGCTTTGAACCTGATCTGCCTGTTGGTGTCCCTGTTGATTGCAGGGGAGTTGGACTAGATGACCTTTAGGAGTCCCATCCAACTCAAACAATTCTGATTTTGTCTCCATACATTCTAGCCATTTGAGAAATTTTGAATGTGGTTGTGTATAGAATGAGCGCTAGCTATGATATATCATCTGATAATTGCTACAAGGCTGAGTGCAGTGCTGACCAAGAAGCAAGTGCTCAATTCTGCAGTTACTCTCTGAATCCCATATAGACATACAGCCCTCCAACAAAAAATCATTTATCAGACTGCAGGTGGCTAGAAATGATAGATGTTTCTAAAATTAAAGCATGTTCAGGCAGAATTATGTGAAAGGAGAAAAGCTGTCCATTTCATCTGTTCCTCAGGTTTACCAAAACTGGGTATGTCTTTAGATAGTGTATAGACAGCTGTCCCTGTTTATGGTTTATGAAAATTTTGGGCTCTCCCCATGTACTCCCTCTGCAGATCTACGCGAACAGCTACATGAGCACAGCATTGCCATGGCTAGCAGCAAGGCTTCGTTCTGGCCTTGCAGTCTCTTGGGACTCGCTAAGTCTGCTTGGTTGGAGTGCTCCCCACCTTCCTGGTGGGTTGTTTTAGCTTGTTTGGCTGATGGAAAAAGAATCACACAGAGAATTACAGACTAGTTAAGAGGAGATGGGATCTCTGGGTCACCTGGCCCACCCTGCTCCTGCAGGGACACCCAGAGCAGGGTGCCCAGGGCCATGTCAGGCAGCTTGTGGGGGAATGGTTTACAAGAGGAATGATTTTAAACTGAGACAGGGGAGGTTCAGGTTACATATTCGGAAGAAGTTTTTCACCCGGAGGGTGGTGACACACTGGAACAGGCTGCCCAAGGAGGCTGTGGATGCCCCACGCCTGCGGGCATTCAAGGCCAGGCTGGATGTGGCTCTGGGCAGCCTGGTCTGGTGGTTGGCGACCCTGCACATAGCAGGGGGTTGGAACTGGATGATCATTGTGGGCCTTTTCAACCCAGGCCATTCTAGGATTCTATGGTACTAACAATAAGGTTGGCTTTGATTGTGAAGTGTGCTTCTTTCTGCACATAACAAGAGTGGGAGGATGTTTCAGCTTTATCCCACAGCTGTGACAGTGGGTGGCAAAGCTCTGAGCTGTGGGCTGCAGTCAGTATTTCAGGGCATGTAGGAGGTGCCAGAGGACTGAAGCTCAGCTGCTTTGTTCAGCAGGGAGATGCTGGTTTCAGGAATATCAGGAGGGAAAAGTGATCTCAGAGGAGCGAAAGCTTTCTGTGCTGTGTTCGCAGCTGACCCTGTTTCTCCAGGCTGACGTCCTGCTGCTTGTGGATTACCTAAGGATGTGTTGCCACAACAGTCGCTGTGTCCAGCAACCGGGGCTTGTCTCCTAAAAAGACAGCCAAGTTTGGAGGTAATGGGGATGGCAGAGTAAGGAGTGCGTCAGCAGCTTTCTGTCAGCGAGCAGCCTAGCAGAGCACATCTGGGGAAGCTGCCATGTAAACATAGCAAGTCTATTCTTATCTGCTGCCCTCCTGTGAAATGCTTTTCCCGTTATCGCCTCTCACGTTCTTTCCCCTTATGGAAGGCTGTAACGCATTCTTACTTGAACCAGGTCCAGCCTCTTCTGTATGAGGTTCCTTGAACCCAGTTCTCCTACACTTGGGAAGCTCCCCAGGTTGGATCCATCAGGAAAACCAGTTGATACTGATATGAGCTGCCTTGGCTTGATGGATTATAACTGGCACAAGCAAGTATAGAAACAATCCATTGCAAGGTCCTAAGCCTTTCTGTGCTTCTCCCAACGATTTCCGCCAGAAACTCATGTCCCTGCTGCACTTCTCTTGATCCTCAAGTCTAGCAGGCTGTATACTTACAGCTGAGTTACAGGCTTAAACAGGAGCCACGTGTACTTTATTGGTGTTACTTTAGGTCTCAGGCATGCAATGGCAATGCTCTGGTCTCGTTGCAGTTTCTCTAGGGATAGTTGCTGCATGGTGATGTGTTTCTCAGCAAGGAGCACGTTGCTTTGGTTTGGGTCAGAGCAGCACAGCAGACACAAGGTTTCTGTATTTCACTTTTGCATTCAGTGCTACAGTGTAGTCCATGATGTTCACCTTCATCTAGGTCTGGTAATGGCACACTTAACTGTATGGCATTAAAATCTCATGGCTGAAAACAGGAATTTAGAGTGAGAGGAAACTAACAGGTCATGGTGAGTACACCCTGTTCCTCCCTGCTCAGGGCAGCTCTCCAGTTGCTTCTGATGCCTGGAAATTCCAGTCTGCTTCCTTGTACTCAGTTTCAGAGTACAGAGGTTATTTTCCCAGCAAACTCACAATCACAGATTCCTAAAGCAAAGCAAAGGCACAAAGCAGGTATGTTTAATCTGCTCACAGGAGGGGTTTGGTCCTCTGCTGCAGCAAAATCATGGGCAGCCCACATGGTTCACATTCTCTTGGCACTTGCAAACATGCAGAGATGTTACAGGTTGTCTATAGAAGAAGGACTGAATTATAGAAATTGGCTTGGTGCAGAAGTCAGCGTATACAGCACCAGTACTGATTGTGACCATATGCTTGATGGGCTGATTCATAGCTTTAGGACCTTCCTCTTGCAGTGCCTTTTCCTTAGTAGGTACCTGAGTTACACTGTGTGGTCTGTTTCTATCACTCTTGTAAAAGAAGGCAGTCTGAGATCAGCTGAAGCAACCTGGTTGGATCCAAACCATGGACAGCTTGAGGCTCCGTTCTAACAGATGAACAACACTGTCATTGAGAAGACTTACAAAACCAGAAATTACAAATTGATGGTGTACTTCAGTAGTCAGGATAGTGGGACAGGGAAACCTCAGTTTCATTGCTCCACAAAAACAGTCTATTGATGAATGACTGTGTTGGGAAGGGTTGTTAAACCGAAGCATTACAAGTGTTGAGAGAAGCACTGGTCTCACTTACCCCCAAATGCTTCATCTGCAAAGGTACCACATCAGCTTCTGTTTTCATTAAGCTTAAGATCTGCAAGGTGTTTTTGGAGATCATTTTAAATTAATGCCAATTTTAAATTCCTGTGAGTCTGTGAGCATAAGCCATCTATAAGTGTTTGGGCATCATCATTCCTTTATAACATAGCAGAGGAAGGGAAAGAGATCTAAGCTCCACAGAGTTTTCAGGACGTAGCAGGTCATAATGACTCATTCATTCATACATAATTATCAGTGAAGTTGAGAAGGGGAAGGAAACAATAGATTTTAGCTAGGCACTCTTTGTACTGCTTCGAATAGTGCATGGAAACCACAGGAGATGACAGGTCACTTTGCAGTGGTGAGGTAATGGCACAGAGCTTCACAAACTTGCATTGAAAGTATATGTGTACTGGTGGAGCATTCGTTCACTTAAATGAAAGGTGGCTTATTTTATTATGAAGATCCTGTCAACTATGAAGAAATCATGCTACTCCATATATTTCTTTTTTCTCTGTCACATCCTCTGACAGGACCCAGGCAGTGACCACCAACAGCTGTTCATGAGGAAGAGGCACCAGTGGCTTTTCTTCCACCATCCGAGCATTGGAACCTCTCCCTGGGGAAGTCTCAGTTACTAGTGATGCATAAATTACTTGTTGATAACATAACATAAATCTATGAGGGAGGCAGAGCTACCCAAGAAAAGGGAACAGTCACCAGAGTGGTTATGGTCGAGTCACTGTTCTTGGTAGCACATTCCCCTGCAACCAACACCCGAGGGACTGAACTACTGTAATTTCTGACTCCCTTGTCTGAATTCAAGACATTTGGGTTGAGAATAACTCTTACTGTAGCCTGTTGAGTCCGCTGCCCTGTTTGCACTTCTGTCTGTTTTAGCACCACACCTGTTCCACTCCCCATGAAACAGAAAGCACTTCATTCCCACAACCTGCAGCAATTTATGGTTGTGAGAAAAGCTGTATCATACTTTATACAACAGAAAGAAAAAAAAAAAGGTTATTACCAGTTTTTATTATCGGCTCCCTCACAAACGGGAATGTGATTTAATAAAATTCTAGCAACTGTATTAGTTGTAAAGCAGATCAGAGGTACACTTAGAGGCAAATGAAACTTTATATATATATAATTTTAAAAAATTAAACACTTTTGTACAGTTTAAGCTTTCAATATCTAAAGGGGATCTACAGGAAGGAGGGACACAGACTCTCTAGCAGGGACTGTAGTGATAGAATAAGGAGAAATAGCTTCTAGCTTAAAGAGGGTAGATTTAAGTGGGATATAAGGAAAAAGTATTTTGCAGTGAGGGTGGTGAAGCACTGGAACAGGTTGCCTGGAGTTGCGGTGGATGCCCTGTCCCTGGAGACTTGCAAGGTGAGACTGGACTAGGCCCTGAGCACCTGATCTAGCTGTAGATGACCCTGTTTATTGCAGGGGAGTTGGACTAGATGACCATTAAAGATCCCTTCCAACTCTAAGAATTGTATGATTCTACATGCAGCTCCTGATGGGAAACTCTCTTATCAGAAGACAGAATTACTCCATACATCCAGCCCTACAGCAATAGTGACAATGCTGTCATCCACCCCCTTCATCTGGAAGGGACATCACTGTGTGAAAGAGCTCTTCCAGAAGAGAAAAAAAAAAGCAAAAGCTGCCACTGGTTTGGGATTGGCGAGAGCATCAACAGGAGCAAAGATCTCAGTTCTCAGTTATCCCATAATCTGTTTTCCAAAAAGCAACTACAGGATGGAAGTACACAGTAACTGCCCGAGTGGTGGAACTTCACTGTTATGAGTCTTTGTGTAAACCTCCAAGATAACACTCGAAGGTTGGGAGCTCAGGGACAGCAGCAGTTAGCTGAGGCTGGGTCACTGCAGTAGTCTGCCTACAGCGCATTTTTCCAGGCCATCATCCTATGCTACTTCTTTCAGTGTCTCTGCAGCTGCCTGCACAGTGAAGGCTGCAATGGAAATCTGCCTCTTAACTTCTTCCCAGGCTCCTTGATGATCGGTTTTGGTTTCAATATCAAACATGGCATCATAGATACCTGGGAAGGATTCTCCAGTGTATTTGTTGTGGCTGCTTGGAGCGAAGATGACATGTCTGTGGGGAAAAAAAAAAGTGCAAGTATACTAAGTAAAAAAATCATGAGTATTATGTGCATTCATTGGGGGAAACTGTAAAAATGTGTGCTACAAAACGCTTAAAGAATTGCAAGATGACTAGAATTCACTAAATATAAAGGTAGTCTAGCTGGAACTGTCTTTAGAAAGACAGAACAGACCAGCCCATAGGACCAACTCTACAGGGAAGGGATCAGGTTTAGCACAGAGAACCTTCTCCTTGGGAAAACACAGTGCATTTCTCTAATTAGGAATGAAACCACGTTAGGAACTTTTGTAAATGAGAGCTCAACAAATATATTGAACTAATGTGACAGTACAGAACATGGAATAAAATAGCAAATGGGTGTACAACAGAGGAGAAAAGTACACGAGTCTCAAAAAATAATGCAGCAAATGAGTGATAACTGTGAGATCTGGGAAAGGAATGTGGAAAACTATGGGAGAATTGGTAAGAAAGGCACGGATTCTTTAGAGGAGCACTAATTGTATGGGATCCTTAGTGGACAAAATCATAACTTTTTTTTTTTTTTTAATAATGAATAATTGCAGTCCTACTTTTAAATTTATTTTGTTCATAAAAGGTAAAAAAGTGCATTTGTAGTATGTGAAAGATGCCCCCCAACTAGAAATAAACAATAAATCAACGTTCACAAGAAGAACTGCAGAAAAACAACCATTTCACTGTTACACAAGTGTGAACACTTTATCCTAGGAGGATGGAAGTCCCTCTGCCTGAGAGATTTCTGGCATGGTGCAAATGCCATCAGCCAGTGAATCAGGTGCATCCAGCCATCAGATGTATCCAGCCATTGGAAAAAGGGGGATATTGTGAGCAAAGTGAGGCAGTTGCGCACCTGACATTGGAAGCTAGCTTCTGGCAAGTGGAACTAAGAAACGCATTGGACTTCTACAGAGGGTGGTGAATCAAGCACTGCCTTCCTCCACACCCACAGGCTTGTACAGAGAAAATTTCAATAACAGCCGGTTAAGGATTAAAGACAACAACAAGCAACTAAAGGTGGGATGGACAGGACTCCACAGAACAGCTCATGGGCTGTATAAAAACTTCACAGAGTATCCTGGCTAATAGACTGCTGGAACTGGGAAGACCAATGAGGGTGGTGCAGATGGCAAGTTATCAACAAAGTCTCCTACTTGCTGAATAATACCTAAAACAGTATCCATTGAGCTATGATGCCTACCTACAGCCTACATAGGAATTAAACTGGCTGACTTGTTTGAGTGGAATTCATCTCCAAAATCACCTTGGACAGCTAAGAAATTTAAGAGCTAGAGGACTTAGTTAAGGAACTTGGACAAGTTAAGAAAGCTATTATCTCACCTGTAAAACTTCCTTCCTGGTAAGCCAAGAGGATCAATGAAAGCTCTTTCTATAAACATCAGCTGATCGTTGATGATTCGCACTGCAACTGGGCTGCAGAAAATGGAAACAAGATGCATTTCACATAGTGAGGAAACATGACTGCTCCTTTTCATTCAAATACTTCTCTTCTTTGGACAGAAGGTGAAGCTTTGCAAATAGTGGCCTCCAGCCACTGCACCCATAGGGCATGTGAGTCCCACAGAATCATGAAGATTGGAAAAGACCTCTAAGATCACGCCCGAACATCAACCCACCCCCTATGCCTCCTAACCATCCTTCAGTGCCACATTTCCACAGTTCTTGAACACTTCCAGAGATGGTGATTCCACCACCCCCATGGGCAGCCTGTGCCAGTGCCTCAACAGTCTTTCTGTGAAGTGTTTCCTAATCTCCAACCTGAACCTCTTCTGGTGCAACTTAAGGCCATAGGGCTGCCCCCTAGGTTTTCAAGCACATGAATGTTTTATATACTCTCAAGCATTATCTCCTTCAGGTGTGCTAAAAGTATAAATATTTGTGACACATACAACATTCAAGCATAGGTGTCTAAATACAGAGCTCAGTCCAACTTTAACTTCCACTGCTATCTGCTTTTCCATTTATTACAATAATTGTAATGACAAACTGATATTTATAAGCTCTACAGCTGATACTATTCATCACTGAAAGCAGAATTAATCCTGGCAGATATTGCCTGTCTCAGAGTTCAAGGGCTCTGCTCTGTACTAATCAGACAGACTCCCTGTGCAGTCAGTGCCCTCGCTACCCAAAGAAGATGTGATTAACTGCCCCTTCAAAATACTAATTTTGCTCCATTAAATATAAAGGGACTCAAGACAAGTAATTATATCTTTAAGGTGGCTGAAAACTAAGCAAGATAAATATCACCCCAAGGAGAGACAGAAATGCAGGCTGCACTAGGAGCAAATCCAAAACTGACTGAAAGTTCAGCTGGTCTGCATTTGTAACTTATTCCAACCAACCAAAGTCTGATGGAGGGTTTCAGGAGTACCCTGGGACAAAGAAGGGAAATACCAAGAGATGAGCTTTTACCAAAATGAGATACACACGTCCTTATGTTTTCAGACTTACTCCTTCCTGTCCACTTGCTCGAGCCTCCTGTGAAATTCAGCAGCAGCCTCTGAGAAGTTCCCCACGGCAGAAAAAAGAGGATCTGGAATGGGAAGGATTTAAACAACTTCAGATGATCTGCAGAGCCCAATACACCTTCCATTTAACCAGGGGGAGCACAACTACATGTGTTTGGCTGCGCTGCTTGCATAGTTTTCCCATCTGTCACAGAATGTATTACTTTCCCCAGCGCAGGCTTGGAAGAGCTGCACTACCAGCAGGAAGAAAGACCTCAGCCACGGCCCCGTGTGCCATCCACATCATTGCTACCCCAGACTCTGCCTGCTACACCTGACCACACATTTGGTTGCTTTCTCCAGCTCTGCCCCTGGCAGCCCATCCAACCCTGTGCCACAGCTGAGCCACAGAAGCAGCAGACCTCCTGCTAATGACAATATCAGCAGCAATGGTTTCCCTGTGGAAGGGGCTGTTTGATACAGACCTGGGGAAAAGAAGCCATTTCTGCAGCTGATTTCTGTAGAACAAGGCGAGTGCTGTGAGCAGAAATGGCCTCACCAAAACTCACTGCGCAGAAGGAAGTTTCACAACCTGCATATTTTGCCTACAAGTTTCAGAAATCTTTAGATAATCCAGAATATCATAGAATCTACGTAAGTAGAAGCACAGATTTTGCCCTTGCAACCTGTTTATGGACTGTGGTGTGGAGTCACCTTGCTGGGGAGGATTTGCACTCGTCCACGACTGCACTTCCCTGGGGCAGTAGTTATCACCTTGCCAGAGGACAGATGTCCCGCTGACATCATGGCTGCATTGAGGCAGCAGATTGTATTTCAGAAGCAGTAGGAGGGGATTTAAGAGAAAAAGGAAAGGTCATCTGAAAATATATAAGAGAATTTGTGCTCATGTTCATGAGCTACTCCATGCTGCCAATTTTGTTTGAGAAATATTATCACTTTTTTTTTTTTTTTTTTTTTTTTTTTCCCCCCACAGGCCTTATTTCCAAATAGCTCATTATTATAAGTAAATATTTAATGAAGAAAAGGCTTCCAGCATTCATTGTATCAGAGGAACAGCTGAAATGGTAGCACAAAGGCAAATTAAAAACTTCATCAACTGTTTTGAAGGACAATTATGTGATTTATTCAGCTTTAATTAACAGCTTTCTGACATTCGGGGATGTCAATAAGCAGCTCCATAGAAATGTTGGGTGAAATGAATTTCGATTTTCACAGTAATGTAAAAAACTACATCTTTATTGCAATGCACTCTGGTGCCACTGAATAAACACAGAATGAGAATCATAGTTTTATCTGAGAAATATTTTAAAACGGATCAGGCATCAGAGGAGAGACATGAAAATAATGAAAAATAATGAAAAGGTTAAAAAAATGTGCCTTGTCAAAGTGCCCCATTTGTGAAGTTCTTAAGGACTTCAGTGATAGGGAAAAAAAAGCCTCAAAAATTGCTTGTAGAGCCTACCTGACATAGTATATGTCAGTATAGTATATGTATGCATCATTTAGAAATTAATTTGGTCAAGTTCTAATGTGAAATGGGAAAGAAATACAAACAATGGAAATAAAAGATTGAATAGAAATTTTGGGAGATATTCCAATAGTGGAAAAAGAAAGTCCAGTCTTGATGTTTCCTCATACAATATACTGCAATTCTCAATGAATTAAGTCTTTCTGTTAGGTAAACTCTCAGTCCGGGCAACTCATCAACATCACAAAGGGCTTCCTTTGTGGTCTGATGGCAAAAAACAACATCACTACAAAATGGTCAAGAGTTTTCTACCTGCGCCATTATAGGAAGTTTTAAATGTCTTTTTTAGGTTTCCCCCGAGTGGGGATTTGATTTGAATTTCTTCACATTTCAGACAACTCAAAAGAGGACTATATTAAAGCTAACGTCTTCTAACCTATGATCCATCAGATACCAAATGGGTTAGGAGTGACCAAAAATCCTCTTTGATACAGAAACACAAGGGGTGAACAAGACAAGGAGAAAGAAAAAAGAGAGGGAGAAAAAAGAGAATGCCTGTGAAAACTATTTGGAGAGGTTTGCCTAGAGAGGCTGTGGATGCCCCATCTCCAGAGGCATTCAAGGCCAGACTGGATGTGGCTTTGGGCATCCTGATCTAGTGGTTGGCAACCCTTCACATAGCAGGGGGGTTGAAACTAGATGATCTTTGTGATCCTTTTGTACCCTGGCCACTCCATGATTCTTTCCGAGCTTGTGATCCACAGCATTCTGCCTCTCCCATGCTATGTGCCTCATTACAATGTGCTCACGTGCTCAGTAAATGCATTTATGCAGAAATTAAAGGGTTCTGTTGCCTAAAAGTGGCACCCAGGCATTGATATAGATAGTGGAATGAAGCAGGTTTCCAAAGGTCACATTAAGCCTTTGACCCATGTCTCTCAACATTTAGGCAGCTGCCACCAATATTTAATCTGTCTTCACAGAATCACAGAATGGCCAGGGTTGGAAGGGACCTCAAGGAGTAGAGGGGGACATTCACCTTCCTGTCCTGCTGGCACCCCTCTTCTGATGGAGCCCAGGATACCATTTGCTTTCTGAGCTGCAAGGGCACACTGCTGGCTCATGTTAAGTTTTTCATCTATCAGAACCCCCAGGTCCTTCTCCACAGGGCTGCTCTCAAGGACCGCTCCTCCCGGTCTGTATGGATGCCTGGGATTCCTCTGGCCCAAGTGCAAAACTCTGCACTTTGCTGTGTTGAACCTCATCAGGTTCACCTGGGCCCACCTTTCAAGCCTGTTGAGGTCCCTCTGCATGGCATCCCTTCCTTCCACCGTGTAAACTACACCACTCAGCTTGGTGTCGTCAGCAAACTTGCTGAGAGTGCACTCTGTCATCGATGTCACTGATAACGATGTTAAAGAGCACCGGTCCCAAGACAGAGCCCTGGGGGATGCTGCTCATTACCGGCCTCCACCTGGACACAGAGCCATTGATGACCACCCTCTGTCTGCGGCCTTTCAACCAGTTTCTTATCCATTCAGTGGTCCACTTTTTCTACAATAAGCTCTGAATTGGAAATGAAGTTGCTAATACAGCTACAAGAAACCGGCCCCATAGACTTGTACACATTCACTCTCATGAGGCAGTCTCAGACTGGCTCTGCCCTTACAGTGGGGGGCGATTTGTCTTCTTTTTTAAGGAAGAGAAAATAATCTGGTCACGGGTGAGAACCAGATTGATACTATCTCTTTGTTCTGCTTTTGATTCTGGTTCGTGGCTGCTCACCAGTACTGTGATAACACACCTAATGATATGAATGAACATTATTGAAACTCAGTCATCTCTAAACAATAACGTATTCATTCCAGTTAGGTTCAGAAAGATCTTTTTTTTAGTGGATCTTAATATGATAGCAGGTTGGAAACAGAAAAGGAATTCAGTTTCAGAGAGAGAACAGATACATCATGTCACTGCATAAATCCAACTGACCCACTCAACAAATTCTGCTTTGGCTATTACTCACCAAATGATACTCCGTATGTTTCCAACTGTTTTTCATGTTTCTTAGCCAATTCATAAATTCTGTCGCTGTACCCTTTTAAGGCCTCTCCATAGTCTCTACAGTCGAATGGAATGACCTGGGAATCTGCAAGTTCATAAACCAGTTTGCCTCGCAGCTTGGCAACTGCTAGCTGTTTCGTGAAGGTGGGGTCATAAAATTTTTCCACTAACTCAAAGGTCTCGTACGCAGTGTGATAAACAGGGTAATTGCTGAATTTGTCCATTTTCTGAAAAAAAAGAGCAGGTAAATTTGTCAGTGACTACAGTGAAGGTTGTAATGCTGCCATGGTGTTCTGCACAGCTTCCAAATGAAAAAAGCTACTTCTTAGAAAACACAATTTGCTCTCCTTCCCTTCTTTTTGTGTGCTCATCCTCAGGAAAGAAAGCAACCCAAATCCACAGACTGTCACACAAGAATAAGGGAGCAGGTTTCCTTCTTCCCACCTACGCAGACCTGACTTCAGTTCCCTTGTACAGACATGGCCTTCACTGATGTGGAAATCAGTCTGAAGTTTGGGATCACAGAAATCCTCAGCCGTGGCCCCTCTGAATAATGCACAGTTTCCTGAACAAACTCCAGGGGGATGTATATATATATTAAGGGGACTGCTAATAGCACAGTGGAATGAAATCCACCCTCCCAATCAGATACTATAAATATACTCCTGAGAACTTGATAGCCCATAAAATGTACACATTACAGTAACGTTTTTATTCTCCACGCCATTAGGTTTCTTGTTAAATTCTAAAATGGTACTGATGAGTCAAAAACGAGCCAAAAATTCACTGAAGCTTTTTTTTATCAACTATGAATAAATGCTTTTAAAAGATGACTGTTCAGCACCACTTAACCCCTCAGAGCAATCTGTTGGCTCACCCTGTTCTTGGTGTAGCGCACTCTGCCAGATGCAATTCCCAGTCGCTGGAAGTAAGCTTCAAAATCACTGCCTGATCCCAGTTTGTTTATTCTGCATGTAGGAAACAGAACACATCAGAGAGGCAGTACTTATTTTATAAAATGGTGGTAATGTATGCAAAATGCAGATTTTCATAGAAATGGAGGTCAAGGCTTCTGAAGGGCACACCAGGGACGCCAGTCAGATTAGAGAGTAGATGAGCAGCAAGCTTAATTACCCTAACTGATTTTATTCCATCCAATATCCAGTATTACTACAAGGATCTCGTAATGGTAGCATCCCTGATTTGACCACATTAGGAAAAAAAATGAACGTGGCGTGCACGAGAAGTGTAGATTTGCATCAGATAAGCCTCTGCAGTCTTAAAATATTAAATACTTATTCCCAAATTAAAAGGAATTGGGAGGCAATATATGTAAAAACAGATGTGCTTACATACTTAGAGTACTCCACAGCACAAAGCCTGGCAAGCAATTTCCACAGCAGAAGACATTAACATTTGTCTCTTACAAGTAAATATTGCCATCTGCTGGATAGGTGTTGCAAGACAAAGGAAAAGCAAAATATCAGTTAAGACGGATTAGATCTAGTAGGTTTTTCAAAAGGAAGAAATCTTAATTGAGTTTGATGTGTCTAGAAGACTTTACCAAGGCTGTTACCAAGGCTTAAAAGTTGATAGGGTCATCCATGCAGAATATTTGGGTCAAATGATACAGGGAGCAGTTCTATTTGCCTTATGAGAATGTAAGATTTAGCCTTACCAGTCATGGGCTTAAACAACATGCTGAGATTTTAATATCTTCAGATATAGATTTTTAACATATAACGTCTACATCCATTGTAGAAACAAAGAATAAATATCATGAGAGCTTTTAACTACTGCCTGAGGCAGTTTCTTTCAACAAAGTACTTGCTTAGCATAACAGTCTTGATATTATTTAGAAGAGTAACTGAACTATACTTTGATTTTTTCCCCACCCTGCACTTCTGTGTTTGTTTTCCAAAATGTTTTTCTGTTCAAAACAGACTTTCAAAGAGCGTGAGATTTTGTTCTTGTAGTGGACATAGATGTCACAATCATTCAAAAAAAGGTCATGACATTTTATTTTGTTTTAGATATTGTTAGAGACTTCAAGTACTAAAAGATTTTTGCAGCACTGTCAATAACAGCACATCCTGAAGAATTCCAAAGAGCCATGCTGTGATAAAATGAAAACATTGGGAAAGTGAAAACAGACAAATTACTTACCTAGGATGACTGTTATTTTCAGGCGCAGGGTCTTTCTCAAGCCAACTCTCATAAAGAGATTTATTTTCATAGCCTTCATCAGGGCTTGAAATCTGGAGAGGAATACATTATAATCTCATTGGAAGTACCTCAAAGTCAAACTGGTATCAAAAGAGACCTTAACCAACAGCACTGCTGTATGCAAGGAGGCACATATACCCTGCTTACTGCTATATGCAACTAAACAGCATCACACAGGCACCTGGAACCAACCAGAGGCAGAGGGCAGAGCAAGACAAAAGCTGTAAGACACAAAATTAAACCCATCTGGTTTTGGAAGAAAGCAGAAGCGTACTTGGGGTTTCCAGGACTTTTTACCAACTTATTATAGCTCTGT
Source organism: Tympanuchus pallidicinctus (assembly GCF_026119805.1). Taxonomy (NCBI): domain Eukaryota; kingdom Metazoa; phylum Chordata; class Aves; order Galliformes; family Phasianidae; genus Tympanuchus; species Tympanuchus pallidicinctus. The sequence continues at coordinate 6,635,323 of NW_026294627.1, read as the reverse complement.
GTATGCACACGTACAAGTGCACAGGACAGTACTGAGGAGCTGCTCCAGCTGTTCACCTCTCAGCTGGCAAGAAGAACAGACAGCCCTAAGCCACCACAACTTTGCACCACAAAACAATGGCGTTCCCTCAGGAGGCTGAGCCTGAAATGGGCATTTCTTACAGGAAGCTTATAAAGGAATTGTGGTCTGAAGCAGTGTCAGCGGAACACAGCCAAGATTGGAGCCCTGTTGTGCGAGACACACTTTCCTTTTAAAAAAAAATAGAAATGGGTAGTTATGTATCCATGATGGAAAATTAGGAAGCTAGGAAATTGGTTGTCCAAAGCTGCTAGAGGAACTATGGCAGTTTCACATAAATCAAAACCCTGGTCCAGGTCTCCAGCTATGCTTACCTGTCTGTGACAGCTATGGCTAAAGCTACCATTGTCCTTCAAGTGTAAAATTGGCCATGATCTGCACAAGATTGGGATTCTTCTCTCTCTTTTTCTTTCTCTATTTTTTTTTTAATGCAAAGCATAAATGTGCATGGGTAGATGCGGAATATTGTTGAGTCTTAATACAGCACTGAAAAACATACAGACTCCAAAAATCCTTGAAAATCCTAGGAGCTCTGACCTCTAAATTTATGGCAACAGTTAGCAGAAAAAATAACAACTTTGTGAAGCAGTCATTTGACTGCTGTCATTTTCAGGGCATTTCAGTAAAGTTTTAAGGCTAAATTGGAAATGGCATAAAAGGAGCAAGCTGAACTCTTGACACAGGCAAGTGAAAGTGCTTCATGCTCTGTCAGAGACGTTATTCTAACAGCTCTGCTCATATCAAAACCATTGACCAGCATTTTCATATAATGCTAAGAACCTTGTAAAATGAACTGTCCATTCTAACTTAGATTTAAGTCTGGAATCAGATCCCAGGAGAAAAAAGATGTTCAAATCCTTACATAAATTTTATTCTGTGATGCTAGAATCAGTGAGGCAAGGAAAAGATATATCACAGCTCTACAATGTTAATCAGTCACCTGTACATGTGTTTCTATGCTACCAGAAATGGTGGCCTAAGTAGAAGCAATTTTTCAACACATTGCCCTTAGTATCTCTGATTTCTCTTCTTTAGTCCATCAAAAAACATCATTTTCCTTGGGGAAATCCCAAAAACTTCTAATGATCTTACAGGGAAGGTCAAAGGAGTAGGAAGGAAAGGTTTCAGAATGAGAGATATGTGGTCACAGGCGGCCACTTGGGACACATCAACATTGGTAAATTTGAGGTGGTTTGGAATTGAAAACTACAAAATTGAAGCACTGTAAAAATTGAGCCATGATTTTATTTTCCATGGCAGGCAGTCACCAGTCAAGAAGTAAGAAAAGATAGCCAGAAATTATGCTCTAGAAAACTGTGGCACAAAACTGAAAAAAAAAAAAAAAAAAAAAAAAAAAGAGTATGTAGAGAAAATGCATTGTAGATGAGATGTAGATGAGATTCTTCAGAGAGAGAAAATAAGTCTTTCAGCCTCATGATAATTTGTGCTGAGAGTTAAAAAAGCAAAGGAGACATGATCTGACCACTTGTAGTAAAGCAAATCCATACATCTGGCCCACTACAAAGCCCATTCAGTCCCCTGATATTTATTACAGTGTTTCAGAAGATCAGTGAGATCTGGAGGTAATTCAAGGGGATCTGAGAACAACTGGTATCTAGCCAGTGTGAAAAGAAATAGATTTTAGATTGTAATAGATCGCACTTGAATGTCCAATGCAGTTTATTTCCTTGCATGCTTACAAGAATTGATCTCGCTTAAGTGTTTTCTTATCTCAAACTTATTTATTTATCCAATTATCTATATTCCAAGTTTTATACATACATATGTATAGTTATCTCTACATACAATTGTTTCACTATACATTGTAAATAATATTCCAGCTATGTCAGCAATACATTTCAGCCTTGCTCAGCGTACCAGGGAACTGTAAGCCAGGATTGTGTACCACTGAGAGAATGTTTTGCTACTGATTTGAGTAGGATCAAGATTCTTTCAGCATTGCTGTAAGACAAAAGCAATATTACTCAATAGTCCCATTTTATCCAATAAATTTGTGCATTCTCAGGAAATCAAGAACAATAAACACTCTGATTCAGTACCTCTTTCGTTAGATTATATATCAGTTTGTAGAGAAGAGGGGTGCAGTCAACTCTTAATGTGTAGTTGCCTGAAAATGAAGCACAGACATGGAAATCCCTCCACATACAATTGGCATTATCTTCCTAATGGATTAAGCCCTGCAGTCCTTTCTTAGACAAACTCCTTGACTCCAAGGCAAAGAATTTAGATCTTTCCTCAGAATATACACAGAAACAGACTGTTTATTTGGTCACTCTTTGTAAGCTCCTGTTTCTACACAATTATGCACTGGTTATTGAACATGCAAAGTAATGTAATGAAGTTTCCACGTAGTTCTGGAATATGTGCAACTATCCTTCATCAGCTACTTGTCACTCATTGACCCTTGTCTCTCACATGATCCCAAAAGCCTGCATTTAACAGAATGGAGTGGTAAGTGGGTAAGTATCTCATAGGGAAGCTGTCAGTCATAGCAGCAAGAGCCCCACTGCAAAGAAACTACTGCCACTGCTGAGGGAGGCAGGTCTGCAACTCAGTCTTTTCTGTAGCCACCCAACAGCAGCTGGGCAAACATCTCTCCCCTCAGATGTGGACAACAAGAAGGGTGAGAAGGTTTTGACATAATGAAACATCAGAAAACACTGTTATTAGGTCTTGTTACTGCTTTAGACCTGGGGTCATCCACTGCATGCTCACAAGAGCGAGCGTTGGACTAACAATTACAGAAAACCCAACAACACTGTGAAAAATTCTAGATAATGTTAAAATCACTTGATAACATTAATAATGTTTCCAACAAGAGTCTCTATTTGAGAACTGGAAACTAGAGACACAAAAATACTCAAAAGAATGACTTGCTATTCCTTTTATGGATTTTCACATCTCAAGGCCAATGAATAGAAAGAATTTGCGTTCAAAACATGGCACAAGAAGCGCTGTAGAAAAAGCATGATGATAAAAAAATTAATTCCCAGACTATATGGATGTTTTGGCTCTACAGCGGATGCTCAGAAGAAAGTGAAAGACGCCCAAATACTTAAAACAGTCCTCTGGTGATGGTGCTTTTTTGCCTTGCTACATATCTTTCCCACTGGTTTTACTTTCACACTTTTTTTAATGCACAAAGCAAGAGACGTGTTTGAGTAACGAGGATTTGGAAGAAAATAGTTAATGCAGCAGCATGTTGGCTGCAGATCAGCTGAAAAATATGAACGTGTTACAATCCATGCTGAGAATATGAAGCAGTTGTAAAGCTATTATTTCATCTAAGTGTGAACTTCTGCTCCACTTTTTCCACAGCATGTACGCTGTATAATTGAAGGAACAGCTCTACTGTCCTTACAGCCAACCTCCAACACAGCATTTAGAATCTGGGTTTGTCTTTTCTTTCCTTCCAATCCTTTTGTGACAGACAGAATTTTCTGCTGACAGGAGTAAGAAGAGCTTTTAAATGTGCCTACTGATATCCATTTTATTCACACAGAGTAAGCACAAAACGGTTGGGTTTAACATGGAAAAAGCAATGCCAGAAAGAACTGTGCTGAACAGATTCATGGGGCTCTACTGATGGAACTCCTCCCCTACAAGGACAGCCTGAGAGAGCTGGGGCTGTTCAGCCTGAAGAGGAGAAGGCTCCGGGGAGACATGAGAGCAGCCTTTCAGTATCTGAAGGGGGCTGTGAGAAAGAAGGGGACAGACTCTTTAGCAGGGTCTGTGGTGACAGGACAAGGGAAATGGTTTCCAACAAAACAAGGGGTGACTTAAACTGGATATTAGGAAGTTTTTCACAATGACAGTGGTGAGACACTGGCACAGGTTACCCAGAAAGGTAGTGGATGCCCCATCCCTGGAGACACTCAAGGTGAGGCTGGACAGGCTCCAAGCACCTGATGGAGCTGTACATGTCCCTGTTCAACGCAAGGGAGTTGGACTGGATGGCCTCTAAGAGTTCTTTCTCTTCCAACTCAAACAGTTCTATGATTCTATGATGATTTCAGCACAGAAAACAGCAAATGAAGATCTTCTGTAACAAAGCTCAAAATAATTTAATGACATTATCCTTGCTATTCTGATTTAGGTCATTGTGCTTGCTCTAACTTCCCAAGTCTAGCTTATAAGCAGCATTCCTGTATGCCAGATTCTTTTGAGAATCTGAAAGACACAGTAAATTAAATAATGGTGGGTCACTTTTTTTGTGAATCACTCCTGAGAGCCTATTTTTCTATGTCAGCTCAGGCATATTCTGCAAGGAACTCTGCACAGCCTCCCTCTTCACAGCACTGCACAAAGGGGTGCACCCCATCCCAAAGCAACAAAACGATTTCCCACACCTACAAAACATAACCCCAAGGTTTTGACACTAATTGTCCCGTGACTGTAAATAATTATAGTGTCCCAAGATACTGCACTTCCACAGTAAATGGAGCTGGAGCTGCAGGTATAAGTCAGCCATACATCATAACAATAATTGTATAATAATTGCTAAAGCAGTTAAGAGAGATTTAAAAATTCAGACTGCTCAGCTCATTTGCACAGAACACTGAATACAGAGGAGGCCTTCTGGCTTCCAGATATGTGGATTGCAGCTCATGGATGGCACTACCTGCAACAGGCAAGCAACATGAGGATTTGGATTGTCCTCTCCCTCCACTTCATTCTGTATTTGCTACAATTACTGAATATTACATAATTGATGTTTGCTAGCTCTGGATGCGACAATAATACACAGTAACTACTAAAACTGACATTCATAAAGTAAAGTGAGTTTAAAAGTAAGACACACCTTCTATAGAAGAATCTGCGTTGATGTACGCCACTGCCCGTTCCTGGAGGACTCTGGCATTTTCCTGGGGTTGTAAAAGTGTGATTATTACCTTCAGGTAGTGACATTTACTGAAGAGCATATTAAGTATACTAGGTGGGCTTTTTATTGTTCGTTTGTTTTAACCACATTACCTTTAGAAAACAAGTCAGGATAAGTAGCACAATGTTCTTCACCAATCACTGTGGTGTTTGAGGATGGGTCAATGATCTGAGCATACAACATTCACTCTTGCTTCTGGGACTCATTTTTGTCTGGAAAGCAACCAACCTCTCATACTGGAGAGAGTCCAGATGGGTCTTGAATATTTCCATAGAAGGAGACTAAACAAATTATCTGAGCAACCTCTTTCCTAAGCTCCGTAACCCTTACCATAAAGAAGCTCTCCCACATGTTTGTATGGAACTTTTTTATGTTCAAATTTTAGACCACTGCTCCTTGTCCTGTCACAAGACACCGAGTAGAGCCTGGCCTCATTTGTTTGCCTCCCACCTCTTTTTAGTATTTACAAACATTAATCTGACCCCCCCTCAATTTTCTTCTCCTCAGGCTGAACAGACCCAGGTTACTCAGCCTTTCCTTGTACAGGAGATGCTTCAGGCTCTGTATCAACTTTGTGGCCCTCCACTGGACTTTCTCTAGGAGATCTCTATCCTTTTTGAGCCAGGGAGCCCAGAACTGGACACAGTATTCTAAATGTAGCCTCACCAGTTTTGCTACTGGTATCACGTTCCAGTATTTAACTGAATTTTAACAATGATGAAGCGGGTATTGTTGTCATATCTATACTCACTCATTCCTAAAAACAATGAATCAAAGCAGTTTTGAGTCAACTATGCATTGCTTTCATGATAAATATTTACACATATGCTGAATTTTTTTTGCAAACCGGTAATTATTTTTGGAATTGATATTCTAATCAGGAAGGGATATGTTACTAAACCTCAGCCTTGTAATAGATATTCTAATTAGGTTAGTAATTGATACTTGATTCAATTTATAACCAACTAATTATTTTTAAATCACGCAAACTACAAATTAGCTTGATAATTGATAACTCAACAATGCACTCACTATCTTCAAAACAAACACTGGAAAGATTCTGCAGGAGAATATGAAGGAAGAAAGCAATCTTGTGTGTGCATACACAGGGCCACGCATATGTGGAAAAGCATATTTGCAGCATAAATTCCTTCATGATGTGTTTATGTGACAAAAGGACACTGCCACACTTGCAGAGTCTTTGTTACAGAGAAGACAGTAAATATAATGGATTAATTTTTCCCAAGATTTAGTAGATGGCAGATCTGGCAGCTGCAGGAAAACGAATGTAAGCTGTGAGGAATGTCTCCAGAGAAACTAAAATCTAATTTTGGTGTCAAAGAGGAGGAATGCACACCACTGAGACAAAGCAGGAAAACAATAATAGAAAAACATTGAGGTTCAGATAGGAGAGGTGCTTAGAGGCTTCTAATCTACTACAGCTGTCATGGAGTGAAATAGCAGATGATAGATTACTGGCTGTTAAATTATTTAACAAAAAACACAGAGCAGCAGTAGTAATATGAGAACAAGCATATAGAGAACTAATCTATTCATTACTTGCTCAAGAGAAATGATCTTTTAAATATCATGCTTCCATACACCTCATACTTAAAATTGTTCTTTTTTCTTTTGATCGCATCTAAACGTGCCCAGATACATAAAGAAAGAAACCATAAATAAAAGATTAATATACAGTACACTTCTGTTACCACTGGAATTCAGGAGAGATGAAGTTTTAGAACCAACTCCCTCTAGTCAATAAATAATTTTAAAAGTAATTTATGTTATGTTTCCTTTGTCTAATATCCCATAAAACAACATTAAGGGGCAGAGTGTCTATTGCAGCTGGAAGCAAAACATAATTTCATGGGAGAAAAGGTTAGTGCAAGTCCAAGGAAAGAGAAATCTCAGCTTTGTTAACAGATGAATGATGCTGTTTCATGTTTCTGGTTTTTGTTCTGCAATTTTGTGTTCTACTGATAAACAAACTCAATAAAAACATTTAAGTATTTTCTTTTACGTATTGTGAAAGCAAAATCCAAGTTCTATAAGTACAGAATATGTATAATAAATGAAATTTTAACAGCAAATAATCTGTTAAATGTTCCAGTGCTAATAAACCATGTTATTTACCTCAGCCCATTCTGTGGAACCCAGCAATCCAAATTCCTCTGCATCCCAGCTAGCAAAAATGATAGTTCGCTTAGGTCTCCAGCCTGCAGTCACCAAATTAATTTTCAAGTTTAATTTCACCACAGTTAATTGAATCTCTTAAAAAAAATAGACTTAATTGAAATAGCAGGAAAAAAAAAAAAAAAGAAACAACAATTCTAGGTTCTTTAGAGAAACATATTACTGCAAAGACATTTCTTCTTAATGTAACATTTTCATTCCGTACAACTAAAGCAGTAATATTACACTGACAAGAAAGATGAGGGAATAAATTCAGCCAACTAAGATGCAATGCTGCATTTGCATCTCTTCAACGAATGTGTATATTTCATAATGAAATATACAACCAACTTTCTGTAAAGGTGAAGCTTAAATCAAAGCAGCTGCTACTGGGAATATTCATCACAGTCTCTCAAAGCTGTTCTTTTCCACATCCATCACTTTAAGTCCATAATAATTAAGTTACCTTCCATCTTCATTTTACCAAAACTTCGAACAACCTCTTGAAGAACAGCTGCACCCGTACTTGGATCAATACCACCAAATACCCAGGAGTCTCTATGACCTCCTAAAATAATGTATCTATCTGCAAACAAGCACACAATATCAATCCTGACTTAAAAATGCATTTAGGTTATTTGCATTTCTATTGATTCCACCATTATTATTCAACATATTAGTCAGTAACATGGACAGTGGGATTTAGCGGGGGGACTGGAGCACCTCTCCTATGAGGACAGGCTGAGGGAGCTGGGCTTGTTCAGCCCAGAGAAAAGAAGGCTGCAGGGTGACCTCATTGCAGCCTTTCAGTACCTAAAGGGAGCCTACAAACTGGAGGGGAATCAACTCTTTGAAAGGGTAGATAGCAGCAGGACAAGGGGAAATGGTTTTGAGAGAGGGAAGATTCAGGTTGGATGTCAGGGGGAAGTTCTTCACAGAGAGAGTGGTGAGGTGCTGGAACAGCTGCCCAGAGAGTCTGTGGATGCCCCGACCCTGGAGGTGTTCAGGGCCAGGTTGGATGGGGCCCTGGGCAGCCTGGTCTAGTATTAAATGGGGAGGTCGGTGGCCCTGCATGTGGCAGGGGGTTGGAGATTCATGATCCTTGAGGTCCTTTGCAACCCTGGCCATTCTGTGATTTGGTAATTCTTTGATAGTGCACCCTCACCAGCTTTGTCAGTGACACCGAGCTGCACGGTGTGGTTGAAATACTGGAGGAGAGGGATACCATCCAGAGGGATCAGGACAGGCTGGAGAGATGGACCCAGCAAACCTCATTAAGTTCAACAAGGCCAAGTGCAAGGTCCTACATCTGGCTCAGGGCAATTTCAAACACAGATATAGGCTGAGAGATGAGTAGATTGAGGAACAGCCCTGAGAAGCCAGTGTTCAGGATGGAGAAGCTTGACATGAGCCAAGTGTGCTCTTACAGCCCAGATGGAGAACAGTCTCCTGTGCTGCATCAAAAGCAGGGAGGCAGCAGGGTGAGGGAGGGTACTGTCCTGGAGCACTGCATCTGTGTCTGGGATCCCCAATAAAAGAAACACAAGGATTTCTTTGGGTGGGTCCAGAGTACCATGAAGATGGTCAGAGGGCTGTAACACATCTCTTACGAAGAAAGGCTAAGGCAGCTGGGGTTGTTCAGCCTGGAGAACTGAAGGCTCTGGGGAGAACTTACTACAGCCCTTCAGTGCCTAAAGGGGGTTTATATGAAAGATGAAGAAAGACTTTTTACAAAAGCATGCAGATAGGACAACAAGTTAAGCTTTTAAACTAAAAGAGAGTTGGATTAGATATAGGGAAGAAAATTTTTATTTGGCAGTTTTGGCAGGGCCTTTTTTATGAGGCCCTGGCACTGCTGACCAAAGAGCTGTGGGTGCCCCAGCCCTGGAGGTGCTCAGGGCCAGGTTGGATGGGCCCTGGGCAGCCTGAGCTGGTGGGGGGCAACCAGCCCATGACAGGGGTTGGAACAGGGTGGGTTTTACTGCCCCTTCCAATGCAAGCAAATCTATTCTACACACTTTTTGAATTAACATTCTTTTATGCACGTCTTGTTACTCAGTCCCAACAATAGGATGTTAAGGTCCTAAATCATAACCAGTTTTCTGCGCTTTGCATTCTGTCAAGATTTGCCAGACAAAGCATATTAATTATATAAGCAGAATCCCATGGTAAAAGGACAGGCATGTAAAGAATTATGTCTATCATTCTAGCATCATAATTCAAGTATATTCTTGAGAATGCCTATTAAAAACAGTGTAGTGGAGGGATGGGACAAGCTATTAAAGATTTCTCAGGTTCCAACACTCTCTGGCTATCCTAGAAAGTGACTTTTTCTTGAAACCCGATGACAATTTCACCAAACAGCAATAAAGAAGGAATTCTTATGCTCACCTGGTTCCACAGCTCCTCTGATGACACCAATGACGTTGTAAATTCGAGCAATTTCATTGTTTGTATGAATGTGCATTCTGACTTTTCTGAAATGAAAAGCAGTTGGTGTAACCATCTCTGAGAAGATTCTAAGAAAGTTTATGTTCCTGTTTTGCTTTGTGTGTTCAGCAGTTATCTAATCCATCATGCTGCATCAGCCTCCCATTTCATATTTCAAGTTAAACTGTTGACAGGAAGAGGTCTATACAGGTCAGCTTCTGAAGTTTCAAATGGTGACAGAATTTATTGAATTGTTATTTCTGGGTGACAATTGGTCAAAGGTATGTTAGAGCAGGAAATGAAAAGCCTACACAGTAACTAAAAATGAACCTGAATTTTGATCAAAATGATAACTGCAGATATAAATATCTTTACAAGGAATACACTGTGATTTTTTAGCAAAACTACATGAATTGTGATAGAAGTTGGAGAGATGGTCATTATAAACAGTTATGCACAAATACACTGAAATCTCTGTTTAAGACAGCAGATCAAAGTGATCAAAATTTGTCAAAGCAAAACAACATTGAAAAAAAAACTTCTCATGAAATTTCATAAAAAGAAAGGGAATTCAGGTATTAGAAGAACTAAAAATAATGTACTATTCAGCCCCTTTTAACCTATAGAAGACACAAAGAATGAAACAGCACTGATTTGGGGTCTGGCAAAACTCCAAGAGTTTCTCATCTTTTCGGCAGTGGATCTGCATGGCTGTCAAAATCGAGACCCACTTCTCAAGACAGCTACTGGATCACTGCCCAGAAAGAAACTGGCACCTGTGGCTTGAACATGCTTATACTTACACATTTCCATGTACAAGTGACTGTCGACCTAGACTCAAAAGTCTCCTTTCGATATGGAATTACTCTGATAGAAAAGTATATGCAGGATTAGTCTCTACAAAAACTACTTCTCCTATCAAGTGGGAAGATGTTAAAAAGTGCATTCAAAAATATTTCCTTTGCATACGTGTTCACAATGAATCATGGTAGTTCTTTCCTAACTGTTGGTTTTATTACTCTTGAAGACATTTAAAACAGCACCTTGATTACGCTTTCTTGTTTTTTTCCTACTTTGTTCCTACTTTGCTCATTTTCAGATAGTGTTAGAACAGACAAGGAAAGAAAAAGGATAAATGAAGTCTTTGCAGAATTATATAGTGTCAAAATAATATCTTGTTCTGCAGGAAGAAGTTGCTCAAAGTTGCTCCAGCAACTGCTGGAGACCTGACCAGTTTTATTTCTCCATCAGAGATGAAAAAAGGCAAAGAGCAAAATACTATTGCTAATCCAATAGTTCCACGTCCAATTTCTCCCTATTCAAATTAGTCAGACATTGAGCTTCATTTTCTTATATCCTACTATTTTACAGGCTTTCCACCGTGGGAACTACCAACTTTGGGAAACAGTTGATGGACTCACAAACCATTCCACAGCTCTTATGTTCAAAGAAACACTGGGGGGGCTTCCAGTGGACAATGGAAAGCTATCTAGAAGAGGACTACCTAATTAGTAGTGCTTCCCTTTTGGACATTTACAAATTAACTATTTTCCCCTTGGTCAATAGAAACACGAAAGAAAAGTAATAGATAGATGGACTGGATATATACTCTTTGCATCTGTCTATCCATTTACATTGGGAAACACTGAGCAACACTGCAGTTTTGACCATTTACCTCCAAATTCTAATATTTATCATTAAGTGTTCCCCACTGAGAATGAAGTTAATTTATCCAGGGCAGAGTGACTGGAACTAGATTTGACTTCAAGGTCCCTCTCATTCAAAACCATTCTATGATTGTATGTTGCTATTAGAACACATCTGGTTGTTTTGTTTCACAGACTTTTTCTTGTGGACATTTTTGCAGTTTTTATGAACAGGTGAGCATTAAAACAGACCTTGTTGAAAAGTTGTTTGCAAATCCTGGCCCTACATTGTATGATACATTCAGAGCTCCCTTCCAGGTGCTGTCTGGAGCTGCAGGTCCTCCCATTGCACTGTTAAGTGAAAACCAAGAAAAGCAGTTGAACAGTGGGCTAAAACCAGAAATTCCTTTAAAAGCTGGTGCGCCTAAACCAAAGTGGGCTTACAAAACTCTTAAAAACATCATGCCAGAAACATTGCTCCAAATCTTTGAAATTTCTGAAGCACACACTACTACAGAATAACAATAAATATAAGTAACTACACAGATTCCACCATCTTAGAACAAGAAAATCTCACAGTACATTTGTGAATGCTAAATTGTGGTGAAGAGCATTGACGTATACTCACTGTAATAACACTTCTGCATCATGATATCCAATGGGATGAACTGGGATTTTTGGAATCCCTACACCTTCATTCACTTTGTATCGGAAAGTGTACTCTAAAAAGCCAGAACAAAATATCCATTGTACAACATTCTTATCAGCTTTCACCAAACTAGACTGAGATTTCTTTTGATCGATGCAGCCACATATCGCTCACAAGCATACATCAATTCCTAAATCATTTCTTACATCATTTCTCAGATATTGCTTCTAGAAAACCAAAACGTAATGAGAGAGTCTGCACAGCCCCCACAAGAGGTCTAAAGAGGACTCTGAAAGAGACTGACTGCTTCACATTCAGAGAACATTCAAGCTGAAAACATCTGGACACTGGAAGAATTATGCATATCAGACACACTTCTTTGTTTCTAACCTTGCATGGGCATCCCTTAAAGTTGGTTGTAGAAAGAGATTATTGGTGTGGATGAATCCCTAATCTGAATGCACATTTGACTGAAGGCTAGATTTGCTAGCCTTCCATCTACATGCTAGCATGTCCATCTACATTATTGTGTCTCTTCAAAGCTGAATGGTGTTGTGTGATGCCTCCAGTAGTGATCACACAAGCCAGAAGCACTGTTTTGTTGCCAACCCTTTGGCAGACAGGACTGGTAGGCACCTTAATTCAGGATGCCTATAGACACAAGACAAGCATATGGTGCCAAGTTTCAAAAGGCTTTAGGCTATTGTTATTTTTTATTACAGAAATTTACACCCTGTATAGAGAATTTTAAATTGTTTTTCTACTTGGAATTTCGGATGAGAAAGAAAACATACCTCCAAGCAAAACTATTACTTCTCTTTGATCATAGAATATAATGTAGTTTAAACTTGTCCTCTTGCGAAACATAGAGATTTAAAAACAGCTGTAAATTGTTACTCATTTTCAACTACTTTGCAGTCTGTGAACCTGAAATCATTCATCTGAGTGTTGTAAGGCTGAGAAAATGCAAAGAGATTTTCCAGAAAACGTAACCATCCCCATGATATACAGGCAGAATCTACTGTGCACCGGGAAAATGAATGACTGCTAGAAGACATTTTAAGTAGCTTTTCTCTTTGCATCTGTACCAAAACCAGACGAATTTCTAGAGCTACAGTAACTTTCAGTATCATTTTAGAAAGTACTTGATGGTCCAAGGTACAGATCTGCCACTTACCTTTTGCAGGATAACCAGGTGTTAGAGGATCCCCAGCTCCATTCAGGTTCAGCACATTCCCACGCTGGACTCCTCTGCCTGGAAGGTTCCAGCCATCTGGGTAAGGATCTACTCCTGGGGCACAGTAATCAGCAGGGTCTGAATAAAGTATGACCCCTATGGCTCCTGCTAGAATGGCATTTTTAACCTGTAAAATGATTTGACATTAAGAAATACAGATTTTCTTAAGTGCAATAACAATTTTGAGTGCTGTGATTTATTCCCATGGGGACGTAGTTTTAGAAGATATATATGTGGAAAAGTGAAAATGATCACAGACTCATCAGAGCAAACCACAACAAAAGACATTAAGTTCATTATTTGTGTCACACCTTTAAATCATACCTCAAAGCTGTGAGATAAAGCACACGGCATAACACTGAGAGAAAAAAAAAAAACTAACCACTACCATCCTTTTCCTTCTATCCTGAATTTTATTGGAGTTGATGTCCAAAGCCAGAGGAGTAGTTACTCAATGTCTGTACATCAGAATCCATGCTGAATCCTTCTCCAAAATACTGCAGTTCTTTAGATGAAAAGTAGTAAATATTTTGGCTCTACATAATACTCCATTCCCCAAACTAATCTCTTGCAAGAATTGTCTAAAGAGTTTGTAGTCATATCACTCTCACAAGATTAGTGTGCTTAACAATTTTCCTTCTGTTACAAGTTACAGTAAAGAAGGCAGACATGCTGAATGCATTACCAGGACTCTTCAACATCTTTATCAATGACACAGATTATAGGACCGAGCACACCCTCAGCAAGTTTGCTGATGTCACCAAGCTGACTATTGCAGTTGATAGGGCAGAAGGAAGGGATGCCATCCAGAGGGACCTTGATAAACTCAAGAGATGGATCCATATCAACCTAATGAGATTCAATAAAGCAAAGTGCAGAATTTTGCACTTGGGTCAGGGTAACTTCAGGTGTATATATAGAATGGGGGAAGAAATCCTTGAGAGTAGCCTTGCTGAAGACTTAGAGTTCTGGTAGATGGAAAATTTAACACAAGCCAGCAGTGCGCTCTTACAGCCTGGAAGGCCAACAATATCCTGGGCTGCATCAGAAGAGGTTGGCAGCAGTGCAAGGGAGATAACTGTCCCACTCTACTCTGCCCTCATGAGGTCCCATCTGCTTCCAGGTCTAGGGGTCCCAATGCAGGAAAGATGGGGAGCTGTTGGAGAGCATCCAGAGGAGGGCCATTAAGATGATAAGAGTGCTGGAGCACCTCCCCTGCAAAGACAGGCTGAGGGAGCTCGGCTTGTTCAACTGAAGAAGAGAAGGCTGTGGGGTGACTTCATTAAGGCCTTTCAATATTTAAAGGGAGATTATAAACAGAAGGAAAATAAACATTTTACATGGGTAGATAGTGCTTACACAAGAGGAAATGGTTTTAAATCAAAGGAGGGGAGATTTAGATTCGATGTCAGGAGGAAGTTTTTCACTGAGATGGGAGTGAGGTGCTGGAACAGGCTGTCCAGAGAGGCTGTGGTTCCTGGAGGTGTTTAAGGCCAGGTTAGCAGTTGGCAATCCTGCCTGTGTCAGAGAGGTTGGAGCTTCATGAATCTTGAGGTCCCTTCCAACCAAGCTATTTTATGATTCTATGATTCTGCTCATATATTGCAACTTACATTTGTCGTTAACTCCTGCAGGCTTTACTATGAGCAGTATTAGGCTTTACTATGAGCAGTATTAGACAAAGCTACCTACAAAAAAAATAAAATAAAATTAAAAAAAAAAAAAAAAAAAAAAATTAAACACAGTACTCACTTTGTTTCCTCTGAAGATCTTCCCATATCTGGCTATGACAATCTTTCCTGTACAGTTAATTCCCATTTCACGCTCCAGCTTAAAAAAATCTTCAGTGCGGCCATAATTCACATATACCAGATCTGCCTGTACAGTAAAGAACATCAGTTTGTTGGCAATTGGTCATCAAACAAACAAAATACCTCTTCAGTTTTCTTCATGTGTGATATACTTTGCATTTCCATACATGAGTTCCAGCCCCGATAAAAGTAATGGCAAAATATTTCCATCATATCTACAGGAAATCTTGTCTTAGGCAGCTGACCTTCCTGTATTACCCTGCACTTAAATGCTGCCCAGCAGCCGTACAAAGCAAGGCTGCAAATGAAAGCAACACAGTCTGCTAACGTAACAAAGTTCTGTGGCCATGGATAGATAACGCTATTTCTTGTACACATAGACACTTGCTATTATATAATTTTATTCATATATATATATAAAACAGTGCTGCCCCTGACTGATCTATCCATGAAGAATTATTAGTTTGAGTGATTTTTTTAACCTCTAAAGACACACACTCAATCCGAAATGTCTTTCAAAATGATTTCTATAGTTATTTCCACTCATGGAAAACCTTTCCACGTGACTGAGTAATGTGGAGTAATCTGAGATGTATCCAGTTTTCCATAGAAATAGAAGCTCTTCACTTGTTTCACAACCACATTTCTAACACTTTCAGAAAGGCTTCTTTTAAATAGCCTTCTGAACTTCGCACAATATGTGGCCTAGCTGTCTTTTTCTTCCCTTTTACTAGTGGTTAATTAAAATTTCTACAAGGAATATTTTGAAATGTTGAAGCAATCCACTCCACCAAGTGTTTCTCAAAACATGATTTCAGTCAACAAATCTCTTACTTTTCTTTCTCACCTCTGGTGTTCCTTGCGCTGAAAAAGCATTATATGGTGGCGATATATCAGTAACATTTTCATATCCCTCAGGAGGTGGTTCAAATGATGAAGTATTGAAAATCTATCAATAAATAACATGTCTTTGGTCAAGCAGTGCAACTCAAGGTGTAAGTTTGGCTAATGCAAATGATATGCTAATTTCCTTAAACTGTCAGCAAAAAGATGGAATGCTAAGCATCATGCGTAACTTCAAAGAAAAATCAGCTGAGGATACATGGCTGAATTTTTATAACACAACGCTGCTATGAATACAGATCACTTGTCAGAAGATGTTCATCAGTCACTTAAGTAAAGAAGTAGCTGAAAAATGCCAAGAGGTGATGGAAATACAGAGACACCTAGTTCATCCATGCCTTCACAGGCATTTCTTGTGAGAACTCCCACCTATGTTATTATTCATTATTCACCTCTCTGAAGTACTTACACTCCAGTTAAACATGCAGCCTTTCACCACTACCTATCTGTAACACTCATGTTGTCTCAAGGTTTACTTTTATTCTTTGTTACCTTGTGAGAGTCCCAGAGATTGTGTTTCCCAGAGATTGTGATTGTAAGTTTCTGGAAGGCTTTCTCCACTCTTTTAACTTTAAGTTCATTCCTTCCTGAGCACATATTCCTCAGTTCCTACCAGTGGTCTCCATTCCTGACAGTGTGCTATGATGCTTCCCTAGCAGCTCCATCTTCCCTCTTCACTGCTACCTATTAATTCTCCTGGGTGTAAAAAATGAAGAAGGTGACTACATACGAGTCATTTGTTATTACTTCCAACACCCCAGGAAGGCAGTAAGATCATATTCAGAGCAATTGAAAAGAGGCAGTACTCCATACAGTGAGCAGCACTGCACAGCATTCCTCAGCTGTGTGGAAACAATTGTACAGACATTCAAGCAGACCCTGGATAGGCACTTGGAACAGAGAGCTAATAAGAGTACTAACCAATTAAATACTTGAAAAAGAGGTCTAACAAGTCCTCTGAATGTGATACAATCATATTTGAACTGAAAACATCTAGACACTGGAAGAATTATGCACATTTGACACGTTTCTTTTTCTTAAATTTGCCTGGGCATCTACTTAAAGCTGTTTGCAGGAAGAGGATTTTGGTCTAGATGTACCTCTAATATGAACCAGTGGTGGTCATTCTTACATGTTGTGGCATACATGTGCTGAGTCCCTGCCCATCCTCACGTCCTTTCTCTTCTGTATGAGGCACTGAGATTTAAGCCACACCATTCTGTTTTGCTGCACAGACTGGAAAACTATTTTTACATTTGAGTTCTCTTTCCACTGGATTTTTTATCAGAATATAAAGCCCAGTGCTGGGATCAGGGAGTGTGAAGACAGAGGAAGACGTTATTTCTTAAAAGAGATCTTACATAAATATAGCTTAATCGTTAAAAATATCACCTCATTCCCTTGATCATCAATTACTGAGATGTAGTTTGGCTGTGTTTCACTTGGGTAGGAAAGCAGCACATCATAATGAACAAGTTCTGCTGAATCCAATCCAAATTCCTTCCACTGGCCTTGAATTTGTTTGGCAAGAAGAAAATTCTGCTCAGTTCCTGCAAGATGAGGCAACTTGGTAAAGGAGCTAGAATAAAACAAAAGGTCACCAGTAGTAGTTATCAGTTCACTGAATCAAAGAATCACAGAATCATGATTAAGGTTGGAAAAGAACTCTAAGATCATCAAATGCAAACAACAGTCCAACCCCACCATGACCACTAACCATGTCCCTCAGTGCCACGTCTACACAGTTCTTGAACACCTCCAGGGATGGTGACTGCACACCCTCCCTGGGCAGCCTGTGCCAATACTTCACTCTATCTGAGGTGAAATTTTTCCTAATATCAAACCTGAACCACTTCTCTTCATCATCATTTGTTCCAAATTGTAACTACACACATAACTCAGTGGCATGCAAGCATTGTAACCTTTTGAATGTATAGATTTTCTACTTGGACTAACTGGATTAACTGGATTATTGCTTATACTGAAAAATCAAGGACACATTAGAGAGATTATCAATCAAATGTAATTAATAGCAATCAGTCTTTACCAAATAAAGTAAAATAATCTCTGTCAGAGAACAAAGAACAAAATTCTTCACATCTCTGATGCTAGAGCTTCAGAGAATCATGAAGAAAAAAGCAGTTGTACTATTTTAGATGTAGACTATAGAAAATCTTCATAGCAAAATTTTATGATGAGCACTGGAAGCAATAGAGCTTGAGGGAAGTACCCATGTGCTGAAAAGACAGTTTCAAAAATGGGGAGGAAAGCAGCAGAAGGGTTGTGGGTCTCTCCCTTCCCCTCTCCCCAGGCAGCCTGCACAAACCAGGCATTTTCAATGCATCTTAGCAGTTCTGCTTTCAGGGACTGTTTCTTGGAGCTGATGTTATCACTTCCCAGCTTTCCTGGCTGATGAAATTAATCACAAGGCAAGATGAGCAGGGCTTACCGAAGGAATCGCTTGATGCTTTCGGCTTTCATTTCATCCACAAGTTTCTGTCTCACATTCTGAAAGACATCTGAAGAGTTGGGGTTTTTTTCGGTTGGCTTTGTAAACCATCCTGAAAGACATTTTGAAAAGTTATTTATGAAAAAGTCATTATTGAAAAGATCCTATTTAGCAAGAGCCCCAGCTCTCACATATATGGGCCCACGTGGAACTTCAAGTACAGAGCGTCACATTAAAGTCAAGAGGATGATTGGGGCTTAAAGTGTTCTCTGTCAGTGCCTGCTGACTCAAACAGAGGAGTGAAACAGAGAAGCAAAAAAAATTTTACTGGCTGAATTGCAAAATAAGTGACATCATTAAAAGAACATAAGCTAAACCTCTGGTAAATATTGTTGATTTTTAAGGCAGATTCATCTCTTGTTAGTTTTTAACTATGGTATAGATTCTGAATTATGTGTGAAGTTTCCTTAATTTTACAGGTATTTAAAAACCTGTGTATGAGCATGTTCAAAGCAAAAGCCTAGGACTCAAAAGCCCCTGTAGCAAAACCACCAGAAATTTGCTGTTTAGGGATCTCCTAAATGAAAGCAACAACTTTTATATTTCATAGCCTTCCTTCATGCTTTAGCCCTTTGCTTCGGTTGCAACACAAGGTTAGAAAGGACAGATGCAGACATGCAATTTTAGACATAAAATCAAATGTTGCATGTGACTACAGAAATGAATCTGAAGTTGTAGTGCAGTGCATTGGACACAATGGAAAATTCAGCAGCTCCGCTCCTGGCTGTTAGACAGCACTCCTCCTTGTCTGCATTCCTTTAACAGAATAGGAGCATTTCAATAGACCTTCAGAAGGAATCACAAAATAAAAATTAAAGAAAGAAAAATCCTGGAGGTTTTGCAGTCATGTAAATCTCAAACTCTTCTGTTAACCTCTCCTCTCTGGATTGCCTGTTGCAGGGAGCTGTCAGCTCACTGTGGCTCCTCTTCTGCTGAAGCGTGACTGCTGTATTCCTCTCCCTCCCCAAAGACACAAATCTGAGAGATGAACACTCTTGGTGCAAGTGAGCATTATCTGAAGTCCATGGACAGCAGCCCAAGCTCCTAGATGGGAAGTTAGTCACAACACGGGTCGCATAGAAGTGTCTGTGGAGGACAAGAGCTGCAGGCTGAGTCCCAGAGCTCTGTACTCACCTATGAGAAAGCCCAGCACAAAGCAGCCCAGCAGCGCAGGGCAGCCCAGCCATGTGCAGAGGGTGGCCCGGCTCCTGGCCATACGGGCAGCTCTGTGACAGGCAAAGAGGGCAGGCAAGCTGCTGCCTTCTTTCTCCTCCTTTCTCTCCCCCTCCTCTTTCACCCCTCGGCACCAGGGCTGCCTCTAGCTTCAGTGATCCTCAGCTCATGTCCTGCCTAGGAAGCTGCAACCCGGCGATGAGAATGGGAGGATTTTCTGAGCACAGCAAACCGCCCCACATGACAGTCTGTGTATCAGAACAAAGGCTGTGCAGCAAGCAGTGCTTAACTATTATTTTTAAAAACATTTTCTACTAATTATCAGAACTTTCTGCTTTTGAAAGTTCCTGTTTCAAGCTGAAACCACAATCTGTGGAAGTGACCGCAAGATGAAATGGAGGAAGGGAAAATTACTTTCTCTTTACTGAGGAAGCATTGAATCGCTCCTCTTTGTAATCTGTGGTTATGTTGGCAAGCAATAAACACTTAAATTAGCCAATGGGGACACTTCCAGATGTCACTTTCCAATTTAGATACGTTGCCAAAGGATTTCCTACATCCTTTAGCTTCTTACATTTTGGACTACGAGGTCCCTCGGATCTAGTTTTGACAGTCTAATTCTACCAAATCCATCAGTATTTCGTGGGAAAGGATGCAGCCTCAGCCCAGGGAAAAGCCAATTCTTTTTGTGGAAACTTACCCTGGCTCTGTATCTCTCTCCCTGCCACTGAAGCCAAGGCAGATCTTTCTGGAACTGAGGGCCTGCCCACGAGACAGCTTCTCAGGATGAAGGCAGGAAAGCTTTTCTGGGAACCCAGACATGCACGCTGTTCTTACTGCTCAATCCCAAAGGTCCAAAGGAGATAGATCCTGTGAAAGAAACGGCAGTGCTCCAAGTATCAAGTAAATCAAATGTCTCAGACTGTACCGAGAGGAAAATAATCAGAAATAGCTGGAAAGGCTGCTTAGCATCCCAGTCACAGCAGGAAGGGCCTTTCAAGAAGGCTTGAGATACAGAAGAGTTGCAAGACTTGGGGATTCTATTCCACTCAAAGCCATGAACTTGAGCATGCGGCCACATGGCTGGATGTCTTTGTTCAAACGATAAACAAGAACAATAAGCAAGTCCAGTTTTCTTATTTTTTTTTTCCTGTCGTTTCCCAGCTGCTCATAAACTATCACAAATCCTGAACAGCAAGGCCTTTCCACGCCATTTCACTTGACATACACAAGCCAGATGGATTTCCACCTTCAGAAAATATAACAAATGAGCATATTGGTGTATTACTGACATTTATACAGCACCACAGGTGTGGGATTGGCACATAATAGACAGCAAAGTGACAAGGGCTTTTGGGGATTAATGCCTAAATTAGATCTCACATGATTGTAACATCAGTGGAGGAAGAAGGTAAGAATAGTAACAATGAGACAGTAAGAAATACATTTATTTCTGTATCTTTCTATATCTTCACAATATCAGATATACAGAGACTGAATCAGGCATCTTGTGTTTAATACAGCAGTAACCCAGCGGCTTCTACAGTTTAAGACAAAGTTCTAATACTATTAGTTGTTAGCTGTGGTATGCTCTTAGACTCCATGGTTTGGCCACATGCAGAGTACCTTATGTTTCATTTAAATACAAGCATACCATAGTATGAATCTGTGCCTCCAATAATCTTGGTGTGCTGTGGAGGCCAGTTCAAGGAGTGGCATTACTACCTAACTTTTTTTGCTGGCTCTCTCCTGGATCACATCTACTATATATAGAATTAAAATCACTTGCTGATATGCTGCAAGAGTATACATTAGCTATCCCATCTACGCACTTGGCAGGAAGATGAGAAGAAAGACATCTAAAGGCCAAATCCATTCATGATGGAGAAACAGGAGTTTACGCTTGATAACAGAACTTGAAGATGCTGCTATCTTCCCTTCTGGAAGGGGGAACAGGGTGCAGAAACATAGATGATTCTTACAGAGCGTGCAGAGGCAGTGGCTTGAACTGTTTTTCAAGAGAAGGGAAAGGGAATGATGCCTCCTGTACCCACTTTCATTCACCTCGTTGCCTAAGCTGGAAGAGGGGGCTCTCTTTAATATTTTTTGCTGCTCATTTTCTTGTCCCCCTCATCCCAGTCATTTTCTATTTCTTTAATTCCCTTACTTTCTCTTCCTTGCTCATACTACCAATTCTAAAGTATGCAGCATAAGAAATGCAGCCTGTGTCCTGCACATTTGCTACTTCATGATACATGCCCTGAGTAGCCCACAAGAGATGTTACTAAATCACAAAGCCAAAGTTGTACTGGCGTGTCTTGACTATGCTAAAACATCTAAGAATAACTGAAGCCAGAGAAAAATGAGCCTGACATATGAGAGCTGAAATACAGCATGCCTGGAATGGAAAATCACATCTGTGAGGAGGCAAAAGAAGCTGCTCCAAACAGAAATGCATCGATCTCGCTGAGCATCTTATTTAGCAGTCAAGGAATGCTCAACTGCAATTTCAAGTCAACAGATCCCTTCTGACTCTGCCAGTTTCTCAGTCTCCCCAGAGTTCTCTCTCTCATGGCCTCTGCAATCTGTCTGACTGCTAGATTAAAAGGGCAGCAGATTTTGATGCCTTGAGTTGGAGACTGCTATCTTGAACTTCAGAAGTCCCTAATCAGATTCCAGATAAAGTTTACATTACTGGCAGCTAAGTTCAGCTTGCAGACTTTGAGCCTTTCTTCTACAAGGGGAATAAAACAAGTGAGATAGAAAGAGTAAAGAACTGCACATTAAGCATAAACCAAAAGCAACCGAATGGTGTCTACAAAAAAGTCTTTCAAGAAACATGAAGAACAGTAGGCATCAACTGAAGCAAAAGCTTTTCTTCATTACATACTGAAGCAGTGGTACACGTTGCACAGACTGGTTTGCAGTCTCTGTCCTTGGAGTTCTTTAAGACCAGACTAGATGAAGCCCTGTGCAACCTGATCTGCCCTCAGAGCTGATCCTGCATTGAACAGCAACTTGCACTACAGTTCTCTGATGTATCTTCCAGCCTGAATTACCCTACAATCCTCTGATTGAACGATGTTGCTCTACGCATCGCAGTCCCCTACCCTCAGGACCTGCTGTGAGTCACATGAAAGAATGACACACACTGACAGCAGCTGTTCAGAGTTGTCTACCCTGCTCCACCACACCACTGTCTGCGATCCAGCTGCAAATTTCAAACAGCTTACATACAGAGAGACAAGCACAGGTCCAGTCTCAAAGAACTTGACTACCAGGGACTGCTCGAACATCAACATCAAGGATTAATTTTAATACAAGTATAGGTTCTACTTTTCCAACACATTCATTTCATTTGCTATACAGTGCAAAGTATGGTCACATGGAGTTCTTTGGAAAATCTTTACAGCATTCAGTTTAATGACATATGAGAAGATGTACTTTCTTTATAAAAAAAACTTTTTTTTTGTTTCTCTTAATAATGCCAGAGGTTCCCCCTTCTGCTTATTTAACACTTTTAAAACTCCTGACTTCTATTTAAGTCAGCTGCTTCTGTATTTAAATCAATGACATAATGAATTTGTCTGCTGTAACCATCAAAAATGAGTGTTTGCAAGGACCATGCAAAGAGCTGTCTGGAAGTACGATGTTATTTCTTCCAAGTAGTCATTACAGCATATTTAGAGAACAAAGCTCTTGGTTACAGTAAGCAATTCCCATATTGGTCATCTCTAGCTGAAAACATCTGTAGTTACATGAACAACTTGCTCATGTTATACAACCAGTTTACTAACTGTAAATTCAACACATTTTCTTTTTTATTCCTATTTACAACCAGTTGTAAAAAAATTAACTCAGTAGTCCTTCTTGGCCAATTATTGTGGATTAATATCAAAGTTTAAGAGTCAAAATGGTTAATCTGGTCAACAGCAGTTAGTAGCATTAGAAGTTTGACTCACTGTAGAAGTCCAACAAAAAAGACTTTTTTTTTTATTATTAGATGTAAGGGAGAAATCTTTTAGGATGAGGGTGGTGAGGCACTGGAAAAGATTGCCCAGAGAAGCTATGGATGTCCCATCCCTGGAAGGCCAGGCTGGAAGGGAGCCATGCGCAGCTCCATCTAGTGAAAAGTATCCTGCCCACAACAGTAGGGTTGGACTAGATGACCTGCAGGGCTCCATTTCAACCTGAAGCCAATTTACACACCAACCACTCCCTGATTCCACACTCAGGGCTTCAGTTAGCTAACAGCTGTACACCTGAGCTACACTGACAGATCTAACATGCTTAAAAACTATCTGCTCCTCTATCTGGTTTCTCACAGTGTGTCTTAGGAGACCTGCTCCTAAGATGTATCTCCTTGTGCATGTGGCTGGTTCAGGCTGTTTTCTGAGCTCTAAGAATCACTGAACTGGAAATATTTGTCAATAAAGTTACAAAGCTCAAGAACATATTAACAGGCAGGGCTCAGAATGCTTATTTATTGTTTATTTAACTGCTGTTTTGCCACTAGGCTGACAGGAACTGAATGCTTCATTTGCTGGCATGTGCCAATTGCCTTGACTTCATTCATAAATGTCACGTGACCCGTGTTTCTTACTGTTCTCCTAGTAAATGAGTAATGTGAAATGCCATTTCTCAGTGCACACAAAACTGTTCTTTCATTTTGTGCTCATTCGTTGTAACTCATAATACAGAATTGAATAGAATAAAACCAGAGAGGAGAGAGGGGAGGGGAGGGGAGGGGAGGGGAGGGGAGGGGAAGGGAAGGGAAGGGAAGGGAAGGGAAGGGAAGGGAAGGGAAGGGAAGGGAAGGGAAGGGAAGGGAAGGGAAGGGAAGGGAAGGGAAGGGAAGGGAAGGGAAGGGAAGGGAAGGGAAGGGAAGGGAAGGGAAGGGAAGGGAAGGGAAGGGAAGGGAAGGGAAGGGAAGGGAAGGGAAGGGAAGGGAAGGGAAGGGAAGGGAAGGGAAGGGAAAAGAGATCTTTAAACACAAGATCCTATAGGTTAACTTAACTGATAACCGAAACTAACCTCACTAATTTTGCAAGAATTGGACCATAGAACATCATGATTCATTGCTTCATTGACAAAAGGAGCAGTGGAGCAGACAGCAGTGATAAAACTAAGACAGCATTGCCTCCCATCCACACAACTTGATTTTGGAGAACGTGTCTTCATGCTTTTATTCCAGCTTTAATCAATTCCATAGAAATGTGTGAACAACTGGGTAACAACTGTGGTTGCAAGAGCACTTCCCATTACCTGCTAAACTGAATTATTTTGAGAAAGAGTAGCTGCCATGTAAAATGATCTAACAACAAAGGTTTTTAATGTGAGAAGAAGAATTGTTAAGAATAAATTAATTGTTATGGAAAATAAAAAATCACTACACTGAAATCCACCAGATGAATCTTCTAAGAAATGGTGGAGGACTCAGATGAAATAACAAATCAAATTTCACAGAAATATCATTGAATTCCTGCAGTGGCAGACTGTCAGATGAATTGACCTGGTTTTCTGAGTCTTCTCCATCTGATTTCAGCTGTCCCTTCAGCAGCTTGGTGTAGAGTAAGCTGCATGCCAAAATCAGAAATAAGGTTCTACGGCGGTTTTAATAATTTAGTAAATTTTCACACAAGAGACATGATGAATTTTCTTTTCTTCTAATTGTCTTAATAGTAAGAATGCTATGATATGGCCAAGATAATACAACATAGGTATGAGTATTTTGGGCTGGCAGCTCAAAATTTGTTATGATCCTAATGCATTCTTCACATGGTATGGAACAGTTTTCCCATCTTTCTATGTGAATCTTCATGTAAAAGGAAAGCGAAAAGATGGTCACAGAGTACAAATCTGCAACTCAAAGGTAAAAAATACAAAGATAAAAAATTAAGCAAGCAGAATTGAAAGCTCTGAAAATAAATCTCTTGGCTAGAGATTCTTAAAATATGAAGCAGAGAAAATATGTGTTTTTTAATGCAGACTTTCACTTCAGAATTTATATAATGCATCCATGATCCAGAATTTAGATAATACATCATTACCTTGTTAACACTGCTAAGTGCATTCCACTTGGTTACAATAATTAGAAAGAACAAGACTGTTTGGGTTTTGTGGCACTTCTAGTAATTGTCTTAGTGTTTTCAAATGTTCTGGTTTTGAGGTTTCTGCACACTGTTAAACATAGTCTTCACTGATGATAATGCAGATATTTATGCTACTTCTTTGAGTGTTCCTGCTGCTGCCTGTACAGTGAAGGCTGCAATGGAGATCTGCCTCTTAACTTCTTTCCAGGCTTCATCTTGATCAACTTTGTTTTTAATGTCAAACATGGCATCATAGATCCCTGGGAATGATTCTCCTGCATACTTGTTATGGCTGCTTGGAGCAAAGATAACATGTCTGTAATTAAGGGGAAAAAAAAAAAATCTGTAATAGGAAAATAATTTTTTTTTTTTAATAAATCTGGTGTTTCCACATTCTTTGTCAAATTCTTGACACTGAAGGTGTAAATAAATATTGTCATTGTAGCAACAATGCCTACAGTCTATGAAGAAAGAAAATTAAACAAGCTACATTACTCCATGCAAATCCAACAACTTTGTAGCTAAAAAGACTTGAGATAAAACTGACTAAAGCATTTACCTTTCCCTCACTTCAGAAGAAAGGGAAAGATTAAAAAAAGAAAAAAAGAGCCAGCATCTCTTCTCACAGATATACACAGCCTTTGACAGATACAGTCATGCTTTGAGGTATGAAAGTTAATGTTCTAACAACAGGTTGTTCTCAAGAGATTTTTAATCAGAAGTCATGAGAGATACGATTGTGAATCTTACATTCTCCTTCTCCAGTTACTTTTTATTGGAAAGATTACTATTCAGAATGCAGAGTAGTATAAGGATGAAAAAGCTAAGCTTAATTTGGCTATTCTGCCTCTCCAACAAAATTTATTTCTTGAACTGGAAGAGAGAACTCTGAATTCACTGCTGCTGGAGGACTGCCCTCCATAATGTATTTGCTAGCATGCCTGTTCTGCTACGATGGATCCAATTTTAGATGTTTCCATTATACCCTATGTCACTTCCAATTCACAGCTTCCTAAAAAATTTTTACCAGAGAATTTGCATTGGGACCAGAGCCAAACTTTCTGATCTGGTTAGAAGCACACTAAGATCAATGGAAATGGATTTTTTGATTTGTATACACTTACAGCAAGACTCATTCTGTATAGAGTCTCTCAGTGCAGTCTTCCCTAGCACTGTTTCCCTTTCAACCTTATTTTTCCTATTAAATGTACTTTTACTATGTTCAATATGTCATTACAATTTCATTTAGAGATCCATAAATTACAAAGAAATTCTCATATAGTATTTCAGGCAGAAAGTGAAAAGTAACCCTTTCTTACCTGTAAAATGGCCTTCCAGGTAAACCAAGTGGATCGATGAAAGCCCTTTCTAGAAACATGACTTGATCATTTAACGATCTAACAGCAAGCAGGCTAAAAAGAAAACAACAAAAGAAGACATCAGCTATATATAACAAATTATTTTTTTGCTTACTCCGTTCATGCTATGAGATGTATACAGATCTGGAAATATGAAGGACAGTAGATCCAGGGTGTTGAACTTGAACCACAGCCCACAGAAGACAGACCATGACTACTAACCTGCATGAGCAAATTATGCTATTCTATACTGTGAGACAGTCTGGTGTATAAATCATAGAATCATAGAATGGCCATGGGTTGAAATGGACCACAGTGATCCCCTAGTTTCAACCCCCCTGCTATGTGCAGGGTCGCCAACCACCAGACCAGGCTGCCCAGAGCCACATCCAGCCTGGCCTTGAATGCCTCCAGGCATGGGGCATCCACAGCCTCCTTGGGCAGCCTGTTCCAGTGTGTCACCACCCTCTGGGTGAAAAACTTCCTCCTAATATCTAACCTAGACCTTCCCTGTCTCAGTTTAAAACCATTCCCCCTTGTCCTACCACTATCCACCCTCATAAACAGCCGTTCCCTCCCCTGTTTATATGCTCCATTCAAGGCCACAATGAGGTCTCCCCAGAGGAGAGAAAAGACCTGAAAGTCTTTTAAAGCTGTTCTACAGACCAAGGAATATTGTCAAAGAAGACAGACTTTCAGGTATTTTCTTTCATGCTTTATTTTATTCCCTCCTTTTTCTTAGGATGCTTAGATAGACCGTTCTCTTCTTTTATAGAAGACTCCATTTTCCAAAAAGCCAGTCAACACCAAATTACTTCAGTAAAATCACATTAGCATTTATATAAAATCACCTCTCAGAAACAGGAACATTAGAATCATCTTTTGAGTAATCCAAGAATTTTGCTTTTCTGATAGCAGACTGCAAATTCCCTGGAGCACAGACCATCTGTTTCTGTGTGCTCTGAATATCTCTGGGCATACTACTGATGCTTAACAAATAGAAGAACTGTGAAGGAGAATACGCTGACTATATCTGAGTTTGATAGTTCACATTCAAAGTAACTTACTGTAAAGCTTCAAAAGCACTCACCAAGAAAAAGTGGTAAATTTTCTATCACTGTAAGCCTGCAGTAATTCTACAACTGTCAATGAAATTGTTTCAAGCTTACACTGATACAGATATAAACTGAATCTGGTTGGCTGAATTAATGTTTAGATTTAGGTCAATCATCAGTAAAATGATTTTAGACTGAACTTTCTCATTTGTGACTGTGCTACAGAATTATCAAGACATGTTACTGAGTCACAAAGATTAATGGTAAAGTGTTTTCTTCTATATTTACTTTGAAACTTCAGCTATGTTTACCAACACATTTTAGTGATGCAGGAAAACAAATATATTGAAATTTACAAATGTGTAAGCTTGGTATCTGACAAGAGTTACAAAATCAAAATAACTAAAGCAGAAGAGATCTAACAAAGTCGGGAGGGAAGTTATGATTTGCAAATGCAGCACAAAACAGAAAATGAATTAATTAGCTTAAAAGTCATTTTTTCTGCTTATGCAAACTAACCTTTTTTCAAATAACATAATATAAGCACCATAGAAATATGAAGCCCAGAAAAATGTCTCAAATATGCCATATGTCATAAATCCAATATTTTACATAAATTTATCTCTCTTCAAAGTTGCCACAATTAAAAATAGGGCTTTTACTCTTAGTATTCCACAAGGGCAAGCTTCTGGCTAAGCTCCACCCTTCCCATGAAATGTAACATACGTCTACGTATATATAAAAGAAGTATAGTTCTGTGCCACAACCATGCACCATCCAAGTGCTCCTCCTGAGCAGAACTGACTTTCATTACTTTGGATACTTTTCAAAGAGAAAATGGCTAGATTTCCAGGCTCTCCAGTGTCTCTCTGATGCCCACTAGTTCAACACTTCCATATTATGTTTCTTAGAATAATCAGATCCTTAAAGACAAGAGCCCATAAGGACTTCAAACAGCCACCTGCCATTGGTCATCATGGTTATTCAGGGGACTCAATGCAAGCGAAGACAATGCCCTCTGAGCCCAGAGGACTATGAAGATTTGGCTGGAAGAAAAAACAATTAAACTTACTTGTTGATATCTATTTGTTGCAGCCTATCATGAAAGCTATCAGCAACTTCTGTAAAATTCTTCACAGCTGAAAAGAGAGCATCTGGAAGGAGCAGAAAGGAAGGAATTGGAAGGCTTATAAATTAAAATAAGGCATCGCTACAATTAACAGAGGAATTAAAAGATTATACCTACCAAAGGATACATTGTATGCTGCCAGTTCTTCCTCATGATTCCTTGACATGTTATAGATGACATGAGCATAGCTGCTCAGAGCTGATGCATAATCTCTACAGTCAAAAGGAAGCAGAATAGAGTTGGCCAATTCAAACACCAACCCTCCCCGTACCTGAGCTACTGTCAGATGATTCTTGAAAGAGGGATCATAAAATCTTTCCACAATTTCATAGGTTTCATACACACTGTGGTAAACTGGATAGCTGCTATATTTTTCTACATTCTGAAACAAACAAAATCAAACAAATTCATTATTCAAGTCAGCTACAGATACTTTCTGTTTGTTTGAAAAGCTTGGCTGTAGGATTTAAGGCACAGTAAAGTTAAGTGTTCAGGTCACACTACTACTCTGTAGCCACTATGGACAATCACATGGGAAGAACTGCTCAGTGGTGGAGGTAGCTCTAGACATCTGCTTATGATGAAATGGTTACGGTGAGAAGCTCTTTCCACTGACCTGGAACTGGGCCTAAAGAAGATAGCCAAGAACAGACACAACTTCTAGTTTCTGAATTAATGTGAATTTGCCCTTCCTCTCTTTGGATCTCAGTAGTTATTACTGTTTATGACTTTGGCTGAGCTTTTTCACAGGAAAAGACTAAATTTAATGGATTGCTTCTCAAACATTTCTCAGTTGTTTTCATACCATGAACCAGAGTCGACCCTATATTCTTCACAAAACATGAATTACTGCTGAATTCAAAGCTTCATAAGCCATCAAATTCATTTGAAAGGCATCATAAGCCACTGAACCCTTCCTGAACCATAAGTAATTTTGAGTACATCCACTTACTCTAAATAAAATTCCTCTTCTCTTGTCTGATTGACACCAAGTTGACAAGTCCTGTTTATTAATTATTTGTAGCATAGTAGCATATAGAGCTCTAGTTAGGAACTGAGACTCCATGCTGACACAGAAAACTGAACTATTCCAAAAAGCTACCACTGTGAATGGCTCATTTACAGTTATTATTCAGGCAATTGCAAGGGAGATGCCATTACTAAGATGCAGACTTACCCAATTTTTACTGTAACGTGCTCTGCCTGAAGCGATGCCAAGACGTTGAAAAAAGACCTCAAAGTCATTGCCAGAACCCAGTTTATTTATTCTTTTAACAAGAAAGAAGAAATTGCCTTGAGTGACAATACTCAACATACATTTCCTAGTTTGTTTCCAAGTACTGAGATAGCTATTTATTCTCCCGCTACAGTCACTACATAATCTTTCCCTAGAATGTTCTTTCTTTCAACACACCACAAATTCCCTGAAAGCCTGCACTGTATTCATCTCCTACCAACAACTGTATTCTTAGGAGGACAGAGCCATTGCAGAGAAAACATTAAAGGGGAAAATTTAACTCACTGCCTTTAATAATTAAGAAGACCAAAACACCTTCTTCCTGCTGAACTTTCATTATTTCCAGTCTCTCAACTGAGAAAAAAGCACAACAGTACTAGCATGGCTTCACATAAGAGAATCAGTTTCTTAGATTCAGTAAATTCTGAAGGACAGTACTGCAAAAACCTGCTTGGTGTGCTCTGTAGCCATAGAAATTCAGAGGCCTGCCAGGAAACTGGAAGAAACTGCAAGGGAATGTTATTGTGTAATCATCTAGTGCTCCTGCCACTGCCTTTCACATACTTTATGTGTCTGCATCTCTAAACTATGCCAGCACTACTTTTAACTCACAAAGCTGTTGATGCTACAAGTCCAAGTTCATGTAACTGTTGTACAATACTGTATCAGTGGCAATCAGACTCTGAAATCTGTATCTGTTGAAAATCACACTGTTTCATTCAAGTGCTCAGTTTTTCAAGTAGGTATTTCTTTAACTACAACTACAAGCTGCTGTAAGTTAAGGCATTGTCTTCATTTTCTTTTGTCACTAACCTGGGGACCTCTTTATATTCTGTTGATGGATTTTTTT
The DNA here is from genome assembly GCF_026119805.1 of Tympanuchus pallidicinctus. Lineage (NCBI taxonomy): Eukaryota > Metazoa > Chordata > Aves > Galliformes > Phasianidae > Tympanuchus > Tympanuchus pallidicinctus. Next base: position 6,604,088 of record NW_026294627.1, on the reverse strand, counting down.
TATACCAGCTCTCATAAAGAGATTTTCCTTCAAACCCTTCATCAGGACTTGGTATCTAGAAAATATATATTGCAAAAAAAGACAAAAGGTACAGTTTTAAATATTACCAGTCAATGAAACTAAAACTGGCCATCACTCAAAGCCTATGACTTAGGATAATGAATAAATGAAAGTCTTAATCCCTCATCCTTTCTACATTTCCAGTTCAAACTTTTAAATGCACATTTTTCAAAGGAATATTTTATTTCCTAAAAATAAGTAATTTTAAATGAAAGAAAACACAAGAAAAGCAGAACACTTCATGTCAATATTTACATTCTGATGTTCAGTCATTTAATTTAAATACTAAAATATGGGAGGAAAAAAAAGCTTCTTGCTTGAATCTGGCAGGAAATTTCAAAGAATTCTGTCTTGGTTTAATTTAAAATTGTTTTTTCCCTTGTTTTGGTTCAAAACAAGGATTTCCAGAGATAGAGTAGTGACTTTAGAAGGACAAAGTGTGCAGCACTGAGTGCTTCCATCATTATTACTGCTACAGAGCTATACAAGTATTACTGTGTATTATTATTAACTAATTATTATTAGTTCATTCCTATCAGTATTTTCAGACTACTTCCCAGATTACTGAGCACAGTAAACACTGTATATTTTTCAGCTTTCTCTTCACTGATGGGCAGCTGAGGTTTCATTGCTTTTACTGTATTAAAATTTTTTTACTCTCTATTTTTGTTTTAATATATTTGTAAGAATGACTCCATGATAGCAATCAAAATAAAATATGCTTGGCTATTTGGACATGGAGCTAACTGCCTAAACAAGTGTGTTAACATTTTCTGCCACAGGTTAATTTTGGACGGTGTTACACAACTTCCTTTCTGGTGAGTGATCTCTTCAGACCCCAGCTACCAACAGGGTGTAGTAACATGCATTAATCAGCCTTTGTTGCTGCTTTCCAGCTCAAGGAAGGGTTATGCAACCATGTTTACTGGTATTTAGGTCAACAATTTAATGATGGCTCTGGTGTCCAAAGTAAGGCTCTAATGACCTGATTTTCTGCAGTTCTGAACACTCACATTCAGCACAAGTTACCATGGGAACTGCAGGTGATCAGCTCTTCCACAGCTCCAGACAGAAATATCTTTAACTGGGCATCTAATTTTAACAGAGTTAAATTGTATTTGTTGTCTTTCAATTGCCAGAAAATGCCTACATTGAGTTCTTACACTTCCTTTACCTTGGTAGAAAAGAAAGCAACATGACATCATATTTTATACACTAAGCCCCATCCAGTAAACAAACAGTGAATATTGTGGCTACAAATTGAAAGCAATATTACCTCTTTGGTCACACTGTACACCAGTTTGTACATCAGTGGTGTGCAATCCACTCTTAGCGTATAGTTTCCTGAAAAACAGAACAAAAATATTCGTATGAAGAAGGAAATTCAACTGAAGCCTTGTAACACTATTAGTTAATAAGAAAGACATCAGAAAATTACACACTCTACAAGAAACAAGCTGATTCTTCCTGTAGAGATGCTCTTCTCCTTTGAGTTAGTTAGGATGAATTATAGACCAACTTCTTAAGCAACCATAAGAGCATTTCTTATGCCCCCATGCTGATTACAAACATTATGAGAGGGGATGTAGACCCTACTGAGTTGCTACAGAAGTGCTGACAGAGGCACAACAATTGTTGCTCACCATGACTCCCCAGATAATACAGCTGCTATAAGGTACTTCTTCCCTAAAGCACCAGCAATGGAATATCTGAAGGATGCTTTACAATTCTGGGTCACCATTTCCTTCCACATTCACTATAACATTAACTCAACAATATTATCATGTTGAGGCTTTCACAGATTTCTAAGTCAAACTGCCTCCCAGTCATCAATACATGCCATCTCTGCATTTCTACATGCATCTCTTGCATTTCTACAAAATGCAAGCCAAAACAATATACCTTCAATGGAAGAATCTGCATTGATATAAGCCACTCCTCGTGACTGCAACAGTTTGGCATTTTCCTGAGAAGGAAAACAGAAAGAAAATGTTGATAAACTTCTCTCCTCAGAAGAGTTTTTCTGACCACAGAAGTACCAGCTGTTTCAGGTAAGCTCGTATGATCTGCAATGAATAGATCTACCTTGGGGAGTCTGTAAGGAAAACTGTATGTATGTAAGACAGACAGAGAGCAATTGAGAGAGGAAGTGCTGCTTTCTTAAACAGATTTCTTAAAGATATGTCATTATGAACACTTGTCTTGTAGCCACATCAATTTACCTCAGCCCACTCTGTTGATCCTAACAAGCCAAACTCCTCAGCATCCCAGCTTGCAAATATCACTGTTCTCCGTGGCCTCCATCCTGCAATAAGACCATAAAAAGTGTATTACCAAAATAAAAACAGCTCATATCATTTCTGAGGTGTTCATCTTTAATCCTGATTTGTGGAAAAAGAGGAACTTTAAATATAATTTTCTCTCTAATCTAATAAAGCTTTGTTATTTTTTAGCAGTCTCACACTTTAATATCATGTACACTTCTCCTCTTGACAGAATTTCCTCAAATTTAAAACTGAACAAGAAAAAAGAATGTCTGTGCATAAATTCTCGAAAGAAAGCTTTTCTATTTGCTCATTTCAACTTAGTGCACACTGTAAATCGATTGTAAAAATGTTGTATTTGGAAAGTTGTCACATCTAGTACTCAATTTCTTTGACCTGTTTCACAAATATCAGATTTCCATACCTAGATCATCTTCAAAACAAAGTTATTTCACTTGAAGCTCATTCAAACCCAGGCTGAACGCAGCAGGCTTGCCTCTCTAATGTATTGCCTTGCCTCTCTAACTTTGCCCCTTGTAACTTTCAGTCATTTGCCCCTTATAACTTCAGCCCTGCTGAAGTATTAATCAGTTCACCACAGTATCAGTTTTATAGCATCATTCAAACTCCCAGGATGATCAACAACAAGTAAACAGCAATCAACTTTATCTGAATGTCATATTTATTTTACTATCCTTCTCATAACTTATGGTTTGACTTTTGCTTTTCTTCAGGTATATTTTCTCTTGAATAGATGTAATACAGAGATACTGAGATTGTAAGTGTGATTAATTAAGAGCTGCAGAGCAATGTGCTTCTTTGAGAGATCAGAGATAAATAAATCTAAGTTTAAGCACATGCTTAAATCTCAGAGATATCCGCAGACACTGATGAAAGCCGTGTTTTTTGTGTGCTTTATTCCCTCATGACAATTACCTTCTTTTTTCAGTTTTCCAAAGCTCCTCACAATCTCATGAACCACAGCTGCTCCACTCTGAGGATCAATGCCACCAAATACCCATGAGTCACGGTGGCCTCCCAGGATGACATATCTATCTAGAAAAATACGGAAGTTTACTTAGAAAAAAAAACATTGTTTTCCTGTTATAGAGTTAATTACACACAGAATCATAGAACTGTAGTGGCTGGAAGGGAACTTTAGAGATCACAGAGTACAACTCCCCTGCTAAAGCAGGTTCCGTACAGAACAGGTTGCACAGGAAGGCATCCAGATAGGTCTTGAATATCTCCAGAGCAGGAGAGTCCACAACTTTTTTGGGTTGCCTGCTCCAGTGCTCATCACTCCCACAGTAAATTCTTCCTTGTGTTCATATGGAACTTCCTGCATTTCAGTTTTTGCCCACCGCCCCTTCTGGTACTGCTGCATGCCACCAAAAAGAGCCTGCCCCCATCAGCTTCACACTCCAGATATTTATGAACAGTGATGAGATCCACTCTCAGCCTTCTCTTCTCCAGACTGAAGAGGTGCAGGTCTTTCAGCCTTTCCTCACAGGGGAGATGTTCCAGAATCCTAATCATCTTTGTGAACCTCCATTAGACCTTTTCTAGAAGATCCCTGTCCTCTTTGAACTGAGGAGCCCAGAAATGGACACAGCAGGACTGGAACTTACTTCTAGTTTTTCATGTAGGTGTTAGGTAACAAAACTTACTAGTTTGTATCACACATAATGTAGAGGTAAAAGATATTTTTAATATCCAGACATTTTTCTACATTTTCAGCCAGTGCTACAAAACTTGTCAAACAATTCAACCCATAGGACATAAGATCTCTTAAATTTCATAACATTACTTCTACTACTAGAAATTCTGTGGTTTGCCTCTGAAAATAGATGCATCTTTTCACATTTTACAATAGTGTGTGTATTTCTGTACATCATGCTGACTCCCAGCATTGGAAGCATGTGTATCTGTGAGTATGTATATAGTCAGTCATAAAAAGGTGTTCAACGTGATGGAAATGTGATTAATATGATCAAAGTCAGACTAGATAGCTGTGATACTGTAATATGGTCAGCAGTTGTGTTTCAGAGAACAGGGAAGGGCTGCAGTTACACATTAAATGAATGTATCATTCTAGGGATGTCTCTATTTATGCTTTTTTATGTGTAAATATAACACTGGCTGCAGAAAACTATAAGACAGGCGATCAGACAACAGTGGTGGAAACGATGTATTCAGGTGGAATGGAAAACCTGGTTTTGTACCATTTCCATTTGGTTTTGAATTCTTTCAACTGGCAATATCGTTCCCTAGTTCATAGGGAAAAATATCCATTTAAGAGTATTCCTTCAGTTGCAAAACTACTTGTTTGAGGACAAATATTCTGTCTAGAGTATGACTCTCCCTTTGGAACTCAGCACTTGTACTGTTAACTGTACAAAATCTGACGCAGCAAGTATTTCAACACCAAGTATCACACAAAGCAGTATTTCAGAGAAAACTATCTTCCTCATTTCCCCTTTCTAGGTACTCCACTGAAGACAAATGACTTTACCTGGTTCCACTGTGCCTCTGATGGTACCAATCACATTGTAAATTCTTGTTATTTTGTTGTTGCTATGAATGTGCATTTTTACCTTTCTGGTGCGTTGGGAAAAAAATCCAAAGAAAAAGTTAACCAGATTACATAATAAAGCATCAACACCTTTAAAAAGCATACAGAATAAACTGTAATGAATTCAGCACAGTCTGCATGTTCATACTGATGTAGCACCTCAGACACCAGAAAATCAGATGAACTGAGTTGTGTCACAGACTCTGTTTATCCACAACACAGATGGAAGTACAACAGCTCATCCTCAAAGACGCCTGCATATTTTTTCTGGAAGAAGAGGTTTGACTAAAAAACAAAAGGTCAAATGGTTCATATGAAGTCAATACAGTAGTTCAGCCAATAGTGAAATGCCTGGAATTGATCCTAAACTGTAATTATTTACTTAAACACAAATCTGAGTTAATAAAAATGATACTGCACTTCCAGCATTTTTTTCTGGAAATCTTAGAAGTGTAGGTTAATATTGTTTTATACATGGCAAAAGGTAAGATCAAAAGCCAGTACAACAAGAATTTCAAATACATAGGTTCTGTTCTGAAAAAGTAACCCGTCTATTCAAATAGTTTGCCAAAAGCTAGATGACTGTCAAATGAACTTGGTTCAATATTAGCTTAAAACTAAAGCAATTCAGTCATGTGAGCCCAATTAGATGTGAATCTATTGCAGCTTTGCAGAGAGCAGCTCAGCCCAGGAAATGGCCAAAATCAAAGGAACAATGCATATAACCTCGACCATTGTATCTTCAGTCAAATTGTATTGCTCTACCAATTTTTTTTCTCCAATCCCAAACATGTTTTCCTTATGAAACAGAACTTACCTTGTAGAATAATTTGTTGTGAAACCAGGACCAACATTGTAAGACACATTCAAATTTCCTTTCCAGCTGCTATGCGGTGCTGCAGATCCTCCCATATTACTGTTATGAAAAGAAACACATAGTATCATTGTTATTACAATCATCTTAGCACCAAACACAAACAAGGAAGCAGAAAACAGATTTTTCTCAGAGCCATGCAAATGCAGACCACAGTGATGGTCACTGTCTTAAACGTTTTGTAGCATAAGGTTTCAAAGATGACTAATCTACATTTTTGGCTACATTAATACTAGTATTTTAACAAGAAGAACTGTTCCTGGTTATTGAGGACAGTTCAGAATGGAAAACAGTCTTTGCTTCCAAGGGTTTTGCACATAAACTGCTCATTGTAAATGGTCCTTGGAACTTTCTACTGCCTTGAACTGCAGTTGCAGTTTTCATTCAGTAGATTGTTATTTGGACCATTCTAACAGTTTAACAGCACAGGCAATTGTCTTTCAGTTCCTGTCTCTGGGCACCATTTAATATGGTGGCATAGACACAGCTGAAGTGTTCTTAAGATGTCTAAAACTGAACAAATATGATGCGTCCAAGTCATCCTTTCTTGCTCCAAGTTGAATGTTTAAGGACAGTGTTGCACCTGCCAACTCTACTGCATCTTAGTTTTTTCAGTGTGTACGTTTTGATAACATAAAAATGAATTTTAATACCATCCTCTGCAAAGCTCAGAGCCTGTCTTCAGATCACCTGCACACTTAGTATGCAGACTTCCTTAAATATGGCTATCCATTACTTACTTTTTAACACTCCAGAGCTTTTCCAGTATCCTTACATTCGTGTGCTAGCATCGTTTCACATTTACACAACATAATACAATTGAGGAGAAAAAATATGGCTTCATATTACTACAACACAATATAGATACTGTCCCACCAAAGATGTATACTCAAGTATTCACCTGGACACTCCTTATTTTTGTTTTTTTTTTTCACAAAACAAGCATCACATCAGGCCCACAAGTTCTTGCCTTTTCTCTACGGTAACTTTACAACTTCAGAGTACCTGTGCTAATCGTTGTTACTTCACATAATACCTGATGTATTAAAAACAGCCCTTTCCAAAACACTTTGCATGAATCTGGCACGTAGCAACATGTGTAGATCTAATCACAAACAGGATTTCAAAAACTACAGAAGTTGCTGAGTGAAAAAACCTTTTCCTTTTCTTTTCAAACACTCTTCTCATTGCCACTGAACATTTTTTAAAATTCTTTGTCTCCCCAACACTTACCTCAGTAATGACTCAGCATCATGGTAGCCAATGGGATGAACTGGAATTTTTGGGAGACCTACACCACTGGCTTTGTCTAAGCGGTAGGTGTATTCTGAAAGGCAAAGACGAGGATTTCTGTCCTTAGAAGTCTCAGAAGCAATCTGTACATTTCACAGCACAGTTCTTAAAGACACCACAGGTCTCAAAGAGAATCATTTCACTTCCCTATCACTTGGGCTGACATTTCCTCGGTGACTTCCCTATCTGTGCTCCATCAGCACATTTTCAAAACAATACTACAAAATACTCTCCCACAGCATCTACAGTTACACATTCAGAATTGGCTGGATATTTAAAAATTATTTCTTAATCTTTTTTTTTTTTTTTTTTCATTTAAATGATACAGAAATACTTCTCCTTGTGGGAAGCAACTTCAGAAAAAGACACAGCCAAAAAACAAGACTAAACTGTGAGCCCATAGCCTAATGTTTGGAACACTGAGCTGGGCATCTGCCAGAGATTCAGGTACAGACTTGCACACCAGACTAATGAATATTTTGTTCTGCTGTGTTCACAAAAATAAATACATAAATAAATGAGGACTAGGTTTGGCTCAGACAAGACACAATTCAAATACATTTTTTTTTCCTCCCACAAACCAGAATCTAAATTTTCACAGTGTGGACAAACATAAACATTTGGAAGCCATTCTTCCAGTAGGTTATGGAATAGAATGGAATTTTGTCCTTAATACAGCATTCACAGTGACCTTTTCTGATGGAGGCTTTCTTCTTAGTACTGAAGACATACAGATGTCTTCACTGTAAATTTCAGCACCCGTTTAGGAAGTGTGTGATGGTCCACTGAACAGACACTTCACCTTTTGCAGGATAGCCTGGGGTCAGAGGATCTCCTGCACCGTTCAGGTTTAATACATTTCCACGCTGAGCTCCTCCACCTGGAAGGTTCCAGCCATTTGGATACGGATCTACTCCTGGAGCACAGTAGTCAGCAGGGTCCGAGTAGAGAATAATTCCCTTGGCACCTGCCAGCTCAGCATTCTTCACCTGCAAAGCATATCTCTGGTTTCTATCCAGACTTTTATAGCTTGACATAAGCATTCAAGGGGCAAAAGAAAGTATTATAAATTACAGTGATTATAACTTGGAACCTTTCACACAGCTTTAGCTAAACAAAGGTCCCATGCTTGTCTCATATCAAAAAGATCACATAGATACACAGATAGTGAAGTAGGAGACTTGCACACCAATATAAACAGTTGTTGGAAACACCACTGTAAGAGTGAACGTATCATCCCCTTATGTCAGCGAGAACATATCACTTCCAATCTAAATGGCAACTGCCTGTCCCTCTGGTTATGAGCAATTTTGATCTGTATTTCATTTTAATAAATGACTCAGATTCTTCTATAATGTTTAAGTCTTTTCCATTCAGATAGTATCTTTAAGAGTGGCAGCCTATAAAAATTCAGTCACAGTGGTATCTGACTTAGAGTTAAGGGCCACAAGTCACTTTTTACTGGTGAAAATAGTATATATGTAAACCAGTGAGTTCCTCTCCAAAAGATTACTCAAGTCTGTGTAATAAATTTTGGCATTCCAATGAGGATATTCAGTGTTTGACACTCAGATCTAACTGAGAAATTCAAAATACAGCACTTCCCAAATTATATTAAGGTGCATTTGAACAAATTGGGAAGAACAGACTACTTCAGAGTATATTACTGGAGCAAGTTAGTTACATTTTGGAACAATTAATAGTAAGCAGATACATTTTGAAATATGTAACATTTTCCAACTCACTTTTATCCTTTAGGTGTATTATATACATACCAAATAGATAATTTATATCTCCTATTAAATAATTTTCTTTGAACGTACCTCTATGAAAACCTCAATTACGCTACAAGCTTGAGAAGACTTTGGTTAAGAGTTTCAGTTTCTTGAAATCAACTAAAGGATGGCATAAATCACGTGCAATATGCAGTGATTACCTTATTTCCTCTGAAGATCTTCCCATATCTGGCAATAACAATCTTTCCTGTACAGTTAATTCCCATTTCACGTTCTAGCTTAAAGAAGTCCTCGGTGCGGCCATAATTGACATACACTAACTCACCCTGATAGAAGGAAACAGAATTTGAATGTCAGTGAGCATAACAGGAGGAGGATGGGATTTATCAAGACAACAGGCTGGGAACAATAATCTTCAGGATTGGCTCTTGTACGAATTCTCCTCTGATAGAGACAATTAGGTTAGTAAGTGACTTCTCATGAATTTACAGTAATATAAAAGGCTGTGTGATCTCAAGACTCTATAGAGAACGTAAGATATGATTCAGAAATTGAGTGTAACTCTCAGAGCATTGGCTTTTCTTCTCTCTAGTCTGATTAAGCTCTAGTCAGTCAGCATTGGACAGTTGGAGGTATTCCAAAACTATCTTAGGAAGAAACACGCTGTCCTCTTTAGAATAAATGCCTACAGTGAGATTGAAGAACCAGTTTAAGGTAGACACTTGCCATTTCAGACAGCTAAACTTAGATGACAGATAATTCTTCTCACGGTGCATTTCTCTGTATGATCACACACTTCCAGAAAGATAGTCAATTTAATTTCAAAAACCAGTAACCTTAAATCTCCAACACAGTCTGTAATCAGACATTCAGGTGGCCTTGCAATACAGCATACAGCATAGACTGAGGTACAGCCCTTTAACTGTACTGGCTTCATCACAGATTCACAGAATGGCCCGAGTTGGAAGGGACCTCAAGGATCATGAATCTCCAACCCCCCTGCCACAGTCAGGGCCACCAACCTCCCCATTTCATAGTAAACCAGGTGGCCCAGGGCCCCATCCAACCTGGCCTTGAACACCTCCAGGAACAGGGCATCCACAGGGCAGCCTGTTCCAGCACCTCACCACTCTCATAGTAAAGAACTTCCCCCTGACATTCAAAGGCATGAGGCATTTTTCCAGTCACTTAAAAAGCAATGAAGAATAGAATTTTACTGCTATTTAAGATGCTAATGTTCCAAACCAACACTACTGTATGTAAGAAAGTGACTTCACGTCATCACTAAATAAGCTTTCTACTAAAGATTTATAAGAAAAGAAGCTTTTGCTCAAAACTTAACTTCTTTCCTGTTTATTGGGATCTAGTTGAAATACACCACAAGGAAGAAAAATATATTGTATCTGAGACCAGGGTACACTTGTCATAGTTTTATGACTTTTGTTACTGGTATTCCACATCATCACATCACGTAAAGCTCGTGGAATTAAAGAGTTAATACTCCAGTTCCTTGGACTGACTTCTGGATACCTGGTCAGAGGAGATAAAGAACTACATATCCCAGAAGACTTTCCTTCAGAGGGGAAGGAAAGACCCGCAAGTCATGGGACTCTCTCCCTCCCTTGCTGCCTGGCAGTGTGTGGGTGCGCTTCCCAGCCATTCCACCTTCAATTCAAAGTAAGGCCTTCAGTTTCAGATACTCTCTCTCTCATTTTATCTGATTTATTAGCCTCAATTCCAATAATATATTGTATTATAGTGTGTTATCCTGCATTCTGATATCATATTTAGTAAATTATCTTTCCTCCTCAGATGGTTGCTGCTGTTCTGTATTAAGGCTCATCTCCCATCTTCCTACCCTTCCCCCTTTTCCCTTCCCCTTTCCCAGGGCGTGGATCCATGGGTCCCACGCTCCATTAGTCACAGAACTGGGCTGAAGTTGCCACAAACCACTGACAACTTCCCCTCCCCTTTTTGGGTCAGTGGGCCTATGGAACTGCTGTTCTCCTGCCACGGACACAGACGGATCTAGAAAGCCCAGTTACAATACTACATCTACCAGAAATGAGCAGCAGCTATTTCTAAATCTCTGCAGGGTTTCTCTCTAGCAGAAGCGAAGCTACCATCCCACTCTGACAATATATATCCTTCAAAATAGAGTCACTACCACTTATTTTTAAAGAGCAGCTGCAGGAAATAGTAATGGTGCTAGCAGCGCCTAACTACCTCTACAACTCCCTGATCAGAGCTTTCACCCAGAAGATAAGAAAGCTGAGTTCCTGGCCTCTCTCAGTCTGAAGAACTTTGATCCATTTCTTCCCACTTTTCAGCAAAGTCTCCTACTCTTGATACTACAGTTATGCTGGTATGCAGGTTCTTGACAGCCTTCTCCCTCCATTGAACTTCGAGCTTTATGCAGGAACTGTCCCAAAATTCAGAGCAGAAAGCCTAAGATTGATGAATGCACCTGGCAGGTTCCACACCTGTCTCCACAGCCTAGTTCTGTTTTTAATAAAATGGCTTTTAACATAAAGAGATATGGGAAAACTCAGAGGAGCCCAAAACGCAAGCAGCATTCCCACTGCAGAGCTTTATACGTGCCCCCTCCTATGCTATCTGCAGTAGAGCTGCAACAACTGCTTACTGAAGAACGTTGTGGCTAACAGCACCAGTATCTGGAGCTATTACCAAACCATTATGCTTTAAGGGAAACATAAGCAATATATTTTGAATAGAAAATCCATCCGTTAGGTATTGTTTCTTTCAGAAACAATGTTCTCCTGTTTAATTCAAATAAAATCATTTTCTAAAGAAGGAAGCTGCATCTTTTAAAACTTGTTTCTATTGTTATTTCCCATATCCCATCATTTACAGTAGCTCACTAGAAATCAAATAAAACAGTGAAGTTATTCTGTCTTTCTGTGGGAATATTAAAACAGGAAGGCAGAATCGATGAATTTTACCTTATATTACCTTCCAAAATTCCCACTGTGATTCTTGAAACGCTCATAATTCTCATATCCTAGGAGACAGGCCACCTGTCTGGCTCTCCAGCTTCCTCCGAGCATGAATATAGGATATATTTTGCTTTCTGGGCTTGTGCAGCTTATTAACAAGCTTCAGAAAGAATATGAATTTAATACTGCTAGCAGATTCCAAAGTCAACTCCAATTTTAGAGGCCAGCTTGGAAGAGAGGACCTCCAGAGGGCCCTCCCCACCCATGTTATTCTGTGTATAGACAGGGAAGGTACAGCAAGCAAAAAAATATTTCCTATTCTTAAAAATTATGTATCAAAACAATTAATGACCATAGAATAGAAAATTCCTGTTACACAGGCCAGCTTCAGAATAGACAGTTTGTTAGCTGGTGCCATCTGTGCAAAAGAGAAAAGACAAGTGCTAGCAATAGCCATTTGCAATAGCCATGGTACACTGCACAGCTACAGCTGTATGACAGTCTCTGGAAAACAGCACTTTGAAAATGAGGTTGGTTAATTGCCTACTTTTAAATATAAGTTTTATTTTGATCACCAAGATGGAAAAGAATAGTGTATATTCACACAATATCTAGAGAAGCTGAAGAAGTGAATAAAACAAAAGACTTATTTTCACATTTTTAGGAAAATGAAAAACAATTCAATTTTAAGTCAAACTAGAGGGGAAAACAAACAAACAGACATGTATGTATGAAAGTTCATTTTCAACACAGCTCCATTGTAAAACTCCCAATAGCACCAGGGCTGACTCATCGTTCTTACTGGTAGTATGTCAGGGTCTGTACACACACAGCCTAAGATCCAGGGATTTTACATTACTCTATTCCATGCTATTCCATTTACTTTACACTATGCTATGCTCCAGCATCCCATCTTCTCTTATTTCCATCTCTGTCTCTGTCTCTTTCACTATTCCACCATTTACCTCAGGCATTCCTTGGGCTGAAAATGCACTGTAGGGTGGCACCACATCTCCTACTGCCTCATACCCTGCAGGAGGCGGCTCTGACAATGATGTGTTGAACACCTATTAGGAAAGAGCAAACACCTATTAGGAAAGAACACAACATGCTGGATGTTGTGTTGAGCTGGATGTTGTGTTGAGGGACATGGTTTAGTAGGAGCTATTGGTAATAGGTGAACGGTTGGACTGGATGATCTTTTAGGTCTTTTCCAACCTTGGTGATTCTATGATTCTAACAAAAGAGTAAACCAGGAAATATGAAAAAGAAGTACTGTTTATGCAGGCACATTTCACAGGCATTTATGTTTAAAGGACTCTAGTTTTTTAACTCAAAATGAGATGTGACCAAAACTTCAATAAGCAATGGATATCACTTTCTGTATGTGAATTCAGTGTGTGATCTTGATAGTCTCACTGTCACAGACTTAGCACAGAAGCCTGTTTATGTGAACCCAGGTTCCTTTGAAGGTGTCAATATAGCAAGTAAAAGGTTAGATCACAATAATAAAAAAAATGTTTGCATTCTGCTCATCCCTCGTCCTTCAGTGAGCAGTAGAGCTGCTCTGTAATGAACTGATTTTGTGTCAGTGTATCTTGAGGCATGAAGTCTGTAATCTTCGAGGAACTGAATTCAGCACAATCACCAATGCTGTAAAATGACTCAATACAAGTAATGATGCTAACCATGGTTGATTTCCTCTCCCTAAATAACACAGCAATTTTAAAACAGTTGAATTACATACAGTAACTCTAACACACACTTTTCCTTTCATCCATGTGTGTCAGTAAGCTGCACGAAGCAGCGCAGTTATTAGTATTCCCAGCACAAAAATGAAGAAACAAATATATAAATTAAGAAAAAATAAATAAAGCAAATGAGAACCACTAATTTCCATGAACTCTGAATCAGGTGCCATGAACAGAGCAGAGGACAGCTTTCCCTTCCTGTCTTCCCAGGTGTATAAAGGTGTTTTTATTCACTGTTTGCAAAAACAGCTGTTTTCAGTACCTCATTTCCACGCTCATCAATTATTGAGATGTAATTTGGTTTATTTTCATCAGGATAAGAGAGCAGGACATCATAATGAACCAACTGAACAGAATCCAAACCAAACTCCTTCCATTCAGCTTGAACCTGCTGAGCCAGATGGAGATTCTCCTTTGTTCCTGCCAGGTGAGGACGCTGTGTAAAATTGCTAGAAGAAACAGAAGCAATTGGTCAGGATCAGGCATTGCTGCATATGATCTTAACCTAGCTAAAAACATCTCCTGGATATGACCAGATGTATCCAGACTGAATCAAGACCAAGATTCTTCAGCATTTATATTTTTGTCTGCCATACACATAACGTGAGGCAAAAGGTTTCAGTCATAGGTGTTTACATCTTGCTAGCAATGCAGCCTAGCAAGAATGGCAGAAAATCAGCCATGGGGTCTTGTTCTTGCTTTATTCCTTGTCTTCTGGGCATCCTAGGGCCATTTCTCTGCATAATAAGACCAGCCCTCCTTGAAGCAGTAAAGTAACTGAGCATAATTACTTCTAGGTATTCAGTTTAGAAATGTGCATAATTAAACTGTGATCCCTATATTTAATTAGCTGGAAAGTGTCCTCAGATCCCACTGTTTTAATTAATTTTAGCGCAAATACTGATTTATCTGAAAGTTGATACTGAGTGTGTTTTGTTGGCAAATAAAAGCATGAGTTCGTAGCAGCTTACAAACAAGGAACAGAAAAACTCAGCAGCTTGTGACTTAAGAGACATGCACACTGAACAACAAATAGTGTATGATACCAGGAATGGTGAGCAACTCATCAGCTGAAAATGAAAGTTGGACAGATTATTGAGAAAACCCAGTGGTGAACTGATCTAAAGAAGCTTCCATTGAATGAGATTATCATCATTATGTTCTCATCCTGTTATATCCGTGCCATCAGCACGCCACGTGAACCCAGTGGTGTTAACGAAGGAAAGGAGACTTCAGATAAGATCCAGGTATAAGGTTGGGGAAAATTTTACTTCTTGAGTTCCACTGAGTGTTACCAAAAAACAGCAAAGTACTTTGGAAGAATTATATACTTCTGACTTTTGTACAGAGCCATGTTCTTCTGATAACATCAACAGCTTCTATCAAGACTGTGCTTTACTGTTCCTCATACAGTCAAGGCAGCACTTTCTTTGGATCTGATTACAATTTGAGTTATGCAATAGTGTTCTCCTGTGTTATATCCCCATTTAGTAGAACTTTGTTTTTCTTCGTTTCCTGTTCTAATCTGTTGACTGCCTGTACTGCTAGTTCTGAGTAGTGATTAAGCACTTGTGTATTCCACCACAGACTGGCTGCATGTCAGTAAATGTGGTACAATGTTCCTGCTGGCACAGAGACAGAGATTGGAGGGAAGAAAACTTCTTTTACAGAGCTGTTGCGCAACAGTTGGTGTTCCAAGAGCCAAAACACAGGTTGAAGAGTGCAAAAAATCTTAAGTTTTCAATGTTTACATAGCCCAGGACAAGGCTATAAACGCAGTAAAGAGAATGTACTTTCCAGCTAACTTATTTGCAATAGCTTGTGGAAGTGTACTTAAAACGAAATATGTGGGATTGACACAATCAATAAGCTGAACATGTTTTGTTTTGTTTTGTAATTTTGTAATTTGTAATGTTTTGCAGTAAGATATAACTTCCTGCTATTTAGTCAGGCTGGGATTTAAAGGCAAAACCAGAACTACTGTCTACTTCTAAAATCACTGACACTTTAAAATTTTCTTTACATAGAAAGTCAATTTCTATCAATAATTTACGACATCTAGCTTGAATAAATATATTATTTTAACAAATATCACACCTTCCTAGTAGAAAATCTGTTTAGAAGGTCTCCAGAACAAACGATTAATAATGCGTCAGCTTCCTAGCAGCTAAGGCTTCTAAACTTTAAGAAACCAAGAAATTAACTACACTAATTCAACTACAATAGATTTTAAAAATCTACAGTGCCATTTTTTACCACTTGAATTTTCAGGAAGTTAGCATCTTTGCTTGTTGGAGCGGAAAACCTCCTTGGGGAAAAAAAAACATGGTCTTAGAAGTGTCTTTACAGCTTTAAAGATAACCATTCTAGCTGTTCACTGTGCGGTGAGGGAGTGCTTGGGAACATCTCTCTTCTATAAAGTGAGAACATGACAGAATGCTGCCAAGTAACACAAATGTGGTCACAAATTTGGGAGAACAGCAAAGAAGTGTAAAGGTCTCCACACAAAAAAACAAAAGCTCAAATACTGGTATGACTTTTTTCTCTTTTATGTTTAAGTACTCCACTATTTTGCACTGAATTTGTCCTGTTCATTCATAAAGCCTAATTTGAAGTAAAAACCCTCCATAAAAAAAAAGTGTAAGGTCAACATTGCTGTTGTCTAAATAGGCCACATACGTGAAAGAGTGAACTATGCTTGTGCAAGTATTCACCGACTGCTGAGCAAGAATTTGGCCAGCTCTTAATTACTTTTAAGTACTGAGTTTGCTGAGAATGACTCCAAGTGTTTTCAACACAAACAAGAATGAAAGAAGTCAAGATGGACTGTAGTCTCTCTCATCTTACTGGATAACATTAGTTGAAACCAATGGCCAAAAGCCTACACACTGATCTGTTTAGTGGTATCCTTGGGCTGGTTCCTGATTATTATTATTTTTTTTTTGACAGATAAGGCTACACATTGCTTACAAAAGAAAGTGCTTGATGTTTTCAGCTTTCATCTCAGCCATAAATGCCGCCTTCATCTCCACATGAGGTCTTAAAGGTGTCTTCTCTTCTACAGGTTTTGCAAACCAGCCTATACAACACATCAAAACACATTTTTCTTGAGTATTACAAGATTTTCACTGCGTATTTTACCATTATTCTTTATCGCAGCACAACAAAACAGCCACAACTTGATACTGGTAATGGCAGTGATAGCCCTGCACCACAGTATTTGTTAGCTAGGGCACTGAAGCGAAAACAGTGCTATACCAATCACAGTCATTTTACTGCAGATCTTACATCACAGAATCACTAAGGTTGGAAAAGACCACTAAGATCACCTAGTCCAACTGTCAGCCCACTCTCATAATGTCCACTATGTTCCTCAGTGCTACATCTCCATGGCTCTTGAACACCTCCAGGGATGGTGACTCCACCACCTCCCTGGGCAGCCCGTGCCACTCATCACCACACAGTCTGAGAAGAAATTCTTCCTAATATCCAACCTGAACCTCCCCTGCCACAACTTAAGGCCATTACCTCTCATCCTATCGTTTTTACCTCAGAGAAGAGGCTGACCCCTACTTGGCTGCAACCTTCTTTCAGAGAGTTGTAAAGAGTGTCAAGATCTCCCCTGAGCCTCCTCTCCTCCAAATGAAGAGATGTTGAGAACTCATATCTTCCCTGCACACAGAGCATGCTGCTGCCAGCCATTGCAGAAAGATAGCAGCTTTAAAAAAAAAAAGGAAAGAAACAGAGCCCCTTTTTAAGGAACAGATGTCTTTTAACTATGTTCTCTGTCTCTGGTTCTTATTTTGGAAACCTTCCCTTACTATACAGGCATTACCAGAGTAAGTGATGAAGGAACACCTGGCTAGAAAGTTTCTGGCATCTGTTTTTATTTTTAAGTCAGAACATAGAATCATTGAATCTTTGGAGTGGGAAGGGACCTTTAAAGGCCATCCAGTTCAACTCCCATGCACTGAACACGGACACCTACAGCTCCATCAGGTGCTCAGAGCCCCGTCCTGTCTGACCTTCAGTGTCTCTCCACGGATCGGCTATTCACTGCTTCTCTCGGCAACCTGCCCCAATGCTTCGCTACCATTACAGTACAAAACCTCTTTCTTATAACCAATCTCAATCTTTTTTTCAGTTTGAAACGATTTCCCCTTGTCCTATCACCACAGGCCCTGATCAAGAGTCTATCCCCTTCTTTCACCCCATCCCCGATCCTGAGCCACATGGGCACGGCTCCCCCACTCCCGCCCTCTCCCTGCCCTCCCCCCTCCCCCCCGACCCGGCCGCCGCTCAGCCCGGCTCCGCTCCAAAAAGGGCTGAAGTCCGCACTGTACCGATGAGGAACCCGAGGAGGAAAAGCCCAACCGCTGCCCCCAGAGTGACGGCCCAGAAGCGGCCGCTCTCTGCCCTGGGGCCGACCGGCTCCGAGACGGCGCCCAGCGACGTCCACATGCCCGCCCGCTGCTCCCGGCCGAAGCGCCCCCGCCATGGGGGCGGGCGGGAGGGCGCGGCCGCTGCTTCCCGCCTCAGCCGGGGCCGCCCGTCGGGGTGTCTCGTACGGGCATCGGACTTTGATCTCACCCGCAGCGCCCAGCGCCCTGCTTTTTTGCACAGTTGAGAGCTGAGATGCCATCCACAGATTTAGACAGGCTCGAGCAGCGGGTCCAAGAGAGCCTCACGAGATTCAACAAATGCAAGTGCGGGATCTTGCATCTGGGTCACAGCAACCCCCGCTGTCAGTACAGGCTGGGAGATGTAAGTGTAGAGCACAGCTCTGATGAAAAAGGACCGGTGGATGGCAGCTGGTCACGAGCCAGCAAAGTGCCCTCACAACCAGAAAGCCAGCTGTATCCTGGGCTGCACCAAAAGAAATGTGAGCAGCAGGGTGAGGGAGGTGATCCTGCTCCCCTGCTCTGTGCTGTGAGACCTCACCTGGAGCGCTATGGCCCGATGTGGAGACCTCTGTACAGCAGAGACATGGAGCTGTTGGAGCGCTCCCTGGGGCCACAGAAATGATTGGAGGTATGGAATATCTTCCCTACGAGGACCGGCTGAGAGACTGTTCAGCCTGTAGAAGAGAAGACTCTGGAGAGATCTGATAGCAGCCTAGAGGCAGTGGATGCCCCATCCCTGGAGACACTGAGTGTCAGGCTGGATGGGCTCTGAGCACCCTGATCAAGCTGTAGGAGTCTCTGTTCATTGCAAGGAAGTTGGACGTGATGACCTTTAAAGGTCCCTTCCAACTCAATCAACTCTGACTCCATGATTTTACTGGTTGAGCTAACAGTCTAGGTAGAGTGCTCTGTCACTCTGTCAAGTAAGTCAATACCAGATGTCTGCCAAATTACTCTCTGTTGTCGATACTGTTCTGGAATGTTTTAGATCTCCTGTGTAGAAAGAAGGCAACATGAGTTTGGGAGTCACCACAGTGGAAGTTTGTATCCCTGCCTTGCAATTAGTGTCAGGTTTTGTTCCTGGAGTGTCATAATCAAAGAGTCATTAAGGTTGGAAAAGACTGGTAAGAGATCATCTAGTCCAGCCATCAACCCGTCTACATTATGTGCCCATGTTCACTATTCTGCCATTACTCATTAGTGTAAACTGAAGTCAGTGCTGTGTTTAAGTCAGTGAAGAACAGGCACATACGTTGTTCCTGTGAAGACTAACATGGCCAGGGTACCTTTAGGGCTAGAAATTTGGAATCCTTGATAAGTTAATTTCTGCTGGAGGTATTTGGAATTTGAGTTAATGAAGCACTGTGGGACTATGCAATGAACAAAAATATATTTTATCTCTAGACTAATATTCCTTGGAGATTTAATCCCTATGGGTTATAGGCACACTTACTCAAGTAAAATTTGAGATGAAAAGTAACAGTGAGGAAACTGTGGTGGGAATGTTGTCAAAAGTTTGGTGCTATTCAGCACTCATAAGCTAATTAGCCACCCACACCCCTTAGAATCTATGAATTCAGCTACTTTATATATAGCCTTCAGTGTGCCTCAGCTTATACAGGACATTATGACCCCAAAGAGCATAGGCAAACTTTACTCAAGAGCATATCACAGCTGTGATAAATACATAAAGTGCTATGTTTGTTCCTCTGCAGAATTCTTTACAGCCAAAACATTTCACTAAAACAAAAACATTAAATAAATCAGAAAGTAGCATATTTATCCCTTCCCTATGTCCTAGTGCGGAAAATCTGTTGCTGAAGATACAAGATACAAGCTGATAATGCTCCTACTAAATTGAGCAAGCATGCTGCGAATTTACTCAGGTTTTCTAAGTTTTGTAAGGTTTTGGGAGAAGATGGAGAGAAGATCTCTCAGTGGTAATTTTTACCATATAATTTCATTCCTGTGAGTCACATAGCGAGTTTGATAGGTGATTAAGACAACTTCCAGCATTTTGATTACAGCAGAAGGCTAAGAAGGTAAAACCAGTGATTCCACTTACAACCCCCTGGAGGAACACCTAGTCCTGAGCGGAGATTCAGGTTATTCTGTAATGTCTGAGAAGAACGTTTGCAGATTGTCAAATAAAGATGAGTTATCTACAGAAAAAGGTTGTTGGTCTTTGTTACAGTTTTAATTGTCAGAGAAAGGATGCTAAGCAGATGCTCAAATACATGGGGTTCTGCTTTGGAAATGGTGAGAGGGTTATGTGTCAGAATTAGGAAGAGAGGCCAACGAGGGGGCCTTCATGTTGTCTGACTGCAACTGACAGCTATCTCAAGACAAGAAAGAGGAAGAAATCTTTTGTAAACAACTGGAAGAGGTCCCACCATTGCAGTTCCTTCAACGTGGGAGCAGGTAAACAGTGGAACAGGCTTCCCAAAGTTGGAGTATAAATTCCTGGAGTATTTCAAAACACTGCACAAAGCTCCACGCAACCTGATCTAACTTTGAACAGTTGAAGGTAGCACAGCTTTGAGCAGGAATTTGGGCCAGATTGACCTCTAGAGATCCCTTCTAAAATTTTTTTCCTGTGATTTCAATGGAGACTTACTTGTGGATTAATATGCTGTCTGCTTTGTAAATATTAAATATCCCTCCTTCTCTGTTACATATTTGCCATACAGATAGTGAAATAAAATGACTTGCTTAGCTCCCCAGGGTTCTGTAGGATTAAATCATTTATTTAGAAAAAGTGAAGAAATTCATGAGTTCCAAGTCTCTGTTATGCAATGGAACCACTCTCTAATTAAATCTGAAGTGTTTCTGATAGAAGTTATTGTTGAATGTTACATGAGAGAACTAAATGAGGTGTATTGTTGTAAAGTGTCAGTAGAATGCAAGGAAGTGAAACATAGGTTCTAGAAAACTTTTATTACAATTTATTTGACTTTCTTAGTTTCAAACTGTATAAAATACCAGCTTCCCACTTTTTACTCATAGATGGGATAGAAATAATAAGTAAATATATAGCTTACATTTTCCTTCCCCCTTCTATATACCTTCCTGGTTGAATGACATTTGTATGGATATCATCTTTCACAAGTGTCCAGAAACCATGCTGCTTTTGATTTTCACAGCGCACTACAGGGCTTCTCAAATGTCCCATTCTGGAAGGTGCCACATCTGCCTATGTATTAAAGTAAAACTTGTGCTTTCTTAGTATTTTTATCCCTATAGATCTCCATGTAAAGAAGAATGCTGTATCTGTGCCTACATAAGGCAGTGAGCAATGACAGAAAGGCAAACAGCATTTCTCTGATTTTAATCTTTGGTAGTCAAGCTTTTTAACTTTGTTGAGTTTTGTGCTTTGTCCCTACACTGTGTGCTTAGAGATTTTTGTTGTGTTTGCACTGCTGTGATAACACTCCTTCTGCTGAGATTCTCATGATTGTTAAAAAAAAGAAGCAGTGACAAGTCTGACAATTTTGCTTTCCTGTGGTAAGTGCTCAATCATTTTTTATTCCTGCTCACATCCAAGTTCCTTTTGTTACTCCTTTCCCTTTTAGGGATTTCCTCTCACAGACAGTAAAACTCTATAAGGGGATTGATTCTTCTGCCCTAGTGAAAATGGAAATGAATTGGCTGTGGTAACTACCTTCTCATGTGTGTTATTTAGCTCCCTTCAGTCCTGAATTATGACATTTATAACTGTCAGAAATGACTATGTTCCCATCTTCTGAGCCTTGCTAATGAAATGCTGGCACACTTTGGCTTTTAAAGACCTCATAGGAATAAATATCCATCTATCTTCAGTCCAGTTATTCAAATAGTAAAGCATTTTAGGGTAGCACATTGTGAAAGAAGGAAGAAAAAGGTACTGTGAACTAGTGCAAAGGCCTCTGAGGATCAGTTCCATGCATATAAAGACATGAGGCAATTCTGAATTGTACCAGACTGTCCTGGTGCTAGTGTTGCAAGCTACAGAAAGAAAGTTAAGAAAGATGGTGCACAGATTGATCGGCTTGCCATAGCAACTGAAGAGCTTTTGCTGCTCTCTCCTGCTCTTGGCTTCACAGGTCAGTTATCTCCCAGTTGCAGTGCTGTGTGCTACATATAATTAATTAGGTTTCATCATCATTCAGTTTGCTGCTGGATTAGAATGGTTTGGGTTGGAAATGACCTTAAAAACCATCTACCTTCAATTCCACTGCTGTGGGCAGGAACAACAGCCAGTACACAAGATTGCCATCCAACCTGGCTGGAGGGATGAAGCATCCACAGCTGCTCTGGACAGCCTGTCCAAGTGCCTCACCAACAGCACAACAAAGAATGTCTTCCTATATCTTATCTTAATCTATTCTCTTTTAATTTAAAACCATTACTCCTTGTGCTATAACTACATACTGTGATAAAGAATCCCTCTCCTGCTTTCTTGCAGACCCACTTCAGGTACTGGCAGGCCACAATAAAGGCTCTCTGGAGCTTTTCTTCTCCAGGATGATCAACTCAAGATCTCTCAGCCTCCATAGGAGGGGTGTTCCATCCTTTTGATCATCTCCATGGTCCTCCTGTGGACTCACTCCAACAGGTCGCTGGCTGGGGCCTCATCTGATGAGATCAGAGTGGATTGGGAGGATCACCTCTCTTGACATGTGAAAGGATTGGCCCATGAAGAAGCTGGACAGCTAAATGTTAATTCATCTCTAGCTTCCCTATGTGGATGTTGCCATGAGAACAGAAATGGCTTGTAAGTAATGCAGAATTAACTCTTCCAAGCTGAAGCGGAATCTTGCTATTGATTGAGAATGATTTCTTACAGAAAGACAGTTTCTTCTGTGGATATTTTCAACTTTTTTTTTTTGTTTCTTGGGGCGTTGGTCTATCGCGTACAGAAAGCACGGGTTCCTGCAGTGTTCTTCTGACTTCACTGGCAAAGAACAAGATGCTAATGTGGAATACACAGATAATGGAGCGAATTAATGATGTACACTTTCTCTGTTTTCAGGGCATAATTAATATCAAAGTATGTGCCTTTTTGGACAGGGAAATCAATAAACTCCAATTTAGCTGTGTTACAACTGCTTCAGGATGAACATCCTAACAGTTTGTGCTTTCCTCATAGCTTTATTGGAGTGCCCCAGAGCTTTCTGATACCCTAGCTTTTGCATGCTGGAGGAGTGAGGATTTTTTTATTTTATTTTTATTTTTTGTGATTTCTTGAGCAGACTGACACTGTTCTGCCTTTTAAATATCCCTTTCTTTGTGACTTATAGTTAGCCAAAATGTTACAAATAGTGGTGTTGCTGTGATTACCACTGTTACATGTGCTTTGATAATTTTGTCTGCTCCTGGCTGTTTACTCTTTCTGATCTCCTCTTGCAGCTGGAAGAGATTTGGTGTTTGTAGTCAGAAGCCAAATTCTGTTGGTGGACAAGACACAGTGACTTAAAATTTTAAAAACAAGTTAAAAATAGGCATTGCTGTTACGGACATTTTTGTTTGAAGTGTAATTTCATCGTAATGCAAAGCATGAAGCTTATTTTTTTAATAGTTTCCTGTTCTGAATTTCATCTCAGAAATAAGGAGCTAATAATTCCCAGCAGGATTTTTTGTGGTCAGCCTTAAGACATAATATTTGCTCCAGAAATTTGCAGTGTCTGCTTCATATTTTCGTCCAATTCGGGATCATCCTGTGATTGAAGATTTTATCTTATTGTATTTTCTTTTAGGATTTCATTATTCAGAAAAATTAGAACATATGGCTGCAGGTAACACCATTTCTCCTGGTTAGTCTGAAGCACTTTATCTTTTGTAAGTATGATCTTTATTTTAGTCCTCACTGAATTTGAAGTGTAGTCTTTGGGACTTGTCTGAGGTCTCTGTAGTAGACAGGAAGGTCTCTCATTTCTCAGCACTGTATGCTGACCACAAGACTTCCCTGAATCTGAAGTCTATTGTACTTCAGTCTTAAGTAGTTAAGTCTACACTTGACTTTTGGATGATGATCTAATTAGATTTTGGTCCTCACTACTGCTGTTAGTTCAAAAGCAAGTTGTTTTGACTGAGGTAGTTATGTGCTGTGTCCATGAAGAAAAAAATGCTATCATGGAAAGTTCCACCTCTGTGGTCATAATTTCTGTTGTCAGCAGAAAGTAGGGAGATATTTTTCCCACTTCTCTAGAATATTTCATGCAATGTGTTTCTTTAAAAAATATTCCAGTGGCTCAGATGACCTTTCCTCCAAACATGCATCTAAATACTTCTGTGATGTTCAGTCCCTTATACAAATCTGTATCGTAGGCCTGAATCATACAAGTCTTGCTCTTGTCTCTTCAAGAAGGAACTGTGCTGGTGTGAAATTGGCATGGTACACATGTAAATCAGACTCCTGAACTTTGTGTGATCGCTGTCCAAAGGACAGATTGAGCTACACTCAACCTCCTGATAAAAGCAATTGAGAGAGCAATGAAAAGATATACTGCTGTGGAAAAAATATGAAGAAAGGACAGAGTTCAGATTAAAGACAGAAGCTGAAGAAAGGCAATTCAGGAAAATAAACAACATTAAAATAACTCTTGTGAAAGTCCTGCAGTGTAAGGGGAAAAATGTTTTCTCCTGCCCTGACCTCTAAACAGAAGCCATCAGTTCTTTGAATGCCTATGTGAAAAGGAAGTGCTAACATCTGTTGACTATATTTTCAATTAGTGGTTTTGATATAGCCTGAAGAAAAAAAATCGCTTCAAGAATTCAGTCATGTTATCTGTTCTACCCAGCAGTGAAAGGAAGGCCATCTTCTGCTGAACCCTTTTGTGCTGAAAATGCATCGCTCAGGGAGCTTCCAACAAGTATTAACCTAAATTGATTTAAATGAGGGTCTGGGAGGCTGCAGGGAGAATGAAATTGGATCACTGGGGTCCACTTCTTTCCTCAGTCTCTACAAGACTATTTATTCCAGCTGTAAATGGCTTTCCTTCTTCTACTGTTAGGAGATATCTTAATAATTCCAACACTTCATGGTTCAGTTAAAATTACCATCTGCCTTTCAACTTTCAAATATGAGGTCAGTGAAATTAGTGGCTCTGAGGAGACCTGCCTTGTCTTACTGTTATTTTTTTTTTGCACGTGAATAGTGGGAATGAGAGGGCAGGTCTCATCCATGTCCTGGTCTGTTTCCACTGTTGAATATCATTATTACTAGCATGAAGTGCAAACCAAGCAGGTTTCCTGCACCTCCATAGTGGAAGAGTAAAGTGAAAGGGTGATCAACTGAAGGTATGTGTGGATCAGCTAAATTTATCATGTCTGAATCCTTATGGTGACACAGGATTTAGCTCTGTCACAGCATTTGGTGTTACGGCATTTAACTTATAGGTTCTTGCCCTTAAGCAAATGTAGATAGGAAAACTGATTAGACTTATTAGCTTATTAACTGATTAGGCTTTGTTACTGATAGACCACTAAAGAAAATCATGGTTTTCTCTGGTGAGAAAGTAGAGTGTACTTTATTGGATGCTAAAAAGGAGCATTCTGAACCCAAACTGTACAAGTGATCAGCTGTATAAAATTACATTAGTTTTCTGCACAATGTATCCAATATTTCATATACTGTATTATTAGTTTGTGTTATATGAACATCTGCAGCATCAGATTTGATTGATGCGATGCCTATGCATTGTAAAATACGTCATTGTTCAAATCCTTGGAGAATAATGGATTGAAGGGCTTATTAGATGTTTTACCAAAAGGTGTAATCATTTCTTCCTCACCAAAAGAACTTAAATAAAAATGGTCTGACGTATTGCATCATTCCTTTTAATTCTTGGAGAAACCGTGTTCTCTGTTTCGAAGCCACAGGGTGAATCCCTTAGATGGTGTTGCACAGGGGGTTATAAAAAGAAATGTTGCCAATAGCAACTTGTTTTTCTCTTGGAACAAGGTGAAGTTATTCGAAAAAAGGAAAAATAGAAATAGGGAAGCTGAGAATGAGTGGAAAGCTTGGGTATTGCTGTTTTGAATTTACAGGTGAAACAGCCTTAAATTTCAGCGATTTTGATAGGAAAATTAAAGTGAACAAAGTCTCCTTCAGAATTTTTGGTGGAACTGCATCCTGACAAGTATCACACGTTGGTCACAAGCCTTCCTGACAATGCCCATGTCATCAGTGCTGTTGCTGATGATCCTTGCCACCTAAATGTCAGCATACTGGAGCTCACAGTCAATGGTTACAGTTGTGACAAACGGGTGATGGGAGTGGCAACATCTGTAAGGTACCCTAGAAGGCAAAAGACCACAAGGGAATCTCTTGTGTGTCTGCATGCCACTTAATTCTTTATTAGAGCTACTCTGCAAAGAGTGAGTTCCATGAGGAGAATGAGGTGAACTGAGTGATGGTGAGATTCATGAAAGTGAAGGGATTTACATTATTGAGACTGTTGCTCATCCTGAAGGAATTAAAAATAGTGAGAATACACAACACGTTCTTTAAAAACACTCTAAAGATATGATCAAAGGATGGGTAATTTCTTGATTTTCCTGTGCTTTTCACATTAAACCGCCAGATGGCAACCACAGACTGCCCACCAACGTGGGCCTATTCCCCCGCTGTTTATTTAACATCTGAGGCCTGGGACCGTAACTTGGCAGAGCTGTTTGCTTTCAAAGAAGCAAGGAAAAAGAAATACAACTGTAAAACAAACGTTGCGGGTTTGGTTCTGCTTTACACTTATTCTTGCTTGCTATCAGTGCTGCTACAGCAGTTCCAACTTAGGAATCAAGCCAGCTGAATCTATGTATGCAATGGATGTGCTTATGTAATGCATTTAAATCTAGTAGAATAAATTTGTTAATGGAGGCTGTAGTTGCATTCTTCTCACAGCTTTTTCTGGACTGAATAGGTAAGGTCAGGTCAGGTCAGGTCAGGTCTTCAGCTTGTGGAAAGAGACAATGAAATGCATTCAGTCAAGTTACATTGGCCTAAGCGAGTGAAAACAATAGGCCTAGTTTTACAGCATCTGGCGTGATGCAGCCTACCAACTACATTGAAACGTTAAATCTCATGCATTCAGTGTGAAAGCCTCTTTCTTTCATTCCCATTCATTCTTTTGGTCTTTTCTATGCCTGCTTTCCCCCCATCACTTGTATTAAGTAGGAGATAGGGCAGTACTGCAGCTTACTTGGAGTGTGCTTTCCACAGGGAGCCAGCTTGGATTTCAGCTGCTTGTTATTGCCCAACATTTTGATCATGTATACTAATGTTAAAAACACTTCTGTCCTGCTCTGACATCATCAATAGAATGAAAGTCATAATTTTCATGTACTGTAAGTACATGTTTAAAATATCTTTATCTGATGAGATGGTTGACAACATTTTGTAGGTGTGGAGTTCTACTGGACTAGACTCCACGCAAAGTTATCATAGGATCTTCATAATAGAGGATTTACTATGGATATCCAACCTCTTGGCTTACTCAGGCTACACTGAATTAAGATTAATTATCTTGGACCACTTAGAAAATATATAATAAAGCATATAAACAACAAAACTTTTTAAAATATATTTTTTATTATAACATACAAAGAGGGCAAGAAGAGCATTGGGTTGGACATGTATGGTAAATAGTAGAAGGGAATTATCATCAGGATGAGTAGGGACATGTCACAGATCACAGAGCTTGTCAACACAGAACGAAGAGAGATCCCAGACATTCCAGGTTATTCATGCTATGGCATTCACTGAGCAATGTCACTTAAACCTATTGCTGTCCTGAGCTCTTAGAACTGGTTTTTACTCTGGAAGCTACTCAATTTGGAAACTACTGTCCAAGGAGGACCCAAGAATAGCAGCACTAGAAGCTGAGTTTTCCTGTGAGCTGTCAGAGATGTGCTTTGCATTTGGCTTTTGTTTTGCCTGTGAGTTTTTCTGAGCTGGCAAGCTTTGAGAAACATACAGTAAGACAGCATTTTAATACCCTTGCTGTTCCAGTAGATAATTTGAGTAGGCAGCCTGGAAGGAACTATACCTAACAAAGACATGCATGAAACAAAATGAATCCTAGTGACAAAACTGGTTTATAAGGTAGGATCGTGCTGGGTAGATTGTTTATTTTCTACATGGAAAAAAAAAACAGCTGAAACATTTTGGAAGGTTTAGGGTTAGGATGTGGTAATAACTGCAGAATCTTACATATGTAAAGGCCGTGGAAGTAACAAGCTAAGTGCCATTATTTTCTTTACTGATGTGGACGTGCAAAGAGAGAGGTTCCTCCTCAGCACAGAACTCTTTTCCATAGGTAAGTCTCCAGCACAGCATCCTGGCTATCAGCAAGCCCCTTCATTTGCAGGATGAAGTGCCACTCTGAGGCTGCTCTGGGCTGATAGAAATCAAGTCATATGAGAGTGAATGGAAAGTTACATTTGGGTACACGATTACAGTATCTCACAGAAGGGACAGTGTGCTATTTAAAGGAATCCTGATGGATTGTAGCAGAAGTGCAGTGCCACAGCCTCTTCTCTCACTCTGTTTACCTGGTGGAGAGGTGCAGCATGTTTGTGGGACACAATGCAGGTCTGCCAGTAGCAGCCAAGATCCTAAATCGGTTAGCAAGAGGGAAGCTGTGTTGATGCACCTTGATGTATCTTGTGAGGAGGAAGCAAAAAGTCAAAGCCACTTGCATGAGTCTCTCATACTTACACTTTTTTTTACACACAAGCTGAAGGAGGTTGCAGGGGGCTAAAGCAGGATACAGTATTGGGTCTGCAAGCAGCTATTTCATCTTTCTTACCCTAGTTTTGATTCAACAGGAGGGACATGTCTGTGAATTTTATTCCTAAGTAGCCTCTTATCTCAATTCTATCTTAAACATCAGCCTACACATTTGAAATGCTGCAGGATGAGAAATCACAGGCCCACTTTTTTCCTTCCCACGTGTTTCATATGCTGGTAGCTCTTCTGAAAGGCTTTACCATTGACTGCTTCCTGACCTACTTTATTTCACATGTAGAAATCGGGAAGGATTTCAGCAGTTACTGTTCCTTCTCTTCTGCAAGGAAAATCTGGCAATCCTATTTTTATTTCCATCTTAGAAAGAAAAAGATTATTACTCATGTCTTAAAACAAGGTCATCATTTGCCTTCAGTGTAGGTAATGTGAGAGAATACAGTATTAGAGCTTTTCCTTTGAGTATTAACTGCCATAGGCATAGTAAATGATTCTGCATCCTTATATTTTTAGAATGTTTTGAGTCCAGTATGGGCACCCAGAGCTGCTGTGTTTCCAGTCTTGAAGTGTTCAGAGTTGAAAATCTAAGCTAATGTTAATTTCTGTTGGAGCTTTTGACAGTTCTTACTCTGTTTAAAAACAACAACAAAAGCTATTTCATACAGCTGAGAGTATAAGGCTGACTCTTGCTGCTGTGCAACATCATGATTCATAATTAAAAAAAATATTCAAGTTAGCATTGCACTGTAGCAGTATTAAAACCCAACATCCTAAAATACATATTGTCTAATTCATGGATCTCTACTAGCTGCTTTATTGTAGACTTCTTCACTTTCCGTAGACAGATACAAAGGAAACAGTGAACATGTTATACTGCTATTACTTAAGAGGGATACAGACTATAGAGACTGCAGGAACTGTAAATTACTTGTCAAAGTCCTCTTTGCTGCAACACCAGAGTTATTTTTATAAAAATGAATTTGCAATGGCACTGTCTATGGAATGTTTATATTCTGAAATATCCTTTAGGTTGCCAAGTGCTTTGGCTGGAGGTATGAGAGTTTTTGTTGTTGTTGTTGTTTGTTTTTTATGCTAGATAATATACTCCAGAAAATTTCTTTATCTGGGCTTTGGGGATACTTCATCATTTTGTGAATGGAGTCATTAGTAAGGATGATGCCATGGTACTTAGGCAGCCAACTGCTTCTAACAGAGGAAATGTTTGTGAAACTCAGCGTGACCATTGGGTTTTGCCTATCTCAGGGCCTGATCTTATTCCTTCAGGAACTGGTTGTGTAAGTACTCAGTAGTTATTTTTACCAGATGTTATACATAAGGAAATTCCATCTTACATATTTGTTTTTTCAGAATAGAAACATCTTGAACTTTTATTATTATTACAGAAGTTATCTGTTTATACTGCAGTGAGCAATGCTGGTGCTACTGCAGGGATCACATGAAAATGTCTCTGCCTTTACATCCCTATCAGCTATCATTTATAGTATATGCTCTTACATCTTATGCCTACTTATCATCTGCCACACTGGAATGCATGTTGTGGGGAGTGTTATCTAATGATTGCAACAGAAACCTGCACTAAGGCTGTCAGAAATGGCAAGTTATTACAAATATTCAATTTGAGAGAAAGGAAAGTGTCCCTTTTGTTGGTGTTGTTCATTTACTTTTGAAGACAGGCATGAGAATTTACTTCAGTAAAATCAATTTTGTGAAGGTTTGCATTTGAGATCCTGTCTTTATGCTGGCTCTACCTTTCTGAGTGAACTAAAAAATATTCTCCTATTGTTATTTTGGATATTCACTCTTCTGTAGACTAAAATGCACTCAATTTTATTCAGCTTTCCATTTCACTCACGTAAACATATGAAGCCAGTTCTCAGATGAAATTTACTACAGTGAAACAGGTCTGAGTTTTTCTCTTACTTTTACATCTCTGCATGTAGTACAGTAGAGCAAAGGGATGATATAATCAAGCTAGAAAAGAAAGACTGCTTCTGCAATCATAGCAACAGCCTAGAAATTGCACCTAAAGTGTTCTTATTCACTAGTTATATTAGTCTTTGCAACAAAGGGAGGAGGAAGAAACTGAGATGGGCATTGCTGAAATGGGCTGTTGAGAAGCCCAAGCCAACAAGAGATTGGCTAATGAGATTTGCTGCCTTAAATTTACCCCAAATAATTTGGAGGGTATTTTTGTTGAAGGACTGTAGTGTGAGACCATAAAGCATTGCTGTGTTCCAAACCAGTAGTCTGGAGCAAGTGAATGCTGCTGTGGGGCTAGACATGAGCACTGTAGTTAGGCCAAGGAATGTTGTACCATTGCTTATGCCTGTTTTCTGACTAATGTGTGTTTTTGGTTTCTAACATGCCATAGGGTATGGATTTCTGAGGGTGAAGGAGTCTCAAATCATAATTTTGCCCATTTTCTGTGATCCTTTTTTTCCTAATACATGGTCTGTGCATCCCATTTCCACCATCACCTCGCTCAGAGAACCCAGCTAGTTCCCTGACATCAGGCTCCTATAAATGAGATCCTCTTCTGTTCTAGATCTGCAGATCTACCAAGGCTGAGGCAATTGCTCTTCAGTCATTTCATGCCCCTACAGAAGTAACTACTAGAAAACTTTAGTTGAAAGAATGAGGACTTGCTTACTTTGTGGCCAAAAAACTTCATCCTAAGTATTTTAAAGAGCTTTGAAGAGTTTTGTAAATTTTTTGAATGATTCAAGCAATAAACAAAAGTGTTTGACTTTTAGTTCTGTTTATATTCTTTCACTATCCTTGTTCCTATAATGTCTGACATTCTTTTAATTAAAACTATGACAACAGCCTGACGTGTGGGGGGGTCCCTGTTTTCTCTCCTGGGAGGAATTTGCCATTGCACGTCCTAGCTACTTGGCCACCAAAGCAAATATAGTATTCCTGAATTTAATCTTCCTTTCCATACTACCTTGGTAATTTCTAGTAGTGTTGTATCACTGCTGCATCAAAACAGCTTTTACTTTTTTATTTTTTCCTAACATCCTTCTCTGGTCCTTTAAATGTAATAGGAACTATGAATTGATAAACCTAGCCTCAAAACTGTTCCTTGGTGTACTTTCCATAGTGAATTTCTGTTGACTTTTGGGCATGTATTTATGAGTGCTTTTCACAAAGATTTCCAGAGCAATGGTATTTGGATAAAAAACCCTTTGAACTGCAATTTCAAATAAGTTGTGAAGACAGATGATGCTTAGTTTCTTAACCACATAGCATTTATAGGAGATGAGCTAGTTTATATGGTTAGATGCCCGTCTTCTTACATCCTGTTTGGATGTGTTTATACACATGAGTCTAAAGTCAGTGTCACAATTAACTGTAATGAAAGTAAAGCTGCTCGTTTTTGCATGAGAGTTACTTTAGGACGGCTGCCAAAGCCTGCTGACTATATTATGTCCAGTGGTCTTAAGATGGAGTGGTCAGATGCTGCAGTATAAATTCAGCTTTCAACTTTGTTGTATACATCACATGCTTGCATTTTCCTGGGTAGTTTTTAAATAATAATAATGGCAGAAGTATTTGTTTCATTTACAGTGAAACTTTCCTGGGGAGTGCTTTCAGCCTGACCATTGCAGTTCTGCGTTAGGGTAAGAGCCAAAAAGTGACACTAGTAAGGAGCAAATGAGCAATTCGTCTGTAACAACAATGCTTCAAATGTAGAATTGCATAATTGGAGTGAAATCAGTTACCTCTTGACAAACTAAGTAATCTATGTGGGATTAGTAATCTGTGTTAGGAAATTCACATGATTTCCTGTAAAGCATAGTCTGGAGTCTGGATGGAGTTATCTTTCCTTTAATTAAGATTGGCTAGTATGGCTTTTCCAAGTTAGGTAAGAGTAGAATCATATTTGGTAGCTTTTTAAAATGCTTCATGAGGAATTTCAGTTTGAAGACTTTGTCACAAAGTCGCCATCATGATTAAAGCTTTCACTAATTGAAAGCCAGGTCAATCTCAAAACGGTTTTCAAAAATAGTATATCATGCTGCCAACATCCTTTTCTTGTATAACATTTATGCTTGTTATAGTTGTCATCTGAAATGGATTGCTATGCATTGTTTATGCATTCAGGGGCTGTAGCAGATGATGATGATTTTGTTCATGAGAGACTGAGGATCTGAGATCTGTTTTCACAGTCTGAAATGGACACAGTCCTTTCCTCAGCAGTGTCTGTTGCTGAAGGGCATGTCCAGAACCTTACTGCTAGTTTGTTTAATGTAAACTGGATAATTTGAAGCAGGGATTCCTAAGGTCTGGCCATCCCTTCTTAGGCTTAAAAAGAGTGTAAGGGAAAATCTTCAGAACAAGCAATCCTCTACTGCACGTTTGATTGATATTGTCAGACAGAGGAGGGTAGAAAAACAGTATGGTAGCAGTGAGCTCAGAGAAGTGCAGAGAGCAGAACTGACAATGAGCTTAAATAAACCCAAGACAGATATGCTTATCTGACTTGAATATTGATACTTGGTATGCTGTGTGCTTTTTCTGTAACTAGAATGCCAAAGATGCTGTCTTGGTGTGTTTCTTTTTGTTGGAGGTATAATTCATTATGACATGGCTCTTTTTTCCTCTCAGGGTGGGAGAAAGAACAGTCATCATATTGTTAGTGCATGTATGAGCTACTCTGGGGGAATATCCCTCTGCAGTGACAAACTGGTGGTGCAGCCAGCACTGTCTTTGAGGCTTGCAGGGCTTTGCAGTCTAGTGCATCAATCTTGCACGCATAGGACATCAACAGATTTGCTGCATTTTCACTGTGCAGCTCCTTGTGTCTTGCACAGCTATTAAAGGCTGTTTGGGATTGAGCCCCTTTCATGTGAAGAGTTGGGGACTGGCATGATCATAGATTGGAAAGAAAGAGAAAACATAGAAAACAGGTTAAGCAACTTTTCAGAACCCACCTTATAACTTGACTTGGATATCATCTCTCAGCCCAGAGCATTCCAAAACTTGGACTGATATTTCATTAACTTGTATATTTTTATATTATTGAAAGGCTGAGTGAACTGGGTCTGTTCAGCCTTGAGAAAAGAGGACTGAGAGGGGACCTGATCCAGGTCTATAAATATCTAAGGTGTGGGGGGCAGAATGGCGAGGCCAGGCTCTTTTCAGTGGTGAGTAGAGACAGGACAAGGGGAAACGGCTGGAAACTGCAGCATAGGAAGTTCCGCACAAATATGCGCAAGAACTTCTTTACAGTGAGGTGACGGAGCACTGGAACAGGCTGCCCAGGGAGGTGGTGGAGTCTCCTTCTCTGGAGATGTTCAAGACCTGCCTGGATGCCTACCTGTGCGACCTGCTGTAGGGAACCTGCTTTGGCAAGGGGTTGGTCTCAATGATCTCTAGAGATCTCTTTCAACCCCTACAATTCTGTGATTCTGTGATTCTGTGATTTTGCAAAGTGAAAAAGTGTTGTTATTTTTTAAAATTTCTCTTCTGGCAGTTTAAGCGAATCAGCAATTTAAACAATTGCCTATGTTGTGTATGCCTCTACTCAAAGGTCCTCACACAGATCTCATGAGCCCAGATTTGAAAATGAATTAGTATCTATACTGAGTCCATTGTATTTACTATTTTTCATGCCAAGGTAATACATTTAGTAAATTAACAGTAGGCCAACTGTGCTAAATTGGTAGTATTCCATTACTGTGTCTTCAGTTGCTTCAGCTGTCCATTCACTTGCTAACAAGTAAAACTGTGATACCACTTTAACACTTTCAAGAGTCTATTGCAGAGATGCTCCAAAAAAGCTGCTCTTGACACACACAGATCTTTATTCTGAAGCTAAGGAAATATGCTGATGGGTGGCCTAACCTATCTGACACATTCTAGCTTCTTGTTTGATGCAGAATAAAGCCATCTGAAGTGGTTCATCTTTACAAGAGGCAGAGATTAATCAGGCAAATCAAAATAAAAAAGAAAATCATGAGTTGAATGAGATGCTCATCCTCAAGATGAAGACATGAGATCAATGTTAATTAAATAACCATTTTTAAAAGGCACTCAAGGGGTATTTCTAATAAATGCAACATGATTTTTCATGCCTTTGTCACCTGTTTTATTTGTGTACTGCTTTTAGATTACCGTTTCTGAAGCAAAGGAGAACTGAGATATTTTGAAGTGAGTCCCATTATAAAAACTTCTAATTCACTCTCAGTTTACTGCTGACAGCCGAATTTCCAAAAGGTAGAAGTTGAATGTTTTCCTGGACTCAGCACACTGAAGTCTATCAGAGGCCATGTAAAGGCAGGGATAATGCTGGGGACAGGTGAAGTGGGATAAAGTCTGAAACTAAATTGATTAACTTGGAAGACTTTTAGCTGATATTCACTATGATATGCATTGCAAGACTGAATCTTGTACAATGAGACTGTATAATTCTTCATTATAGACTTTCTTTTCTCTGCATAGAATCTATCCCTTGCAGGTGAATTTTAGGTTGTGTATACAGAAGAACGCTGGCTCTGTGACTTCCTAAGCCAGAATTCATCACAGCCAGTGAATGTGGTCTGAAGAATTACTATTGTGTGTTTGTCTTTTTATTCCATTCTTCTGTTTATAGCTGGTGGAAGTAAAATCCTGGACTGCAAGGACCCTTGAGCTGACCTGGTATGGCTTTATTTGGCAGCTCAAGAGTGAAAAACAGGAGCAGACTACTCACAGGGAGGGCTTATTATCATTTCTGAAGAGCAGGTGACATAAATTTATGTGACTTTTGGGGAGAGAGGTGAGAGGGAGTGAATGTGCAAGGAGATGGGCTCTGTCTTTCTATTGGTTTGATAGATACAGTGTCAAAGCAGGGGAATTCTGCCAGGAAAACAGAAGTGTGCTGTTAGAAAGGAGCACACAGGTTAGTCTGAAGCATTTTTTTTTCCAGTCACTTGTGCAAGAGACAAACGTGAGCAACCCAATAACCAGGGATAATCTGATATTGGCAATGCCATTAGGGATTGCATTTGTCACATTTGTCCACTGCTTATGGCCCTTCTCCACATCAGAGAGAACAGGCGAGATGTGTTTCCTGCTAGACCAGTAATGCTCTGTCAGGGAAGTAAGCTTCATCACTCACTGAATAAGCAATAATATATTGATGTTTCAGGAAAAATGCTCTGTAGAGCTGCTTGCCCTGGAAAATCAATCCTTGACTAATTGGTGCAATTCATTGGATCAGAATCTATAACAAATCTTTAACAGTTTGCACTTTACTCCATGCACTTCTAAATAGGTATCTTCCGTTGCTTAAGATGTGTGAGTACTTGTTCCAAGTTCATTATCTCATGTAAAAAAAAAATAATTATTAATGCAGTTTTTCTTAGATTTTCAGTGGCCTCAGACACTGGAAAAAGGTAGGACTTAATTATGTAATCTTCCACTCTACTTCCATAATATTAAGAGAAGCAGAGAACTCAGGTAGCTTCCATTGTTGAAGAGGCAGGGTATTAGGAGTGTTAAATTACTGAGTATTCAGAAAACTGTAATTGTAGGAGGACTGAAACACTGGGATCAGCTGTGTAAGGTACAGCAGAACGCACTCTTTTCTGTAACGGAGCATTCTTCTGCCCTTTAGCAAAAGTACACTTTGACTTACATTCATCAGTCACATAGATGATGGCATCGAGTGCATTCTCAGCAAGTTTGCAGATGACACTGAGCTGAGCAGTGCAGTCAATACACTGGAAGGAAGGGAAGCCATCCAGAGGGACCTTGGACAGCCTGGAGAAGTGGGTCCATGAGAACCTAATGAGGTTCAGTAAGGCCAAGTGCAGGTGCTGCACTTGGGTTGGGGCAATCCCAGGTATTTATGCAAACTGGGGGAAGATCTCCTTGAGAGCAGCCCTGCGGAGAAGGACTTGGGGGTCCTGGTGGATGAGAAGCTGGACCTAAACCAGCAGTGTGCACTTGCAGCCTGGAAGGCCAGCTGTATTCTGGGCTGCATTAAAAAAGGGGTGGCCAGCAGGGACAGGGAGGTGATTGTACCCCTCTGCTCGGCTCTTGTGAGGCCCCATCTGCAGCACTGCGTTCAGGGCTGGGGCCCCCAGTACAGGAAGGACGTGGAGCTCTTGGAGTGTGTCCAGAAGAGGGCACTGAGATGAACAGAGGGCTGGAGCACCTCTCCTATGAGGAAAGGGTGAGGGAACTGGGCTTGTTTAGCTTGGAGAAAAGAAGGCTCTGGGAGACCTCATTGTGGCCTTCCAATACTTGAAGGGAGCGTATAAACAGGAGGGGGAACAGCTGTTTATGAGGGTGGATAGTGGTAGGACAAGGGGGAATGGTTTTAAATTGAGACGGGAGGTTTAGGTTAGATAGTAGGAGGAAGTTTTTCACCCAGAAGGTGGTGACACACTGAACAGGCTGCCCAAGGAGGCTGTGGATGCCCCATCCCTGGAGGCATTCAAGGCCAGGCTGGATGTGGCTCTGGGCAGCCTGGTCTGGTGGCTGGTGACCCTGCATGTAGCAGGGGTGTTGAAACTAGGGGATCACTGTGGTCCTTTTTAATCCAGGCTACTCTATGATTCTATGATAGAGCTAGTGGCTGATGGCACTTTACAGCAATCATTTCAGTGGCTAGAGCAAATTGTTATGTTAATGAAATGTTACCAAGTGAACTAGAAAAATACATCATTGCAGCCTTAGTGTTGGCAGTTTGGAATTTTTATATCAAAAAAGTCCATAAACAGTTATTCATTTTTCTATCAGTATTATCCCTCAAAAGAATTTCAGTAGGGATATATCTGAATCTTGTGCGTCAAAAGAATCTGGCAAGCCAGATAAGCATAAGAAATACCATGAGAATAATCAAAATCTTGTGGCTTGACTGTTAAAATCTAATTGCCACGCAACCCTTACTCAATTTGATATATATATAGCAAAATAGAGTCATTAGCTACCACTCCATAGCTATCTTTTTCAACCCAATCAATGGAGATATCTAGAGAAAGAGAAAAAAAAAGAAAGTAAAAAAGTAACATATAAGAGAGGCTGCATTTGCATTTCAGAGCCATGGAAAAATCTATGATTTAAACACCAAACAATGAATCATCAACTGAAATGCTTTTTTATTATTTGAAAATGTTAATGTTGGAAATACATCAGAATTCATAGGCAGATGTCTAAGTGCCTTCTGAAATGGAGAGAGCTGCATCTCTTAACCTGAAGGGAGGATTAGATCATAAAAAATGTATTTGGAAAGAAGCAGAAGAGAAAGAAGATTTAGGTATACCTGAAGTGAGTATTTCTTATTCTAAAAGATGCCTACCCAACAAATCCTCCCAACAACTTTTATTAAAAACTAATTCCTTTGCTTCATAGAATGATAGAATGGCTTGGGTTGTGAGAGTCCTTTGAAGTTCCAATCCCCCTGCCATGGTCAGGGACAGCTTCTAGTAGACCAGGTTGCCCAGAGCCCCACCAACTTGCCTTTGAACACTTCCAGGAATGGGACATCCACAGTTTCTCTGAACAACTTGTTTCAGTGCCTCACCATCCTCACAGTGAAAAACTTCTTCCTGATATTGAATCCAAATCTACCCTCTTTCAGTTTAAAGTTGTTATCTCTTGTCCTACCACTGCACTCTCTGATAAAGAGTCCCTCCCTAGCTTTTCTGCAGGCACTCTTTGAGTACTGGAAGGCAACTATAAGTTCTCTGTGGAGCCTCCTCCAGGCTGTACAATCCCAGCTCTCCTAGCCTGCCTTCACAGAAGAGGTTCTCTAGCCCTTTGATCATCCTCACGACCTCCTCTGGCCCCATTCCAACAGGTCCATGTCCCTCTTATGTTGGGAGCCCCTGAACTAAACACAGCACTGCAGGTGGGGTTTCACAGGAGCCAAACTTACAGGGAGAATCACCTCCCTTGACTGCTGGCCACGCTTCTTTTGATGAAGCCCAGGATATTGTTGCTTTCTGGGCTGCAGGCGTACATTGCCAAATCACGCTGAGTCTCCCATCAACCAGTACCCCCGTGTTGTTCTCCTC
Source organism: Tympanuchus pallidicinctus (assembly GCF_026119805.1). Taxonomy (NCBI): domain Eukaryota; kingdom Metazoa; phylum Chordata; class Aves; order Galliformes; family Phasianidae; genus Tympanuchus; species Tympanuchus pallidicinctus. The sequence continues at coordinate 6,565,421 of NW_026294627.1, read as the reverse complement.
AAGGCTGCTCCCAATCCACTCATCCCCAAACTTTTATTTGTGCTTGAAATTGCCTCAGTCTAGGTGCAGGATATTGCACTTGGCTTTACTGAACTTTGGGAGATTCACATGGACCCGCCTATGAACCTCAGCTCCTCCTTTGTAAATTATCCATACTGATAGGGAGCTTTTCACTTCTGATGCTGAAATCTCTATTGCTGTAATGTAACACACTGATACTGGTTTTACTAACAGCATGCATGGAGATTATCTTTTTCTGGCTATCTCTTATGTTTTCAAAAAGCCAATGTACTTCAACTTATTGAAACGTCAGTATTTCTTATTTTTCCCTCTCTGAAGAAAGCAGCTCAATTTTTTTCCCCTTTCTTTCAGTAAATTCTGATTGCCTTTTTTCTACCCCTATTCTCTGAACTTTCTCCAGTAGATCCAGATCCTTACTGGATTGCCGTGTGGAAAATTAAGTGACTTTACATACCAGACATGTAGAGAGGTGTCCTGGAAGAGATACAGCTGGTAGAATATAGACTTTAGTCTGACAGAATGGAATGCTCTCAGATTCATGCATGTGGAAAATTGAAATGCAAGCATAGGTGAAGCTGTGCTTAATCAGTCAAACCAACTGCCACTGAATTTCATCAAAACCTGATGCTCCAGATAAGATTGTCAGTCATTCCCTGATGATGTATCAATTACCTTATGAATTCAACGCATCTGGAGTCAGGTTCTGCTGCACCACACCCTTGTGAAGCTGAGACTTCTGTGTGTTAGAAGATATTAAGCGAAGTATGAAGTAGCAGTCATATTCTTTTAAACAAGCTGTTAGCATCAATCAGCAGGATTACTGTGCTTGGGTTTGCTTGACTGAGGTAGCCGCTCTAAAAGACAGATAACCTGTGTGATTGGTGATACACTGATTTTATCATTGCTTCCCTTAAGATAGATTTGATACTTTGGATGAAACAAAACACCTATGTTGAGTTCAGCAGCACAGGATTTTGCTGGAAAGCAAAAATTTTATGTGAAGCATCTTAGAAACACGTGGCGTTTGTTTGTACATTTAAAGAAGATTTGATGCTGTGCTTGAGAAATATCAATGTAAAAAAATAATGTTTATTTGACAAATCAGAGGAGATAGAAAGGCATCTATTCTTTTGTACATCTATTAAACAATTATGTACATGAGATTAAAGAACAAACTTTATTAAATCATTGTCTGTCATGTAAAATAGTTATAAAAAACAGTTAAACATTTAATTCACACCAGATAGAAGAAGATGTAATGGAGTTCAGTAGTTAGCATACCTTTCTGGAGGGTATCTGGTGTATATAACATAAACTGTTGTGAAGAAAGGAACAAACTCAAAAGAAAGAATCAATCTATATTTAGAAGTGTGGAGAATGGGTTAGAAAATTGCTGGTAATGTGTTTGCTGTGGACCAGGAAACTGCCTTTGTTTATCTTCATCCCTTGTATTCGAGAAGGTGTAGGTGCTTCTAAAGCAGCAGCAGCATCAAACATATACTGTCACCTAGATTTTTCATGATTTCAACTTTTCTTCTTTTCTGGTAAGGGAGGTAACCTCGGTACTAGCAAGCTACGTTCTGCTGAACAAATAGTCAACATACATTCATTATACAATGGTTACTATGTTTTTATTACTGTAATAAACAGAAAAAATGACATTCTGTTGAACCATTTTGTTGTAACAATAACTGCAAAATGTCTGTGCAAGCTCAAAAGCATAGTTAGAAAATTCTTCTCTGTCATGGTAAGACAGCTCAGGCAGAGGGCCATTTGGGCACAGGCCAGGATGTCCCAGCTTAGAGGAAAAGCTATAAGGAGAGCTCATTCAGCGCTGTAACACAAATACATGACTAGGGTGAAAGCACATTTTAACAGCCTAACTAAGACAACCAAGCCAAATAAAAGTGAAGGAAACAGATTCTCCTGGAAATGATGCAAGTCCTGGACATGGAGTGGAAAGTCAACTAGCCAAAGTATGCCAGAAGCTAGATAGTGAGGAAAGAGTCAGCTGATGGACATGTGGAGACCTGTGCTACAGATAGGCCAAGGGCTGCAAAGCTAAACTGGCAAAGGAACTATTTATGAATGTTGAAGTGGAATTGAACTTAAATTACAACAGCTTAAAGAATGTCAAATATGTGAGCCAGCAATATGCCCTTGTCACACTGAAAGCTAATATTCTGTGCAAAGCAACGCCATCAGGTTGAGGGAGGTGATCCTTGCCTTCTGCTTACATTTGAAGACACATCTGGAGCTCTCATTATTAATGCAAATCTGATTAGCGGAGAGCACCGTATGTGTCCAAGGAAAATCCCTTTCCTGAACTGAAAAAACACCTGACTAAATCTACAGATTTGGAAGTACAGTGAATTCATTGGTTTTGCAGCTGAATAGTAGTGTTTGGCCTTTGAGATGGTAAAAGGAAGTGGCAAAAGCACGGGGTAACTGATTTACTTGTTTAACAACCACTCATGGAAAAGGTGTTCTAAAAAATGCGGGAAGTGAGCTTAAAGCAGAACCACTCTAAATAAAATCGACCATTTGGGAACATGCAGTCATCCAAAAATGGAATACAACTACCCTGAAGCCCCAGTAGGAAGTTTAGGTCATGGTATTACTCTACTAAAGGAGGAGGACACTGTTAGAATCTCTACATTATGTAAGCTTTCTGCAGCTAAATGAAAAGGGATTGAGATGAAAAAGTGTTGAAAGTCTGTGCACTCATAGTTCTGACTGAGAAACAACAGATAGGAAAAAAAATCCTGCTTATAGAATATAGATGCAGAAAAATCTATTGATGTGCTGAACACCGGTAGGGAGGAAAACAAGAATGGAAAGAATGAAAAATAAGGTTCTAGGAAATTTGCTTTTGTGCAAAGGCATATGATAAAATGAGGGACAGTCAGAAACAAAACAGTCAGAATTTCTGTTTAAAAATTAGTTTTGATTCATGGATCTGTGTCAGTGGTCCAGCATAAAATTGATACAGAATAACCAAGCTCATAATTCATAATTGTACTGGTAGGAATGAGATATGCTGGCTCACTGAAGAAAGTACTGGGGTGATTTCAGTGAGCTTTTGGTCCGAAGTTCTGGTTAACAAAAAAAGACAGGAGCACAGAATTACAAAGGTTTCACACAGACTCTGTGCACAGACTCTGCACAGAATTAGATGAAGTATTTTTAAACACTTCTTGACTGTAAAAGAGATGATACCCTGGAGGATGTGACAGGTCATTGTATGCCTGTCACACAATGTTAAAATCGAGCATTAGGAAGTACTCCAAATATAGTTTCCATAGCAGATAACTTCAGAGGTGAATTCGGGACTGTATGCCTACCTGATCTGGGGCTTTGTAGCTGTACTCTGTGCTATGCTGCTGTTCTTACAGGTCTGTTAGCACTGACATGTCAAAAAAGGTGTAGGTCAGACTTCTATGATCAGCCCTTTGGATCAGCACAGATCAGCAGTAGCAGTTCACTGCTAAAAGTAGAAGGGTTAGTCCACGTGGCATGTATAAAACTTCCAAAAAGAAAGAACAAAGCTGGTGCATTTGTAGAGTGCAGTGTGTGGAGCTAAAAAATGATAACGTTAGAAAAGATGAAATTGAGTTCAATCAGAAAGAAGAGGGAAGATATCCTTTCCAACGTGGAGCACAGCTTCCCATAAGCTTTCACAATTCTCCTATTAAGTAGTTTGGATTTCTGAAGCTTTTTTTTTCTTTTGGGAAGTTTTGTTGTTATTCCTATTCTGCTGCATGGGCCGAACAAATCACTGCAGCAGTTGATCTGGTCTCACTTAGTATTTTTCAGTTTTGAGGACTCTGCTGGCTGTTTCTGTACTTGGTTAGCTGTGTTTTAAAAAACTTCTTATGTTAGGCAGTGCAGGTGCTATTAATTTAGGAGGAAGTAGTGATGTAGGAGCATCAATTATTAAATAAAGAAATGACTTTCAACATTAAAAGTCTGATTTCCCCTGCCAGGGAGCACTGAAGCAGACCAGAACTCCCAGAGATGGTTAATGATCAGCAATGGAAGCTTTAATCATCAATTATGTGGGATCGGTTTGTGAGTGGAGACCCTGTAGCACAACCTTTGCATTGTACAGGGCAGTTTGCCAAACGGCTGAAGAAAAGGTAATGCTGCTCTTCCAGTCAAAAGTGGGCACAGATACAATTCTGATGCCCTCTTTAATTACTGGAGAAGGCAAGAAAGGAATTCACTGCTCAAGGACATGACTGTACTCAGCAGGAGAATTACGAGAATTACCTCTTGCTTGTTTTCCATATTTTGCAGAGGTGCAAATGGTGCTGGCCTATTTGCTAAGGCAGCGATTATGAGGCTGCCAGAATAGACTGCAGTAATAAAAGTTTTACAGAGGTAAAAATAAATGAGTATTCCAAGTATGCCATAATGGGGATGCTTCTATATTGCTGCTTGTGGAGCTGTAATTTGCGAAGAGGAGGTAATACAATGAGTTTGCATATTCTCATATAAGTTTAGATTTTCTGATATTAAAACATATGAAATTGGCTTATGCTTTTAACCTGTCTCTTTCCTGCCTCCAACATTTTTTGTGTTTGCCTTTCTCTTTTATTTTGTGCATAGACCTGCAATGTTTTTCTTCCTCCTTTATAGTTCATGTACCTGTCGTCATTTCCATGGAATCTAGGGAAAAGCGATTGGCATTCACAGTCACCCCTAGAGCAGCCTGTTAGAAAGTGTTGATGAAGAATGGCTGACGAATTCCCAGCACCAGATGTTCTGTCCAACTGATAACAGTTGAATAGAGCCCTGCAACAGTACGCTGCTCAGTCATCATAATGTTCTAACAACATCTGGTTCATTTGCAGGTGCCCTCTGCTTCAGTAGCATTATATTAAACTCCGTGCAAAGGTAAGTAATGCATTTTCTGTCAAGAAGAATAACTGTAGGGATAACTGCTTTTGTCAGTAAATCAGAATTCTGCTAACTGTTGAAATAAAATGACTGGAAATAAATTAGTTTATTTGCAACATTTAGATTCCCAGCTTCTACATAATCCAGAAATTGAAGTGGCTGTTTTCTGCCTGCTTTTTTTTCCTGCACAATCATGCAGGAAAGAAAAAAAAAAAAGAAAGACAGAAAGGGAGAACAAAATAAAGAGAGGAAAGAGAGGAAAGAAAGGGAGAAAGAAAGTGAGAAAGAAAGAGAGAAGGAGAGAAAGAAGCTGTATTCTTTTTTTTTTTAGTTTCTTTTATTGTTTCTGGAAATAAGTCATAAGTTGTTAATCTCTGCCTGCTTGTTAAAATTCATAGTTCAGGGATTCATGCAGTTATGTTTTTGAATTTGGATAATTAGTAGAATGTCAAGCTGGGACAAAATCTATCTGCAGTGCAGTACTTCAGAAGAGTGTTAGGATATTGGTTTGTTTTGTACAGTGCTTCCAGTAGAAAAACTGAGCACTGCTTGATGAGATGTGTACAGGTGATTTCCATTTCTGACACCTGCAGTCAATTTACATTCCATACTTCATGAGGCTCAGTGAAGATTCTCAAGTCAGTTGTGGTCTCAACATGGTGTCTTCTCAAACATGAGTGTTGCTGAGCTGTTCACTTCTTCTTAATTCCATAGGCCTATGGCTGAAGTTCTCTCTATTGGAGAATAAGGGGATATTAGGAAATAAGGGAATTAAGTAAGAGAATTATGGTGCTACCACTAATGTGGTTGTTCCTTAGACCTAGGCAGAGCAATGCCTTTTTGGCCATGCAAATCAGAGGAAAGCAGAGACAATTTCAAGACTATAGCTACGAAGATCTCTGGCCCTTATGGGAAGCACATTCCTACAGGTGAGAGAAAAAGGTCTCCTTTAAGGTCTGATAGAAGACATTGCAGCCTCAACAATCAGCAGTTACTGCTGAGAATGGCCACAAAGAAAGCAATTCCCCTGCAGAAATTTTACAAATACTTTGTCACTCTAAGTTGTCCTTCCTCTGAGAGCTGAAAAATTGTGAAAGAAGTTCTGCTTCTGCACACAAGAGACCATACATACCTAATCAAAGACATGTGGTTCATCTAGAGCTTTTTTTCCTCCCCATTCTGTATCTTATAGAATCATAGAATTGCTCAGAATTTTTCACAGAATCTTCTCATGTTTGTCATGATTTAAAGACCTTTTCCATGACTCTGCTTTGCTTTGATGTGTCAGTGAGTCTTCCTGATTAGTAGAACACGGGGTAATTGTATGAAGGAACACATTTCTTCTTCCCACTACGGTAGGATTTCAGTAGTCTATCCTTTTAGAGTTTGCTGCGATAGTGTTTTTATTAATTTCAACGTGTTTATTCAAATATGCTGAAGGTAGCACAGTTTGTCAGCTAAGCACTGCCCAAATAGTCCAAAGGAAATCTTGGTTTGGAAGTCTAATTTTATAATTGGTTGCATGGATACAGTTACACGGATAAAGTTTCCAGCAACTGCAGTGGGAGCAACTGCAGTGGGAGCAGAGGATTTGAACCATTTCCATCCTGGGGGCTGCGAATGCTGCTTGGAAATAGGAGCCATAATACTCTCTTTGGCTGGCATAAATGTGGTGTAAATATGAGCTGCACTTGGCCAGCATGCCTTTTGACCCAGACGTCTCCTCGTTGATCATTTGGTAACTGCAGAAGAAATTCTTGGTCTAGCCCTGTTCCTCATTTTGTTTCTGGCTACTTACTGTTGATGCTCTTAGTCCAGCCTACTGTGGTGTGGTTACAGCAGCTCTGACTGTTGTTCTTCAGTTCAAACACCAAATGTAAGATGCTTCTGTATTATTAAGTCTTTCAGCTCTGCAGTGAATATTAAGACTGCAGAACAGTACTTGACATTTATGGTTCCAGCTTTTCTGACTTTCTTAATGTATTCTCAGAGCAGTATTGAATATATTTCTCCCAATCAATTTAAAATGCACTGCCATATTTTGCTTTTGAAATCTCTACTGACATCTTCACAGTAACACAATGCACTCATTGTAAATTAATTCACAAATACTGCAATGAAAACACAGGATTTTCTTCTCTCTGCTTCCTAGAATTGATCACAAGCTCTTTTGAGATGTGAGAGAGAGGAATTTTGTGTTTACAGTGCTGAATGGCTGCTGTTAACAGCTTTATAAAGAGCTGAGGTATAAAGATATGTATCTTTTTTGCCAGTACTGACCTAGAGGAAAGAGCAGACTTCAATTCTTAGAAATAATAGACCAAAGCCACACTGAAATGATCTGACAGAAAAAATCCTTGAGTTTTGATTGGTGGTTTTCAGGACTTGGTTTGTGTATATATAATATATAATGCATCTCCCTATTTGGGCACATTTTTCTGTATGATCTTCTCTTGGTGCAGCTGGGCTCACAGGTGGGATTTCTTTTGTCAGTGTCAGTGATAGTATGACTGACACTTGTGTTCTCTTTCCAGGCTGAGTTTCATGTTCTGTGAGGAAGCAGCACTTCTAGGACAATAAGACAACACCAGGCATACTGCTCAATGAAGACCCATCGCTGAGCTGCCACTTTAAGAAGTGGGATCTGGGGGTGAGAATCTCCATATGTTGTTCTCACCATAAAATAGTTTCACAGAAGACATGGAGATGTTCTCATGTCATACATCATTAGATCTTCCTTCAGAGATGCAGCTTTGCTTAAATTTGGCAGCATGTTTATTTTTGCTGTATTCCACCCCCTGCAGCTCACTGTGTAGCAGTTCATGGGTTGAGATATGGACAGAGGGATTTCTGGACCAATTACCGTTATGGGCAACACAGGCTCACCTTGGTGAAGATTCTTTTCTTGCCATTACTTGCCATTTTCTTGCCATGTGGCTCTGGGCAGCCTTGTCTGTTGGTTGGCCACCCTGCACGTGGCAGAGGGGTAGAAACTACGTGATCTTTGTGGTCCTTTTCCTCCTTTTCAACCCAAGTCATTCTATGATTCTGTGATTCTATGATTATTAACTGATGATTATTATTAACTGACCAGAGCAGTGAGAACTAAAAGCAAACTACAAGCACCTAGATTTCTAGGTTTATCTAGATTTACATACTATTGGTTTGAGTTTTTGAATTCTTATATCATGGCTTGACTTTTTCTAATATTAGACTCCATGGCATATTGGATTATGTGATTACAACTGATTTTCATTCCTGTTTTTCCAAAGATTTCATGATTGTAAAAACTCATGCTTTTTCACTAGCATTTCTGACTGAAGTGCTACAACCTTTTCTCCTTAAAATCTCAGTGTGGTTGCTTTTTCCCTTTAATTTCTGCACTGGCTTGTCAGTGAATTTGGACATATTCCCTTATATCTGGGACACCTCTTTTGTAAAGAAAGGCTTTCAGGTTTAGTTACTCCCTGTTACTGCACATGTATTCCTCATTTATTTGTATTTCTTCGTGACAACCAAACTGCCTTCTATATTGCTCTAAACATTTTCTCCTGTGTAAGTTTGTTACTGCATTGACACAGAAGACTGCAAATCAGAAGAAAATACTTCAAGGTTCTCTGGAACAACCTATTTCCCAAACACATCCCTGATGTTCCACTGAGATTCTGATTTCTTGTACAAAAATTATTACTGCAGTCATCAATTCCTTTTTACTTTGCTGTTTTGCTTTTCTTCTTGGCCTGATGGTTGGCTTGGTGATTGAGATTATGATGGATACTGAAGTTTAAAAAAACCTCACACAACCCTAAAATGCTTAATGCAGGCACAGTGTTCCAGCCTTAATTCTCTTCTTCAAGGGATGATGCTAACAGCCGCTTTGTGGTGGTGCACTCTGTAAGTGAAAGAAAACAGGCATTAGTCTTGCAGATTTATACTAGATTGTATTTCAGCAATAAATATAATGATGCAACTTTCCTAGACAAGTACATCAAAACCAGAATGACAGCAAATAAGACTTGTAGGATGTTTCATGGCTAATAACAAGGGGCCTTAGCCAAAGCACATGCTGCAGCAAGTACAAAAATACAAGTACAAAAAAACAAAAAATGATTTGCCTATGCCATATACCATGGATGTCCAATGTTTTGGTTTGCTAGAGCTGCACTGAGTGAATAGGAATTGCCTTGGGCCGCACAGGTCGCTCCAAAAGTAATGCCTCCTCTTTATTTTCGCAGAAAATATAACATACACAGAGAACGCAATAAGAGTGTTTGATAGAGAAAATTCTCAGTTATAAAGCACTTCTTTTCCAACACAGTCTCCACCATTAGCTATACTTTTTACCAGTGATGAACAAGAGCTGCATGCTGCACACATACAAATCTGCACCAGCAGAGGTGACCCACTGTTGCTGTCACGTCTGCTGAAACGCACCACCCACCTCCTCACTGTGCTCACATCCACTGGTTGGTCTCCATAAACACTCACCAGGTGTCAATGGATGTCACTTTTCTGCATGGACAAATTCACTGACACGCCTTAGGCACTTCCTTATCTGATGCCATTTTGTCAGACTGTCTCTCTGCTGCAATCTCTCACACAGCAACAAAATGCAGCAAAATACTGGTGGAAAGCTTCACCCTCTACTGCCATTGTACCAACCATCTGCCTCTGACATCATGGGCCAACATATTAAAGTAGGAGGCATCACTTTTGGAGCAGCCCTTGTTGTTCCCTACCTTTCCTGCTGCACAATACCAGAAAAATGTCACAGTCCAATTGTTTTGGGAGCGCCTTGAGGTACCAATCAGACAGCATATCTTGCTGAGTTCATAGAGCATATAGGACTAGAGCCAGTCTCTCTTACATATCTGCTGTCTCCCCAGATGCCCTTTATTTCTCGTATTTTTTCTATGTACAGTAATGCTAACAGGCTCTTCAGGTAGCAATCATCTCTTTTATTTAGTAATATTATCCATGAGTGGGCATCTTATTAGAATATGTCTTTCTTTGACGTGGCAAGGGTTCTGATTTGAAGGTAAGATCTGTATATGGAGGGCAAGGTTCCTGTGATCTGGTTCTGACTGATATTTTTCTTCAGTTCAGGCTGAACAATTATTCTTGTGCCTCAGTTCCAGCAGTTCTGATGAATAAACTGTAAACAAGGTCTGGCTTAATCAGCGCTGTCGGGCTGAAGGCAAAATAACTGTATAATGTGAAAAAAAATGTTCTTGTGAAGAAATTACTGTCACAGAACAAACAACGCCAGAGTTCTGTTCTTAGACTTGTGAGACACTGGGAAACTCAGATGCAATTACTACCCTGCCTCAAAGGGATAACTGTGTGAGGGTAAGTATATTAAAACTTAAAAGATCTGTGATGGCAGACAGAAGTGGTTGGCCATGGAAATTCTACATGGAATTTGCTATTAACCTTTTGTCAGCTCATGAATTTGATTAAATAGACATTTTGCTCAGGATAAAAGTCCCAGTCTGATGTATTTTCCCCTTTAATAAAAAAAAAAAGAAAAAAAAAAAAAGAGTCTGTTCCTCCTGTTTATAGATTAAATCTCCAAAAGACATTCAAAGTAGCTTAGATACTCAAATGTGAGAATCTGCCTTTTTTAATTGCTTTTTTTTCCAGCTGCATTCTCTGGATGCTGACTCATAGATGCAATGTTAATACCTGGTTCGGTTTGGCAGTCTCATACTAAGTGAACTGCCAACCAGAGGTAAAGTCAAAAGAATGTCACAACTTGTAAACCAAGGAAAAAAAAAATTATGTAAGAAAACAAGGTGAAAACCGACCTCTTTCTGTGTAGGATAGAAAGAGTTCAATGTTCCGTGTTTCTCAAATGTCTAGGCAGAGTTTTAAACCATGTCTTGACATGGTCTTAAGTACTGTGGAATTAATCCCTGGTGCAAAGCTGGACTATTTCAATATGTGATAGAAAGGAAGGGAATTAGTTTTCTTCACCTCACTTATATCAGCAGCTTTCCATTCTGAAGTGCATCCTGAGGATGGATTTTTAATCTAAATAATTACTTATTAATGTGTTGGAATTAACAAGGAAATGTGAATTGAATTTCTGGACTCAATAGACTGAACGCTAGCTTGAGTTCCGAAGTTCAGGTTAGAAAATACTCCTCTGAAAGTCAGAGCTCCTCTGTGGGGCTAGTTTCACTATGTGAGGATATACATTATTCTCATTGGTGGGGAATGTTCTTCAAGTAATGATCTAAGAAACAACCTGGGTGTGGTGAAGGACAGACAGCAGTTCCTCCTCTCGCAGCCACACTTCCACTTGCTTGATGTGTTTCTGTTGCTGAGGTTTATATGAAGTGCCTGAGCACCCTCAGAGCTGTGATCTTTCTTCAGAGGATTAAGAAATCCCAGGGGTGACTTCACCTAGGATGGAAGGCAAAGTTAGGGAAAAAGGGAACATGAAGTTTCTTTTCTTCCCTAGGCGGCCAGACAGTAGTCTCTGAGGGATTACTGGGTTGTGATCAAGGATGACTGAAAGAAATGGAGCCTGTAGATTTCTTCCACGTTTCTGGTTTGTGAAAACAACTATGGTTTACACACACTGTAAAACTCTGCAGTCTGAGTTGCAGCTCCTCCGTGTTGCTGTAGTCCAAAGAAGGACTGGGCCTGTGTTCTTAATTACCAGGTTTCTTCCAATGAAATGCTGATGGACCTGTGAACATACAACTCACCACCTGGATCGTGTGCTTGAGAAAAAAAGTCAGCCTTGGGCTACTGATGGCGTATCACTCCAAAGGTTTCCTCCCAGCCCCAAAACAAGTGAGATTATTCTTCAGAATAGTGGTACAAAATTAAAGGGCTCTGTGCCAGAACCATTTCCCACTTTCCAGAGCTTACTTGCTTGATTAGAAAAAGGCTGCCTGGAAACTGTCTTTTTAAAAATTCTGTAAATGGAATCTCAGGCCATTTCTGTTTGTGTGGTGTTCTTATTTTCCAAAGCTGAAACTCTCTTCCCAGGAAGGAAATAGTTTGGTTATTCCCTTCAGTCCGAGAGAAAGAATTTATTACCTGAATGGATAGAAGCCTATGAGATTGCACAGATTCACAGTACCTGGATCACTGCTGGCTGTCTGAAACCACGTAAATGCAAATGTGAATGCGCTGCAAAGCCAGCAGTGCATCAGAACTAGATGGCTTATGGCTCTATTAAATGATGTTATCTGCTGCCTCAAAAATATACTACTGTGTACATTAAAGATCTATAAATGCTTCAGAAGAACATAAACATCCTTCCCATGTTGCTTTTGTCTGTTTAGAATAATTAAAGTATTTGTATGAATCATACAAGTACAGTATATCATAGTGACGCGTTAGGAAATTTATTTCTGAAGTAAAAGCTGCAATGAAGTGTATGTGCTAACTGAGGCCTAATTAAATCCAGTAGCATCAGAGACAGCACTCCTCCTTTTCTCTGTACTGCTCCAGGTAAGCAACTGATTTATGTTACAGTAACTGAAGCCAGAATTCGGCCACTTACCTATGGAAAATAACTTCTCTTTAGTGTGTATTTTAGGGCAATGGACTGGAGAAAGAACAAATCAACTGTGCACTGAAAGTGGCTTTGATTGTGGACTCGGGACACGTGGATTGCATTCCCTGACTTGCAGGGAAAGTGTCCAGGACTGAGACTGAAAAGATTAAGTTGTGTCTTTCAGTGTTTCTGTTTGTTGCTGCTGTTCCAGCCCCATGTTATGGAAACATAGACAGCTCCAAGCATCATCATTATTATAATTAATATTATCTAAAAAGCTGTAGTTTTTAAGCATGATAGTAATAACTGGATGTCTGCTCAACTCAAAGATAATAGGATGAAATTATACAATCTTGGCAAGGCTTTTAATGTAGGCGATGCCCCTTGGTCTTACATCTGAGTCTTGCAAAATATCCGCTTTGTACATTGTCTGTTTTCTGTTATATTGACTGTATGTTTAGGTTATATTTCCAATTGAGAAAGCATTGCTTTCTCTCTGTAAAACAAGAAGTTTCAATAGGCATCTCTCTACAGAGCAGCAGCTCCAAATCCCTAGGGAATGGGCAACATGCATTACCAATGCTGACAAAGTCCGGGTGAGTAACAGTGCTCTGTCTGTCTGCAGTGTGTTGAAGATAATAGCTTCCTTCCTCTGGACAAAGGCAGCTTTGTTTACTGCTAGACCTCATGCTCTGTTCTCTTCTGCACCTGCTGCTTTTTCCTCCCACTTAGCACTTCAGCAGAGCCCTTGATTTATAGCAGACATAAATGCTGTATTTATAGCATTATATACACAACATAAAACTTCTGTGATACTTCTGTCAGGGACAGAAACATGTATAACACTCCAGTCATTGTTATATCTTGTAGCTTGTGAACAATTGTAGGAACATAGAATAGGGACTAAATAATGTCAATGGATAAATTTTTGTACATTTGTACATTCAATCCAAGTATTACCCCCTGATAGTACCTACTCAGGATGCACTGTCCAATGTCACAGGATCAGTTCACAAATTTTGTGACTTTAAATATTGATGGTATCATCTGAAACAAGATGCAGAGATTGGAGGATAAGAGGCTGGAGAGCAGGCCCATGAAAAGGAGTCTAGGTGTTCTGACTGATGGTAGGTTGGATCTGAGTCAGACATTGGGTTTGAATGCTGGGTGTTCCTGTGTGGAGGCAGGAGCTGGACTCGATGATCCCTGTGGCTCCCCTCCAACTCGGTACATTCTGTGATTCTGTGATCTATATACTTAAATTTCTGGACTAATGCTCTGTGTCCCATTCCAGGCATAATCAAGTGCATTGCTGCTGATTTTTAGTATGTGTAATCTTAAAGTGTGTTAATTTGGAATCTGCACTTACATGCTGTGAAGAGGAATGTACTCTGCACATCCCATATGGTAGGAAATTTAAACAATATCTATTAAAAAGAAGCAATAAAAATTACAATTGTTGACATAAGGGCTTATGGCTATCTTGGAAATTGGTGATCTTTTCTCTTTGATTCTACCCTCTTAGAGTTACAGAGGAGGGAAGCAGACACAGGCAGCGTGTCTGACTGAGTTCAGTGTGGTTCTTTCCAGCCGAGTTTGGTTCTTGCAGTGCAAATAATACCAGAATGGGAATTCTGCCTGCTGTGGTTGAGGCCTCTCAGCATAGGTATCATGCCATATAAGACAACCAATGAAGAACACTGTTGTGCTGTTCCTTTTATATATATATGTTAGAGCAAATGGCCCAGGGCAACATTACTCTGCTATGCAAGAGCTACAGTCATAAATCATCATCAGAACACAGACAGATAGACAGACATGTTTTAGAAAGTGAGCTGTTTAATGCTGGGGCCCTTCTTGAATTCGTGTCCTTTGGGTTAATTAGAACAGCTACTATTTGGCCTAAATTTCATCTGATGGCACTGATTGTTTGACTGCTATGATATCCACTGACATCTTGGAGACTGACCCAAAAACATCGTAAGCAAAACACGTTAAATAAATACAGTTAGAATTAAATAAAGTGTTTTCGAGTTGGTGCAGAAATCTCCAGACAGAGACAGATCTCTGTCTTTGGTTACTCTGGCCCCTGAGAGAGCAGTGTTCACTAAAGACACACGTGTTACTCATATGCTCTTATACTGTATTTAGTTTTTCTTACATGCTCAGGAAACTATCCATTAAAAGATGCTATCAGGATAAGAACTTGAAATGGATAATTAAAATTTACATTCTTTAATTAAAATTTACATTCCAGGAATAAAAGAAAAACATTTATTTTCCTGTCATATAAACCGTATCAACTTTAATTTATCTAAATTATCTGAGCCTCACAGGAGCAGGGATACAGTCTTTTTGTCCAAAATCCTACCTCTCTTTAATCACTGTAACTTCTTCATGGAACAGATCAGGAAAATATAGGCAAATTCTGAATTGCTTATGGAATCGTCTCACAGATGGGTTCCAAATATTATGCCAACAGATTGCACGCTGCTTCCTCAGGTCAACAGATTGCCCATTAAGGACAGATAATCTGATAATGATTTAGGATGCATTTATGGGCAGAGGGGACCAGGAGCTCTGGCCAAGGCTGTTCCCATTGAGTTGGAATCACACCAGTGGACAACAATTCATCACCCAGTGCCCTGAGAGATGAGCTTGTGGATACGTAGCTGAAGCTGTCACACCCGAAATTGGCAGCTGTATGAAAGCTCAGTTATACACTGATAACACTTTGTGTTGGCTCTTTTCTGTAAAACAAATTGTGAAGGGCACACAGTAAGTGTGCCACATCATTGTGAACTCAGATTTCTTCTTCCTATCACTTTGCCTTCTGTTTCTTCTTCCGCAAACTAAACAATAGCACTTCTGTTCATTATGCTCACATTCCAATCCCAGTGGATAATTTTAATTTATTTGATGTTAGAGAAAATAAGATATTGCCTTTTAAACACAGAAGGCATAAAATCATAGAGCATACCATTATTTAGCCTTGAAATCCAGTGTTAATTGTTACTCCAGTTCTAGACTTAATCTGTGTTCTTAATCATAGAATCATAGAATCATAGAATCACCAAGGTTGGAAAAGACCTAAAAGATCATCCAGTCCAACCGTTCACCTATTCCCAATAGCTCCTACTAAACCATGTCCCTCAATACAACATCCAGTCTTTCCTTGAACACCCCCAGGCTCGGTGACTCCACCACCTCCCTGGGCAGTCCGTTCCAGTGCCTGACCACCCTTTCCGAAAAGTAATACTTCCTCATGTCCAGCCTGAATCTCCCCTGCCGTAGCTTGAAGCCATTCCCCCTGGTCCTATCACTGATGACACGAGACAAGAGGCCGACCCCCAGCTCACTACAACCTCCCTTCAGGAAGTTATAGAGAGCAATGAGGTCTCCCCTGAGCCTCCTCTTCTCCAGGCTGAACATTCCCAGCTCCTTCAGCCTCTCCTCATATGGCCTGTGTTCCAGACCCCTCACCAGCTTTGTTGCCCTCCTTTGAACACGTTCCAGGGCCTCAATATCTTTCTTGCAGTGAGGGGCCCAAAACTGGACACAGTACTCGAGGTGCGGCCTCACCAGTGCTGAATACAGGGGAACAATATAATATATAGTGCTTGAGAGTGCTTAATATATAGTGCTTGAGAGGTTCGTTGGTAGGTTGCAATGAATTAAGTAATTAAGTCAATAAAATTATCTGTTTATCTCACTTATATTTCATTAGTAAATATATTTATTTCTGCTTTCTCTCCTTATTTCATTAAACATTCATCCGACTGACAAACAGATGAGGGAGATGTTGTTTTATGTTGTGTATTTCTAATGCTCTTAAGACGTTTGCACTAAATGCACTCATTTAGACATTACCCTTTAACATGAGTAGTTATTAAAAGCCTTTGCTGTTGAAAATGAAGTATTTAGTTAAGTCATGATCCGAGAATCCTTGGCATTGGCAGTTTTGCTATCATTGTGGTATTAGCTGGCAGCATGTATTTTGACAGGTTGCTCAAAATGAAATCTTCTGAAGATGTACTACAAGCATGTATTCTGTGCTGGTGAGAAAAGATGCCTTTAAAACTACACCTCCTTTTGGTAAGCTCTCTTCAAAAGGAAATAGGAAACTACTCAAGATATTTTGATATATGCACTATGGCAGGGATGGGATGTGCAGCTGAGGTGTCTGAAGACGAGCTGTGACCTGCAGTAGGAATGGTGCAGCACTGAGCAATGCCAGGATTGGGGATGGATGCATAGATGGTTTCCTTCACTTATTTATGATACCAAAATGACTGGGTCTGGTCACGTTGGCGTTCTAAGGCTGTTATGTTAATCCTTAAAGCAAGTGTGTAATAACCACAAGTTCCAAAACTTCAGAGGGCTTTGGACAGTACTTATTAATTGTGCAGCAATAATGATTGCTCATCTCTGATTAGACCAGGATCCCCATGGGCTTGGTTGTACTGTACTTCCATCTTCCCTGATAAGCTGACAAACTAAACAAAAACAGAAACAGAAAAATATTGCCCTCACACTGCTGTTTTAATAAAATGAACTATTTTACAATATTTTATATATTTAATTTAAAAAAAAAAAAAAAAGACTTAAAAATCTATAAGCCAGCATTAATATCATGGTATGGATGGGAGAATTAAAACAGTGAACATAAAAAAGCTTCAAAGACTTCCTGGTATATTCAGTATTGTGACTCCTGTGTAAAGATTCACTTGTCTTGACCCCGGTATTTGGATCCCAAAAACGTCCAATGTAATTTGACATTGAACAGAGACATGAGCTAACAGCCTGCCCCATTTCTAAGGCTGTATTCAGACCGCTGGATGCATACAGTAGCCCATGCTGAGCTCTGACTTCACATGACTGGACTGTTCTTGCAGCCAAGCTAACTTATTTTCTCTACACTCAGTGGTGGTGTGCAGTGTAGATAAGATGCTGAAACCACAGTAATTCTTGACTCAGAATTTGTGCTAAGATCCTTCAAAGTCTGGTTGGGCAGCTAAAAATGCTTTGTTTTGTTGTGGTAAACTACCTGCATTCTGAAGAGTGGGGATGGACTCGGTAATCACTGCTAGATGTCTGCAGCTGGGAAGTAAACTGCCTCAGTTCTACGGCTAACAAGCAGTAAACTTATGCCACAGGAGCGCCATCGCTTTTGTACGTACAGCATTACTCAAGCTGTTCTTTTTGTGTTTTTATCAATGCTTGCAGTACACTTAAGCAGAGCACAGTTTAAGTGCTTGCTTTTCAGACGGCACCTACTCTCATCTTTTTAAGCATTTATAGTTTTTTAATATTAAAGGTAACAATGGAAGAGCTCTTTCTGAAGCGTGAGACAAATGAGAAAATCTGTACCAGAGCCAGGTATGATATTCAGCCAGGAGACAGTCTTGGTAGCTTTGGGACTGGGAATTTTTGTCACTAAACTGTTTCACATGAATCGTTTCTCTAAAGAAATCCCAGTTTAGAAAATCAGGCAGACGGAAGCTGACATTTAGGCTGACCTTCCAAGAAAACAAATTTTGTTTTTATTATTTTAACAAGAGCAACAGATGTTTATCTGAGCATCTGCTAAATTTGACTAAGATTCCTTGATTCTGAAATTTGATACAACAAATGAATGCTCAGAGCATTAAAATGAATCACTGGTCATTAATTTTTTTTTAATAAAAAGGAAGTTTTGAACCATTCTGGGTGAGCAAAGGCTGCAAAGCCTTGCTATTATGAATCCAAGAAAGAATTATTGTAATGTCAATGTCACTGCCGTAGTTTAAAGCATTAGGATTTGTGGTTTTGGATGGTTTCATTACAGAATTTTACATTGCTGTAAAACTGCAAGTTGTGGCACCTTTCAAAAGTTGTGTAGAAGATCCGTGGTGGCCTGGAGAATCACACAGACGTGAGTCATCCTGGGTGTCAGTGACTGCGACTGTGAATAAACAAATGTTAAACCATTTTTTCCAAAATGTGTGTGCTTAAAAAAGAAGCAGCTCTTCTGATTGCAATCACAGCATTCCAGTTACCTTGAAAAGCAAAACTAAAATCTCAATCTCCGATTGCATTGAAAAGTTGTAAGGTTTCCCAAGCTTTAAAAGCCATGAGGTAGCTAACTGCATTTAAATATTCAACCCCTTGAGCTGTTTTGTCCACAGCATTCATATTAATCTTAGACATTTTTCTTTTTGGGTTCCCTTGGGTGTTGATGGGCCTGCTGAAAAATCACATAGGTGAGAGAAAGAGAATGAGTATGGCCAAACAAAATGGCCAGTGTATCTGCTGCCTCCACTTGTTCTTCTGTCCATGGTGCATGATGGATGTAGCTGTGCACTGGTTACCTCTTACACTCTGAGTACATTAAAATTATGTTGGCTTCTTAATGCATGAGGTTAATGACCCATTGGTGCACCTCACTGCTGGAAGAGGCAATGAAGCTGGGAGGGCTGACTTGGTCAGCCATGCTCAGTGTTGTTTTTCTTGCTTTCATGTAAGTCAGTTGGAGTGCAAGGAATAATTTAGCAGAGTTAGCATGGGACTCATCATTATATTAGCAAACAGCTTCAGTATTTGTCCTGCTTCATGGCTGATAGTGTAACCTTGCTGATCTCACAGCCCAATGAATCTGACAGTGTGGTTAAGATGTAGAAATATCTCCCGAATCTTTTGAAATTTGATGCATTGTGTATTATAATTGCTTGATTTTTTCAGACTCCCTTTTCATTCTGTCTCAAAAAAAAATTGTATCTTGAAAGTCTCAAATTCCAGAAAGCTGCAATTGGTGTTTAGGGGAGAGCCTGATAACAGTAAGAAAAGGCATCAGGACGGACCACCAGTCGACTAGTCGTTACATCCCTGCTGAAACTCTGCCACAGAAACAGATCAACAGCCTACTCCATTTTTCAGTGAAAAGAAGCTCTGCAAGTAGTTATGTGAGTAGTGCTCTTTGGTACTCTCCCTGTGTAAGGGCTATGCCAATTAACTCTATTTCTGGTTTTCCTCAGTTCAGAGCTGGGACTTCATAGCAGCCAACTGTTGGAGCACCATCTGGGCTGGAGTGGATGCACAGCATGGCATGAAAACAGACCTGCTGCACCAGAAACAAAGCAGTTATGTCCTTATATTCACTGGAGGGCAACTGGTCAGCTTCCAATGAACCTGAGCCATTGCACACATAATTGGGTGCCATACTGTATTTGTTTGTAAAGCTGAAGTTATGGTATTATTAACATGGGTCAGGAAATGCTTGGTCTTTCTCTCCTTGCTAAAAGAGAAAAGAACATAATTTGGCAACACATTTGCTAGCTCCTCTCTTCCAAGGGATTCATAATGGATTTAGTGGGATACTAAATATCTTGATTTATCTTCTGGAGTTAATTAACTTAATTTCAAACACAGACGTGAAGATGGAAGGCTAGATCTCTGAAGAACACCCACCTTCTGTTCTCTCAATTAGTGTTAATTGCCATTTTAGTAAAATCTCCTGGACTTGCTATTTTAAGGTGAATTGTCTTTGCAGTGTTACCTGTCACAACCTTACAACTTATGAACTCTCTATGTCTGTTCTGGAGTGAGAGCTTTGTTTTTTTCCTTTATAGAACGTAGTGGCTGAACTTTGAAAATAAGGATGAAGGATGGTAAAAATAGGAGATTACTCAATTGTTATGAGAAGTTCCAGCTTCAGAGGATTCCAAAAAAGGGTGGGAACAAGCAGAAGAAAAATAAAGAAATTAAGGGAAATATAGTTTGATTCTAATCAGGTTCCTTCTAAAAGCAACAGAAACAATGAGAAGGAACAATTTCTAATTCTCAGATTCCACAGAATAACTTCACTTGCATCTCTAAAGTAAGAACAAGAGAAAGTAATTTGCATGTTGGTATGGCTATGCACTGTAGATTTACTTATCTGATACATCAGTAGTTACAGGAAGTATTTGGACTTTCAAGGAACAAGGGAGATCAGAAGAGCCTTGGATGAGGTAGAGTTTTTTTTCTTTGCTGGAAAATTTTTGCTTTAACAATATGATAGAAGAGCATGAGAAAGCCTTGAACCAAAACAACTGCTGAAGGTTTCTTTCCACTCAGTTACTTCGTTAAGGACTAAGATCTAGTTTTCAGTGAAATAGCTTTTGAAAGCTCTAGGCCAAAGGGATGCGTTGACAACTACAAGATGGAAGAGAATTTTCTATTTTTCTTAGTGAACTGAAAAATTTGTAGGAAAAATGGGAGATTAATCTGCAAACTCTCTTAGCTCCGAACTGTAACAACAAACAAATAGTCTACATATTTATTAGAGACTTCAGATTTAGTCTTAGACTTTCCTGTGCAACTCTTTCGATCTCACTTATCGAATCCCCGTCTCTTCGGGAAGCAGTCTGAAGGAAGTGAGCACTGGGAAATATGAGCACTGGTTCCTGGAACCACGGGGTGCCCAGCGGGCAACACTTGGTGTTGCTTTTAAAACTACTCAATTTTTAGATATCATAACTTTTGAAGCTTCCTGGAAAAGAGTCACATTATTTGTTGCGTGTTCCTTTTCTGAAAACTGAATCTTTGGTGGAGAAGTCCACTTGAACAGAGGAGATGATTTGTGAATAAGGCCGAGAGTACGACGGGACCTCATTACTAGCGGGAAGAAGGGGCTGTTCCCCATTCCAGCCCACATCCCTTCCCAGGAAACACGGCCATGCTGATCCCTGTGTGCCATCTCCAGAGCTCTTCTGATCTGGGTGAGCCAGATCTGCTTTCTTACTCTTAAAGAAAATTAATGATTTTGTGGAGATTGGTGTTTTTTTCCCCAGTTTCAGTGAGCACTATCAGCTCATGGTACATTGATAACATGAGCTGTGTAAGTTGAATCTGAGTCAGCAGTTTGCCCTGGCAGCCAAAACAACCATACCAGGCCCAGTATAACTCCTACTTAACAATTACTTTATTCAAACAATCACCCTATGTTTAAATCTGAAACATTTTTGGAAGGTGATCAACAGGAACAGAATTATGCACAGCAAATCTGAATGTGAAAGTCATAATGACAAAAATTGCACACTTTTTCTACAGTCATCTTTGTGTTTCTACAATGTTAATTAAGACTCCAGCACTCTTGCCAGATCACTGAGGTATGGGAATACAAGAAATCTTGCCCAAGGTCACCTAGCAAGGAGCTGGTTGGTCCCAGGAGTCTCTGCCTTACAACAGACTTCCTTGCTGGTGTCAGAGGAAACAATGGTGTTGCTTAATTGAATTGGCATTTTGTACCTTGTTCTGCTGCAAGGAAACTGCAGAAATCTATTATCAGTATAGGCAAAGTAGGAAACTGCAGAAATCTATTATCAGTATAGGCAAAGTTTCCTACCCTCTGATCCAGGATTTGATTTGAACCAGATGCCCTTTCTGGTCTATAAGGAATCTTCTTTCCCTCTGGGAGCAATTCCTTGGCATATGAAAAATTATTCGGAGGAAATGCTACTGGGCTTGGCAAGTCTCAAGAGGAAGCTAAATAGAGAAGGAGATAGGTGACGTTTCTAAGTGGAGCCAGACTTTCTTGGGAACCTTTACTACTCTGCAGCTGGAGCCTCCATTATCTGAAATTTGGCATCCTTGTGTGATCCTGGTGGTGTTTATTTATTTTGCTTGCTATTTTCTGCTTTGAGTAGCAGAAATGGGGACTACCTTGCAGATTATCCATGAGAAATTGTCTGTGTTCCCAGGCACGGTCCAAGAAGCAAGTGTGTTGTTTTGTTTTCTTTTTTAATATGACTATGCAAGTCAGTAATGACCCTTCCCTGGGTCCCAGTACTCCTCCTAATTTGCACTTTGATAAATTAATGCTGTGTCACACAGCAAGGTCACACATTAGCGTTCGGTACATCATTAGGGTTTTTCTTCCTTTTTTATTGGTCTTAGCATGTTTTAGGTTTCGCACCATAAAAAATATCATGACATCCCCATCTACTTTCTCTTCACAGAGAGAAGCAGCTACAAAAAGTAGACACTGTGTAGGCTATGGGCTGAGATAAAACTGTTCCCTCGTAAACTTTGTCATAATTGTTTAGCACTGTGTTTGCAGTCCCGTTTTGTATTTGTACCGTCAGATTT
The DNA here is from genome assembly GCF_026119805.1 of Tympanuchus pallidicinctus. Classification (NCBI taxonomy): domain Eukaryota; kingdom Metazoa; phylum Chordata; class Aves; order Galliformes; family Phasianidae; genus Tympanuchus; species Tympanuchus pallidicinctus. The sequence continues at coordinate 6,542,875 of NW_026294627.1, read as the reverse complement.
GGAACTTCCTCATATGAAGTATTTCACTGATGAAAGTTACACTAAGAGTTGTCAAATACTTTTGCCAGAGAGTCAACATAGAGTGGGAAAGAGGAATTAAGAAAGGCTTACAGAGATTTAAAGGCACCAATCAAAAAAAATTATAGAATCATAGAATCACAGAATCACAGAATCACAGGTTGGGAGGGACTTCAAGGATCATGAATCTCCAACCCCCCTGCCACAGGCAGGACCACCAACCAATTCCCATTTAATACTAGACCAGGCTGCCCATGGCCCCATCCAACCTCACCTTGAACACCTCCAGGGACGGGGCATCCACAACCTCTCTGGGCAGCTGTTCCAGCACCTCGCAGCAAATTCAGTGATACAATATAAGCTAGCAAGAGCCTTGTTGAAGTAGTTATCAGCAAGAATTTCATTTGCTTCTTCCTCCTCTGACCCCACCTTCCAAACACTCAAACCAGTTGTCATAGCATTCCCTGGCTCGGGGTTGAACATCTGCCTGTTTATTCAGGCCTGCTCTTCCACCTATAAACTCAGAATCCTTAAAATCCAAGTATGTATACCCATGCCATCAAAATATCTGTTTATCTTATTCTGTATTATCAATGAACTGGAAAGCATTGTCACAGCATTTTCACTTTGTATTTCCTTTGGTGAGATCCTGTTGTCAGTAAGATCGTAAGCCAGCCCTTACATTTAATGGGAATTTAGAAATAATATCAAATGTGTTTGCAGCCATAAATGAAGAAGTGGCAGAACACTGAGGTGATTGTAAAAACTGTCATGGATTCTAATGTTATAAAACACTTCTTTTTAATCTGGATGCACTTCTATATGGCACATCTCTAATAGGTAGTTGCTCAAGCAAAACAATTAGGTTTCTTTACCAATTGTACCTTAGTGCAATGGAATACTCATAGCCTAATTAAGATAATAAATTCTTGTCCAAGGCTCCAGGCTTGGCATTATAATTAAACGCATTGCTGTTGCAAGAAATTGTTTCAGCTGCAGAAGCAGCATGTTTGCTTCATGAAGCACACCCTTACTCTTCTCCAAGGAGTCCGTTACACTTGTGGTCCTTATGGTGGTCCAGAATGTCACCAGGTGGAGGTCATTTCTGTTGGAGAGAGGAAAAACCAAGTCTGAGTATTCCAGTGCCCTCTCAGAAATCATACTGCCAACCTGATGCTGCAGAGTGGAAACATGGGCTGACTGCAGCCATGGCAGAACAGCACAGAGAAAAGAAACTTGGCCCACTGATGCATTGTCAGACTTTTTAGAGAATGCTGCATCCTGTAATTAAACTCTACCAGGGATTAGGTAGAGAGGAGTCCCATATAAACTGACTTGAAATCTTGTTACAGTGTTTGCATATGGTTTGCTTGTTTTCCACGGTTCCTTTTGAAACTGCAGAATTAATACGATTCAGAGCGACCTGGATGAAAATTATTATGACAAAATGTTACATCCACATAAACAGAATGAAACTTATCAACTGAGTAAATGTTGGGTTGCATATTTAATTTTTAAAGGATAAGCACCAAAATTTTACAAAACATTTTCAGTACAAGTGTCAAAATATTGTTAAGATTGCTACCCTCAAAAAAAGAAATGTTTGTTTCACCAAAGGGGAAATTTGAACAGCTGAAAGACTTCAACACTTCCCCTTCCCAACCATTACTTTTCAATTTGACTGCACCTGATTCTTTGATCCTTGTTTTAGATCTCTTTGAAATTTGTCTGTTGCTTGTAGCCTGGACTACATAGCATTGAAAGAAAGAACAATGTGAAATAGCATTGCACTTGTCAGGGTATTGATGACCATGAAATACATATAGAGAGGGAACGTGAGGAGAACAGAAAAGGAGTTCTTCAGTCTGCTGCATGTTTGCAGAAATTGATAGCTCTGAAGGGGCAAAGGAAAGGAATTATACATATAGATATGCTTATTACTAAGCTCTTTCTCAAGTTCCTGTTTATCCTTTTCCTTTCCATGGTTTTTTTTTTTTTGTGAAATCCATACAGCAAGTGGTAGAAGGGTAGGTACAATTTTTCAAGATATTCAAGGACACCAGCAAGCCTTAACTGTCCTGGCTGACCTCATCTTTGCCCTCCACTCCGTGCATTCCCTGCTAATTGTTCTAGCTTTAAGCTTGGAATGCAACTTTATGCCTTACCTGAACTATGTTGTAAATGTACACGGACAAAAGGATCAGATGGCTGGAGCACCTCTCCTATGAGGACAGGCTGAGATAGTTGGGATTGTTTAGGCTAGAGAAGAGAAGGCTCTGGGAAGATTCATTGCAGCCTTACAGTATTTAATGAGGGCTTATAAGAAAGATGGAGAGAAACTATTTACCAGGCCATGTAGTGATAAGGAAAGGAGTAACTGTTTTAAATTGGAAGAGGATATATTTCAACTAGATATAAGGAAGAAATTCTTCACTGTAGGAGTGCACTCAAACAGATTGCCCAAGAAGTTGTGGATGTCCCACCCCTGGATATTCACAGGCAGGCTGGGGCCATAAGCAGTGTGGTTTAGTAAGGAGCAATCCTCCTCATGGCAGGCATTGAAATTCATGATCTTTTAAGGTCCATTCCAACACAACACATTCTATGATCTCTAGCCCTATTGCTTGCCTGGATTTTGGACCCATCTTTCAGACTGTGTCCAGTTTCTGTTTCCATCCTGTCTCTTGCTGCTTTAGATCCTTTAGATACCTTCATCACTCCACTTTACTGAGGACTGCTGATGGATCCTGTTACCATCATTCTGCTCTGCTCACGTATTTAGGATTGGTACCTTGTCTGTGTTCCATCCAACTGCAGCTCCCAGCTCATCCTCCCTTAAGCAGAAGTCCTCTTGCTGCTACCTAACATGTGAAACATTTCTTTTCCTATTTGCATAATTCTGAGTAAGAGCTTAGTTACTGTCTTACAAACAGCCAGAACTCAAGTTCCAGTCAATCAATAACTTGATTAAACTGATAATAGAAAAGAAAATTATCACAACTGAAGTGGAAGCTAGCATGCTTAGCTTAGCATATGATTAGCACATTAGAGAGACAGAGTGTATATTTGTGGAAAATTAAATTCATTTCATTTCAGAATTCTGATATTCTGATTGCATTAAACATGAATGTATTAATGAGGATTATTGACAAATGCAAGGGGAAGAAGGGAAGACGTAAAGGAGAGAGCATATGCAAGTTCTGGAAAGGATAAAGCAGAATTTGAATGTTTAAGAGTGACCTTGGTTATATGAAAAGTTTAGCAATATAGCTTGAAGAAAATCCTTTATCAGTGAGATGGAAACAAAGAAGGCAACATGGCTTTTCCAAAAACAAACATTATTCAGTAACACAAATATTTTCTCTGACAAGATTTATGATTTTTTTTCTAAATAAAGGAAATGCAATAAATTTCCCTTATCTGGGCCTCAGTAAATAATTTAAAAACAATAAACATAATGTATTGAACAACACATTTCTACAAGAACTAAGGAGTTACTAATGCTATTGACCAAGGCTTTGGAAACATGTCTGAGCTAAATCTTTTCCCAGCAAGGAGTCATAACACAGCTTTGGTACACAAGTGGGATACAAGATTTCAGATTACCCAGGAGAATATCCCTGTCCTGTGTTTGGCTTAGAGAAGCAGAACTTGTAAGGACAGCTCATGGCTACATGAATTGTATTCAGAAGGAAAAACTGAAGTGGAGGAAGAAAAAAAAGATATATAAGCTAAAAGGGAGTATAGGAGTGAATTCAGGGCAGATTTTTGAGGATGTTTATAAATCTAAGCTGCATAACAGAAGTATCAAAAGCATCTAGCTATCTGAGGAACTGAGCTCTGTGATGATCTTTCAGTAATAACAGGAGGAGCCAAACTGAAATGATAAGGAATTTTAAGATAAAACTTAATCAGGATATGAAACAAAATCTTGCTGAGTTGCCCCTTGGAGATCTGAGTTCACTGACTGAAAAGGTTCCTCTCAATCATGTTCTGATTCTTTTGCAGTGGACTGAGAATGATTGGTTCTGACAGATAACAACACTATTCAGCAACTGATTTTTTTGTACATTTTATACTTGGGTTTAGTCTCTTGCGTACTGTTTTAGGCTTCAGTTTCTCACCAAACTTTTCAGCCTCTCTGACCATAGAATTACAGATTTATAGAATCACAGGAGTTTGAAGAAACCTCTGGATATCATCTAGTCCAACCCTCCTGCTAAAGCAGAGTCCACAGAGTAAGTTGCAAAGACTGTGTGCTGCTCCACACCTGCTGTTATTAAGGACTGCATTACAAACTGCAAACAAAGAGAGGACTCCAATAAGTTTGCCTGATCTTTTCCGACATAATGAGAAATACTGTTATGCAAAATTACCTGGGTCTGTATTTGTGTTTACTTGGCGATGACTTGAGGAGAGAACTTCTGCCACTGTTGTGTGGTGATATGCCTGTGTTCACTCTGATATTTAGAAAGTCCACGCAATGCAAATTATTTTCTTTGCTCTGAACAGAAGATTGCGCCTATAGAATCATAGAATCATTAAGACTGGAAAAGTCCTACAAGATCATCCAGTTCAACCATCTACCTACCATCAGTATTTCCCCACTAAACCATGTCCTGTAGTATGTAATAACTAAACGTACGTGCATGAGTTCATCCTACAGCCCTCCCCTCTGAATGCACTGGGATTCTCCAATGCATCATTTAGGTTCGAACCTCTGGGAAAAGCAGAATGGGAACAAGATGGGAACTCCCATGTTTTCTCCTTTTGACATTTTTGAGACAACACATCACCATCTCCCTGACCCTCCTTATCCATACTGAAGCAGTGAAAAGTCAGTGGCAGCTGCCCTGAAAGCATGCAATAAGGTGCCACAATGGGCCAGGCTGAGGGGGAAAAAAAGAAATGAAGAAAGAATTTAAGAGTAGCGGGAAGGCTGGGATGCTGCACATGTTCACACGTATTTATCTTAAAAGTTCTTTCCTGTCTGCCAGCCTCCTGCAGCTTCTGCTGCCTCCTTGCAGCATTTGAAGAAGTAGAGCTGCAAGGCAAGGTTGTACTGAGAGCAAAATGCTAATAGACTCCACAGTCTCCTTTCAACACAAAGTAAAAAAAAAAAAAAAAAAAAGTACTTATGATTTTCTTCTAATGTGAACAACACCTCTTCAACTACTAATGAGTTATGATGAAGATATGCATCATAAACAAATCATGATGGAGCAGTAAAAATATTTTATACTACAAATGGTCTTCTAAGTAGTTGGAGATTTTTGTATTTGGAGACCTGACACATCTTCAAAAGCAATAGCAAAAATATTTTTGTTCTTATTTCCAAGGAATTAATCAATTAAGGTCCACAAAGCTGAAATATTTTTTTCCAGTCACACCAAGAAATGAAGTCACTGGAATGCAGGGATTTGGTTATCAGATTCCATGCCTGAGGAAGCCTCATCAACAGACCTTTTTGCTTTTGAACTATCATAAGGAAATAAACTTTAAAGAGACATTTGAGATGTTTCCATTTACATTCTGTGCCTGTATTTGAATTCAACCAGTAAGTCATAGAATCATAGAATCACCAAAGTTGGAAAAGACCTCCAACATCATCCAGTCCAACTGTCCACCTACCACCCATATTTCCCCACTAAACCATGTCCCTTAGTGCAACATCTAAAAGTTTATTGAACACCTCCGGGGGTGGTGACTCCACCACTGCCCTGGGCAGCTCATACCACTGCCTGACCACTCTTTCAGAGAAGTAATCTTTCCTAATGTCCAACCTGAATCTCCCCCACACAACTTGAGGCCATCCCCTCTCATCCTATTGCTAATCATGTAGGAGAAGAGGCCAACCCCCACCTCACCACAACCTTTTTTCAGGAAGTTGTAGAGAGCTATAAGGTCTCCCCTGAGCCTCCTCTTCTTGAACTAAACAACCCCAGTGATTGTCAGTGATGCACAGGATGCTACAAGAATATTGCTGCTCGTAGAAGTATCTTGTTGATGAGAAATTTGAAGCAAATATCAGAACTTAGAGACTTGCCAAGAAACAACCTACTGAATGCCCAGTATTAGTGAAATGAGTTTTCTTTTTCTGAAGGAAAAGTTGGACCTTCTAAAGAAGGTCTCCTAAGGAGGAAAATGTACTAAGGGAAAATTGAGTACAGTAGAGTCCATATGAATTTCTAAGAAAATGTGTGTCATAGAGCCAAGGAAACATTTCCTGTAAATACTGAAGATTGTGCACATTTTTCCCACAGTTGAGAAAATGTAGTTCGAGCTCTTGGGACAACATGGAGATCATAGAATTATGGTTGATGATAACTTCCAGGTATCACAGAATTATAGAATCATTAAGGTTGGAAATGATCTCAAAGACAATGCAGTACAACTGTCTACCTACCACCAGTATTGCCCACTAAGCCATGTTCCTCCGTGCCACACCTCCACACTTCTTTAACACCTCCGGGGTCAGTGACTTCACCCTGGGCAGCCTGTGTCAATGCCTCACCAATCTTTCTGAGAAAAAAATTGTCCTAGTATCCAACCTGAACCTCCACTGACACAACTTATGGCCATTTCTTCTTGTCCCATTGCCATTACCTGGAAAAAAGAGGCCTACCCCCACTTCACCACAACCACAAACTCCTTTCAGGGAGCTGTAGACAGCAATAAGGTGTTCCCAAGCCTCCTCTTCTCCAGACTGAGCAATCCATTCCCTCAGCTGCTCCCCATAAGACCTGTGATTCAGACCCCTCACAGCTTCTTTCTTCTTTTCTGGACGTGCTCCAGAGCCTCAAAGTCTTTCTTGTAGCGAGGGGCCCATAAAAAGCATATCCAGTACAGCAATTATTTCCAAGTGTGAGCGTGTCCTTTGCTATGTGTACAGTACAGGATGCACCTTTGCAACGTTGAGCTCAGATGACAGAATCTCTGTGAAGCAACTGTGTGTCTTACAACTGAAATTCCTGTAAGGGTGCATCGAGGTTCCTGGCACCCTGCTGCTCAGGAGTGTATAGAAAGCAACACTCTCCAACCCATCAAACCATTAACTAATTATGCATCTCAGAATTAATTACATATGAATTTCACTCATTCATATTCATAAACCTTGTGTCTCTGCACAGTAAATACAATCTTTCTCTATTACAGTTTGAATTATAGCAGCCTAAATCTGTTCATTTTTCTACTTCTCATCTCTTCATGTCTTTGGCACAGCTGCTACTTCTGAAGAAAAGGCAAAAAGGAAACGCAATGCTTTCCTGCCTTCCACAACTGTGCAGAGTTACTTTATTACTCTGCTGGGAAAAAGACAGTTTAAAAGGATGACACAGTGCACATAAATTGTCCTTTGTTTTCCCTGGAAGAAACCATCATGCTTTCAGCTTTATGGTCCAGAAGGTGATTCACTGTCATTACAGAGCTTGTATAATCTAGGAACCTCGTGTGTACTGTAAACCTCTTCCATTACATGCAGCATCTCTGGTAGAAAACCAAGTTTTACTATCAGAGTTGAGGATGTGCTGAAGGAGGTACTTAAAACTTTCAGGAAAACCCTTTCAGAATTTGCCAGCTAGTTGTGCATACATGCATAATTTGTCATACAAACTTTGGATGACTGAGTTTACTGAAATTGTTTTGGATTATGCTTGAAGAAATGGGAGCAGAACTTGACTCCAGGTTTACAAATATTTTCCCAGAAATTTTAACATGTTTTTCACTTGTAAAGGGCTGCAAGGAAAATATCATTTATAGGCCACACAGTGTTGTCATGATTCAAAAAATATCACTACATAAAGCCCTGCAAACCCAAAATAAGCCCCTCCAGGAATAGTATTTATAATTTGATAATTTGACAGGACATATGAATCATAAATCTGGACTATTTTGAGGAGGTATGTTTCAGTACTGTTTTCTGTCAAAATATTGAAGAGAGATTATCTGTGTGCGCATACATACTTCTGCATCACTGTAACAAGGAGAGAAACGTGCAGATCCTTCACAGTCTGCAACTTGTGCTTCTCTTATTTCCTTCCAAAAAGGAGAAATGTATGTCCCAGCTTGACTGGAGGAAACAGCTTTGCTGGAATCAACACGTGTGGACAAATGATGTTGTTCTGGATGCACGTAACTATAACTAAGAAGGCTGTTTTAACTCACATACTGCGTGGCCTTCTTCCAGTTTTCATGGTTAATCTAAGAAAGTTGTCACTGGGAAGCTGGAGAGGGATGGATACAGCTTGTTCACTGAAACTGTAGAAGAAGCTCTGAGGAAAACAAGCTGAGGCATAAGTTATCACTTGGACAAATGCAACAGGATTGACTCTATTAAGAGGGAAATGGATAAAACTGAATGCTGTAGTTGCTTTGTGTGTGTGTGGGGGGGATACGTATCTGAGCCTGGAGAGCAGGAAGCAGGAACACGAACAACGTAAGATGAACTTGCAGAGGAACCTTTCTTAGAAAATAACTTTTAGATTGGATTCTTTCAATTTTTAAAGTGAAAGCCGATTTTTTTTTCTTCGAAGAGACATTGAAAGCAACTTTTTTGTAAACAGTATCTTATGTAGCATGTGGGCATTCAGCACAGAATTTATTTGCTCTAATTTGTTCATATTTTTCTTGTTGCAAAAAATATCTCGGATAATTTCTTTTTCTGTTTAAAGTGTGTGCTGTGATATGTTCCTTTTTGATGTGGTTGATGTTCTTATGGAAGAACTAACCTTCTCATTTCCTAAACTTCCAGAAAAGCCAATATATTAATGTGGATGAGGAGGATCTGCACTTATAGAATCATAGAATCAGCCAGATAGGAAAAAAAAACCCTCAAGATCACCAGTTCCAACCATCAATCTGCCATACTTAGTCCCATCACTAAACCATGTGCCATAGTGCCATGTCCACATGCCTCTTGAATACTTCCAAGGATGAGGACTCCACCACTGCACTGCGCAGCCCATTCCAATGCTTGACCACCATCTTCATTCACCATGAAAAATTTTTTCAAATTCTTAATCTAGATCTTCTATGGCGCAACTTGGGGCAATTTCCTCTCCTGCTATCACTTGTAACCTGAGTAAAGAAACTAACAATCTTCTCATTGCAACCTCCTTTTAGAGTAGTTGTAGAGAATGATGAGGTCTCCTTAGCCTTCTCTTCTCCAGACCAAAAAAGCCCTAGTTCTGCTCTTCTTAATTCTTGTTTTCTAGTCAATTAACCAGCTTCGTTGCTCTTTTCCGAATGCTCTTTTCCACTACTCTTTTTCTAACAACCCCAGGTCCTTCTTGTAGTGAGAGTCCCAAGATCAAATCATATACTCAAAGTGTGGTCTCACCAGAGCTGAGCACAAAGGGACAATTGCTTCCCTGGTCCTCCTGGTTGCACTATTTCTGATGCAGGCCAGAATGCCATTGGCCTTTTTGGCCACTTGGGTATACTGCTGACTTGTGTTCACCTGGCTGTCAGCCATCACTGCCTCTCTTCATGGTCAGCCTGAGTTCTAGAAAGAATTGCTAGAGCGGATCCACGGCCAACTCAGTTTTTGCAGTTGGCCAACTCATGTAGAAATAGGATGAAGTCATCTCATTCCTTTTCCTGAATATTTTATGCAGTGCTACTGTTCTGAGCACATCTTCTTCTCCCTTAGGCTCACGTGTGTCTCTCCAGACAGGCAAATCGTTTTAACTGTTCTTTTTTCTTTTTTTTAAATCAACAAGTTGTCCTAGCAAATTAAAAACAGAGAATCTTGCCAGTAAAAAAAAAAAGAAGATATTAAGACTTGGTTATCCAGCCTCTGTTTATCTCAGCTGGAAGGACCGATGGCTGTTTTTCTTCTGCTCTTTGGCTGCTTCCTCTTTTCCAACTTGAGTTTAAAAACATCGTAACAATATTTAAACTTCAAATAGTAGTAGTATATAAACATCCTAAATCTTGAAGTGTGGATACTTAAGATACTTAGTCTTCAAAATTACTTAGTGTACAAGTTTACTAACTTTTGCCAGGACTGTCTCCAGGCAATCATTTATATCAGTTGTTTAACGTACTGATAAATTTTCATTGTTTGAAGACTGATTAAGAAACTATGCTCACATGTGCTGAAGCATAACATATATTAAATGATAAAAAGATTACTGTTATTTTCCTGGAAGAAAATATAAAAGATCTACTTCTGAGCTCATTATCAATAGTTCAAACAAAAATTTACAATGAAAAAAGATGCACTTTTCAAACAAGATGCAATTTGGAGGATGTCAGTTGTACAAATAGGTTTCTACAGCATGATGAGTGTACCTGTGAATAATTTGCTGCTTAATAAAGCCACATTGTATGCCAAGGTAAATGGCCACCCATACACAGCGAGGAATTGTCTCCTGGACAACAGTGATTCTGAGAGAAGAGGTGGGACATGATCCATACCAGACCATCTGCAAACCTCAAATGTGAGGGCTGAAGTAATTGGGAAAAAAAATGCTTAATAATTTGTAGGAATTCCTCTTGATGCCAAAGGTACTGGTATGTATCGAGTATCACCATCCACTGTGTAAAGTGCTGTAGAACATCTCATGGTGAGCATTATGGACACTGTAACTGATGGTTCTTTAATGAAGTCATGATGGGAACCACTTGCTCTTTTACTGCTGGGTCTGCATTCTCACATTACATTGTGGCTTTTTTTTTAAGTTACCATTTGCCTCTCACCACATGCTAATTTTTAATGTCTTGCCACTTGTGCACTATTTTCTGTTGCTGCAATGGCATGCAGTGAGGATTGCTTGAATCAAAAATAAAACACATCCATAGCACTATTCTATTGCAAGTGCAAGATGCCCTTTACTGGTCAGATTCACCCAAATTCACTTACATAAAGCTCAAAGTGCAAACAATAAGTTTGATTGCATTGAATGCGTATGTAATTCAGAACTCTCCATTCTTTCTCCATACTTTCTCCGTATCAATGGAGACTTGTTCTGTAATGGTTTTGTTAACTTTGTTCTTTGCGAAGACAAAAACATTCTTAAGTTTTCATCAGGATCTGAATTGCTTTTTAAAATGCAAGCCTGGTTGTGTTGCTTTCTGCCTCAGAATGACGCTCCTGTTATGAAGGTAACTGCAATACAGTTCAATCTGATTTTTTCCCATTGTTGTGTGATTTGCCCTGTGAAATCTGTATGGCTTCAAAATGACTGATCATAATATAAATAACAGTCTTACAATGCTTGACAAAATCCCTGGTTTTGCAAGAAGAACTCTCATTCCAAGTTACTGATACAGAAGTCCAAGTCAGTATTTAGGGTGGTTTGGCTGAAACATTTTAAAGGTATTCTCCTGCACACAACTTTTGGTCAATTTGAGGGGCCAGGCCTGATGACTCAGTGTATGAACCGCAGCAGCAGCCTCATCTTTGTTTTTATGCCTTCTGCGGATTGTTTATTATGTTTGAATGTTTTACAGAACTAAACTCGACAAATTCACTTTTAAAAGGGGCAAGGACTGGGAGTTCTTCCTCTCCTCATTGCCATTTCTCATTTTCAAATGTTGTTTACCGTTTTCCTTTGTTTCTTAGCAGTTTCACATTCTTGCAGTTGACCTTTCTTCCATTTGTCTTCAGATGTGGCTAAAAACAGTCATTTTGAGATAATTAAATCATATTCATTTTCCTTCCCTAGTTGTTATCTTTCTTCTGTGCAACTGTGTGATTGGAGGCAGTCATTCTGAGCTTCTTTGAAGCTGGCAGTAAGACGCCTCTTCCCATTATCTTTTCATAAAGTATTTCTTCAGCCTCTTTCCAGCCTCTTTCTTCACATCTCCAATATATAATCCATCTGCAATGATATATCTTTTTTTTCCCCCTACTTTTAGATACTTTTTTTTTTTTTTTTTTAATATTGCTCCTTATTTCTAAGGCTTTATTTTCCTCAGTTTTTCTTTAGCTTATCCTCCTGTGAAGCCACAGTGTGCCATCACTTAGTTAAATAGGACTCTTTACTGGGTTTAGTAGGTAGAGAAATGGCTTGACAACATCCAAAATGTTTGTCATTTAGGTCAACGCATCTTCTGGCAATTCAAAATCAGCTTGCTAAATCATGTTAATGTCTTTGATGTTACTCAGTGTTGATGCATATCTTTTCTAGTTTAGTTGATATTGGAAAGAATAAGCCCTTTTTTTTACTTACAATTGTTCATTTTTAAATTTCATAAAGTCAAACTAATGTGTGACATTTACTCTTCCACATTTTTTGATAATTTTCTTTTCTCTGTATATTCAGCAGAAACACTTTGCACGTTGCTGTGTTTTACTTGGCTTTATCCATGAAGATGTTAATTGGTTCTATTCTGAACAAACTGGGCATTCACTTAGGTTGCACTCATTTTTATTTTTTTTTTAGTTATATTACAAATATTTGAATTATAGAGTCCAGTGCAATGTCAGGGCTCCATTAAACCAGGTGCTACACAAAGAGTGTTCATCTGTTTCCAAAACATTATACTACAACTGCAAGAGCAATAGAGAAAGCAAGAGAAGTCATTCAAATTCGAGACAGCTTTGAGGCAACTGGAATTGTTGAGTCTGAAGAAGAGGAGGCTCACTGTTTAGAACTCCCTGAAAGGAGGCTGTGGTGAGCTGGTGGTCGGCCTCTTTTTCCAGGATAAGAGTCAATGGCCTTAAGTTGCACCACAGGAGGTTCAGGTTGGATAGTAGGAAAGAATTGTTTTTGGGAAGAGTGATGAGGTAGTGGAACAGGCTGCCTGGAGAAAAGGAAGAATCAATATCTGTGAAATGTGCAGATGTTGTACTAAGGGACATGGTTTAGTGGGCATGGTGGGAATGTGTTGATGGTTGGACTAGATGATCTTAAAGGTCTTTCCAAGCTTATTGATTCTATGATTCTATAACAAAAGCAGAATTTGGGAGTTTTGCCCAAGAAATAAAACTTATCTTAGGAGGAGGGTACATACAGGTCTTCAAAATCCTCGGTGCTTTAGTAAAAAATAATACAAAATAAATGTACTTCTAAAACAATAAACAGATGATGTCAGATGGAAGTGCTAAGTGAGTTGTTTTCAGCAGGCAAAGAACATATTTATTCATCCAGTTATTTATTCCTTACTGTTCAGCTATTCTTACCAGTTTCTTACCAGCAGAGGAAGTGGACGCTGCTAGTAGACACAGTTCTGTGGACAATCCATGGTAGGAAAAATATATCAAAAAAAGGTCAAATAAAAGACTTGAAAACTCCCTGAACCACTGATAGTGAGATTGTTCTGCAGAAGCATCCATAAGACTCTCCTTGCGTTATTTTGTTTTTCCTTTGGCATCTGACCCTAGTTGCTCTCAGATACAGGGCAATATATGAGGCCATTTGCCTGACCTCGAATGGATATTGCTTGCTAAAGCACTTTTTCAGGCTTTTGCAATCCTGAATAACTTGGATGTTTGGAATACAATAAATAATAATACAGAATGCACTTTGTTTTTCTGCATTTTGGGTCAATTAACTTTGCAGAGAAGCTGGAGCCTCCAGGACAGTCAACTCTAAAAAACAGACTGGTTTTGTTGGCAGTGTTAGAAAGGCACATCTGGGCTGTTTAGTCTATTGAAGCACATGTATTTTTGGGCTGGAGAGCACATAGACCCCAAGGAATTGCCTTGTGAACTGAATCTCGCCCATTGCCTGTATGTCACATTGCCTGAATTACAGAGCTGTTTTGAAAAAGTGGAAGGAAAGAAAAGATACTGAGAGTCCAAGCTTTCATTCCTCCACAAACTGTTGTTTAACTAAGTAATACTTGACATGTGCCTGGCAAGATGGCTAGAACCGCAAATTCCTTCTCGATCTGTGTGGGAAAAAAATCTCTTCTATCATCCTCCTTTATTTATTTACATTTGACAAGGCACAAAGATGAAGAGGGACTTTGGTCTTGCAAAGCTTGTAATGTAACAAGTGGAAAGCCAACATAGCCGGAGATCAGAAGAGGAAAAAGTTGAAGGATGTTGGAACTGAAGATGTTCACCACTCAGAACCAGTAAGAATTTTAGGGACAAGTATCAGCTTTAACTTCTTATGTATATAATGAGGACATCTCACAAAGGCTGCAAACAAATCTGAGTAAATTAGAGATGCTTATTTGCTGCAGTAATGCACACGGTAAAAAAGATTCCAAGCAACACAATATTCTGTATGCAGTGAAGTGCAGAGGAGTGTGAGGCCACATACTGACTGAAGTGAATAAAATAGATAATTCTGAATGGAAAGATGCTCTTCTTGATGAGCATTCTGTATCAAAGCATCGAACTGAAATAAATAAATAAGATTTAGGATTAGAAGGAAACAGTCTTACTGACATATCATGATCTACAGCAGGGTCTGGATTAATGTGAAAGAGATGGCATAATGGCACATATATATATATATATATATATATATACCAAAACTGCTCATTTTGTTGGTGTTCAATCTTCATGTTTACAGTTCTGCATGTCTTAAGGGCAATTGTATGGCTCCAATTAACACAATTCCTGACTTTCTTTCCCTGCACAGTAAGATGATATCTCCATTTTCCCCATGCTTACCACTCTATGCAATTTTAGATGCATAATCTTAACACTGGCAATTCTCAGCTGATTTTTAATGTTTTGTACCTACCTAGGCACTTGTCCCCAGTGGTATCAAGCTGCCAATTACATTTTCTCACCCAAGTCCTATTATCTGAAAATTTAAACTACAGTTGGGCAACATGTGATAGACCTTCTCAGAATTCCCATCAGACTGGTAAAGTCATTAAATGCTGTTGAATTTTTATACTTTCAAATGCAGAATAAGATAACATCTGTTTCATTCAGAACCTTGATAGTAAGAACATACATGAAAGATGCACGAAGAGTACTGATGGATGTCTTCCTCAGCCTCAGGGAATTAAGCTCCCATATGTGCTATGCAGAAGGGTACCCAAGCCATCAGGCTGGTGGGATGGAGGCAGCATCTTCCCTTCAGTGAAGTTATGATGCTCTGCTTTCCTTCTACACATGGATTCATTTCAGGATAATATAGGGGATAAGATAACTCTGAGAGCAGAGGGCAATAGGATTTCCAGTCTCTATTCCGCAGTCTTTGATGTCTGTCTAAGACATTTGATTCTAAAAACAGACATAGAGGTGTTAATGTGCTGTTGTTGCTGCTTTTTTTTTTTTTTTTTCAAGTCTCTCAAATTCAAATTAGTTTTTTATTTTTAAACTGCCTTTGTCTCCTCAATTGCTACAAAGAACCATGGGTATTAGTCCCACAGGAAAAGCAAATGAAAACAAAACAAAACAAAAAAACACAATTGCCTTTGCCTGCTTATCTAGGTTTCCATGGCTCTGATCACTTCAGGATTAGTAAAAACAGTAATATTTTCCAGAATTATATGAGAATTGAAAGATGAGGGACATATTACGGATCTCCTTTTCCTGGCTGGATTGGAAGACATTGCAACTTGCCCCTGACACCACTGAAGTTTTTTGACACTGATTTGTGAAGTGCCCTTCTTCAAATGGAAAATTCCTCTTAATAATTTATATAATTCACTGTCATTAATTGCTTCCTTTCACTGACAGATCAAAGACAAAAATGTTTAGGCTGTGATTTACCATGTTGGCTATTAACTCTCCTTTGCTAACACAGTTTGAATCACCAACCTTCCCAGTCCAGTTGCCAAATCCAATTAAGGTTGGAAAAGACCACTAAGATCCTCTAGTCCAACCATGAACCCACCACCACCATGCCCACTGAACCATGTCATTATGTACCACATCTGCATGTTTCTTGAAGTAGTGACTGTAGCACTGTAGACTGAAGCAGCCTGTTAACTCACCAACAAGCATCACCTGGGCTGTTTCTTACCGTGACTTTCTTGCTAAAGGCAGCTTGTTGTATGACTCCCCAAAACCACTATTCTGCCTTCTTTCAAGTCCTTTAGAATCAGTATTACAAAAGAACTTGGAGGTACTAATGGGCTTGTACCATCTAGTGCACTTATTAAATCCCTGATATTTCCTTCTGCCATTTCAGTCCATCTTCTTGTTTCTTTCCTATTTTTGGAAAGGATGGAAAGTCACAGAAAAGGATGACACAAGCCAGGTTATGTTCTGATTGTGAGTGGTTACTTAGATATACATAATACTTCTGTCATTCTCCTGGTTCAATCACTCATTGGTAGTGTGTCTTGTGTTTGTTAAGCATGAACAGATGAGTCTTAGTGTAAACCAGTGGTGCCTTATTGCTAGATCTTTTCCATATCATGTTAGCTTTATTATCTCTGGAATGAAACGAATGCAAAAGCAAACTTTCCAGCCCTTAGGCTAGGTTACCCCAAGGAACTGACATTTTTGGGAAGTTTGTTATTCTAGTCAGGGTTACTTCATTCTAGTTCACTAAAATAACACGACAAAATTTAATGTAACAAAGAGGTTAATAGCAAACAGCCTCTGAAACTTATACTGCAAAGTGGTTTCCTTTCTTCTTTTGCATGGTGTGGTAAAGGCACCAGTTATACATCAGCTTCTGACTCCTTTGTGTTTCTTTCATTTACAGTGTTTGATAAACAAGAGAAATACCTGACAACATGGGAACTGGATTGATCAATTCAGTGCGTGTGTGATGATCCTTTGGAATTTCATTGTCTGTGCAAACTCAAAATAATGCAAGTGATGAAAGGGTAACAACAACTTATCTGCTAAGAAATGTTACATAACACCAACACTTTGTCAATTATTCTTGCTTTTAGAAAGCGTAAGTGCCATGTGAGTTGTGTAAATTAATGCAGAGCCCCACTGCAGCTCTCCAACTGCTTTTTAATACTTTTTCAGTAAATCTACACATGCAAGTCATTCTTGCTGTCTTTGTTCTTGCAGAGGGGAGGCTGTGAGAGCAAGAAATGTTCCTTGGAATACATGGCTATTTGCTTTCTGCGAACAATAACATTTCTAAATAGCATTTTTTTTATTTCTGTAGGAAAGACAAAGAATAAAGCTCATTGAGAAGCCTAAAGTCAAAGGTTACCCTGCCATTCAATAGACAGTGCTGAATTCTATCATTTAGAAATTAAATGAACAGCAGGTAAACAATCAAAACACTCCCCAGCACGAATGAGAATTTCTCTGTGGTAGGTACAGATTCTTTGTTTGATGAGACCAATTTTATTCCCAAGTTCTGGGAGTCCTTTACTTAAAAAGATGGATTGCATATATATGTTTATAGGTACAGCAATCATGAGAAAAGGAAATGGATGTAAAAAGTGTTCCTATTAGGTATTTAAAATTGAAAATGATGACACAAATACCGTGGGACATAAAGTAAGATGATATAAGTATGAAATGCATTCCATTAAGATGCATTTTAAAATGGTTTGATTCACTGTGCCGATAGCAAAGAGATCTCATTATCAGTAAGTGTATATTTGTATTTGTACACACATAAGTGAACATAATGTGAAATTATGTGACACAGAACTGTAGGTTAGGGTTGTGGCTGTGCAAACATCTGGACGACAGGTTGGCCATGAGCCAGCAGTGTGCCCTCGTGGCCAAAAAAGCCAATGGCACTCTGGGGTGCATTAAAAAGCGTGGCCAGCAGGTCGAGGGAGGTGATCCTACCCCTCTACTCTGCCCTGGTGAGGCCTCATCTGGAGTACTGCATCCAGTTCTGGGCTCCCCAGTACAAAAAAGACAGGGATCTCTTGGAAAGAGTCCAGCGGAGGGCCACAGAGATGGTGAAGGGCCTGGAGCATCTCTCCTATGAGGAAAGGCTGAGTGAACTGGGTCTGTTCAGCCTTGAGAAAAGAAGACTGAGAGGGGACCTGATCCAGGTCTATAAATACCTGAGGTGTAGGGGCCACAGTGGTGAGGCCAGGCTCTTTTCAGTGGTATGTGGAGACAGGACAAGGGGAAATGGACATAAGCTGCAGCATAGGAAGTTCCACATGAATGTATGTAAGAACTTCTTTACAGTGAGGTGACGGAGCACTGGAACAGGCTGCCCAGGGAGGTGGTGGAGTCTCCTTCTCTGGAGATGTTCAAGACCTGCCTGGATGCCTACCTGTGCGACCTGCTGTAGGGAACCTGCTTTGGCAAGGGGTTGGTCTCAATGATCTCTAGAGATCCCTTTCAACCCCTACAATTCTGTGATTCTGTGATTCTGTGATCTCACTTGATGCACAGGGTTTGCCCTGGAAGATAGGCTGACCTCTTGTAGCAGTTCTGCGTTAGCACTGCTAATGAGTGATGCCCATTTTTGTGTTTGAGGGGATGCTGCGAGCATGACACTGCTCAGCCCATCTCAGCACATCTGCTGCCCTTGTAACATACCCTACCAAACATCCTACTAATCAGTGCATAGCAAAAGATGACTGCAACAATCTAATGGCACTACTGCTTTCAGCTAAAGATGTAGTTCTGTTAGAGCAACAGCTGGTGTTCCTCAAACTCCTATGAGATAAAAATATATTCTATATTCCTGTTTTTTCTAATAATAATAAACCCCTTAGAAGCAGTTCTATAGATTTCTAGGTAGCTCTGGCTGTAGGTAGAGATCCCGTTCTCCTTCTTTTCTTCCTTCCCTTCCTAAAGTTGCTAAGATGATAAAGTGTTCCTTGGGAACTTTATCTCATGGCCGGGGCTGCAGAAGGCTGCTGGGAACTCCATGTTCCTCATCCACTTTTTCAATGTGCAGGACTGCAAGCATCTACCATTCCTACTTCTTGAGACTGCTGATCTCAAATGCTCAGCAATACTACTGTGGGGGAGGAACAAGCGTTACCTCTTGGGGAGGAGGGTGCGGATGTGTCCTTTGCTTCTGCTGCAGTGTTCTTCCAGCTACAAGAGAAGGAAACCTATGCAGGCACCTGAGGGGAGAAAGGAGAGAGATCTTGCAAGGGCAGTTGGTACAGAGACAGAACAGTCATGGATTCTACTCTAGGCTTTGACCTCATCTACAACATGTGCTACTGCTACAGCATTATTTTATTGCCCATCGTGTTTCTTTCAGAAGTGGTTTAAAAAATAAAATAAATGTGTTTTGCAGAAAACATTGTTATTGTTTGAATCACAATGAAAACTGTCTTCCAAATTTGCACCGAAGCAGAAATTATGAAGATCTTGTTTTGGAAAAAGATAAAGTTGTTTTTAATTTTTATTCTTTTATTTTGTAACATCTCGTTACAACAGACCACATTTTCTTGAAACATTTCAGAACCTCGGAAGAAAGCACTGTGAAATTCTGTATTTCAAATTACAACAGTCATTGAATATTAATAAAAACCTCTGATTTTATGGATACATCTGCTTCTATTGTGATGGTGTGACATGTCAGACAAAATAAGAAGATGAGTACCTGGTGAACTAAAATTTAGTGAACAGCTGATTTCAACAAGTTAACTTGTGGATGTGCTACTGAGCAGCAATGCTAGGAGGTGGGAATGCAGATGGGAACTGATGCCTTCTATTTGTGATCCCCCACACTTACTGACTATACGACTTGTGCTCATCTTCCTTCTCACTGCCTGAATTTTGCACCATATTGGGTGAGAGCTTCAATGGCTTATCCTCACTCCAACCAACCATAAAAACTGGTGGTAGGGAAGTAGAGCTTAAATCTCCATGAAATGAGGACAAAATACTTATGCTCAGCATCACTTGCCACCCAGAATAAGCTGTAGGTCTGACCTAGTGGTCACCCTCCATTATCCAGGATGCATTCAATTGTTTTCTTGCTCCCAGCAACCACTATTGCCATGGCTTTGTTTTGGTTTGTTGGAGTGAATTGATTCTGTTTGCAAAACCACCTCATGGAGGATCTACTTCCCAAAAAGAGCTGAGCACTTTCCAACTGCTAGAAATAGATCAAATTGCTGTCTCTGGAAATTTTAGGTGAGCAGCCGAAGTCCCCAGATTCACTCAGACAGCATGTCTTGACAGAAGAGGTACCCAGGACAGTCTGGAAGACACAAAGCTCAACTTGCAGAGAAACCTGATGAGACTCTATCATCTGTGATTTCCTTTGCCATTGTGCCATAAATAAGGAGAAAAATATTGTGATAAAATGCAAGCAAGCAGCAGTGAGCTAATAAAAACAATTTTCTGCTGAACTCATATAAATTTATGTATTTAAGAATAGCAATACTGTAGTGTTACAGCACCCTCCTTGTAGACGATGGAGAATGTTATCTGATGAAAAACACAGGACTGAAGAATATTTCCTTTGGGAAGCAATTTAATTAGAGAAGAAAAAACCCATATTTTCACAAAGAACTGACCTTATCTTATTTGTTTGTTTCTTTTTGCCTTCAATGGCAGCCATTTACCTTTAACTGGCAGGAAAATGTTATTGAGTTTTATCCCTGACAAGTGTATTTCACTTTCCCTTAGTCTCTTTTAATCAACTTAGAAACTTTGCTTTCTCTTGAATTATTGAAAAATGTGGCTGCTTGCTGACCTTTGGATTTTAAATATTTTTATAAATCTTTTGATACCAGAGTATTGAAAATTAATTAGTTAATTAGTGTAGCTGATACCACAATTCATATTTTTGGCTTCCAAAGCATATGGTAATAACTTGAATTCCACTGTGGACATAGGGCAATTAAAAGAACATCCAAAAAATCTGCTCAAGAATGCTTGGTGTATCAATCACCATATAAATGATTTAATGTGTTTCAAATTGTGTACGTGAGAGACAAAAATTTTGCTTTTTAATAACATTTCAAGAGTGAAACTGCTTTAAAGCAGCAAATTACTACATCAAGAGGAATTACTGATGTATTTCCAGAAGTCTAGCATAATTGAAAATAGATGCTATTCATCTATTCTAAAGTACTCATAATAGTTTAAGCAAACAAAAACAAAACAAAACAAAAAAAAAAGGATGAATAATGATAGAAGAATTCTTACTTTATGGAAAAAAAAAAAAAAAAAAGTTATTTTATAAAACTTGTTATATATTTTCCTTGAGATGAAAATTTGAATTACTGAACAATTATTTTTGAAAGCAGATGAATCACAGAAATCATGACATTATTATCTACACAATAACTTGTATTTTTTTAATTGCTGGAGCTATTCACAGAGCGAAAAAATGCTTGAAGAATAAATCAAGCTCTAACTTGATGGAAAAGTATTTATAAAAAACGCTTGTCCAAGAAGAATGTACACTTCTGTTTTCTGAGAAAAGGATCTAGTCCTTGTCCTTAGTCCATACTCGTTTCAAGAAACTCACCAGCTACAGATCTTGATAATCTTATTCGAAGAGTCCCAGCTTTTCAATTTCTGCCATTTGTTTCTTTTGTTTTTAGCTCTAACATGCAATGTCAACTTAATTCATTTTTACTGTGAGCGGGTCAAGATTGGTGATCTCAGTTCTCTGTGTGAAGTTGCATGTGGAGCTGTATGTCCAGCTGTGGCCCCAAAGCCATACATGCACTGGAGAGAGTCCGGGGAAGGGCACAGGTTGGAACACTGGAGGTTCCTTCTGAACACCAGGAAGCACTTCTGTGCTGTGCGGCTGATGGAGCACTGGCACAGGTTGCCCCCAAAGGCTGTGGGGTCTCCTCCTTGGAGATCTTCCAAAGCCACCTGGACATGGCCCTGGGCACCCTGCTCTGGGTGTCACTACTGGAGCAGAGGTTTGAACAGATGGACCTAGAAGTCCCTGCCAACCTTGGTCAGTCTGTGAATCTGAAATCAATATCTAGCAAAATCTTGCCATTTGACACAGTTGTGTGTCCCCTTTTCTGGGGATTTTTCTTTTCAACAGCCTTTTTTAACGATCTGAGTGACCTCTTACACTTTTCCTAAGTGAGGGAAATGAGGGAAGTGAGTTTGGTTACAGCCCTTGGATGCAGTGAGGTTTGACATAATCCACAGTGGCAGTGTTCTCAGAGGGAAGCCTTTGGAAAACACATTCTGGACTTCTAATACGGAAAGGTGACTGCAGCAATGTTTCAGAGGCAGCATGTAAATAGGGAAAACGAGAACACTGTGGTCATAAAACATGACTGGCGAGTACAGAACAGTTGTGGAAATAGTTCACTGAGTAGGTGTGACTGCCCTGCAAATGTACTTCTCAGCCATGGAACTGGTCTCACATAAAAACAGCCCCAATCTTTCATGATGCTGCTGGGTTCTTCAGTTTAACTACTCTCACCAGAAGCACTTTTTCATTAATTTGCAAAGGCTCATATAATACTTGTGGCTCCAGAGGAATTAAGAAAATTAACTGCAATGTAAGTCCTTATTATACAATGAGGAGACCTTCCACTTCTTCCAAAGGAGTGTCTTGCAAGAAAGCCCAAAGTAGCTATAGATAACAAAGATTCATCCTAACTTTTCTACTAGAAACACACAAAAAAAATGGCATGGTCTGAAAAAATGTCATAGCACCAGTTGCATACATATCTATCTGTGCAAGCAAGTCATAAACCTCTAGATTTCCAGTAACACTTAAATGTGCTATTAAACTTTAAGTGCTTTCAAAATGAAAGCTCCCGAGCCAGCAGCATTTTGTGTCGGGTCTGTCACGTATTGGCTGCCTATGATAAATCTGGCTCTGCCTACATGAAGTACTGAAGGGAGAACGAGGAGAAGTGCTGGCCATGTTTTGTTAAACTGGCATAATTCTATGAACTTCAGTAATGTTGCTTCTCATTTACTCCTGTGCAGGACTTTGATACAACAAAGCACTTACATATGTGCTGAAAGCACTCACTGAGCAACAAAATCCCCTTACTGAACTGTAAGCAGGACCTCACCGTATCTGCTTGGGTGTTTTGAAGTTAAATGTGCACTTACAGCCTGATGGATAAAAGCCTAACTGAACCTAAGAGGGGATTCAGTTCTATCCCCTGTAATCTCTATAATATTCATAATCTTTTTTTTCCCTCTAAACTATCCTGCCCAATCTTGTTTATCTTGTCTTAGCTCTAAATGCAGTGAGATCCACAGAAAGCTCCAAGTGCCGTCAGGCTTCATCAAACTGAGCAGAAATTGAGATAGTCTTAACTTGGTGAAGTTGGCTCTTTATGTTGTTGTATGAAGCGGAGAATGCGAGTTACATCCTTTTGTGAACAGATGTCAGATTTGCAGTGTCAGGTAAGAATACTTAGTATTACTTTTGCGAATGTAGTTGAATTCTGGAGTAAAAAAAAATGTGGAAAAAAAAAATTGTGACAATCATGGGATCATCCTCAAGAAAATTCAAGAGGGTTTTAAACAACAGAGTGAGAGATGCTGTGTTTTGCATTAAATTGAAAATGAAAACTCAGACACAGCAATTGTGACTCACGTAACTGATAACAATATGGAACAAACGCTGAAGTGGGACAGAGGCAGGTCCCTTGCCATTGCTACGTAACCAATTTCTGGAAGATGTGTTTGGACTGAAAGACATTTTCTAAGCTGGATCATTTAAGAGTTCTCTAGGTACTCTGCAGGCATTACACAGTCCTTTTCATAAAAGAATAGTGTGCTAACATTTAACAAGTTCTTATTTCCCCTTTAGTCTCCCTGGAAAGCAGTTCCAGAGCTTTTCTTCTGGTTTTCAGGCTAAATTTAATAATCACAGCATAAATATTTACTCATATGCTGGTATTTCCTTTTATTTAAGGAGTGGTAGAGTGCTTCTCCTCATTAGTGTTTACTCTTCTACTGCCAACTGTAGTTGCTTTGTCAGAATGAACCCCATACCGCCTTTTTTCTCCAGACTAAGCAGCTGAGCAGGTGCAGATGAAAGCATGGCAACCTCAGCCCTTCTGCCCTGGATCTGTATTGTCCTGGCACACCCCAAACATTGTTTATGTGGTGGTGGTTAGGACTTTTTTCATTTGTTTTGTACATTTTCTGGTGTTGTTCTAAACTTCTTGCTGCACGTGGGCATTTGGAGATATCTGTCTCTGGCAGTAGCATGCATCATGCTTCAGATTCTCTGTACAGGCAGCAAGACTCATCTTGAAGGCAGCCTGAAGGCATCTTGCAGAAGGCAAACTTTAGGAGCTATTTAAGATAAGGAGGGGAGAAACACCTAAATTGCCCTCTTCTGCATTCCCATTTGAATATCTTTCTCAAATATGGAAACAGCAGTGAATTTCTGCGGAAGCAGTTTAACTTAGTGATTTGGGCAAGCTTTACACAGGCAAACCTAACTCCAGATTAAATAAGAGTAACACAGCTGGCCAAGGCACTTTTACAAGACGAGTCTGAGGTAAGACAACGTGAAGAGTCAAAGAACGAGCTCTAGTTCAGGATGGATCACCTTGTTGTATTGAAGCGCTTTTCTGATTTTACTCTTTGGATCACAGCTAAAAGTCAGCTTTAGTCCTGAGAGCTCTCTGTTAGTCCCATGCCCTCCTCTGCCCCTGCCATTCTGATGTTTTCCTGCCTTGCTAACTCTGCAGGAAGAGTGCAAACGCTAGTTTGGCAGAGTTAAAGCAGAAGAATGCAGCCATCTCTCAGATCTGCAGTTTTGATGCTTTTAACTTTACACTATTATGACGAAAAAGATTTTCCAAGAACTGGGCAATTACAAATGTTTAGTCAACACTGATATTTATGATACTTGCAGAAGTATGTTGTTATATTTTGTACTGTAGCTTTTAAGAGTCTCTGTAAACTATGCTCTATAAACTGTAAGAGCTGCAGTTTGTACTGTAATTGCTTAAACTGTTTCAGTTAACCAGGTTTGATGTGTTCTCGATGAGCCCCCCAGGAAATCTGGAGGCTGCAGATTATTTGGCACTCACCTTTCTGTCTTGGCATGGAATAAGGGTGCCTGGCACAATGTTAGCATACACTATGTCACCTTGGATGCAAGCTACAGAGATGTAAGGGAATGTTTTATTTCTTGTCTTAAATATTGCTAGGCACTCTTAACCAGCTTCCCCGTTCAACTTGAGAAGTGACTGTGCTGATGTGAAGCACTTCTTGCCCAGTCTTTACTTACTTCATGGACTGTTCAAAGACATGGATATTAATAATTCTATTAAATCTCTGGCCTCTCTTTGAAGGATACTGCATATTTATTAGGTGCCTATCACATGGGATTGTTATTCAGTGGTGATGTGTTACTGCGATCATTCATAAACAATTTTTCCACACCAACTCTGTTTAATAGCTTTTATTTGTGGTCTGGAAGCATTAGCACAAAGCTGTAGCTAAATTGGCAGATGCAGTGTCTTGGCATATAGACAGAACAGTGTCCTGTAAAGTATTAAGATACAAATAATCCTCCATGTAATATTAGCAAGACTGGTTTTGAACTATTAAAGAAAAAAGTTTTTTTCCTTTCAGAATGGAAGATGAAATGTCTTCTGAAAGATCTACAACTCTGGAAACTCCGCCCCACAGAGAAAAATTAAGAAATGCATTTTTGATCTATTCAGTTAAGCAGGAAACAGATAAAAAGGAGACATGACAACGTTCTTTGAAACTGAAGAGAAAAAGGATTTTGGAGGGTAGATTTGTTTCTGTGTAACAGCAAAATACGTGATAATGCTTGTGCTCCCATTATGGTTTTAGTCCTGTTGGATCTAAAAATGTAAAAATTCAGAAGAAAGGAAAACAAAGAATAGTTAATAAATAGTTAATAATTTAGCTTTATACCTTGTGTTTATATTGTTCTTGGAGCGTTTTAAAATAAGGCTGGCTATTTTTTCCAAAAAGAACAGCCTAACGGGGAGTTGGTCTGCCAAATACAAAAATAACCTCTGGAATCCCTGTTTGGGGGAATATACCAATTATTCCGTTCAGCTCTAAAACCAATGCAAGACACATTTTTAATCACTGCGTTGTTCTCAGACCTGATCCCCACTCACAGTGAAGTCAAGGAAAGGTGCATAAATTCTGCATGGTGGATCAATCCTAAAGCTTCAACCAGGCACGAGGTGCTGTGTTTATTACCCCTAGATATGTGGTTCAGTTCTGTAGCAAGTGTTCAAGAAGGTCTTTCAAACAGTTGGAAAAATAAATACAACTGACATTTCTCTTACACTGTCGTGGAATGCACTCCAGCTGTATTTTTTATACACATTTTCCCCATGTGCTATGTGCTTGCATTCTTTCATGATGAACGATGCTGCTGTGTGTTGGAGTTGTCATGCTATCTTTCTTGTTTGGATCAGGAATGTGTAGGTCATCTGAGGACAGAATACTGTAGGACCTCCTGTTACATTTTTCAACTTTATGCTCGTAGCATGGAGCTGAGCAGTGGCTCAATGGCTTGGTTTGGGGGAGATTTTCAGTTGAAGCGAAGTATAGCCTGCCTTGTTGCTGCTTTCACTGTGTCTATGAGAGTCAAGGATCAGGTCTCTATCTGATGTTGTTTGATTCCTCGTTTCAGGTCTTCATGCACAGATTTGGCTTTCCTTACCTTTTGGCACAGGTAAGGCAAAGTGGGGTCTGGGCCAAGCCAAGTGCTCCTACACACCATAGAAGCAGTAAATAACGCACTGCCATGAATCACTGTGGCTTCATTGAAACTAATAAACCTGTCTACCACCCAGATCTGGGAGAGCACTTGACATAAAGGAGTCCTCCAAGTCAGGCAGGGAGCATATGAGACAGAAAGTTGATCTCGTGGTATGCGGCAAATGTAAATATCTAGTTTCAAAATAGGAGAGAAATGACACAATGTGTAGTGCCATAAAAGCCATACGTCATCTCACAGTATATTACTCAGATGGCACAGATCATAATAGTGACGTATTTTGATTGCTATTTTACACTTTTTTTGTGACTAAGCATTGGATTTACAGGAATGAGAAGAAACGCAAACAGCACGTTGCTTAATTAGAAAATTCCTAAGAAATACAAGAAGTCTATTTACGTCTGTTTCTGTCCTCTCCTGTGATTTCAGTTTTCTAATCAAGATTTTGAATTTTGAAATTTGCTCAGTATTATGTCTTCCAGCGGAAAAGAAAGCAGAATTAGCATCCTCAGTCTCCTTTTTCTCAATGATCATCTTCCCTTCCCCAGATGTGTGCTGCTGCCATTTGGCCAGACTCCCTTTCTCCTCTCCCCGCTGCATTTCTGACTGCACAGTGACTCACTTGGTGATTGCTTCCCTCCTTGATTCTGGTGAAGCACAGTGATTAAGAAACCTGTCTGAGATGGGAATGCAATGGCTTCAGTGCATTAAGAAAGGCTCAGCTCTCCGGCTGTTGGGCAAATGCTATAATCACTCAGCTGTTGTGCTGAAACTGCACTTTTCCTGTTCTCTGTAACAAAACCAGTAAAACATTTCCTTCTCTTTCCATCAGCCCAGTGTTGGAGGATAAATACTGGGAGTAGTAGATCAGCACCTTTTGGGATGTGGGCAGAATTTAGGGGCCTGACAAAATCCAGACTGCAACAGAACCAATGATGACCCCGGTTGGCTCCCCAGACTTGGGGGACAGTGTTGTTCTCACAATATGGGCAGCCACTGCAGGACCTTGCAGGATGATCACTGCACACTGACATGGAGACATGTAGAAGTTCAGGCGATTAGATTCTGGATCATTCTCACATAGTTGAGGACAATTTATGTACTCAAAGTCTTTTAAGCCTTTAATATAAGAAACATAACACGCGAAGCAGTGTACAGCACCTGAATAAGTTCTGGAAGAATAGATTTGTGTGTTGCAGATGTTGGGAAGCAGACTTGGAAGGTGGATGTGATGTCAGGGGACAGCTCCTGCAGTTAAAATAAGCTTACAAGAAAAAACACATGCTCAGTTCTTAAGAGGGATGCCTGTCTTGACAGTGGTCTGTCCAACTGGTGGAGGACAAAGCAGAAGTTAATTGTAACTGGAGAAATGATCTTCAGGAAGGCAAGAAGAGATGAGCTGGTGCTCAAGTGATGTTTAAGAGTCAAAAAACTTCTCTAATCATTCCAAGTATAACTACCATCTGTAGCCATTTCTGAGTACTCTTACTAAGTTTAAAACACGTATATCTGGGACAGTTTAAACAGAGAATGAAGACAGAAAATTTGCTGGAAGGAGTGTTGATTCAGCCACTTGCAAACTCAGCTTTTTCTATGGAGGATGAACAAAGTTGTGCTGAGGTCTGACACTCATCTCTGCCAACCTGGGATACTGATTCAAAACGCTTGGATGTTTGCAGGGAGAAAGAGAGGGAAATGTTTTCATAGAATTATAGAATCAAAGACGAAAAGACATTCCTTGATCTGTACATAGGAATGATGTAGGATCCAATATTGACAAAAGCATGAGTCACATATTCTACAAGCAGTACGGAGCTTATAAGTGGGCAGTGAAGTACAGTTGCTGGAGCGTGAGTCATCAGCTTCATGTGAGTGGGCAGTCAAATCCTGCATAAGCTGATTTTTCAGAGATATATCTACAAGTATTCTGAAGTATAGTACATGGCAGGCATGTCCAACTCACAGCCTGCATGCAGCCCAGCACAACTTACAATGCAGTGTGCTCCTGCCCCACACCATTGTGGAGGCAGCACACATATACCAGCAATGATCAGACACTGGTGTGCTACTAACCCTACCCTGGGCTGAAACCAGGACAAGGAGAGGGAAAAGTGCAGTGCTAACTCAAGTTATGGAAAATAATTTTATGCATTTTGATTCACAGGCTAAACAGCCCTCTGAACAGCAATAAATATGCAGCCTTGCTTTCCATTGTGATAAAAGAATTTGAGAACCAGTTTGAAGATTGCAAAATATATATATATATATATATATGTATTTTTGGTCTATTTGTCACTCCATTTTCTGTTGGAATAAATGCATGACCTGCAAATTTTCAAGTGGAATTTATAGAGTTGCTATCAGACATTCAGCTCAAAAATCTGATCATGTCTCCCTACGGGGCTTTCAAAAGACCTGTCTTAACAGAGAGAAGTATTCCTCATTTCACAGTCACACTTTATTCATGCCAGTATTCCATTACATTTTGTGGCTGTGTGACAGATGGCAGCAGAGGGGCAGTCTGACAGAATGGCACCTGACACGAAAGAATGTATGAAGTGAAGGTGTGTCACTGAATTCCTCCATGCAGAAAATATAGCACCCACTGACATTCATTAATGCTTGCTGAATGTTTATGGAGACCAAACAGTGGATGTGAGCAGTCAGGCAGTGGGTGGTGCGTTTCAGCACTGGCAACAGCAGGTCACCTCCTCACCTCCACTGGTGCAGGCTTTTATGAGGACAGCATACAGACTCCTGTTCATTGCTTATGAAAATGGAGAGCTAATGGTGATGACTACATTGAAAAAGGTGTTTTATAGCTGAGAATTTACTCTATCAGTGTTACTATGTTTATTGTATCTGTTGCAGTTTCCACGGAAATGAATAAGAGACATAAATCACTTTTGGAGTGACCTACATATTTGCAGCCCAAGACAATTCCTCTTCACTCAGTGTGGCCTGGACAAGCTAAAAGGTTGGACACCCATGGTCTATGGCACAAGCAAATTATTTTGGTTTTGTCTGCACTTGCTGTGGCATACACTTTAGTCAAGGCCCCACATTACTAGGCATGAAACTTCCTACAAGTTTTATTTTCTGTCATTCTGGCTTTGATGTACTTGTCTAGGAAAGCCACATCACCTTGTTCTCTGTAAGCAACTTTCATGTCTTTTACACTCTAGTTGAAAGATGGAAGTGAATGGAAATAGCAAACGATACATAAGCTAAAGCGTTTCTTCTGTGGTTAGAGCTGCTTTGGCGTCAAACTATGGTTCTGGTGAGATTTGAATTTCAAAGTACGCATTTTCCTTTTCACTAACTCTCCTTCTAGTGTCATTTGATGATGGAAAATAATTGCACCCCTCTGTCTCACTGATCCAAAACTTCACTTGCAGCTGAAGGAATTCAGCTACTTTCTAAGACAGCCAAAAACTAAAAACTCCATCTAAGCCTCACAACAGCTATGTCCTACTTAGTCCTTAAACTTCAGGCTTCTTATGTGCCAGGTACTCTGTCCATCTTCAAAGGGACTGGAGAGGAAGATGGGGCCTAGCTTTCTCTCAGTTTTCTCTGGACTTTAGTCATTAGAAAACAATCTTGCCCACAGGTGGACAGTGATAGGACAAGGACAAATGGGTAGACAGGGGAGGTTTAGGTTAGATATTAGGAGGAAGTTTTTCACACAGAGGGTGGTGACACTCTGGAACAGGTTGCCCAAGGAGGCTGTGGATGCCCCATCCCTGGAGGCATTCAAGGCCAGGCTGGATGTGGCTCTGGGCAGCCTGGTCTGGTGGCTGGTGACCCTGCGCATAGCAGGGGGGTTGAAACCAGATGATCATTATAGTTCTTTTCTATCCAGGCCATTCTATACTTCTATCATTCTACATGTGCCTCTTCCTTATGGACATGGTCACATACCCAGTTTTAAGAGGTGGATAACCAGCTCAAGCTGGACAGGATAAGAACTCTTTGGGCTGCTATTCAGACTTAACATCCCCTAAAGAAACAGCCTTGCTGCTGATGTCTCAAAGAGCAGCCTGAACAGCATGATGCTTGCTATAGAGATGAAGTTCTCCAAGTAAGGAGGCTGCATTTAAAAGCTACTGTAACAAAGATTTTTTCAAGTTTTAGCGTAAAGGTTAGTACCCAGAGCAACCCTCATCCAACAAAAAACTACACCAAACCAAAACATGAAGACCACCACAGAAAGCACACTGATTGCAAGGTAAAGCAATCATAACCTGAAACATTCTGAATGTGGACCTGCTGTGGGTACTCCTCCCTGGGGCTGGATCATGCCCCATCCCTGTAAATGCTGAAAGCCAGGGTGGATGGGGCCCTGGGCAACCTTGGCTAGTGAGAAGTGTCCCTATCTATGGCAGGTTGGAATCAGATCACAGAATCAAAGAATTGTAGGAATTGGAAGGGACCTCTGAGGATTGCTGAGTTCAACCCCCTGCTAAAGCAGGTCCCCTGGAGTAGGTCAGATAGTAAAGTGTCCAAGCAAGTTTTGAATACCTCCAGAGAAAGAAATTCCACAGCCTTCCTGGGCAGCCTGTGCCAGCATGCTGCCAACCTCACATGAAAAATTTTTCTCATGTTTATATAGAACTTCTATGCTAGTTCGTACACATTGCCCCTTGCTCTGTCACTGGGCACCACTGAAAAGAGCCCAGCCCCATCTACTTGACTCCTGCCCTAGATATTCATAAGCATTGATAAGATGCCCTCTCAGTCTTCTCCACACTCAAGAGCGCTTGGTCTCTGTGGAAAGTGAGTGTTGTTTCTGCACTGAACATTGAAAAGGGCAAACGATCTAAAAAATTAAACAGTAACATATCCTTAGAAATAGCTGATTTGGAAAGTAAGAATACCATATACATTTTAGTAACATATTTTAAAACATAGTTACTGGATTACCTAACAAATTATTTCTCACAAAGCTGCAATAGAATTTAAATGTTCTAAACAATGCGAGTATAGTATTCTGAACTAGGAAACATAATGTAAGGTTGTTCATTAGACCAACAGAAGCGATATACATTTAACAAACTTTCAAGGAGTCAGGGTCTTTACACAAAGCAGAACTGTCCCACCTTGTGAGAATGTTAGGATGCCATAGGCGGGCACCAAGATACTCCCCTCTATCCTCCTTCCGAGCTTATCTCTATGCAAGGATAGATGAATGACCAGAACAATGACCCAGTGTAAAAGGGGTACAAATGTTAGGGGAGTAATTAAACAATTAAGAGGCTATGTTTATGTTGCAAAACAGACATCTGACCAAACGTTTGTTAAGAAAGTAATTACTAGAAGGCAATCAACCAATTAAGATATTTGTGTTTGGAAGGCAAGGATTTGTGTGTACTTGCTATTTGTAAGATTAGTGAAGCGTCAGGAAAGAGTGTGAACCTACAGTATTCAGCCAGTGAGGAGCCAGGGGAGAAAGAGATCAGCATCGGGCAGTAGGGGATAAAAGACGTAGCACTGTTTTCTCTGGACTCTCCTGCTTGCAGGAAGCCCGCCATTGCAATTGCGAATAAAATCTGCTTTATCAGAGAAACCATCCTAGAAAATTAATTGGATATTTGCAACAGTCTCTCAGCCTTTCCGTGCATGGGAGATGCTGCAGGCCCTTAAATGCCTTTGTGGCCTTCCTCTGGACTCTCTTAAGGAGATCCCCATCTTTCTTGAACAGCAGAGCCCAGAACTGGACACATTATTCTCAATGTGGCTTCAGCAGGGTAGAGTGGGAGGATCACCTCCCTCATCCTGCTGGCCACACTTAATGCATACTTGGATCTCATTGGCCTTCTGGCCCAAGGCACACTTTTAACTCATGGCCAACCTACTGACCATCTGGTTACCCAGATTCTTCTCCTCAGAGCTCCTCTCCACCAGGTCAGCCCCTGAACCTTACCAATGCATGCGTGAAGTTAGCCTTTGAAGTTCCTTTCAACCCAACCCACTCCATATGGGACATGGCATCCACCAGTGCACAACGACCCACCTCTCCCCTAAACTCCCAGGGACACCTGAGGGAGCAGAGTCAAACCCACAGCAGCCAAATCTGCCCCTTCCCATTTCCAAGCACCCCACACACAGCCCGTTCCTCAGGCAGTCTCTTTGTTTCCCCTCTAGTCGCACTCCACACCGCTCCCCGACTTTCTGGGGCTGTAAGGCAGGGAGCGGGCCACGATGCTTTTCCAGGTGGGGGGAAGACGAGGAGCCTGCCGAGGCAGAGCAGCGCTCTGGTCCCGCACCGCCGGTCGGGAACGAGGCTCTGGGGACCCCGAACCCGCCCGGGGGCGGTCGCTGCGCGCTCCGCTCGGGACAAAGCGCCGGGGCCCCACGGGAGCTCCACGAGTCCCGTCCGCAGCGCACGCCCCGGCGGCCGGAAGACGGGGCGGGGGGTGAGGGGTGGGGAGAGGGGAGGACCGGCCCGGCCCGGCTGAAAAGGAGGGCTCGCTCGCCCGTCGCCCCCACCGCCGGCATCCCGCGAGCCCCGCCGGCGTTGCTCGTGGTGGGGGCGGCGGGCAGAGCACCATGGCCGTGTCGTGGAGGAGCTGGCTGGCTAACGAGGGGAGCAAGCACCTCTTTCTGGTAGGGCGCTGCCTCGGGGTTGGGGACGGGGGCGCGCAGCCCCGCGCTGAGGGGCGCCGCTTCCCGCCCGCGCGCGTGGTGGACCCGGCGCCGGGTGGGCGGGCGCACGGCGCTGCGTGTGCAGGCGCGGGCAGCGGGTGCTCTTTGTTAGCGCTTGTGGGCAAAGTTTGGGGGAGAAGAGGGGTCCGCAGGTCCTGCTCCGCCTGCTTTTGTCTCGGTTTTTGTGCTTTGATCCTGGAGCTGCGTTTCGTGCTTCGCCCTCACTTGTTAAACTTTACTTCTGTGTTTTTCGGTGTCAGTGGAAACGTCTCTCCTAAAGGCTGTCCTTTCGCATGCATTGCTATTAAAATACTTTTGCTAGCTGCTCTAAGCTTGTTTTCCATTTAAAAATCGTTATGAAAGTACACGCATGTGACTTACAAACAGAATTAATACAGCAGTCTGTACATATAACTTCCAGACTCTCTTTTCTTTTGATTTTAGTTTTTCTGGCTCTCACTGAACGTGTGGTTCTTCTGGAAGACCTTCCTGCTGTACCGCCGAGGGCTGCAGTATTACTATCTGCATCAGATGTTAGGGGTGAGTCACCTGGACACTGAGTTTTGCTCTGGAAATGGGGATTGTGGGAGGAAGAAAAGGGACAGAAAGCATTTGCAATGACAAGGAATGCCTGCAAGCCCTCTAAATTTGGGGAAGATCATATAGGAGATTACTGCAAGACTGCTAACAATGACTTAGCATTAGAAAATTGCCATTGCTGAGAAGAGCCACTTAAGTGTAGGACAGCAGTCCTTCCTTCTCCATCCTGCCTGCTGCTGGCAGGCTCAAAGGAACACAAACATGCAGAACAGACTGGAGCCAAACCTCTTGTCATCAAAGCATTAGTCAAACTGATAGGCACGTGCTCTTTTTCATCCCAGTTTGCTTCAGGATCTCTTGATAAGTTTTGGTTCTTTTCAATCTCAGGTTGTAATGCTCTTAGGTTCAGTATAAATCACTACAATTATATACTTTTTTTTTTTTTTTTTTTTTTTTTTTTTTTTTTTTTTTTTTTGTGGAAACAGCGTATTGGAAGGTGAGTGATCTACTAAAGACTTGACTGTTGACTATAACATCCACCACCACCAAAAGAGTTCAAATAGTTAGTTTCTGGGAAGTGAGATAGGGATCGGTTCTAAATCCACAGTTATGCAGTCACGGTTGCTTGGAATGACTTGTATCCAAAGAGGTAGATTTGGAGATAACAATTTTCTGAAGAAGTCTGTAGAGTGGCTGAGATTTTTAGAATCCAGGTACAAGTGAATGAATAATGCTATGCTTTTTGACACAGTGGACTTGAATGGTAAGCTGACCTGGGGCAAAAGCAGAGATGATGCATGTCCTAACCTGCGTGCATCTTTGGTAGATCCAGGATATATGTTTCATATGGTTGACAGTATTGCCAGAACTAGCTAGTTCCACAGATCCTTGTGAAACTAGCTTGAAAATGAGCTGATGTGGTGATTATACTTGTCTGGTTTTTTAATTCCTACCGACTCAGTTGTGTTCAGGAAAATAATCTTTTGCATAGGTAGTGGAAAAACATGGGAAATTAAATGTTTGCATATTTTACAACAATGGCTTTTTTACAAGGAAAAAAGCAGAAAACATGTTTAATTTTACTATTATTTCTAGTGGCTTTGCAGCCCAGTGCATCCATTTGAAAGTAGTTTGGTTCCTGGCAGAGCAAGTGTGTTGTTTATAAAGCAAATGTTGTTGGGTCAACATGTTGGGTCAGATTGTCAGCTGATTATCAATCAGCAAAATTCCTCTCAATTCAGAAGACTCATCTGCCTTGTGCCAGCTCATCTTCTGTCCTTTTTTTGGTTCTCTTTTGCTTCAGAATGAGCCAGTTAATAGACTGCATTTGGACCTGTGTGTGCAGTACGTATGAGATGACTCAAGCCACAGTTTCATCGTCTTTGTTAGGAAATGAGGACCAGGAGGCCAAGTGGTTAGCTTGACTAACACAGTGTCTTCAACTGTGGGAATTTTGAGAGCTTTAAAAATGAAGAGGAAAGTAAAGATCTAAGTCTGAAAGATACTTTTGGTAAAAACACCAAAACTAATTCAGAAACTTGGGAAACATTAAACACTGTAAAGCATTCCCACAATTCAGTTACTTATAGTTTGTCTAGATATCACTTCTAGATGCCAAAGTTAGTTTTCTCCTTTATCTTCTAATATATTTGTATAATAATTGTATATAAATCATACAGATTGTTTTTAGAGTTGTAAAAAGTTGAGCCCAATTTTAGCCTCTTTAGGAAACAGAGTGAGCACTGCTGTACTACAGTTGCTGTGAACATCCCATGTGGTTTTTTGCTCCTCTACCTTCTGTACATCAGTTTGCACAGCCACTTGCCATCTCTTGGTCCATCTCTGTAACCATCCTCACTTCTCTTCCACACATGGGTGAGTGGCTTGCATTTTTCTTAATTGAAAAAACAAAGATCTCTTGTCTTTGTGAGGTCTACTCAGGAGTTATTTTCTCCTCTTGTACACCATGTTGAAGTAAAATCTTCTTAAGAGTATTCTCCCTTGCAGCACTGAAAAATTTATCACATGTTATGTTATTGTTTTCCAAGTAACAGGATGGAGAACAAGAATTGCTGTAGAAAAGTAGATAACCATATGAAATGGTTTTAGACTTCAATATCTAAAATATATTCAACTTGGCTTGCTTTTACACTATTACTTTTCCATGTGAAGAATGAGGTTATTCTTCCCTTCAGTTATCACTGAAATGGTTCATTTTCCGTCAGCCTTCAGCAGAAGAGGGAAGCTCAGTTTTGTTCTGTTTGTATCTTCTGTCACTTTAAACAAGATGCTTAGCATGGGATTTTAAAGTTATTTAGTTACTGAACTCTTACTCGGGTAAGTCTCTGAATGTGTCTGATGCTATTCAGTGTCTGCAAAAAGGCAGTAATAGCACAGTGGTGTCCTGGGAGTGCAAAGATAGGTCAGAGACAGTGGTGTGGTTGGGAAGAGGACATCATTTTACACTACAAAATTTTGTGTGTAGATTTACGTTACATCAGACGTTACCACTTTGCTGAGTTTGAATCTTGATGAAGAGGCCATGAACTATTGTGGAATCTCTATCCCTTGAGGTTTTCATAGAGTCATTCAGGTTGGAAAAGAACTACAAGATCATGAAGTCCAAACATTGACCTGACTTACTGAGTCCAGTTACTAAATCGTGTTCCTTAGTGCCGTGAAAACAAATTGGGCAGAACTTCAAGCGTAGTTTGAATTTCATGTTGAACTTGCTTGAAGTAGGAGGTTGGAAAAGAGACTTCCCAAGGTCCCTTCTGATCTGACTAATTCTGTGATTATATGATTCTTGCAGGATAAGTTAAACTAGAACCTATTGGATGTAAAGACCTTCCCCAGTACTTCTGTCATGATGAACTGCCTCTTTCGATAACTGCTTGTAGCACTGCTGATCATAATCTTGTCTTACAAATAGTTCAGAGCTGCGTGTTCAGGAATATGATACAGATAAAGAAACTCAAATTTTTATAATTTAGTAAGTGCCAACTTTTGACATTATGTAGCCTAAAGAAAAGAATGGGAAGGTATGAAACAGGCACTGATTAAATTTAAGAGTGTAGGAAAGACGAAAGGAGTATTCTCATCTCTGTGTGAGAGACACTACAAGACATAGTAGATGTAAGTTACAGAAAGGAGGATTCATGGATTACTTGATGTAACTTCAGTGTTTTAATTGTTGGAGATTTTATGTCTCCTTGATCAGGGAAATTGTCCAGATGATTTATTTCCTTTCAGACTTCCACATTTCTTCCTTCTCTCTAGCTACACAGGTCTTTTTCGAAACAAGTTTGCTTGCATCTGACCAACAAATTTTATCCAGTATTCACAGTTGGCTTTATCATAGAGCTTAAATCTTGCTTTTGACATCATTGAACAAAGTACCTGTGTCTGGTTGCTTGGCTTAATTGTATGCATCAGTACAGGATAGGGGCTGACCTGCTAGAGAGGAGCTCTGCCAAGAAGGATCTGGGTATCCTGATCCTCCCCTTCCACTCTGCCCTGGTGAGGCCACGTTGAAAATACTTTGTCCAGTTCTGGGCTCCCTGATTCAAGGACAAGGATCTCCTCAGAGAGTCCAGTGGAGAGCCAAAAAGACAATTAATGGCCTGCAACATCTCCCAGGAAGGGAAAGGCTGAGAGACCTGGGACTCTTGGGTCTGGAAAAGACTGAGAGGCTGGAGAAGAGGGCCCATGAGAATCTAATGAGGTTCAGTAAGGCCAAGTGCAGGTGCTACGCTTGGGTCGGGGCAATCTCAGGCATTTATGCAAACTGGGGGAAGATCTCCTTGAGAGCAGCCCTGCGGAGAAGGACTTGGGGGTCCTGGTGGATGAGAAGCTGGACCTAAACCAGCAGTGTGCACTTGCAGCCTGGAAGGCCAGCTGTATTCTGGACTGCATTAAAAAAGGGGTGGCCAGCAGAGACAGGGAGGTGATTGTGCCCCTCTGCTCAGCTCTTGTGAGGCCCCATCTGCAGCACTGCGTCCAGGGCTGGGGCCCCCAGTGCAGGAAGGACGTGGAGCTCTTGGAGTGGGTCTAGAGGAGGGCACTGAGATGAACAGAGGGCTGGAGCACCTCTCCTATGAGGAGAACTGGGCTTGAAGAGGAGAAGGCTCTGGGGAGGCTTCATTGTGGCCTTCCAGTACTTGAAAGGAGCATATGAACAGGAGGGGGAACGGCTGTTTATAGTGAATAGTGGTAGGACAAGAGGGAATCATTTTAAACTGAGACAGGGAAGGTTTGGGTTAGATAGTAGGAGGAAGTTTTTCACACAGAGGGTGGTGACACACTGGAACAGGTTGCCCAAGGAGGCTGTGGATGCCCCATCCCTGGAGGCATTCAAGGCCAGGCTGGATGTGGCTCTGGGCAGCCTGGTCTGGTGTTTGGTGACCCTGCATGTAGCAGAGGTTGAAACTAGATGATCATTGTGGTCCTTTTCAACTCAGGCCATTCTATGATTCTGTGATTCTATGAGAGGGTATCTTACTAATGCCTATGAATATCTAATGGGCAGAAGTCAAGTAGATGGGGCTGGGTTCTTTTCCGTGGTGCCCAATGACAGAGCAAGGGGCAACGGGTGCTAACTAGAGCATAGGAAGCTCTACACATACATGAGGAAAATTTTTCCTGAGGTTGACAGAGCACTGGCACAGGCTGCCCAGGGGGGTCATGGAGTCTGACCCCCCAGGCATCCTGCTTTAGCAGGGCATTGG
Organism: Tympanuchus pallidicinctus; assembly: GCF_026119805.1. Classification (NCBI taxonomy): domain Eukaryota; kingdom Metazoa; phylum Chordata; class Aves; order Galliformes; family Phasianidae; genus Tympanuchus; species Tympanuchus pallidicinctus. The sequence continues at coordinate 6,504,495 of NW_026294627.1, read as the reverse complement.
TCTTCTTGTTCTCCAAAGTTCCCTTTTGACCCCTGTGATCCTGTGACTTCTCTGTGAACGGAAACAGCGCTGGACTTATTTTCTCGTGGCAAACTCTTTCCCTTTTCCCTCACTAGTCCCCGCTCAAATAACTTGAATGTATCAGATGTTTTTTAATATGATAAGCTTTGGGATTTCACAACAAAGGGAGAAAATGCATTCTCAGAAGGATCTCTTAAAGAATGGATTAAATTGGAGGATGTGGCTGAAAGGAAAGTTCTGCCCCGCTTTTTTTTTTTAACTGTAGATACACTGCTATCATACTGCGTTGTACTCAGACTTATGACATCCTTTTTTATTGGAATAAACTTGGAATACTTTCTGGATGTTCTAGTAGCTTCTTTTTTCTCATCATTTATTATGACAATTGAGATTATGCTAATTTTGCCAAATTGTGCTTTCATTGATGCTTGTGCATTGGCAGTGTTATTTCCCTCGCATAAAAGGGAGTTTAAGCAAGTAAGCACTAAAGGGAGTTTATCTTGACTGTTTTCTTTGGTGTGTTCCTGCTGTTTAGTAACTGCCTTGTAACCCAGGCATTTGGGATTTATTCTTCAGGTTATTGCATGCAACAAAAATGTTTATTGATAGATTTATGTTACTATGGTAACTGTATATGTGTGTGTGCATGTATACACGTGTGTATGTAGGATTTCCTAGTGAAGGCTGAGAGTGTTAATTTGAAATACTTTCTCTTGACAGTCTCCCTGAATTTGTAAACTGATCTTTTTGTGCCTTTTCATGGCCTCATTCCTGTTGTTTTTTTTTGTTTTTGTTGTTTATTAAAACATTTTTTCCTCCATCCCTTTGTCCTTCCTGGACAGCTTGGAGTTCAGCATCCTTTCTAACATTGTTGTAAGTTACAGGGCAGTGAAGATCGTGAGTTTTGTACTGTATAGTTCTTATGCATGTGTTTTCTTGTGGTTCATTTTTTTAGGATCAAGTGGCACTAGTCCTGTGGAGGACACTTAAGTTACTAACATGGGCAACTTCCACCCTGTTGCGAAGCTTTCAGTAGCAGGATTAGCAGAAGTGCCTCTTAAACGAGTACTGAATTTTTTACCATGTTATCATGTTAATGTCATTGCTCTTACTTCTGAATTGACCATGATTGTAGAGTCTTAGAATCACCGAATTACCAAGGTTGGAAAAGGTCTGCAAGATCATCCAGTCCAACCATCCCCCATCACCAGTAGTTCTCACTAAACTGTGTCCCTCGACACAGTGTCTGAATGTTCCTTAGACACCTTCAGGGTCAGTGACTCCACCACCTTCCTGGGCAGCATTTGATCTGAAATCTTGTGAGTGTCCTTTGTCTGGAGGTTGTCAGAGAACTTGGAAGCTAATACTGAATTCCAGATTAAGTTAATTGCTTTCTTTAGATTGCATGACTGACTTAAGCTGAGCGAGGAGTACATCTACCACAGAGGAACTGTACATAAAAAAAAAAAGAATGTGACCTAGATATGAGAACACAAAGAGAAAAAAAAAACAGAAACACAACTTTTGAGGATTGCCTAATAGGTGGGGTTCAAGTGGCAATATTGATTCTTGGTAGTGCACAGAAGATAAACCGTACCTCGTAAAGGAACTAAAAACGTCGTTACCATTGCCCACTCCTGATGTTTCTCCCTTTCTGTGATACCAGATCCAAATCTTGATTTATAAATGCATGCAGAAGGCTGAATTTGAGTTAGTATTGAAAATTGAGTTTCTGCTAAATACTTTCTTCATGTGGAGAAGGGCAGTGGTTTGTCTTATATGTAATATATTTGAATCACACTTGTAAAATATGTATATATTACATCGCTTAATTTTAGAATGATTTTAAAGGATTGCAGTACCACAGGATGACATTTACAGTCTTGCCTTGAAGCCTTCCAGCTAGCTTTGACATGTCTAGGGGTTATAATTGCTATCCTGTGTAATTCAGATCTGTCTTCATCTTAGATTATATACGCTCTGTTATCCAAAAAAATAAGAAAAAAAAAGAAAGGAGTATTCTATGAAGAAAAGGAAGCTGTGTCAAATGAAGACTCACTGTGTAGCACAGTTTTTCCTGCCTAGGAAAATATTTTTATGTGCTCCAGTACGTATTTGGGGAGGTGGTCTTCAGAATCTGTCTGTAGGACATCATGTTGCTTATGGATCTTCCCATTCAGGTTGTTGCGACTCATAGAATCATAGAATATCCCCAGTTGGAAGGGCTTCACAAGGATCATAGAGTCTGACCCAGGGATTTGAGGAAGTTCAAAGGAAGTCCTTCAGAGAGAGTCAAGGATGGTGTTTTTCCCTTGGTTAGGATTGTTGTATGTAAATGGTGAAGGCCTGAGAATCAGAAATGCTACATTTAGGTATGGAGATGTGTCTGTTTTTCTCTCATTTTTCCTACAAGGTGGGCTTAAAAAGTGAGGGACAGCAGTATTTGTTGGTTTTCCTGAATTCTCCTCTAGAATGTATTTTGCAACCATGTATTGAATATTGGATCTTAGACCTGGAGTTGCAGCTAATGTTCATCTCTGCTTACAGCTAACAAACTTTGGGGAATTCTTTGATACACAGTAAATTATTTTAGCCCTCCATCAAATACTGAAAGATTTCCTCTCACTACAGAGAACCTCACTTGCTACCAGCAACACTCAGAACATCTGATGAGAGCTAATTCCTTGCTTTACTGTCCTAGTTAGCATGTTATGTTAGCATACAGCAGGCACTGGTAGCTGGAGAACTGTGTTCCCTATATATCTATGGAGCTTTTTTTCTGCTGCTGTGTAGTAGGAAAACGCTGATTTCTTTATACTTGTGTGGAGAAGATATCTGGCCTAGTTTTTGGGATTTCAGCTTCAAGTTAGTAAAGAGTCCAATTCCCTCCTCTAAATACTGCAGGTTTCCTTGGTGAATTTGGTTAATTCTTTAGCTTTTCTATGCCTCCTTTCCCCTCTATGAAACAAGATAAAAGCATGTGTAGTACCGAACGTGCACAAGGATGTTGTCAGATGCTCAAATGAAGCAGGGTGTCCAACAGAGATTTTGGGAATGTTTTTCCTCTGTTTTTGATCCTGTAGCAATTTCAGATGCATATACATGAAGTAACAGTTTTTGTTCCTTAATGCAGTGATAATCTTAGGAAGAAGAGTTATAATTCTCTCACTTCTGAACTAGTTAGTATTGCTATGTGTTTCCTTCTAGAAGCATTAAGTTGCCTGGGAGCAAAAAATCTGTATTTCTCCTATTGTTCCAGTGGTAGAATGTTCCAATCCAGCCTTACAGTCCAGGAATGCACTATGTTAATTAGTTATTATGCCACCCAGTCAATGCAAAGGAAGTCAAGAAAGAGACCACTTGGAAACCATTTGGAAAGAATTAGTTTCGTGTGGATATTTTAAGCCTTTGGATATATGTTAATAGCAAATGCAGTGCTCTGTTGTTCTCAGACTTGCATGAGTTCTGATTCTCAGAATTGCTAACTGTATTTCTTTACTGTTGTTTTCAAATTGCTCACGAGCTTCTTTTGGCATATGTTGCCCAATTTTATTTCTTAAGAGTAAAACCTTAAATGAACCGTTCATGAAACTATTTCAGTCACACTTTCCTAGAAGTGTGCTGCGTTTCTGGAAAAGTCATTTCCTGCTTTTTTCTTAACCTTTGTATGGATGCTGATAGCATGGAATTGGATTTTATGGAAGGTGATTGCTCACTAGGAATCACTCTGGGAATTAGTATTTGCCATTTGTCAAGGAATGGCATAGAAAAACGCAAAGCAAGATCAGTAGGGTGTTATCTTTGACAGCTGTACTATGGCACCGAAGTTTGCATTTCACTGGGGGGTGAGCACTGCTCCTTCTCCCTGCGCTGCTCCATCCATGGCCTGTGTGCATGTCTGGCATTCTAGCTGTACGTGTCTCCATTCAGTGCAATTAACAGTTGCTTCCACTGTAAACAGTTCCATGCTTCTTATATGGAGCATATTAAAAAAGACAGGTTTTATTGTACCAGTCAAATGAAAACTTGGCTCCAGAAATTTGAAACCATTTTTATTTCTTCAGAAAGTGGATTTGAATGACACGTAATGCAAACTTAGTGATGGACAAGCCGCACTAGATTCCAGAGAAAAAAATATTTCGCTCTTCTCATCAAACCTAGCTTAAGAAGTTCTCTGGACACAGCTCATGCTGTAGTCTCCTTGTGTTTGAGGAAGGGCTAGAAGAGCTGCATTGAGGCTGTTCTTAAGCTCTTTCTACTCACAGATGATTCAGGTTCTTTCACATCAGTGAAATTGTCATTTTCCTGATTTCGTACAATAAGTAATTTTATTAATTTATTGGTATGTCCTGTAGAAATATTCCAGAATATTCTAAATTAGACTGTTCTGTTGAGGTTTTGCAAATACAATACTTGTGCCTAATAAAGGATAGCTGATACACTGGATGACTTATATCTTGCCTAGTTTATATCTAAACTGAGACAACATAAATTCTTCAAAAACTCATCATGTATCATGTAGATCATATAGAAGTTATTACACTGAAGTAATTCAATTAGAAAGTTGTAACAGGTTGGGTTTTGTTTTTGTTTTTTTTTTTTTTCTTTTGAGTCTTCATTAAGAGATACAGGAATAATTCAGTTTATTCCTGAGTTCTGCTGCTCTGGGCAGCCTGGTCTGGTGGTTGGCGACCCTGCACATAGCAGGGGGTTGAAATTAGATGATCATTGGGGTCCTTTCCAACCCAGGCCATTCTGTGATTCTATGATTGTTTCTCAGAATGTGCTCATTTATTCCTGGAATTCAGTAACACATCAGCAAGTTGTAATAAAACTGCATATATATGTTTTTAATGACCGTGCTTTGAATGTATTACATTTTTAGCTTAGAGGGAAAATTAATGATTATACAGTTTTGTATAATGCAAGTAGCACATTGGAAGAGACATTTTACTTCTTCTTAAGTCTAATGGTTTCAAGGGTACTGCTGGTTTCCCTAATAGTCTGAAAAAACTTATTGATGTTGTAAATTCACTTCAGACCATAATGTTTGGCAGAGATAAAGCGAATGTGGGCAGAGACAAAGAAATGCTTATTATGGTTGTATACATCATTGCTTAAATCATACTTTGAAGTGGAAACTTCAGTTGTCTGGAGTTGTGGCAGTTGTCCAGATCTACTTTGGAAGACAGGTACATACATGGGTGTTACTAAACATGAGAGCAGGCACAAAGCTCCTGTCCCTTTGTGTATAATAACCAGCCATTTGTACACAAAAATAATCTTTCCAAGTGCAGTGCTTTTGGTGTTTCGTGGCATGGAGGAGCTCCTGCTCTGCAGCTGTGTTTGCAGTCGCACTGGACACGCTGTGTTCCTGTTGCTTTATTTTGTTGCACTAGGTTATGTTTTATCAATTTCTGTAGCAAGTAGAGAAGTCTCTGAAAAAGCACCTAATAACCTGAAGTTAAAAGGCTTGTGTAATCATTTTGTAAAAATTGAAAAAGAAATTTCCAAGCAAATAAAACCTCTTTCTCCAATTTTGCTTGATAAGAAAGACATGACTTAATTAATTTTTCTTAATTTTTGGGACAGAAAATTTTCATCCTGAAGTTCCATTCTGGAAAAGTGATAAATCTTTAGTAACTTGTATGTTATAATATTTGTATGTTCATACCTAGGCAGCATTTTAGTTACCGTACAGAGTTATGTCAGTTTTTTATTAATTTCTTTAGGAATTGGAAAACTTGGATTTAGAGAACACTGTAAGAAATATTGTTCTAGAAATCTGTTGACATTCTAAAAGCACCTGTTATAAAAGCTGGTAAATGGTAATTCAGCCTAATAGCTGGGAGAACAATGGCACATTGCTAACTTCTTTAAAATTCATAAATGAATGAGAAACTAAAATAAGCTGAAAAAATACAGTTATGACACTAATGTGTGCTTTGTTCATTTATTTGACAAGTGTTTTTGTTCTAATTATGTAGGTTCCAAATATACCGGTAAAAGCATTAGTGAAATTAGATTTCATTAATTTTCCACATACTGAGTAGTTAAAAGAGCCTGCTTTCTTCTGTCTAAATGTGGCACGGGATAGTGTGAATGGATGAGGAATTCAGTGAGGATGCCCTGACAGTCCTTGAAATGTCATCAATTCAGTTTAAACCAATCTCTTAGCCCCTTTCAGAAGTCTGGTTTTAATTCAAAACTCATTTTGAGTAATTTTTTGATGAAAGGTGGGAGCTATTTCTTTTCAGAGACCAGGGTAATGTGCTGTGTGCACTGTTGTATGTGTAAAATGTTATGAAACTCCACTGTTCTGATCAGCCAAGAGAACATGGGAGCTATTTAAGCAGAAACAGAAAGGATGTTTAGTACTGTTTAAAATGTTAAGAGCATCTTTCCTCCCTGTTATCTAACTCTTGCTGTATTTGTTCAGCTAGGATTGTGTGTTAGCAGAGCTTCAGCATCTGTCCTCAATCTCAACTGCTGCCTGGTCCTGCTCCCAGTGTGCCGCATTCTCTTGGCCTTCCTCAGGGGATCTCAGAAGGTGAGTACTGTCCTCGTAACTCACCAGTTAAGAAGTAAAGTGCCCTGGTTTATATTGTCTAAACATAATAAGAACTAAATGTTTCATCACTGTTTATTCTACATTATATGCCAGCACGGTGCAGTAGCACAGATGTTCAGGCTGGACCAGATTCTCAGCAGCCTGACTTAGCTGTAGGTGTCTCTGCTCATTGCAGGGAAGTCGGACAGGGCAATTAAAGGTCATCTAGTCCAGTTCAAATGATTTTATGATTCTGTGAAATTCAACCTCAGTTCATGACCTCATTGACAGTAATGCCTTGGCTGGCATTGTCTGGTTTGATTGGACTTGTTGCGATGAAAGTTTCTTTAATTCTTCCTGGTAGGATGTGAGCTTGCTGAGGAATTTTGACCAGATGAGTTCTGCTCCTTTCCCAACTGTAATGTAAAAGAATCTGTGTCCCCGCTACTGCTGTAGTAAAGTGTGGTAGAGTTCAAGAGCAAAAAAATTCAACTCTATGACTTGAAAAGTGCCACTGGAGATAAAAATACTCAAACTGTTATATTAGTTATCATGGGAGGAAAAAAACTTCTGGCAAAGCTAAGAGGGCTTCTTTTCTGTGCATGTATTCAGTAACTGAGCTTGTTTGTGATTCACAGGTTACTATGAGAGAAATACAAGTAATGATTTTGGGGAAAGTGAGTGTTTTCTAGATGGCTGAAATTTGAACCCACCAGTCCTATTCATCAGTACTTACAAGACTGGATGCCTGTAGATGCTCACTTGAGAAGTCAGTGACAGTACAGCAATTAATGTTAAATTAGGAATTTTAAAGGCGAAAGAGATGTTACTTTATATGCACTTAACATTTTTGTAGCATCTTTGTAACTGATGAAACTGTAAGTTCTTAATCAACACCTCAAAGTTGTCTTATTCTCATAAACCTGTAGTTTTTAGATTAGGTGCTATGCTTACAAGATTATTTAACATAGTAAAAGCTGAAGTTACTGTTAAATCCCTTCAATTGCTGTTAGTATTTTTTTTCTTGCTTTGTTTTAGAAGAGAGATTGCTTGAATTCTTCTTTTATTAGGTTGCCAGCAGGAAGACCAGAAGGCTGATAGACAAAAGTAAAACTTTTCATGTGACATGTGGTGTTACAATATGCATCTTTTCAGGTGAGATGTTCTTTGAGAATATGTTGAACAAGGCAGTATTTTGTGGTTTTTCTTGTACAGTGCATCTGGGGGTAGTCTTGCTCTGTGCTTTCCTGCCTTAAATTGTGAATGCTTTCTCAGCTGTCTGTGGGTTTTATTTTTTGTTTAAAGACATGAAGTTATGATCTAGATCTAAAGCTTTCCTTAAAAGTGCAGGAATTCCAAATTTCCTTAAAATCTGGAAGGAAATGAGATCAGGTCAGAATCTGCCATTGTAAGTGATCCTAGATGGTGGTTCAGAAATTTACATGAAGAGGCAAGGTACTGGAGAGTGCTCTGCAGTGGAGACGATTCCCCATTCAGTGAAGAAGAAACATTCCTTGGTGGGCATCTTGCAATGTTATTTCTCAGCTGAAGCATTTCAGTGAGAAATTATTGCTATAGTGTGAAGAAGTCAAAAATACATACAACTGTCTGCTAGGAATATCTATTATCTTCTGTAATCCCTGATGCATCCTTCATAGTTGATGGGATTGTTACTTGGCATCTGTGGAGCCACTTCTGTTTTGTTCAGAGCAAAATACACCTCTCGTTGATCTCAGTTTTCATTTGTGGCTTTTTTATTTGTTTTAGTCTTGCATGTTGCTGCTCATCTGGTGAATGCTCTTAACTTCTCTGAGAATTACAATGAAGATTTTCTGGCAATAAATGCAGCAAATTATCGTGGTGAGGTGAGCCAGCTATTCTTTTATAATTTGAATTTAAATGCATAATTTAAATATTTGAGTGTTGCTGTATGCAATTGCTTTGTACAGTCCATCCTGTGAGCTACACTATATAGATCACTGCTGCTTTTTGCACTGAAAAAACTGTTGTATGGATTGCTGTGGGTTTTATTCACCTCTGTACAAAACATGTTTTGACAATCTTGTTAAGCCAGCAGTATTGACACTTACTTCACTAGGAGGTGGATAATGCTGCCACCAAGTCCTTTAATCTTGCTCTTCATTCTGCTGTTTCCTACTTCTCTCTCTTTCTTGTGAGGAGTGAGCAGGAAGGCTTCTGCTGCTGTTTTGAGGGAGCTACATTCTGCATTTCCAGTGTTGAGATTGTAGTGCCAACGTGTACTGGGACTGTGAGAACAGCTGAGACTCGAGACTGATCTGCACTTCTAAACTGCAGTGGGAGCTGTGCTAAGTGTGGAATTACTTGTCTGCATCAACTAGGCTGGAAGCTAATTTCTACTTACAGAAGTCTGCCTGTGATGCAGATCTTTTGAAGGCATATCAGAGTCCTAGTTCCCTTCTGCGTTTGGCACTGGAAATGAGCAGATTTCAGGATTGAGATTGAAATCCAGAACTCTTTGTTCCCTGGGCTATGATCTTGTTTACATTCATTCTAGTCTCAAGTCTTCATTTATTTTCTACCAAATTCATTGGGAAGGATTTAAAATGATCCCATCCCAGCTGCATCCTTTCCTGAAAAAGGAAAACTCGAGTCAGCCTAGGCTCATAAGGACCAACAACCAAGGTCTTTTGCTCCCTGGGTGGATGACCTAATTCCTGAGCTATGCTATGGGAGGCAGACATACCAACACCAACTGTTGTGCTGATTGAGCTCAGGAGTCTGTGTGTGCTAGGAGTGGTCTGGTAGATATAGTCTCATCAGGAAGGTTGTCAAGAGCTTGCCTCAGGGGAGAACACACCAGGGTATGGATGGCAGCCTGTGCTAAACAGACTTAGGAATTTTGCAATAGAAAATGGAGATGAAACAAGTTTTTAGTAACTCTGGGATGAAAGGCTCTTGGACTTTAGGTACTTTAATAGCTCTCGAGCATTTCTTCTTGAATTCCTCTTAAATGTGTTCCATTAGTTGTGATGAGCAGTCTGGATGCTACCGGCATCCTGTGTTTGTGGTTGGAAGAGTGTGCATGTTTGGATGCAGATGATGCTTAGTTTTTCCTGATTTGTATGAAAAGTGCTCATTTCCCTTCACTGCCTTTTGCTACAAGTTTGCTTGTTAAAAAAGTCTGCAGTGAAGACAGAAATTTCATGAGACTTAAGTTCTGGGGAGTGGGACAGTTTTCTGTGAGGATGACAAATCCCTCATCCCCTCCCAACGAACTTCTCCGCCTCCACCTTTTTGCTTGTGAAGGACACAGGAGCATCTGGCCTTCTATTGTCACCTCCTTAGAGGTCAGTCTTGCTTCAGTGGGATCCACTGCATATCACTTGGTGATGTAGTTGGCAGTAAAGTGCTCTTCCATTTAACTTCCAGATCTCTCACTCTGCTGTTCCTCTGTCCTTCCAAAAGTATGATGTAACTGAGTAAAGTTAAGCTTTCAAGAAATAATTATCTGCAAAATTACCTGGGTCCCAGCTTTTCATAACACTGTATTTTGTCTTTGCTCAGGAAATGCAAAGACAGAAGTTTTAGTTTATGTTGAACTGCAGTCAACACTGCAACACTGCAATAAACATCAATAAACTGTTGTCAAACCCATTCCTTCATCCAGAATTAGAGACTACTTATGCTTTCTACTGTGTGTGAGCTGTATGAGCTACATATGAGCTTCTTTTTTTCTCACATTATTCACATGGATATAAAATTATTTACTGACCTTTTTTCCCCCTAATTGTTTTTTAGGACCCAAGGAAACTGCTTTTTACTACTGGTAAGTCTGTGGCAAAGCAGAAAGAGAAAGTTTGCTGGTTTTCTTCATCAATCTCCAGACAAAACAATTTGATTATCTGTTTGCATGCTGCATTTGTTGTATCTCAGCAAAGCTATGTTGTTTGTGTTAATATACCCAGGGTTTGCTTACCCAGCAGTCATGAGGGAGGAGTTACATAAGCCTGTAGTAGGATGAGCAACATCTTCAAAGCTGTTGTTGTCCAGATGAGTCAGTAGAATATCATTAGTTTCAAAGAGAGATTCTGCGTGATAGTAAAACCAAATTCCTAAATGATTCAATTTCTAGAAAACAGAAACAAAACAAAAAAATAGTCTTCTTGCTTCAGCAGGTTTATTAAAAAGTTTTTTGGACTTCAGAGAAATTTAAGCCCACTACTCAGCTATCAAGCTTCAGCACTTTTGAAGTGTAAATAAATGAAGAGGTATTTGGGGCAGGAATTTGAAAGAGAGCAACATTTTAATTATGGACGGGTTAGGTAAAAGCCTGAGCTGTAGTGCTTTGCTACTGCATAAAGGTCTTTCCTGATGTTATATCTTTCACTCTTAATTTTAACAAATGCAAAACTACTGACTTGGTAGCATTTAAATCAAGACTGAAAGGAATCACTCTGAACAGCAGTGAATTTGGGTTACTGAATAGGCTTGTAAATGTGCCAGTCTTAATAAGTTTGCCATTTATTAGTGACTCTGGGAAAAGTGCTTTCCAGAAACCTTAAGCAAGGTTTAGATGAGTTTAGTGGAAGTAAAAAAGTGAGATAGTTGAAATTGATGTTACTACAAATGAATTGGATATGTTTGTGTCAGAGGGGAGATTGGCTGCAAGCTGCGAATCCCCCTAGATTAAGACAGAAGTGAACCATAAAATATACTGAATTGGAAGGGAACCACCAGGATTGTTGTGTCCAGCTCCATATTCCACAAAGGACTACCTATAAGGAAGGATGCAGCAGGAAGAACACACATTTTCTAATGCAACTGTTTTTAATTGTAACCTTTCCATGGAAGGATAAAATTATGAGGTCTATGCAAAAACTTACACTGATTGTAGGCCCAGGATTTTTCTTACAGCTTGTCAAAGCTGAGGTTTGATTTGAAATGCATCAGATTTTGGTTATAAGACTTCTCAGCAAGTGAATGATGCGTGGTTATGAAAGGAGGAGATTGAAAATTGTCTCTTTATCACTAGAAAGTCTAAAATTGCAATTAATTATTTAAAACTAAAAAGGCTAGCCTGTTCTTAAATATAGGACATGATCATTTGAAAAGATCCTGAACCTCCTTAAATCTGGTTTTATTGTTGTACTTCCATGAAATCAGTTTGAGACGCTTATATTCTGATGCTAAAAAGATAGTTACATACCATTGTGCTCAGTGATTGGCCTAGCTGACTTTGCTTAAATGTAAACACATGGTTTTTAGACCAGGAACTGTGCTTAAAAACTTCTAAGAGTTTACATTCTTCAGGAAGTGAAATGTTTTGACGTAATGCTTCATGGCTTCTAGGTTCTTAGTTCTCAATTCAGACTCTTAGTTCCTTGGAGAGCAATTTTTATGATAAAGTGCTCATCACCAAAGTGTAACTGTGGTTGGAATTTGTCCAATCTGTCTTTAGGCAGATGATATACTGTACTTTTTGAGCAGGGTTCTACTTTAGGATGAGATGAATCATATCCTAGAAAAACTTAATTCTCTCCTTTGTCTGAAAATGGAGCCCAGGATGGACTTGTTCTGACACTGGAGTTCGTATTTGAGCAGATGAGTCCAATCCTTAATTTTTTTAACCTTCTTCAGTTTTGGCTGTAGATCACTCTCACAGACCTTGCTCTACAGGCAACAATTTCAAGCATATTACAATGCCACAGAGAATAATTTCAGGCTCTTTCTCATTCCAGGATGAAATGGGTTGGCAAACAATTGCAGTGACAGCTTGCACTGAAATTGATTTGTTTGAAATTTTGTCCCTGATCAGGTTTATAATTGTAGTGTTCAACAGAGTTTGGAGTTTGGAATAAAAAAGAAATGCCAAAACTTGGATAGTGAGTCTTACAAATAAAGATACAGGATTAATTCTTACTTATCAGTCTGGTAGATAAGTATACCTCCCCAAAATTCAAGTATAAGTTATATAATGTTTGTTTTAGTTCCAGGTCTGACTGGAGTCATTATGGTTTTAGTGCTATTCCTAATGTGTACAGCATCTACATACGCCATCAGGTAAGACATAATCCGATCATTATGCTGAAGAATGCTTTTTAAATAATCATATTCTTACACAGATTGGAGGGAATGAAGGGCAAGTGCAATATGAGACAAGAAATATTTAAATGAATGTTAAAAATACCAGCTTTCTTGCCTTTTTTTTTTTTTTTAAATGTAACTTGCAAGCAAATTAGTGCAGAGAATTTTTAATTACAAAAACTGATTAAATTTTCTTCAGAATAAACTTTTTTTTCCTGAAGGACACACGCAGTTAAAAATCTAGAACTTTACAAATTTCTATAATTCTTTCATCCTGTTTAACTGAGGAAGCAGAAAACTAAAACATTTTTCTGTACAATGCATAAATAGCCTCCATTGGAAAATAGTGACGTCTTCATCTTAATTATTTTCATCAATTAATTGTAAAAAAAACAATTTTTTTAAACAACCAGCCAAAGCAAAGGAAACAAAAACAGAACTGTGCTACTGAAGTAGAATGTAGTTTTGTTTTTGTTTTTGTTTTTTTTTAAGTTCTTCAACTAGACTTCTGGTTATCAAATATGTTCTTCTTAATGTAGATGATACTTTAAAAGGTGCATTGCATTACTGACTCAGAATAACTGTTGGGATTCCTCCTGGAGGTTTGGTCCCCTGGTGAGTTCATATTCTGCACCAACATTATTGAATATGTATTGTTCATCAGGTGTGCGGTACCTTCAAGGATCTAACCCAACATAGTAGCCTTTTATAGGCGTGTGTTCTGCTATTGATACAGTCTTTGGTGAATTAAAAGATTGGCTGTGAATACATCATCCCAGTTCTGCAAACACTGCAGGATATTTTAATTCCTTGTCTTCAAACATAGGAGATGCTCAGCTGCTGTGAGCTTGATGTGTGGTTTTGAACCATGTTGAAATAATGTATTCTCTCAGAAGCAGTGTTACTGGGTGCTCAATCAGGAGAGCGGTTCAGCAAATACTTCTGTATTCCTCCTAGCCAGGGGTACTTCCACACTGAGATCCTTGTGAGGAACTGGAAGGTACAGAAGTACAGGATAAAACTGCTACACAAAGTGGCAGACACAGTGGTGTGTTACATAGTCCACACAGGCTGCTCTTCTTGCAAGAGAGCCAGTTCAGGGAGGATGGAAAAATGAAACAATTACTTCACGCTGCAGCAGTGAGCCAGAACAGTCTTGTTTTCTCCAAGGCCATTAGAAACTAGAATAAAGAAAACAAGCCCCCAACTTGTCAACGGTTTATGGGCTGGTCCGGCCCAGTTCCGTGACCAGCAGGGCGGAGGGATCTGCGGATCCGCGCCTCTGGAAAAGGGGAAGCAGGGGACCCCAAAATACTTGAAAAAACAACAGCACTGATCTGAGGTGGAACAAATGATTTTACTAAATATAGTATTAGTAAACTACAAAGAGAGAGAGAGAGAGAGAGAGAGTCTGTTTGAATTGTATAGACCTCACCACAATCCTGGGGTGAGAAGTGCAGTCCAGTTGAGTGACTGAAGTACAGATGGCGAAGTGCAGATGGCGAAGTGCAGATGGCGAAACGCAGGCGGCGAAGCGCAGACAGCGAAGCGCAGACAGCGAAGCGCAGGCAAAGAAGAGAGCTCAGGTGACCTTGCATGGAGTTATATCCCCTTGCTGACCGCAAAGCCTCCTGGGGAAATGTAGTTCTTCTCCGACGGACGAACATTTGGCAGATATCAAACCCCACCCCCAGTGCATTACATGATGTTATGGTGTGGAATACTGATGACCAAAAATCATAAAACCATGACACAACTTTTACTGAGGTTTGGGAAACTTGAGGAAATGTTTGCAACTGCATGCATGTCTTTGGAAATAATAATATTAAGGTTCATGCAACAATGGCTTCCAGATTTCTGAGTTACATCTTTGCTATTTCCTTCTTCGATTACTCTAACTGCAAATGTGTTTTTGTGCCATCTAGCCAGCAGAATCAAAGCTCTGAGCAGATCAGCATCTTCTATTACTTAATCAGTAATTCTTATTTAAAGATTTGTTCTGGCTTCTCTCTCAGGCATATGGCTCAAGCTTGTCTTTGTGGTCTGTTTTGCTAAGGATACGAGCTTCTGTGTGCATCTCTCTCTCTCTTCTCTATTTCTTTCCATGTGGATTCTCAGGTGCCTAACGATGGCTAAACTCATGCTACAGTTTTTAGGAAAATTAATTATCGGAAACTGAGATTTTTTTTCTTGATTAAAGTTGTATCAGATCATACTGTCTTGGATTTCAGCCCTAACACACTCTTGCACACTGAACTCCTTAATCATTGGAGTCTTCCTTCATATGTTCTTCCTTATTTTTTTCTGTTCTTGACTTTCATGCCATTTTCATGTCTTTACCTGTTCAGGGAACTGTGTGAGTAAGTACTGAGAGAATTGAATTAGCTCTTAATGGTTTGAAAGTGGGAAGTGAATTCTGTTCAAAAATTTTTTACCATGTCGTACCTGAGAATTACATCACCATGTTTTGGTTCAGTAATTATTTATTGGAAGGCATGTAAAGTTGCTAGAAGCTGCAATTAATCATGTGGATAAATGTTGACATTTTAGCTAACTTTCAAATTAATGTTGTTCAAGATCATTTCCATTAAACACCATTACTAACAATGTTGGAAATTGTATGTTTAAAATGGCTCAAATGACATCTCTTTTTAAAGTAAAATGCTCCAGTATTCAGTTTCATCTACTAAACTACTACATATATCTTCTCTTTCAAAGCTATCTGTAACAGGGTTAAAAACTTTTTTCCAAAGCTATGCTGTTTACTGTATCCCTTTAAAAAAAAAAAAAAAAAAATTAAAAATTTAAATAAATAAAATTGTACAAACAACTTGATCTCCAATTTCCATGAATTTGGGCTGCTGAGAAATAACATTACTTCTTTTGATTACTATCTATTTTAACTCTAAGAGGAAGGTAAAGAAAACAATGCTCTGAAGAACTGTATGCGTATGACAGTATGAAAGTTACTGAGTGTGTTAGAAAACTGTGTACACGTGTAGGGCACAGCTTAAAAAGAATACAAGTAAGAAAATGCAACCATTAAAATGCACCTCACAGTAGAAGATTCAAGGATCTTGATATCTTTTGTTCAGGGAGGTGAGGCTGAGAGGACTTCATAGTGTTTAAGAAGAGTTGACATTTCTTCTGAGGAACCAGCTTTTATAATAGAAGCATCTGCAAAGAAAACTGTGAGGAGGGTGAAATGTTCAAGTGACTGGAAGCTTATGCTTAGGCATATTCAGATCGATGATGTACATTCTTATCAGTGATAATATTAGCTGTTGAAATCAACTTGTAAGAAGTTGTAATTGACTTTGCATTGCTGAAATGTTGAAAACTTGGTCCATTCTGGGGAAAAAAAAAAGTGCTCAGGATCCAATAAAAATAAGTTCAGTGTGTAGCTTCTGGTATTTCAGCAAGATGCCAAATTAAGCAAGAGCCCCAAGACCTGTTTTGAGTTTAGGGCTAAGCAGAGGTATTCTTTCTTCCTTGTAATGTACTTCCACTCCACACATAACGCTCTTTACTTTTATCTTAATGATGTTTGTTCCCATGGCTCCTTACAGATACTGACGAGTGACTGTGTGGAAATGCCTACCAGGCTGTGGGTAGTTAGAAATGGTTTGAGCTGCCTCAAGGATGGAAAGGTGTTAGTGTTAGTGTGATGCTGAATGTGGGAAGGATGGTGGGATGATGAAAGGTTTTCAGAAGCTTTTTGTTGTTGCTAGGTTCTTAAGAACTGCCCTTGCTTGGGTTTTCTTCCAGGTTGCCCTCAAATAGATTGTCAGAATAGATTTTTTTCTGTCTTGAGAAGTGAAACAAACCCTGTATTTACAGGCAAATGGGGAAGTGTACTAGCTTACTGTTTATTTAAAAGACTGTAGGAGGGGAAAATAATCTGGAAAAATGTAGCTATCTCAGAAGAATTGCTTTTTAAATGATATTCTCAAGAGTTTGGGTTGCTTTTTATTTAATAGTTATTTTGGCTTATTCATCGGCTAGCTTTTTTGTTTTGGAACAGACTTTTCTACCATGCTGTGAATGTGAGAGATGTTTGTATGCTGTGAAGGATTTTCTTAATCATTTGGTTGGATTGTTGTTGTTTTGTTTTGATGAATATTTTACTCAGGAGAAAGCGAATTCCTAACCTCAGTTCCAAATGGACATTTTCATTGGAATTGGTTCTGTTTAAATTTCCTAACAAATTACTGATGATCCACTTTCCTCTTTACATGCCCTCGTCTTCATAGTGGTGATGGTCTTGTATGTCTCAAGGCCATCAGTCCTAGAGTCCAACCATATGCGTTTCCCCTATCTCCAAAGTTCTCCTGGCTGTCCTCTTCTTGCCTTCTTGCTGTAGTCCCTTTTTCTGTTGCGTCTCCTTTGCCTCCACACCCACAAACATTTCTTGTACCTTTCCCACTAGCCTATCTTCTGCTGTCTACCTTTTAGGATGCAGTCATGGTACTTTGAACACTGCAGTCCTGTGGCTGCAGAAGGCTGAAGAAGTATTGTAGCAATTTAAGATCTGTGAAAGTAGGGAAGTCTCCTAATTTAGAAACAAGTCTTCAACTGCTCTGAATGTCCACTTCATTCTCTTTTGCTATTTAATTGTGTCCCAGTCACCTTTTCTTCTCAATATTTAGCTTATTTACCAAGATTGTATTTTTGTAGGAATACATACTGGACTTTCACTATTCTACATGACTACATGCTGAATAACAGTGTCCTGTGGGTACAGATCTGCTTTTAACTAGCAATGATTCTGTCTGAGTGAAATAGCATTGAACCATGGTTTATTCTTTTCAGGGTTTCAAACTATGACATCTTCTGGTATACCCACAACCTTTTCTTTGTCTTCTATATACTGCTGATGCTGCATGTTTCTGGGTAAGTAAATGAAAAATACTGTCCCTTTTCCTGAAGCACAGGAGCTGTTCTCTTAACATGTTTTTCCTGAGATGTCTCGTGCAACATAGACCAACTTCTTGACAAGATACTGTCATCTTCAGTTCTTCAAAAAGTTTTTTTTTTAAAGTAAAGTTCAGACTGTAATTGGAGAATCAGTTAGCACAAATTTCTTCACTTTGAAGTTCATCTATTGTCCATTTTACCATTTTCTGCAGGGAAATCAAGATAACATTTTTTCTTTACGTGCCCTATCACCTGTTTGCTGAGAGGCAGCTAAGAAGTTGCTCATCCCTTTCTCTTTAGTCTCAATCTTCCATTTTCAACCCTAAGAAGAGAGAAGGAATGGCCTCTCTATTTCTCATTGCTTTAATAAAAAACTTTCTTACTGTTTTCACAAACATGAGATGCTGATACATCATCAAGATGGTTTCTTCTGGTGAGGTCCAAAAAGCCCAGATCTACTGAAGGGTAAAGCAGCTTTCACAAACTATGCTGTGTGGAAATGTGGTCCGCTAACATGAACAAACTTTCCTCTGTGAATGTAAGTGCAGAGTTTGATGTAGGAAAGAGAAGGTATATTTGAACAAGGTTAATTTCTATGTGTCATCAAATACCTATTGAAACGTGGAAGACTGGAATGTCTGCACAGCTCTGAGCACTGCTGTTTAAACAGTAAAAAGTAATTAGGCCTAGCCAGATCACAGTAGGAATATGTTGTTGAACAAAATAAACGCAGCTTGAGATCTGCTGAATTGAAATAATGAGTTGAAAACATTGAAACTCGTGGATATAATTCTGGTTTTCTGTGGGTTTTCTGTCTTTTATTTTTCTTTTTTCTGTGGCATGAGTCTGGCAAAGGTGACTCTAATCTGCTCTCCCCTTCCTGGGGCAGGTAGAATTTTTGCTAAATTATTTCTGACAGGTTTTTTCTTCTTGAGAACCTCTGATGACTGAGATTTTCTTACCTCTTTAGGCTGTCAGTTTTAGTGATTATCTTATAAGTATTTCTCATGTCCAGTTTAAATCATCTCTGCCTTATCCTTTGCCCATTGTCCTCTCAGCCATTTTGCCACTTCCTGAAAGAGGGAGACTAGTTGGACAAGTCTGCAAACCAAGACTGCAGGAATCCAAGCACTGAAGAGGCATCTCCTCCTACAGAGACTCTTTAGTGATGAATTGGGACATCTTTCAGAATGTATCTGAAAGAACTGAGAATCAGATGAAAGTAAGAGAAAGTTGAGTCATGGAGTGTGGGAGTCAGTTAAAGTTGAAGATCCCTAAATTTAGATCTCTGCATGTTTTCTGAGTGTTTACCTCCCATTGTAATCAAATGAGTTCTAAGAAATACAGCCAATGGAGCCTGGAAAAAGCTTAAGCTAATCTGCTACAAACATGTACATGCAAGTGATCTGGATTGATTTCTGGGCTCCATTTGTTATACTGATTGGAAGATCTATTCTGAGAATAAAGAAAAATTTGACTGTCATTCTTATGTGCCCAACTGACTCCTGCATGGCACGTCTAAGGGATGCATAGTCAGCTAGCCTACAGAGCAAGACACTCCTATGACTGGACGGCGTAGGCAGACTGGGTGAGGATTTACCTATTTTGACATCTGTTCTATGAGTATTCCTACAGTATTCTTAGATTGTTGCCTTGTTTCAAACCATTATGAGTATGTTCTTATTGTATCCTCATTTTCAGGGTAGCCAGACACTTCTCAGCAATATATGAAGTGATATGACTCATTTGTCATATATTACTGGTTTGTTCTTTTATCTTTACCAAAAAGAAGAGAAGAATATTTGGGGGAAATTATCCTTAAAGACTTTCCTTCATCTTGTATTTCTTGCAATGTGACTTTCAGATATTTTAGTGGCTTAAGGCTTGCTGCATACCTACACTAATTTATCCATATTTTAAACCTTTAGTAGCAGCAACAAAAAGTATTTTATGTAAAATGAAAGCGTGATGTTTCTATTACCAATTAATTCCAGGAGGTACAAAATCCACAAAGCATTTTGAACCAAAAACTCAGTTGATCCTAATTTGTTATTAACAGAGTTAACTCAATAGAAGCTAGAATAAGGCCTTTGTGCTGTTGCTAGAATTATCCAAGGGTTTATCTCTGGAAGGGTGAAAATTCCAGACATCAGTCTTTAGCAGAGAGAGGAGCCTTCAAGCAGCTGACCTTGAGCTCAGCAGCAGAAAACAGTTGCGAGAATAGGAACAGTGTAATTACCTATAAAACCTCTCAGTGATTTTTGGCATCTAGCATATCATAAAAGCCAGAAGTAAATGTTACCTCTGTTTTTAGGGTGAAAAATTGGGGCAGAGATTGCTGTATGCCCATGTGAATAGTCTAAATGCTCAGCATGTCAGCCACTTCCATGTGGCTCATCCTTTTGCTAAAGATGTGTATCTCCCACTTATCGATATCCACAGCGAGATTTCATGGGTGCAAATGTTGTACTAAATAAATGCACAAGAGTATATCATAGACTCCTTATGGAAAACTCATCATTTCTGGGAAATGACCTTGCACATGGGAGAACACTTGTATTTCCCTGGCATCTTCAGAAATGGAAGTCATTGCAGCTGCCAATGGAGGCAGCTTTGTTATCCCAGTTTGCCACTCAGATAGCATGTTTGTAATAGTTTGAACAATTTAGAGATTACTGGAGGAAATGCTCATGTTTGCAGTTCAGCTATTTGTGTCATAGGAAAAACTTCGAATCCCTTTTTGGGATGTCCAGAGGCCAGAGAAGCTGTGTGAGCAGCTGGCAGGCATACATATGAGGTTGGTTGGAAAAATGCTGTATGGGCTGTGATTTCCAGCTAAATCTATCAGGCATCATAATGTTTATGGAGCAGGGAATTCACTTAATGCTTAGGTCTCTGTCACTTTGCAAGTATGGAGTGAGCAGCAACGAATGCAGACACAAATGATAGGGATGATTGGGCAACAGATACAGCCTGAAACATGGGTGTAGACAAACAGAAATTGTCAGGTGATTCTCCAAGGGTTAGACATGAGATTTAGAGTGAGTAAGTTTAACTTCCAACCTGTACATCATTCACAGGAACAAGTGGGAAGCATGTTACCAACTGTTGATAGAGAAGGATGCCAGTAGCTGGTCAGAGGCCAGTTAGGAATGTTGCAAATGTCTCCTACTTCTCTCTGTCCTTGTGAATTAGATTCTGTCACTTTTGCTGCTGCTGTGCATGTGTTCTTATTGTGTACTTAAGCCTTCTGAACATGCCCAAGCACTTGTCAGACCTTGTGCCAATTTCTCTCTAGGCACCATCCTATCCATCTTTTACTGTCATCAAATTTGGATTGGAAGCAAGGAATACTCCTGGGGAGTTTTATTACTATTATTATCATTTCTTCCCCTCTTTCAGTGATTCATGAGTGTATTGAGATATCCTAGAGTGTCTTAGATTTCCATTTCTTTCTTTATGGTTTCTAGCTGAAGCTGCAAAATTCTCACTTGATTGTACTACATGTTTAATTTCAGATTGAAATGAGCAATGAGCCTAAAAATAATTTTCAAGATAAGATAGTTCTGCATGATAGATCCTTTCTATTTTTTTTCTTCTTACCTTTTGACAATTTGATATTGAAAGAAGCAGTCATGTTCACAAATGATGCATGTAAACTTGATACACATCACGTAGTGGGAACATTACTGCAGTTTATGTTTTGGCAATTTAAGACATTTCTGCTGCAGTTTGCCTTAAAAACAAAACTTTCTGACTGTGGGAAGAATGACTGAAAACAACCTGGATGGGAAGGAACTGCAAATGTCCTTATTTGATTTTTCTTCAAGGCTCCCACAGCATCTCTACTTTTCAAGCAGTATTAAACTTGAAGCTGTTCAGTGTAGAAGTGCCAAGTGAGATAGAGAAGTTAATCCTTGCCTCTAGTGACAGAAGGCTCCATAGTTAAAAAGGTTCAATCTCACCGAAAGCAAGTGGTATAAAATCATTGAATCGTAAAATGGCTTTGATTGGAAAGGACCTTAAAGAACATCTGGTTTCAGCTCCACTGCTTTAGGCAGGGTTTCCACCCCTGACATTAAACTGTACAGGACCCCATCTGTCCCAGCCTTAAAAGCTTCCAGTGGTGGGGCATCCACAATTCCTGAGCAACCTGTTCAGTGCCTCGCAACCGTGTGAGTGAAGAATTTCTGCCTGACATCTAACTTAAATCTCTCCTCTCTTAGAATAAAACTACCCCCTCCTTGTCCTATCCCTATCAGACTGTGTAAAATGTCACTCTCCCTCCTGTTCATAAGCTCCCTTCAAGTACTGGACAGCCACAATTAGGTCTTACCAGTGCAACACCTTGGTCTTGGCCTTGTTGAACCTGATTTGGTACTTGTGGGCACATTCTCTGAGCCTATTCTGGTGTGTCTGGATGGCATCCCATTCTTCCACTGTATAAAATGTTGCACTCAGCTTAGTATCATCAGCAAACTTGTTCAGGGTGCACTCAGTCACACTGTGCTGGCTTCTGAGCACCCGTCCCAAGATGGACTTCTAAGGGATACCACTAGTTACCAGATTTCATAAATCTGTTGGCTACGGCCATCCAACCATTTATTCATCTGCGAAATAGTCCAGTCTTCAAATCGGAGATAAGGATGTGATGCAGGACCCTATCAAAGATTTTGCACAAGTCCAGGCAGACGACTTCACTTGCTCTTGCTTTTTAGGTGATGTCATCACTCCATCATAGGTGGCCACCAGATTGGTCAGGCATGATCTGACCGTGATGCAGTCGTGCTGGTTGTCTCAGATCATTTGCCTGTCTCACATGTGCTTTAACATAGCTTACAGGAGGGTCTTCTCCATGATCTTCCCAGTCACAGGCATGAGGATCCCGGGTCTTCCTTTCTTTCTGTCTTAAAAATGGGAGTGATCACCTGACAGTTGTGACTTCTCAAATATAGAAGATGAACATTGTGACAGCTTTCTAAAATTCTCTCCAAATTAAGAGAAGTTGCTTGGTTTGAACTGTTACTTCAGCATCTTTTGTTATTTTTCTTTTCCTGCAGGGGAGTGCTCAAGTACCAGACCAACTTAGAGGAACACCCACCTGGTTGCTTTAATCCTAACAAAACGCTGCTAGGGAATATGACAGTGCCGAAGCCTTTTGAAGAGCTGTTTCCTGACTATACTACTGAGCCTTTCCCAGAGGACTTAACATTTCCAGAACCCCTTGTACAAAGTAACTTTATGAGAATTTGTTCCAAGGAACCCAAGTTTCAGTCGCATTTCCCAGAGGTCTGTATGATCCGACATTTCAGGTATTACAAGCCATGCCAAGTCTTTCAGTCAGCCATAACCACTAATTATTGCTTTTCCAGACCAGATGTTTTAATAATGGAAAATATTATTAAAACCTTTTCAGGCATTCAGAGATCTGGTGGGGAAAAAAACAATCTGTATTAAGTCTTGTATTGCATTAAAATGTGGCGCACAGAAAAGGGTGGAAAAATATCAAGAGATTGACTGTAATGGTTGTTTTTTTTTGTACATGATAAAAGGTGTATTGGTCTTGCTACAAATGTGACCTTAAATTACAGCATAGTAGTTCAGAGCAAACATTTATACAACATTCGTATGACTCTTTTCTTTGAATCGTTTGGCATTAATTAATTGAAATAATCAGATTCCATTTGTTCTCTCTTTTAACCATGTGGCTTCAAGTCCTAATAGCATTTCTGGGATGTGGTTGGTTGTGGTTTGGCTTTGTGTAGTCTCTTGTTTGCTGAGAATACTACTGTAGGTGGAATTGGTAAATGAATATGATGATAGTGCGGACAGATAAGCCTTCTGTTTTCCTTTATTTCCTCTTGTGTTTTTATGCTTTGTGCAGGATCTTTGTCTTCATCCAGATTTGCTCATTTCTTTTTAGAAAAGATGAGTGGACCTATATGAGCAAGTAGCCTCAGGAGGCTTGGGAATACTTCATTCTCAAGTCTAAGGCCTATCATAACAGACTTTACAAGAGCTTCTCCTTATCATTATTACTGTTTTCTTGTAAGGTCCTTTTGCCCCAGAGAGGTGGTGGATGTCCCATCACTGGAAACATCCAGGGTGAGGCTGGATGGGGCTCTGAGCACCTGATCCAGCTGTAGGTATCCCGGTTCATTGCAGGGGAGTTGGACTAGATGGCCTTTAATGGTCCCTTCCAACTCAAACCATTCTATGATTCTGCTAGCTGCAGAGGTAACCCATTTTACCACTGAGCATGTATTTGTAATAACAAGCAGTCAATACTACACAGAAGCCTTCCAATAAAGTCCTTTGGATTTGTATTTTGTTAACTCTTGCTAACTAACTGCTGCAATGGGATTTTGGTACAAATGTGTTCATCTGAGCTGGTCACTCTGCGGGCACTTCCAGGAAACCGTTTGTGCTATCATATGCATCTTCCACAAAGACAATTGAACAGTGCTTTAACTTTCCATTTCTTTCGCTTTTCTGTACTCTTTTCTACAAATTCTATAGCACAAGGATTGCTTGTTCTTTTTAACTTTTTGCATGTACTTGAGATAATTAAAATAAGGTAATTGTCTCATAGTACTGCAAGTCAGATAGTGTTCTTCCTTGGAAGTTAACCAGTTCTATAGTGTTTTGGTCTGTTAGATTTTGAAATGGTCTATGTACTTTGTGATTCACTTCTGAAAACAGTTGCAATCCAACTGCATAACACCAGAGTAACATGGTGACAAATGAGATAAATAGCATTTTATTCCTGATTAGTTTTATGAATGAAATCATTCGTGCTTGTGGATGCTGCTGCCAGTTAATCTGACTAAGTTCCCATGATGTGCTTGGATTTCTGTGTATGGAAGGATGTGGAGATGACTTGTGATCAAACACTGTTCTGCAATAAATGAGAAATGAGATCCTGCAGGTGCTTATGTAATTCTAAAATTAGAAAATGTAAAATGAAATTGCTTAGAATGAAACAAAATTAAATGTCCACTGTTCTCCCATAGACTTGGTTTTGGATTTCTGGACCTCTGTGCTTGTACTGTGTAGAAAGACTGTACCGCTACATCCGCAGCAACAAGCCAGTCACAATAACATCAGTGATAAGCCATCCCTCCAATGTCCTCGAAGTAAGGATGATCAAAAATGACTTCCGAGCAAGGCCTGGTCAGGTCAGTTAACGTGCCCCTAAAACAAGTCACTGTTGTTCATGTAGCATCTTCTGTAGGGATGACTTTCCCTTTCTGTGTACTAATCCATCACTGAATGTTTTGGACATATATTTTCTTTCTTTTATTTTTTTCTTTTTGATTTTCAGTATGTTATTCTACACTGTCCGAGAGTGTCTGGACTGGAAAGCCATCCATTCACCCTTACAATGGTAAGAAATAAGAGCTTTTTTCTGTACATTCCCATCTATTTGTATTTAGTAAACAAATGGTCTTTATTGCCTTCAAAGTGGAAAGTCCTTCAGGAGAGCTTATTTTTGATTAATGAGGATACCAATGAATATGAAATGGCATGATTATTATGTATGATAGTACTCAATATATATTCAATTTTCCCCACTGTTGAGAAAATAATAACGGGAACTTTTTTCAAATTCTTCCGTAAGTGAAAAACATAATAAATAAATAGAATCCATGTGGTATTTAGTCATTCTGTTTCATAAATGAAGTTTTACCATCTGTTTGTAGACATTAATACACAATGAACATGAACTCAGATGAATTTTTGGTGGATTTTTTGCTGTTAATCAAAATGAACAGAGATTCTTCAACAGCCTTCTCCAAACAGAGTTAGAAAAGCATCAAGGTTTGGTTTATTGTTTTTTTTTTTAAATAGTTTCCCTCAATAGTTTTTTCTAAAATGTTTCTAAAGTAGTCTTCTGCTTTATTATTGTAAGAGATACATCAGTGACTTAGTTATATATGAGTAAGGGTGTGGGTCTACAGGGGTGACATCTTGGTGGGGTCTGTTACAGACTGCCTAAGCAGGATGAAGAGAAGGACCAGAATTCTGTGAGCAGCTTGCAGAATTTGTGCAATCGCCAGCACTTGTTCTCATGGGAGACTTCAACTTCCCTACTATGTGTTGGAAATATAATACAGTGCAAGGGAAGAAGTCCAAGGGTTTTCTAGAGTGTATGAAAGGTATGCAGACAGTACGAGAGCCTACCAGGGTGGTGCCATGCTAGACCTGCTCTTTGCTAACAGAAAGGACTGGTGGGAGATGTGAAGGCTGTGGACTGTCTTGGGCAGAGCGACCATGAAACTGTAGAATTCTCTATTCTTGGAGATGTCAGAAGCAAATCTGCTATCTTGAACTTCCTGAGGGTGGAATCTGACCTGTTCAGGATGCTTGTTGCAGGGGTCCCTTGGGAGTTGCTCCTTAAGGGTAAAGGTGTCTAGAAGGACTGGACGCTCCTTAAAGGCACAAGAACAGGCTGTTCCTGAATGCCATAAGGTGAGCCATAGGGGAAGAAGACTGGTGTGGATGTGCTGAGAACTGTTGTTGAGACTCCAGAAGAAAAAGAGGTGAATGGGATGAGGTTCAACAAGGCCAAGTACTGGGTCCTGCACTTTGGCCACAACAACCCTAGCAGTGCTACAGGCTTGGGGATGAGTGGCTGGATGAGTGTGAAGAGGAAAGGGACCTGCGGGTGTTGGTTGATGCTCGGCTGAACATGAGCTGACAGTGTGCCCAGGTGGCCAAGAGGGCCAATGGCATCCTGGCCTGTGTTAGAAATGGTGTGGCCAGCAGGAGCAGGGAGGTGATCATCCTCCTCTACTTAGCATTGGTGAGGCCGCACCTCGAGTATTGTGTTCAGTTTTGGGTCCCTCACTACAAGAAAGACATTGAGGCCCTGGAGCATGTTCAAAGAAGGGCAACGAAACTGGTGAGGAGTCTGGAGCTCAAATCTTATGAGGAGCAGCTGAGGGAATTGTGATTGTTTAGTCTGGACAGGAGGAGGCTCAGGGGAGACCTCATTGCATGCTATAACTTCCTGAAGGGGGAATGATGAGGTTGTGATGAGGAGGGGTTTGGCCTCTAATCCCAGGCAACAAACAGGACCCAAGGAAACGGCCACAAGTTGTACCAGAGGAGGTTTAGATCAGATATAAGGAAAAACTTTTTCTCTCAGAGGGTGGTCAGGCACTGGAATGGCTGCCCAGGGAGGTGGTGCAGTCGCCGTCCCTGGCAGTGTTCAGGAGGCGTCTGGATGAGGAGCTACGAGATATGGTTTAGTGCTTGTGGTACTAATAGGAATGGGAGAGTGGTTGGACTAGATGATCCTGCAGGTCGTTTCCAACCTTGTGATTCTATGATTCTATGATTCTATGAATGAAGTTGTAGAACACTGGGATTATTACTTCCTCAGCTCAATTTATCTAGAATGCGGTTTGGGTCCGAAGGAGATGGATTGGAATAAGATGAAATGGTACATTAATATACCCAAAGTTCTTGAGGAGTGAGCAATACAGAGTCCTTAGAGATGCAGTGTCTAGGTTAGAATATTAGTGGCAGAGTTTTACTTTCAGTGGCAATATACACTGAAATAGGTCCTGTCCACTTCCAGTTCTTTGTTTTTTTGTGGTTTTGTTTTGATGTATCTGAGTGCCAGGCAGGCAAGCTAATACTGTCACAGTTCAATCCACAGTGCTTTCACTAAAATAAACTTCTTGTTGTACACCTTGTACAGCAAAATCTCCTAGAGAAAGCTGCCTCTGTGTAGCTTGATGAAGCAGTATTGGCATTTGCAAAGCCTAACATTTGCAAAGTGCTTTTGGCTAGCTGCATTAACAGTAGAAAGCGAAGCCGTGTGTTATTTATCTGTTACTAGCTCCAGTAAGCCATTTTAAGGCACTCTCTAGAGCACCTAAACATAACAAGATATGTAGTGCTAAAAATGATATACACTGCAGTACTGATGGAATGGTAGCTAGATTTTTGTGCAGGATTACTTAGTTCATATTTATTTATATTTATGATTGATTCAGCAATCAGAAGATGAATTTGAAACACTCAGCATAATCCACAGATTGCTCTTCATGTTCATTTGACAGTAGCATAGATATATTTATTAAATAACCTTAAATAAGTTACACCTGTTGTGTATTAGCAGATGTCCCTTGTATAAATGTTAATCTCAGAATATCTTGTTCTTATTTTCAGTCTGTCCAACTCAATGGAATTTAAAATAATAGTAATATTTTCATCATTAATAATAGTTACACAGTTTGGAAAATACAAAGCTCTCAAAGGTATACTCTCCTTGTATTAGGACACTGGTTTGCGTGGTACTGATAGAACTAATGTCATCAAAAAATGTTTGACCTTGTTCAGCAGTCTTTCTCTGGCAAAACTTCTTATTTGTTTTTCAGAGTTATTTTTCAGAAAAAAAAAGACTGCTGACATGGAACAATGTGGTTAGATCATGGGTTAAACAGGGTGTTTTATTAAAGTTGGATTCTTTGCATGAGTTGAGGATTTCATCTGTAGTTTAAAATGGCATACTGTAATATTGCTTGTTATTAAAAAAAATGATTTTTGAATGAAAGCTTCTAAATTTAGGAGCTACGAAAAGCATCTCGTTCTGAGTGTCTTATTGAATATAAATAAGTAATTTTTATTCAGTTTTTGTACCTTTTATTTCAGTTAAATACACAATTCTACTTGATAAATTGCAGGTGGTGTAATTTTTACACGTACATTAGATGTGTAACGTTAGAACTGGCCAGTTCCACTCCATTTCCACAATGTATCACACACATGCACATATATATAATGCATATATATAATACCAGACCTGGCAGTTTTTATTCATGCTGAATGCTTTATACTTTAAAGTACAGTGATGTCCTTCAGCATAACTGTTGGAAGATTGTATGTGTATTTTAATTATTTTAAGATAAGAATTTTTGAGATAGGAATTTACTACTAGGTTTCTAACTTTCTTTTTTTTTTACTGCTACAGATGTACAGATCCTCAGCTATGCTAGAGAAAAAATGTGTTTTACAGCATCATGAGGATTTTAAATGTCTGGGTTTGCAAGTGCGAGTCTTCTTGCCCAGTGTAAGCAGGGGACAGTCATTTCCATGTCTTTTTAGGTCATAGAACGTCTTGGGCTGCAGTACTGCACAGAAAGCATTTTCTGATCTAATACGATTCCAGACATGGGATTGTGCTTATAGAGTGTGTATGCAATGTCTTCGCTGGGTGTTTTTTTGTCTGCTTTCATCTGACCTACTTGTTTTTACCTAGCAAGCTGGAAAACTACTACTGCTCCTTTTTTTCAGTGATGGTAGTCCCAGGATTACTCTTCTTGGCTAGTACAGGAACATGGGGCTAAAAGCCCTAATGAAAGCTTTTGGGTGCTGAATTGCAATGCAGCTTTGCCTGCAGCAGGTGTGGAGGAAGGTTGCAACTTTCTCCCTAGCACTGTTGTGCTGTTTGGTGCTCAAAAGAGAAATAAGTAGTTCAGGCTTAGCACTTCACTCAGCCAACGCTAAGTAGAAACAGAAAGGAAGGGGTGATTTGGCCTGAAGGAGTCATGCTGATGTTTTACTAGTCCCTTCCCTTTTAGAGGTTATGTAATATTTACAGTTTAGCTCACTCTCTTACATAATGCCAGGGTGGAGGAAAACTCTGGGAGACTGCACAAAAGGGCCTGAGCCCACTCTTATTGTATTCTTGTAAAGCTCCCATGTATTTCAGTCGGAGCCAGAGGGAGCTATGAATTTTAACTGAGTGAACATAAAGATGTTGGCATTGTTCAGAAATGTGTGCAGTGGTGTTTGTTTTCTTTTTCCTTTTGTCAACTGAAAGCATTCCTCCCTGTAATGGTGGAAGGAATGAGCAGAAGTAATTGGTGCAGAATGCACACAGGAATTTGGAGGAGCAAAACTCATGTTACTCTGATCTCAGAGCTGCCAATCTGGCTTCCTTTCTACTGACTGACTTGGTTCTGCTGTCAAAACTTTATGTGACAGAATCATAGAGTGGTTGGAAGGGGCCTCTGGGTCCATCTGTTCCAACCCCCACTCCAGTAGGGACACCCAGAGCAGGGTGCCCAGGGCCATGTCCAGGTGGCTTTGGAAGATCTCCAAGGAGGAGACCCCACAGCCTTTGGGGGCAACCTGTGCCAGTGCTCCATCAGCCGCACAGCACAGAAGTGCTTCCTGGTGTTCAGAAGGAACCTCCAGTGTTCCAGCCTGTGACTGCTGCCTCTTGTCCTGGCACTGGGCACCACTGACAAGAGCCTGGCTCCATCCAGTTTGCACCCTGTCTGCAGATATTGATGGACATGGATGATACCCTCTGAGCCTCCTCTTCCCCAGGGCTGAGAAGTCCCAGCACTCTCATCCCCTCCTCACAGGAAAGGTGCAGTATTTTGGTGATCCTTTGTTGGACTAACCGTGATGACTACGTTGAGAAATAATGTTTTGTAGCTGAAAATTGGCTTTATGAAATAGTATTTTCGTGCTCTTGAAATCTGTTGTAGTTTGCATGGAAATAAATAGGAGGCATTACTTTTGGAGCATCCTTTGTAATATGAGTTTCAGGAAATTCTCTCTTTTCTTTTGAACATGTAGTGTTCAATTTCTCTAACTTCATTATGGTTTCTCTTAATTATACCCTGTATGAAGAAAACTAAGGCTTGCCTAAGTAGCATTACTTTTCTTTCCACTCCCATCTTGGACCTTCCACTTTGAATTGAGATCCCCGTCTTTCCAGAAACTTATTCACATTCCTGATTATTTGCAGTAGCAAAAAAAACGTGATATCAACCATTTATAACTGCATTCATCCTTTTTTTTTCTTTTCTAATAAGTAACTTAAGAAGTTGATTCTCATTTGGAATATATATTTGTGTCTCTCGAAAATAAGGTGATCGCACAGAATCACAGAATGGCCAGGGTTGGAAGGGATTTCAAGGATCACGAATCTCCAACCCCCCTGCCACATACAGGGCCACCAACCTCCACGTTTAATGCTAAACCAGGCTGCCCAGGGCCCCATCCAACCTGGCCTTGAACACCTCCAAGGACGGGGCATCCACAACCTCTCTGGGCAGCCTGTTCCAGTACTTCATCACTCTCTGGGTAAATTATGCACTTGTATGTTTTTTGGAATTGCTTCTTGCATTGGCATGGAAGTCTGACAGTACGTCCCGTTGAAATAGCTTTGTGTTTTGTAGATGTTGAGTCAAAAGACGTGCTGGATACTTTCATGTGGTCTCTGCTGCAAAGTCAGCACAAGCCACAAACTCTTACGAGCCTCCATTTTGACAGCTTAGCTATTGATTCTGGTGTCTACTCCCAGCATCTTATATAACAAGAATCTTGTTTTATCAGTGTTGATTTTTTGTGACAAAAGAAGGTAGAAAACAATTACACCAGTTCAGATAGAACTCAGATTGTGACAGACCATGAAGTAAGGACATGACCAGGAACTGAATTTTTCTAAACTTTGGTGTGACTGACATCTGAGATTCAGTGAAAGCTAAAGCTTCTGCTCTGCAGAAAGCCCTGGGCAGGCTGTTCCATGCCCACCGCCCTGTGGTGCAGCCCCTTTCCCTCACCCCCAGCCGCTGTCCCCTGTCACAGCTCCATGCCGTTCCCTGTCGCTGTCACACAGAGCAGAGCTCAGCGCTGCCCTCCGCTCCTTGCGAGGAGCTGCAGCCGCCATCAGGCCTCCCCTCAGTCTGCTCTGCTCAGGGCTGAGCACACCACGGACCTCAGCTGCTCTTCGTAGACTTTGCCCTCCAGATGCTTCACCATCTTTGCAGCTCTCCTTTGGACACTTACTTTGTGTCTTTATATTGTGGAGCCCAGACCAGCACCCAGTGCTGGAGGTGAGGCTGCACAGTGCAGAGCAGAGGGGACAATCTCTCCACTCTCCCAGTGGCAGTGCTAGCCCCAATGCACCCCAGGACATGGTGGCCCTTTTGGTTCCAGGGCACAGTGCTGTCAACTTGCTGTTGGCCAGAATGCCCAGATCCCTTTCCATGGGGCTTTTCAGCCTCTTGTCCCCAGTCTGCAGGTACATCCAGGGTTACCCCATTGCCAGGTGCAGATTCCAGCACAAAATCTAAATCTACTTTATTGAGGAAGAAAACCTAGTTTGATTTATATCCAAATTAAAATTGTAAAGTAATAAAATTAGTGAACCCTAGGCAGAGAAACTCCTAAATCCATTAATCATCTCAGAGTAAATAGGAGAATTAGCTGAAGGAGGTGTACTTGTTCAGGACGAATAATCTTACTCTACTTATGTATCTCCAACCTATTGCATGTTTTAAGGTTTTGGTTATTTTTTCCTCTTTAGACTGACTTTTCTTTTTTCCCTTACAGCCTGTTTTGATACAGGTACTAAGCGGATTTAGGCCTGATAGGATTGCAAAGTGATGGCTGTGATCTGCTTCTACAGTTTGGGGCCTGATGCCTTGTCAGGGAGGTCTCAGCCAATAATACACAAGTATAAACAACGATGTCATGATGAATAACATATTTGCTGTTATAACAGAAAACCAGGATTTTAGATAGAGACAAGTTTGTCTCTATCCATGGATAATCCAAAGTTCATCAGTGAGGGCACTGACAGTTTACGGAGCTGATGTAGAAATACGTACTCTGTAACAAAAACCCGAGAAATAAACAGCACTACAGGAAAGGCCCAGGGGCACAGATCTTAAATACTTCATAAAAAAAAATGGAGAACTTGCTGGAAGTTTGCCAGAGTGAAAAGGATGTAAGGACATGAAGAGCTAAGATAAATACAGTGAAAACATTCTAGCATGATGACATTCTAGTAAGCTTTGTTAAATACCTCATGCAAATGGTTATGAAATTTGGCTTTATAAGATGATTCACAGAGCATTTAGGGAAATGCAGATATTATGAAGTATCTTGCTGGCAAACTGTAGAAATCCCTGGAGCATGTCTGCTCTTCATAGAAGGAGAGTCTAGCAGCTGTTCAACAAAGAATTTAAGTAAAACAAAAATAGAATAGTTCAATCTTTCGGATGCCTTTGGAGTGCTTCTTCAGACGTGTTTATCTGGTTTGGTTTCGCACTGGGTTCGATAGTTCTGGGGTCTGCATAAAAACCATAAGTAAACGTCCGTTTTCATTTAAACTCACAGATCTTTTTCTTTTGGATAAAGGGATCAGAGAAGTTGTTACACTAAATCCTATGTTCTCCTTCTGTAGATACTTTGAACAGAAGGTGTCACACTCAGAATGTTTTTTTCTGATATTACAAATTTACAGTATATAATAAATCTTCACTGACTTGGGCAGAGAAGAGTTTTTTCTCCCATCAAAAGCAGTGTTTCTAGGTAAGGTTAGAGAAAAGCCTAGGAAGTGAAGGAGAAAATTTAAGATGGAAAAAAAGGTGTAACTTCTAAGCATTAATACAATTATTACATGAAGGAAGTATTAAAAAAACAGAACACTTTCTCCTGCTGTCTTAAAAATAAGTAAGTGCTTAGGGATGATGGAGATGGAACCTGATGTGCCATTCAGTTTCCTTGGCCATGCATCTGTCAACTCAAGGCAGGGCTGCTTGACCATAGGTTTATATTCCCACAGAGGACTCAAAGAACAATGCTGGACTGAAATGCAGTTCTGCTGCCTTTTGCTCTGTCAAGGACAAACGTTTTCAACCTGAGCATCCTGTAGTTGTGGTTTGTTTTTCCTATTAGATAGCAACTTGAAATGCATAATATGGGCTGAATGTTAAGAGTTTATGTTTTGAGAAATGTAATGTATCTGCTGGGAATGAAAGAGTAGCCTGCAGGTTTTCTGCATTGGTTAAGCTACAGAGACAAAAAAAAAACAACTCACTAGTCTGTGTAAGTGTGGAGTAGTAGTGCATCTATACTAGCAACGTTTTATGAGTGAGAGTACTATAGACTGACTAGAAAACAGTCTTTGAATATTAATTACTTAATATAAACAACATTTTCTGAAATGACTAATGAAAACTGCTAAGTATCTCAAGCCTCTGACAAATCTTCTCCAGTGTCTGTGTTTGAATCTCCACTGCCTCTTCTCACTTTCTGCAGCCACGAAGGCTGAGCACCTTTTCACCTATTCAAAAAAAGGGACATTTAAAATTAAGAAGTGTTTCACATTTTCAATTGCTGGTCTGTTTACAGTCTTAAGACACATATTATGCTAAAAATCTGTGGTTTTCCCTGGTGCAAGAGTGACATCAAGGAACAAATGCTCATAGGTTGAGTCTAGAAAAAAGAAAAAAAAAATGTTGTTTTGAATACTGAGAGTAGTTTCACAACTGAAAACTGCAGGGAATGAAGTAGCAAATACTCAGTTGTGGACCCACAGGATTTAGTGGGTGTGGATTTGTGGTTTGTTACAGACGTTAGACCTCAGATGACCAGAATGATCCCTCTTGCTGCTGCAGCTGGCCAGTGATGCATCCCAAGCATCCCACAATATTTTGGTGTGTTTTTTTCCCACTAGCTAGACTGCAGGTGTTTCGAGTTGGACAGCGGGTAGTGTAAAGGAATGGAAAGTGAAAGGGAAAAGTGCTTGGGATATGTTTCTGCAGCTGGGCTGCTTGCAAAGAGTCAGATGTGCAATGGGAGGACTCTGGCTGAAGTAGTATTGAAGACACGGTGGTCTTGCCTTGATCATCCAGACACTCCTTATACTTAAATTATGTTCCATGGTTAGAATTTTCCCACAGTCAGAGACATGCTGTTGTATGCCAGTAAAATTAGGATAGCTGTGTAGCTCTCCAACAGGGAAAGCTCTTAGACAAAATCTGATTTGTAAAGTAACTAAGCAGAAAAATAAACAGAGCCTTTTTTGAGCTTTTCCTTGCTTCTGAGGCAGAGGTGTGTTTAAAGGACAGACTCCACAGATAAACCTTTTTTCCTTTGAAATTTGCTTCATATGGGATTCATTTGTTGAAAGGGGGGTAGCCCAGTGTTACAGAGTTCACCTCCTGTGAGTCAGTCTGAAGTCTAGCTACTACTTCTTGGCTACCTTTATATAGCATGCCTGTGTTTGTCATCACTCCTCTTCATTTTGTAATGCCAGGATGAATCATTTTAGGAATGTTTATATCAGTTTTATATGAAACCAGACAAGCTACAGCTTTCGATTTTACTGAGATTATGAAGTTCACATGTTCTTGTCAGTTGACAGGGTTTAAAAACTTTTTTTTCCCCCCGGTGTGGGAGGGAAAATAGGTTGTTGTGTGTAGTTCTGTTTTTCTTCCAGTTCTGTTTCTTTTCCAAGTTTGCTGTCTTTTGTATGTTTCCCTTGATAGTGCAAGCATTTCTCTTGAGTCTGGAGCAAGGATAGGCTGACGGAGCAGGGGTTGGCAGCATAGCTGGTTCCCCCTGGCAGGCTGTCATAGACATGAAAGCAGATCAGGGACTTAGCAGTGTTTACAGTCCCTGTTAGATTATCTGCAAACTCCATGTTACAATCGTATAACGGCTATTTCAAAAAGTGTAAACCTCCTTTGAAGCAGTTTACCTTTATTTGAACAAATTCTGCAAACATCTTTATTGCTCTTGAAACTGGACAAGATGAGGTTTTTCTTTGCTTTTCCAGCTGTGGCATAGATCTTAGTAACTTTAGGAATAATGAAGGCCACCTGATACAGCAAACAGGCAGAAGTTGGTGTTTGCTGTGTTGCATCAGTTTGAGAGCAGTATCTCCTGCACTGCTCAGCCTGTAGGTGAGTGTGCAACTGTACAGGAGCTTCTCATGCGCTTTATGTGCACAGTCACGTGGGGATACAGAACTTGGACCTGCCTTTCCTTTTCCTTTTTTCTTTTAATGGATATTCTGCAGTGTAGTTCTTATGTATCCATCACACTTTCCACGACAGCACTGCTATTAAAAATAATTAACGTCTCTTCACATTTCTTATGGACAAAGGTAGAGATGTACAGAAGAACTAGAAACTTTCAGGAATTAAGTTTGTATTTTCTTGATAGTTTGCTCTTGACTTAACTTTTCTCCCAACACCTCAAGGTATAAAAGAATATTTTAAAATATTTCAGTAGTGTTTAGAATTACTGTTGTTTCAATAAGATGCGACCTCATTCTTGTTCTGGATAGGATTCTTGACTGGTAATAGGTACCAGCGATATCTGGGGACAGGAAGCTGGAAACACAGATGCTGACAAGATGGTTTTCACTTCCTATATGTTGTACTTTCATATGCTTAGATTTTCCATTGCTCATCAATGCCAGGAAATTTTTATATCAATAGAGAGCATTGTGTAAAGCCTTACCACTGTGAGCTCACAGTAATCAGTTCCCTCACTTCGTATTTGTATAAAAGCAAGGCATAGAGGAAAGTATAGAACTGCATTCATTCTATAAAACTTAAAAAATACATTTCAACTATATGTTAATCTAGTACTGAGTTCAACATTAATTACTTACATTATTAAGTTATTAATTAAAAATACATCTATATTTTATTTCAGCGTAGACATAAATACCAGAGCTATAACCAATGGTAAGGGTAATTCAGTTACTGCTCCAGGGAGTGTTCCTAATTCCCAACATGATAATTTGTGTTTCTACTATGATTAGCATTTTTAAAAAAAAGGAAGAAAAAATTTAAATCTGTTTTCTGTCAAGCTATAGAGAAATCTATATTCCAGAAGTTCTGTGCCCAAAATACCATTCTCATTGCTTAGAACGTGAAATGCATGCAAAAAATGGAGTGAAGATATATATTATAAACTTTCCCACTTGCAATTAGCAACTCTGTGAAAACCTACCAATTTTCCATGCTAAGAACATTGTTTTCTCCAGGGGTGTAACTATGCACAGCTCTATTAAATTTAGCAGAATTCCTTTGGTCTTCAGGTTTTTTGGAGGATGGCCAAATGCAAGCGAACAACCCGATTAGCAGACGTTCCTACCTGTGAGAGCTTTCACTTCTTGAAGATACAGATAGCTTGGGGTTAGAATAAGTTAACATAGCTTCACGTAATTACACCTATCTGCCACAGTTAATTTGTGTACTGTGGCATTTTAATCAAATGAGTGTATCAAATGAGGTTCATTACTGCTCTTCAAAGTGAAGAAAGAACGACTGAAAAATGTGTGACATTCTGTTTGATAATGTCCAGTGTCCTGTCTTATTACAAGTTATTGATTTTCCTGTTTGGAAAACATTATTTAAGGAAAATAAATGGTGAGAATTATGTATTTTAGTTTTTACTTATTATTATGTCAGGACTGTCTAATCTTAACAATTTCCTCTTTATCATTCTGTTGAAAAATAAGAGATAAACAAGGAACTGAATGCAGCTTTTGCTTCAGTACAGTTAATAGTCACTGGCTTCTGTCTTAGACTTTCCAGATTAGAAGGAGAAGGGAAAAGCCAAACATAAATTGCCAAAACATATTTTAAAAGCAGTTCTACTGATTTTTTTATGCACAACTGCAGAAAAGACATCATACATTGCTTAAGCATCTTGATATGCCCTTATTTGACCAACGCCCACATAAATTTTTCTTGATTTTCTTGATTTCCAATTCAAGAGGGCACTTCAGCTTGTGCTGGACTTTTACTGTACAGAACAAATAGATGTCAGTTTATGTGTGTGCATGAGCTGACTGTAATAAGAATCTTGAAGCAGTGTTAGCTGTGAGGTGTTTTAAAGATGAAATGTTACATATTACAAATGAAGCTGTGTCAGGGGGGGGATCAGGTTGGGTTCTTCAAAAAGCAATAGTTCATGACCAGAGGGGGGTGGGCAAGGAACAGGCTGCCCAGGGCAGTGTGCACAGCTCCAAGCTGCTGGAGCTCAAGGAGCATTTGGACAAGGTTTTCAGACACAGTGTTTGGGTTTTGGGTGATCCTGAATGGAGGGAAGAACTGCTCTTGATGATCTTTCTGAGTACTTTACATCTCAGGATATTCTATGATTCTATGAAATAAAAAGGAATAGGTGATCAGAGATTGAGGTATGTAAAATAGGCAGTAGTATATTTCACATGTCTTTTGATGCTGACCCAAGAGTTGGACAAGGACAAGAGTTCACACCAGCTTAAACATGAACCATTAATGTTTTCTTGCAGTTAAGAAGGTCAGCAGCCTCCTGAACTATTAGGCAGATAAGTGACATTATCCTTCCACTCTACTCAGCACTAGTGAGTACATCTTGAGCTTCATTTCAAGTTCTGAGCTCCCCCGTGTAAGAGAGACATAGACATGCTGGAGCACAAACACAAAAATGCCTAAGGGTCTGGAGCATCTCTTCTATAAGGAGAGGCTGAAAGAGTTGGGACTCTTCAGCCTGGAGGAGGCTTGGGAATCTTATCGATGGGCATAAATACCTGCTAGGGGGAAATTAAGATCAAAGCTGACTCTTCTCAGTTACATACAGTGACATGACAGTGGTCACAAACTGAAGTACTTCAGGTTCCATCTGAACAAAAGAAAAAAACACATCTACTGTGAGAGAGTATGAACACTGGCATGGGTTGCCTAGGGATACTGAGGAGTTTCCTCCTTGAAGATAAGCAAAACAAGACTGGGCATTGCTCTCACTGACTGCATGAGCAGAGGGAATGAGCTAAGCCAGATTTTGGAGATGCTTTCCAGTCTCAGCTATTCTTTGATTTCCTGATTCCATGAAGACAGTCAAATCTGTAAAGATACTTTTGTTGTACTTCATTACACTTGCACAGTTGTCTGTTGATAAGACATGAAAGTTAACCCACATTTATCATTGAACTTTTTAAAATTCTGTCTGAATATTTTCTTAAGCTTGTGCAGAATTTTCACAGTCTAGAAAAAGCCAGAGTTGGGAGACTTGCTGTCTTTATGGAGATGAGAGGCATAAAATAAGTGGTTTTTTACAATAAATGCAAAAATAAAGATTTTCAAGTTCAAGTTACAGTTTCAAAGCACTTAAGATGGAAGGATCCTCTGCAGATTATCGTCTGTATAACATACTGGTGCAAGGGCATTCCTCTGCAGTGGAAAAAGATAAATTCCTCCATTTCTGTGGGTTGCCTATTCCAATATTTAGCTGTTCTTCCAGTGAAGGATGTCTTTCTTACATCCAGAATGAATTTCTCCTGAAGCAGCTTTTCCCTTGTCCTGTAACCAGATGTAGTGGTAAAGTGAGCATCTCCATCATCTTTATAGCTTTTTTTTAGATATTGGCAGATAATTATTGTAAAATGACTTTAATTGGCCCTGCTGCCACCTCTTTTTTGATGCAGCCCAGCATACTGTCATCCTTTGGGGCTGCAGGCATGCACTGCTGGCTCATGTTTAACTTCTTACCCATGAAGACCTTCTAAAAGACCTTCTCAAGTCCTTCTCACCTGGGCTGCTTTTGAGGCTTTCTTCTTCCAGTCTGTACACACACCTGGAATCATCTCAACTGAAGTGTAGCACCTTACTCTTGGCCTTTGACCCTTGTGATTCCACTTTTCAAGCCTGTCGAGGTCCTTCTGGATTATACCCTTTCCTTCTGTTGTATCAACTGTACCACTCTGTCATCAGCAAACTTGCTGAGGGTGCATTCAATCTCACTGTCTGTGTCATTGATAAATATATTAAAGAGCACCTGTCCAAAGACTGGTGAGGGACATCACTCATCACTGGCCTTGGCTGGTCATGGAGCTGTTGACTGCAACCCTCCAACTCCAACCATCCACCCAATTTTTATCCTTTGAATAGTCCACCCTTCAGTTCCATATCTCTCCAATTTGGAGATAAGGATGTGGTGTGGGACCATGTCAGAGGCCACTCTGATCACTCAGAACCTTCTTTTCTTTGTGGACTAAACACATTTTCTTGGATCTCTCTTCATATGTCTGATTCTGTAACCAAATCATCTTGGTGGCTCTTTGCTGGACCATCTGCACTTTTTCTTCCTATTGAACGTGGGGAATTTAACACTGTATTGCCTGCATGATGGGTGTTTCTTCTGGTAAGGTTTAGTAGCATAATAAGATTTTTCTAGAACTCTCTGAGGAACCCTCATATCTAGTTATAGGAATCAAAATAGGCTTCCTAGAGGCTAAAGAGATGTAAATCTCTTTTTTATTATTTTTCAATGTAATCTAGAAGGGGATTTGTCCCAAGGTTAACATAAAGTATAATAGATTTGAACCTATTTCGGCTAGAGTCAAGGGTTGTTCAGCCACTAACTGTAATGGAATGAGGGAATAGCAGGCAGTTTTATGGAAGATGTCCTGAACTAGGATTTGTCATGGTTGTACTAAGAAAACCACTCAGTCTCCTGTGAAACACAGAGAACCGCAGGACAACCCAGAATGAAAAATCAACTCTGCCAAAGGCTTTTACAGAAGTCCCCAGGAAAACAAATATTTTTGTAGATAGAATGCTTCTTTCTAGCTGAGAGAAAACACATCTATTTTTATGCTGAGAATTGCTCTTATATTTTTCTTCTGGAGGATTGTGCAAATTGCCATAGCAAACACAGATCTTGTTATACATTTGTCCGTGACCTTAATACTGCATTTTTGAAGGCTAAGACTTGCCTAAGTAAGTATCTGTATTAAATTTTTGTAGGAAAACTTGAAAGATGACAGTTAAGAAATCTTAGTAGTGATCAGTGCTCTTAAAAAAGAATGGTCCTCTTCAGGAAGATTGAATGACTAGCAGGGACTTTTTAGTCCGTGTTCTAGGTTTTTGGCAAGATGCAGAGAATATTAAAATATTACCTACTTCTTTTCTTCTGTATAAGGAGGAATAGGAGTGGATCCTCAAGCCATGAGGCCAGTGGTTTCCCGCTCCAGCCTTGATTTCATTGATTTCATGCTGGAAATGGTTGAAAAAAGAGCCAAGAAGACTCCTCACAGGCTTGGTGGATGATTGAGGCTTCAGTGCTTGGACTATATCCTTGAGCCTCTTTTATTTATAATACAGATGCGTTCCATTGATTTCAACCTTTTCCTCAGTGTTTGTCTGTAGCACGAGAAAGTAGAGACAGAAGTGTCACTGATTGGGTGTTGAATTCATGATGGACCTTAGATCAGTTGTTCACAGGCTCTGATGGAAAGATGTCAAAAGTAGTAGTATCATCTGTCAAAGACAAACCAGTAGTGTTGATTTATAGAAGGAAAGTAAAGAATCTTTGAGGAATAATGCTTATCCTGTTCATGTGTGAAATCATTCGGTGTCTCAGCAGAAGTTGTCCAGCCACTGAGTTTGAGCTCTCCCTGTGGCTGACAAGGAGTGGAACTGAGAAGGCTCCTCAGTCCTTTGACATGGCTTGACTGGAGGTTTCTAGATATCATGGTGTAAATAAGACTGTAAATAACAATTCCTTTGTTGATAGTTACATTTAAGTAGCCCTGAAGTGAGGTTATAAGTGTAAAGTGAGAGTATAGAGGCTGCAAAGTGATTTTATTGTATGTCATGCACTCTGATGTTTTTCCTTTGCAGGCTCTAAGCTCTTCTGAAGGGCACCAAAATCTCAATTTTAATATAGAAGAAAGCAACAGTTGTATGAGAGTGATCAGCTTGAAATTATGAGCCCTAAAAAACCAGAAATCTCTAAATAGGAAGATGTTTCTTTAAATGCCTTGATTTTGGGATGACGGGACAGTTCCTGATGTGGAATGATAAGGGTTGGCAGTAGGAGAAGTACTTCTGTAGTGCTGTATTCTTGTTTGATGCCATTGCTGAGTAATGCTTAGTGAAGTGGTTGCTCCAAATGGCACATCCAGACAAAAGCGATCCCACACTCTTCTGTAAACAATTGAGTGGAGGAACCATACTGGTGCTAGACCTGCTTTATAAAGGGAGTAGCTGCTGATGTGTCTCCTGAGGAATGATTTACAACAAATTCTGTATTAACAACTGTATTTTGAATGCATTTGTTTTTTTACTTTCTCATTACATAGAATTGGTCCTTAATATATTTAATATTTTTAGTGCCCTACAGATACCAAAGCAACGTTTGGGGTCCACCTTAAAGTAGTAGGAGACTGGACAGGTACGTAGAAAAAAAATTCCTTTCAGAGACCAATATCTTTACTCAAACACTCTGGCTTCAGCACAGTTTTACCTTGATTGCAGCATACTCTTACCAGAGAACATTTGTGCTTGTTTTCTCAAAGATCTTCTTATTACATTCTTGATGGAACCTTTGCTTTATTGAGATGTGAATTTCTCCAGATAGCATGTTTCTCTAACTACTAACAGATGTTCTGATCACAATTTACTGATTTGCAGTCATCCTCGAGCTTCTGCCTCTTTTTCTTATTTTTTTGGTAGCCTGCTGCCCCTGTACAATGCCTCTGTACATAGTAGAGACTGCAGAAATGCTGAAATGTGCAGCTCTCAGATAAGAGGATTTTAATGTCACGATTTGAATGGCTGCCAGGTCAATTAACACCCATGGAACAGTGAGATTACAGGTTGCTTTCATGTTCTTCCATGCTCTTCCATTGCTCTCTGAATGTCCTCTAGACCAAAGGTGTAAACCAAGATTCCCTGCAGAGAAAAATGTTAATTTCCTGCTCCCTATACAGTTGTATACTCAAGTACTAGTTGTCATCATTGCTTGGCAGCTGACTTTCTTCTGCTTAGCATAGCATCTCCTTGTAAGGAAGATAAATAAACAACACCATCTTGTTCATTTCCTAAGAAGCAATGTTTTCTGTGTTAATTTGTTTTGGCTCATGTTGTTGTGGAATGGAGTCAAATAAACTAAACCCTAAAAACGGATTAGACCGGTTCAGGGAAAATAAGTGCATCAGTGTCTGTTCAAGTTACTGGTCCAAGTGCGTACTCAGCTGTGGAAGTGTCTGAAACTTTAATAGGAAAAGGTTAAGAGGATAATGCCAGTTGTACGTATAATGCATAATTACCCCAGTTTTCTGGCCTTTCTTAAAGCATAAGTTGTTGTCCAGACAGTGGCAGAGTATGGGCCTAACTGGTCTTCTTTCTGCCTCAGTATGCTGTTTTTGTGCACCCCTCCTACCTGGGCTGGGGCAGGACAGTAGATACCCCAAATGGAGCAGAGAAGTGCTAGCTAAATGAATTTTCCAAATGAAGTGGCATCTTTGAAGTCTCTCCCTCAGTGCTGTGAATTGCTCTTTAATAGTATTCAAATGTCTTTCTTCCAGCTCTGTATCTGTATTCTCCACTATGAAGCAGGTCTGCCTAAGTGGTACTGTGGACACTGTCCTAAGTAGAACTCATGACACTGTTACAATACAGTAGTATAGCTACACAGGGATATCTCCCCGTGGGTCAAATGTGCTGGCACGAAGCACGCTGTTTACCCTGCATCTCTACCAAGCAGCCCTCTTCCCACTCATTCCCTTAAGCCTTCTGACAGTTAATGGTCTCTAATCTTCTGACTGTTTGAGGAGAATACTGAAGAAGTACTGAGACATTTGACACATTCCTTATAATCTTTCTTAAGCATATTTTAATGGCTGCTCCCAGAAACGGGATATTGGGCTGGGAGAGTTTTTATGCAGCATTCTGTCATTTAAGCTCCTCTCACAACCTATTCCCTCAGCCTTTATCCTATTTATTCAGATTCTCTATGTATCACATTTTCACTTTCCTGACAGTTTATGCGTGATACCAAAGAGAGTTAGCAATTTATTTTAGAGATCTCAATTACAGGCTTAAATTAAAGGGATGCAAGAAGAGTTCAGATACAGTGTGAAATACAGAGAAGAACCAGTTCATTTGAGATGTTGCCTTCCTCACTGAGTTCAGTTTCTGCCACCTGCACCTGAAACACATACAGAAAGAACAATTGCCTGCCATTAGCTGTAAGAACATGAGCTGGGGATGGATGCACAATGCTGGCAAATCAATTCTGCAAGTTATGTTTCAGGTCAACTCTCTGACACTGAGTCTCGTGTTTTGAAAATTGAATAGAATACCTTGTGGCCTTAGTGATTGTATTTTGTCAGCTGGGAAAGCAACTGTGTGTAAAGAGAAAAGATAAGGGGTAATAGAATTATCAGCTACTGGTGAGATGTTGCTGTTAATGCCAATTATCGTCCATATCCCAATACATAAAACTGTAGATTACCAATAACTCGCAAGAAGTGGCTTCTGAAAAAAAGCAGTCCCTTTAGAATTATCTTTTCTTTCTGCGCAGAAACAAGTATATAGTGGATTTTAAGGCAGTATATGTAATCATTTTCTTTTTAGAGCTATGATTTGAATATCACAAATTGTTTTACAAAAGAAGCAGGGGAGAAAGAACAAATCTTCAGAAATTATATCTCTAAGACCTTTGCAAAGCTAAGAGTAATGCAGATCCCCTAAGCAATGTATTTTTTGCTTTATTGAAATCAAATGGAGGTGTCTGAACTTAGAACAGTCTAGAACCTGCACTTCTCAGAAGCACTGTGTATATTTCCAATATAAATCTGAGCTCTTTCATTTCTTGTCTGTGTTATGGTAGAGGTAGTAAATGTATTGTGTTTAGCATTCAA
This sequence comes from Tympanuchus pallidicinctus, assembly GCF_026119805.1. Taxonomy (NCBI): domain Eukaryota; kingdom Metazoa; phylum Chordata; class Aves; order Galliformes; family Phasianidae; genus Tympanuchus; species Tympanuchus pallidicinctus. Next base: position 6,460,471 of record NW_026294627.1, on the reverse strand, counting down.
GTTTGTTACAGAAAATAGATATACACAGGCAGTAGAATTCCTGTAATGTGGTCTTAGATGCCTGTGTAGATTCTTTCAAGTGGACTGCTTCTTTTGGCTTCCTTTGTAGACTTCTGGCCTATTGCTGTGTCTGTTTCAGGAGACAAACCAGGCCCCAAGCATGCCTTTTTACTCTTCATTGATTTTAAAGGAAGTCAAGTTCTGCATCTCTACTTTAGAGGTAGCTTAGTTAATTGAAGGGATCTTTAAAGGTCATCTAATTCAACCGTCCTGCAATGAACAGGGACATCTGCAGCTTAACCAGGCTGCTCAGAGCCCCAGCCTGACCTTGAGTGTCTCCAGGGATGGGACATCCATCACCTCTCCCACCTCTCTGGGCAGCCCTGTATTTACTGTGGGTTTCCGCTGTTTGATGTCAGTAATAGCAAATGTGAAGCCATGCAGCTTGGACTAGCTCTCATTTGGAGCTACACCAGCACATCTTACAGTGCAGCTGCCCAGGAGGTAGTGCTGGTGGGTGATGGCTTTAAACCTTGCAGATCACTGGTGTCTCTGCAAGGGTTTCTGTATGAATCTGTAATGAGATCTGTAGATGAGCTGATGAGCAGGTTTTGCTATTAATGACCTTCTGAACGCCTGTTCTGTTCTGCTTCTCTCATATGTCTTTGGTCAGCTTTTTCTCAGTCAGCTTTGAGAAATTTGGTGTCTTAATATTTACAGAAGGATTTTAGGTTGTTTTTTCCTCACTTGACGCCTAGTTTGTCCTAGCATTGTCAGCTGTCAGGGTGTCCTTCCTCGCCGCTGCATCAAGTGCCACTTGTTTAGTCTGAAAGCTGACATTCCATCTGGCACCTCTGGAGGGAAAAGGAGAGAACCCACAGACCATGCTTGATGTGTCCAGCCTCTCAACGGCAGTGAAGAAAGCACAGCAATGCAAGACAATGTGTCTCATTTACTGGCCAGACTTCAGGGTGCTAGACAGAAAGTGGTACTGATGGTGTTGAAATGACAGACGTCTGAAGCCTCACAACGTGATTGTGTGGGAAACAAGCAGACAGCACTCAGAAGTGTTGAGGTGAACTGCATGTTTTAGGGCATCAGAACATTGCTGTTATGCTGCAGGCTGTTCTGGTACAAATTGGGCTGGGATTGTGTTTAAAACACTGCTGCTGTTCTGTGCTCTGCAGTAATTTTTATCTTGTAGTGAAATCCTTCTGCCTTTCAGGTGGTTATGATCTTGGAGAGTATTTGCAAAACCTATCCGCCATTCTGAGCAGCAAGATACCAATTATGAAAGCCCTGTAAAGCACTTTAATATGACCCATTAAATCAGAGACTGCTATCCACTCAACTTAGTACACATTGTGGCAACAGGAGGTGCTGAGCTAGAATCACAACAGATCTGCGGAGGATGCTCCAAAAGTAATGCCTCCTATGTTATTATGTTGGCCAACAATGTCAGAGGTGGATGCTGGTAGTACAGCAGTAGAGGTTGACCCTTCAATATTCCACTACATTTTTTTGCTGAGTTGCAGATGGCAGCAGAGAAGCAGTCTGACAAAATCGCATCTGACATGGAAGTGTGTATGAAGCAAAGGTGATTCACTGAGTCTCTCCATGTGGAAAGAATGGCACCTATTGACATTCGTGGATGCTTTCTCAGCATTTTTGGAAATCAAACAGGGAATGTGAGCACAGTGATGCTATGGATGGTGTGTTTCTGCAGTGCTGGTGGTGCTGTGAGAAATAAGTTACGCTCTGAATAGCCATGCACAGCTGTACTTCTGAACCTGTGTTTATAGTTTGTCATTCCATAAATGACAGTGACTATATTGAGAAATAGCGTTTCATAGCTGAGAATTTGCTCTGGGAAATAGTGCTGTTGTGCTCTTTGTATTTATTGTAGTTTTCATGGAAGTAAATAAGAAATGTTACTTTTGGAGAGACCTATGTATTTTAGTGTATTGATCTGCATTGCTGTAGAAAGCAATGTCTCACCAGGAAATACGGATGTTATCTTAATTCTTCCTGCTGGAGATGAGGATAGGCATGGTCAGGAGGTCCTTGAGGTTGTGAATTTTTATCAGAGACTGTTATAATCTTTTTTTCTGGAAGATCCAGGTTTGGAGCAGGTAGTTTCAGGAAAAAAATATTATGCAGTTGAAAACAGCAGAACTCTTTTCCCAGAACATGGCAAATGTGTGAAAACATGGATCTTGTTTAACTATGCACTAAAACCTCAGATAGCAAGGAGTACACAAAACAGAATTCTCATCTAGATCTCTAATTTCTTGAACAGGCTTAATTTGTAATGCAGTTGTTTGACCTGTTGGAGATGGACTGAGGATTTTTTGACTGCCCTCCAGAAGACAATAAACATGCCTTCTAAGTAGCTCCGAAGGAGGCATAATCTGAACTTTCTGGGCAGGGAGGGTTTGTCATATCTTTGCTGGTATCTTCATTACCCTCCTGAGACCTTGAAGCTCCTAATACAGAGAAGATCTGAAGCTCACTGCACATTGCTGCCCGTAGCTGGTGTAGGAGCTAGCAAAGGAATAGTATTTTTTTAGTAATGCAGGGAATAGTTTGGAAGATACTGAAATATTGTATCACTCTGTCAGTATCAGCTGTATTCATAGCGGATCTTCTTTCACTGGAGAAGTGTGAAGAAGGAATAATATCCTAGTGACAAGGTGACACGAAGGAATATGACTACAGAGTCTGCCAGCAGGATGTGACAGGGTTGTCCTGGGGTCACTGTCATTGCTACTGAGTTTCTCTAAAGCTATCTAGCCAATTCTGATGAGCAGTTGCTCACCTCATTTCCTCTTACCTCCAGCTCTGTTTGGTTTGGGCCTTTCTCATTCTGTAGTAACATGATTTTTGTTGTGTTTAGTTCTTCCATGGGATTCCAGGCAGGGTGTAAAGGTGTTAATGTTGTGCTAGTGTTGATTGTTCCAGAAAGCTGAAGGCAGAGATGGTAGAGATGTTATTTTTTCCCTTAGATTTTATGACTGCTGATTCTTATCTTCTCAGTGAATCTTACTTACGCTTCTAAGGAAGATTTCAGAATTGAGTGCTAAAGAGATTTAATTGTGTTTCTTTTACATAATTTGATATTAATAATAAAAGTAGTACTCTTACTTTACCGGGAGGTTAAAATACCTTAACAGTATAATTAGCCGAAGTGTGTTACAAAGAATACTAGTTCTGTTCTTCAGTGCTATTAACATTCATTAATCTTTTTATTTATGCATGTAAACAGCTCATTAAAGGCAGGATTAGGAGAATGGAGAAAAAGGAAGATAACAGAGTCAGTTCACTGGCTGTGCTCTGAAAGCCCCTTTTCCCTGAGTAAAGAATTACTGCTGAAAGAACATGTCTGAAGTTTTGACTCCAGCTGTGGATTGTTGAACACTTGAACTGCAGCAGACTGAATACCAAACCCAGTATAACTTACATTGACTCTGATTTAAGCAATTTGTGAATTTTTTTCTCCACAAAGAAGAAAATCAAGTTTGTTAGGACAGAAGGTTGCCTTGAAGTCTCTGCAGTCCTTTCTTTATACCCTTGTTATGTGTAACTCCCTGTTAGTGAGCTCCTGCTCTGGAGCTCACTAACACATAACAACTGATAGGAACTAAATGAATATAGTGAAAACAGAAAAAAAACTAACCCACACTCCACCTTGAAAGTAGAGTTACAGGATAGGAAGGCTCCAAGAGATGTAGGTGAGTGGGCTTCCATGTAAGTCTTTGCTATGGTAATCTGTGTTTCTATGCAGTGTTTGATTTGTTGAGAAGACAAAGTTGCTGCTCTGGAGTTGCCAGTTCTTTGGATTCATGCATATGAGGGTCCCATTCTTGTGGTAGTTTCTGTGCAGGGATCAGATCTGCTTCAGGCACTTAATATGTGAAGTCTAGCCGGACTTCATGGTTCCTTTGTATGAGCACCTTTAACAGATTTGTAATGGTTTCCAAAGGAATGGGAGAGTTGACACAAAAATGCCAGCTCTTCATGCATGCCTGCACTACCTGAGGCTGTAGCCCACTTGCTTGGATGCCTCTCAGGTTTTGCTGGGTAATAATGCCTTCCAACTTCTTGTTTTGTTCCCAGTTCAGTGAAGCTTCTCCTTCAGGGGCAGATGAAAAATGCAAACACATTTCAGACTTGAAAATGGGAGTTATCACAATTGTTAGTTAAAATACCTTAAAATTAGATTGAAGAGGTTTATTTCTGGCACCCTTTCCTAGTAGACTCTGAAAGTGCTGTAGTTAATTAGGAAAACAGTATTTCAAATTGGGAATGTTAAAGGAATAGAATAACTGCTGTAGAAACTGCTGATGTCTATAAACTTCATGAGCAGAAAGGACAGTTACCTATATGTTCTCCCAGTTCCTGCATGACACTTTGGAATTTCATGATTAATTTCTATAGAGAAGCTAGCATAAGCCAGAAACAAAACTTGAGATTGAATTAGCACATTTTTCAGGTTCAGCCTTTGGGCGTCCGTGGGATCTTTCTGTGCATGAAGTTCAAATCTGTGATGGTTCCCATGATTTACTGTTTTCATAAAATCACAGAATCATAGAATTGTTTGTATGGAAGGAACTTCAAAGACCATTTAGTTCCAGCTCCCTGCTGTGGGCTCCAAAACCTTGCACAAGATCTGGCTGTCCAGAGCTCCATCCAACCTGGCCTTGAACATTTCCTGGGATGGGGCATCCCAGTTTCTCTGGACAACCAGTGCCAGGTTTGCAGTCTCTCCACTTTTAACATTCCTTTGAAATACTGAATTGGAGTCACTGTTCAATAGCAGTCATCTCTGATGTGGGCTGTGAGGATGATGTGAAGTGTAGCACTATTACCATACAGATTGCCAGCAGTGGTGATTGATGGCCCTCTCAGATGACTGTTTATCATGCTGTCTTGTGTTGCTCCTTAATCTTTGGTCTCTACTACCTGTCAGCTTATTTCTGCTAATGTCTTACCTAACAACTGGAATGGGAAGAGAGAGGGTATTATCATGTTATCTCAATTTGTTCTGTGTTCAGTACAGAGCCATGGTGGTGTGTTTAATAAAACTGACAATATTGCAAGCGATACCATGATCATATGATATGAGAGTCGCATTTTAATATTATTTAAATAGCAAATGCTGTACAGCTCCTTGTAGGCATGATAGTAATGCTCAAGTTCTGGTCAGGGATCCTATATCCTCTCCTCTCCTCTCCTCTCCTCTCCTCTCCTCTCCTCTCCTCTCCTCTCCTCTCCTCTCCTCTCCTCTCCTCTCCTCTCCTCTCCTCTCCTCTCCTCCTGTATTGTTTTCTTCTTTTTTCTCCTTCATTCTAAGGATAAGTACCCTGCTTTTGGCCAGCTGTTTGTCCTCACCCAGAAATTCATACTGCATCAAAACAGTAATGATCAGCTTGAAAATGTTTTTCTTCCAAGCTGCATTAAAATCAGTGCTGGTACTCTTCAGAAGAAGCAAATTTTGCTTTGGTTCTCTATATCCCCTGGCAACCCAGCTTTCCATTGTCGCACACGTTTCCTTGCTACTCTCTCTAGACTTTCACTTTTGCATATGTGTTGATTCTCTGCTTCATACAGCACTAACTGAAGAGTTTGAGTTTTTCTATGAGGCAACACAGCCAGTTTGTGATCCAAGAATTTTTGAGGAGTATCTTGCAGCCACAACTCTTCTCTGTCCCAGGCTTTCCCAAGAGATTTATCCCATTCAATCATAAAGGTTATAAAAAACCTGTCACCACCCAACTATATAATTATCAACGGCGGAAATAAGATTCCTGTGGATAAAAATGAGTGTGACAGCCTCAGAAACATTACTTACCATTCTTCCTTTACCAGCCAAACCTCAGAACATGCGCTGAAAGCGCTGTCATGACCCCAGGCCAACAGCACATTTCCATACTTGGCAGAATAGGTATTTTGGCTTCTGCAGTAAACAGAATAGAAAAGTTTACTTTACAAGGATTATAGCTATGCTTTTTGTACAAGCTTAAACCACGTACTGTAAGCCACATGCCAAGCAGTGCTCTGTACTGGGCTATGAACTTAGGGCCCCTTTGTGTCGGAAAAGTGCAGAAGAGAGATGTGGGAGCTCATTCCTAATGGGAATGGAGTGAAACTGCCATTTCTTAATAAAAAGGAGTCCTTTTATGAGTGTCAGTCCACTGAATCCATTTGTTACTAAAACCTATTTTTTATCTCTCAGGCTTTGCCATTTCAGAATAAGGCAAAGCAAAAATGCCTTAAATACTGTATGGAGTGTGAGATGCAGCAAAGTGGCTATTTACATTTTCTGGTTCATGAGTGAAATTTGAAATGACTCTTGTTACGTGCTGAATGTGACATTCCCAAATGAGACAAATGGCTCAATCATCTAATTATTAACTCATGTGCTTCGAGGAGAATGTGTAGGAGGGAATTCATAAGCTGGAACTCCCTTAGCCAAAATGTAAATAGGACTGCAGTGTTGTGCACTGGGATGTGTGAAGCAGAGTGTGCTTTCTTGTTAATTAATGGTGCGCTGGTGTTAATTAAGGCAGCAGCTGAAGGCAGGGTGCACCCTGTATATATTTCACTGACACTGTAACCCACATTTCTACAGCTCAGCCTTATTCTTGCTCTTCCTCTTTATTTAAACTACTTTGTGCTATGAGTAGGAATAAAGTTATGGAGTTTGCTTAAAAAAGGATATCATGATGCTTTTTATTTATATTGTTTGTGACATTTGTACCAGATTAGTCCAGAGTACTGTGTAGTGGAATAATATTCCATGAGATGCAAGTTTTACAGGGAGAGGTAATATCTTTTATTAGATCAGATAAAACAGAAAAAACTGTCAGGCCTTCAGGCATGCAGAACCTTCAGCAGGTTTGACAAAGAGGCAGAAAAGTCAAAGCAAACAACAGGGAATACAATAATATTACCTCTTATTTTAAAGGTTTGTTTTTTGTTGGTTTTTTTTTTTCTTCAGAAATATGAGCAAGACAAGTAAATAAGTACCAAATGCCCTCCTTCACCCCGCAGTTTTTTAGTTGATTTACCATTTCCATGAGAAATATTTGTTTTTCCAAAAATTGAGATTGCCAAAAACACTGTTATGAGGCCAAAAATATCACTTGTAAATGCTGTCCCCACTGCCTGTTAGCATTTGTATGTCTCCAGCTTTCCTTATCTTCTCTTGGCTGAGTTCCTGATTTCACAGAATCGTAGAATTATTTGAGTTGGAAGGGACCTTTAAAAGCCATTTAGTCCAACTCCCGTGCAATAAACAGGGACACCTACAGCTCCATCAGGGTGCTGTAGGATGTATTTGCTATAATGTGCTGTGATCTCTCCTGGAGGAGAAGGCTTTTGCATCATGGCAGATGCAGGTTAGGTTGGCAACTCTTAAGTGGAAAAAGACAGAGACACAAGTAGACTCTAGTGTCATTGTGATTCGCATGAAATACTGAATTTTATTTATATAAACATGGATACACACTTTTTTGTTCCAGCATCTATATATTTACCTTTTATTGTGTTCTTTTTTTCATCTCTTAAAATCTCGTTATGTTATCTTTAATAAAGTTCAGATTCAAAATGCTTGACCATCTAGAAAGAGTAAAATTCAGACAGTGCTTTATGCAAAGTATTAATGTGTGCCTGGTAATTTGAGAGCAGCCTTTATGGTAGACAATATTGATCAACTGTTTGGATCTGTGACTTATTTTTAAGCTGTAACATTTTAAGTGTTGTTGCACTAAACTCTGTGGTCATGGGCATGGGAGAAGGGTGAGAAAAGGGCTATGAATTCAAATAGTCACACTGCTATTTGTTGGACAACTGGGGGCTCAGGAAGAAGGCTTACAGAGGGCTGTGGGCACAGTTTTCAGCACTGAAAGAGATTTGGGCTGGAGGAGGAGTTCCAGTGGTCATTGGTTGGTTGAAGTTTGCTGAAATGGCTGCTGTGACGATTTTTCTGAGCTGCTGCTGATAGTTAGCACATCTAGATCCTTTGAGAAGCCTCTTCTTGTAAGAGCAAATGAAATAAATCAGTGGGCAATTTGTGCTCTTCATTGCAAGAAGCAGTCTTAAATTCCATCCCTTCACATAAATTTAACATCTTCCTTTACTCCCTGTAGGTACTGTAAGCACTGTTTCCTTAAGGGAAACGCCACAGACACACACACATGGTTTTGGAGATGAAGTTGAGATGCTTTGCTGTGCTCTGCTAAGTGGCTGCTGTCAGCCTTGACAGCACAGGGCTTTCCCTCAGAGATTTTACTTGCGCTGTGTGAGCCGAATATCCCTGCAACTCAGTTGTAAGGGTTTAAAAACAGCAAAATCTATAATTAAAGGAAGAAGTTTTTATAATTTCAGTTTTTTTGATGTTTGCTTTTTTTTTTTTTTTTTTTTTGTGATACGCAGAGGGGATTATGCTAATTGTGCCCTGTCACTAACAAGCATGGCAAATGGAATTTTCTTTGTGCAGCTTCCAAATAAAGTAGCATTTTGTTAATCCAAAAACCAGTATAGCAGTAATTTAAAAGCCTCCCATATCTCTCAAAGCATATGTACCACCTTTTCTGCAAGCAGAGGGCTTTATTAGTCCCCTGCCATACTGTATTGCAGAATTTGTGATGGTGCATCAAGTGCATTGTCATTGCAGGTCGCTAGAGGAATCACTCAGACACATCAAATGAGAGTTCATCATTATATAAGAATTAACAAAATCGTGTTAAATCATGTTAAACCACAGGTTTCTTGTACTAGACAATCTTGATCAGTCTCCTATTACACCAACATCTTCAATATTTTCTCTCCCACTCAAGATTAGGAATAATTGTCCTGTTGATAGAAAATATTAAAATATTCAGCAGTGAACTTTCTGTCATGCAAAAACATGTGTGCTTAATATTTTATTATTTTCATAACACGTGATATTTGAAAAGTGGAGACAACAAACCACTAGAACATCCTGCAGCAAAGTCAGCAAAAAGAATATATATTTTCATAAACTTATTAGTTAAGTGTAAAATAAAACTAGCCAGACTAGGTCATAAGTAGCAAGTTTATCTTCAGGGAGGGGGTTGGTTTAAGTAGTCAAGAATTGCTTCTATTAATTCGTATGTAAGAAGAAATAACAGAATTACATCAGGGTGAAATTAAACTAAACTTGTGGTACATTTCTTGATACACTGTGTGAATAACTTTTATCACCTACCCAAAAGAAAAAGGAATAACCGATATCTAATGGGCCATTTCATTTGCTAGTCATTAAAATAATTACCTGCTAAGGTTTTGATATTGCCCTTTGAGAAACTTTGGAAGAGCCAGAGCCTCAGATGTGATTAGATCTCTGGAAAAGTTGCTCATTTCTTCCCAGTGGATCATCTCCAGTTGACTAGCAAAATTTACATAAAAAGTAGGGTCCAGCTGAGCTCTGATCACTTTCTGCTGAGTTACGTGCTTCAGTGCAAGTGAAGAACTTGTATGTGTTGTCAGAGAGAGTCAGACAGCAGGAAACACAGGAAAAATGATTTGGATATATAGTGGAGTCCCTCGGTACCCAGTTTCTCTTCCTGTTTCTTATTCATAGCCCTGTTACTGTTACTTCCAGAATTTTGTTCTAGTCACAAGATCAACTGTGGAAAGATTCAGGGCATTTTCACAAGGATGAGTATCACTGCTGGTTTATCTCAGCATGAATCTGGGTATTATATGGATTCCTGGCCCCGGACACAGGCCATGGGAACAACTTAGCACCTCTAATGCAGGTATTCACACAGCTGAGCTGTGAGGACATGGAAGTTGGCGGCTGTGTTTTACAGATGCTTGACTGAGGTCAAGGTGGCTTAGGTCTGTAATACGCTTAATGACTTTACTGAAATGAAATGAGCGGAGTCTCGGTGATGAGCAGCATTTATCACAGTGGCGTTTGGAGAGAAGAGGGCAGAGTTGGGTTCTTAGGGCTACTTTACATTAGAAGGCAGGGAGGAAAAAGCACCAAGTACTGATAGTGTAAAAATGCACTCTTTTCCCTCATATTCAAACCTACTGATTGCAGCAGTAAGTGAACTTCGGTGGGATTTTTATGAAATGGGACAGCACAAAGAGCCGTAATGTACTTAGCAGTGATGTCTCTTTAGGGGCATCCTTTTTTAGGCTAAAATCTGCTAGTGCTTCCCTCCTGTCTGTTTTAATGACATACTGTTTCTTGGTATAAGACTGGCTTGATTTGTGTTGTGGGTATGCAGAGGATTTTGTGCATGACCGTCCCTCAGCAGAACAGTGGCTGAAAATAAAATCTTGTCAGCCTTAAATTGCCCCTTACGTTGCACAGGGAATGGTTCATTAGATCTTCATTGAGGTTGGACATTAGGAAAAATTTCTTCTCTGAAAGACTGGTCGGGCACTGGAACAGGATGCCCAGGGAGATGGTGGAGTCTCTGTACCTGGAGGTGATCAAGAAAGGTTCAGATGTTGTACTGAGAGATATGGTTTAGTGGGGAAATACAGGTGGCAGGTGAATGCTTGAACTGGATTATCTTGGAGGTGTTTTCTAACCTTGGTGATTCTATGATTCTATGTTCTCAAATCCAAGTCTCATAGTAAGCAGTCGTTCCCCACAAAATCTTTTGTCATATCTAATTTTACCTGGGAGAGAGCAAAGAGGAACGAACTGGTGTCCATTCTTTTCACTGCCATTAAGAGGCAGGGGAAGCCAACTGAAATGCAGGGAATTATCTCTAAATGTGAGAAAAAGGTTTGTGCAGTGTGAGTGCTCGAGTACAGGAAGCGGTCTTCTGAAAGGCTGTGGAGTCTCCATCCCTGGAGATGCTCAGATTCCAGCTGAGCAGTACCGTTAGCAGCCCCCTCTTGCTGACCTCACTCTGAACACTGGGTTGGACTGGGCAAAATCCAGAGATGCCTCCCATCCTCAGCTACTCTGTGATTCTGCAAAGTTGTTACATGATAATATATTTCACTGTAATAATGAAAGTATGTATTAGTGAGAGGGTGAATGTATCCCCTACTTAGCATCCTCACTGAGACCAAATACAAACGGACAAAAGCATGAGAAGTTGTCAGTGACTGGTGGTGTTTTGTCCTGACTACTTCAAAAATTTAACCTTGAATGGGATTAATTCAGTTATTTATTTGCTGCCATGTAAATATGTTGACTTAAGAGCACTTGTACTTCTTGAAATGAATATGTATAGAATATATTAACTTATGAACCTATTTATAAACCTGGCTAAAAATACCAGTACATATATGCATGTGGCTGCATGCTAATTTTAATCTATTTGAGGATGGGAAGTGATGTGACTATAATAGCCCACAAATGACACTGCAGAGTTATGACAGTTATTTCCAGGAAGACATCAACACTGTGCCCAGTAGGAGAGAATTAATACGAGTAAAGCAGAAAATAACTTAGAGAGAGATTGCAGTGCAGCTGTGTACCTCTGTGGTGCTCCCAAGCCTTGAATCCCATATGCAGGTTTGATTCTTTGTTTCAAACAGCATACATTAGGAGTGGACATGCTTCATGGAAAAGTGATGAAAGTGTTCAAAAACATGAAAAGGCTTCTAAACAGGTGACAACTCAGTACATCAGTACACAGGAAAATTTAGGAAAACAGTGATGTACCAAACCATGCATAACAATGGCATAGTGAATAGGAAGGCTCATACCACAGTTTCTGTCAGTAGCAGAACTTTTGGCCATCAAACGCAGATACTAATTCAGAGCAAATACAGAATGGTGGCTCTTCATGTAGAAGGTGAGAAACACCTTGGAATTCCCTGACAGAGGATGTGGAAGGGATGAAGAGGTTTAGGTGGGCAACTGGAGAAGTACTTGAAAGAGAATCCAAGAGCTTAACAGACAAACCATGTAAAGCTCAGCTTTTTAAAGGCATACCCTTTGGAGCTTGGCAGTGCTGTATAGTACTGCAGTAATTGTACACTTGGAGAGTAGCTCATTTCAGTAGGCTTTCTCTAGTTTCTGTATCAGATTACAGATTACAAAGAGAGAATCAGCTGAGCCTCCCTGCCCATAAGTACTTGGAGAGTCTTTTTCTTTGGTGAGTATAAGAGTTTTTTACATCAAGTATCATGACTTAGAGATAAAGAGAGATAGAACTATTGCATCACCGTTTCTTATGGCATGTGAAAGAGGAAAGTGCACGCTAATGAAAAAAGAGCTAATTGAGCCTCCCTGCACTGACTCATGGTGTTCAAACAGGAAGGAACAGCCCTTCACAGCCATAGGGAGCTTGTAGGACTCACTGCTACGAAATTCAGTGCAAATAACATTTCTTTCATAGCATGTATTTATAATGATATTTTGAGGTTAAAGTTACCTTTTAGTATGTTCTGGAATAAACACTTCTGTGAAGAAAATGCTCTTCAAGTATGGTACATCTGAGAAAAAATAAATCTCTTGATTAGGATACTAGTTTTGAACTCCAGAGGTCTACCTAATCCCCAGCTCTGCTAGGGGGCTGCTGTATAACGTGCAGGATTTTTGACAGCATTGAGCTCTGAGACTGCTTAATGTGACACTTACTTTACTTCAGAAGTTCTGACCATTAATAAGTCACAGGTCAAAGTAATATACTAGATGTTTCTGTTTTATCCCATCTTGTTACTCATAATTTTTATAGCCCTTCACTAGCAGAGGCTTCTCCCTAAATGCTTTTTCTTTTCAAAGCACTTCCAAATTTGCAGACCTTGAGAACAAGACAGATTAGTGAGTCTCGAATCTTTTCTGATACCGTTGGCAGTTTTAAGAAAGCTGACCTAATTATTTTTTTATTGTTCCAAGACACTGAGGAGGCATCCATAACTCAGAAGGTTCCAGACTAATCTGCATTTTGCAAAACAAGAGGCGGAGATGTTTTTAGGTAGAAACAATAGAGTTTACAGATGTCCATGTAGTGAAAGATGGAGCTGAGATTTGCGTCTCCAGTGACAGCAGAAACCCAAGGTTAACTACAGAAACATGTTTGCTAATTTTTCAAAGGTATAAATATACAGATAGATCTTTTGGTAGACAAATAGATTCCTGGACCGCAATGTTCTCTGCTTTACAACTGATAAGACTATGTTGTTTTTCCAGTTCCATTTCTGTGCTATGAGGGTAGCAAAACATTGGAATGAGCTTCCTGGAGAAGTGGCTGAAGTCCTATACCTTCCAGTTCAAGAGTCATTTAGATAATGCACTTTAAGCCTTGGTTAGCTTTGAAGAGATCAGGCAATTGGACTTGATTTTTGAAGGTCCCTTCCAGCAAAACTGTTCTATCTTCTTTTTTGAAACCCCCCTGTCCTCTTTATCTCCCACCTTTGTCTGTCTTGGAAGATGTTGTGATCTATTGGTTGTTTGCTTTTGCTTGTTTATCTGTTTGTTACTGTAATTTGAAAAACCTTCCCTTTTTGTGCTTTAGGCTTCTGATAAACTCTTGTAGAAGCATCAAACGTACCTATGTCTCATCACTTGCAGCTGAAGCTCTCATCACCTCCTTCATCACGTTGCTGGATTGTCCTTAAAGGCAGTGGTGTCATTTGTACCAATTTGACTTTCGTGCTGTGTGTACATGTGTAATAGAAAATATCTTAGACCTGAAGGGTGAATCGTGTACATAATGATCCTGTGGAGAAATTAATCCTAAAGAGTTCTGCTCAGTGTGCCGTTTCTCTTAAGAAGATTTATAGGACGTGGAGGCTCCATGTGCTGGAAAAAGTTGTAGGATGTATGTGAGGTGATGTGGAATACTACCATATAAGCATGAGTGTTGCTATGGAAAAATGGATAAATTCATATGGTGAAAAGAAAACACATCTGCCTGGGAAATCTGCCATAGGGCAGGGGGAAAAAAAAAGAAGAAAAAAATAGAGTTCAACTAAAACACGATCCAGGAGGATCCAAACAGGAGGGCTGTTTAAGCCAATTTCAGATGCTTTGGCTGCTTTCACTCCCAATATTCGCCAGCCCTGTCACATTGCTATTTGAAATATTTTCAAGATGGCAACTTGTTGAACTGAGTTGTGGAATGCAGCCAGCAGACCTAGGCCAAGGAGAAAGGGCAGCACCCTAAGAAGAAGTCAGAGAATAGAGGTTGGAGATGGAACCCAGCCTGGATGCAAGTAGAATGCTGGTGTGGGACACATCTGTGCCCAACATGAGATGAATTTCGTCTCTCCCAAATTACAGGCTCTTGTAACATTTGCCAGAGCAGTCTGACACACTTAAATGTACTGAGTGTTGCACAGTATTGAATGGAGAGTGACTCTCAGTGTTTTCCATTGCTTTTTCACCTGGTTGTATGTGCTAAAAACAAATAGATCAGGCACCAAGAAGACATTTTGTTAATCAAATCCTTCATAGGCGTGACTTAAACTGTGCACTGAAGGTCAAAACGCTCAGGTCATAGAGGGAAGTCCTTTTGTTCAGTGTTTGCCATTGAAAACTTCCTCTCACTCCTCCACCAGGCATATACAAAGGCTGCTGTTGTTCATAGGAAGCCTATTTATAAAGAGTTCCTAGAGTGGCACCAGTAACTTGAGTTGTCTTGGGAGATATCAAAAATACATGAGGATTCCTGAGGTGGGGGAGGAAGTTAATGTGCTTGCTCTGACACATAAACAGTTGGATATTTTGCACTACCTAAATCTTTCATCTCTTGTCTTGCGGCGTTCGAAGATCATAGCATACCATCTGGAAGGATGACGGCATGCCTGTATGCAGCATACTGCCGTGTGTCAGGGGACTGGCAATAAAAAAAATCTTTGCCTCTTCTTGAAAGTTCAGAAAGAGGTAAAAAAAGACAAAGGTTTTTGTCAAGACAGTGAGCAGGATCTTCCTTGGCAAATGCCCAATGAATTTTGTTTCCATCTTTACAGCATTATATTTATTGTTGTTGGCCACATCCTGTTTCTGTCCCAGGCAGGTACAGGAAAAGCTAAGAGCTACCTTTGAAGATGTGGTAAGAATTTCACAGGTACATATGCTTCAAAATTGAATTTGAAGAGATCTGGAAATGAAGGTAGCAACTATTAATCCTTGTTTCTTCTTTGCTGGAGTTTTGTTTGAGATGTTTGCTAAACTTCCTAGCTAGCTGTTGGAAGACTAGGTCATACCATCAGAAGGGCTTGACCTTTACAACTGTGCCTTTATCAGGACACTTTTTATTTTGAACTTATTGTTCCTTCATCAAAGTAATATAATTTATGAAGCATAGGTGATTTTTTTTCATTTAAATGGCTACTTAGTAGAACTTTATCCGAATTGATCTATTTTAGCTGTAATTATATAATATGACATAAAAATTATTGTTGAGAAAACCATCACATGCTCAACTGTAAGAAGTAGGAAATTACTCCTTTTTGGAGCTGGAAGATTCATCTTCATTGATTCTCTGTCCCTTGATATCCTTATCTGTAAACCTTATTTTGGAGGATATTTTGAGATACCTAGGGATACCAAGGAAGGAAGGTCTACATTTGTTGGAAGTTCAATTCCCAGAAAGAGAATGATATATGAAAAAGATGGCTAGTTTAGAGAAACTTGTAGCTCAGCTACAACAGGCTGCAAACAGTAGTGGCTCAGCAGATGATGGAGGCTTAAACTCTGTAGCTGAAGCCTTCAAGGTATATAGGTGTTGCAGGAAAAGCAGGAGTTGCCAAGGTGGGAAATATATCAGCAGCGTCCTCAGTATCTGTGCCACTAGAAGAGTAGTTAAATAAAAGTTGCAGAGTATGGAAAGAAGCAGAGCACGCCCATGATGTGGAGAGCTGAGAACTGTGCTAAGGGAGTTTGACCTGAGTATATTTTCCTTCTTTCTATCAAGATAATTTGAGGAGGTTCCCATCTACAGCAAACTGAAAAATTGATACTGATAGAATCTTGTACAGATCCCACATCTGTTTTGCATCGAGCTACCTCTAGAACATCAATTAAGGGCAGCTACCCAAAGCAGCTGTCCCCACACCTACTGGTCAGAGAAGCCAAGTTACAAGTAACTTAGCTACTGCAAATGACACTGTGGTTCACTTTTTCAAATACATTGTCCTTGTGGTTTAACCTGACAGGTGACTGCATCACACAGCAGTTTGCTCCCTTCACCCTCTTCCCAATGAGGTGGGGGAGAGAATTGGAAAAAATAAAATAAACAGAACTTGTGGGTTGAGATAAAACTATTTACTATGATAGATAAAAGGATAATAGGACTATGTGTATGTATATATATACGTGTGTGTGTGTGTGTGTGAATGTATATGACAGGTATATAACAAATGATGCACAGTTGCTCACCACCCCATGACTGATGCCCAGCTAACCTCCCCCTCCCCCTCCGAGCAGCAGAAGAGAGTGAGATGAACTCCCTTGCCCTTCAAAACTCCTCCCATGTGATATTATATGGTATGGAAAATTCCTTTGGCCAGTTTAAGTCAGCTGTCCTAATTCTGTTCCCTTCCAGGTACTTGGACCATTCTCTATCAATGGTCTGGACTTTGTACAACACTGCTTAGCAGCACCTATAACTACTGATGTGTTAACAATGTTTTTCTCACAGAACCAAAACATAGCATCATACCAGACACTGAACAAATCTGTCCCATCTGGAACTAAGGCAATAGTAATGAGCAAAAAGCAATGCACTCTTTCAGCCTTCCTTAGAAATGTCAGTGAGTCAGTTACCCAAGGACTTATATGTTGATTTAATTTTGATTAATTAATTTACATTCATTTAGACTGCTATGATCTTTGAGTGTTTGGTGAATTCTTAGTTGTTCCTCCTTTGTGTTTAGACTGATCTCTTCAGTGCAGGGACAATTTCTTGCTGTGTATGATATGCAGAAGTCCTATATGCAGACCTCAGAAACTTCAGAGCATTATTGGAATTCAGCATTACATGGAAATAAAAAATCAAAACATTTTAAAATACTAGTAAAGGAGTTTACAGGAAAGAGTGATTTCTAGTCTTAGGAGTTTTGTCTGTGTGAATATATAGATTTATCTTCACTACAAACTTAGCTTGGCCCTTTGCTAATTATCAGTGCTGGAGAAGGGAATTCACTCGTATTACTGCTTGCTTACTGGTAGCCTGAACATAAAATGCAGAGTCACAGTCTGGGTTTGTTTTCTTTTTTTGTTTGTCCTGACAGAAAGATTTCGGGATTTACTGCTTCTACAGTCAAATCAAGATGCAGAGATTCTGCCCATCTTTCAGCAGAGGCGCTATCCCAAGTAAGTAACACTGTCTTGTCAGAGTTATAATCCTTACCTCTTTGCAGCTGAGGAGGGCAAGGCATTCATAGCACTTTTGGTGCAAAGTGCTAAGGCAGAGCTGTGCTAAGGCAGAGCCACACTTGCAATGAGATTTTCAGTCTTTCAGCAGTGTCAGGAAGAAGCAGACATTCTCTGCAAGCATGCCTAGCTGTCAGGGGGAGGTGGTGGCAGAGTGCAGACATTAAGCTGCCTGGATCAGTCTGGTGGAGCTTTGTTTCACTTGGCACTGAGTGTTGACATAGGCAGATGTTTTGTCAGGCTAATCCCCACTCTTCTCATCTGGGATTCCATCATTTGCAATGACAGATTCCCTTGGATTTTAACAGGCCCCCTCAGGAAGACTACAAGCTCTAGAAAATATTTTTTGCTGCCATTTTTTATAGATATACATGCAGGCAAAACAAAAAAAATTGTGTTGTGTGTTTTTTCATTGTGTAATTGTATTGATTCAGTCTCTTTCTCTTAAATGACATACTTGAATGAAACAATAAGCACTGCTTGCTATATTATTTTTAAAAAACTGCGAATTTCAATAAAGTTTTGGAAAAAAGCAATGACGGGGAAGGAAGAAGAAGAAATAGTCCTCACATTAATTGTGGCCACAGTGAGCCATGGAGGGAAGATTGTGTGGGATGAACAGAAGGAGGAAAAGGAAATATAAATATCTGGAGACAAGCCAGCAACAATGATGGAAATCAGCAAAATTATTCATTTCAATCATCATTATTTTAATCATTAACTGGTTCCTGTAATACGTAAGAAGCCAGTGGAGCTACTTGCTAAATACAGCTCTTAAAATCTTATAACTTTTTTTAAAACACACAGCAGATGGAGGAGCTGAGTGCTGTGAACTAGTCACCTCTTCACTGTAAATACTGGAAAATAAAAGCACTCAGGTGAATCCTTATTCCCAAAACAGTGAAACTTTTGCATTGACTTCAAGGGTGAAAGGATTCTATCCCCAATTCTATTTTTTGCATCACCTATTGTTATTGTTTTACTGGACTATCATGGAGGTACAATATATGAGACTCTGGGAGATACCTTAAGTTGTCTGCTCTGCTTGTTTCATTAGGACTTCCATGTATTATTACCTTGGTCTTTCACCTGTAGGAGCACTAGAATAGTAATTTTTCCATAGTAGTAAAAAGCTTTGTTTAGCTTAAATGTTTTCTCTCATGGTGTGGATGCTGTCAGACTGGCCAGAGAAGGAAGCTTATCCTCCTTACCTCTGTACAAATCATTCACAAGCTACCTGGCTTTCCATGTTCGTATGCAATTTATTGCTAATATTGTTGTCAAGTGCAGCAGACTAGCATTATCAAATCTGTGGGGGAATGAGTATCTGTTCTTCTCTGCTCAGTCCATGTTACAGCTCTTTCAAGATCATACATGGAGCTATTTGAACTTAAGTGGACCTGTAGATGAAATGATAAATGTTTTCAGCCATATTACTTGGGAAGATTGAGTGATTCCCATAGTGCAGAAAATGAGTCACACTTTGGCACTTGATTGAAAGAAAATTTTGCATATGTTGTTACAAACAGTAGATTTCTGCTTATAGCATCATTAATCCATGCATATTTGCTTGCTTGCTTACAGAAATTTATCGTGTATTTACAAGCTAGTTGAATACTGTTGACATGTCCTAATTTCCCTGGGGGTTCTTTTTCAAGTGAAATCCTTGTGTTCGGCAAGGTAGAAAACATGTTCATCTTCATGATATATTCTGTCTTATTCCCATTTCAGTGTGCTCATTTTTATTAAAAGATCAGTCAACAGAAATCAAGATAATTCACAGACACATCTCATAAATGAGTGTTCCTTGACTTCAGCTAAGCAGTCATCATTTGTACTATGTAAGGATCTGAGCAGTAAGGTCATTTTAATGTGACCTTATTGTGGAACACAGGATGAAACCTCAAACACTTATGAATAACCTAAAGATATGGAAGGTTAAAAATAGAAGAGCAATTACAATAATGTTTTAGATGAATAGCCTGAATGAACAAGGTTTAGGAGATAGAATGAGCAAAAGTTTGCACGTATTTGAGAGACATATACCAAAAGAAGGAGGTGGGAAAGGAAGGTGATCAGTATCATCCAGGATATTCAGAGTTACAGTAGAAATATTAAAGGCAAAATGAGCCAAGTATAATCCATCAGTTTCGAAAGAGGCAGAAGCTTTGTCTTCTGGGCTGACTTATGCTCTTGTTATATTAAGATCTGAACTCCATCTCATAAAACAGCATGTTAATTTTGAGTATGTGTTTGTTCTCCAAGATGTCTGTGCACTAGAATATCTGGAAGTACTTTTGTAGCATATACAAACACATTGTTCTGAATTTTTTAGGTAAATATGTCTGTTATACTTTGCAGTCTTGGTTGATGCAGGAAGAAATGTTAGATCTTTTGATGACCCTTGTGTTTGTCTGAATTTATTCTGCTGTTGATGACTAAATTGAATACCTGCTCTGACACATGAGGCAGGTTACAGAGGACCCAGAGCTTACGAAGATTCAAGCTTGAAAAAGCCACTTTGCACATCTCAGTGCTTCCTTGGCTTAGCTGTGTATGTCCACAACTAGCATGGCAACTTGAGCACTTGTTATCAGTGCAGCCCATGGGCTTAGATGGAGCACTACACCAGCACTTGCTTTTCATATCGAGCTTGCAGAGTGGGGGTTCAGCATCATCATGTGCTTCTTTCACATGACAGTGCAACTGTGTCTTGGGAAAACTGCAGTTATTAGGGAAGAGTTATGGAAGTATGTTCTCCCATAAATGCCTGCAGAGGAGTTTCATAATGAAACATACTGTACTACATAGGTTACTGAATTTGGGGGAGAAGTCCAGTCCAGGCAAGTCTTATCCATATCTCAAGTGAGCTTCAGAAGATGAAACTGGACATTACTGGACCCCTTGTTCACCTCATCAGGAAACTCTCCATCCACATTAAAATGTTTGGTGCAGAAAATCTGTTTCCTAGCTGACATGAAACCATTCCTGTCTGTGGAAAGTGACATTCTGAACACTGAAGAATAAACCTGCAACTGTGGGCAGCCAGGCAGGCAGGGTCTCATGTCAGCCTCCAAATGGTACCACCTGGGAAGATCCTCAGCCCTCAAACCAAATTGCTTGCAGCTTTCTCCTTCATTCCCTCACCTCCACGAGCCTGCAGTGGACCCTGAGGTGGGGCACACAAATGCAAACACAGTCAGGTGTATCAACAAGTTGAACTTGTTGCAGTGAGTCTTATCCTGACCAGTCACTTTGACAGCGAGCACTAAGACTCGTAAATCTCTTAAAGGACCTTTTAAAAATATCACTCTTCAGGTATTTCCACAGGAGTTTTCTTGAAGTTGAAATCAAGTTTGTACATTGCCTGTTTGCCTGCATAGCCCAGGAGTTTCATACTGTTTATCACATTAAATTACTCATAAAATGCAAAAAATGCTGCAGTACTAACACGGGCTGCAGAAGGTTGGGCTTGAAAATGTTGTAATGCCCATTAATCAGATCCAGCATGCGGCATTGAGCTTAGCCAGCAGTGTGTTCCTAAGTTACTGACTGGCACCAAGCTGATTTCCACTGTCAGATTGTGTTTGACCTTGATGTTAGCTGGTCTGTCAGAAGGGAAGAACAAAACACGAGGAGAAATGTTAGAAGTCTGAGAGTTAGGACTTAAGTTGGTGGGTTACAAGGGCAGGAGTGAGGCCAACGCTGCACAAAACTTCCAGTAATCTCCCAATATTTGAAAGAAGATTATAAAACAGGAAGAAATCCAACTTTTTACATGTTAGATAGTGACAGGACAAGTGAGAATGTCTTTAAACAAAAGGAGGGCGATTTAGATTAGATGTCGGGAAAGTTTTCCACTGAGAGGGCGGTGAGGTGCTGCCCAGAGCTGTGTGTGCCCCATCCTTGGAGGTTCTCAATGCCAGGCTGGATGGGGCCCTGGGCAGTCTGATGTCTTGCTCTAGTGGTCCGCATCCCAGCCCAGCCCACAGCACGGAGGTTGGAACTTGATGATCTTTGAGGTCCCTTTACAACCCAAGCCATTCTGTTATTCTGTGAAAACTCTGCTTGTGAGGAATGGGCCGCAAGTGCTGTTGGCGTTAAATCTTTTTAGCAAATTTGTCTTTTTTCTCAAAAGTGGCTTGAGATTGCAGATGCATTTTTTTTTTATTTTCAAGATGCTACCAAAGTCCTCAAATATGTGTGTGATTTTTTAGAGGAATTATTTGCTTTTTTTTTTTTTCCCCTTGGAAATATTCATTCTTATCTTCTGTGGGTTTGGTGGAAAAGTGATTGGATGATTCACCACTGTAAGATTTTAAGAACAGAAGGAGCTGTTATGTTCTACCTAATTTGAGTCCCTTCTTAACGTGAGCAATAGAGCATTGCCTGATAATCCCTGCAGCAAGGTTCAATCAGATCATAAATTTAGAAAGACATCTAATCTTCAAATTGAGACATTAAAACAGGAAAAATTGTAAACCTTTAGATCCACTTGCTTCAGTTGCTTCATGTATGTATAGCATGAATTTCTTTAGCATCAGTTTCCAATCTGCCATTTCATTGTACCATTGTCTGCCAAACAAGGAAGCTCTACAGAAAGTGATACCTCCGTATGAGTGGATAGAGGTCATTTAACAACACAACCTGCTCTTGAACAAATTAAATAGGCAAAACTTTGTTGCAGGGCAAAGTTCTATAACAGCTTATGCTCTCTTTTTAAAACTGTGCCATTATTTTTGTTTGTTGTTTTTTTGTTGTTGTTGTTGTTGTTGTTTTTTAAATTAAGAAACATGGAGAGGAATTTCTTTTATGCTCATATACAGAAATAGCAGTACTTCTTCATGGATAGTTGAAAAATGACTGAAGCAGAACACTGCATTAGTATTTAACTGAAATGACAAGATGCTGAACTTTGGAGGAAAAAAAAGAACTTAGAACCTAGAAGGTATAATAATATAAAAGAGTATTCCAAAAATATTTAATTTCCATCTGTCACAAACTTATAAGCCTTTCTTTGGCATATATTTTTCATAAATTAAGGTAGACTTGGTGTGCACGTACCAAAATACTGGTCATTTTCTTGTCACAAAAAACAAAATTCCAAACCCTTACCTTTATATATATGTAGGCTCAAATATATATCTTTGAAGGTCATCTTTGTTAAGGTGTTGAAATTTTTAGCTCAAGCAAAGCCAAATGATGTTATTCAATTCTCATCATGGAGCAGTCTAGACAAATAGGCGGCTGAAACTGAGTGCCCTGAACTGTTGTGCCATCTGGCTCCCAATCGCTACTCATTTTAATGATAATGGATCTGTGATGGATTCGTGCCAATTTACTACAGCCTGAGGCTGGAGCCAAGAAGCTTCTCAAATTTCATAAATACCCCAGAAATAAATGTTTTATCTTATTTGTAACTGTCTTGAGAATGTTTTTCCTTTTAGAGAGAAAAGTAATTTGCGGCTAACCAGAAAAAGCAACGAGTCCTGGCATGTGGCTCCTGGAGGTTACAGTGCATAAACATCATATATGTGGAGGTTCCCCTGCATCCCAGATTTACTACTCAGGAGTAGTCAGCAAGATCGTGTCCTAGAAACCCAGTTCAGTTCACATTAGAAGCAAAGGCAACATCTTCCTTGGTGTTTTGCAAGTATGACTTATGCCTTTGTCACTCACTCTTCATTATAAGGGAAGTTTTATTTAAAACTTTATTTGTTTAAAAAAAAGGAATCAAATTTAACAGTGATTTTCTAAAATTGGGTTTCTGTGAAGTGCTTTACAAAAGGTATTCTATGTTGTTACAGAAATAGAAATACACCAGAAATAGGAATCAGGTCTTCTGCTGTCTTTTCTGATTTGTGCCTTTGGCTCTTTGATATAAAATAGTATTCATCCTGTTTCCAGCTACAAAAACACATGGTCTGCCTATATTGCTGAAATCACATAGGAAGATACCAAGTGAAGGAGTTTTTCAGTAGTGCCCACACAAGCAGTACAGTGCTTTGTGTACTGTACTGAGTGCTCCAAGTGTGAAAACTTCTGTTTTAGAAGTGCTCCAAGATTTATTGCAAAATGCAGGCTGGAAGCTGTCTCACAGCAACACTGAGCCCTCAGTAAGTCTGAGTCTCAGGGAACTCAGAGCATTTAGATTGATTAAGTGATTAAAAAAAGATACCTGCTGAAGGAATCAGCGGTGACATTTAAATAAGCTCAACATGTTTATAAAGAAGAATGTTTTGGGGTGCTTTCTTAGTGGTTTATGGGGGTTTTTTTGGCTGTAACCTTTCACCCATTTTCCTTTTTTTACATTGTCCTTTCGACAGTATCATGTTATCCTGTACAGTTTGTTGTCCAGTGCAGAATTGAGTTGCATGAACACAAAATCTCCACTGTAAGAGAAGGATATTTTCTTGTAATTTGGGATTTTTACCAAATGGCACAAACAACAGTGACATCAGGATAAAGGCTGGTAGCTGTTTATAAAAACAAAAATTGTGTTGTAGAAGTAATCATGTCAATAAAAATGCAAATACTGGCTTGGTTTTCTTGAAACCAGAAGGAAAGAAGGAGGACTGTAATTCATTCTGTATGTTTGAGCTATGATCCTACAAAGAGAAATGTGGACATATCCACATAATATCAAGCAAGGACAGCTTGATATCTTGCAATATTTATAATGGTTCATTAAATTCAAATATGGGTCATCTATTCCTTGAGACAGAGGCTTTATTTGTTTATAGTATCAGTGCAATGCCCCAGTAAGTTCTAGTGCAACATAAAGACACTTTTGTTCTGTTTCCAAAGGCCTTGAGTTCCAAGTACCAAGAGTGTAGAGGCAGTGAGTCCCCTCAAAGTAGAAGGAAATTTTGCTGTTCAGATTTAACTTGAAATTGAAGAAACTTCGAAGAAGCAAGTACAGATCTTTCAGAAGTAGAGATGTGGGGAGAAACCTGTATCTTCTGAGAATTTGGTGGAGCAACATACATACAAAGTTGATGCTTTGTGGACATATATACTCTGAGTACTAAGCAATCTACATTTGAAGTTCAACTTAGCTCTGTTCATCACATCATAGCTGTGGCTCATTAGCAGGCATGGTCTGCTTTATGCAAAATATTGCAATGCTCCCAGTTGAGAAGGGAGAAGGATTGACTGAAAATAAAAGATTCCTAAACCTTTTAAAATACCTAGGAGATTGTTTCATTTAAACTGAATGGCAGAAGACGGAATGTTGCAACTGGTTTTCATTTTGCTGTTTGGGAGCATGAGCACAGTCCTTGATGAACCCTGTTGATTTAATTAATATCTGTCTGCCCTCTACTGAGCAGCAGTGCCAGACTATGTGAAATTAACTGTCACCAGATATCTGGAAGGAAGTTTTTTTTCTACGTCGCTCGAATAGAAAATATTAGTAGTTTGGTACAGAAAATACTAGTAGGCTTCTTTGATTCATTATGCAAGAGGGAGTTTCAGTGATCCCTTCTGGCCCCCTATCCAGTTTTATCAAAGTTTTAAATATAATGATTTACAGTAGTTGAAAAAAATTAGTTTCACAATTACCGTAGGTACAGAAATCCAGTCACTGGGCTCTTGAGGGAGAAAAACAAATGCAAACGTATCATGGTTGTTGACAGTAGTGACTTCCTCCTTAAGTCCATGAACAAAAGGAAAGATTCATTCATTCACTCCTATACACCTACCTGCACATTAGCAATTTAATTTGTGGCCTCTTGCTTTCAGCATGTGACCGCTGAAGCTGAGTTTCACATAGAACCTGTCAAGGAGCCAGCATCTTTTGTAGGTGCTTTGTTGGTCTTGGTGAGAAAGGAAAAGATGTGAATTCCAGTTACAACAAAGAAGTGAAAAGGAGAGAAAAGAAAGATGTGAATTCCAATTAGAATAAAGAGGACAATGGACAATATTATGCCCCTAAAGATGTTAAAGAAATTGGAAAGGAAAAAGGAGCTGCTTACTGTGTCTTCCTTTGTATTTCATGTAATTTTATATAAGATACAACAAAAACTGTATTTCCTGGTGTCTAAGGAGGGCAGAAAAGTGCTCTGTTCTGGCTCTTGCCCAAACAAGGTTTGAAGAAGCAGGAAAGCTATGAGATCAGAGTCTCAGCTGTACCACCAGTCCCCTTCAAACCACTTAATGCTTCAGAAAACAGAACACACTGGTGCTGCCCCAGAGGTAGCAGAGCAAGTATAAGCTCTGTAAGAGCAGAGGAGAACATCAATATTCAAGCCAAAAGAGATAGTTAAGCTTGCAGTTTTTCACAAAATTGACAGGGATGTATTTTTCTCGTCAGGACATGAGCCTAAATTTCAGTTTCATCAACCTATTGACAGTAAGCACTGATGGAGTGGTTCAGTTCTGAGTGCCAGGCTCCTTTATGTACATGAGATACTACACAATTATTTTTCATGCAGTATTGGACTTGAAGCTCTTGGTGCTAATCAGAAACAGAGAAGTGCCCATGTTGATCTGACAGCCATCCTGTATCTTCTCTGAGAAATGAATAGGAGCTCTGGGCTGTGGGATGTCTACCAGGCCACGCTGGACTGAGCATCGTCAAGTAAACACATACATCAAGCACACTTCATTGAGAAACGTGCTTCAGCTTTGAGGCTAGAACTTTGCTCAGAAGTCTCTCTCAAGTCTTAAAAACTGGCTGTGATATAGAATTCATTTCATCCCATAGTAAGTTATTGCAGCAGTTAATTATCTTCAGTCACTGGGACAGGAGTTGGCTCCTGGGAGATGGTGCCTAGTAGGCCAGTCTTGCCCAAAGGAAAATTCTTCTACATCCACGTCAAGTGGTTTGCAAGAAGCACAAGTGTTTTTGAGCAGCCAGACAGCCAGCAGCTGGAAAACATTGTTAGCAGCTGCAGAGCAGCAACAGCCCATGATATTAGCTGCCAAATCCGTTCTAAGTGTTGCCTAATCAGCTAGCTGAAGCTGCTTGTGACTAGTACTGGAGACTGAAGTAGATAAATCCTAACACAACAGCAACCTAAATACAAGATTTGTACAATTATTGCATAGGGAAGATAAATTGAGTGATACTCAGAGATCCTGGTGGCTGTTTTCTAATGAAAAAAGTGTGTGGGTTATAGATTTGACAGAAAATTACTAATGTAAGTGTCTGCAGCTGAAGTGAGGCATTGCATGTGCTGAGTGAGGTGCCTCACAGTGCTTCTTCCTTAGTATCATAAATGTAATGACATTTTTTCTCCCCTCAAAGCAGTGGCAAAAGCTGAGTTATAGGCACAAACTGGAAAGAAGAGATACTGAGATCATTTATTTTAAAGCCTAATAGTTTTCATGTAGCACTTTATGTGTTAATTATCCATTGCTGTCACGGTATCTGTAATATGAAATTTAAATTAAGTTTGTGCATGGTAGAAAATAATTTAAAGCCAAACTCCACAAGGAAGTTTCCTCATTCCTCCGAGAACCTTTCGAAAGCAAAATTGCTTCATGCTCCAAAAAATACATGGGAATAGGGTCAGTCCTGCTGCCCTAACTCTGATTCAACATTTTGGAGACTGTAACCTGTCCTACAGCCTGTACAGTGTAAGTGCTCTCTCTATGTCCTGTCTGGTTCATAAAATACTCAATTGCCTAAGTGAGGCCAAATATCTGAGTGCTTCTCAGCACTGGCCTCTTGCTTTCATAAGGCACAGTGCCTCATGATGTTTTGTCATGATGTAATAGCTGTGTATTTCCCTTCACTGTTTACCATATTTCTAAGGCATAAAATAACTTCTAGATATACTTGGCACTGGAGGGGCTGCATCTTGAGATCTGTGTTCAGTTTTGGACCATTAATACAAGAAAGACATCGAGGCCTGGGTGTGTGTCCAGACAAGGGCAGTGAATCTATGAGGGGTCTGGAGCACTAGACTTAAGGGGAGCAGATGAGGGAACCGGGATTGTTCAGTCTGGAGAAGAGGAGGCTCAGGGGAGACCTTATTGCTTTTCAGAACTCCTTGAAGGACAGTTTTGGTGGGGTGGGGATCAGCCTCTTCTCCCAGGTAACAGTGATAGGATGAGAAAAAATGACCTTAAGTTGCACCACAAGAGGTTCAGGTTGGATATCAGGAAAAATTTCTTCTCAGAAAGAATGGTTAGATGCTGGAATGGGCTGCCCAGAAAGGTGGTGGGATCATCATCCCTGGAGATGTTAAAAAAAATGTGAACACTGTGCCACATGTGGCACTGAGGGATGTGGTTGGTGGGCATGGTGGTGATGGTGATCTTAGGGGACTTTTCCAGCCTTAACGAGTCTGTGATTCTATAGTGTTGTTTTCTTAGATTGGAATGTTTACGATGTAATTTCATCCTGTTTTAGATAAATCGCCATTAAAAATTGAATGTCTTAATTATACTGCTGCCACTTCGCTAAGGTATTTCTGAAGTTCTTTCAAATAGGCTGAATTGTCCTTTTTTACATGGGCAGGTGAACAGCATTGGAAATGTGACCATTTATTTGCAGAGTCATCTTCAAAATGAGGGTACTTACAACAGAAATCTCAAAAGACTTTGAAACTATTTGTCATATTTTCTGTGTGTGTGTGTGGGCCATACTGTGCTTTAACTCGGATGAGACAAGTCATGTGCATGTAATTTCATCATGTGAAGGAGTCATAAACTGCTATTCCGGGCATTTGGGCACTGTAAAGATGAAACTGTGATCTTAAGAATGTATCAAGAGTATCTCCTACTACTGCAATGTTTTCAAAGTGAGTTTTCTGCTAATCATTTCATCAGTAGGAGTTTGAAGTGTATTGGAGAGATCTCACTCATTTTGCTCAAATCTAGGAAATAAACACTTCATTCAAGCTGATACATGACCACATCTGTGAGAGTTGTGAACCAAACTCAAGCTCTCCATAAAAATTCAGAATAAGCTGGAAGAAAGGCTACAATGTGCCCAAAACATTTAGTTAAGGGATTCTGTAGACAATTCAGTGGCTGTGCCAGTGTTTCTGAGTGGGAAGGGCAGGTGCTGCTGTACTGAAAGATCATGGCTGATCTGGGGATGTAAAAATCACTGGTTACATGTTCCACTTACATTCAAGTGAAATACTGTACTGTTTTCCCTCCAGAAGGAGAAAACTTTTGGTGAAAGACAGTCATTACATTCTTGCTTATCTATCAGCCCTGCTTTGTGCCAAAGAGAGGCCAGGGAATTTTGCTTCAGCTCACATGTGTCAGAATTGCTGATGAACTTAAGAAAAAGCTGTGTATTTGAATTTGATGTCTGAAGGGCTTGAAAGGAAGTGGAATGCTGCTGGAAATTGTGTGATCTGAGTGGGAGGAGGAAGGGAGAGAAGGGAGAAAGGAGAGACAGATGCAGCTTTCTATTTTGCATGCAGTCCACACGTTACATGAAGAAAGGCACCTTAATTCAAACGAACAGGTTTACCTTATGGGATCAGCAGAACAGAATTTAATGAGCTTGCTCAGCTTTATAAGGTTCTAATTGTAATGAGAGCTTGCAGGCACTTATGTGACAGGCAAGAGGTGCTGATACACACTGACAACATGAGATCCTTCTGTCTTCTGTCGGGGTTGAGGGTTTAAGGAATGTCTGGCTAATTTATTTGCTGAGCTCTATATTCCCTGGAGAAAATAGGCTGAGCCTGGTGTCCCCAAGGCTTCTCTCATCCAGGGAGCCATTAGCGTGCACTTGAGCATCTCCTTCCAAGCTGTAAATTGCAGCGGAAGGACTGTCCCCAAGGGCTTAGCCCCTGCTTCCCTCTTTCAGAGTCAGCAGAAGAGGCACTTCTGAGGTGAGAAACTCTTTCACTGCCCCATTTGCAGCAGCAATTTCCTTTTTGAATGTGCAGCTTGTTTTGTTCTGTTTTTAACAATATGCATTTTATTTTCATATGATCAAATAATGGGAACCAGCTCTATAGTAGTTAATAGTACACTTTTCTTGGTGTAGAATTGCAGCTGTCTTACTTTAAGAGACGGATGTAAACGGTGGTTACCAAAATTTGGACTGCCTTTCTGAAGTCATTTGATAGCAAAACAGAGCAGGTTGGCTGCAAGTAACTCTAAGAAGTATCACTAGACCTTAAGAAATCTATTCCTTTCTTCATTGCCTGTGCAAGCAATACATGGACAGATGAACCCCATTCCTTGGATTAACTTTGTCTGTTATTAATTATTTAGCCCTGCACTCAGATTCTGGCACTAGTGAATAACATCTGCACAGAGTGGAAATACTTTGGCAATTAAAAGCCAATTAAATTTGACTTGTTTCCCTCTTCTATCCATCTTATGATGTCAAAAGTGGAGACTTACGACTGAAATATTTAACATCTATTTTAAAAAAGGGTTTCATTTTTGTAAGATGAGGGTCTGTTTTTCTCTGCACCAAAGGTGGCTTCATGGATGATACTTCAAAGGACATCATCCATAACAACTATAAACAGAAGGAAAAAAAAAAGAAAAGTGCTTTTAAATTATGTGTGGTTTCATTATCATTGGGTCACTAGTGGTTAAAAAAAGCCCTGTTCAGTCAAGTGCCATGTAAGATCAACCAAAATGATGAAACAGAATTCACAGGGAAATTACAGGACTGAAGCTTTTATCTGAAGTCATTTTTATCCTTTCTTTCACGTTTGGCTTGCTGAGAGTTCTCCAATGAGATATGAAGCTATCAGTTTAAGCCGTGTATCTGAGAGGCCCGCAGATAACACTGTCACTAGAGAAAATATAAAACAAGGGAATTCTAGAAACAGTCCTTTTTGTGTTGTTGCCCTCCCTTTCATTTACTTATTAAATAGTGTCATCTATATACTGATAAGGTTTATGGCTGTAAGAGATATTTCTCCAGGCCTCTCAGCCTTTTAATGAGGTCATTGTTGCAGTGCTTTGCAGTGTTGGAGAAACAAACAGAATTATTCCTGTGTATAAATTAAATACTTTCACACAGTGTCAAACTGAAATGCCTGTGTTTTCCTGGGGAAGGTATGGCAGAGAACTAGATTCATCTGGGGTCTTTAAGTCCCAGCACAGCACTTGAGCTTCCACATTCATCCTTTCTTTTTGTGCTCTTTGTAAAGTTCTTGCTAAGGGGGAAAGAGTAATTTTTAATTTGGATCCTTTGCACACTTCCGCAGCAGATAGAGCAGCAACAGCATTAGAAATATGTGATGGTTTAACAAATGGTTGGTGAATGCAGCCATGAGGAAAAACATAAATGCAATTTCAGAATCTCTGTATTCATCTGCCAGCCTGATTTTTACTTTATGGTTTGTTAAAATCACAACTGCTTAGGAAGCCCTTAAGCAGAAAGAAAGTGGTATGCAAAACACTTAGAGTGCTGATCTCAGCTGATAGATACAGAATGGGCTGGGCAAAGAATGACTGGGTAGATACACAGAACCTAGAGCACTGGGATTTAACCTATTGTGTACTTCCTATGTCCTGCTCTGCTTACTTGCAAATGTAAGTACTGTACCAGGAAAAATAGTAAAAAGTAGGCTTGGACAGAATCGATAGTCTGTATCTGCTTGATAGTATCTCTCAATTCTGCAGAATAAAATCCTAGAGTCATAGGATTCAGTAGCATTTTTGCTACATTTTTGTCCTTGAACCAAACTGTTTTGCAGCTGGACGTGATGGTCTTGAAGGTCTTCTCCAACCTGAGCAATTCCATGATGCTATGATTCTATCTTTTCATAGAGAGTTTATCAAATTATTGTCTGAATAAGAATCTTAGAATCGTTTGAGTTGGAAAGGACCTTTAAACGACATCTAGGCCCAATTCCCCTGCAATGAACAGGACACCTAGAGCTAGTTAATTTGCTCAGACCCCTGTCCAGCCTGACCTTGAATATCTCATGGGATGGGGCATCCACCACCTCTCTAGGCAAAATACTGCAGAATACTGCATAGTATATTAAAATGAAGAGAAAAAAAAAAAAAAAATCACTATCAGGTAGAAACCAGTGAATAATTTTTAAGCAGACAATTTATAATGGAGTGAGGTATCAAATATGCAGCAATTCATCTTGAGACTTGTTGTTTTTAATATCTTAAGTAATGACTGACAAGGAGGAAGCTAAACTCCAAGTTAATTAAGTGCTCAGATGGTATTGGGACAGGGAAGGTAGTACAGTGCAGAGCAGATGGATTGAAGCTTCTGAATGATCAGGCAAATTTCAGGAGGTGTGCTGAAGTAAAGTAAGAATGAATCAGATATCTATTAAATTAAGCTCATGGAAGTTGAGAAAATGTTGCTGCTTTATTACACCAAAATGAAGAGCATAGCTGCAGAATTGAATGACATTCTGGAAATGACAGTGGATCAGGGAGACTGTATTAAAAGTCAGGACTACTTCTGTTCCTCTCAGACCCATCAAAACTGGCATTTGAGGTCAGACCTGGGGCGCAGTTCTGTGATCTGCATTTTACAATAACAACATGACAGGGATAAGCTTAACCAGCGCAGAGCTCCAGGACGCTGATTTTATGCAAGAAGTCTCACAAATCAGATTTTCTGTGTGTCTCCTGAGTGACAAGACCTGTGACACGCTGTGATTTCTCTGTATATTCACAGAATTTCACAGCTCCTGGTCAGTAGAAACTGCACTTGGACCTACAGCAAAAGCCTCAGGGTACTTTCCTCTTAGACTCTGAATCTGTGCCAGATCTGCAGTGATGTCCCGCCTCTGCTCTTGCCATTTCATGGCAGTGCCCTATAGCAGTGTTTTGCAAACAGCAGGTTACAACCTTCACTATATTTACAAAAAGCAAGAGTGGGGCAGACTATGAGAGACAAAAGAGACAAAAGCTCTATTTGAAGTGCCTAGAGTGAGTTTAAACACGGTCCTTCCACTCTTCCTCTTGCAAATTCTCCTGCTCATCTGTCTTGGTTGGAGTCATCTTTTCTCTCTCATCTTTTAATAGAATTTCATAGAAATGCTAACAATAAGATTCTCTTTGTTATCATGTACCCTCTTATAGTACACAGAAAGATAAGAGTACAAAGAAATATCAAAATTAAAGGGATTAAAAATGCTTCGTTTTTGATTAACCCAAGAGACCAGAGGGTGGTACAGGCGCGTCTTTGTATGTTTGGAAAGGTAATAATGATGACACTACCAGCTATGAATAATTATGCCATTATATAGAGCCTTGGCAGGGCTGAAATTGGAATACTGCAGACAATAATGGGCCATTCACTTTAAACAGAACTCAAAATGAGAAGTTGGAGCCTGTTCAGAGAAAAACAATGAAGAGGTCAAGATGTTCAGGGCTGGATTGAGCTCATCTGTGATGTAATGCTGTATATGCTCCAGTAGCTTGATAAGCTTCTGCTTGTGAGTCTGTATATAGATTCATCTATAGGCTTATACTGACTTCAGAAATTCCTTCTGCATGCAGTGATCTCATCCTTAATCTTCTATTTTATTGTGTCTGTGTGTGTGTGGTTCACTCTAGCTTCTGACAGGTGTTCCTTCTTTCTGTTTAGCTTACCCAGTTCTCTATGTTACTTTCCAGATAAGAAGCTGCTTATCTAAGGAAATGAGCTTGTCTATCACTGAACATCTGGAAGCCATTTGAAGTTGCTTTCTCAGAATTTTGCAGACCTCTTTTCTCTACAGTCAGAGCAATATTTAGAAAACTTCTTTGTAGGCTTTCTGACAGAAAGCATCTCTGTTCAACCAGATGTGCTTTACATACTCCCAAACCAGTAATCATTTTCTTCGTGCTTCATCCCTGATCACAGCAGTGAGTTGGAAGCGAATGATCTTCAAGGTCCCTTCCAACCCATTCTATGATTCTCTGTAGCTCCCTTGAAGGAAACCTACTCCAATAGGGACATTAACAGTCCTGTTTAGGATATAAGGCTCACAGAGAATATCTTTCCTTAAAAGAAGTGCAGTTGTGAGAGACTTCCTTACAAATGGGGTTTTCCAGAGAACAGATAGCCTTATGACTGAAGTAAATTGCTTTGCTTACTCACTGTACACCAAAGACAGAAAAGAGGGAGCAGCAGCAGCACGTGGCATTTTTTCTCTGGGGGATATTGTATTTCTGCTCAGTTCTGCTATATACCGACGATTCCATTTTATTCCAGGACTGTCTGCTTCATTCTGACTGCAGAATTTGTTGCATGATTTATTCTTCTTCATTTTGTTCTCCTTCCTGCTGTCACTTTTAATTCGTTATGTCTACTCAGTGCAGCCCAGAGAGCCTAAGTGGGCTGCTTTTGAATGGATTGGGATCTGCCTGGCCTTGTCTTTGGATTGATCTGCTCACAGCTCTGTCCACCAGCACTCTGGCCAGCTTCTTCTCGCCTTTTGTTTCTGTATCTTCATGTGTAGGGCTTCAGGTTCTGCTTGTCATCTTTGGGATTTGACAGTCAACTTTTCTTTCCTCAGGCCTAAGGTGCATTGAAGCTTTGCTAGAAAAGACTACCAGCAGTGTGGATGTCCTCTTAAAGTGATTTTCCCCCCCAGTCTACTCTGTCATGTAAAGTAGTTTAACCTTTGATACAATATGCGCTTCTTATATATATATTTGTGTGTGTTTGTGTAAGTGCAAAGCAGCTTTCATGAGAGGCTACTACATCTCTTGTATATACTGTCAGGCTATCTTGAGCCCTAAACTCTAATGGAAATATTTGTCTACTTTCCTTTTTTTTTTTTTTTTAATAGTAAATTGAAAATACCTGAACACTGGCTGAGGGGAGTGTGGTTTATCAAGGGAGGAAAAGGGCTTAGTGCTAATGTCATCACTCCTTGTGAGAAGGATCCGTGCACTCTACTAGATGGCATCTCTGAAGCGGCCACCAAAGCCAACAGTATAGTCAAGAAAAAACTTCCTCTAACTATTACAATAGACAGAAAGTCAAATATTGAAGTTAATTACTTTGAATCAGAAATACTTTTTGCAGTGAGATGGGCAGGTAACTGCAATGATGGCATTGAGTGAGTTGTGGAGAAACCTGGCTGATATGTTCAGCCTGGCTGAGGATATTGATCTGAAGCAGCATCTTATCACTTAATGATACAACAAAGTAAATTTTCAAAAGGCAAGTTAAAAATGGGTGGTGCGGCCACTACAAATACTCTTCTTTTAATTTTACTTCATTATCTGGAACAGAATTGGTAGGAGACAATTTTCAGAAAGGCAGGGCGCCTCACCGAAGTTATTGTCATTATTAAGGAAATAAGTGGCAAATTGGATTTCTTCTTGTAATAAAATTAAATCATTTGTGATCTTTAATCAAAGGAATACTTTTTGGAAACATTGTATAAAAATGACAGTTAAAAAGGCTGCCATGGAGGAGAATTAATGTAACATTAATTGAAAGTATTGAACCAAGAATTTGGTACAGAAAGTACATGTACTTCTTTGAGAGAACAAAGTTGTTTGAATATATAATTATATTTGATTGCAATTTTCATACTGATTTTACAGACCTTTTAATGAGGTAAGTGATGGTCTAAACTGATACTTCTGTGATAGTCAGCAAGGAGCGATAAGAAATACAGGCTACTCGTAAATATTTTGGGGCAATTTTTAGGCAGCTTTATTCACTTTTTAATGAAAAAGTACTTGGTCTGAGGGAAGGCAGTATTAAATTGCAGTTTGCCTTCAGATTGCCATAGAAGTCCTGAAGAAGAAAGAGCTGTACGTGCCAGGATGTCTGTCAGTAATGTGTCTGTTTTCTGTTGCCTTCAGTGGAAGTTTTGTTTCTGTGCTTCTTTGAAAATTTCATTCATTGTTACCAAGTTTTTCCCCTTCATCCATCTTCCTCAATTCTGTGATAAATGTCCGGCTCCCCATTGGTACTTGAACAGCTGTCACTGCTCTTTAGCTCCAGCCTGCTCCAGTGAGAGTCTCCTTGAACCTGCACTGTGTCTCAGAAAACCATGAATCTTGGTTCAAGGTTTGCAGAGTGAACTTTGTTCATTAAAGTTGCTCTTCTGTTTTCTTACCTTAGTCATCCTGCCTTCAACATACTATATTTTTCTATGTTGTACAAATACGAAATTATTCTCCAGTCATTCCTGGGCCTTGAGGGTATAAGCTGAACAACAGTTGATTTTGTTATACCCAACCAAAGAGAAATAAATGAAACTGAGTGGTTTAAAATCCAGTGGCTTTACTAAAACTTGGAAGAAAAAAAAATGGCCATGTTACTATGAGAAGAAAATCTAATGACAGTTGATTCTTTGTGGTTTAAAGGCATAGACTTTGTCAAAATTTGGTGTTGCGCCAACAGCTAAAAGAAGGAATTTCTATAAAAGAGAAAAGGAAACTCCTACAAGCTCTAACATGCAATTTAAATAATACGATGTTAAAAAGAAAAAATAATGTATGCAATCAATCAGAAATGAACCTCAAGATGTTTTAAAAAAGATGATGCCTAATGAAATCTGAATTCAAATAATATGCAGTCTTGTGCAAAGTAATATATAAAGTTAATTGAACCCACTGGGTTTTAGAAGGTTGTTTGTCTAAAGGACTGCTGTTTTCAGCAATGAAAACATCATCCTTCACAGTGTCAGATGATCACATGAGAATCTCTGATCTCACATGCCAGATGTCACATTTTCTTACCCTTAGAAGCTGCAAAAGGCTTCATACTTTTGGATATCCATGTAAACGAAGGATGATAAACTTATATACTTTGTTCAGTGTTGGTTCTTCAGCTTTAAAAGGATATTGGTACTGAAATTCTCTCAATAATCACAAATGTTTTGGAAGCGTAATGTCAGAGTGTGTGCTTTATTGAAGTTTAAATGATGTGAAGCGTCATATATTGATTTCAAAAGATGAAGCATCTCTGTGGATTTTTGCTGCAGAAAATGGTTGAAAAACACTGATTATAGTGTCTTTGAAAAGTAAAGGAGTGTAATTTGTTGTATCTAGGTTTTTACTGAAAACTGCAAATTGAACCCTTGGCTCTAAGTATGTCTAAACACTTCAGTGATCTGCTTTGCTATCTACCAATCCAGCATATGAAAGATTTTCTGATATATAAGTTTCAGAATTGGATAATTTCCAGTATTATTGATCTGTATTACCATGCATCCAGGTGCACACAGCCACACAGCAGAGGCTGCCCTCACCAAACCAATGCAAACTTGAACTGGAAACAAGAGATGGATTCAACCAGATAGCAGAATTCAGGGCAACAGCAAAACAGTACTGGGCCAGAATATCACTGAGCTGTGTCCAGAAAGCCAGCAGCCTCCTGTTTTATTGTTTTTTAGGTACTAAGGAAGCAAGAATTCATAAGAAATTTGGTGGGAGATAGGTAGTGAAATAACTCTGCAGATGTTTACAGAATTCCCTCCCAGGCACGAAGGGCAGTGTGGGAGGAACATAAAGGCACTTGTCTGAATATTTATCACATGAGAGTGGAGGCTGATGCTGTGAGTTATCAGAGGGAGGGGATGGGATCTCATTGGTGCATCGGAGGGGAGGGGAATTGCAGTAGCAGAGCAGGAGAGAGATTCAGCCATCCTTAGACTTCTCAGTCTGTATCCGTCATGGCAGCACTGAGCTGAGGCTTTGGCTCAGCGTTAGTTTATGCTACCACTTCAGTTCTGTGTGGCCTTCACCTGCTGTTCAGAGCAGGACTATCTCAGAGGTCCTGTTGAGCTGAGCCAGTGCAGTCAGTGGGCATGCAGCTCATCCTACCCTGTGTACATTGTCCTGTCTCCATCTCCATCTCCATCTCCATACAATTCTGTGATTCTGTGATTCTCTGATCTCTTTTCACTCCAGGAGACTTACTCAGTATATTTATACAAAGATATCTACCCTTAGGTCATAGCAGGAAACTGAATACCACTCCAAAGATATAAAACCTCATTCTGCTTGGGGAAGTCCTTACTTTTTTGACAGTTTTGCCATAACTTAAATCAGACGAGGACTTCACTGTCTGCTTAATGCAGTACTTAATATCCACGCATTTTGTTTGCCTTCCAAATGCTGAGACTTTAATTAACATTTCCTACAAATTCTTCGTTAGTCTTCTATCCATCTGTTATTCCTCTAATATCCCTGATAATGTCTCACAATAGCTCCCTAAGCTACAATGTAAAGTTGAGCAATGAGGTGCAATATAGGCAGTAAACTTCCCTCAGGGCACCGTACAGCAGAGCATGGCACTGTCATCCAAGCTGAACAGATGTGGACAGGTACCTCCACATATCCCTGTGCAGTTCCTTTCAGAAGAGAATAGCTGCCTGTGTCACCAAGACCATGTCTGTTAGTTTAGGGACAGCCATGTGATACTGCACTTGCATTGCCCTGTAAAAAAAAAAAAGAAAAAACTGTCTTGGTGCTTGCTGGGATATTTCTGTTCTACCATACTGTAGAATATGTATGCTTTAAGTAGAAAGTACGTTCACCATCTATCTTTTTAATATGGTGTTCTGCTGATGTTTGTAATATATCATGTTCTGAAGGGCTTTTTTTCTTTTTTGTGAGCTGAAATGTTGTGCAGGAATTACTGATAGCACTCAAAAGTCTGGAAATGAATGCATGTGAAAAGAACAACTTGTTATTTGAATAAGTTTGCCTGGAGGGGAATTGCTAAACTTTTACTAAAATTCCATTCCCTTCCTTCATGTTAATTAAATTAAAGCTTAGGGGGGGACCATAATATAGTAGTGTGATATATCTGGGATGCAACTGAAGAAACAAAAAGCCATCTTATCTCCCTTGGCTTGTCTGTCTTCTTACTGAAGCTTTGAGATTTCATTTATAATGACTGCTTTTATTCAGAACTTTGCATTTCCACCAAATGAAATGAAGAGCACTTTGACAGGAAATGCAAGTTGCATAATCTTTGCAGAAGCCCATGCCTGAATCCGTGCTCCATTCTTCATTCTGCTGCTTGATATGGCATCAGATTTCTTCTTCTGTCTTGAAATCCTATCTGACCATTGCTATCAGGCCATCAGAGCCACATTTCTTTCAGTTATAAGTTGTTCCTATAGTAAACAGGGATTAAATAGTATGTTTATGGCATCCATTCAACAAAATCAACCCAAGAGGTCATATTATTCTCTGAATTCTTAATCCCAGACATGAACACAGCCTGGGAGAAGAACTCTGAGAGCAAACCTGTGGGGAAGGATTTGGGGGTTCTGATGAACAAAAATCTGGTTATGAGCCAGCATTGTGCTCCTGCTGCCTGGCAGGCCAACAGCAACCTGGCATCAAGAAAGGGGTGACAGACAACAGAGGGAGGTGATTGTCCCCCTCTGCTCGGCTCTTGTGAGGCCCCATCTGCAGCACTGCATCCAGGCCTGGGGCCCCCAATACAGGAAGGATGTTGGAGCTCTTGGAGCGGGTCCAGAGGAGGGCACTGAGATGAACAGAGGGCTGGAGCACCTCTCCTATGAGGAAAGGGTGAGGGAACTGGGCTTGGAGAGGAGAAGGCTCAAGGGGGACTGCATTGCAGTCTTCAGTACTTGAAGGGAGCGTACAAGCAGGAGGGGGACCAACTTTTTATGTTGTGTGATAGGGACAGAGCAAGGGGAAGTAGCTTTAAACTAAATGAGGGGAAATTTAGGTTAGGTTGTTTTTTTTTGTTTTTTTTTTAAAGCAGAGTGTGGTGATCTGCTGGAGCAGGATGCCCAGAGAAGCTGTGGTTGCCCCATCTCTGGAGATATTCTAGGGCAGGTAGGATGGGATCCAGGGCAGCCTGAAGTGGTGGTTGGCAATCCTGTCATGGCAGGGGGGTTGGAAAACTAGATGATTTAAGGCCCCTCCAACCTAAGCCGTTCTATGATTCTACATATCAGTCTTCTCAAGCAGCCTGGTGCAGTGAGTTAATGCAATAGCAGCAGTTTTCCTGCTTTTTCGTTCATTTTCACAATTGGAAGCAGAGACTCCTGGCTCTTCTGTGCTGGGCCACATGCAGGCACAGCAGGAGGCCCTTGGCTCCTCTGACTGCATTTGCTGTCCAAACAACTGCTCCTAACCCCCTTGTCAGAAGAACCAGTGGGCAGAAAGAAATATTTTGCAGGCCAGACCTGGCTAACAGGCCATGAACTGAAGCAATCTGATTGAAATACATGTTTAATTGAGGCTTGTTTCTTGAATTTCTGGCATGAAATAGAGCACATGCTTTTCTGGTTTAGAATGATTTCAAATTTTGCGCGTTTCAGTTTATGAACACCTCAGTAATATTCAATGTCACTCAGACTTTCCAGAGGTTTCTTAATCCCAAGTGAGGTCAGGAATGCATACTTCAGATAGTCCTCAAGCAGGCCTGAGTGCGTTGTATGGCATTCGTGCAATTTATGACTGCAGTCATATCAGCCGTGGTCATTTCTGGAAAACTGTACTTTGCTTGTTTGCTTTTGCTCTCCTTGCTTGTTTTCTCCTAAAATATTGGCTTTAAGTCTGTATATAGAAATGAAAGTGTTTCATGTGTGAAATGCAAGAAGTTGCCCTCAGGGCTGTACTTATGCCCTAAGTGCCGTTCAGGAGTGAATCTGAGTTCTACCAGCTGGGCAGGATCTGTGTAGGGGCACACGTATAGGCAGTATGCCAGGATTGGCAGTGGGCTTCAGTGGCTGTTCTCGGTAATTCAGTACAGAGTTTGATCTTCTTGCCCAACCTGGATATCCACAAATTAGATCCCCATTCAGACACACATCAGAGACCCATAACATTTCTAGACTTATCTCAAAATTTCCCTGGACCGAATTCCTGTCAGAGTGTTTACCTGTTTCTCTACATTGCCCCTGCTGTTTATTTAAATAAGAGATGACATTTTACCTCTTCAAGTTGAACAACAGCGCAATATTGAGAAGATCTCTTAAAGAAGCTTCTGCTGCACTGTCCTCCAGCAGCAGTCCCATTTTATTTGTGGAAGATAAACCCCTGGTAAGCAAATGGGAAATGAAGTTTTATGTAACAGGAATCATTTCATGAGAAGACACTTAAAATTCTGTTTATATTTTATGCACACATCCAGTTAAGTTTTTCTTGGCCCCATTATGCAAATGAATTCATCCATCCTAACTCAAGAATTAATTAGTTTTCCTAGTATTCTCATCATGCTGGTACTAACATACCTAACACTGAAAGAGTTTTAGATTCTCCTAGATAACATTTGTAGAATACTGTTCTGACTTCAGAACATAAAGACTGAAATAGGAATAAGCATATTTAGGGATTGATGAGTTATGAAATTCTACTAATCTGTAACTATTACTGGCACTTGCGATGCATTCTGATACTAGGTACGATAGGCCAACTGCCTTCTTCTTCTCTCTCCATTTAGAACACCAGGAGCCAAGGAGGAGATTATAAGACAGAGTATAGAAAGGGATCAGACCCTTTACCTGCAACTCCATCAGAACGTAGATACTTAAACATCTTCAGATAAGTCATTTTAGAATAAGGAGT
Source organism: Tympanuchus pallidicinctus (assembly GCF_026119805.1). Lineage (NCBI taxonomy): Eukaryota > Metazoa > Chordata > Aves > Galliformes > Phasianidae > Tympanuchus > Tympanuchus pallidicinctus. The sequence continues at coordinate 6,419,724 of NW_026294627.1, read as the reverse complement.
CTAACAAAGCATCAAGATGTCAGCAGTAGTAGAGCTCTGGAAGAAATTTTTCCTAAAGGATTATGTTAGCTGCTCAGACAAGATATCATCTTCAATGGTCAGAGGCCAAGGATCAAGCCACAAAGCTAAAAGAAAGAGAATCAGACTGTATGACGTTAAGTTACAACTAAGAGCCAGCCCTCAATAGGAAGGAAACAGGTAGGAATTGGAAGACATTTTTTGGCAAAAGTGACATCTCCTTAGATATTAATTCTGTCTGATTGCGCCCATTTTTTAGATGTGCAGTATGCCTAGCCTTGTTGCATAATTCTAATAGTATGTTTATGAATAAAAATGTATAAATGGGAGCTTTTTTCAGGAGTCATGCCGAAGGTTGATCACAGTCAGCCTTACTGTGAGTTGCTGCACTGCTGAACACAGTGCAGGTCCCACTGGTTACCTAAGATGTGGTGATCCAGAAATCTTCTAGGTTAGCTCTCCTACACAGAATGAATCTTGACTAGATTTGCTGTTGGAGTTTTCTCATTGTTTGAGTTTCTCATTTGTAAAGGTGAATCTGTGACTGAAGTCAGAAGATACACTAGGTATTACATAGGCAGAATAGGCCTTATATGAATCTTACTTCGGATGGAGCCTTGGGCAGCCTGGTCTAGTGGGTAGCAACCCTGCCTACGTCATGGGGATTGGAACTAGATGATCTTTAAGGGTTCTTTCAACCCAAGCCATTCAGTGCTTCTGTCATGATTCTATGATTCTATTATGATTCTGTTAGAAAAATTACCATCATATATTTTGATTATCTATGGATGACCTTGGTCAGACTTCAGCAGTATAGCAATAGTTTGGAAATTGAAGCTGAGAAGATGTGTAAAGACCCATTTTGAATTACAGTTGGCTGACTTTTCAGCAGTCTTTGAAATATTCAGAATGGTTTGGAAATGGGACTTAGTCTCCTAAGTGCTTTTTAAAAGCAATTAGACAAAAGTGTTGTAAAACTGAGGGGCATGAGTTAAAGGGATACAGCTCAGTGGTGGTTTTTTTTCCCCTTCATATATTCTCCATGTTTGGGGTAGATCATATTCTCAAGAGTCTGTGCATGAAGGAGTAGACAGATGTTAATTCATTTCTTTTGAGTGCTGCAAGATGGATGTATGTCACCTCTTCTTTCTCCTCTGGAAGCCCTTGAAAAGCATAATGAGAAGCCAGGAAAAATAGATTTTCATATCCCTTTGTCCATCTCCGTTGTTTCTGATGTTCAAGAGATGAACATTCTAGGCAGAGTTAGCCAAACTCTTTGTGCTCCTGCTTATGGCCCGCCATCTTGTTACTGTTTCCAGTGCAGCACTTTCTTTGTCCCCTAATACCAGACATAAAGGGTAGAAAAGGCAGTCATAATTTAGTCATCTCCACCAGCTTAATTAAAACAGGCTTGTGTAATCATGGCAATCATGCCAAGAAATTTTATCTGGCATAATTTTTTGTACCACCTGTACATTAGTTCCTCTCCACAATCCTCATTCACACTAAGCTTTCCAGGAAAAAGCTTTTCATATTTTGCATCCCAAGAATAATAAAAAAATTGAAACAAATTATTTGCAGAGTTTTAATTCCAGCCTATTTCTTCTTCCCTTTCAACTTAGCCTTTAGCAGCTTTCTCCAAAAGTGTTCTTTTTGCTTTTCTTGCAGACTGTATGTGGACGGACCTTTTGGAAGTCCCTTTGAGGAATCCTTGAACTATGAAGTCAGCCTCTGCGTGGCTGGTGGTATTGGAGTTACACCATTTGCATCAGTTCTCAACGCTCTGCTGTAAGTGAACTTAAACTTTGTAAAGCCATTTCTTCTCCCTTTCCAATTTTCCATAATAGTACATGTCAGAAGGGTTCTCAGAATATTTCAAAACTTAGCGTAGCACAAGTGAATGTTTCCTTGAAGAGGGGCAGAGGACTAGGGTATCTGGGAGCATAAGGAATCTCATGGGTTATGTAAACCAGAGTTTGGCAGAGTTGTGCTACTAATGCACATCAATTGGACAATAGCATAATATTTATACCCTTACACTAGATGGACTATGATTGATGCTTGCTATAACCACAGACCCTTCGGCTAGATTTGTTGCCCAGCATCTGCTTAGAGGAAGCTGTGGACTGTGATAGAGTCTATTTTTCAGTCAGTAGTTTGTGACAGTCTTTCAGCTGGAATTGCAGGCCAACTCTCATGTTTTGTTTGAATTTTGTAAGTGTGTACCCTTAGGGTTTTAAAGGAATGGACTTGACATGGATTCAGATAGTGTTTGGATTTTAACTCTATCTGAAAATTTAAAAATGTAGATATGCCTTTTTCTCTACTTTCTTCCCTCTGTATTAAAATGAAACCTCTGAAATTCTCTTCAAACCAAACCTTTCATCTCTTGCTTCTCTGTCACACTGGCAACATGGATCCCCAAAATGTTACGCTGCATGAATTAGGCTTGTTTTTATGATTGTTGTTGATGGGTTTTTTTATTTTTATTTTTTTCTGGAATGTTAGCTCAGATCTTCAGTCACTTAAGAACCCCCATTTCACATCACAGCCAATCAAAGCAACAGTCCTTCCCTGAAGTCTCAGAAGGCTGGATGGCTTTGAGAACGCTTTACAGTACACATCTGAAGCATTTATACTGAGATGGATGTGCCAATGTGCAATTCTAACACAAAAGTGAAATTAAAAGCTCAATTTAAATGCCATGTTGTTCTTCCATCCTTGATCTGAGCTGGACCTGCCAATGCTGAGCATTTCTGAAAATGAGCAACCCCATCTGTCTCATAGTGTATTCCTGTGAGTCCATCTTGGGCCCCTTCATTTTCTTTCCCTATCTGTATATCGAACGTCTTCTCAAAGAGAAAAACTGTGAAATGTGGGTACAGTTCTTCTTAAAGCTTACAGTCCAGAGGAGTAAGCTGCCTGTTTGCTGACCATTTTCCTTGGGATGTTTTATCCTTGACAATGTTTAGTAAAAATGTCACAGATCATAAATGACAGGACGTCAGCAGGTAATGAGATGGCTGCCTCTAGCAGTGTGTTATTAGATGCTATAAGAACTCGTGCAGATACTTAGCATCCAAAAACTTCAGCAGTCTGTTCTTTCGGTTAAAGCCATAAATAAGTTTCCAAACAGCCCATCCTATAATCTGACTTTGTAGCCCATCTTCCTCTTGTTCACTGTAACATTATACAGGGGAATAATTCTATGATTCCAGACACAAAAAAAAACAAAACACAGAACACTCTCAACCTGCTTTCATTCTCAGTATTTAAACATCAACAACAAAATGCCAGTGTCCTGGACGAGTTGCCTATTGTCGTTGCCCTGGCTGAGAAGAACTTGGCAGGTGTGAAAATGCAAACTGCCTTAGGATGCCAGCGCTGCAGAGCAGTGAAGCCAGTCCTGTGGTGTCAAGGACATGCAGACCTCAGAGAGATCAGAATCCTGTCAAGCAGGAAAGTCGTTTGTTTCCTGCTCAATTATGTTCCTGCTCTGTGTTCTCAATTTAATTCCTGCCCTTCCCTGCACTTGACTCCTGAACCCTACACCCTATTTTTAAGAAATCATGACTTACATTAAAGAAAGCTGGTGGCTTACAACAGGAGGAGCTTTAAATAATGGCTGCTATTATGGGCAGGGGTAGCATTTAAAAATGTGTGAGAAGTACTGTATACATCTGGATTTGTTTACAATGAGAGATTTCACCTTAATATATCCTCCTGAAGTTAGACCCAAGTGTGTTTATCTGAGTTGAGATTTTAAATTTATGCTTGACTTGTTTCCTAAAATCTTGCAGTCCAGCTGCAGTGTTTCATCACCAAGAGTAGCGTTCTGTTGCTGAGCTATAGTAATTCCTTACAAATTCCTTACATTTTTCTCTTTTATCCTTTTTTTTTTTTTTTTTTTAATGGTGAAAGGCACTTACTTTCCTCACTACTGCTTATGGTTATCTTGTCACATCTGACCAGACTATGACCCTTTGTAAGGGCTTGTACTAGAAGCAATCAGAAGAAAATCCTGAGTAGGAGGAAATCCTACTCTACAGGTCAACAGCTTACAATTGTAAAAGCTGTAGTTAGGACTTGGAAGACACACTCCCCCCAGTCTTGATGCATTTTCTTTTCATGTGACCTGTGAAATATGAGTTCTCAGCCTCAATATGTTCCTAAGAATTTCTCCATCTTTGCTTCTTAGGCGTATATTGTAAGTGAAGGGCATGGGGAGGTAGAACAGTAGCTGGATCTATCATTTATGTGTATCTGTTAGTACAGTACCTGGCTGAGTCTGCAAGCAACTTTAATAATATGGTGGGTTGTGTTATGAAGCCTTTTTTCTGAAGTTGGCTCCTGGATCTGGTTTTTGAAGTCGGCAGTCTGTGATCTTCTCAGTCTGAAAATCTGTGTAGAGGATGTGGACGCAAACTGTTCACTGGACATTTCAGTGTTCAAAACAACAGCAGACAGCATTGGCTAGCTAAGAAAAGATTTCCTAGACATTTTTGTTTGGTTTAAACTCATTAGTCATTAGGGTTATTTTCATTTCTGTTTCCTATTCCAGTTTGTTCCAAAACTTTCTTTGTGCTGCAGTTGCATTTTGTTTGCTTTCGAAATCTGACATAATATTCATGGTTTTCTAAACAAAATGTCAGAATCTGTCCATGACTGCACTTTATCACCAGCATTTTGGAAGGACTGTAGCGTTTCTTACAGTTGCCTGGAACAATGGAGCTCTAATTTGAATTGGTCTTTGTGATTCTGCTGCAGTATTATAATCAACCACAGGCTTTCACATTTATTGGCAGAATTTAGTCCTGACATTACTGTGTTTGTCAGTATTTTTCTCCTAGGGGTTGCTTTATAAATCTAATAAACATTTGACATAATACACTTGAACTCAGAATGTCTGCTTTGCTTTGAAATAAAAGTCTGACGATGGTGGTGAATGAATCCGTATTTGCAGCCCAAATTGTCTGTATACTTGACATCTTCCAATGCAGAAACACATTCTGTGAGGGGTGTTGGTCATGTGCTCGAGATTTATTATTCTAATGATCATCCACATGGACTGTGCTGATCATTTCAGTGTCTGATAGATCACAAAATGAAAAACAGCTTTGCAGTTGGCTTCTAATGTGTTTCCACAAATGAATATAAAGCATCTTAGTTGACATTATCTTCTTGAATGATAATTTTTAATTCTTCAAACATCTCATTTTCAAGTGATGACTGGAAATGCTACAAACTGAGAAGACTCTACTTCATCTGGGTATGCAGGGACGTCGAATCTTTCCGCTGGTTTGCAGATTTGCTCTGTATGTTGCATAACAAGGTAATAGGTGTTGCTTGGAAGGATGCTGATAATGTAATAAATGCAAAATTTGTTCACTCTACAGCTGGCATGCTATAGAGAATGCAAGCAAACTGCAGCTTTGCCTGAGTTACCTGACCCACACTCCATTGTGCTTGAAGCTCCACAAAGCAGTTTGAGTATATCTCATAGTATTTCACTGCATGTTATTGCTGGAGAATTATCTGTGAAATTTATGAGATAGAAGAAGAACATGCCAAGTCAGGGAGTCTGAGTGGCTTTTGCTTTTTGGTTCATACACAGATTGAGAAGGGAGAGGGTTTTACAATTTTAAGTGGATTTTAAAAGCAGTGTAGCTTTCTAAAATAATACTTTGTTCACAGCCTGATGGGCAGCATTCTGGACTGCACAAAGGGATACTATGCAAGCACATCTTCATTAAAAAGCTTACTTCACTGATGCTGAAACTTCAGTCTATCAAGATAGTAGTCACAAGTTACTTTATACTTATATTAAAAGAAAGGATATTATTTCACTATCTGTTTTTATCATCCTCCCAGCTCTGGCAAGAGAATCGACCAGACTATATAAACATCCAGCTGTACCTCAGTCAAACAGATGGAATACAGGTATGTGGTTAAAAACAGTTTGTAAACCAAACTAGACCTTGGGGTAGCAGACAATGCAAACTGTCAGTCATATGCAAAAGAGAGTTACTGCAGATGGCCAAAACAGGAAATGAGGCTATAAACTCTAGTGATTGATTCATCAGTAGGGCAGGAGAGCAAGTTCCTCCCCACCGCATTAAGAGAATCTAGTCTAGCAGTCTTAACTTGATTATGTATGGGCAAAAATCCATATCTTCCTTTTCTAGGAAAGAGGTCCTTCCAGGCCAGGCCACAGACCAGACAGTTGGCAGGTTTTGATGGGAAATCTAAATCATTGCTGGGCTAAGAGTCAAAGCAGGATAGTTGTAGGAGCGTGGTGGCTCAGATCTCCTTCTAAACTAAATATTTTGAGAGAAGCTAGCTACTTTTGAAAGCTTCTGATCGGTTTTGTCTGAGATATAAAAGTTACAAATTCCTTGATGCATGAGACTGGAAATTATACTGAACTGTCAATTGTCATACTATAAACCACAGTACTGTGTTCATTCCTCTACTCCTGTAATCTCCCATAGCTCTTTATGCTTATGATCTTCATTTTACATTGCTTAGCACACAATCCTGAGCTTGATTGTTCTGCATCTGGAAGCTTCACCATTCACTGCCACAGGCCCAGGAGTGAGCCTGACAATTACTGCAAAACATGAAATGCAGTGAGAAGCCATGCCCAGAGAATTTTGATCTACCTGGTATCAGGTAGAGGCAGAATAATATTTACAGCTCCAGCACAGGCACTTTGCAGTAGTTTAGATAATGTGATAGCTACAGCAGTTATGAACAGATTTAATGCCTGGATGACATGTCATCTTGAATGGACTGCTTGAAAATTACCTAATTGTGAACCTTGTAAGCAGTAAGGTTAAAATTAAAACTTGAAGCAGGATTGTGTGGCAAAGACACAGCAAGATTGTAATAACAGACAATTCAGTGTAAGTTTTCTGATACTGTGTTTGAAGCAGATTCTGAATTTATTATTTAAGTCAACTTTGTTTTAAGTTTTCCTTTAAAGTCACTTTTCTTTTGTGGCTGTTGAACAAAGCTGGCATGAACTATAATGCTGCTCATGATTTCTCAAGGGGATGTTAAACTCTACTCTCCTTGTCTTACAGCTTATGTGTTCACTGAAGTCAGTCCAAGTACTGACTGCTACCAAAATAAGGGCAGTTTCATTTCATGCTCCCTTTGCTCAGGAGTAGTATGCCAGTGTGTCAACAGGCAGTCAATTCCATCCTTCAGCAAATACCTCTTGAGTATAAAAGGCCACTGGAGGATGAGTTGGCCAAGCCTGTATTTGCATTGGCGTGAGCCATGTTTCAAATCATTCAGCAGTGGAGGGAATGTGGGAGCCTGGAGAAGATGTAATTCCCCTCTCCATTCCTATTGTAGTGGATCACAAAACCTAGGAAAGGTAATGCCCTGTAATGGAAGGGCATTTGACCTTGTAAAGTGCTGGTGAGCTAGTGCTGCTGGAATGAGTTGGGTTCCACATGGGGACTGATTTTGGCTGTTTTCTACTGTTGAAGCAGCACAAAGCAGCTGGCAAATGACTCTCAGGGAGAAATGGGAGATTTCCCTAGTTATGTTTTCAGGCCTGGTCTTAATAGTTACTTGTATGAAGTGGGAAAAAAAGCAAAACTACAAAACAAATAAAATTTTTGCATCAGCAGTGTTTCTTCCAGCTAAGCATTAAAGGCCAATGAGGGAATGAATAATAGGAGCACAGTTACTGTTTTGTGGTTCAAATAAATTGGTTTAAAAATAATGAGTAGAATAATGAGCAGCTGCATGAAGTGTATAGCAAACACCAAGGAGACCCATTGAAAAGGCAGTGAGCAGAGGTGATGCATGAAATAACTCCAATTTTAATCACAACTGTCTGATACTTGTGTTCAGGTTTTACACCTCATCGATATGTCAGGTTGGGCAGTGTCAGAAATGGGATCCCTGGGTAATCTGAGGCAATCTGCAAATCAGGCAGTATGGAATTTTTCTTTTCTTGCAGAAGATAATTGGTGAAAAGTATCAAGCTCTAAACTCAAGGCTTTTGATTGGACGGCCCCGGTGGAAACTCCTTTTTGATGAAATAGCAAAGTATAACAGGCGGTGAGTACCAGTCTTCTTGTAGGATGCCACAGTCTGAAGAATGGGGATGTTAGGTCTTTGCAGCTGTGTTTGTATGAAAATGTTTTTTGAGTTTTATCTTAGAGTGTAATGTTCAAGGTAGTAATGTTGAAATTAGCTAGTATTTTTGCTGTGAGAGATTGCCTGCACAAACTGAAACATGGGTCAGGGCAATCCTGAGCACAAATTCAGGCTGGGCAGAAGTTGTATTGAAAGCAACCCTGAGGAGAATGTCTTTTGGGAGCTGATGGACGAGACGCTCAACCTGACATGGCAGGATGAATTTGTAGCCTAGGAAGCTGACTGTATCCTGGGTTGCAGTAAAAGTAGTGTGGCCAGCAGTTCAGGTAGGTGATTGGCCACTTCTGTTTTTCCTCTTGAGACCTCACCTGCAGTAGTGCATCTAGGACAGACAAGAAGGATGTGGAGCTGTAGGAGCAAGTCCAGAAGAGGGCTGTGAAGATGCTTAGAGGGCTGGAGCTCCTCTCCTTTGAAGACAGGCTAAGCTGCGCTTTTTCAGTCTGGAGAAAACTCCAGGAAGACCTCAGTGTGGCCTTCCAATACCTAAAGGAGCCCACAGAAAAGCTGGGAAGGGACTCTGTCAGGGACAGATGAAAGGAAGAGGGGTAACGATTTTCATCCAGATAGTGAGATATAAGGAAGAAATTATCCACTGTAAGAGTGCAGTGAGGCACTGGGACAGGTTGCCCAGATGAGCTGTGAATACTCCATTCTCAGAGGTTTTTGAGGCCAGTTTGGATGGGGCTGTTGGCAATTTGATTTAATAGGACATATCACTGTACTTGGAAGGCAGTTATAACTGGATGATTATAAGGGCCCTTGCAACCCACTTTTTCTGTTAATTTTTGATTTTTTAAAAGCTCAAAATACTTCATCTTTTCATGCAGGTTGGGTATTCGGTGGCCCCAAAAACAATACTGGTAGATTTCCATCTCACTCCACAGAGGTTGTGTATTCTTTATCCACTACAATATCTCACTTGCAACCTAAACTGTTTTTACTATAATTTCTGTGATTTATATCACTGGATTACAAAAAAATAAATTGCATGAGAAAGACTCTGACTGCCCTGTATTGTTTTTATTCTGAGGATATATTGTCTTTGGGGATTTGTGACAATTCTTTGTTCTTTGTTAAGACCTGGCAATGCTTTTTTACTGTTCTATAGTTCAGTCTAAAACAAGACAATTGTAAACCAGAGAGGACATACATTTAGACCATGGAATATATTTTCCAGATACAGCTTTATTGATTGGTTATGTGACACCCTACTGACACCCTCAAAAGCTGGTTTCAAAGAAAAGATCATACGAGTTTTCCCTATTCCACTTCTGTCAAAGTCAGTAGGGTAGGAGCAGGCTACCTGCAGCAGCTGTCGAAGGAAATCTGGGTGCACCAGTGTGAGAGGTACTCTCCTAGTCTCATTCACTCACGTCAAAAAGATTTTGTCTTCTGTTTCACTTCTGACCTGTTGCCCATGGCTTATTGATTCTTCTGGAGCTGAATATGAATATGGAATATTGAGCCTTGTATCTTGAGTAATATTAAGTAAGCTGTATGTTGCACTGTTGGTAGTGAATAAAGTGCTGCTGATATGTATGTTGGGTTCACATCCTAGAGGAAGGATGTTGTAGAAAGGGTTCCTTGCCCAGAATGCCTCAAAGAATGATGCAAAGCAGGTGAATACCACTTAAATAGGATTTTGTAGTAAAGATCCATGGGAAGGAAAGTTAAATAGAGAGGGCAGAAAAGCAAGTTGGCTTTGTCTCAGGCTCCTGTATAGAGAACTGTTAGCCTTTTCTGGTACGTTCCAGTATCTTTTTTTGTTTAACCGAGTTTTATAAAATAAAAATGGAAATGGTGGTGCTTTTGCCACTTCCTTGCAAGGTTGCAATAGCACAGAATATGGATGAAGCTTTTAGTGGTAGTCCTACTTGCTTTTTCTTTTGTGCTTTCTGTTGCATTATACGTAATTAGACCTTTCAAGTGCCATTTGCTCTGCATTTTCATGTCAGGACTTTGAATTGTGCCACCATTTCTAAGTGAGATGTCTTTCATTTCCTCAATAATGTTCTGCTTATTTTGATCATCCTGCAGCTGGCTGAGATGTAGGCTTTCTCACCATCTGTCATCCATTTACCACAATTTATAGATACAGGTAGTTCTTTATAGATGCAGTTACCTGTATGCTGATGTATGACATCTAGATGATAGATAGATAGTACGACCTGTAACTCAGTATCCCAGAGATATTCAGATGCTAGAGATGAATGTTCTCTCTGTTTTCCTGAAGAAGGCATTTTTCTCTGTAGTCTAAGTCTTCCAATTTTCTAGTCTACTAACTTTATTCCAATTCCTATTGTTCCACCTAAACAACCCTGTTATATTATGAATACCAAAAAAAAGAAGCTGGGCAACCAAGTTTTTTCCAGCATCTGGTGCCAGTGTTCAATTGTTCACATGCATTTGTAATCAACCCCTTGGGTTTGTTTATGGGCAGCCAAGAAGGCAAGATATTTTCCATTTTTTATCTTGTGATTTTAGTAAAAGCTGTGCATAAATAAACACACAGCTGGCAAACCTCTCATCAGTTTAACCATCTGATTGCTTTGTGGTTTGTGGATTGTTGCTGTTGTTGCTGTTTGAGTCCCAAATAGTCAAAGTGCATCTGTAAGTGTGAGCTTTGCCAAAGCTTCAGAGCATGACATTGGTCAACCCAGCATCAGGTTCCTCTTTCCTCTGAAGAAAGCAGGGCAGACTCATGCCATCTACTGTTGATATTTTATATGGCATCTGCAGTCCCAAAGACGCACACTGGGACTTTATGTAATAAATTATTAGTGTTCTTTTTCTTGTTGTTTTGTGTTTGTTTTTTTTTTTTCCTAGGACAGAGTAGCACTTGTTTCTGGTCAGTTGTAGCCTGAGTGCAAAGCTTACACCATGCCAGCGCTGCTGTGCTTTCTTAGCTTTGTTTAGTTCAAGTAGATTTTTTGAGATGGATTCTGACCTAGAAAATGATATAAATATCCATAAGAAAGGAAGGCATGGAGCACCACAGTACGTTTCCCATGCACTATGAAGAAGATATTGGTCTTTATGAGGAATAATGTAATGTCGAATATGAGGAATATCTAACGTGGAATTAAAAAAACTGGAATATTTCAACTCTGAGTCTGTCGTCTTTTGAGTAGCAAAGTATATCAGTTTTCCCTGCAAGTAGGGACGTGGTGGGGATAAGTAGGGCAGAATGTGGGAGGTGAATTGTGGGAGGTAAGTGGTACATGGAGTGATGTGCAGAATAGCCGTCAAGGGGGGTATCCCTGGGAATCCCTGGGGTAAAGGAATTAGTGTTTCTGGAGACCTTGTGAGTCAACCACAGATCTCTTGTGTTACCTTAGGCAGATCACTTCACTTTTCTGCAACTGTTTACCCTCCAGCCATTCTGTTTACTTTGGAAGGATGTTGCTGGGATGGGGGTACATTAGCAGAATGTGTTGCTTAGACATTTGTACACTGCTTAGGTATGTCTGTGCTTGGGAGGTATGTATGAATGAAAATGAAAGGGAGAAAGACAGATGAATTCTGGGTTTTATTCTGCAGTTGTCTATACTAGTTAGACTAATGAAAACAATAACATTCAGTCAAATGCACAGTAGGAAACAGATTCTTTCTGGCAGCTTGCACACCCTTTTATTCTCTGTGCACAGAATAGAGGATGTTCAGATTCTTCTAGTGGAATTTTGTTTGAGGACAAGCAGTAGCTTTCTCATTATTTCTGCGGATCCAGCCACCAGTGCAACCATCCTTTGCCGTTAAAAGAAGTTCTGCCGGGAGAGAGGAGTTTAGTAGATACATATAGGAACGAAAAAAAAAAAGAGTACGAATATTTGCCATGGCTTGCTGTGAGAGCATTGTAAGGTGCCTGCACAATGACACAGTTGCTGTTACCTCTGTAACTTTGTGATGCTTTTTGATGTCTGAGTCCTCAGATGTGCTAAGCCAGTGTTTGTATTCAGTTATACAGCATGTATGCATGCTGTGCTTTTTGGGCTGCTGCTTAGCGTTGAGCACATACACTTGGCAGTATGCATCCAAGATTTCTTTTTCTATGCATTAATTTTCTGATTCTCTCACCAAATACGTATACAGGCACCACTAAACTGTGCATTTGAGTATCCTTGTGTGCTAAGACAAGTTATATTAGTCACTGGACAAATACTAAGATAGTCCTGAGGCAAGGAGCAGAATTCAAGTCTTCAGCCTTCTGTGAATGCTGTAAATCTTAATAGAACCATACTCGCTTTTGTGTTCTCTCTCCATCCCAGTAAATCATACAAAATTTTCTGTGCGGTGCCACAGTTTCAGCAGGAAGATGAAGAATTTCTTTTAATAATATAGAAGAGACAGCACTGTGTCATCTTTCCCTGCTCCATCCATACTCGTTTCTTCATCTGTAAAAAAAAAAAGGAGGTGATGAATATCATGAGTGGCTCAGTCCTGCTGTTGTATACACGCCTTGTTCTTCTGCCTTGAGCCCTTAAAGGTAGTGTGACCATGAGTCTGACTTCAAGTCTGTGTTTAAAGTGACCAGAGAGCAAAGTGGTGATGTCAGCAGAGTGGTATGTAAAAGTTGGGTTAAGTAATGGACCTGACATGATAGCTATTGATGAGCAAAGGTCTTATTCTTTTCAGGCTTTTCACAAGGCTTTCCAGTGCAGCTGATGGAGGAAAGACTGCATGCTAGTGTGAAATGAATGCAGAGAAGTTGTCCTGCTACTGCCAGAAATAATCATGTGTTAGTAGTGCTCTGCTTTCATTAGTGTAACAAATCATCACTAGTGGCTAGATCCACTGCCAGTGTAAATCACAAGTTACAATGAAGAAGTCATTACGATGAGACATGTTAACAAAAAAAAAAGTGATTAATTATAGAAAAAATGAGAGTGGGATGTATTAGGTTTTTGGTGTTTGGTATCTTGAGGCTGAGATGAGGTACTTTTTTGCAAGAGTTATCACTGTCAAAATATGTAACAGAGTTTGATGCTAGGATACTGGCTTCTTTAATATGAGTTACATGACCTTGTGAGCTGTTCTCACCCTGAAATCTTTGCACAGTGGGCATTTGTATAATTCAGTGAGACTTAGAATCCAGTTCTGTCAGTTGTTATAAGTCAGTGCTTATTGGCAAAGTTGTAACTTTTTTCTTTTTTTTTAACAGGAAAACCATTGGAGTTTTCTGTTGTGGACCAAGCAAGATGTCTAAGATACTTCATAAACTGAGCAACAGCAGCAACCCTTATGGGACGAGGTTTGAGTATAATAAAGAGTCCTTCAGCTGAAAGTCTGTTGGACTTGGAAGAATCTCTAGAAGATAAAAGTGCAATTTTTTGTTCGTATAACTTTAAAGTTCCACTGTGGTTTAAACAGAAATGTACCAAAGAGTAGCACAGTTTTTCTTATTTATGATTATTTAAGACTCTGGAAAATGATGGATATGGCAGTATACCAACAAATATTAAGTACTCATGCTCAAAGCCAAATGTGCTCACACAGTATTTGTGGCAGCGGTGATTCTTTGGAATTGTTTCTGTTAATTAAAAAGTACTAATGCTGGGGATAAATGCAGTTGCTTTAAAAGCCAGTGGAAGAAAAATCTGTGGAATGTTCTTCCACTTCAATCTTCTGAAGTTGGATCAATAAACGAAACCCCCAGGTTAATCCAAATGACAAGTCATAGGGCATTTCAAACAACTGTTGCTTTTGTTGGCCTATAGACCTTGTGACTTTGGAGTGCAGACACTCCTTATTCAAGGTTTTATGCGTTACAAAACTAGGATTCTGTATTTCAAACATACTCTGTAATGGGTATCAATATTCCCACTTTGAATAGAGGAGAGAGGGAATTTAGGGGAAGATGTAAATCAACGTAAGGAAAAGTGAGCACAACAGCCCTAGCACCTTTGAGCAGACTCAGCCATGATGTATATCACAGCCTTTTGGCAAGGAAACAGCTGTACCTGGAAAACTCAGTATCTAGCATCAATTCAGCATTCAGTGAGTTTGCAGAATAAGTGTGATTTATGCAGCCAGAAAGATGGAGCAAGAAAAGCGATTAACAGGAGGAGACAGGATAGTATGTTTTATTATACCACAGGCTCAGCATGGAAGTTGCACTCACTTTGCACTCACATGCCCTGAATGTCAAATACTTACAGCATTCAGATGTTCTTAGTGATTAATGTACAATGCAGCAGGCTGAAATCCTATTTTAGCAGTTGTGGAATGTCTTTGGTTGACTGCGGTCCTTTGACTACCATTGCTGGAGTCATGCTTGTTGTTCAGTCTCACTGATCTCTTGTTTGTTCAGTCCCATTGGTGTCCCTGAAAGCAGCATTAGTCCACATCTGCAGCAGGGTAGGAGTAAAGCTTTCTTTACTATGGCTCTTTGCATCTTGTGTACAGATACAAACTTTGCAGGATTTGCAGTTTTCAGTGTGTTCTAAAAGGGGGGGTCTGAAACATCCAAATTTAAGGTCTTCTTCCCTTCTCATTACCACAGCTGCTTTCCTAACTTCTCATAGTTGCCATGAGGTTGAAACGGACACTTCAAAACTTCTTTGATTCAGAGTAGCAGCATTTTACTTACTCAATTCGGTAGCCAAACCAATTTCTCTTATTTTCTCTTGACCTTCTTTCTCTTATTATTTTGCCAAGAAAGGGACATTTAAGCTGGAGTCAGTCACATAGTTCGCATAAATACACCTCATTCTAGAGCATCTTAATACAACAGCATTGCTTTACTCTTGCTGAAAACCTGGCCCTTCAGCAGCTGCTCAGGAGCAAAGCCTGTAATGTCTGCAGCATGTGCAGGTCTATGATTGCTCAGCATCCCTCATAGCACAGTTCACCTGTATTTAGCACAGTGTATTTGATTCAGCATAGAGCTTTCCAATGCATGCATTTTTCATTTTAGTAAAAACAAATCAGTAATTTCTCACAGCACAGGCTCTATACAGGATTCTTCAAGTATGGGTTTCAGCGGACAGAGGCAAGCTTCTCTCTGGTAGGTGGTGTTGTGGCATGTTGTGTGTGTAACTAGTGAACGTGTATTTGGTCTTTTCCATGACAGTTTCTGCTCAGGAGTTGCTCAAAATGGTGCAGCTGGATTCAGTGCAGCAGCACGGCCCCGCAGGGATGTTTTTTACTGCCTGGACTTTGCACTGAAGTTCTTGCCTCTGACTCTGCTCAATTTGAAATTGAGGAGGGAAGGGAAGAGCCAGAGATGGACTAATTTCTACTGATGAGAATTCTTTAAGTAGCCTAGAGGAGAGAGAACCCAAAATTGAAGTGTGAGATGGAAGCCTACACTGCAGCTTGTGATTTTTATTTATTTATTTTTTTTAAGTCTGAATCATTATTTTCCCATTGGATCTCCTTCATCTTGTCCCTATAAACAAGAGGTACGCAGAACAGTACCAGTTCTTCTTTAATTATTAATATTTTTCCTTATACTGCCTGTGTGGATTTCATAATAAGCACAACACTGATGGCAAAATGCATAATCAGGTATTGCCTGTATTGCAGGCTTTTTTGTTTGTTTGCTGTTAGCTTAAAGCATGATTGAAATCATGACTGTGATTGAAATCACGACTCCATCTGTTAGCCACAACCACACAGTGATCATTTTTCTCTTGTTTTAGTATCTAGCATCTAATGATTTTTAAATATGGTGTAGAGTCTGCTAATCTCAATGATGTTCTTTGTGTTTTCACATCTCCTCTGATAGCTACCAGTTCCCTTACTGCATAATGAGCAGTTAGTTTTGTAGCAAGCTCTGCGCTAATGCAGGTTATCCTTTCTGGCTCAGCTGTTACATAGGTAGTGCTTTATAATTAATAATAGCACTGTACTCTTGTGCTGAATTCTAGCAGGAGCTGACACTGCGTGGAGGAATGTTATCCCCTGTTGTTACATTAGCAGTGCTGTCAGAGCAAGAAGCTGGCAGAGCCTTGTCCCGTGCCAAGCTCAGCTGACCCCAGCTGACAGGCTAGGGACTGTCTACCTGTCTGGAGAGTTGTGAGATGTAATGAATGTTACAGGATCTCTTCAGTGCACCTTTAGCAGGTTTCTGTAGTTGCTACTGAGCTGTATTTGTGTTCTATTTTTTGCAGTTTCTTTCATTTGACTGAACCTTTCTGTTGCTCACGTGGGTATTACTAGACTGGATGAGTGTGGGTTTGGTGGAAAGTTAAAGTTTCCGTCGCTTTTTTTCCTTTTCTTTGCACTGTGCTCTTTAGAGAAGCAGAAAGTCTAAGGGTGAGTGACTGTGACTTGGCCTCAGCAGTGGCAAATGTTGTTTATAAAAGCAGTTGGTCTGCATTCTCCTTGCTGCTTTGTAATGTTTCACTTTAGCTTGCAAAATCAAGCTGAACTTGCTTTTAAACTACATACAGTTTTTATATGTACACCAAATGTACATGAAAATATAACTCTGCCAGGCAAGTAAATGAAGGCTGGCAGCACCTAATTCCACTTTTACTGTTCAGTTGAATTTATGCTATTTAATGTCTCTTTACGTGTTACATTTGTGTCCTGGGAGTGAGTCTGCCATAAGCTTCCTGTTGACAGGGGAAGAATCCCACCATGTATTGAGCTACTTTCGGCTCACTTGTCCCGAAGCTACAGACCCTCAGTGGCATCTTTGTGCTTTATTCATCATAAATGTTTTGGGATTTTTATTTAAAACAGGAAGGTTTTCATGCCAGGATCGAAGCCAAAGAAAGCTTTGATCTGCAAAGAAAGCCCAGCCCAGCAGTATGAGAGCTGGAGCTTTGCACAGCTGCATTCATCAGACTTCCCCAGGCAGTCCTGGTCCCACAGCACTGAGCTCGCCTGAGTAAGTGTTTGCTACCATAGTGAAGGGCTGCAGAGATGAGCCATGGGAAGTGGCCTGCACCTCAGAGGCCTGCACTCCGCTCCATTCCTCCAGGATGGTTATTCCAGCCCTGAGTTTGGAGTCTTTTCGCCTTGCAACCCCGTTTCTGCTTAGAGCACTCAGTGTACATGATTTCTTCCTTGTCCTTTTATCTGCTCTTCTAGGAGACAGGATTAGAAGGACCGAGAGATCCCTGTGCACATCCTTGAACCTAGGCTGAGGAGAGGAGAGCAGGATGTACCACATCCCCCTTGCTGCTGACTGCACTGCTTAGAGCACTGGTAGAAATGTTAAGCCAAATCTGCTTTCCAACAAAACGCATATTGTTTTGCCACACCAAACTAGAGAACAGTTGCTGTGAAAGGAAAAAAAAGATAAATCCTTTCTGTTTGAAGACTCCTGCCCACATAAGCCTGATGTGAAGATGTATGGAAACACTGCGCATATTCAGCTTCCAGCAGCACTGGGGGTCACACACTGCATCCCTACAATGGTCTCTCTGCCTCAGCACTCAACTCCCACAATTATTCTTTGTTGCAGGTCTTCACCTGTTATTGTAGACTCACAGAATTGTAATCTCACTAAGTTTGGAAAAATCCTCTAAGATCATCTACTCCAGCTGTCCTTCTACCATTAATATTGCCCACTAAACCATGTCCCTAAGTACCACATCTGCACATTCCTTAAATAGCTCCAGGGACAGTGACTCCACTAATTTCCTGGGCATCTTGTTCCAGTGCCCAACCACTTTTTGGTGAGCTTGCTTTTGCTCATAGGCAACCTGAACCATTCCTGGTGCAACTTGACAGCATTGATCTCGCAGAGAGAAGTACTATATATGCTTGTGTGCACACAGAGGCTGGTATAAACTCAGAGCAATTTGTGAGCATTCTCTGCAGCCAGGTGCAGAACTGTCCTTTTGCTTCTAATGCCTTTAACACGGAAGTGAGGAAGCAGTTTGGAGCTGACTGTGAAGGTGCAGATAATATGAGTGGTAGGCTGGCCTCTTGGGGAGTGGTAATTGAGCTGTAAAAGCCTGACAAATCCAAGAAGCAGCCTAAGAGAAAAGCCTCTGCTCAACACTGCACACCAGGTTGTAGTTTCAAACTACAAGAAGTTGCTTACAAAAGCCAGCAGGAGGCTAAGTAGTCATTGTCAGTAGGAGTCTGAGCCCCTTAAGTCAGAGCAAAGTTATTCAAATGCAATGTTTACTTGTTTAAAAAATAAAAGAGCTTCTAGGGAGATTAATTTTCACTTCAGTCTGGCAATCATTTCATAAACATGCCAGTGTGATTTAAGGCAAGCTGGATCTTCTCTGGATTATGCATCTAATTTTTCTGCAGTTTCCCACTCCTCACAAATAAAAGCAGTTTTATTGTTTTAACAAAGAGGATTTTAAAGCAAAGTTTAATCAAAATGCCACTGGCACCCGTGCTGAACTGAGCTTTTCTGTAATGAACGTGCATTTATCAGGGTTACATAGAAAACAGCTGAGGACTCAACTCTGAATGGTGATTTGGAGTTTGAGTCATCTCTGCTGTTGGTGTATTTAATAAAGATCACTGTGATAATGCACTGGTGAAACACATGGAGCTGAAATGAGACTTTTCATTCCCATAAAGAGGTTGTTCCTGTACTAAGCACAGTAAATTCCAGAAAGTCTGGGATTTCCTTTATAGGAACCCTGTGTGCTCTGCTAGACTGGCACATACAATGAATGCACCAGATTTTGAGCAACAAATGCTTCTTCGAGAGCTGTTTGAGTGTTTGTAAAGATTTCTCATTCTGCTAATTGCATCACCCTTGTTGTAGGAGGCATGGGATATGTTTTCATCCTGTGGACTATTTCTGAGGTTAGGAATAGCTCTAAACTTCACTGTAGTGAATGCTCAAGCTTCGCAGTGTCTGAAGCATTATATTGTCTGAAAGGATCATATAATGGGGACATGGTTTAGTAGGCATGGTTGGGCTAGATTATCTTTGAGGTCTTTTCCACCTGGATGATGCTATGATTCTATCTGTATGCTGTAGAAATAGCGAAGGATCTGCCCTATTCTTTGGGGAATACAAGAAGAAAGCTGGAGAAAGCAAGCCATCCCAATTGCAGATTGCCTCTTAATAGAGTCCTTAGATTTCAGGTGTGTCATACCTTGTGAAAAGTACTATTAGGTATTTTAAGTGCCTCTTTCTGGCAAAAGTCTGGCTGTCCTACAGCCCCAGATCTGTACCTTCTTCCTAATGATCTGCACTGCTACACCAGGAGAGGGGGATCTGTGAGTAGCTCCTGAAGCTGTCAGCTGAGGAGCAAACCGAGGCGGGCAGGGGAGGATGATGAGTTCCAGCACGTGAACAGCTTGAAATATTTAGAACGTGGAAGCAAAGGGGAAGGTGGGAGACATTCTCCCTGGCTCTTCAGTTGCAGAAATTAAAAGCAAACCCTGTTGCCTGGATGTGGATGCTAATTCTCTCTGGGGTTTGAGAACTTTGTATACAGAGATAGCCTTTCAGTGGTCAACTGAAAGCTAAAGCACAGAAGAAAACTAGTATATTTTAGTAAAACACCTTGGAAATAAGTAATTTACTTGAAATAAATTCACCATTGATTCCTTCTAGTTAACTTGTGTCAAAAAACATCTACTTCTTGTTTTGCAGCTTTGGGGTTTGGAATGGCTTTACTTCTTTTTCACCAGAATCATGGAGTATATATAGTTCTCCATGCTAGCTGTAAGTAGCTTTGACAGTTCAATAAATACATTCTGTGTTCTTTACAGCTGACCCTAGGTAAGGACAGCCTTGAGGATGTGAAGCAGCGTTGCATAAATGTGTAGAGTACATAGCAACACTGAGAAGAGAGATGCTGCTGTGTTGCTTTGGTGCACTAGACATACATTAAAATTCTGTCACTGCAAGGTCGCATTGCTCATCTCATACTCTACAACCCTGAATAAGAATGGAAGGTGGGGGAGGAAGAGCAAAAACTTCCACCTTGTGCTACTGCTGAGAACATACTCATCAGCAGCATTTCTTTCTATTTCAAAAGAGCATGCTATTTCTTTTCTAAGGATAATGGATTCTTGGTGCTAAGTAATGGTATTTGCATGTTAGTGGTAACATGCTACTTCTGAACTGAATAAATAACACCTCTGGGTCTTTTCTTCTCCTTTAAATTATCAAAGAGAAATACCAAATGCCACACAGCACACAGAGTGGACTGTGCCTTAAGCTGCTCCAAGTGCAGCCTCGTTAGCAGTGCTGCACAGAAATCATGCAAGCTGGTGGGAAGATGCAAGGTTTAGGCAAAGAGGAAAGAACTCCTGAAAGAGAAGCACAACAGTGATATATCATTTGAAACCAGAAGTAGGCATGTCACAGCAGTGGCCGTCACATCTGAATGGTGCTGAGTCAGAAGCCTATCCTACAAGTATACTTGGCATCAAGGAAAGTTGAGAGCTCTCAAATTGAGTCTACAATGTGAGATGAAGGCAAATTAGGTGAGCCACCTGTTTGGTTTCCAGCTTGGAACTTGGACCTGCTCTGTCTGAGAGCTTCTTGTATAGATGATGAGCTGATCTGACTCCCAAGTGTGGACTCAGTTGTGTAGCTAACTGAGGGTATGTGCATCCCCTTTGTATTTCTATGGCTTTGCAAAAGCAAGTTGCTTAGTGACTGGGAGCAGAGTATCTTACTGTAGGGTTAGTTGCTCAAAATCCTGTTCTTTCCTTTTAAGAACAATAGCCTGACCAGATGAGGATGATGACTGCCAGTTTCCATTGGTGAATTAATATGGCCTGCCCATATTCACACTCATGTTCATGGGAAAAAAAGGGAGAATCTGCAGAGTGTCTAAGTTCTTTGTTGTTCCTTTTTTGTGTCAGAACAACATAATTAGCTGATGGAAGAGAAATGATTAAATTGGGAAGACTGATCCATGGTATTCTTTCTGATTCCTTAAATGCCTGTAACTATTCAAACTGCGCTTTTTGAAAGAAACTTAATGGACATAATGCCCTCAGGCGGAGTTAGACAACATGGCTGGGATGCAGTGTGGCAAAGTGTCTCTTAATGACTGAAATATCATAGTCTGTTGGAGCTGGAGGCATCGGTGCTTTCATTAGTCTCAGTGTATTCCATGGAAACCTAGTGGGAGCTGAGCATTCAGCTACCCCACTTCCTTCCTGTATACCTCCAGTCTTCATCTGGGTTTGGTGCTCTGACCTTTAGATTACTGGAAGCCACCTTGTCCATATGTCACCGAATCACAGAATGGTTTGGGTTGAAAGGGGCATTTAAAGATCATCCAGTTTCCTTTTCTGCTGTCACTCCCCACCCTCAACATCTTGTTTGTGTCAGGAAACCCCCTCTGCTTCCCTTCACTTAGGAAAATAATACCATGGGAAATGCAGAGTTTATTTTACTCATAGCCATACTCATAGCCACAGCCACAGCCTAGTCTCCTAGTCTCCTTTATAATGCTCCTAATGTATCTGATCTAGTGAGAGTCATCTAGTCACCATAAATAGCAGTAGTTGAATGGATGCAGGATTCTAGCCCTGAAAATGCTTTTTTAGAATGGGAGGAGAGGCCATGCCACAGTGATGGGTAAATGGGAAAAACGCACAATAGCCAAGATTATATCATCTTCTGGATAAGAAACGGGAACCCATTTTGTGAAATTCAGACTGTGGCCATCAGTGAAATTAAGTCATGTTTCTGCTTTTGCACGTAGGCACTGCAAGACAGAGGTCAGTGATGGAAAGAGTTTGCTTCTTTCAATTACGGTCTCTATTTCCATACAACTCCTAGCTTATCAGTGGCACATAAATTCCTCTTTCACTGTTTAAATATTTCCTCACCTGATTTCTTTGCTTCAGGGAGCTTGAGAGCTCACTGTTCATAAAGGGAAAGAAGGATTATGCTGTTAAGCAGACAGCTCCCAACACATATGTTCTGCTCTGCATCTTTGAGGAGGCACTGATGCTTCTGCAATTGCAGAAGGGCAGTTTTATTGAGATTCAGAGGCAGCCAAGAGCCTCTTCCAGGATTTCGATGTTGATGAAGCTCTGGGTTAATTAATTAGCTTTTTTCCTGAATCAAGAAGCTTTAGTCCATCTGTGCCAGGCTGTGAAACCCTTAATGCTACTTAGCTTTTCTTTTCCTGTGTTCCTCTCAGTCATTTGCAAGAGCAAATTTGATGAAGCACATCTAGGTAAGGAAAGGTTTCCTGATCTGTGAGAATTTAGGAGAAAAGTCCTAACTGTGACATTTCCCTCAAATTGAGAACCAAAGAGATAGATGGTTTGGGCCAGTGATATTTATTTCATAATGTGCAAATGGTTTTGTGTGTGGTTGTTTCTTGTGTGGTTTTTTTCTGGTTCTATTTTTATATTGTTTAAATAAATAAATTTTAGTTTCAGAGCAACAACAACAAAACAGACAAAAAAAAAACCCAACTTACATATATTTACTTAGAAATATCATGATGCCCCAAACATATCTGTTTATTTTAAGAAATCCTTCAAAGTTGCTTTGAAGGGGAGAAACTTCTGGAAGCCAACACTCTCCATATTCTACTTCAGGAAGCAATTATTTTCTAAAGGCAAAGCACTCTTTGTTAATTCCTTGCCTTCTCAGCCATTTTTCATTAGCAAAAAATACTGTTCAAACTAAGCAATCTGAGCTTAGATAATCAAATGGTTTCCTTTCAAAGCAAAGCACTTGGAAGAGTTTGTCTGTCTGAGCCCTCAGGACAATGTCTGTGACACATCCAGGCTTGGGTGCTCAAGCCCAGAAGTGAGCAGGCTGCCAAGTGCTTGCTGGTGTACTGCGGGCAGGGAGCGCGTTGGGCATTTAGCCTTCAGCCACGGGTTAGATTGTCTCGTAATGGTGTATGAAGCCATGAGGATATTCAGTAGGAATGGAGGAAGACCACTTTTTTTTATAGAGTAGGAGGGAGGAAGACCATTTTTGTCTCATTTTGGGTAGCTGTGTGAGTTACACAGCTGGTCAGCATCTAAGAATTTGTCTGTGCTGACACGAGCATGGGTGTCCTATGCAGGCCTTAATCTGTGGTTCCAGTTGATCAGAATGCATTCTCAAGAAAGACAGTGGACTCTAGATGGAAATATTGCCATTACTAAAATTTGGAAAGCACTTTCAGCTTTCCAGTTTGCTGTTAGGAGCTGAACTTTGGAAGTAGCTATTTCCAGTTTCGTCTTTTCAGTAGATGCAGATCACCACTGGCCGCTTTCTTTCCTTGCCCCTCTGCAGTTTTCCAAGTCCCAAAAGAAGGAGGGCTGAAAATTCTTTTCCTGAATTTCCAATTCTGCAATTACATAATTTTCCCAGTTGACTGAAATAAGAAAATATTTTAAAAGAAGACAGCATTTACATTTATCTGTATACAGTATACGCAGTAACAGTTTTAGAAAGTACTAGCATAAACGTCCACACTTTTGAGTACTCTGTGTTCTTTTCAGAGATGCCTGTTTACGTTAATGCAAATTCAATCTGTTCTTATGTTTTTATAGATCAAGATGTGGTATGGTTCTTTGAAGAGAAATGGTTGCTTAGTTTCCAAGTGGAACAGAAACCAAAATTCGTTCCTGAACTTTCATTTTTTATTTTTTTTTCCCCAGGCTTGACTTCAAGAACAAGAACAGTGCTCAGCAGGTTCCTGTCATACTCTTGTCATATGAAATAGCTCTTTTATAGCTTTGCTGACTTTGCTGACCCCAAACCTGACACAGGAACAGTACAGTTTCACTGGCTGGATTTAAATAGGTCACTACTGTAAGTGCGTGCCAGTAGAACTTCAAAGAGTAAGCAGTAAGCTTTTGGACTCCGCTCGTTTCCATCAAATGAAGCAAAGATTTTATCAGTTAGACATATAACAAGGCTGAGCTAGAAGATTGATTATTTAAAGTCTTGTTTTTTTTCTTTTCTTCTAAGTTCCATGTGGAATTTTTTTCCCATTTTGTCCCTGTCTTAGGTACACAGTGTTGTGAGGGTATATGCAAGCTATTGGCTAAAGATGGGATCAGGCAGAGAGAATACCTGGGTGCTATTCCATGTTCTTACCGAGTTTCCTTACAGACTCCTCTTAGGATTTTCAGTAATGTGATGAATCCAAGGTCACTGAGGTTTCGATGCCCAGCTTCTTTCTAAAATCCCATGTTTGTTTGGTTTTTGCCATGGTCACGATTGATGAAAAGTATCATGAATTTGCCTGGCATCACGATCTGTTGCTATACCAAGTGCTTGTGAATCCCTAAATAAGTTACCCTTTCCAATTTTGTTTAGCTTAATTGCAAGATCCTGGTTGCATTAAAAAAAAGATGCTTAATTTCCAAAAATACCGAATTAGCCGTTTTATATTAATGGTAACCCTGCTAAGAAAATCATTTGGCTGCTGAGTTCTTTTGCTGCTCAGATGTTATTGTTGCATTCTGTTATATTAGCAGGACACCCTAACTTGAGTTTATGTCTTGTATTGTATCTGTCAAAGCACCATCCATTTATTCATCATGTAATTATAGCACTGTACTCTCAAGGTATTTGCTTTACAGGAAACTTCATGACTATGGAATAAACAAGCATTCCAAGACCGAGCGAAACGTGACTGAGATGCTGTTTATTAGTTGGTTCTAATTAATGACATACTGCTTTAATCGTGGGAGCACTGTGTGTGCATATATGCATATGTATTACTTCTGACAGGAGAGGCTGGGCTTTCACTACTTAAACTGAGGCTCTTAACACCGCTTGAGATGCCCTTAACCAGATGAAACATCCATATAGAGTTAGCAGAGGACCTGTTGGAATGGCGGTAGGATGCCTGAAGTACCAAAATACTGTTGGACATCC
Source organism: Tympanuchus pallidicinctus (assembly GCF_026119805.1). Lineage (NCBI taxonomy): Eukaryota > Metazoa > Chordata > Aves > Galliformes > Phasianidae > Tympanuchus > Tympanuchus pallidicinctus. The sequence goes on along the minus strand of NW_026294627.1, from coordinate 6,394,790 downwards.
TTCTTTAGCTATCCAAAGTGATTTTCTGCACATTTTAGGCACATATTGACTTCATATATTTTCTCTTGGAATTTCTGATCAATCGTTTTTTGAAATGAAGAACTGTGGCAAATACATTGCTTTTGTATCTTTGACTATAAGGCCATATCAGAAGCAAAATGAATGTATTTCATTCCTTTTCACAGTCATCTCTGTACCAGAGCTTAGCAGAACATCAGTCCCCTGCATTCTGCATCACGTCTTTGCCTGTTAGAGCACAATGGAAACAAAACAGCAGTTGTCTGGCCCTAATGCACTGAAATCAATGGTGAACAGTTCCTTCCCATTCCAGAAGTATACAGAAATCCTTCCCACTTAGGATTAGCACTTAAGGTCCTGACTGAATGAAACATCATCTGGGCAATTTCTCTAGTTTGCTCAGGCTAGCAAGGTGCTTTATTATAAAGTAATTACACTGTCTTATTTGAAGTACCTGCTCAGACAGTGCTGCTTTTGATAGAATGTTTTGGAGAGCTGATTTTTTATTATGTCTTCAAGATACTGCTGATTCTATAGCAAATCAGAAAGTAAATTGTTTTAAAGCTCGCACTTCCCAATAATGTTAGAGGTCCTGCTGGTGCACTGATAACCAAGGCCTCCACTTGATTCATCTGCAGAGTGTTGAATGTCCAAAAAACCATCCACCTAATTGTTTCTGCATTGACAGAATTGCTTTTTTTTTTTAATGAAAATTCAATGTGAAACATGACTTCTTTTGGTGAACAGAAATGCAGGTGTGCATACTTCTCTGAGGTTTCTGAATGGTTGTCAACAATTCTGATTCACTGGTTATTTTTGAGAAGTAAGGGTACACAAACTGCATATCAATTTCCAGGTTTGCATTTGTTACATTCTCCTTCCAAACTGGTGTTGATACAGTGCTGGCAAAAGGCACCATCCTCCAAAATGAGATTAACTGCAGCAAAATGAAAATACCCTGTAAATTCCTTCTCATTTATTTTTGTTATGATATAAATATGTGGGGAGATTAACAATGGCAGAAAAGTTCTTGAGCTGTGGAAATGGATGAAGTGTTAGCACTTCAAATGGGGTCAGTGAAATACTGGACAGTTACTGCAGAAAATTCTGATTCTTTCAATTATGGTGTTTTTCATCTAGAAGAATATCTGTCTCCACTCACCTTCCCCTGGCCGAGTAATGAGGTTTGACAAAATGTGTTTTGGCTCATGAGCTTTGTTTTCCATGTGGTATTTGGAGACTTTTTACGGGAAACGATACATTTCACAAATGCATTTGATCAAGAGAAAAGTCTCGTTTGTACAAGATTAGGGAGAAGAATTACTAAAACTTGTTTATTATGACAAAACCTAGCTAAAAATGCTGAAACAAGAAAGTGAACTCTCCCTAAACTGGACAGCAAGGTGGTACTGCAGTCTTCAGCTGTTATTCTACCAGAAGTGGAAAACTGTTTCTTCTCTCTGCTTCAGCTCTGTGTAGGTATCATTGATCATGATAAATTCTCAAAATCGTGGTGAGCAGAAGGGTGGACAGTGAGTGCCCTTACTAACAGCTGAGCCTTTCTGGAGAGAAAAACAGCAGCAAAGGGCTGAGAGCAGCTGTCTGCCCAGTGCAGGCACCAGACTCATGAATTTCAATTACTTGATGTACAAAGTCTGCTGAAGTAAATGAACACCTTTCTTGTATGACCACTAGGGAAATACAAAAGCCTTTGAAGACCTGCAGGGAGTCTGGTTCACCTGGCATGGATTTTTGCATTTCAGCGTACAAAATCTTTAGGTGTGAAATGACTCCTGCATCCTAAAAAGTCTCAGGCAGAGAATCAGCTGAAAAAGGAGTGCATGTTACAAAACCGAGAGCATCCAAGGAGCATATGCAAGTGATCTCTTACCTGCCCCTTATCTGAACTCCGGGGTGAATGGATTGGTACCCCAGTTCTGGTCACACCAGCCTCCTAAAAACTGAGAACAGCCATGCATTCCGTGCATGGATTAAAGCCCTGTTTGGTGCACAGAACCTGTGCTTAATCTTCTATGTGCCCCAGAGGGCTTTACATCCACTCGGATGTTGCAGGAGGGCTGTGGAGCAGCACACCAGAATAATTTGTAATCAGTGCCACTTGGATTGTTTCCTGAAAAACCATCATCTCTTTTTTGTGTGAGATGACTTAACATAATCTGCATTTTTCATCTGTTTCCTCTTTCCAACTCCTCCTAGATTTAATTCTCGTAAACGTAATAGCTCCGTCATTTGTCATTACTCTTTATATTATCTTCTTTAACATATGCATGAACCTCAGTCTGAGCTTAATAACCTCACTTTCTAATCTGAAATTGTGCATTGTCAACTGATGACTGATGGTCTGAATAACCACCAACTGTGTCCCAGAAAACATTCTTCTGCTTTTCCTAAAAATGAATTTTGTTAGCTCAAAGCTAAAAGAGTACGTGGACCTAGATTCTTTATTTTTGTATCTTATATGGGCACTGTGACATTAATCAACAAGACCAAAGTGAAGACAAAGTGCTGCTGTTCTGACTTGGTGAATCATAGGTTCACTTTCTCTTGAAACAGATGTCTTCATGCCATCCATATGAAAGGGCAGCAGGAGAGTCCTTATAGGGCATGTCTACCCATACACAGCTGCATACACATGTACATACTTACAAGTTGTTGCTACAGTGAGAATGCAGTTATATGGCACCCCTTTGTCCCCATGAACGTCTGTATTTTGCTATCAGCTAATGGCTGTAGCTTTATCACACTGGGATGTGTGTTGTGCTTCAGTTACAAAGCAGAAGGACATTTTTTTCCATTATTCCACCAATAAAATTTTCTGTACACAGATACTGTCATGATCTCAGTAGTATGATATTTTTCTAGCTATCTAACTGTATGTATATTCCATTCTATACAGTCAGGTCATCTGACAATGAAATCAGTCCACAGTAAATTTAACAGAGCACCATTAATGGATTAGTATTTTCCATTCTGCCTATCTCCCAGTAAATTTATAGAAGACAATCCAGACCTTCAGGTCCTTATTAGCATCTCTTCTTGACACATTCAGCTCTCTGACTAAATAGCCAGCACATTTTTGCAGTGTTCTTGTCTGAATAGAGTATAAGCTTTTAGCATGTTCTCCAGAAATACCTTTTCTTTTGTTGGGATGTACAGGCAATTTATTTATGGTTGCTTGCAGAGAAGAATGAAGGTGAGTAATATCCTTAATGTTGTAATAAAAAGCTGGTGTAGAAATACTGAATCTGTTTGCAAGGAGAGTTGTATTGGTATGCAAGGGAGGAAAGGGCTGGTGCATGGCTTTGCTCTGAGTGGAGAGGCTCTGCAGACTTTATTCGTATTTATGACACTGATGTCAGGAGCGCTTACATTTTCCAAGAAGCAATTCAATCCAGAAACTTTTTAATATCGGGATGATTGCAGAAAAATCTGTGAAAAATGTGTCCACAATACATAATATGCCTAAAAATACCTTACTCGCTTACCCTTATTTACCGTTATCTGAGCATGGTTCTTTTACTTGAAAACAATGTGAAAAATCAGGAAGGTGTTTTCTTACATTCAAATTCCATTAAAACCTGTATGTCACACTCAGCAGCATTGGTGCCAGCCATACAGGCTGTTGCATTGCTGATGCCCCACAGGGCAATCCCACCACTGAGCCCTTGGAAGTGTTCTCACAAGGAACGCATCGGTGCCATGGGGTGAGAGAAGAGGGGAGGCCATGTAGGCTGAACCAAAGTGCATGAAGGGTCGTGGCAAAAGGACACCATTAAAGTCTGTAATTAATTTATTATTTTTATTTATTTATTTATTTCTGAATTGTTTGTGTTCCAAAGGAGATTTTTTCATTGTGCAGGGGAAGAGTTAGTCTCCTTTTACTTACCCTAATCTGACCTTATTATATAATTACTTACCCAGAACTTCTTAGCATCATGTGAATTCTGAATTCCTGATGCTTCAAAAGAAGGAAGCAACAGGCAGACTTATATGGATCTGTGTATAAAATGGGGTATTACCTTAATGGCTGTGAGATGGACATGTGGAAGTAAATTGGTTTTCCGTAGTTATATTAGCAACTTCATTTCTAATTCAGAGCTTATTACAAAAATTACAGGAAAATACCATTTTGTTAATGACAAGGTCTCATTTTCTGCCAGTTCTTCAGCTCATCGTTGGAGACTGATTCAGAGCGACTTGCATCCCTACACACGTTTGTATACACAGATGGTGAATTAACAGATTTAACTCAATGGAGTGGACAGGTGCTAAAAATACAGATTTGGGGAAAATGTGAAAGGGAGAACAGAAAAAAAAAGACGAGCAGCTGCTCGCTGTGCTGCCTTGATGAAATGTAACTCTAACAGTCAAGGAGAAGGAGATGAGGTCAAAAAATTAAAGACTTCACATAGATAAGAGTCTCCTTCAGTACTGAGTTACACTATAATGAAGCAGCCTGACAAGCACACTACAATTTTCTGCATGGCAGGCATGCAGTGTATTTGGTTCATTATGAAAAGCAAGATGGGGCTGATATGTCCCAAGATGCTGAAGCTGGTGGGATCCTCAAGCGATAAGTACTTTTGGACAAGCCTAACTTGAGTACTCTGAGAGGTAGGAGTAGCATGTGGTCTTGTGGACTATGTACACAGGATCTAGATTTTACATGGGCGTGAAGAACTATAATGCCCCAGTTGTGGCACCTCTCACATCTTCTGAGAATGGACTCCCTAGCCTGAGTGAGCTGTTGTGCTGATGAGGAATTTCTCCCCTCAGGAGGGATACACTGTGGGGAGTCACCTTGGCTGGGAAAAGATAAGGCAGAATTTTGTTTAAGCTCTAATTTGGTGAGGTAAACATCGTGCACAGCCTCATAGCATAATATTATTCAACTGGAAAAAAAAAATAATAATAATAGCAGAAGCTCCAGCTCCCATTTCAGTAAAGCATCTGCAAAGAGGATACATTCTTCAATACCGAACAGTAAATATAAGCCTGAACATGGCCAAAAAGGATAGGTACCAATTGTTGCCTTGCAGCCTCTCCCTCCTTAGCCTTGTAACAATTCAGTGTCTGGTTGAAGCTAAGGTCCCCCAGAAAGCCTGTGGGAAGGATTAGGCATGTTTGCAGGACAGTTTACTGTCCCCCCCCAAATTGCTTTTCACTGGTACAGTGAATATCTCACCGTGTTGTTTTTTCACTTTAAAAGAACCTGAATAGCTTGATGAGAGAACAGCTGAGTTTTCGTGTGCCTAGAGCAGAGCTTACAGGGAGCTTTGAATCCAAATTATCATGAAGGCAGTGGTTTAAATGTCAGCCCCACAGCAATGGAAAGAATTTTGTCCTAGTTACATAGATCAATATATGTTGTACTGTTCAGTACTTACTAAGAACATGCTTACTACTGAAACAGGGCTAGCATGCTCCTTCTCAAAGCGGACGTGGTCTCCAGGTTATACAGAGACTTAATGGTTGCCATACGTGGTCTCCAGGTCATGCACGGATTGGGAATTAAAGAGGGGAAATGCTGGAGGGTATGGCTACAAGTATGAAAGGGATACAGACTCCTTTAATCACTTATATTCAGAGAACTTTACTTTTTGGTCACAAGGTTTGATCACAGAATGTGAATTATGAATTCAGTGCTTTTGGCAAGGAGAGATGATCAAGGGTTGGCAAAGAAAAAAAGGGAGGGAATTTAGAAGAGATGATGAACCAAAGCTTCACTTCCATGCACATGAAATTCTGTGGGTAGGGCTGGGAGACCCAAGGAACACTGGTGAAGATCTTCAGTGGGAAAGACGGGAACTAGATGAGAAATGACTGCTTGGCTATGACCTTCACAGGAGGATAACATGGTAGAAATGACCTTGACAGATGTGAAAGTGAAGTAGTGGCATCTGAGATTTAATTTGGCCTTGGAATATTGCATGGAATCTGGAGATAAACTTGCTCAATACAGTTAGGACTGTTATATAACAACTTTCCAAACAAAGACAACACTGTACTGACACAAATATTGTGTAGAACAGCATTGTTTTCAACAAACTCCCAATCAACCACCATGACATTCACCTGACTAGGGATCACAGCCCTCCTCAGTCTCTCAGAAGACTCTCATCCTAATACTCTCAAGACTAAGACTTGCCTCAAAGCCAAACATTTGGGATTTTCAAGGCACGTAACCCAGACACAGTCCTTCAGGACTGGGGACGTGAGGAGTTTACCAGCTCCAGGATTCCTACGGAAGACACCTCTCCACTTGTGAAGGCCATGGGATTTCCACTCCACTTCTATAAATCCCTGAAGTCTGTAGTTCTCAACTTCGTTGTGACTTCCACTATTTGTGCATTCCCAGATCTCCTGTTGCCCACTAAGACTGAGTGGGAGCTATCATTCCTAGGCTGTTGTGCTGCTTAGAGTACTGTGAACAGTTAGCTATAGCTTAAAAAGGCAATTTTAATTACAACCTTCCTGCCTGACATGCGGAATCAAACTCTGTAACCCAAGTAAGATTACAAAGCAGGTACGGTTTATTCAGTGCTGCGCAGACACCGGGTGCAATGGGGATGGATCCTCCTAACTTGCACACTGTCTAGAAAAATCGTGCTACAGATATAGGCTGAACTAATACATAATCAGTAGTTTTCCCAGAATTCGGATACATATTCATTACACCCCTGAGAGTTCGTTAGCATGCAGGCCCTCCCCTCTTGCGTGTGCGTAGTGGGTGGTGGGATGAAGGTTTGTTGTTTTCCTCGTGAAGGCTTCTGACCGTTTTCACTGAAAGGCCGTTTCCTGGCCTTTTGGGGCAGCATCGCCCCACACCAGTTTCTTCTTGCCCTGTGGACATCTCATCACCTCCCTGCCAGATGTCCTTGGGCTGTTCTCAAACCCCTACCTTTATGGCCTTCATCCCCCTCACTATCCCAGACACAGTGTCTGCCATCCCTTATTTTCTAACAAGCTCTACATTCTTGCTTCTATAAACTATCTCTAACTATTCCCCTTCTTCCCCCTCATTCTCAGTCACTGTGAAGCCTTTTTACTTTCACTTGTGGGGCTTGTCTCACCTTTCATGCTCCTTAAGTTTTTCCTTAAAAAATATTTTGTTACCTTTTTTGTATTTGTTCAGAAGAATTTTTCAGAGTAAAATTGCCATAATCATAGAATTGTAGAATCACAGAATGGCCTGGGTTGGAAGGGATCTCAAGGACCATCAAGCTCCAACCCCCCTGCCACAGGCAGGGCCACCAACCTCCATATCTAATGTTAGATCAAGCTGGCCAGGGCCCCATCCAACCTGGCCTCGAACATCCCCAGGGATGGGGCATCCATAATCTCTCTGGGCAGCCTGTGCCAGCACCTACGTATTTTAGCCAAACCATGGCTACTAAATGTACCAAGCGAGGTTTCGAGAGGAATTGCTGAGCACCAAAGGGTGTTTTCTTGTCAATTTTTTGCATTTTACTTAGCTGAAGTATTCCAGCAAAACCAATAGTTATTGCTTGTAGAATTCATGAGGATTTCTACCAGTACTCAGGGTTATATAAAATATAAACTGAATGACTGAACTGACCATTTGTAATATTATCGTACTATCATCCCTTTCCTCCTCCTTGTGCCTCAGTGCCAAGGAGCACTAAAGATCCTATTAAGTCTGTTTAACACTTTCTAAAATACTAGAAGAGCATTCATCTACTTATAGATCATTAGTCAGAAGCGTTTGGAAAATAAGCAGCTCCTTTGGATCTGCCACCCAGATCCTTCACACAAGAAAACACCTTCATTCAGCAGAAGGCCTGCACTTTGTGAAGGGCAGTTTCTGTCAAAGTGCTCCTCAGTCAGGGGAGCTTCAGTGGGCACAGGTCAGTCACTCAGTTATCTCTTGGGGATGTGATACGGTTGGATTTGAGGATGTCATCAGTCACCTTTCCTTCTTTCATTAAAGGGATTCTCAACTTCCATTTGTTAGTGTTCAGTCATGGACATCTGGGAGATGGCAGATGTTGCATGTGACCTGAAAGCAAGATTGCCACAGTGGGAGAAGAATAATAACACTTTGATGTGAGAAAGTATTGAAGCATATCCCCCCTACAAATGTCTAGTCAGATATTTTGTTTTTTATTGTATGGAAGATCAGTGTCTCGTGGATGACAGGAGACTGCAGATATTGCATTGACAGCATTGGCCTGAGCCAGAGCCAAAGTTTTGTAGCCAACTGTGAAGTTGCTGACATAAGAACAAGGAAACAGCCCCAGACTGTACAACAGTGACATCACAGAGAACTGGAACTCCCCACAGCTATGGTCGAAGGAAGCTCTACACAACCCATCTCACAATAAAATTTTCTGATTCATAAACATATTGGCTGGTTCTCCTGCTTTGTGTTCTCATTGAGAAAACTTGGGAACCTTTTCTTATGGACCTGACTAACTTACTGATCTGTGTAGATAAATACAAGTACAGATATTTGTAAACTCATTTTTCTTTGAGTACAAAGCTCTCTCCATATTCTTATGTATGAGCACTTCCTAACTGAAGGAAATGCTCACATGCTGGTACCCTCATGCTGGTCTCCCCCCCAGCCCTAACAACAAGGTAAAAGCCACCACAAGGTGGGGAAAGGCCAAGATGAGGTGATCAGGGGCTGTGGTGAGACCACACTGTTGGGTAGGATGCTCTGCCCAAAAAATATGGAGTCAGAAAGCTTTCATAGTCAGCTATTTCCGAATGGCTCTGAGTTATATCTGTACTCCAACCCACAGAAATTGACCAAATGTTAAGTTTACAGTTCCATCTCAAAAAGCACTAGCAGGAGAGGCCTTCAATCATCTACTCGCACCAATTCTGATGATCATAGAAAGCACTGCAGCCCTGTGCAAGCCCAAGAAAGAGGAGAGAAGGATGGTGTGAGAGCCTGAGGTGAGAGGGCAGGCCAGAGGGCACGGCAGGATTTGGCCGGTAAAAACAACAGGATGACAGCAGTTGTTGTGATACAACTGATTTTGTGTCCATCTTTTTTGTCTTGGAGAGCCTGAGGCCCAGATAGGAAAATGGCCAGACCATGGAACCTCCTGTCCTCTGCTGCACAGCTGCAGAGATGTTCCATCGTCAACACGGACATCAGTACAAAGATATGTAATCAAAATTGCACCAGCATTGCAGCAACTTGGGCACCAGCTACTGGCAGGTGCCTTGGGGATGCCGTGGGCATGTCACAGGAGGCAGAATGCTGGCAGATCCATGTGTTACACAGGTATTGGTGACATGGGCTGCATAGGAGATCAGAGAAACAGTTGCTGCCCTGTGCCTGCCCAAGACTTTGAAGTGGAAGATGGTATGCAAAGCCTGAGGTAAGAGGGCAAGACAGAGGGCACGGCAGTGTTGGCTGGTTAAATCTACAGGATGACAGCAGTGGTCATGATGGAACTGATTTTGTGTCTTCCTCCTTGTCTTGGAGAGACAGGGGCCCGGAGGAGAACATGGCCAACCCATGGAACCTCCTGTCCTGTGCTGAATAGCTGCAGAGAAGTTCCGTCGTCCACATGGACATCAGTACAAAGATATGTAATCAAAATTACACCAGCATTGCAGCAACTTGGGCACCCACTACTGGTAACGGCCTTGGTGATGCCATGGGCATGTCACAGGAGGCAGAATGCTGACAGATCCATGTGTCACACAGGTGTTGGTGACATGGGCTGCAGTGGGAGAGCATAGAAAGTGCTGCAGCCCTGTGCCAGCCCAAGACTTTGAGGTGCAGGATGGTGAACAGAGGCTGAGGTAAGAGGGCAGGCCAGGGGGCACGGCAGGGTTTGTCTGGATAAATCAACAGGATGATAGCAGTGGTTGTGATACAGCTGACTTTGTGTCTTCCTCATCTCCAAATTGCAGGGATGTGGATTTGATGGGTGGACCATGTGATGGATAAGAAACTGGTTGAAAGGCCGCAGACAGAGAGTAGTCATCAATGGCTCTGTGTCTAGGTGGAGGCCGGTAATGAGCAGCATCCCCCAGGGCTCTGTCTTGGGACCAGTGCTCTGTAACATCTTTATTAATGACATCGATGACGGAATCGAGTGCACCCTCAGCAAGTTCGCTGACAACACCAAGCTGAGTGGTGTGGTTGACACAGTGGAAGGAAGGGATGCCATTCAGAGGGACCTCAACAGGCTTGAAAGATGGGCCCGGGTGAACCTGATGAGGTTCAACACAGCAAAGTGCAGAGTTTTGCACTTGGGAGTGCACTTTTTGCACTCCATTTCTGGAAGGAATCTCAGGCATCCATACAGACTGGAAGGAGCAGCCCTTGAGAGCAGCCCTGCAGAGAAGGATCTGGGGGTCTCGATAGATGAAAAACTTAACATGAGCCAGCAATGCACTCTTGCAGATCAGAAGGCAAATGGTATCCTGGGCTCTATCAGAAGAGGGGTGGCCAGCAGGGACAGGGAGATGATTGTCCCCCTCTACTGTGCTCTTGCCCCATCTGGAGTATTGTGTCCAGGTCTGGAGCCCCCAGTACAAGAAAGACAGAGAGCTATTGGAGAGGGTCCAGAGGAGAGCCACAAAGATGATCAGGGGACTGGAGCACCTCCCCTATGAAGACAGGCTGAGGGAGCTGGGCTTGTTCAGCCTGGAGAAGAGAAGGCTGCAGGGTGACCTCATTGCAGCATTTCACAGAATCACAGAATCACAGAATCACCCGGGTTGGAAGGGACCTCAAGGATCATGTAGTTCCAACCCCCCTGCCTAGCAGGGCCACCAAACATACACATTCAGATCAGGTTGCCCAGGACCCCATCCAACCTGGCCTTGAACACGTCCAAGGACGGGGCATCCACAACCTCCCTGGGCAGCCCGTTCCAGGGCCTAACTACTCTCCTTGTAAAGAACTTCCCCCTAACATCCAACCTCAATCTTCCCTCCCTCAACTTGGATTCATTTCCCCTAGTCCTGCTGTTGTCCGCCCTTTTGAAGAGTTTACTCCCCTCCTGGGTGTAGGTTCCCTTCAGGTATTGATAGGCTGCAATGAGGTCACCCCGCAGCCTTCTCTTCTCCAGGCTGAACAAGCCCAACTCCCTCAGCCTGTCCTCATAGGGGAGGTGCTCCAGCCCCCTGATCATCTTAGTCGCCCTCCTCTGGACCCTTTCCAAAATCTCTCTGTCTTTCTTGTACTGAGGGCTCCACACCTGGACACAGTACTCCAGGTGGGGCCTCACAAGAGCCGAGTAGAGAGGGACAATCACCTCCCTCTCCCTGCTGACCACCCCTCTCCTGATGGAGCCCAGGATCCCAATTGCCTTTCGAGCTGCCAGAGCGCACTGCTGGCTCATGTTCAGTCTCTCGTCCATCAGGACCCCCAGGTCCTTCTCTGCCGAGCTGCTCTCAAGGACCACTCCTCCCAGCCTGTACGGGTGCCTGGGGTTCTTCCGGCCCAAATGCAAAACCTTGCACTTTGCCATGTTGAACCTCATTAGGTTCACCCGAGCCCAGCCCTCCAGCCTGTCGAGGTCCCTCTGAATGGCATCCCTTCCTTCCACCGTATCAACCGCACCACTCAGCTTGGTGTCGTCAGCAAACTTGCTGAGGGTGCACTCAATTCCCTCATCGATGTCATTAATAAAGATGTTAAAGAGCACCGGTCCCAAGACAGACCCTTGGGGGACACCACTTGTTACCGGCCTCCACCTGGACATAGAGCCATTGACCACCACCCTCTGTCTGCGGCCTTTCAACCAATTGCTTATCCATCACATGGTCCACCCATCAAATCCACTTCCCTGCAATTTGGAGATGAGGATGTGGTGGGGGACCATGTCAAAGGCCTTGCTCAGGTCCAGGTAAATGACATCGGTCGCCTTCCCTTCGTCCACCAATGCCGTCACTCCATCATAGAAGGCCACAAGATTAGTTAGGCATGACCTTCCTTTGGTGAAGCCGTGCTGGCTGTCTCGGATCACATGCTCATTCTTTATGTGATCGAGCATGTTGTCCAGGAGGATCTGTTCCATGATCTTCCCAGGCACGGAGGTGAGACTCACCGGCCTGTAGTTCCCCGGGTCCTCCCTGCTCCCCTTCTTGTATATGGGAGTGACGTGACCCTTCCTCCAGTCATCCGGGACCTCACCTGACAGCCACGACTTCTCAAATATGATGGAGAGCGGCTCGGCAACCACCTCAGCCAGCTCCTTCAGGACCCTGGGATGCACGTCATCCGGCCCCATAGACTTGTATTCATTCAGTCTAAGGAGGCACTCTCGGACTTGCTCTGCCCTTACAGTGGGGAGGGATTTACCTCCTTGGTCCCCACATAGAGGTTTGGGGATGCAGGGCTCAGGGACGTGAAAAAGACTAGAATCCTGGCCACCAGTGAAGACCGAGGTGAAGAACTCATTCAGCACCTCAGCTTTCTCTTCATCTGTTGAAGCCAGCATTTCAATACCTAAAGCCTACAAACAGGAGAGGAATCAACTCTTTGAAAGGGTAGATAACAGCAGGACAAGGGGAAATGGTTTTAAGCTGAAGAAGGGAAGACTTAGGTTGGATGTCAGGGGGAAATTCTTTACTATGAGAGTGGTGAGGTGCTGGCTGCATGGAGAGGTTGCGGATGCCTCGTCCCTGGAGGTGTTCTAGGCCAGACTGGATGGGGCCCTAGGCAGCCTGGTCTAGTATTGAATGTAGAGGTTGGTGGCCCTGCATGTGGCAGTGGGGTTGAAAATTCATGATCCTTGAGGTCCCTTCCAACCCTGGCCGTTCTGTGATTCTGTGATTCTGTGATTTCTGTGATTCTGTGATTCTGTGACCAGACCAAGGAACCTCTTGTTTTTTGCTGCTCAGCTGGAGATATGTTCCACTTCCCACAGAGACATCAGTACAATGGTATGTAATCAAAATATTACCAGCCTGGCTGGACTTTCGGGCATGAGCTGCTGGCAACTGTCACAGTGGTGCCGTGGTCTTGTCAGAACAGGCAGATGTGTGGCAGTTCTCTTAATCACTCATGCATTGGTGTAATGGCCAGCATAGTGTGATCATAGAAACAGCTTCAGTTGTCTGCCAGCCCAGGTCATTGGAGTTTTGGTGGATGGTGAAATGCTGTGATAAGAAAACAGGAAGCACAGAGAGGGAGGGAAATATAGGGCTGGGCTCTGGATCTAGGAAGCATGTGTGGTTGTCATGGAATGGGTTGTGCTCTCTCTTTCTGTGTCTTTGAAGGCTGGAGACCCTGAGGAGAACATTGCCAAAGCATGAAACCTTCTTGTTCTTAGCCATTCAGCTACGGAGGTGTTCCACTTTACATGGCATTCATATAAAGCTAAGTAATCAAAATAGCAGCAGTGCCCATGTTACAGTAAGCAGCCAGCTGGTGGTAGCCCATGTTAGAACACGTGTCCTCTGGCTGCCGGAAGACATAGAACTGATGTACTCGAACTGAGGTAAGGGCTACCCATGGGAATGGAGGGTTACTGCTCCTTATCTTGGTTCAGATTTTCTTGTTTTTGAACGCCACAGGCCCCTTCTGCCCACAGCCTCTTCAGCCACTCTGACTGAGGTTTTTGCAGCCATCTGTGAAGGCATGAACCTAAGGACAAGGTAACACAGACCCAGACTGTAACTCACCATGGCTTCACAGACAGATGGAAACTCCCCACAGCTCTGGACAAGTGAATATCTACACCACCTGCTTTCTCAGAATAAAATCTTCTGATTTATAAATGCATTTGCTGGTTCTGCTTGTATTGTCTCTTTGAGAAAACTTATGAGCCTTTCCTTTTCCTATTTCCTTAGTGATCCGTATAAATATAATGTTTACTCTGAGCAGCTGTTCCCTGTAACCCATGGGCACCACAGGGAGCAGGTCTGTGTGTGCAGCCATGGAGGAGCCCACAGTGCAGCAGTGGATGAGGCCTGGAGATGACACAGCCCGTGGATACAGAATCACAGTATCATCAAGGTTGGAAAAGACCTATAAAATCATCCAGTCCAACCATCCACATATCACCAATAGTTCTCACTACACCATGTTCCTCAACACAACGCCCAAACATTCCTTGAGCACCTCTAGGGTTGGTGACTCCACCACCTCCCTGGGCAGCCCCTTCCACTGCCTGACCACTCTTTCAGAAAAGCAGTATTTCCTAACATCCAGCCTAAATCTCCCCTGGCGCAGCCTGAAGCCATTCCCTCTAGTCCTATCACCAGCTACACGAGAGAAGAGGCCGACCCCCAGCTCACTACAACCTCCCTTCAGGTAGTTATAGAGAGCAGTGAGGTCTCCCTTGAGCCTCCTCTTCTCCAGGCTGAACAATCCCAGCTCCTTCAGCCGCTCCTCATAAGGCCTGTGTTCCAGACCCCTCCACCAGCTTTGTTGCCTTTCTTTGAACCTGCTCCAGGGCTTCAATATCTTTCTTGTAGTGAGGGGCCCAAAACTGGACACAGAACCCAAGGTGCAGCCTCACCAGAGCTGAGTACAGGGGACAATCACTGCCCTGCTCCTGCTGGCAGCACCGTTCCTGATGCAAAACAGGATGCCATTGGCCTTCTTGGCCACCTGGGCACACTGCTGGCTCATGTTCAGCCGAGCACCAATCAATACCCCCAGGTCCATTTCCTCTACACAGTCTACCAGCCACTCTGCCCCAGGCCTGTAGTGATGCCTGGGGTTGTTGTGGCCAAAGTGCAGGACCCGGCATTTGGTCTTGTTGAACCTCATCCCATTGGCTTCAGTCCAGCTATCTAGCCTGTCCAGATCCCTCTGTAGGGCCTCGCTACCCCCAGGCAGATCAACACTTCCAGCCAACTTGGTGTCATCTGCAAACTACTGGAGCACTACCTGAAAGGTGGGCCCATGGGATGGAGACATGCTGGAGCAATGCTGGGAGAGCTACAGCTTGTGAGAAACCCACACAAGATCAGGTAGGGATGGACGGCATCACTTGGGAATCAGAACATGGCTAGCTATCAGTGCCAAATCTCAGAGATTACTGCGTGACTTACATTTTGCTTGAGAAAAGCTTTGGAACTAAAGTCAGTTGGAGTCACCGTCTCTGAAAACTATTATTTATTTTAATTTAAAACTTGTCATGTAGTTACATACCTTGTTTCATCATGTATGAATTGTCTGTATGAAGTTTGTGCCTATTGAGAAATCGTAAGTCAGCCATAACCTGAGCATCCCTAAGTCAAACTGAAGAGAGGTGTATATAGTGAGGCTAGGTTTCATCTCTGAAAAAAACCCTCTGCACCCCAAACAAATGGAAAATGGTTTAGCAGAAGAATAACTGGAACGTTTGAGACAAGTGAGAAGTGGTTCCTTAGAGCCCACTTGCTGCTGTTGATGGCATTCCATCATGGACAAACAGTGCATTACTGTAGCTGGAGGGAAAATCTTTATACCCTGAAAGAAAAATGTGTCCATGGATCATTCACTCTGCTCAGAGACAACACATTTCTCTCACTAAAACTAAAGGGCTCTGAACACCAGGGTGAATGTAGCACTGATCTTGCAATCGAGTTCCTGTCACTAAATCCCTGCACCTATGCGTGCCCTGTGAATTTCTTCACATGAATTGGGCTATGGGATTGGAGCCTATGGGTATAACAGAGTAAAAAAGATCAGAGAGTTATACATTTTAGTAAGCAACACAGAAGCCAGTCAGATTAACAGGAGCATTGTTTAATCAAGCATTGGAAATACACTCTGTTCCTTGGGTGGCATGGTAACATGTTGAATATGAGAGATCTTGGAGTACTGGAGCTGATAAGGTACTGTAACACTGGATGTTACAAGAGGCACAAGGAGTAGGACAGCCCAGCCAGCTTATGTAGCACAGCTTAACAAGGTCATTGTAAACATAAACACTGCATGCTTGACTAGCACCTTAGAAACATCACTGAGATACTGGAGGTCTTCAGAAATGGGATTGATAAGATACATTGTTGTAATCCTCACTTTCTGTGAGTAAGGGTTGTATTTCTGGAGAAGTTCCTGCTCTTTTCTTTCTGCAGGCCAGGATGAGCCCAGAGAGCACAGCAGTAACTATGCCTCCGATCACAGCTGCGCCGACCAGCCAGGGCCAGATCTGACGGGCTTGCTCGAGGTAGGGGATTAAAAAGTCCTGGAAAGAACCAAGTGCTAGAAAGGAGAAAAACAGAGGTCCTTTTAATGATGCAATGCAGTTCCAGTGTATACAGATTGTGTAACAGATAATATTTGAAGGCTCAGAGTGAAAAATGATTATTAAAGTGAAGAAAATCGTCTGAAGGTTACAAACAATTCTAAGCAAATTCTACCAGTCCTTAAAGTTTCTCCATTTTTGTGTTGAAATTGACAGCAATTGAGTTTACTATTTCCAGTGCTATTTATGGTTTTGTGAAAACTGTAAGAATAGAAAGCAAGAATTGTTGAATCACTGAATAGTTTGAGTTCAAATATCCTCTTAAAGGCCACCTAGTCCAACTCCCCTGCAATGAACAGGGACACCTACAGCTCCATCCAGTGCTCAGAGCCCCATCCAGCCTGACCTTGGGTGTCTCCAGGCATGGGACATCCACCACCTCTCAGGGCAACACGTTCCAGTGCCTCAAAACCCATATTGTAAAAAACTATTGTCTTATATTCAGTTTAAATCTCTCCTCTTTTAGTTTGAAACCATTTCTCCTTGTCCTATCGCAGCAGACCCTTCTCAAGGGTTTGTCAGATCTCATACAGCATGGGCAAAGGTCCTGCTAGGTCAGCATCCTGTTGGTAACGGTAACTGAGACTGAGTACAAGGAGGAGTTTAAGAACAGATTATACCTATCACAGTCCTTCATGAAGTGATACTCAGCCTCCAGTAATTCTGGTACACCTCCAGACATTATATTTTTCTACCATCTTCCAGTTTCACTGGTGCCCATAGAAGTAATCCCATGTATCTTCTTGGTGCTTTTGAACACATGATGTTTAGTAACTGCTATGAAAATATTTTAGTTTGTAGAACTATTAATGCTGACCTATACTCAACATTTGATGCCTCAATCAAATTCTTAGATATATTTCAATTTAGGCTGAGTTTAGGCAGAACACAGTTGGTTTCCTTTCAGCTCAGCTTCACTTTGGGGAACACTTCTGGTGTTACTTCTCAAGTCCGTACTTTCCTTTGAATCCCACTTTGTATTCTGAGGTTGGATTTGTAAGAGTATGCATATTCAGACTTCTGACCCCATTAGACATATATACATGCTATATAACACGAAGAATTTTTTTAAAAAAGAAAAGTTTTTGATGGTTCAGAATGAACTCCACAAACCTCTGTGTATGACATACAGTTTCTTTTTAATCCCTCAGTTCTGCTCTGTCCAACAAGGAGGGACAGTACCATTCACAGAATCCTCCATATTGTGAATACAAATCAGTATTTTCTGTAGAACACAGCTGCTATGGTGACTGGCAACAAATTGTTAAAGAACACATTTTCAAGATATTATTTTAAGGGTGTGCAGTTAATCTTACATTAGGCTACATACTGCTCTAACTGAGAACAAGACAACCAACAGCGAAAAGGTTTGGGCATCTGCTTTTAGCAAATTCTGGCTAGGTTGTGAGTGAGGTGGGGAACTAGGGAGAAAGTGGTGTGTAATGCATATATACAGGGCTGGAGGGTGTTTTCACTTTAAAAGCACTACTTCAATTCTGATAGTTCCTAACTCTGTCTGCTTTACTCCATAATCCCAGTGCTTTTTAATACAACTCTTTTATGTTCATATTGCAAACAAGACCAAATTAGAAATAATTTGGGTATTCATAATGGAGGGTGCATATCACAGAAGAAGCTTGATACATAACAGATATGTTTTTTGTGGTAAGGAAAAAAGGAAAATATCACAAGATTCCCCACCTAGCTGAAATTATCTGTGATATAGATTTCTGTGTGGCTTCCTATACCTGTATGCTGTCTTTCAACAGAACATAGGATGGCCAGGGTTGGAAGGGACCTCAAGGATCATGAAGCTCCAAACCCCTGCCACATGCAGGGCCACCAACTTCTGCATTCAATACTAGACCAGGCTGCCCAGAGCCCCATCCAAACTGGCCTTGAACACCTCCAGGGATAAACAGGGCATTCACAACCTCTCTGTGCAGCTGTTCCGGCACCTCACCTCTCTCATAGTAAAGAACTTCCCCCTGACATCCAACCTAAATCTCCCCTCCTTCAACTTAAAACCATTTCCCCTTGTCCTGCTGTTATCTACCCTTTCAAAGAGTTGATTCCCCTCCTGTTTGTAGTCTCCCTTTAAGTACTGGAAAACTGCAATGAGGTCACCCCGCAGCCTTCTTTACTCCAGGCTGAACAAGCCCAGCTCCCTCAGCCTGTCTTTGCAGGGGAGGTGTCCTGGCCCTCTGATCACCTTTGTGAAACAGAAACAACAGTCTTTCTCTCCCACAAGCTACCTAAGCTACCTTCTCCCTGGTAACACACAGCATGACTTTGAGATGAAGAGATGTCACTTCTCATAGGAGGAGAAACTAATTATTTTCTTAAATACCGATAGTCAGTTAAACATGCCTTCCTCCAGCATTCAGCCGCAGTCTGTACAGTTTCTGTAACTAGCTCAAAGCCAACAGCCACCTCTTGCCATCCACTACCTTTTCCTACTACTTTTGCTGCACATAAGATGCTTGGGTTCTTTATCATAAAGTTGTCATGTTAACTCTTGAGTGTCAGAGTATGGAGTCACCCTGCAATCTGTAACCTGTGAATGTGACACAACCATAAATGTAGGACTGTCCTGGCTGCCCAGCAGAAATCCTGCAAAGTGGCATTTCAGGGAGTCCATTTCCATAAAGCTTTAATCTCTCTAACTGTGAAAGACCCAAAAGTGCTGTGACTGTATTTGCTGACAACTACCTGGGAAAAGTGTCGGGGGGGGGGGGGGGGGGGGGGGGAGGAACAAAAGCAATGAGAGATATTAGCCAATGCCAACTCTGTTCCTTTTGTGTTGCTGTTTGAAGTTAAAAGATAATCTTCCCAGGAAAGTGCCATGAACATCAGTTACAGCTATCCTTTATGTTCATGACAAAGCCAGAGGAAGGAAAGTTGTGCTGATGCATGAAATCTAGACTTCCATTAATGACTAATAGCAGCAATATCACTTCAGTTTGCTCTTTCTGATGGGAAAATTCTTATTCTTCCAAATCTTTTTTGTGGATAGTAGCGAGTGCTCATTTTCAGTAAGCCATGCCAGCTGTGGTAGTTTTGCAGCTCATGGTTCTCATGTCAAGCAAAGTTGGGTGTTTGCTTCAGCTTTTACTGAAATCAGCTTACTCTGCCCTGTTCCCCGTTCCTCTGTTTTTTCCTTTTTCTCCTCATTTCGAGGATCTGCTACCTTTTACTGACTACACAGATTTTCATTGCTAATAATCTTTTTTCCTTTATATTTTTTTCCTGTCTGTCTAGTAACTCCTGGCTTGCAAGGCATACACTTTCTGTACATCCTTGAGTACACAAGAGATTTTGAGGGAGCCAGCAGGCTTTCTCACTTCACTTCCTCTAAGAAATTCCTGTTCACTTTTATGTCTCTTAACCAGAACCTGTCATTCCTCTCTAGAGAACAACCCGGGTGTAAACATTGAAATACTAAGAAAATCCATCTCTGTATTTTGAGATTCTGGGCCATTTTCCACTTGTAACTAGTGCCTTCCTTCAGATGAGAAATAGCTTTAGCTCTCATCTTCTCAGTGAGATTAATAAGGGGTTGAGCAACGTCTGGGGACTATCTGGGCTTTCCAAATGAGTTTGAATTTCACTCTTTGTGTTGATCTTTCAAAATAATTAGGAAGCTACTTTCCTTGCTTCTGTATTAGAAACAGAGACCAAATTTAATAAGAATTTCATTTTCTAAGGAAAGTGCTCCCCTGGGAAAAGGCAAGAGATCAGAAGGCAACAGAAATGAATTGCTAAGTGGTAAATAATTTACTATTTGCTTCTTTGTGCAATACCCATGCAGAACTCAATATTTCTGGCTGTCACAGTACGTGGCACATTTTCAGATGTACGATTCTAGGAATAATGTGGTTTTCAGAAACTAGTGGTTTTCATTTGTATATATATATATATTTATAGTCTTGATGGTCAGGAATTAAATTATGGTGGCATGAACAAAAGCATAGAAATGCTTATAATCAGACAAAAATACGTAATAACTTTGAGACTATATATGAAACACGTATTAGATTGTTTTCTTTCTGAATAAATAGAGTTGGCCAAATTTTGTTACAGAGTATTACGGGAAATAATGACTTTCGTCTCAGTAGTATATTAATAAAAGACCTTAACAATAATCTAGGAGAGAAGATTCCGTAGTTATAAAATAGCCAAAAATGCATTTGCTGGATGATTGTAAATCATGAGCTAGATTTTACTTGAGAATTGAATAAAGAAAATAAATTAATGTCACAGTTTAACACAGTATGCAAAACTGTACATCTCCACTAGTAAGCAAACTGTATTGAAATACAGAGATGCTGTGATAACTGATAGTGCTTTGATAAAGACAACAAGAAAAAAAGTGGAATGCTAGCACTGTTAAAATGTCCCTGGCGCTTTTGCCAATGCGTTGCAAAGATTACTGCATCCCACAGCATGAGTGGATATTATCTTTTGGATACTAAGTAATTTTATATCTTTAGCAGAATGTAGCTCTTTCATTAAACAATAAGGAGACTAAAAACCACAAAATCTCGTGCCCTAAGTGCATGACCTGCCCTACTGGAGGTTCCCCAAAGGTCTCTTCCCTCTCTATATACTTGAGAGTGGACAAGACACCCAAGTCAAAACCACTTCTGAATAGCAATGGAAGTCATAAATATTATCAATGACAGCAAAATCCATCTGAGTAAGTGAAATTAACATTATGAATGATTCTGTTGTGCTCTGTATAAATGACCACATGACAAGCACAGTGTCAATAGATTGCTGTTTAAAGTGCTGCATGAACACTGCGTTGGCCTTTGGTACTGAGATGAATTTTTCTCTGAGCCTTTAAGAGATCAATTTTATTACTTTTGTAAGCCAGGAGAGCTTTGGTTCTGTCCACTGTTAAACCAGTGGACATCCAGAACCTGAAAATCCCACTGGAGCTGCTGAGTGTCTGCCGCTGCCCTGTGGATCATCCTCATGCAGTAGGGAATGGGAGAGAAAGGGGATCAGTTCCTGGAAGGTCAGGCTGGATGTGGCTCTGGGCAGCCTGATCTGGTGCTTGGTGAACATAGCAGGGGAGTTGAAACTAGATGATCATTGTGGTCTTTTTCAACCCAGGCCATTCTATGTTACACGATATAAGCTGAGCTGGGCAAACAGCAGATTCAAAATCCATCAATTTTTCTCCCCTGTTCTGTTCATACTTTGATCCTTCGGACCACATTCTGATCATAATGAGGCTAGGATAGATACGACTGATGTCAGTGATTCCTTTTTGACTGGGACTTTTCTAATAGAGTCAGGTTGGCTCTGTGTACGACCAGATGAGAAATGTGAAAACATGCATGTACAGTTTGTAACTAAAATATGAAACAATAAGAAATAGAAGGATTTATATCTGTATTACATATACATAGGCAATATTGAAACATATTGTCATTCTGCAGACGTATTCCATGAGTTAAACAACAAATTTGATATTTACTTAAAATTGCAGAGTTACCTGGTTCTTGCAGATACTCATAGTCATATCCCAGCTCCCTTGATGATATAAAAAATTCTCCATTTCTGTAGAGAGGGATGAAGGGAACCATATAATTTTCTCGATTGTGCCCAATGGGTGCATTGGCTGCTGGGTAAACTTCTAGCATGGGTCTATGTCTTCTTAACCATTGCTCAAAAATGCTGTAAAAGAAAAAGTGTGTCTATTAATGGAGGAGCCTGGCAGAAATTTTCCTCTTGAAGATAAAAAGAAAAGAAGCTGATCCTTTTTCCTCTTGAACTCTAGAGACAAAGTGGAATTCAATTACTTGAGTTTGTATGTATTATACTTTCCAAGTAGTTTGGGGTTAGCTTCTTCAGTACTGAGTTCTTGTGCAAGCATGTGAAAAGCAAAAGACTTCAGGGCTACAGAGCGGCTTTTAAATTCCACAAATGCAAAACTGTGTCACTATGACCTGACTGAAGTTTTTTGCTCAGTAATTTGCAAGATTGTGAGATATAGAAAGCAGGATTAAAGACCTCAATCCTTCCTTGTCACTCATGTTTAAGGCTATTTTTGGGTGGTTTTGTCCCATGCTGCTATGTCCCATGACCCTTCCCTTATTTTTCCTCTGCTGTAACTAGAGGCTTTCACTCCTGCATTAAGGTATGGATATACCATGGCTGATGTAACAGCACAAAGAGGCTGATGTAACACCACAAATATCTTAGGAAGAAAGGATAGGCAATATGAAACCAAAAGCTTAATAAAGTAGATAAGTAGTCAGGAAAGAAGCTTTCTCCAGCTGTGGGTGTTATCAGCACCTCTGACCTCAGCTGCGCTTTTCCTTTTATCTCTGCCACTGGTTCATCTGTTCATCTGCCTCCTAATACAGTTCTGAATATTTTAAAAGGGAGGGAGAAAGCTCACATATTGCACTATGGGGGCAGAACAGTTTATGTTGGCATTTTCAAGTGAACTGCTGAATATATTTGGAAAGCAAAATCAACAGCCCTCCAGAACATTCTCAGATCTCCTTTTCTGCCTGAGCTTTGTCTTCTCAATTCTTCACCTTGTTTCAATCCTCAGATCCTCTTAGTGTCATCTGGAATGGAATTGTTTTTCTCAGAGTGTCTGGTATGATGCTATGTTTTGGTTCTAGGAAAAAATCAGTATTAATAACGTGCCAATGTTTATAGTTGCTGCTAAGCAGTGTTGTGCAGAACCAAGGCCATTCTGAGTGAAGGGCACAAGGAGCTGGAAGGGAACAGAATCAGGACAGCTGACTTAAACTGGCCAAAGGGGTATTCCAGACCACATGGTATCATAAGGGAGGAGTTTTGAAGGGGTAAGAGTTCATCTTGCTCTCTTACACTGCTCAGAGGGCTAGCTGTGCATCAGTAGGAGGATGGTGAGAAATTGCTTGTGCATCACTTGTTATATACATTCATATATATAAATATATACATGTATATAGTTGTCATAATTACTATCATTTTCTCTATCTATTTCTACTCTTACTATTCCCCATGGCTAACCACTACTTGGAGGACATAGACCTTTCTCCCAGTTTGTAATTGACTGTACAGGGGCTCAAGTTATCTTGAAAACATAGAACCTGAATGCAATCTCTGTGGAGCATCTGAGAACTCTGCAGGTAGAATTTTACCTCCTGTCACTGGGCAGAAATGTTGAGAAATGCTATGTTTATCTCACCAAAATTAATGCTCTCTCTTCATCATGAAAACAGAGCTTGGGCCAGAAATTTGGTTCTTTATTAAGATCAAAAGATTTAGTAGATGAAAGCACCACTATGTTCATCCACCTTGTCAACCTTTAACAATGCAGATTGATTAGAATCTTCATTTGTAGCTTTCCAGTTAAATTTCATCAGCTCTGTCTAGAAAAACTCTTGTCAGAATAATAATATTCAGCTGAAGTTTTCAGATAGACAAATTTGAACAGTGATATCAAGTCTTCAGCTGCAGTTATATTGAGAATTTTTGAACAGAAAGTCTGTAATCTCATTACATCTTTGGAGAATGCCACAGAAAAATTCAGTAATCATTTAAAAAGGCAAATAATATAAAGGAAATCAGGCCATTAGTCTAGCCTGAGGGGAAGTAGGGCATGGGACTGCCATCCCTACACTGTCTGCCTTATGCTTCTGTTTTGGTCAAGGCCCCCTCACTATCAATGCATTTTTTTCCTAGCAGTTGTAGGAAAAAACCCAGCTAGGTGGGAGCTGAGACAACTCTTCTCTGCATCACAGGACTAGTAGAGGCACAGATGTGGTTTGAATGTAGGGACACAGTAATATATTTTTTTTAATATTAACATTTTAAGATGATGGCAGAGATAGAACTTCGTTCATATTTTCAATGTCTCATCATGATCCATGCCCTAAATTTTGAATGCCCAGTCTAAAGTACTTCTTGGGGTCTGCTTTTTTGAAAATGCTGAGCAGTCATATTTTGAAAATCTGGAGAATTGATGAGCACACAGTTCAGTGCTAGAAGTTGTCATTCTCCTGAAATAACTCTGTAGGACATGCCCTGGAATGCAGCATTCTCTCTGGATGACTTGAATGTTGCAATTTCATAAGCAGTTTCAAGAATTCTTAGGCCAGTAATCTTTTAAATAGAATGCAAATGCAAAGCATTTCCATGGAAATGAATGCATATGCTTTGGAATCCTTCATTTGCAGCATGGCTCCCACATTAAATAGCAAGCTTCTCTTAGCTGTAGCAGGAACACTGAATTACTGACTCTTACAGCTGATTTTTAGATTTAGATGCAATCATATATCTTCAATTACTAATATGTTGAGTTGTGCTGTTTTTGAACAGTTACCTTTCATGATTCCCAGACTGATGCTGTTAATTTCTTTCATGCATTTCTAAGGAAAACTGGAGTCTTGATGTAGACTAATGCTTCTGTCATTGGTTAGGCACAGTGCCCCCTATCTTCTGGGGTTTGTTTTAACTGAAAGGCCTTTGGGATTCTACAGCTATATGTAAAGTAAAATAATGACCGGACTTCTGTTTCAGAATACTGGGACCACTGAATTTTGTACATCCTGGGTAAAGAATATTTGATCATCAGATCCATTTTCTATGGAGAAAAGGTTTTGTTTTCTTTCCTTAAAACTGCTGTGTTGTAGAATATTTTCTTACACCCTGAAAATATGTGCTCATTTTGCATGTTTCGTTCAGTAGCTGCAAACTTGGAAGAGCTTAGGGCTGCAGAAGGAAATCCTCATGCAGAGAGACAAAGTGCTGATATAATTAGCTGGTCCCTTTGTGAGGTGATGATGTAAAAACCAGGTTAGTGGCAGAGTGACAAATCTGAACTCCTTAGATTTCTTGATTATCTTGGCAAAATTACTGCTTATCAACCTCTTCACATTACTTTGCCCCCGAGAGCTTAACAAAGCAAGAAAATGAAAACTGAAAGGCCTTTTAATTCTACATCATTTCCATTGCTTGGCATTATGAAAATAATGGTACCAAAAAGAAAGCTAACGAGTCAGGACGCTGTGATAGCCAATCTCTGTATTTTTTCTATTCCCAAAATGTAGTGGACAGAAGTTCAATGAAGGAAAAGTCTGTCCAACTTCTATAACAGCCTGTTTGGCTACTTTCCTCCTCAGTATGTAGACACAGAGGAGAAGCAGATAATTAGTTAGTTGCACAGGTCACAGTGGCATTTTCCAGACACGGAGACATTTTTAGCATTGCATTCCCAGCTAGATTGGCATCATTTGGGAGATGCTGGCAGTGCTGAAAAGAACAGATGGGATGAGAGAGTGGCGGGATGCACAAAGCGGGATTAAGAGAAGAATGTCTAAAGCAGTTGGGAATTTTATTTAGAGAATAGAAATTAGGAGGACCAAACCTGGGATCAAAATCTGGAGATAAACCATAAATCCTCACTAGCATGTAGAGAAGGGAGAGGGAAAGGAAAGAAAGTTTCTGTGTGGAATACATGGGTCATCATCTCTTTATCTACAGGAAATGGACAAATACATGGGCCTTGCAAAGAAATATCTCTTTATCTAAGTCAATTAACTTCTGATCTTATTTGAAATCACTCAGAGCTTGAACTTGACTGTCACAAAAAATTTGGAAGAGTGAGCAAATTGAGCAGAGTGGGCTCCTTCTTGCACTGAATCATAGAATGGCTTGGACTGGAAGAGACCTTAAAGATCATTCCATTTCAACCCTCTGTTGTGGGCAGGGCTTTCCCCCACTGGATCAGACTGCCTAGGGCTCCATCCAGCCTGTCCTTGAGAACCTCTAAAAATGGGCTATCTTCAGCTTCTCTGTGTAGTCTGTGCCAGTGGTTCACCATCAATGAGTAAATAATTTCCTCCTAATATCTAATATCTTTCCTCTTTTAGTTTAAAACAATTTTCTGTTTGCCTATCCCCGTCAGACCATGTAAAAAGTCAGTCTCTTTCCAGTTTGTAACTCCCATAAGTACTGGAAGATGTCAATGAGGTCTTCCTGGAGCCTTCTCTTCTCCAGGCTGAACAGGCCCAGCTCTCTTCTTTGTAGGACAGGTGCTCCAGCCTTCCGATATAAAAATGGTATCTGATTCTTAGTTTCATCTTCCCCAAGTTGCATATTCCCCAACCCACTTGAACCACTGTGGCTTGTGGATCAAGCAAATTCCCTTCACTTTATACATCTTGGTGCCTTACTGAAGGGCAGTTTACTCATGCAACACGTAAGCATCTCCTGTAATGGCATGGAATGAGGGTGACAGCTCTTATCTAGGAAGGTCATGGGCAATCAGGATTTAGGAAATAGAAATTTAAAATATGGAAATGGACTAACTGGAATGGAAATCAATCTTGCGATAACCTTAATGCCCTTCGCATGTCTTCAGTGGCAAGCAAAAGTAACTTGGAATAGTAGCTTTTATTTAAAGGCTTTAGAAATAACTGTATGTAGATCGCAGCAAAGACTATTTCTATCTGGAACGCTGCTCCCTTCTGTTGAAGAAATCAAAGTGCCCAAATTGCATGTCCAAAGAGGTTAAGGAATAAAAACGGATAGAAAAATAATATGAATTTTGAAAGAGGTTCTATTTCATGTTCAAAGCTCAAAGAGGCTCTGTCTCTCTGTACTGCATTTCCAGAGTAGAAATTATTTTCAAGAGGGATTTTTGTAACAGTAAATATTTAAGATTTTAGAACTGCTAGATTATGGTGATCAATATTCAATGCAAAGATTATTTTTGTCATTTATAAACAGTATTTTAATGTTACAGAATAGTTTTATTCAGATATATTTAGGCTAAAAGAAAGCTCTGTGTTCTCACTGAAATAATTGATCTAAGGTCATGATGAATTATCAGTTAAACTCTTTGGGTCAGTCAGAGTTTAATACCTTTGAGTCCCAGTGCTGCTACTGTAAATGCTGGCACACGTTAACAAATAATAAAGATACCCACCAGGCATGTTGCTGCTTTGGTAGCTTAAATTTTCAGTCTGATGAAATACACTTTGCTTTCACAAAGCATTTTAGTGTGGTAGGGTGCTTTTACAGAGAAATTTAAAGGCATCTGTAAAAGACATGGATATATCACTTCAATTTGATTGTGTATAAAGAGACCTGATTATTTTCCTTATTCTGCTCCATACATACTAGGTAATATAAAATGAAATGAAATGAGCCATAGAAGAAAATTAATTTGAAAAAAACTTGGTTAAAAAGAAGAACTGGGGGGAATGAGATTGATTTGAGGATGATTTTAAAAAGGGCACCAATATGTATTTCTGGATTCATATTATTCTATGAATAATATATGCAATGGGATTATAGCTAATGAAAGGATGAGTCAAGAAACAAATGGGTTTATTTTGCCAGTGGGAAATATCAAGCAGAGTATAAGCAGTACTGCTGTATGTAGGCTTCATAACTTCATTCTGTTCTAGCTATAACGTGTGCTCTGAAAAAAAACATATTGCTCACAATAAGGAGATCTTAAAGCTTGGGAAAAAAAAAGAAAAAAAAGGAAAAAAAAAGTAAAGTAAAACAACAAGAATTGGTATATCCTTCATAATTTTGAAGAGCCATTTCCTGTCAGTCTGCCTCCACAGTCATGCACAGAGCTATGCTGGATTGCAGCGTAGGAAGAGAAACCAGACCGATATCTGCTATTAGCCATTTCTTTGTACTGTACCACCACAGAGAAGTGACAAATAGTGTAAGCCTAACTGGATGTTAGAGGTTCAAGTCACGTGCTTTACCTTGCAATTAAGGACAGCTGGAGAGAGGGAAAGGAGGAAGAAGAGGATTCAGTACCTCCTCACACATTCCATGCCACCATAAACATGTGTATCCCCAATGGAAGGACAGTGCTGGCCTTGTGGTGAAGGTTCATAGTCAATCTATGTCTCAAAATACATTCTTGCTTTCCCCCTACTTTCTTGTCCTCAACCTCCTCAAATGTGATTGTGCAACCTTGTCATAACCAGGATTAAGGAGCTGATTTGGTTTAAATACTAACTTCTCATTTATTTCCATTTATTTCAGATTAGATGAGGTGAGATAAAGTCCTGCACCTGATGCGTTATGCTTTTACTTGATGGCCAGTACAACAGAGGAACAGAAGTGAGCACCTCCATGTAGCATTGAGAGGTTAGCTACAGTGGTTATATAGCAGTTATGCTGATGTAAAGTAACTGTGGAGCTGCGCCCTTTCTTTTTCAGCCTGATACATCCATACACCTCTGCTAAACTGTATGGATGAATACTAAAAGTTTAGCTGTTACATAGCAACCTGGCAAGCCACTAATAACTATGTCACACTCAAATATACCCATGTCACTGGTTGCACCAAACTTGAAACAGTATCTTTTATTCCTGATTTATGTTTGCAAGACTGAGACAAGGTCAGGCTCACTACAGCACAAGGAAGGCAGAATGTTGTTACTTAGAGCACGTCTATACAGTTCGTTTCACAATCATGAGATCTGACATTCTGTAAAATAAATCTGGCAAGCAACATATATTTGCATTTGGAAAGAAAGGGAAAAGAAAACAAACTGAGCAAAGCTGAAATGCCAGTATGAGAACTGTGATTACACAGTAGTCATCACTTTAAAAGTTGGCACTATCCACCTGATAATACAAAGTCACTTCAGGTAATTCCCATCCCAAGCATTTAGGAGAAACACTGATACTCTGCTACTGGAAGAGCTACTAATGCAGAGGTTGTAAAGTCAAGGCGCTGTCCTCTTTGCCAATGTATGCAGTTATATTGCAGTGTCATTCTTTTCTTTTAAGTTGGCTAAAGACAGTACAGGGACTCAGACTGGTTGTAAACAAATTGAACCTGTCAAAATGCAAGTGTCTGATTAAAAATTAACTTGCTGACCTCAATTATTGTAAGAAACGCAGCCAAAGCTGTGATTCCTCATATTGAGCCAGTGCTGAGGACTGCCCTGGGTTTCAGTGCTTGTCCTTGTGGTACCACTGCCAAATTACCTCTAGATCAGTTTCCAGACTAGCTAGTGGAGAGAACCATGTGTGCATGTATGAGTTTTTTTGGAGTGAATTAAAAAGAGTGTGACCAGCAGGTTGAGGGAAATGATCCTCCCCCTCTACTCTGCCCTGGTGAGGTCAAATGTAGATTATAGTGTCCAGTTCCGGGCTCCCCAGTTCAAAAAAGACAGGGATATCCTGGAAGGAGTCCAGCAGAGGGCCACAAAGACAACAAAGAGCCTGGAGCATCTCCTTTATGAGGAAAGGCTGAGTAACCTGGGTCTATTCAGCCTGGGGAAAAGAACCAGAGACAGATTGGGTATTTACAGCCAGTAACTAGGGGATTCAGATTCTATATATGTATATATATATAGCTCTATTTTTCATTAATAGGCTTTCATCCTGATCGTGCACAGAGAACAAGAGGATTAAATTGTTCATACTGTTAGCATTTGTGAATGGTGCATTTTCTTTGTTGATGTGTCTGGTCGTATGTACATATACATATATATATGTACTGTGTGTTTATGAACCTATCAGAATATATTCAGTCTCAGTACAGTTTGGACCTGAGAACATGGAGCTGTGGTAGTCTTAACACTACTGGGCTAGCAGATATGACAGCCTCTCATTTTAAACACATAACTTACACAAAACAGATGAAAGAGGATGTTTTGGCCCAATGGAGCTGTTCCTTCGTGCAAAGCTGTTCTTCTGAATTTTATCTTGAAACAGAATCTCATTTAGATCAATCATATGCCTCTGAAATATGAATATTCATTTTCAGTGAAGATCTGTCCTGTTTTGTTGTTTCCCTTTATTCTGCTTTCTGACCAAAAGAGTTCGTTTAGTTCACCATGGGCCAGGCCACCTGCAACACCAAGTAGCAACATACAGGTGACCCCTTAGTTATCCAGCTAAAGTACAGGCTGCCTCCCCAGAGACTGTTCTCTGGCTGAGCCAAGGCTATGTGCACCAGGCTGACACCTTCCCACTTGTTACAAAGTACCACCAGGGCTGGGAGAGCTGTGTGGTGCCAGAGGATCTTGGCATAGCTCTGCTTTACCATCCCACTACAAGAATCTGTACTTTCTTCCACTTTCTTTGCTTTCATTTATGGCACTGCAAAACCTGGGTACTTGGAGAGTGTCAGACTGAGGAAACAAGAGAGAGAGAGACAGTAAAGGTATAATGCAACATGATCATCCCCATCTGCAAGACAATCAACACCACTTTCTTTGTCCATGTCCCACTTTATGAAAAAATCAAGGTGGTTGTATTGCTGGGCATATGTGATATTTTAATATCCCATCTGCTAATGTGATTTAGAACAGCTTTTTCCTTATCTTTATGATGTCCTCAACACCTTTATGTGATTAGGAGAATACAAAGATCTGCCTCAGGGCTGCACAGCTTTCAGTCCTTTCCCCTGTAATTAGGCAGTGCTCCAAGTGTTCCTCTTCTAGAACACAAAATGCAGAAGCTTCTCCAAAGTTTATCATGAGAAAAAGCTGCTCAGGGACCTGAATCCAAATGAGGATTAAGACAAAACAGTCCTGAGCAGAGCTGGCTGCTGGCAGTGTAGGTGTAAGTACTACTCCTCTAAGAGGAAAGCTGCTTGAGGCTTCAACTCCATTGCATTTAAGCCTTGAAGCACGGCTCTCAAACAAACAACAAAGCCTAACCTGTTGGCAACCCATTTTGCCACTCAATGAATCTCACTGACTGATTCTTGTTTTCTCTCTTTGTAGAAAATACTGTGGGCTGAACCAACAACTGCTGAGCCCAGTTTATATTTGGTGGGTTGCTGATGGATTGCAACATAAACAGCTTTATTCCTACTGGAGAAAGAGATAATGGATAAGCTGAGCATGACATATTGCTTATGACAATAAAAGCAGGAGCTGAGTGTTGGAATTTGAGTAGGAATCTGGGCAGAGGAATGTGAATGTGAATACTGGCTAGTACAGGACTGGGTAGTGCCTCATTGTAACTTGTTTATTGATAGAGCAAACTAACTCCTACAGATACTTGCTTGGCTGGAAAAAATAGCGAGTTTTGGTTGGACATTGGTGGGCTCAGATTTGAGCAAAAAAATGATCTAAACTGTTACTACTTTTCTTAGTCAAGCCGGTCTCCTAATACCAGTGAGAGTCAGCAATGCCTCTACCTAGTTGCAGGAGGGAAATTCTTGTTACTTTAAAATAGTGGTGTTCTTTCACCTCTTGCTGTCAATCCATGTTAATTTTTGACTAAAATTAATATATTTCTCATTCATGTTTAGGTCTCCAGTGTTTCTCAGCACTGTTAAAAACAAGAGATAAATGAGAGATGATGGTGTCCCTTGACCATTGTACTCAGCACTGGTAAGGCTGCACCTCAAGTACTGTGTTCAGCTTTGGGTCCCTCACTGCAAGAAAGACCTGGAGCATGTCCAGAGAAGGGCAACAAAGCTGTGAGGGCTCTGGAGCAATAGTCTTACAGAGAGCAGCTGAGGGAGCTGGGATTGTTCAGTCTGGAGAAGAGGAGGCTTAGGGCAGATCTTATCATTCCCTACAGCTCCCTGAAGGGAGGCTGTGGTGAGGTGGGTGTCAACCTCTTCTCACAGATAACAGGGATAGGATGAGAGAAAATGTCTTCAAGTTGTGCCAGGGGAGATTCAAGTTTGATACTAGGAAAAAATTCTTCTCCAAAAGAGTAGTTACATGCTGGAACAAGCTGCCCAGGGAGGTGGTGGAGTCACTGACCTTAGAAGTTTTCAAGAAATGTTTAGATGTTGTACTGAGAGACATGGTTAAGAGGGAAATATGGGTGATAGGGGAATGGTTGGACTGGATGATCTTAGAAGTTTTTTCCAACCTTGATGATTCTATGAAAAAAAAAAAGGAAATAGAAATGCAAGTGTGTGTTGCATGGGGAAAGAAGAAAGATAATATTTTCTGGAATATATTTCCTCCCCTGTCTTTCTTGGGTTCATCATTGTTACTGTTTGCAGCTAACAGAAAAACATCACTTGAAGTAAAAGATATTACAAATGCCAGCTGCTCTAAAGTTTAATCACTAGTTTCTCCTGAAGAGAACGATAACAAGCAGATTAAAATGGACTGCTGTGGCAGTGGCTGGACTGACTGTAACCCACTCCTGTTCTCTTGGAATTCATTTCTTTTGAGATCGTCATTACTGAGGTTCACAAGTGCATGTAATATATAAATCACATCTACGGCAGCAAAGTGATAATTTCTTTGGATGAATAGAAGGTAGCTACACGTGGGTGAGAAAAGTACCATGTTATCCTGTGATTTTTTACAATTTGAACAATTATGGCTGCTATTATTGCCAAAGTGCTACAGGAAGCAAATTCAGTGCTATGTTACTTGTCTGCATCAGAGTTTGTCTTGATCATTGTGACACAAAGAGAGCTTTTTCCTCCTCTAGTGTTAGGATAGTTCAAGAATAGGTGAAGACAAAGACCAACCAGGTGGTTCTTGCCAAGTTTCAGGGCATAGTAACCTTTATTTTTAAAAACCACTAATAGCTTGCATAATATATAGCGTATAGAAGCGATCAATTCTATAACAGCATTGGCTGAACTGAAATCTTGCAGTAAAAATGATAGGAAACGCATTTTAAATTGAACTACTTGAACGGAATCTCTTAGATTACTGATTTTTAAGAGCAGGATGGGTCATTAGAAACATCCAACCTGAATCATGACTCAGGTCATCCAACCTGAATCATGACTCAGAAAGTGAGATCTCCAGCTAATATTTTCCACATATATTCCAAAGATGCATGCTCTACCTTCCTCTCACTGTTACCCAAAGCAAGCTAGGTCAGCAGCACTATAGATTTTATATATGTTTAATCAAGACCAAGAGCATTTATCTACAGAGCCTATTGCTTGTTCCTATCTTTCCCTGCCTCTAATTCTATAGAGTCTACTTGTGGATTTCCAGAGGACTTAAGAATGTCCTCTGGAACTCCAAGCAGCTTCCTCAAGTGTATTATAGACTCAGTTCTTGTCTGCCCAGTGAGCAAAGCAGATTAGATGTGGTGTAACTCTACAGAGTTGTTCCTGGGTCCCTTTGGGTGTTTTGCAATTGAGTAACAGGGATTGCACAATTTCTTTACCAAACCAAAGACAGAGTACATGTTCAGTATCTTGGTATATGATTTGCCTTTAAGGCCAGAACACAGCGATATCAAAGGAGAGATACTGGGGATCAGTATTTCTCAGCAACACCCCAAGCTTCCCACTTACACTCTGCTTTCCATGGATATATTTATACGGTATTTTGCAGTAGATGCAAACTCACTCTACCCACATACTAAGCCCACTTTGAGTGAGTCAGCTCCATCAAACAAGTAGCTCTGGTTTAAGTGGTGCTAAGCCTAAGAGTTTAGAAGGGAGGTTTAATAGCTCCAGTGCAATGCCAGCTCATGACATGGCAGCTACATGGCTTGTGGCAACAGAGGGACCCTGTCTCCTGCTGATTTGCAGATGTCCCCAAGGGGAGGACGAATTAAGACAACTCCTTCCCTGCTATCATTTCTGAAATACTTGCATGAATGTCCCACCCTCTCAGTACTGATCTGCTCTGTATCTCATCCTTGTCATGGGAATCTGTGTGTGCCAATAAAAGGAGAGACCAAGATCATAGAATCACAGAAACATTGAGATTGGAAAAGACCTCTAGAACATTTAGTCTAACCACTGAAAAAGTGTAAAAAAAGATTAATGGGCAGCACTTTTTTCCCTTTGATGCCACACCAGGTTAAACTCAGATGTTTTCTGTGAAGTGGTGGCTTCCAACACTGGTAAGGAAGGGATCTCATCACCCATGTAAGGGCATTCTGATGAGGTCTCAATACAGCAGTGTCTGTGTAATACATGCAAGGCAGGTATGAGAAGCCCGATAGGCAGCAACCACCCAAGGTATATCAGAGAAGTGCAGTTAATTTCCCTGAGAGCTTTGAAGGTTGGGAGATAACTTTGTCACCCCCTTCTTTCCCCATCTTGCTCACTCGTATGCTGCCACCGAAACCACACAGCCCCAAGCTGCTGTAGTTGAAGATTCTTCTGGACAGTGATCTCAGACACAGGGTTTAAATTTGGAGTGATCCTGGATGGAGCCAGGAGTTGGACTGGGTAATCCCTGGGGATCCCTTCCAACTTGGGATATGCTACGATTCAGTGATTCTTACTCTGAGGGTAACAGTAGCCCAGCAATGCTTGTACTTTCCCTAAATGGAAGGACTTTACCACATTTCTCTTTCATGTCAGGGACAACTGCAGAGAACACTTAACTTCTTCCACTGCCTACACAGAGACACTTTGGAAGATAAGTGCTGGGCACAGATAGCTTCCCATCCTGAGCTGACATGATGCAGAAGGACTTTGGGAGGAGGTGTATTGCTAATGCAAGCCTCTTGACCTCTCTTTGTCTATTAGGTTTTACACAACTCCATGCCATAGTTTACTCAGTTCCAGAAAAACTTTTACCAGGGCAACTTTTACCCTATGCCATCTGTTTTTTGTTTGTTTGTTTGTTTGTTTTCTGTAAACATACCTTAGAAAGCAATGAGTTTTGCTGTATTGATATCAAAAGAGAAAATTAATCATACATTTTGCATTTATGCAATGACTCCTCCATTTTTAATGGGGATTCTGCTTCTTTGGCTTCATGTTTTGCTCATGTTGTCTTGCACTGGAGACACTTCAGGATAAAGAATGATTTCTCTTATTTCATGTTATATCTGGAAACCTAATTTTGCCATACAGGAATTTCCAATGATTCTTTTTGAATGATTTCACTCAAAATTCTCCAAACTCTCAAAGCAAATAGTTTTTAAGAGCTAAAAATTCTTGTTTCCTGTCAACATTTCAAAACAAGAGAAGAACTTGGGTTTTCTCATTCTGTTTTTTTGTTTATTTGTTTGCTTCTTTCCGAAGCCTGAGGTGACATTTAAGAGAAAATGAAAATGTTGTTTATAAAACAGAATTTAAATAAGAGGCTTTTATTTTGACATATCCTGGGAGTGAAAAGCACACTTCCTCTTGTTAAGTATTTTCCAACAAAATCACTTCTGACGCAGTGTTAACTTTTTGAGGAGAATTAAGGCAAAATTGACATGAAGGTGAGTACATTGAGCCTAAAGGGGATGAAAGTGCCTGCAGTGGGCTATTGCTGGCATGCAATTCATGATGTGCAGATTTTGACTACTAATATACTTTTGAACAGATTGCTTCAGATGCACTTATTAATTTGTCACTTCACTGATAATCAATGTGATAAGGAACATTTTATTGTTAGATCCTGACATGAGCCAAAGTCTGGCATTTCCTAATGCTCTCAGTTCTCCATCCTGCAAAGGAGTCTGTGGCAGCTGATGTTGCTGAGCAGCATGGGGACATTTGGACAGGTAGAATTAGTGGCATTTTCACATAGTGCTGAAACTGATATATGGCAGTTACTCCTGCTTGGAAGCATGCATGTATATAAATAAGTTAAAGTCTCTCCATTCCCTGTGTGATCTTATACATGACTTGGATTGCTTTTGGCAGAGTGCACCTGTCCAAAAATACCCAATTGAAGAGCTGAAATTTTGTCTCTTTGAATGCAAATATTTTGCCCTGTGAGGTAGCAAGCAATAGTCACTACTGAACCAACAAGATCAATGCAGAGATGCCCCGCTGTCTCTTGTCATTGCCATCTCACAGAATTGTAAATGAAGCAATTGCTCACGTTGCTCATATTCTCACCTGAGAAGCATAGTCAGAGGCTAAGTATATGCCAGGCACAGCACAGACTAGAGCAATTAGACGGTCCCTTAATGACATAGCTTATAATTTACACATGGGACAAGGGACAACAGATGGATGCAGACATGCAAAAAAGAACTAAGCAGCTATGCAATGATGCCACAGTGATTCACCAGTGAGATGGTGAAGGTTTCAGCTTACTGATGTCTTAGCTTTTCTACCACTGTCACAGTAAAGGAAAGAGCAGTGACTGAAGCCATGGATGCATAGTTTGAAAAGTTGCCAAAGAGGAGACTAAACTTTACAGAAGCAGGAGACCAAAAGTCTATATTATACTGTGTGCCTCTGGAAAATCAGTTCTAAATTGCTCATGATATAATTAGTGCCTTTGAAAGTCATCCATGTTATTGTGATAAACCTTGCCCAGTATTACGGAACTCAGAAATGAGATGAGAATTGGAGCCCTGCTGCGTTAGTAGCTGTAAGAGTATAAAGCAGCATGGAGATCTTCAGTTGCAATTTATTTTTCCCATTGATATTTAGGGTTTCTTAGCTCTTTGCAAAGGACATTATTGGGGTAGGTTATGGAATTCAAGGACTGGACAAGTACGAAAGTACAGAAGTACAGAAATGAGAAGAAGCCAAAAACATTAAAAGGACAACGGTGTAGGGAGAACGGATGAAGATACTGTGGGGAGGTAAGGATGGAGGGGTTGAAAGAGTCATCACAGAGGAAAGAATGCCTTTTCAGAGCTCAGAAAACACCCCTGTGAGCTCAAATGCAACTGTGGGCCCTTGCTTTCACTGACTGTGCAGCTGCTCCTTGCAGCTTGAGTGGGCTGACTCCTCCCTTGTTATTGCCTCGTGCTGACTGTAGAGCATATCTGAATGGCAAAGAGATTTGCAATTAGGAGAAATGCTTCACACAGCTAAAAAAAATGTCATTTTTTGCTGAATATATAGCTTATTTGCATCTTTTTTCCTTTTCCTTTTTCTTTTTCTTTTTTTCTTTTTCTTTTTCTTTCCTTCCTTCCTTCCTTCCTTCCTTCCTTCCTTCCTTCCTTCCTTCCTTCCTTCCTTCCTTCCTTCCTTCCTTCCTTCCTTCCTTCCTTCCTTCCTTCCTTCCTTCTTTTCTTCTCTTTCTCTTCCTTCCTTCCTTCTTCTCTTTCTCTTTCTCTTTCTCTTTCTCTTTCTCTTTCTCTTTCTCTTTCTCTTTCTCTTTCTCTTTTCTCTTTCTCTTTCTCTTTCTCCTTTCTCTTTCTCTTTCTCTTTCCTCTCTCTCTTTCTCTTTCTCTTTCTCTTTCTCTTTCTCTTTCTCTTTCTCTTTCTCTTTCTCTTTCTCTTCTCTTTCTTTCTTTCTTTCTTTCTTTCTTGCTTTCTTTCTTTCTTTCTTTCTTTCTTGCTCTCTCGCTCTCTCTCTTTCTTTCTCTCTTTCTAAGTGATTCAACTAACAATCAATGATTGATAATTAATAATTCTCACAGTGGTCACCTATTTTTACTAAACCTTGGGGTTTGATCTTTCCCAGCAAATAAGAAGGCAAGGAGTCTGATTTATCAGTACTAAGAAAGCTGTTGCCTGAATACATTCATAGTTCTTCATTGATGAAAGAGAATGACATAAAAAGAAGAGCATTTATAAGCCAAACTTCGCTTTCCTCCTGAGAAAGGTGCTTTCCACATCTCTGCTCCCTCCATCCCTCCCTCCTGTCAGGCACCAGGCCTGGGTAGGAAGGGCTGAGGGCAGCAGATGGGGAACTGGCTGTTGCTCAGTTTGGAAAGCAGCTCCTGACATTTGGCTCACACCTGTCAGCAGACTCCGTATACACTTGTTTATCCTCCTCTGTACCATATGTTTCCATGGAAAAGCAGTCTCAATGATCTATTGCCTTACTTCTATCATTCCTATTATGGTCATAACTGAGCATTTCACAGTCGTTAATGCATTTACCCTGACAGCATCCCTGCTGCGTGGGCATTTAGTATCACCCACTTTACAGATGGGCTAGCTGAAGCTCAGATCAACAGCTCCTCAAAAGTCTTTGGGTATGTCTTGTTGAATTCAATGGGAAGAAAACACATCTCCAGGAGAAGTGAGCTTGGGAAAGCAAACTACATGCTCAGTTTCACTCAAGCAACTTGTAGTGGTGTGAGGAATCCCCCTTCTGGATCCTAAACAGATGCTCAAAGCTCCAGGCCATTTTGTTTTTTTTTTTTGACACAGAGTTGTTTTGTAAGATCCAGCAGAGCTGTGGTTGCTGCCTGCAGTTTTTCTTCACCCTTTGCCAGTAACCTCCTGTCTCACAACCCTCCACGTCCTCAGCACTTTCTAGAGGGGATATTGTCTTCTGCAGATTTAGTGTAAATGTTAGATAGTTAAAAGACTGCTTCTGCTCCTGTATGCTTTTTCTCCCATTTCCTCTGTGCTTTATATTCTTCCCTGCGTCTCAAAACTTCTTTGTAATCTTTCATAATCAATGTCTATGTAGGAGAGAAACAGAATTCTTTTAAATGTACTGTACGTACCTATCAGTCACCTACTTATTAATTATAACTAAAAGCATGATTAATCTGTCATGGATAAGGCTGCTAAGTAACCCTAATCATGCTAATTCATTTCTGTCACTTACACAAAGGCAGCATTATCATCAGTTTTCATATCCGTGTGTACTGAAACCCGTATACACAGCAGCTGCAGAGGACTGGTAGAGTTCTTTCTGCCACAGATGAGGTTGCATCATGGATTTCTGCATTGTCCCCACAGTGCTGGTGCAGTGATTTACTTTCTTGGTACCAGTAGGATTTAATGATGTTATCTTTTGCAAATAATTTTGCCTTCTAAAATGGATGACAATTGCAGTTATGAAAAGTATTTCCAGGGCCTTATAATGACTATAAGTGAAGTTCCTCTGCGGGAGGGGTCAGCATGAAGGCCAAGGTACTATTTAAGCTCTGCACTGCGTGGGAGCTGAGATGCGTAGGTCTTATACAAGTGTGAATTTCTGAGGAAAACAATGTCTTTTGATATTGCAGAGCATAATGTGTTCCTTTCTGTGTTCCCTTTCTCTGAGTGTTCAACTAAGCCATTTTTAAAAGCCTAGACACTGGAAAGTTAATTTCCAGGTGCCAAACTTGAAATTTGTAACTGCACCTGAAACCCAGGGTGCATCCACCCTGTAAAGCAGTCAATGGGCGGATATACTAAATCATAGCTAAGTTATGCTGTTTAACTTTTAAAACGTTCTGAGCAAAGTTTTTGGCAAAGTTTCAAAACTGACACCTCCAGAAGTCTAGTTACAACCTACATATTAGGAGTAGAACAAAGCAGGATCACCCTACAAGGGAACTAATCCAGTGATGCCTCGGTGACCTGCCTAGACTTGATGCCTGTTTTCGACTGGATAAACAATGAAGAACACAGCCATTAGGTTCATTAATTATGTAACCTGAGTAGAAAAAACAAACTTTATCTTCCATATATACAGC
The DNA here is from genome assembly GCF_026119805.1 of Tympanuchus pallidicinctus. Taxonomy (NCBI): domain Eukaryota; kingdom Metazoa; phylum Chordata; class Aves; order Galliformes; family Phasianidae; genus Tympanuchus; species Tympanuchus pallidicinctus. The sequence continues at coordinate 6,355,341 of NW_026294627.1, read as the reverse complement.
CTTTTGTTCAAGTTTGATAAAGTTTTATGTAAGTGCGTTAGTATAAACTGTCGAGAACTAAAGAAGTTCCCTGCAAGATGATGTTTGAGAATATAATCTGCATCCCTTTTGTGCTGCATGCCTTGGAAACCTGGATAAAGAAACTGTTTTGGTTTTTGGTTGAATGTCTGTCTATCATCCTGCAGGCAGGGGCTCAATCAGTAGAGTTCTGAGCACATGTGTTCATGAAAGACTCATAAGAGTTTGTCTTGAGTCATCATTAATCTAAGTATTGCCGTTGCCAAGTCATGGTCAGCGCACAGTGGGAGAGTAAAAGAAGGTTGGAAAGACAAGTCAAGTAACACACAACCTCATGATGTAGTTACTTGACGGAGTGATTTAGTAAATGCAGGATGAGTCAAAAAGGAAAGGTTGGAACAAGCCAATCTTCCACACATATAAGAATCTTTTTCTAGGAGAACAGCTCGAGGTTTTGAAGAAAAGGAGTGCTGCTAGTTAAAAAATGAAATAAATTGAAGTACTTTTCTGGGTCTAGATTTTGGACTAATGTCAATCTGTCTTCCTTTTGTTTGTTGCAGTTGCATTATGTATTTTAAATGGGGGTTTCACTGCTGCCCTCATAGGGTGCACAGGACAGATATAAAAGGGTCTGAAGAGAATGTCCTTGTTTCATTACTGCTGCTCGAAATTATCTGGGCCGCCACCTAACTTAGAAGAATCTTTTCACATATTTTTAAAGATTTTTTTTTTTGTATGGATTTTGCAGTTTGTATTTATTTTTTATTGCTCTTCAGTTTTCAAAGTTACGTGTAGTACAGTACACAGTAAATTGTCTGTAGCCATTCACATACTTTGTAGGGACATACAGAAAATGTTAAGGTCACCATCAAATCTTGGAATGTCCTCCTTTCCATAGTAATTTCAATCTCTTCTTGCAGAGCTCTGTTCCCCTACCCTCTCTTATTAATAAACATTGTACCTTTCTGTTTACTTCTCTTTCCACCTGCACAGCTGCAGTCTTCTCTTTCAGCAAGAGACAGTCACAATTTTGTTTGTCACACTGAAATACCAATTTGTTATTCTTTATGGATTGTACACTTGGGTTTTCCTTATGGAATAGAAATTAAAAGAGCACTGACATTTAGAATATTAAGGAACTACTCCAACTGATTATAGTCTTGTTAAAATGAGTCATACACTTTCAGTCCAAACTTCTTGACATACACATCCATATATATCAATTACTATGACATCATTGAAGGACTATTTTTACCTTGGTAATAAAAGCTGATTACATTTGTCAACTTTTCAAATGATGCTTAATCCAATGAATGTAAAGACAGGTCAGGAGAGACACTTGATCTCAAATAATAGCTAAGATGATTTTATATGTCTGAAAATGCTGTGCATGTAAAATATTTGCAGTTTTGAAGCGTAAGTGAAAACTGCACTGTAGAAACACAAAATAAATTAGGTTTACCAAGTAGAATTAAACTCACCTGTCAACAAAAGCATGGTGTAGGATGAAGATAGGATCATTCGCAGAGCCTTGTACTTGGGACATGGAGCCATTCATGTAGATGTGAAGGGCATTATGCAAACCACTTTGAGATATGTTTGATATCGCAGTGTGTGGATCAGCAAAGCCTGTATATTCCAGAGAAAATCACATGCTGATACTACAGTGCAGAGAATTCTTTCACCAGTAACACTGAAGATCAAAGCACCTTATTTCAACTCATTTACTTTCAGCATTTTAGACAAGAGCTTCAGAAAACATGTAAAGGAGTATTAATAAATTTCAAAGGCATAGCAAAGATGAAATTAGAGTAAGCTAAATTAAAACTCCTGCCATGTAGCTAATGCAGCATGTCAGCAAATGTACTGCTTAATTGGTTTATATTTTTAAATTTCTACATCCATCCTGTGTGACTGTAAAAAGGAAACCTAATTCCTGCAGGTGTTTATGCATGTCTGTTTATTCACATTAAACTTACTCTTTTTTTTCTTTTCATTTTTTTCTCTGTCCTTAGGTATTTCTAAGGTACAACAGGCTAGTGTATCTCATCATATATGCAGCCACTTAATATCACTTATCTCTACAGAACTCATTCTTTAATTCAAAGGAGACAATGCAATACATGCTATTATCTTCACAAAAGGGGTTTGTAAATAATTAGTAAAATATTAATGCATGTGTATATGGTTAATAATCAATTGATGATCTTCTTTCACCTTTCCTCTTGAGCATGAAAGTCTGTGGACTGCTGTTATTTTGAATCTCTCCTAGAATACAGGCTTTACAAGTAGGTCACACAGAGCAAACCCTGAATTTCTGATCTGGTGTGGTAGCCTCCCCACACACCAGCTTTGGTGCTGGTAACCTTTTCTGAGCATCGTAACAGACAAGCCTCCTCCCTAATTTTAAGGACTCAAAATCAAAGTCAGCTAAACCATGTGGAACTTCTCTGGTTTTCTGTAAGAAAACATCTTAACCTGATGCTAGCCCTACTGCCATCTCTGATTTGGTTCACAAAGGTGTCATATTATCACAGTTTCTGTATGTTGTAGGATGAGAAAACATAATGTAGGGATATTGAAACATCTTAAAAAATCAATAATCCAATAAAAAGGGCTTTGAGCAGAATGCATATTGTGCTGCTGCTCTGTGTTTTCCCAATATTGTCACATTTTATCAAAGATGGGAAAAAGAGAAAACTCTCTGGGAAATTCTTGATTCACAGAAGGTATTGATTGACATGTGGCCATTGATGTTTTATTACTAAATAACATTCTGTCAGTTTGCAAACTTGACTATTAGACACCACTGAGAATGATCTGCTGGTGGGCTATTTTCACCTCTTCGTGCTTCTAAATTCCCTTATGAGGCTTTGCCTTGTCTAGCAACTTCTTTAAGCAAAATCTTTTGGTGAAAAGTCCTGGAGAATTTTCATAGAATCGTAGAAGCATTTGAGTGAGAAAGGATTTTTAAAGGCCATTTACTCCAACCCCCTGCAATGAACAGACACCTACAGCTTGATCAGGTTCCTCAGAGCCTTGTCCAGTCTGACCTTGAATGCTTCCATGGATGGGGATCCACTGTATCTCAGGGCAGCATTTTTCAATACTACACTATATGCTAAATGAAGCCTATCTATTACACTAAGGGTCAAATACACCCTGTGACACCTAAGAATCAATATATAATAATAACTGTCTATCTTTTTCATGGCAATATTATGAAAAACATTTCAAGAAATTCAAAGTAATTCAGAGAAGAAAACATAATCAGGAGAGTTGGAAGAAGTAGAGTTGGCTGATGATGAAAAGACTTCAAGGTAAGGTAAATCTGGATTTAGGAGAGAGCAACAATCATGTTAATGCTTACAGATAACTGCAAGTGTCAAGTACATCCAAAGTGGAATAGGATTATTGAAGATGATGCATGGGAGCATAAACATGGGCAGAATTTCTCAAAGGGAAAATCTTGCCCACAGGAAGTTGTCTGATAGGGAATGTTATACTACCTAGCTGCCACCTAGCCAAAAAAAAAAAAAATTAAAAAATAAAACAGAATAAAATATATTTCTAAAGGTTCTGTGAAGAATAATGCGTGTTGACATTTTGACCAGAATTGATAGGAATTGATTGCAACAATTTTGGCCTTCCTTACAGGTAGCCATAGTGTGTGACCACTGGAGTGGAGTTAGTTGATTTAACAATACTCCTTACCAGGGAATCTCTGTGAATCTTAACTGAAAAAGATACATGTGTATATCATTCTGAAACTACTCTTTTACTTATATTCAGCTGCATTATAATATACTGAAGGTAAGATAGATTTGTGCAGGGTCTAGGCAGGAGGACAGATCTAGTGGTTGGCAACCCATTGCAGGGTTGATCATAGAATTTGATCATAGATCCTAGAATTTGATCATAGAATCATAGAATGGCATAGGTTGGAAAGGACCTTAAAGATCATCAAGCTCAAGTTGGAACTTGATGATCCTTGGGGTCCCTTCCAAACTAACTGCGAGGGACTCCAAAGATCATCAGCTTCCAACTTCCAACTTGATTTTGATGATCTTTAAGGTTCTTTCCAACCTAAGCCGTTCTATGATTGTATGTTTCGTACCAGACATTAGATACTTTCAAAAATTTCTCAATGCACTGCAAATACTTTATCTAATATTTTAGAAAAAAATATACAGAACATTCTGGCTGTAGTCAACTTTCATGAAACTTCTGAATTTCAGCAATTTATTGCAATGATCATATGCTCACAAGTAACTGGGATGCTTTTAATAACCCCAACATCCCATCTCCCAGTTAATTGGGGTCCAGTCATTCTCAAAGGTGCACCATGAGAAGTTAGGAAAGTCCATACAAACATTAAAGCTAGCAGGAATAAAACTGTAGTTTTGATATTAATTCATTTTATTTGTCTGGATATTAATCTTTTCTTTCAGGCAAACTGATATCACTGCCTGTGAACAGGGCAGCTCCTTCCACCTGTTTTGCATTATGGTGTGTGTGCCCATCCTCTCCCATGTACTGAATGCAGCTGTTCTTAACCCTTCTGTGAACTGAGTTAACTCACTGAACTGACATAATACTCATGCAGTATCTTATGCAATGATTCTCAGTACCAAAAGGTGGTGAGAGTGACTGGCTAGAGGACTGAGGAAATTGCACAGAGAATTAGGAGGTAGTGAGCTATTAAATCATCCAGCCAGTATAGAAAGCTGAATCACTCAGACATCCTTCTACGTTCTCATTTAATTATGGCGTATTAGAAATAGCCAGTAGGGCATACATCACTGAAGAGACTTGAGTGTTACCAGTGATTTTAGTGAGAGAAGAATCATATTTGTAAGTGATTATAAATGTGATTCTGCTCCTACTTATAACCTTGTAGATCAGTAACAATGATTCAATGAAGTTGAAGCAACTTCAATAGAACCAGGCTAAATTAAATCAGAGGAGAATTTAGCCCAAAGTTTATTATAGGAGGAGCTAATCATGTCACTCACAATTAAGGCTGCCTAACTCTTTTAGGATGATATATAGGTGGTTCTCATTAAAAATGCAGTAAGTTAAGTATATGTCTTTTAATAGAGAATTTAACTATACTAACTTTAGATTTTACTGTCTAATGTCAGAGTCCACAGACGTTCCTGCATAATCTATCAAACATTATGTATTTCAAGCAGGTACTGTTTCCCTCAAGTGCTCATTTGCCACTGTCTGAAGTGCTGTAAGTATGTTTAGTGAAGGGTATGCAGACCTTGGAGAGCATTAGAAGCCTTCAGTGCTACAGAAACAGATGAACCATTCCAGAAGTCCTTTCTCCTCTGATTATTTTAATGGACTGCCAAACCTCTGTGATACTACTGATGTCTGTGAAATATTTATTGTTGTTTTGTTTTTAAGCCTCAAAACTTTCTTAAAAAATATAATTTAGTTTTGTACGACTTTCTAGGCCTGTTACTGGGGCATCAGGGACTTTAAAGACCAAATTCTGCTCTGCATATTGCATATCCAAGTGCAGCTGACTGATTACACATAGTGCCACTCTGGACAAGCATGACACTTTAATAAGGGTTTACATTTGGGTGAAGCTCAGGACAGACAGATGCACATGCCATAAAACAGGAAAGAAGATACAGATATAAAAATTTTAAGACCATATCCTTACAGGTCTTTGAAGCTAGTGGTGTTCTTCTGACTTACAGTGGTGGAGACTTTCAGCCATTGGAAACATATTTTCTCAAGCAATGCTATTATTGTAACCACTCTAAAGTGAAGCAACTGCAAGATCTGCAGAATTTGGCCTAACGGGCTGTAGCAAATGAAAGTTTGTGATTATCTAATTTAGACCACACCACCACCTAGGGTTTTTACTTATAATGATTCTTGTAGAACTTCACTGTGATCTGAGATGAACAGTCTTTCTGGTTATCTGTTCAGGACCCTCTGTGACTTGACAGCACTTTCTCAGTGTGCAGCCCAGCTTTACTCAGAGGTTGAGAATTTAAGCCGGATGAGAGATGTTGGCTGTAGGCTAAAACTTTTTTAATTAGAAGTTTTCTGCTGGAAAACTTCATTTTGAGAAACCATTTTTTGTTAGCTATATGGATTACAGTGAGAATACTGAGAAAAGTTTTCCAGATGAAAATATCTCACGGGATAGGATCTTACAGGATGTTCTATTAAACTGAAATTACATTTTGAAGTGCTTGATGTTCTGTTCCATTATTTCATGACAGGACAAGAGTAACAATACATAATTGTGTCAGACAACGGACTGCTATGGCACTTGATACTATGTGTCCTGAGTTAATTCATGAATAATCAAAGTGATACAGAGTTTTAGAATCTGAAGAATATTATTTTGTCCATTTGTGGAAAATTTAAGAGGCACTGATCTTCATTTGAAATTGCCATGAATATACTCATCTTACATGTGGAAAAAAAGTATTTTTTTTGACTACCTCTAGTTCTTAGAACCTGTCACATTAAAGCTGACCTACACAAAGAAGCCCAAATCTTAATTTACAGTCAGCTGATCCTCACCTATTGCTTATAATATCAACTGATTTTCTGTACTCTTCTTGCATCCAAGATGCATCTGATGAAGTCAGTAGTGTTTTCCAGTTAGGACCTTTTTTCAACAAATCCTAAGTAAAATATTTACCTCCAAGGAAAGATATGCCACCTGCTTTTAATCCACTGTTTTTCAAAGTAGAAACTACTGTTTCAGAGTAAGAGGACATCCTGAGTGTTCAGTTCTACTAGGTGGTTGTTTTAACAGACTATATTGACCTTAGCTGATCATTTTTGTTGTGGTTACTCATAATTGACATCAGTTGTGTCTGCATAGCAGTGTTATCTCTCAGGCAAACATTCAGTGTGGTGCTGATGACTACCTCTTAGATGGTCAAAATGTGCTAATTCCAGTTCACATGGATGCTCAGACATGGAAGGGCATGAAGTTTTGTCCAGAAGTGTATGATGTCTAAATCTGGAATACTCTGGCTTCATCTTCTAAGTGATCACAGCTGTTTTCCATTACAGAAATAAAGTTGAGGAGTAAATCTCACATGGGTGTAAATCAAGAGCCACTCCATTGGAATCATTAGCTTGGTTCTGCTCATCTTTTGTAAATCTAAAGTAGCACCACTAAGTAAAGGGAGTTACTTTGGATTTACTTTGGATCTAGAAGAAATTAGAATTTGACGTTAGTTGTATTGGCACAAACTTGGGTAAACCAGTAAAGAAGGATTTAAAAGAAGGAAATAAATGCTAGGATCTATGAACTGTTAGCAAATATGTGAGAATGCCATTACAGTATAGCACAACGGAAGCAAATTAGCAGTCTCATTTTGGCATCTGTATGTAACAAAAAGTGAAGCAGATCATTTGTAAGAAAAGAGCTACCAAAATGTATCTTTATTTATTCGTTATGAGTTTTTTGGTGGTGGTGGTGGATTTGTTGTTGGTTTTTTTTTTTTTTTTTTTTTTTTTTTTTGGTAAAGGACTTCCTACTGTCTGTTTCAATCTTAGCATGTATTTTTGATGAGGTACTGCACTTCACTGTCTTTAGTTGAATAAACTGAAAAGTTTATGATCCTGAGGTGTAAACTTAAGTGTCGAAATAATTCAGATTAAAAATAATCTCAGTGGGGAAAAAAAAAGTGTCTTAAAACAAGTTAACTCCATATTGGAATAGAAAAGTTCTCAGAGTATTCAGAAGTCTTATATTACATATCCTATTCAACTTTCGCAGACAGGAAGGCAGTAACTCAATTTGATGGGCAAGATCTGGGTAGTATTCTGGAACTCTCAGTTTTTTAATTACTGTTACTTTTCAATTTTAATGCATTTTAAGAGAATGAGGAATACACTCAGAGAAAAACCTGAAGGTGCTCTTGAAGCAGAATCTTAATTAAAAACTAAAATCTATGGTCTGAAACAATTTTCATTGTGGAAGCACTAAAGAGAGTAATGATAGTTGTATGGGAAAGGAATGTCCTATTCTTCAGCAATTTTTTGTAATAATTTTCAGGAGAATGAGTTAAAAAGGCCTTTTATGAAACAAACAGCGAACAGATTTTAGGACTAGCTGGTTTTATAGATAGTTCAGGCTACAAGGAGGAGCTATTTCTGCACTCTATTGAACTTCATTTTCTTTCATAACAGCTCTGGAGAACCGTAGATAGAGCTCCTTCAGCTAGGCTATTAAAGTTATAAAACAATATGATAAGGGCACTGGGAGTTGGACTACAGGAAACATTACTTTCTTAACAGGATTTCCCCTGGTAGAGAGAGAATTGTAGTACTGAGTTGGAGTTCTGCTTTTGGTTTCGCATCTATGGAATGTCCAAGGATGACATTTATTGTCTCAATCTGTTCCCACTGAGCTTTTTCTTACTGTAGTGCATCCTCTTAGCCTTCCTCCACATTGATCCTAGGACTTGCAAAGGGCCTTCCCCATTGCTGCAGAAAATTGCTCCATCTCTCTCCTTCGCTCTTTGAACTACACTGGGGGAATCATTCAGGCACTCTAAAAAGGCTATTATGCATGCACATCTCGATGGACTGAAAAAAAAACAGATATAAATTCACTCTATCCTGGCTATAGGCTAAATGGATGCATCCAGAGGTCATGCAACGCTATGTCCAAGATAATATATGCTAGTTCTGTAACTACCTAAGCTTCTGGATCATATCTGGCTTGTGTTCATCCTCAAGGACGTGTCATTTTGTCCCAAGTTTATAGGAGGTATTATCTAAATCACGTTAAATCCATGAGAGCTCCTAGCCTAGTGATAATAAGCTGGAGCTTCACAATCTTAGTAGAAATATGAACATTCTTCCGATTCTAGAGATTTGTTACACAGAACAGGAACGCTCACTTGGAGGAAAATCTGATCTACAAGAGTTTCTTCAGGATGTAGAGACATTGCCACAGTTCAGATAAAACATGATCTCTTCATAGTGTGCTTGGCTGATGACTCTAGTATATTAATAAAGATCAGCCATGACTGCCATGACATTAACGTGACAGAGACAACAGAGAAAAAAATGGTAAATTAATCAGACAAAAACCCTGATTCTGGTTTTCAAATTTAAATAACTTCCTGGCTTCCTCTTTGGGAGAGGTATGTGCTTCCTCAGGTCAAGGGTACAATTTAATGAGTAGTCATAACACTGAAATTAAGCCTTTGAAAGTGAAGGGTCCATTTTGATTCTATAGCTCTATACACTGTGCCTTTGGCTTTGTTTACAATACTAACAGCAACACTCATGAATTTTTGTCTTGTTTATTTCATTTCCCTTTTCTCTACTTTTCCATTTTTACTCTTCGCATTTACTCACATATGTTGTGGAGAAAAATGTATAGAAAGTTATGCCACCTTTTTGTTTCCTGAACTTTTTTTTTCTTTTTTTTTTTCTCAAATGTAAAAACCACAACTGCCAACAAAAACTGTTCAGAGCTGGAGTCAATAATAAATATCTTTATTTTCTTTTGTTTTCAGAATGCATATTTCTCTTTTTTTAACCATTTTTTAGTACTGAAACAGATTCTTTTTTTTTTTCTTCCCCGTTATGGCATTGCATACTGCATCAAGAGTAATACCAGACAATTAAAAGCTTTGCTTTGTTATCCTCACACCAAAGTCTATACTGTATTTTTTGGTCCTTGTGGCTTCCTTGCAAGTAAAATCTCTGGCATATCAATGAAAATACGGCCAATTTGATTCAGCAGATAAATAATACAGCAGGGAAGTAATGGTTTTTGGTAACTATAATGTGCTAGCCTTGTTTACTAGCAATTTAGCAAGTTTTGAAAGAGATTGGGTCAATAGATAATTAAGAATAACAATTCTATTTACAAAAGAATCCTCGTTTATCAGCAAATTAGGAACCTTTATAGTGGATTGGCTAATTAGATAACTGAGATGAATAACTAAACACTTCAGCAAAAGATGCTGAAGGTAGACTAGATTTCAGGAAGAAATTCTTTACTGTGAGAGTGATGAGACACTGGAACAGGTTGCCCAGTGAGGTTGTGGATGCCCCCTCCCTGGAACATTCAAGGCAAGGCTGGATGGAACTGTGAGCAACCTGGTCTAGAGGGAGATGTCTCTTCTTGTAGCAGAAGATTGGAACTACATGATCTTAAAGGTCTCTTCCAATCCAAACCATTCTGTGATTGTATGATTAATGTTCAAGGTATAATGTCATCCTTAATCCTTGGATTCTGGCGTGAAGCTACTACGAGTTGCTGAATGCATATACACAACCCAAGTGGCAGCATCTTCTTTCACCCTTGACATTCAGCACAGTCCCTGGAAGACAGACTCAGGATAATCCTGCAGTCTGCATGGACACGGTTGCAATCATGGGAAAGTATGTTATTAGATTATCTGTTTTTATCTGTTTTCATGCAGATATATTTCTGTGCCTGGTACTAACTATTGTTGAAACAATGTGTCATAATAGATGGATTTAGGGTCTGGTCTAGTCTGTGCTTTCAATATTTTTAACATGGTACTTCCTGTATGTTGATAGGAGTAAGTATTATTTATAATACTTATTTAATAATTATTATTATTTTATAATTATATATGGCATAATACAATATATATTTATACAATTTTACATTATAGTATGTTATGCTATATAATTATGAGTTGTGCATAACGAAATTAGCTAAAAACATCTAAAATTTAAAAGCTCTAATCCTAGAGACAATCAGGTTACTGACAGAAATGTCATAGCAGAGTGAAGCGTTACCTTCCAAAGTGTTTCGGAAGCTGTAATTGGCCATTTTATCCATGGATCCAGATTCATAGTGAGTGAGTGACAGACAAAATTCAACTTCTGATGAAGATGGGAGCCTTGGGGTCCTTGATTTGTCATTGTTTCCAGGATTTCGAAGTATAGGCCCTTCAGTAGTGGCGTTGCATAAAGCCTGTTGGCTGTTGTACTCTTCAGATCGAGTGCAGATTACCTGTACAAAACACTTTCTATTAGCAAAGTTGCAGTTAAAAAAAAAATGAAAACAAAGAGATACTTTGATTACTATATTAGGAAGAAGTGAAGGAAATATATGATATAGTAAGGTTGTTGCAAGAATATATATTTAAAATTGTCTATGTAATATTTTAATATAAGAAGATGTTTCATGGAAAACATCACCCTACTATGGTGCAAATTTTGAAATAATGCACCAATGACTGCCCATGTGGGATAATGTATCACCCTTTTTTGCACTTGGAAACTCATGAAAGCTAAATTCAGTGTTATCAATCAGTGCAGCAGGATTCAAACGAAGTTAAACCTTTTGCTGCAGTTGCAAAAAGGAGGCTTTTGGCTTCAACAGGCTACTGAACAAAGCCATAATCATGGACTTGTCTACGTATGCAGTAAAGGAGAAAATTGTTGACTTGGAACATGAAAACAATTGTAATTTGGTCTGAAAATATCTACCTGTGCTTTGTCAAACGAAATGGACAAATCACTTAGTTTCACTGTATCTTGATAATTTTTTATGTACAAAATAAGAAAATACCACGTTCTTCACAAGAAGATGCACATATCAAAATCTGAGGTGCTGTGTTCATGGATATTGGAAAAGTATTAACATTCAAAAGTTTTTCATCCTGAGAGTGTATCCTTGTTTCATCAACTGAAACAATGGAGAATGTGTGTGAAAGCACCATATTTGCATTGAATGAGGTGGAGGAACGTGAGGTTCTCCATGATGGAAAGAAGTGAATGGGAGATTTACTTTGCCACTGCTAATTGTGTACAAATTGCCAGGAATGAAGAAACACTTTAGGGCAACCTGTGCAATCAATAGAGAGAAGCATCTCCAGAGTGTGATTCAGCCCTGCCAAACCAGATGTCTGGTAACTGAGATGTACTTACTTCCAGGGGTGCCAAGCTCTCTCCATTGATTAAGACAGTGAAAGAAAATGTGTAAAAAAAATCAATGTGGGAACAGTCTCTGGACTGCAGTTAGCAAGGAAAGCAAAATTAAATGTTCTGCTTAATGTTCTGTTTTTGCATTAGGGTGGGATGAATTGCACCCTGGAGGCATGGATATGCCTCTGAAGTCACTTAAGACAGAGTCAAAAGCAACCTGCTTCACAGCCTAACAAACTTTTGGAATACTGGAAAGAGATGAGAAGAGAAGAATAATTTCCTAAGTGATTTGTCCACATAGAAAATGTGTGACAGGACTGGTGATATAACCTAGATTTCTTAAGGATCTGGAGTTCTTAAATGATAAGCTGCTTATGAATATGAATCATATGAATCTCATGAATAAATTCCTCTTTTTTTTTTTCTTTTCTTTTCTTTTTTTTTTTTTTTTTTTTTTTTGAGATAAGAAAACTTATCAGAGAAATTTATCCATTGAGACTGCTCTGATAACTGAAATTTGCCCTGGTATATTAAAACTGCTAAGGTGCCCTTGGAGGATGAAGGTGATTGTCCAGCAGGGTTTAACATGCACAGAACTCAATTTCTCTTGGCAGATCTCCCAAGGATTGTGCTTCCAAGAAATTTATTTTCAGATTTCACCAAGAAGGAAGGGGTAGCAAGATAGAGAGACCTACACTTGAAAACACAAAGCATAGCTACATAGCTGTTTTGATGACTGTTTTCTCATTACTCTGATGAAGTTCAACCGAAGTTAAAAGGAAAGCAGGGGGATGATTCATGTGGGAGATGTTATAGCTATTGTTTTGCTTATAGAGAATGCACAATCTCAAGTCCCTATAAATGCACTAGTGAAGAAAACTGGTGAGCCTTGCCTGGTGGGCCTCAACTCTTTTTCCCAGTCAGCACTTAGCTCAGAAACTGCAATCACAAAAGCTTTCTTTCCACCTTGGTTTTCTCCAGTCCGTTTGTAGGGTTCTCCTGGCTTTGCTGCCTTGTCATCTCTTGTCTTTTCATCCTCTGCCCACTACCCAGAGATATAACCCCACTCATCATAAAGAGGAATCATGCGTTGCTTTCACAACTGGCATCTCAGACACTCAGGGAGCCTTCAAGGATGAGTTCAAATATATCTAAACGAAAGCACATGGCCCCGTTGTTTTGTTTGTTTTTTTTAGTGTGATTTAATTACACTCAATGTTAGGAGGCTTATAAATGCCTAAAGTGTTATTTTTTTATTCAATTTGTGTCTCTGTGTAGCCCTTTTTAACTGACCAAGTGAACAGAAGCAAGATGCTGTAACGTATCTGGTAGTGAATGATGATGAAATGCCCACATAAGGGGCAGGAATGAAAGTGCCTGTAAGTGAAAGTAACTGTGCTCTGCCTGCCCTGAACCAAACATTGAAGTCTGGCTGTAAAATGAGCTTGGGTGCTTCTCCATAAGGGTGTGATTTAGGTGTTACAAGTTATAGTTCTATCCTGAAAATATTATTTGCTGTTTTATCAGTCAGGTGAAGTGTTAGTAGTAACAGCACATAGGGCAGTCAAAAGCATCTTTTTTTATCCTTCTGGATTTAATCTGCATAATGTTTACACAAAATAGGTCATAGCATTACCTTTTTTTTCCCTTTCAGTATGAGGTCTTTCTACTAAAAAAATGCTCTTTAAACATATTTTGTATTCCATTTTCGAACAGTTCTGAGCAAATTTCTCTGTTCACTCTGAACAAAGCCTCACATTCAAGCTGCATCCAGCGTCTGTATGCACAAATCCACTGGCTACACAGAAATCGTTACAAAGATTCTCTGAGGAACAACTTATGTAAGCAATAAGCAGAGCAAACACCAGTAGATGGCAGTCCAGAATGCACAGCAACATTCATGGACTTCGTGTCAAAAAAAAAAAAAAAAGAAAAAAAGAAAAAAAATCCCTTGATGCACTGCAGCTGAGATCTTCTGCGCAGCTCTTTGTATCATTTCTTAGAAAACAGGCTGTAAATGTGCAGAAACATTGCTGCTGTTCAGTTTGCTCCTGCTTGCACAGGCCAGCCCCTGGGCTGAAGTAAAAGAAATTGCTTTTGGCAAAGTTCAGTCTTTTATCTACCACTTTTAAATTCAAAGCTTTGGAGTTTTGAGTGACAAATTATTTTTGCTTATTACATAGAGACATGTACCTGAAAAGTAACATACACCTGGAAAAGTTGGTGAATAATTTTATTGGGTATTGAAATGGCTGCTCACTGAAAAAGTGGTCTGAAATTCCTTTGGTTGCTGAGGAAGTGCAGCCTGTAAGAATTGAATCTGCACCTCTGCATATTGCTTCCTCAGAGAGCCAGTTCCTAACTCTGTTCCTCCTATGAGCCCACAAACCACAGATCTACCCTTGTCTGGAAGATGTATCAGAACATTTTTGTGGTTCTATGCTACAGGTTAATACAGCATGAAATAACACTTTGGAGTGCAGCCAGAGCAACCACTTGCCTGTGAGGCACATCATGCCTCTCTCAGGGGTGAGAAATGGGCATTTCCAAGCCGTCCTTTGGTGCATTTGGTCATCCTTCTGTACTCAGCTCTGGTGAGGCCACACCTCCAGTACTGTGTTCAGTTTTGGGTCCCTCATTACAAGAAAGACATTGAGGACCTGGAGTGTGTCCAGAGAAGGGCAGCAAAGCTGTGAGGGGTCTGGAGCACAAATCTTATGGGAAACAACTGAGGGAACTGGGATTGTTCAGTCCAGAGGAGAGGAATCTGAGGGGAGACCTTATCACTCTCTACCACCAGCTGAAGGAAAGTTGTGGTGATGGGGATGGAGATGGGGATTGGCCTCTTCTCCCATGTCACTAGAGATAGGACTAGAGGTAGTGGCCTCAAGGTGCACCAGGAGAGGTTCAGGTTGAACATTAGGAAAAATTTCTTCTCAGGAAGACTGTTTACGCACTGGCACAGGCTGCCCATGGAGGTAGTGAAGTCACTGACTCTGGAGGTGTTCCGAAAATGTGGAAATGTGGCATTGAGAGACATGGTTAGTAGGCATAATTGTAAGACATAATCTAATCTTAATTAAATGGCAAAGCTCAGGCATTTTCTTCACCAAAGAGGAAAAATACATGGAAATCCCCAAATCTACAATAGAACAAACTGTACTTTGGGAGCTTACTTTTATAGGCAGCACTTTAGCAGGTGCTGTGTCTATAGCAGCCCAAATGGTTTCTAAGAGATCGTGTATATTTATACTTAATTCTTAATGTACTCCTGAATGTGAGAAGATAAAACAGACAAAGAAAAGAGAAAATTTGTAAACTAAAACTTTGTGAAGAAACTCTAAGAACCTTTATATGCATTCTTTATGCAAGTGAAAGGTCATTAATTATCTCTGTGACCCTTCCAGCATAAGCATTAACTGGAAGAGCTATGAGACTGAAGGCTACAAATAGATGAGACAAATGTAAAGCGACAGCTCTAAAACAAACCCAGGCCCTGCAAGGTATTTTCTCAGCCTCCAGAAGAAGTTGATGAGTTTTGTCTATTTGCTCAGAGGCAGCCCAAGACTGGTGGATAACATACATTGCACTCAACACTTTAAAATGTTGCTAGGGAGGAGTAGAAAACTCTGGTATCAATTAGGGCTGCAATATTCATAAAGTCTTTCTGGCTTGATAGACTGTGATTCCCTAATCTCTCTGTCTCCAAGTTGTGCCCTCTCTGTGTTGCTGTATCTGTATCCACCACAAATTCTCAGACTCATCTTTCTATAGGCAGGATTTTTTTTCTAGTGAATTACAAATAAATAAAAAGAAAGAAAATGCATTTTTTTGTGAAATTCAGTAGCTGTTAATTTCTATAACTTTGAGTATTTGTTTGTTTGTTTGTTTGTTTGTTTGTTCTTCCACAGAACTGTAGAACGTCCCAAATGGGAAGTAACCCACAAGGATTATCATGTCCAACTGTGGGTTCCACAAAGGAATCAAACCCAAACCCAATGTCTGAGAGTGCTGTCCAAATACTCCGTGAACTCCAGCCGTTTGGGGCCGTTCCATCCCAATAGCCCTCTGGAGCAGACCCTTTCCCTTGCTCCCTCTTGCTTTCCTGTCACCTCTCTGCTCCCTATGAGGGAGCAGAATGCCCAGAAGTCCATTAATGATAACTTTCTAGTTAGGAAATCACCTGCATATGCTTGAAAAGTGGGCACACAGATATCTAATGTGGTTTAACAAGACCAAGTGCTGAGTGTTGCACTTGGGTTGGAGCAATCCCAGATAGGAGAAGAACTCATTGTGAGCAGTTCTGCAGAGATGGACTTGGGACTCCTGATAGACAAAAAGCTAGACATGAGCCAGCAGTGTGCCCTTACAGCCCAGAAGGCCAACTGCATCCTGGGCAGCATCAACAGACCATCATATAGAGGTGATTGTCCCATTCTCCTCTGCCCTAGTGAGGCCCTAGCTGGAGTATTGGTCTTGGGTGCCCAGTACAGGAAGGATATGGAGGTGTTGGAGCAGGTCCAGAGGATGATCAGAGCACGAAAGCAGCTCTCCTATGAAGAAAGGTTGATGGAGTTGGGCCTGTTTGTCTTGGAGAGGAGAAGGTTCTGTGGAGACCTCATTGTGGCCTACCAATACTTGAAGGATGCTTGCTAGCAAGAGGGGAACTGACTTTTCACACAATCCAAAAGTGATAGGACAAGAGAAAATGGCTTTAAATTAAAATAAGGTAGATTTAAGTTAGATGTTAGGAAAAAATGTTTTACTCAGAGAATGGTGAGGTGCTGGGACAGGCTGCCCACAGAGTTGTTCATGCCCCATCTTTGGAGGCATTCTAGGCTATATTGGATGAGGCTCAGGGCAGCTTGATTCAGTGGCTGTTAGCATGTGGCATGGGATCGGA